>NC_141012.1:29098450-30298450 GCF_052327205.1 Somniosus microcephalus
AGTGGAGCGGGGAATTAAAGTGACAGGCGACCGGAAGCTCGGGGTCACCCTTACGGACTGAATGGAGATGTTCCGCAAAGCGGTCACCCAATCTATTTGTAAACTTAATTAAATACTAAAACAATGATTTGACCCCATATACATGCATCTTAAGTGCGCATATCCATTTAGTTCAGAACTGCTGGCCAGGTTTTCTGAATCCCTCATTAAGCTTGGTGCCTGCACAATGCCAAACCTGACCAGACAACTGTGCACAATTATTCAAGTGAGATGACTATGAAAAATTGGGGTGGCAGGGGGGAATGGGGGTGAGAAACTGCCCTGCTGACTAGTTTTGCTCCATGGGACTGTGGGTCGTATGTTTGACACCCTTGTTTTAATGTCTGCAATTTCATGAACTGTTGTGTCCATCAGAGGGAGATTTATAAGAAGGGGGCGATAAATCAGGGTCTGAATTATGCTCCATGGTGCCATAGCATCTGCTTGCAATTGGCTCAACAGTCTCGTCACTACAAGTCTTGCGTGCCCTCCTGGTTGGGGGAATGGTATGTGGTGAAGAGAGTACCTTAATGGGTAGAAAGGGAAATTATTTTTTGTAAACTACACGAGGGGGTAGAATTCCCACTTTGGGCCCAATCGGCAATTCCGGCCCAAATTGCTCCCATTTTGAAAAGTGTTTGTTCTTCCCGAGTTTCCGCTAAACTCATTTGCATATCGCCGAACGCAAAATCTGCCATGAACCAGCGCAATCAGTGTTTAAAAATGTAATTAAAAAATGCTTTAAAAAATATTACTTGATATATTTAAGAATGGTAACTTGGTAAAGTTAAAAATGGGTTTATCACAAAAAATAAGCATTTTAAATCACCGCGTCAATCCACCGCCTTTGAGTAACTCGATTTTAAATTACTGAAAATGACTTTACAAAACTATTTTCTAGTTCTATTGGGGTACAGTACTCAGTTCCTTAGTAAATTTAAAAAAAATTCATTCAAAACCTTTTAAAACGTACCTATTAGTGTCCTTGCACCCAAAAATTCTAGCTTAATTTTTGGAGCCTCTTCGAAGGCCTGCAAACGAGCGCAGTTAGTGGAAACTCCCAATGGTGATTAATTCATAGAAACATAGAAGATAGGAGCAGGAGTAGGCCATTCGGCCCTTCGAGCCTGCTCTGCCATTCAATGAGATCATGGCTGATCATCCAAATTCAGTACCCTGTCCCTGCCTTCTCCCCATATCCCCTGATCCCTTTAGCTTTAAGAAATATATCCAACTCTTTCTTGAATATATTTAATGAACTGGCCTCCACTGCCCTCTGTGGCAGAGAATTCCACAGGTTCACCACTCTCTGGGTGAAGAAATTCCTCCTCATTTCAGTCCTAAATGGCTTACCCCTTATCCTTAGACTATGACCCCTGGTTCTGGACTCCCCAGCCATCAGAAACATCCTTCCTGCATCTAGTCTGTCCAGGCCTGACAGAATTTTATAGGTTTCGATGAGATCCCCTCTCAATCTTCTAAACTCCAGTGAGTATAAGCCCAATCGACACAATCTCTCCTCGTACGTCATTCCTGCCATCCCAGGTATCAGCCTGGTGAATCTTCGCTGCACTCCTTCCATGGCAAAAACGTCCTTCCTCAGGTAAGGCGACCAAAACTGCACACAGTACTCAAGGTGCGGTCTCACCAAGGCCCTGTACAACTGTAGCAAGACATCCTTGTTCCTGTACTCGAACCCTCTTGCTACGAAGGCCAACATACCATTTGCCTTCTTAACCGCCTGCTGCACCTGCATGCTTACCTTCAGCGACTGGTGCACAAGAACACCCAGGTCTCTTTGCACTTCCCCTTCTCCCAATCTATTGCCATTCAAATAATAATCTGCCTTCCTGTTTTTGCCACCAAAGTGGATAACCTCACATTTATCCACATTATAGTGCATTTGCCATTTTTCTGCTCAATCACCCAACCTGTCCAAATCGTACTGGAGTTTCACGACATCCTCCTCACAGCATACCCTCCCACCCAGCTTTGTGTCGTCTGCAAATTTGGAGATATTACATCCAATTCCCTCGTCCAGATCATTAATATATATTGTGAACAGCTGGTGTCCTAGGACCGATCCTTGCGGTACCCCACTAGTCACTGCCTGCCACTCGGAAAACGACCCGTTTATTCCAACTCTTTGCTTTTTGTCCGCCAACCAGTTCTCTATCCAAGTCAATACCTTGCCCCCCAATCCCATGTGCCTTAATTTTGCACACTAATCTCTTATGTGGGACCTTATCGAAAGCCTTCTGAAAGTCCAAATACACCACATCCACTGGTTCTCCCTTATCTATTTTACCAGTTACATCCTCAAAAAATTCCAGTAGATTAGTCGAGCATGATTTACCTTTTGTAAATCCATGTTGACTTTGTCCGATCCTGTCACTGCTTTCCAAGTGCTCTGCTATTACATCTTTTATAATAGACTCCAGCATTTTCCCCACTACCGATGTCAGGCTTACTGGTCTATAATTCCCCGTTTTTTCTCTACCACCTTTTTTGAATAGTGGGGTAACATTAGCTACCCTCCAATCCATGGGTACTGTTCCAGAGTCTATTGAGTTCTGGAAGATGACCAGCAATGCATCTACTATTTCTAGGGCCACTTCCTTAAGTACCCTGGGATGTAGATTATCAGGCCCTGGGGATTTATCGGCCTTCAGTCCCATCAATTTTCCTAACACCATTTCCCTACAAATACTGATTTCTTTCAGTTCCACCCTTTCATCAGACCCTATGTTCCCCGGCATCTCTGGGAGGTTATTTGTGTCCTCCTTTGTGAAGACAGAACCAAAGTATGAATTTAGTTGGTCTGCCATTTCTTTGTTTCCCATTATAAATTCCCCTGATTCTGACTGCAAGGGACCTACGCTTGACTTCACCAATCTTTTTCTCTTCACATATCTATAAAAGCTTTTACAGTCAGTTTTTATGTTCCTTGCTAGCTTACTCTCATATTCTATTTTCTCTTTCTTAATTAATCCCTTTGTCCTCCTTTGTTGAATCCTAAACTGCTCCCAATCCTCAGGATTATTACTTTTTCTGGCCAATTTATATGTCGTCTCCTTGGATCTTATGCTATCCCTAATTTCCCTTGTTAGCCACGGTTGAGTCACCTTTTTTGTTTTATTTTTATGCCAAACTGGGATGAACAAATTCTGTAGCTCATCCATTCGGTCTTTGAATGTTTGCCATTGCCTATCCACCGTCAACCCTTTGAGTGCCATTCCCCAATCAATCCTACTCAACTCGCTCCTCAGACCATTGTAGTTTCCTTTATTTAAATTGAGGACCCTAGTCTCTGAGTCAACTACTTCATTCTTCATCTTAATGAAGAATTCGATCATATTATGATCGCTCCGACCTAAGGGGCCTCGTACAACAAGATTGCTAATTAATCCTTTCTCGTTACATAATACCCAGTCTAAGATGGCCTGATCTCTGGTTGGTTCCTCGACATATTGGTCCAGGAAACCATCTCGTAAACACTCCAGGAATTCCTCCTCCACAGTATTGTTACTAATTTGGTTGGCCCAATCTATATGTAGATTAAAGTCACCCATGATGACTGCTGTGCCCTTATTGCACGCTTCTTTAATTTCCCTTTTAATGCCATCCCCAACCTCCGCCTTACTGTTGGGAGGTCTATATACCACTCCCACGAATGTTTTTTTCCCCTTAGTATTTCTCAATTCTACCCATACAGATTCCACATCATCAGAGCTAATATCCTTCATTACAATTGTATTAATCCTTTCTTTAACCAGTAATGCTACCCCACCTCCCTTTCCTTTTTGCCTATCTTTCCTGAATATCAAATACCCCTTGATGTTGAGTTCCCAGTCTTGGCCATCCTTGAGCCACGTTTCCGTAATCCCAACCAAATCATATTCGTTTACCTCTATTTGCGCAGCCAATTCGTCCACCTTATTACAAATGCTCCTCGCATTAAGACACAAAGCCTTCAGGCTTGTTTTTTTAACGCTCTTAGACCTATTAGAATTATTATTTACTGTGGCCACGTTTGATTTAAACCGTTGATTTCTCTGACTGCCACTTTTATTTTTCTCCTTACTATCTTTTGCTTTTATCCCTGTTTCCCTTTCCTCTGTCTCCCTGCTCAGATTCCCAACCCCCTGCCATTTTAGTTTAAACCCCCCCGAACAGTGCTAGCAAACCTCCCCGCAAGGATATTTGTCCCGTTCTGGTTTAGGTGCAACCCGTCCGACTTGTACAAGTCCCACCTTCCCCAGAAGCAGGCCCAGTGATCCAGGAAACTAAAGCCCTCCCTCCTGCACCAACTCTTTAGCCACGCATTCATCTGCTCTATCCTCCTATTCCTATACTTACTGGCACGTGACACCGGGAGTAATCCAGAGATTACAACCTTTGAGGTCTTGCTCTTTAATCTGCTACCGAGCTCCCTAAATTCTTGCTGCAGGACCTCATCCCTCTTCCTACCCATGTAATTGGTCCCAATGTGAACCACGACCTCTGACTGTTCACCCTCCCTCTTCAGAATGCCCTGCAGCCGTTCAGTGACATCCTTGACCCTGGCACCAGGGAGGCAACAAACCATCCTGGAGTCACGTCTACGGCCACAGAAACGCCTATCTGTTCCCCTTACGATGGAATCCCCTACCACTATTGCTCTCCCACTCTTTTTCCTCCCTTCCTGAGCAGCAGAAGCACCCCTGGTGCCAGGAAGTTGGCTGCTGCTGCCTTCCTCTGGTAAGTCATCCCCCTCACCAGTATCCAAATCGGTATACCTGTTTGAGAGGGGGATGGCCACAGGGGTCCCCTGCACTACCTGCCTGCCTCTACTGCTCTGCCTGATGGTCACCCATTTCTCTTCTGCCTGTGCAGCCTTTACCTGCGGTGTGACCAACTCACTAAACGTATTATCCACGACCCTCTCGGCATCGTGAATGCTCCAAAGCCCATCCATCCGCAGCTCCAGCGCCGCAATGCGGTCTGCTAGTAGCTGCAGCTGGATGCATTTCTGGCACACATGGTCGTCAGGGACACCGGCAGTGTCCCTGAATTCCCACATAGAGCAAGAGGAGCATAACACGGGGCTGGGCTGTCCTGACATGACTTACCCTTTAATTAAAATTAAATCAATACCACCAATTTATTGATATACTCAAGGGTGCTTGCCTGAGGGCGTGGCCAGTTTTGTGGGTGGGCTTAAAAACAGGAAATGCTAGAAATACTCAGCAGGTCAGACAGCATCTGTGGAGAGAGAAACCGAGTTAACGTTTCAGTCATGGACCTGAAACGTTAACTCTGTTTCTCTCTCCACAGATGCTGCCTGACCTGAGTATTTCCAGCATTTTCTGTTTTTATTTCAGATTTCCAGCACCCGCGGTATTTTGCTTTTGTATTTGTGGGCGGGGCCTGTTTGTAGCACGGTGTTTTTAAAACTAGCACAAAAGATCACGGAAACTCGAGTTGCGCTGAACGCAATTTGCGCTTAAAATTCCACGATCTTTTGTGTTGGTTACGCCGAAAAATACCAACGCAATTGAGCGGAAACTCCAAGCCGAGAAACTTATGAGAGTGCTGAAAGGATAAATCAGGATACAGGAAACTTTGGTTTATCCGGAGGTTATATGTTCGGAATACTCGATCTAACGGCAAAAATCAGGAGCCGTTTTCTATATGTTTTTTTAGTTCTCGTTGCTTTTTTTCCCAGTCAAGCACTGCAAGATAGCAACAGCTTCAGCTACAGACGCTTGCAGCTGCAGCCGACTGTTTTGAAGCTGTTGCTAACAGGGTTTGTTGATTCACACGGAGCTTCTCAGTTCCGTATGTTTAAACTGGTATGTCCGGCACTTTTGATGTTACGGCACCAGCTCGATCCCGTCAGTGCCGGATATCAGAAAGTTTCCTGTACCAGCAAATGATGGAAAATGTTTTCATACTGTAGCATAAGCTAAAAAGCACAATAGTGAAAATGCCAGCAGAGCATATCGAGATACTTCAAATTTCTATTTCTGTGGAAAATGGAAGCAATTACATTTTTACTTTTATTCAATAGAAAATTGTTTTTGAATGATTAAAGCGCGATAAATTATTCTGGTCAGTATTTGTTCAGTTGCCCACACAAAGCACAGAAAAGTGACACATATTCTACACAATGTAAAACAGATCAGTGCATCATTTATGGGGTGGGCAATAAATGCCAGCGTTGCCAATGATGCCCACATCCTGAGAATTCATTAAAAAAAAATGTATACCATAATTTCATATTAGCATTCCAACACTTTCATTGCAGAGAAAAAAAACAGACAACACAAGCGTTCAGTATTTGCAGTGGTGGATTTGGAAATTTCCTGTGGAGGGTATGACAAAGCACTGAAGCTTTTATTTATTTATTTCATAGGTTTTCTTTAAGATTTAGATTCAACATTTAATTGGGTGCATTTTCCAGAATTTTGGAACTGATCATAATTCTGCCTTTCAAGTCCAAAATAATCTATCCTGGGTCACAGAAATTTTAAATATGAAAGCAAAGTAGTTATCCAGACTGCAATACAGCTTTATTTGATCCAGTTACGGCCATTAGTAATTTAGCCTATACATGCATTTTACACGAGCAGTTACCATTTTTGGACGCAGAATTGGCTTCTTCATGTTTGTTGATTATAAATTTGTGCAGATTGGAACTTCCCACACACTTCCAAGGGCACATCGTAAGTCAGTACAGCGGAGTTATTCAGTGCATGTACTGTCACTTCACATGGTCCCTGCACTTGGCAGGTCAGATTGCTGGCCATTAGATGGAGAGCGAGATGAGATGTTGACTGGATTTATGACTACAAGTTTTGGTAAGGCAATGTGAATTACTGTTTTGTTCTTATCACACTGCATGAACTGCACTGCAGTGAATTATTGCTCCTCGCCACACTGCAATTAATATAATGAATACCTGAATCTTCTTCATTACAATTAATAGTTTTAATCACACTCCAGTGAATTATTGATTTTAATTATGACAGTTATCTGTTCAATCACTCTGCAAATAATTCCTGGACCTCACAAAAAGCTTCTTGCACAGTTGAATGTTCTGCACAGCTCTCTGCCTCTTCATTGAAGACCAGTAAAGGTGGGAACAAGATTACCTGAATGCTGCAGGCCTGCAAAAGAATTGAACTATGAAGCAACCTCAAAGGAGCCCAGGAAGTTTGATTCACTGCTTAAGTGTTTATTGGCAAACATGGAACAATCTCTGAGTGCCCTGTCCGCTGCTCAACTATTTACAGGAGCAATTTCCAGTTAACACCTAGTTGTCTCACTCACTTTCTAACCTAGCCAGGTGAGGTACCGAGGTGTTAAGTGGCCGATTAAACTGTTCTCTTTGTTTAAAGTGCCGGTTTACAAACATTGTAACTCATAGTATGGTGAACAAAGCCTAAGCATTAAGAGGACTGAATAGCCAAGCTAGCACTGCTATTAGGTGTAGAGATTCGCCTATCTCTGGTAAACAGGATCGAGTGCAAACCAATATGGTGGGTATGTTGTGTTTAATCGGAATTTAGGACGGAATATAACACACTAGTAATACTGCAAAAACATACAACCGTGACGAGCAGCTGGTACCGGACCCGATCAGACAGACAGCTGGCGTGCGTGACCAGCTCTCTGGCTTGCGGCCTCTCTTCCTACCGTCTACAACCTCCGAGTTGGTGAGCGTGGGATCACTCTCGAAAGAGTTCAACCAGCCCAACTTCTGCTTGGCTCTTCCCTCCACCGTCTGAGTGGACAAGCCCTCAGGGTGTTAGTTTTATTTTCTTTTTAGGGGTGGGCCTGAGGCTAAAGACCATTTAACCTATAGAGGTTCCCCATACAAATCAATACCCAATGGGGCATCGAGTTCTTTGTCTCGATTCTTGGATGAAAGCCCTCCCCAAAAGGGGTCTCATGTCCTTTGCCAATTTATCTATCTTGTATTTACATTTTGAAGGTTCCTTCATTGGAATTCATCCTATCTCTCTGGTCCCTATCCTCCCTGTTACAATTGGTACTCGGCCTGGCCTTGTCCCCTTTCAATCATGAGGCCCAAGCCAGAGCTGGCCCGCTTCAGCCGGTCATTATCTTGCTTTCATCTAGCAAACTGCTCCATCCTGAGATGGATACCTTAACTCCCCTAAATTCCTTTTATTCTATGCCTTTCTATACTAATTAACTTTTAATTATCTTCACAAGTAGTTCTGTTAAACAAGCTCCAAATTCTACCTTAGCATTATAATATGGTTATTAGTAATAATGGAAGAAACATAGGTTGGGCCTTCATTGGCCAAATTAAAGATACATTAACGAAGTCAAAACTCCAACTTACAAACAACAGATATGGCAGGCAAGGCCACCCTGTGGGCCCCTGTGTGGAATGTTTATGCCTCATTGAATCTAACTAACTGAAGACATTTTGTCTCAAATTCTAATGAGCTTTCGGGAAAACAAAACATGAACAGTCACCAGTAAAACTTTTTTTAAATTTGTTTTTATGGGACGTGGGCATCGCTGGTAAGGCCAGCATTTATTGTCCATCCCCAATTGCCCTTGAGAAGGTGGTGGTGCGCCGCCTTCTTGAACCGCTGCAGTCTGTGTGGTGAAGGTACGGTGCTGTTAGGGAGGGAGTTCCAGGATTTTGACCCAGTGACGATGAAGGATCGGCAATATATTTCTAAGTCAGGATGATGTGTGACTTGAAGGGGAACTTGGAGGTGGTGGTGTTCCCATGAGTCCCTTGTCCTTCTAGGTGGAAGAGGTCGCGGGTTTGGGAGGTGCTGCCAAAGAAGCCTTGGCGAGTTGCTGCAGTGCATCTTGTAGATAGTACACACTGCAGCCACGGTACGCCGGTGGTGGAGGGAGTGAATGTTTAAGGTGGTGGATGGGGTGCCAATCAAGTGTGGCGCCGAGCTTCTTGAGTGTTGTTGGAGCTGCACTCATCCAGGCAAGTGGAGAGTATTCCATCACACTCCTGACTTGTGTCTTGTAGATGGTAGAAAGGCTTTGGGGAGTCATAACTTACACATTAACCCTTTACTTGTCTTGAGCAGAAACATACAATCATTTAAACACAGTATTATCCGCGTAGCCATATACATTTTTAGGCACCCCTCGTTTCTAACATAGGTCCACATAATTAAGGATTTTTATAAGTAATAGTACTGCAAAAATGACTTTATGACAGTTATAAGGCAACTGCCAAACAAAATACAGTTCAACTTCACAAAGCCTTGTTCTTTTCCTCTATTGTGCCCCCCCTCATCCCAAAACAGGACTCCAACATACACACAGGTTGATCAAGAGCCGAACCAGTACTGTCACTCATTAGAACAGCTATCGTGGGATATGAAAAATCATGAGGCTGAATCTTTTAAAAAGACAAAAGGTTTTTGTGATACCAGGGCATAATGATCAATGTAAAATAACAATCCTGCATGAAATCTATTTATTGGTCAGGGTGGATATGCAAAAGTTAGAATCTTACATATATATTAACGGAGCCATTACCCGCAACCAGCACATGCCATCATTTAGTGTAAACAAGTTTTTTGTACAAGTCTGTTTTAATATAATAAATAAATCTCTTCCATAAATAGGTTTTACATGGAATTAGATTTCAGAACAACGATAAGAAAAACTTCTTCATAGAATCCCACAAAACGGGCTGAGGGTTTGGGAGAGAGAAACAGCACCACTTCATCTGTTAGATTTAGTTGAACACAATGTTGTGTCAATTAATAATCTTAATTACCTGAATGCAGCTATGTATAATCTTGAAGTCTTAATTTAGAAACAAATCGAAAACGAATCTTTTTATCCCACTAAAACACAGAAAATGATGTTGTGCAGGCGATTGTTTGCCTGTAACTGTTGTCATTCTTTGTGATTATTGTGTTATAAACCTTGTCTCCAGCAGTAAACGGGCTTGGGCTCAGCTGTGATGCTCGCTGCGACAAAATAGCAATAGCATTGTAAAAAGATTATATTTGAACAGATGGGGTATCATTGTTGTAGAACTGACTTCATAAGCCATGATAAATAAACCGCCGTCAGAACCCCAGGATAATTGTAGCTTGTGACTGCTCAGACACATCAATTTTTCTTCCATAATGGTGGGTGTCGCATGGCATTGCTCACAGTAATTAAAAGGCTACTCATTTTTACAAAGACAGGGACCTTGTGCAATGTAAAGCGCAATGTGTTATTCTGCTAGGATGGAGCTCTGTCCAACGTGGATCGTGCGAATGGGCGCCATTTGAGGTCAATTACGCACTCATTTTTCTTGAGGTATATCCGGAGATCAGTTAGGAGATACTTGTTTCTCTACAGATCAGCCCTAAAATTCCAGGAGGGGAGTACAGGAAACTTTGTGCTATCCGGCACCGACGGAACCGAGCTGTTGCCGTCCCATCAAAACTGCCGGACAAACCAGCGCTAATGTTGAAACATACGGAGATTTTGAGCTCCGTATCTGGCAACAAATCCTTAGCAACAGCTTCTAAACAGTCGGCCGTACCTTGCAAGCGTCTCTGTAGCTTAGCAACAGCTTCAGCGAGACCTTGCAGAGCCTGACTGGTGGAAAAAAAAGCAATGAAAAGAAAAAAAACCTAATGAAACGGCTCCTGATTTTTGCCGGTGGCTCGAGCATTCCAGACAGTTAACCTCCGGATAAACCAAAGTTTCCTGTACATCCAAGTACTGAGCTGCGCCTGCCTCCAGCCTCCTCAGCTGGGCCCACCAAAGTTCATGGGGTCAGGGAGTGGGCCTTCTGGAGTGCCTCTTACTGGATTGGCCAGAAACACTGGTGAAAGCTTGCCAGGTAGGGGGAGGGATGCCAGTTTTCAGCTCCTCGTCTTCAGCGTCCAAGCCCCGATTTCCGGTCTGAAACCCCCCCAGTCAATTGTATTAAGCAGCAAGCTCACCACTACCTTCTCAGCACTGTTGGCAAAGTACCCCTCACCAGATCTCATCCACAGACAAATGATCCATGCCTGCTCCAGTCAGCATTCACATAGTGATAGCAAAATACTGCAGATGCTGGAAATCCGAAATAACAACAGAAAATGCTGGAAAAACTCAGCAGGCCAGGCAACATCCGTGGAGAGAAAATAGAGTCGACGTTTCGGGTCTAACCCTATTTCGGAGTTTTGGAACGCAGCCGGCACTCCGCGGGGGTGGGGGGCGATCAGGAGGCTGGGGACGGCAGCGCGGAGAGGTGCTGGCAGGCGGCCAGCAACAAAAATGGCTGCCCTGCACCTCCTTTAATTTGCGCCTCTACCGCCGCAGGAAGACCCCCCTGAACCGTTCGCACATAGCGTTCGGCGGTAAATCCGGCGCTAATATCGCGGCCGGGGCGTCAGCAGGGTGCTGCGCCCACCGATGACATCATCGGTAGCGGCGCAGCGCTAACGGCTAGCGCCACCATTAGCGTCCCACTGAATTTAGCGGGAGGCGTGGCCAGTGGCTTCCGACCCACTTAGCGCCCTCTTAAGGCGCTAACGGGTGGCGCAGCCCACTGAATTTCTAGGCCAATGTGTTTAAGTGATGTTGGTTAGTGTGATATAGGAGACTTATGAAGATTAAGGTCCATTGTATTAACAGTAAAGTGTCACATGGATAGAGGGATAGAAAACAGAGACCGATTAATGAATATTTCTTGGATTGATGCGATATAGCTGGTGGTATGCTTCAGGAATTTTGGCTTTACTGAACTTGGCTCATGGACAGTGGCTCTTCCCTTCAGTAAAGTCACCCTGTTCATCTATATATTTAACCACGTCTTATATGGAGAGGGTGGAGTAGTTCCTCGTCCTTGCTGTTCCCTATATCCATGTATAGGGAATAGCAAGGATGTGGAGCCAGCACTGGCAAAGGCACGATGGGCCACATAGTTGACTTTCTGAAATTCCTGTGATTCTACGAGGAGAACTTCAACTTCTAGCTGCCTGTTTTACGCCTGTAAAATGGATGTTAGGCCTCCGAGTATCGGGACACAATCTGTTGTGCCCAACCTGTACCGGAAGAGTGCCGGATGCCATATTGACTTGGTTGGCTTTCAGTTGTCCAGGGAACCTGCCTCAAATGGGTGTTAGGCTTCCCACATTACAACAGTGACTATACTTCATTGGCTGTAAGGTGCTTTGAGACGTCCGGTGGTCGTGAAAGGCGCTATATAAGTGCAAGTCTTTCTTTTTCTTTTAACTATGTAAATCAAGGACCGACACAGGTTGTAGGACCCTGAATGCAAAATTTAGGTGCAAATGGGCGGAGCTTGCGCCGCACAGTCTACGCAGAGTTGTATCAGGCCTTGAGTGGCCTGATGTGGCCCTTGAAGTGACTGCTGGAAACCGCTTAAAAAAAAAAAGGGCCCAAGAAATGTATTTTTGTAGGGCCCAGGAGAAGCAAGAATGCACACACAAATGTTTCTGGCCCACAGCAGGGGTGTTTGAAGCTTTCCCTGCAGACTGAACCTGCCGTCCGGCTGCATGTGGGAGCCATCGATTTCCTGTTCTCCCCAACTGGCAAGCTGTAGTGGAATGCCAGCTTGATGCCTGCAGCTCGCCGGCAGCATTTAAGTAAGGCCTGAAAGCCAAATTTGACTCTGACCTCAGGTCGCATGGATGCTCCACTGACTTTCGCCCCCCATTTTGGGCGAGCGTCGAAATTCTCTCGCTATGATTCCAGATAGGCAGTGCCCACAAAGGCAGACTTTCTGGTATTTACTGCTGGACAACAATCAGGCCCTGGAATACTGTTTGACTTTTCTATCCCATGGCCCAGGAGGGCTGAGGCCAATAGTCTGCAGTTGGTAAACTGGCCTGGTACTGGGCTAAAGGGCTTCTGTAAAATAGAACGAGTTATCCTATCTTCTTTAGGGCTGGGTCGTTGCTGAGGCATTCCCTGATTGCAGCCTACGGTTATGCCTATGCAGTCCATGGGTAGCTCAGGATTTTGGCCTTTTAGGTGCCGATTAACCTGACTCAAAGAAGATTTTCAAAATCATAGGATACTTTTTACTAGATTGGCAATCCAAACAGACTCTTCAAGGAACTCCTCCAAAAATATTTATTTTTCTCGTGTTACTACAGTACTTCCAAAGTCCATTGCCATGACAACGGAGTGGGCAGGGCAGACTCGTGTAGCCAGCTTTTCTTGCATTTTTGGGCATTCATGGCTTTTCCTTTTAATTGCTTGTATATCAGCTTCCTCTGAGAAAAATATTGCATCTTTTGCAGCAGAGAATTAAATATTAACCCATTACACACCATTTTACTTTGCGATATTACATTTAAAAAAAAATATCTTCCCCCCCCCTCCCCGCCCTCAGCCCCCAACTCTCCTCCTTCAATTCTCGTTCCTCTTCTGGGCACCCACCAGTCCCTTACCAGAGTGGCTGTTCGTGACATTTGAGCTTAGCCAGTGAATAGTGGCAGGCTTTCGGACCTGAGATCTTCTGGTCTGTATGGCTAGGTTAAACACTGCTTTTCTAATACTGTATATTTAAAATTTAGGGGTACAATTTGCTAAGCTCACTAATGTTTGCAAAAAATTATCATGGGTATAAATCAGAGAAAAGCACTTTATACTCATGCCAACTCATTTGTCAGCATTAGTGAAGAGAGGAAATCACACCCTTATGATATATGAGAACTGTTACATTCGCTTTGTATGTTAGCAAGCAAATAATGCAAAGATGTCCCAAACCCTTCTCATAAACATATTGGAGTACCATTTTTCTCTTTCGTGCTTGGTGTAAATACTACTCCACTAATTGCCTGGGCGAAGCACATAGAGGAAAATTGCACGGAGAGGATGACATAGAGATTGCTCAATTTTCCTTCCATTAATTTGAAAGGATTGGCAGTCAGGCGGACTGCATCACAGGTGGGTGATTGTCTCTCTGCCCTCCACTCAGACACTTATTGACACTTCGTTGGGAAAAAGGAAATTCTGTACTAATGCCTTTCAAAGATTCACAATAGAATATGCAATAGCATTTGCAATAATCTAAAGAGAGTCCTATTTGAATTTCTGTAATTATTTTGAGACAGATTGAAGGTTCCTTTTATTCTACTTTCTTATTTTCTGATGGCGCTAAAGCAAATCATTTCTTATTGTAGCTAATTTCAAGAATATTGAGAGCCTTTAAAGAGAGTAAATCATTGATATCAGGATCTTGCCATGTATTTTTTTGTATATAGAAAGGCAGAAAATGTTAATTTTCATCCTCTATGGTCAAATCATCAATCCATGGCTGAGAGGCTGAGGCAGTGACAGACCTGGGTGAAGGTCACAATACTGATCTCACCAGAGATATGTGAGGATAGCACGGGCTCAGTGCAAAAAGCTTCACCTTTATTTGGTGGCTTCTCCTTGATGGCCTGGGTGAGATTGAGAATTCGATGTGTGGAATAGTGGGCCTGATCCCACATTCAATCACTGTATGGTGCCGTACTCAGTACACCAGTGTGCCACTCCGCTAATCAGCCCCAGCTTAATTACTTTTATTAAAAATTGATCATTTAAGGTTCATAGTGAAAAGTGTGGCAGAAAACGTTTGTTGCTGTTGACATCTCCCAGAGTGCAGAATGAGAGTTTCACCACACAGACTGTTGTAGAAACTACTGACCTTATCCACAAGACTCCCAGCACTATGACGTTGCCTCTTTTAGAATGATGTGTTTTGATAAATACAGTGATTGCATTTGGGACAGAGGAGAAAATGGATTACGTCATGAAGTTGAGGTTTATGGTTTCTTAATGGTGGTATCATAAATCACATTCAGAAGATGGAAAGTCACTGTATGCCGGTGATCATTGTCGTAAACTTATTGCATTGGTTTCTTTTAGAAGACAAATTTTCCGAGCTCACGGGGATTTAATTAAGAGTGGGCTGGTGAAGGGCACATCAGTGCTTTTTAAAATTCCCAGATTCTTACCCTCACTTTTTACAGTCCTTATGGAGTGGGAGCAAACCCAGATATTAAAGAAAAATGATCCCCCTCAACTGTTAACCATACCTTTATTTTCCCCTCACCTTTGATCTCTGGAATGAAGTAAATGCGCAGTAAAGGTTATAACAAGACTGAGCTGGTAATAGGTAATTTAGGGCGCATGTGGTTAAGGTGAGTGTGGGACTCTGAGTGAATGCAACTTTTGGACTTCAGAGTTAATGAATAGTGTCTTACAGGCTTAATACTTAAACTACACTGGTTACTCTTTCAAATATTGTCGGACCGTCTCAATAGTTCTGTGGACTCCCATACAGTAGGAAACCTGCGAAAGCCATGTTTGGTGTTGCTGAATTCAGGTAATGAAACTGCCATTGTCACTTTTTCAACAGCAAAAACCTGCAGCACTGTGTTTATCTTTAGCCAAGTCCAGTCTGCTGTTTTGCCTAGATTGCCTGAGTTACCAAATGTTTTCTGTTGTTAAATCGTCATTATATTTTTCCCTGTTATTTAGAACGTTTGGGTGATAAATGGGGTGTGGGAGGGAAAAGCATAAGACCAGAGACATGTTTTCTATCAAGTGTATTTAGCTGCAGTAGAATCCTTTAACATAAAAGTGTGAGCATGAGTAATGTCTTTATACATTTGTTAACGTTGCTTCTGTTATCTCTGAAATGGTGATTCAGGTTTCAAGCTGTGTAAATGAACGAAAGAAAGACTTGCATTTATATAGCGCCTTTCATGACCACTGGACGTCCCAAAGTGCTTTACAGCCAATGAAGTACTTTTGAAGTGTAGTCACTGTTGTAATGTGGGAAACAACTGTTGTAATGTATGAAGTTCACGAGCCTTTTGAAGAATGTGGCAACTTTCTTTACACTTTTTTTATGCTTTTCAAAAAAGGAAAAATCAGGAAACGTTACATTTAATATTCTCATTTTCCTGCAAAATGAATGTCAGTGTTTTAAATACTTTTAAGTATGATAACATGGACAGGAGATTCAGGAATTAATAAGGCAGGCAAGGAACTGCGTCTTCGAAATCATGAGATGTTTTAACACCAGTTTGCTGGCAGCTTCTCGTTGTTAAAGTTGAAATGATTACCTACGAATCTGCATAATCATCTCCGCTTTCGTTGTCATACAGTTCGATGCTTCGGGTATTTCAGTCAGTGATTGTGTGTGTGTGAATTAATTCGTTATATCTTCTTCTGTTTTTACCAATCTATGCTTTTGAAGAAATACTCCCATTTAATCCTTATTGGTTTACAGTGATTATTAAGGCTAGCATTTTAGTATTCTTATGAAACTTGTATATATCAATAAATTGGCAAAGTGTTACAAATCAAAAATTCAACTAATCGGTTCTAGTGCTGTCGTAGATATTGAAAATTAAGCTCAAACAATGTCAATAGACATTATGATTGAGTTACTGCCTTAAACGCACTGGCAGTTGTTTATTTGTCGTACTATAGTGCTACTTAAAAAAAAAGGTACTTCATTGGTTGTAAAGTGTTTTGGGATGTGAAAGGCACTATATAAATGCCAGTTCTCTCTTCTTCTTTTTCTTCTTATTGTGAAGTGCCTGGCATGACGAAGGTGACGGCCCAAATAAAGGCACTGCTCTGAGCCCTGAAGCTGTATAGTATAATGTCACTGTTTTATACTACTGCTGGCTCCTTTTTACCAATGGGTAATTGGGAGCTCAAGTGGCAAAGATGTGATTTTGCAAAGATACTAAAAAGAAAAATCGCCTGAAGTAAATTGTCAATACAATTTGAAACATAAAGAAAATAATTTAAAAGCAAACAGTTTTGCAAAAAATGGGAAAACAATGAAAATAAAGGGAGGAAATAAAATATATAAAGGCGAGGAAAAAGTAGAAAAACTTTGCGGAAAATGCAGAACGAAGGGTAATAAATAAACAGCTTTTAAGTGAAAAGAACAAAGTGCAAACTAAATGTTTTGTTGGCCTACATAATCCAGGTGATTAAAGGGTTGTCTAAATGCACAGAGACCTGGGACATGTGGCAATGACACTGGATAATGCAACATTTCATGGGGCAGAGTCAGGAGATGGTAAACCCAGGGAGTGAGAGAACACTTGGAAATAGAATGATGCTGTTCCATGTTAAAAACAGCACAGCTAGGAGAGGTTTCCTCCCCGTTACTTACGAATTTATAAATAAAATGTGAGGCAGGAGCTCTACTTTCAGATCTCTGCCAATGGTGCTGTCTGTCCTGCATCCTCCTGTTAGTCGGGAAGTGTCTGGCCTGTATTCAGTGACTCCCGTGACAGCTAGGCTATGCTTGGCACTGCACCACTTCCTTTTTCTTCCTTCCTTTTCAGCCATTCCGACATTACCAATACTAATCCATTTGCAAGTATGGGTGGTCAGGATCACTCTTGCCACAACTGCTGTTTTACCGCTGACTGCAGGCGTGGTCCAAGTTGGGAGTCTGTAAGATATCTGTTTTTTGCTTGCAATGAGTGAGTGCCATGAGGTGATGAAGCCAAAATCTGGCAAAACGCATCCGCCTACAGAAAGTGAGCCCAAGTAAGGGGAGAAGAACATAACATAAGAAATAGGAGCAGGAATAGGCCACTTGGCCCCTCGAGCCTGCTCCACCATTCAATAAGATCATGGCTGATCTTGGGCTCAAAGCCATTTCGCCGCCCGCTCCCCATAACCCTTTGCTCCCTTATCTTGCAAAAATCTGTCTATCTCCACCTTAAATGTATTTAATGACCCAGCCTCCACGGCTCTCTGGGGCAGAGAATTCCAGAGATTTACGACCCTCTGAGAGAAGAAATTCCTCCTCATCTCAGTTCTAAAAGGGCGACCCTTTGTTCTAAAACTGTGCCCCCGAGTTCTAGATTTCCCCACGAGGGGAAACACCCTCTCTGCATCTACCTCGTCGAGCCCCCTCAGTATCTTATGTGCTTCAATAAGATCGCGCCTCATTCTTCTAAATTCCAAAGAGTATAGGCCCAGCCTGCTCAACCTTTCCTCATAAGTCAACCCTCTCATCTCTGGAATTAACCTAGTGAATCGTCTCTGAACTGCCTCCAATGCAAGTATATCCTTTTTCCTTATATAAGGAGACCAAAACTGTACGCAGTACTCAAGGTGTGGCCTCACCAATACCTTGTACAGTTGTAGCAGGACTTCCCTGTTTTTATACTCCAACCCCCTTGAAATAAAGGCCAACATTCCATTTGCCTTTTTGATTACTTGCTGTACCTGCATGCTAACTTTTTGTGTTTCATGCACAAGAACCCCCAGGTCCCTCTGAACTGTAGCATTTTGTAATCTTTCTCCATTTAAGTAATAATTTGCTTTTTTATTTTTCCTGCCAAAGTATATAACCTCGCACTTTCCCACATTATACTCCATCTGCCAAATGTTTGCCCACTCACTTATCCTGTCTATATCCCTTTGCAGATTCTTTGAGTCCTCTGCACAACTTGCTTTCCCACCCATCTTTGTATCATCTGCAAACTTGGCTACATTACACTCCGTCCCTTCATCCAAGTTATTACTATAGATTGTAAATAGTTCAGGCCCCAGCACTGATCCCTGTGGCACCCCACTAGTTACCGTTTGCCAACTGGAAAATTACCCATTTATCCCGACTCTCTGCTTTCTGTTAGTTAGCCAATTCTCTATCTATGCTAATATATTACCCCCAATTCTGTGAGCTCTTATCTTATGCAGTAACCTTTTATGTGACACCTTATCGAATGCCTTCTGGAAATGCAAATACACCACATCTACTGGTTCACCTTTGTCCACCCTGCTTGTTACATCCTCAAAGAACTCCAGCAAATTTGTTAAACGTTATTTCCCCTTCATGAAACCATGCTGACTCTGCTTGACTGCATTGATTTTCCAAATGCCCTGCTACTGCTTCCTTAATGAAGGACTCCAGCATTTTCCCAATGACAGATGTTAGGCTAACTGGTCTATAGTTTCCTGCTTTCTGTCTCCCTCCTTTCTTAAATAGGGGCGTTACATTTGTGGTTTTCCAATCCGCTGGGACCTCTCGAGTCCAGGGAATTTTGGTATATTGCAACCAATGCATCCGCTATCTCTGCAGCCACTTCTTTTAAGACCCTGGGATGCAGGCCATCTGGTCCAGGGGACTTGTCGTCTTTTAGTCCCATTATCTTACCAAGTACTATTTCCCTAGTGACATTGATTGTCTTTAGTTCCCCCCTCCCTGTGGCCCCTTGATTATCCATTTTTGGGATGTTGTTAGTGTCTTCTACCGTGAAGACAGATACAAAATATTTGTTCAGAGTCTCTGCCATTTCCCCGTTCTCCATTATTAGTTCCCCAGTCTCATCCTCTAAGGGACCAACATTTACTTTAGCTACCCTCTTCCTTTTTATATATCTGTAGAAGCTCTTACTATCTTTTTAAATGTTTCTTGCCAGTTTTCTCTCATCATTCATCTCTATTATTTTTTTAGTCATTCTTTGCAGGTTTTTAAAAATTTCCCAATCCTCTGGTCTCCCACCAATCTTGGCAACATTGTATGCCTTCATTTTCAATTTGATACCATCCTTTACTTCCTTAGTTAGCCACGGATGGTGCTCCCTTCTCTTAAAATCTTTCTTTCTCACTGGAATATATTTTTGTTGAGAGTTATGAAATATCTCCCTAAATGTCTGCCACTGCATTTCAACTGTCTTACCCTTTAATTTATTTTTCCAGTCCACTTTAGCCAGTTCTGCCCTCATGCCACTGTAATTGCCTTTGTTTAAGATCAGGACACTGGTTTGAGATGCAACTTTCTCACCCTCCAACTGAATTTGAAATTCAACCATGTATGATCATTCTTTCCTAGAGGATCCTTTACTATAAGATCATTTATTAATTCTGTCTCATTACACAGTACCAGATCCAAGATAGCCTGCTCCCTGGTTGGTTCCATTACATACTGTTCTAGGAAACCATCCCGGATGCACTCTATGAACTCCTCCACAAGACTACCATGGCCAATTTGATTTGTCCAATCAATATGGAGATTAAAATCACCCATGATTATTACCGTACCTTTTTTACAGACCTCCATTATTTGTTGATTTATATTCTGTCCAACAGTATTGCTACTGTTCGGGAGCCTGTAGACTACACCCACCAGAGACTTTTTCCTTTTATTATTTTTTATCTCCTCCCAAATCGATTCTACATCTTGATCTTCTGATCCAATATCACTTCTCACCACTGCACTGATCCCATCCTTTGCCAACAAAGCCACCCCACCTCCCTTTCCTTTCTGTCTGTCCTGCCGAATTGTCAGATACCCTGGAATATTCAGTTCCCAGCCCTGATCACCTTGCAATCACATCTCTGTAATGGCGATCAGATCATACCCATTTGTATCTATTTGTGCCGTCAACTCATCTATCTTGTTACGAATGCTGCATGCATTCAGATATAGAGCTTTTAACTTTGTATTTTTACCATTTCTCCTTGTTTTGGCCCCATTTTCTGTTGCACTCTTACTTTTAAACATTTGGTCCCTTCCTGTCACACTCTGGTTATTATTTCCCCCATCTCTATCCTGCTCTTTTGTTTTCTCATTTCTCATTAACTTTTTAAATTCCCGCTCACCTGGATCCCCCCCCCCCCCACTATTTAGTTTAAAGCCCTCTACAGCCCTAGTTATTTGATTCGCCAGGACTCCAGCCCCAGCATGGTTCAAGTGATATCTTGAAACTCAAGCTCAAGACTTGTTGATCATGAATCAAGTCCCCAAATAAACTTTTTCGATCATCTCCTGTCCCAAACATAATTCTGAGCTCAGGATATAGTTCCAATATCTTAGCATTATTTTTGCTTATTAGCTTACAGCTTTAATACTAACCCTACCTTTCCTCTTCCTCACCTCCCAATCACTTCACCCCCCCTTCCTCACCAAAAGTCTGTTGAACACATTAGCATTGTTAAATTCTCTGCGCCTGTGTTAATGATGGTGCTTAGTGAAGTGTAAAATTATGGGTGCTTGTTATAGTTGAACATCTTTACCATAGAGATTATAATAAAGCTGTCATGCAGCATGAGGCTTCATACAGCCTCCGCTGAAAACGGTAAAGAATGTTGCCATTAAAATTGCTGCAAAGTTGGCTAGGATGGATTGGGGAACGTTACTTAAAGGGTTGACGGTGGATAGGCAATGGCAAACATTTAAAGATCGCATTGATGAACTACAGAATTTGTTCATCCCTGTTTGGCATAAAAATAAAACAAAAAAGGTGACTCAACCATGGCTAACGAGGGAAATTAGGGATAGCATAATATCCAAGGAGAGGACATATAAATTGGCCAGAAAAAGCAGCAAAACTGAGGATTGGGAGCAGTTTAGGATTCAGCAAAGGAGGACAAAGGGATTAATTAAGAGGGGGGAAATAGAATATGAGAGTAAGCTTGCAGGGAACATAAAAACTGACTGTAAAAGCTTCTATAGATATGTGAAGAGAAAAAGATTAGTGAAGTCAAGTGTAGGTCCCTTGCAGTCAGAATCAGGGGAATTTATAATGGGTAACAAAGAAATGGCTGACCAATTAAATACATACTTTGGTTCTGTCTTCACAAAGGAGGACACAAATAACCTTCCAGAGATTTTGGGGAACATAGGGTCTAATGAGAGGGAGGAATTGAATGAAATCAGTATTTGTAGGGAAATGGTGTTGGGGAAATTGACGGGATTGAAGGCCGATAAATCCCCAGGGCCTGATAATCTACATCCTAGGGTACTTGAGGAAGTGGCGCTAGAAATAGAAGATGCATTGCTGGTCATCTTTCAAAAATCTATAGACTCTGGAATAGTTCCCATGGATTGGAGGGTAGCTAATGTAACCCCACTATTTAAAAAAAGTGGTCGAGAGAAAATGGGGAATTATAGACCGGTAAGCCTGACATCGGTAGTGGGGAAAATGCTAGAGTCCATTATAAAAGATGTAATAGCAGAGCACTTGGAAAACAGTGACAGGATCGGACAAAGTCTACATGGATTTACAAAAGGTAAATCATGCTTGACTAATCTACTGGAATTTTTTGAGGATGTAACTTGTAGAATAGATAAGGGAGAACCAGTGGATCACAGAAACCCCACAGTGCAGATAGAGGCCATTTCGGCCCATCGAGCCTGCACCGACACATATCCCACCCGATCCCCGTAACCCCTACACCAACACATATCCCACCCTATCCCCGTAACCCCACGTATTTAATCCCCCTAACACTAAGGGTCAATTTATCATAGCCAATCAACCTAACCCGCACATCTTTGGACTGTGGGAGGAAACCGGAGCACCCGGAGGAAACCCACGCAAACACGGGGAGAATGTGCAAACTCCACACAGACAGTCACCCGAGGCCGGATTCGAACCCGGGTCCCTGGCGCTGTGAGGCAACAGTGCTAACCACTATGCCACCGTGTATTTGGACTTTCAGAAGGCTTTCGATAAGGTCCCGCATAAGAGATTGGCGTGCAATGTTAAAGCACATGGGATTGGGGGTAAGGTACTGACTTGGATAGAGAACTGGTTGGCAGACAGAAAGCAAAGAGTTGGAATAAACGGGTCTTTTTCCGAGTGGCAGGCAGTGACTAGTGTTCCAGCAAAGAGCCAGACATCAGGGACCCAAAATAAATTTCACACTAGGAACAACCAAATTTGAACAATCCACTAACTACTCATACTTGGGCTTAAAAATCAGTTCTACGGGAAATTTTCATCTGGCTGTGAATGAACTGAAAGAGAAAGCAAGAAGAGCTTTCTATGCCATTAAAAAATCAATCCAAATAGAAATCCCAATTAGCATTTGGCTCAAAATTTTCAAATCAGTAATTGAACCAATTGCACTCTATGGCAGTGAGGTGTGGGGACCACTAACACAACAAGAATTTGCAAAATGGGACAAACACCCAATTGAGATCCTACATGCAGAATTCTGTAAAAGTATCCTCCAGACTCGAAGGAAAACCATAAACAATGCATGCAGGGCAGAACTAGGTCAATATCCATTAATAATCACTATCCAAAAAAGAGCCACCAAATTTTGGAAACACCTAAAAATGAGCAACCCCCACTGCTATCATTACGAAGCCCTGAAATGCCAAGAGAGGACCATAAAGAAGAATACCCTCAGTCAACTAGTCCTGGGACTCAGTGAAGTAACTACTAACAATAACCAGCCCCAGGACAGTGACAGCGTAACACAAAGAATCCGACCCAACACAATCGTCACTAAGCAAAAGGAAAAATATCTGTCATATTGGGCAGAAACAACAAAAACCCAAAACAAACTCAGTTGCTACTTGGCCCTAAACAGACAATACAACATGGCTGATTACCTGACCATGGTAAAGGATAGCAAACTGAGAAAAACCTTGACAATGTACAGACTTAGTGAACATAGCCTGGCGATCGAAAAAGGTAGACACAAGCAGACCCGGCTACCAAGAGAGGACAGGATATGCTCTCACTGCAGTCAGGGAGTGGTGGAGACAGAGATACACTTCCTCACAGCTTGTAGAAAATATCAGGGCATAAGGGAGAATTTCTACCCAAAATTCACAAAAATATGCCCGGAATTCAGAAATTTGAATGACGACCAAAAACTCCCATACCTACTAGGGGAAGAGAGAAATTGTGTAACCTTAGCGGCACACTATGTTACAGCTTGCCATAAACGGAGGGACAACCACTAAATATAAGAAAAGAGTATATACAAATTATATGAATGTATATTTATACACTCAGGGATATATCTGTTTATACACTGTATGGATAGATTTGTATTTATGTGTTCAACCATGAATGTTTTTCGATGCTTTGGCAACATAAGATGTACCTTGTCATGCCAATAAAGCGATTTGAATTGAATTGACTAGTGGGGTACCGCAGGGATCGGTGCTAGGACCCCAGCTATTCACTATATATATTAATGATCTAGACGAGGGAAGTAGATGTAATATCTCCAAGTTTGCAGATGACACAAAGCTGGGTGGGCGTGTGTGCTGTGAGGAGGATGCTGAGCAACTCCAGTATGATTTGGACAGGTTGGGTGATTGGCGGAAGCATGGCAGATGCAGTACAATGTGGATAAATGCGAGGTTATCCACTTTGGTGGCAAAAACAGGAAGACAGATTATTATCTGAACGGCAATAGATTGGGAAAAGGGGAAGTGCAACGAGACCTGGGTGACCTTGTGCACCAGTCGCTGAAGGTAAGCATGCAGGTGCAGCAGGTGGTTAAGAAGGCAAATGGTATGTTGGCCTTCATAGCAAGAGGATTTGAGTACAGGAGCAAGGATGTCTTGCTGCAGTTGTACAGGGCCTTGGTGAGACCGCACCTTGAGTATTGTGTGCAGTTTTGGTCGCCTTATCTGAGGAAGGATGTTCTTGCCATGGAGGGAGTGCAGCGAAGCTTCACCAGACTGATACCTGGGATGGCAGGAATGACGTATGAAGAGAGATTGAGTCGATTAGGCTTATATTCGCTAGAGTTTAGAAGAATGAGAGGGGATCTCATTGAAACTTATAAAATTCTAACAGGACTAGACAGACTAGATGCAGGAAGGATGTTCCTGATGGCGGGGAGTCCAGAACCAGTGGTCACAGTCTAAGGATAAGGGGTAAGCCATTTAGGACTGAGATGAGGAGGAATTTCTTCACCCAGAGAGTGGTGAACCTGTGGAATTCTCTACCACAGAAGGCAGTTGAGGCCAGCTTATTAAATATATTCAAGAAGGAGTTAGATATATTTCTTCAGGCTAAAGCGATCAAGGGATATGGGGAGAAAGCAGGGACAGGGTACTGAATTTGGATGATCAGCCATGATCTCATTAAATGGCGGAACAGGCTCGAGGGGCCGAATGGCCTACTCTTGCTCCTATCTTCTATGTTTCTATGCAAGTCAAAGTTTGTCGTCACTCATGAACTATTTACACTGAATTACATAGGATATACGGCACAGAAACAGGCCGTTCGGCCCAACCAGTCCGTGCCAGCGTTTAATCTCCACACGAACCTCCTCCCGTCTTTCCTCATCTAAATCTATCAGCATAACCCTATATTCCCTTCTCCCTCATATGCTTGTCTAGCCTCCCCTTAAATGCATCTATACTATTTGCTACAACCACTCCCTGTGGTAGCGAGTCCCACATTCTCACCACTTTTTTTGGGTAAAGAAGCTTCTTCTGAATTCCCTCGAGTTCCCTGTAAGCGTGCAGCTGAAATGTCCCACATGAGCGCTAGTGATTTGTAGTGGACACACCACCAATACCGAGTCCAGAACACGACTTTTGTTTCCGTTAGTTTCCTCTACAGAGCATTACTGACAAACTGGTCATATCTGTTTCTGTCTTACAGTCTGTAACGAGAGGTTTCCAGTTGGGCATTTGAATAGATCATTCTGTGCTGTTGAAATAGGTATTGATTACAACAGGGTCTCAATAACACTCCATTATGTAATTGTGGAGATATATATATAATATACCATTTTTAAAAAGCCATGTGGATTGATCTAGCAGATTGGCTCAAGAAGGTAGTGGATTGTTTCCATAGCAACATGACATTATTGGATGTTTATTCTTTCTGATTGGTTGTTACCCCTGTTGCGCATACTGGGAGCTGTGGCCTGATTTATAGACTACTCAGCCTGTGTCTCATCACTGAACAGGAAAGTGCAATTCAGTATAAGAGTTCCTGAATTAATTAATTTTAATATTAAAGAGATGTTAAGGTAATTCTTACATTTTTTTTTCCAGAAGTAAAATTATAATCCAACTTGCACAGCGGTAATGACGAGCATACAAATGAGGGATGTTCTGTTGCTGCTTAATGAGGCTGACACAGGTGAAACATCATTAAAAAAAAAGCGGCCTTCCTTGCAGCAACAGGGTTACATCTGCTCACAGAAGTTCGACAACAATGACCTACATAGAGATGCTTCTAGTTTCAAAGGAAACTGGAATTCCCAGTGTGTGTGCCTGCCTCACCAGCTGAACTCTATTTACTGACGTAGTCCGAGAAGGGTCTGATTAATTAAAAGATCTGCTTTGATTAATATCAGGATGTTGAGGTGTCATGACATGCGGCAGGCATGACTTGTACAGGTTTCAGGAATGCTAGATCAGCTACTGTTGCTGCACTGAAGCTGGTACAGGGCTTCTCTAGTACGGACCATCTAATGATGTTGGTCTCACTGGAGGCATCCAGTTGCACTTGTTTTGAATTCACTGGTTCTCCACAATGAATTGTAGGCCAAGTTTCTACCAGTAGCAACATGAATTATATAATGTCAACTCCACATTACAGTGAAACAAGATTTTCTGTAAATTTTGCTAATGATGGTTAACTTAATCTCCGTAAATATTCAATTTGGCAGGTTCTTTAAGATATAAGGAAGAGGTACTGTGAAGTTGATTTTTGATGATGATTTCTCTTTAAATACCAATGGCTCGTCAAGAATCTATGCATAGGGTTTCCATCTCTATAGGAATGCCTATAGCTTATGTGATCGTTGGATTGAAAAACTGATGAAAGCACTGAAGTCTCGAATGGGTAATATATAGATTTCCCACTGCCAATGGTAACTGTATAAATGGTTGCTGAAGTTCTCTGAAAAGATGCACCATATGCATTTTCCCAGCCAATCCCAGTGGTTCTTTGCTACAGGACATTTATTGCTCAATATGTCAGGGTCTGGGGCAGTGGGGTCTTGGGGATTCTGAAGAAGAAAAATGGTATGAGCGGTGTGGGAAAGAGAAAACAAGATAAAGCAGCAGGAAGAATAAAACAAATCGAGAAGAGAAGCAAAGTTTAAGAAAAAAATAATAAATATTGTACTATAGTCTGACAACCATTTATCCCAGTGTGTTAATATTTGCAATCAGTAACTAGTGGGGTGCCACAGGGATCAGTGCTGGGGCCTCAACTATTTACAATCTATATTAATGACTTGGATGAAGGGACCGAGTGTACTGTAGCCAAACTTGCTGATGATACAAAAATAGGTGGGTTAGCAAGTTGTGAGGATGACACAAAGGGCTCGATTTTCAGTGTGCCGTGGAGTCAGGTTTGGAGGCGTGCGGGGGGTTAAATTCCCAAAATCAGGGGTCCTGACCCCATCCCGCCCCCAACCCGCCTCCATGCCAATTTCAAAGGAGGCGGGTACCCACCCTGCACCGGGACCCGCCTACCTGAGGCGGGAAGGGATTAGTGCCAATTAACTGCCTGTTAACAGGTAGATAACAGGCAGTTTTTAGCCTAATCCCTATTTTTAAGCTTGAACTGTGGGAATCCCAACGGCTCCAAACCACGCCAAGTTGGAGGAGTCGGGCCATCGGGTTGGAGGGGTCGAGATGTCTGTGTTCAGGTGAGTGATGTGTGCATGAGTGCAAGGGTAAGTGTGTTTGGTGTGTCTAAAGTGATTAAATAAGTTTTACATATATTTTCTTACCTTTTCAGCCTTCCTTCCTTTAGGTTCGGGGAGTCCCTCATCTCACCGGCACAGAAAGCAGAATGGCTGCGATCTGTCAAAAGTGACAGCCTGCAGTTTTCTGTGCAGGAGAGATTTCTAACTGAGTCTGTGGAGAAGGACTCATGTTAGAAGTAAGACTGTCAGTGTTTGACAGCTTCAAACAGCTGTGAAACACTGATATTTCATCTGTCAAAACGTCTTGACCGATGAAATTTCAGTCTGTGACATCACCTGTTGCCGGGTGGCCCTTAATTAGCCCGCTGGGTGGGCTCAACAAGGTCAATCAAGTTAAAATCGCGTGGATTGGCCGCATCTCGATGGAGGCGGGACTACAACCCTGAAAGTTGTAGTCCCGCCTCCTACCCGACTCCAGAATGAAAATCCAGCACAAAGAGTCTGCAAAGGGATTTAGAGAGGTTAAGTGAGTGGGCAAAACATTGGCAGATGGAGTATAATGTGGGAAAATGTGAGGTTATCCACTTTGGAAGGAAGAATGAAAAAGCAAATTATTATTTAAATGGAGTGAGACGACAAAATGCTGCGGTACAAAGGGATCTGGGGGTCCGAGCACATGAAACACAAAAAGTTAGCATGCAGGTACAGCAAATAATTAGGAAGGCTAATGGAATGTTGGCCTTTATTGCAAGGAGTATGGAGTATAAAAGTAGGGAAGTTTTGATGCAACTTTACAGGGTGCCGGTGAGACCGCACCTGGAGTACTGCGTACAGTTTTGGTCTCCATATTTAAGGAAGGATATACTTGCATTGGAGGCAGTGCAGAGAAGGTTCACTAGGTTGATTCCAGGGATGAAGGTGTTGACGTATGACAAAAGGTTGAGCAGGCTGGGCCAATACTCATTGGAGTTTAGAAGAATGAGAGGTGATCTTATTGAAATGTAGAAGATTCTGAGGGAGATTGACGGTGGATGCTGAGAGGATGTTTCCCCTAGTGGGGGAATCTAGAACTAGGGGGCATTTAAGACGGCGATGAGGAGGAATTTCTTCTCAGAGGGTCGTGAATCTTTGGAATTCTCTACCCCGGAGAGCTGTGGAGGCGGAGTCACTGAATATATTCAAGGCGGAGATTGACAGACATTTGAACTACAGGGGAGTCGAGGGGTATGGGGAGAGAGCGGGAAAGTGGTGTTGAGGCCAAGATTGGATCAGCCATGATCTTTTTGAATGGCGGAGCAGGCTCGAGGGGCCGATTGGCCTTCTCCTGCTCCTGTTTTTTATGTTCTTATTTACTCCCAGGGACCTCCTACAAATATTGATGCATTCATTGGCATCCCCTCCAAATTTTCCTGCACTCCCAGAGACTTGCGTCACATATTGATACACTGCCCGGAGTTACTCCAGATTTTGATGGACTTCCGGGAGCCCTCCATATATTGACTCACCCCTGAGGGACTCTTGAAAATATTGACACGCTCCTGCTCTTAATGTCATTGTGATGAAAATAACGCAGGGCTTGTTGGCTCTTCTCCACCACCCCCCCCCCCCCCCCGAGAAAAACAAAAGCTTTTTTATGAAGATGATGCTCTTTCAGTAGAAGACGGATGATATTTTGGCAGTGTTTTCTAAATGAGGTTAAGGCACATCGACTGACTTTCCTTTTGTTATGGAGAATGTAGTGTAGCGGGAAAGTGGTGAACAGGATATTTTGAGTTATATTTCCGCTCCCTATGATCTATCTGGATTCAACTGACGAGAGCAATGAGGCTGATGAAATAAATCCAATCAAGTTTCATATCAGCTCATTTCAGAGCACGCTTGCTGCCTAATGGTCTTTGTCCCGCTGACCTACCTTTTCACCATCACAGGTTTTCTTAAGAGTGTCATGGATTGCGGCTGTTTTCTACTTCCTGATCGAAGTCATTATTTGCTCGGGAGCATTTAACTTCTGTTCCCAGTGGATGTCAAAATGTCAGGTTAGTTGCAAAAACATTTAAGAACGCACAAGTGCCAACAATAGAGTTCTTTTATGTAACAAAGTATCATGAAAAATAACTTTAAACTGGTGGTTAAACAGAATTGCGTTAACGCCCATCCTGCACTCTCCTGAGAGGACAGATAGTAAACCTAGAACTGCAAGCTCCTGTGCTTCAGACAACAATGCCTAACCTTCTGACATCAACATCCAGGAGGAAAATGCTGTTTACAATCTCTGCAAAGCCGTTGAGAACTGTTCGTAAATAGCTTTTGGTAACTTGACTTTATTGTGCAGCTGAAATGACAGAAATGAATCTGTGCCAGGAACTGGACACTGGAGGCATATCCCGTGTATTGAATAGAAGTTTTTCTTTAAAAGCTCTGAACTGATTTCAATTTTCTAGTTAACTTCTAATGAATACGTTATTCTAAAACGAGTAGCACCCCTTGATAAAGGAACTACTTTCCATGCACTGGGGGGCCTCCGTAACATTCTAAGAATTATGTTTTTGTTCAGCACCTTCCCCGTGGCACGTGTTATTGTTTTAGAGGAGATGGCATATCATTTTCCACATTTTAGAAAATGAACCCTTCAGGTTCTTGGCTATCGTCTATACACACATCTATCTACATGACTTCCACAACCTTCAAGCAACCTTAAAGTTATCTACTTCGCTGCACTTTCCATACAGCTGCTCTACGGGCCAGCTTGGCAGCACTACCCACCAGTGTGTTAACTGCAAGTGGTGCGAAAGATATTTGACACATACTGTGTGTATTTACAGCACCCTGGAACAACTGTGAATTTCCATTGGCTATAATGGAAATTCTTGATGTTTTGGGATAGGAAAGGGTTTGTCCGTTCCAAGTAAAATTGTATGTTTTTTGGGGGGAGAATCCTTTTCTCCTATTATTTCCCCCCTCCTCCCCACCCCCATCTCTCTCACACCAAGTACAAATGACAGCCAAGCAGATGACCCAGTCTCGGGCCTTTGCCGTTCCAATTGTGAACCAAGTGGTAGAATGTGCTCGGAGGATGACCGAATAACTTTTTTGCATTTTGGTGAACATTGTGCTCATCCAGGTTCACAGAACCGATGCTGAGGGACGGGCACTTTTCCAGGTTTGCACTGAGCAATCCAAGGTCAGGAACAGTATTGCCAGATGTAGAGTAAAATTCCTACTATTCTGCCGTGACGACAATTCCTTAAGTACAATATCAGAAGAGCACTCTCCACTGCAGCAGCCTGACTTTTTCTGTTTCTCACACCAGCCATTGTGGCCTGAGTAAGATTGCCAGTTGCTGTTAAATAATTGACCTTTTTGCACCATTCCAGGTTTGTGTCATAGTTTAGCAATCTAACGAGCAGCAGGAAGAAAACGTCCATCCTATTAGTCTGGCTGGATTCAAAAACAAGTCCTAGAAATGAAAGGGACAGTGTCTTACCCAGTATAATATCCAGACTGTTTTTCTTCTAGTTAAATATGTTTACTCTGTCTTGTGCCATACTGTTTGTTTGTTGGAAAATGTCCACCATTAATTTGGATAATCTTGGGCATGGCTATAATTTCACGAATGTAATTCAGTTAAAATTATAGTGCAAATTTCTGAAATTACATAGAATGTGCAGCGCAGAAACAGACCATTTGACCCAAATAGTCCATTCTAATGCTCCACACAAGCCTCTTCCCATCCCTCTTCATTTACAGTGGATAATGTGGGGGGGAAAATAAACTGGGAAAGGCAGTGCACACGATTGCACTGTCGAATGGATAGAGTGAACATCGATGAGCCTGATGCACTTTCTCACCTTTTCCGTAGATGCGTATGTAATTCACTTCAGACAGATTTCAACTGGTTCTCATAAGTACTGATTTCACTTTCCTTACTGCTGTAAGCTAAATGTTTTACTGCTTTCAGTCTGGCTTGCTTAAAGTATCGCTGCTTAATTTGTTCAAAATATTGTCACATTCATTAGATTCCTTTCAGAAAATTGTACTCACCCTCTGTAAATAAATTATCTTGAGCACTGAGTGTCTGCAGGATAATGGATGGTTTGGCAGTGAGTAACTCAGAGGTGTTTCCAATGATGTCCAGAATGGCTTACTAATGTTGGCGGAACTTGGAGTTTGAATTGCTATATTCGATTGACTTTCAGATACTTATTTCTAATAGTGCTTTCACACGCCAGACATTTAGAGTTACATAAGAACATAAGACATAGGAGCAGGAGTAGGTCATTTGGCCCCTCGAGCCTGCTCCGTCATTCAATAAGATCATGGCTGATCTGATCTTGGCCTCAACTCCACTTCCCTGCCCGCTCCCCATAACCCTTGACTCCCTTATCACTCAAAAATCTGTCTATCTCCACCTTAAATATATTCAATGACCCAGCCTCCACAGCTCTCTGGGGTAGAGAATTCCAAAGATTCATGACCCTCAGAGAAGAAATTCCTCCTCATTTCCGATTTTAAAAGGGTTTCCCCTTATTCTGAAATTATGCTCCCTAGTTCTAGATTCCCCCACGAGTTGGTGCAAAGCTAAAACCGCTTCGCCCTGGCGGTGAACTAGGAGTGTAAATCAGGTGTTGCGGTCCAAACTACAGTAACTCTCAAGTAGAGCGAGACCCCCTTTACCCCCAGGTGTCAGGTCGGGTCCTGCCTCCAGATTCTTGTACACTATAGCTGCAGCGCTGGTACAAAGCAAAACCACTTTGAATTGATGCTTCAGTTATCGTGTGAATGCACCTCTCTGACTGGCTTATTTTTGTTAAATTAAGTTGAAGTTTATGTTTAACCGTTATGCTATGGGCTTACTAAATGCAGTCGAAGCAGTGTTATGTGGGTAAAAGGTTAATACAATGGTGACATAGAAGCTCGGTTTACCATATAGCATCATATGACCAGTGCTATCTTCTCTTAAGGCAGTTCCTCGGAACCGAGGATGACTTGCTTCCACACAAAATGAGTTCTCAGGTGACCGATGAGTCCAATGCGGGACCTGCAGTCTCTGTCACAGGTGGGGCAGACGGTGGTTGAAGGGGTGGGTGAGTGGGGTTCTTGGGTTGACGTGCGCTCCTTCCGCTGTTTGCGCTTGGCTTCCTCTTGCTCCCAGCGAAGCAACTCGAGGTGTTCGGCGCCTTCCCGGATGCTTTTCCTCCACTTTGTGCGGTCTTGGGCCAGGGATTCCCAGGTGTCGGTGAGAATATAATATACTGTGCGCTATACAATTTACAGACATGGTTGAATAGACTTAAATTTTGCAATGCTGGTTTATAAAAACCGACAAAAAAAATGTAGCTTTAGCATTTATGCAGAAAGCATTCAAAGGCAGTGCTTTTTTTTACATGGGCTGAAATTATACAGTATTATTTTGGAACTATCAGAACTGTTTTAAGTGTTCTGTAATGTTTTCCTTGGTTTAAAAAAAAAAGGCTTTGCATTAAACTGAATCTTCTTCCACCCCCACAAAGGCTTTGTGTTGCCGTACATATGCAAACACTGTTATGCCACTTCAGGAACTTCCAAACTCTGGATTTTCGTCAGACTCTTAGCTGATTTGCTGGCACCCGCCTCTGCATTCCTTCTGAGAATGAGAGTAATGGAAAGTGGTATCTGAATCTGCACTGTGTGCGTGTAAGTGTGTGTCCAAAAACGTTCTGTAGTCAGTTCACAACTACTTTTTCTTATCACCTGTAGATTATTTGTTATTTTTCCTGAAAGCATTTTAAATTCACCTCTGCAGGCACTCTTTATCAGCTGGGACCTTTTCTAGCTTTAAGTAAAAAAAAACAAATGCTCCTACCTCTTTGAGTATCTGGCAACAACAGGGCTCCCAGATCGCTCAGAAATTAGTCAAATGCTGCTTAGTATTTGCTGTGTGTAGGGGCATCTCCTCTCAAACACCGATCAAGGTCAGTACTCCCCCAGTGCATGTCAACACTCCAGCTTGGAAGGCAGTGGGTGTGCTTCTAAGTTTAGAAGGCTGGTGTTTTTTCAATATATCTTAACACTGAACAATGACTAGCTGTGAAATATTTAGTAGATGGTGCCACAGTTCCCTTTTGGTAGTTGCACATAGGATGCTTGAAGCTATATAGAAATATTTTGGTCAGGGATGAAATCTTGTGCACATATGTTGTTCAGCTGTGTTAGACTGTCACAAAATTAAACTTATCTTTACTTAGCTGGAAATAATTTATTTTTAAAAAAAATACCCAATTGGGTAATTGCACCACAAGAATGGCACTTGTATCACATTGAGCACATGAGGAAGTCTTTATTTCCTTCAGGTATAGAATATGAAAACAATGGGGTTTTCACTTCTTGTTGACAAACTGTTTTGCCAAATCTTTTCATTTTTAAAATTAATTCTCAGGATGTGAGCATCATTGGCAAGGCCAGCATTTTATTACCTATCCTTAGTTGCTCTTGAGAAGGTGGTGGTGAGCTTTCTTCTTGAACCACTGCAGTCAGTATGGTGAAGGTGCACCCACAATGCTGTTGGGTATGGAGTTCCAGGATTTTGACCCAGGAACGCCGTTATACAGGAAACCTTCGATTAACCGGAAATGTCGGTTAACCAGCAAAATTCAGGAGTCGGTTTCAGGTAACTTTTATAACTTTTATTACTTGCACAGCAACAAATTGAGGAAGGCAAGGGTTTGGCTGCAGCTGTTGCTAAGCTACAGAGACGCTTGCAACTTGTGGATGTTGTTCTGAAGCTGTTAGGGTTTGTTGCTTCATACGGAGCTCTAAGGTCCGTATCTTTCACTATAGCGTTCGGTTATCCGGAATTATTGCTGAACCGGCACCACGTCGGTCCCGTCCGTGCCGGATACCAGAAAGTTTCCTGTATGTCCACGTCAGGATGGTTTGTGAGTTGGAGGGGAACCTTGAGGTGATGGTGTTCCCATGTACCCGCTGCCCATGTCTTTCTAGGTGGTGGAGGTCGTGTGTTTGGGAGGTGCTTCCAAAGAAGCCTTGCTGCAGTGCATCCTGTGGATAGTAGGGAGTGGATGTTTAAGCTGGTGGATGGGCTGTTGATCAAGCTGTCTGCTTTGTCCTGGATGGTGTCGAGCTGCTCGAGTGTTGTTGCAGCTGTGCTCATCCAGGTAAGTGGAGAGTGTTCCATCACACTCCTGACTTGTGCCTTGTAGGTGGTGGAGAGGCTTTGGGGAGTTGGAAATTGAGACAGTTGCCACAGAATGCCCAGCCCCTGACTTGCTCTAGTAGTCATGGCATTTATGTGGCTGGTTCAGTTGAGTTTCTAGTCAATGGTGACGACCCCCCCCAGGATGTTGATGGTGGGGGATTCGGCGATGGTAATACCACTGAATATCAAAGGATGGCAGTTAGGCTCTCTCTTATTGGAGATGGTCATTGCCTGGCGCTTGTGTGGCACGAATGTTACTTGCAACTTATCAGCTCAAGCCTGGATGCGGGCATGGACTGCTTCGTTATCTGAGGAGTTGCGAATGGAGCTGTACACTGCAACCATCAGCCCCATTTCTGACTCTCTGATGGAGGGAATCTCATTGATGAAGCAGCTAAAATTCGTTGGGCTTAAGATGCTGTCCTATTCAGCATTGCATGCAGTCCGGTTTATTATTATACAAACATACAGTGAAGTGATGTAAATTAGGTTGAAACGTGCTTTCTTACATTACATCAGAACAAAAATAATGCATGGTTCAGGCTTATCTGCCTTCTCTTCCTCCAAATAAAGAACCTTTCCCAAATATGTTGTTGTTTTTGCCAATGATCCACCCCTCATTTCATACCATTGATGCTCAGTGCCTTATTCTTTGTTCTCACAGTAGATAGGTTCCATATTGCTGGAATAGCTGCAACTACAGCTTCAGGTACAGTGACATTTCCTTGTTTCTTGGTACGACAATGGGAGCAAACATATATTTTCAGAGGCATAAATCAGGTGGGAAAGGAATAGACAGAATTGGTGGGAGTCTTACACCCAGCAAGCATCACAAAATGCCATTAGATGTAACGAGATAGAATGAGTGAGGTACAATATATCGCAACTGGAAGCTCTGGATTATAATACGTACCCCGCTATAGATAGTAAATCTGCAGAATTGTTTAGTAAGCAGGATGGTTTAAGCGTTCCAAAAGGGCATGAGCATGTTTAATCATCTTGTGGGACAGATTGTAGTTTGAGAAGTTGTTAGATCCTTGTCTTGTTTTTCCACGGCACCTTCATGAAGAGGAAATGCTTCTGCTGTGTTGGTGTTACTGGCAGTTACATTTTTGGACCTAGTTTCTGGGTCACCAAAAGCCGACGAGTTATTTAACCACATAACATTTACAGTGAATGCTCTCTCCACTATTTGAAGCCAGGTTTTTGGTTGTGGCAATCAGGGTGCCCTTTTTTCCCATGAAGTTGAAATAGTTTCTCTTTTAATAGCAAACATTGAACAAATTTAATTACACAGTTTTATTCTCCCGGAACATCATCATAGTTATGTAACAGTTGAAACAAATAGTTTTAGAGGGGCCCACTTAATACGATAGCATTGACTCTGTAAAAGTTTATGTAGTTAATTGGGCTAAACAACAGGGTTGATATCAGAGCAAACAGCATTACTAGTACACTGAAATCATTTGCAATTAATTCCTCAGCAGGATGACTGCAAATTAACTTGGAATGTTGGAAACCCAGGTGGTCTAAATCCAAATGCCCTTCCGAGTATCTCTGCTATTTTCTGTAACTCGTACATAGCCCATTTCAGTACATTTCTTTGTCTAATTTTAATGAGGTTATAGAGTCATAGGGCTCGAATTTCCAAGCCCCGTGGAGGCGGGAGTGGGGAGAAAATTGCAGAATCGGGGGGCACGAACCCTTCCTGCCCCCAACCCGCCTCCATGCCCGTTTCCCAGGAGGCGGGTACCCGACCTGTGCTGGGAGCCGCCTCCCTGAGGCGGGAAGGGGATTAGTGCCAATTAACTGCCTATCTATTCTAATCCCATTTTCCAGCACTTGGTCCGTAGCCTTGTATGCTATGGCGTTTTAAGTGCTCATCTAAATGCTTCTTGAATGTTGTGAGGGTTCCTGCCTCTAACTCCCTTTCAGGCAGTGAGTTCCAGATTCCAACCACCCTCTGGGTGAAAAAGTTTTTCCTCAAATCCCCTCTAAACCTCCTGCCCCTTGAAACTATGCTCCCTGGTTATTGACCCCTCTACTAAGGGGAAAAGTTCCTTTCTATCTACCCTATCTATGCCCCTCATAATTTTGTACACCTCAATCAGGTCCCCCCTCAGCCTTCTCTGCTCTAAGGAAAACAACCCCAGCCTGTCCAGTCTCTCTTCATAGCTGAAGTACTCCAGTCCAGGTAACGTCCTGGTGAATCTCCTCTGCACCCTCGCCAATGCAATCGCATCCTTCCTATAGTGTGGCGACCAGAACTGCACACAGTATTTCAGCTGTGGCCTAATTAGCGTTTTGTACAGCTCCATCATAACCTCCCAGCTCTTGCCTTCATTAGCCGAGGCATAAAATATAAGTATCCCATATGACTTTTTAACCACCTTATCTACCTGTCCTGCTGCCTTCAGGGATCTATGTACATGCACACCAAGGTCCCGCTGATCCTCTGTCCTTCCTAGGGTCCTACCATTCATTATGTATTCCCTTGCCTTGTTAGTCCTCCCAAAATGCATCACCTCACACTTCTCAGGGTTAAATTCCATTTGCCACTGTTCTGCCCATCTAACCAACCCGTCTATATCGTCCTGTAGCCTGAGGCTTCCCTCCTCGCTATTTACCACTCCACCAATTTTTGTGTCATCTGCGAACTTACTGATCATACCTCCTACATTCATATCTAAATCATTACTGTACACTACAAACAGCAAGGGACCCAGCAGCGATCCCTGCGGTACACCACTGGACACAGGCTTCCAGTCACACAAACAACCTGCGACCATCACCCTCTGCCTCCTGCCGCTAAGGCTCTGGAGACATTTCCCATACTGCACTTGGACAACAGAATCAGCTTTGTCGAAACGGCCCACGGCATTTGTGAAGAAGTTTGTCTACATTCCTACCTTCATCATTGTAGCACTGTCAAAATTAACGGCCTGTAATTTGCAGTCAGTGGCGAAGCAAAGGCACTGGCCCCGAATAAGCTTTCCCACGAAGATCTCGCGATCTCTGTGGCGAGAAGCTCGGCTTTTCCGATGTGCGGTTGAAATCAATGTAGTATAGTGGGAATTCCTTAGTGTGAGCTGCTGTGATGTCAACAAGCTGTCAAAGCAACCAATCACAATGCAGAATTCTCACAGTCTGGGAACCAGGAAGTAGAAAGCACTAATAATCAATTGCTTTTTAAAAAATTTGCAGAGAGCGAAATAAAGATTGGGACATAAATCATGAACTTTTAATTAATTTTAAAGTCTAATCATTTCTAACTTAATGGAGAAATTTGACATTCCACCAATATAAAATTAGTTTTTCAGGGCCAGAATGGTTGTTTATCAGCAGTTATTATTCAGATCACCGTTAAAAAGCCAGTTACACCTCATTTGAATGGGTCTCACTTTTTATGGGGTTTCTAACAGCGATATTTTTTAGGACAAGGGAAAGCTTTTGTCAGATCAGTGATTTCAGTGATTGCTGACTCTGCGGGGGATCCACAGCGCAGCCTGTGAAGGATCAGTCAATGACAGACCGCAACTTCAGCACTTCCGTGTTCGGCCTGGGCAAGTGCTAAATCCTGAAGTTGCGGTCAGTTTCAAAGACGAAAGGCGAACGCTGCCAATTCACTGTCATCAGGATCGCAAGCTCCGGCCCAATATATTTACAAATCACCTCAGAAACTAACTCAATTTGGAATATATTGGTATCGGGGTTAGGAATACGGTCACATGTACTAAATTAATAACTACATAATCTTGTAATATACAGCACAACAATTACACTGCTAGAAATTTGAAACTAACTCCTACCTAAAGTTTCTGTTTGCTCCTTTGACCTTCGTGCTTCTCCCTAGTGATACATTCCATATCCAAAAAAATCTTGCTTTTATCCATCTATTATTGAGCTGCACCAGTCTTTTACTAATCAATCCATAGGTAAAGATTTGAGAAAAACTGAAGAAGAAAAATAGCCATTCAACCTGTCGAAGCTCATTCCACGAGTGCCTAACTCTGATTGACGCATCCTGGCTCGTTTCAAACATCGCTCGTGGTTTTGCCTCTACAACTCCTCCTCGGCAGGAGAAGCCACACAAGGTTGATCTGCTGCACTTGTTGAATAGTTAATGCGAAGTGCTGATACGGTGCTGCAGTGTACGAGTGCAGGAAGGTATAATATTGTAGATTATCTTTGCGTCTTACCTTGGGTCCACCTCGACTTGTGTCTCTGCTTCCTAGCGGGTGTGAGTATCCTGCTCACAGCTGCCTCCTTTATGCAGCTGCTAAGAAGGATGAGGTACTTCCCAGAGCTGTGGAAAAGAAGTTCATAACCATAACACATCCCAGCCAAAAAATTACTTTTTTTGACGTAGGCAAACCCAGCAGCCAATTTGTGCATAAAAGGTACCACAAACCGCAAATGAGATCAATGACCTGTTTATTTTGGTGTTGTTGGGCGAGGGATGAATGTTGGCCAGGTCACCGGGAAAACGCCTTGCTCTTCGAATACTCTAGGATCCAACTGAGCGGGCAGAGCCTCAATTTAATATCTCATCTGAAAGACGGCACCTCTGGCAATGTACTGCATTGAAAAGTTACCCGAGATTGTATCTCGGAGTGGGTTTGAACCCTTTACCTTCTGACTCCAACGTGAGCGTACTAGCAAATGAGCCAAAACAACACTATTTTGTCAAAAATGTGCAAATACTGTTGAAATAAATTTGGAGTTGCTGATGACTCTGAGTAATTTGACTTGAAATGCTTCAGTGAACTTACTCAACCGTATATGATTAGGGCCATTGACTGGGATTTTGTAGTTGCTTTATCATTGGTAGAACATGGTTATTAATTTTCACTACTGGAATTAAGTTTGCATTTTACAATAATTTCTTTTAAAATATAGGTGTGTTAATGGGAAAAATTGTGTAAAATGTACCATTTGGTTAATAGTATAAATCTGGCAATGCTGTATAATATGGGTCCACCAAGAAATATATAACAAGCACCCATTTACAGCAAAATTTTCTTCCACCACTTGATTTGGCTAGGAACTCAAAATGATCTCCATAACCAACCGAGCACTACATCAGATTTAGCAATCCCTGATGTGTACTGCTGATGCACTGAGTCACAATATAAGCCGCAATGATGACCATGCTTAGTGCTCGCTGGCATTTTAAGCAGCTGATTAAATAGCAGCTTCTCTATGATGCGCTGCTCAAAATGTTATTGCTGTGAAAAGAATCTTAATGCATTTAAATTAAAAAAAAAAAAAAAAAAGTTCAGTTGACGGAAATCTGAAACAGAAGCAGAAAAATGCTGGAAACATGCAGCAGGTCAGGCAACATCTGTGGAGAGAACAGACCAATTAATGATTCGTGTGCAAACCTTTATGTGAATTAAAAAGGATCAGAACAAAGGGAAGAGGGAGAGAAATGTGCATCCACACATGTTCAATGTACAGGACATTGCACTATGAGCAGTGTATTCAGTATACAAGGTTGGAGAAAGTACCTAAATTGCGGCCTCACCCAGAAGAGGTGTTTGGGACCCTGGAGAGTGATGCAGGAAGAAGTGAATTGGCAGGTGTTGCACCTCCTGCGCTCGCAGGGAAAGGAGAGCAAGTGGTAGGTGTGGTATAAGATTGAAATAGAGTGCCGTGAAGGGAACACCCTTCGGAAAGCGGCGAGGAGAAGGGGATGGGAAGATGTGTTTGGTGGTAGGATCATGTTGGAGATGGTGGAAATGGCAGAAGATAACCTGTCAAATATGGAAGCTTGTAGGGTGGAAGGTGAGAACTAGGGGGACCATTGTGGGAGCATTGGGTGGGGGTGTGAAAGCAGAAGAATGGAAAATGGGTCCTATTACCATGGTGATGGGGAATTTTCAGCTGAGACAAAAGGAGGACATTTTGGAAGCCCTGGTGTGGTAGGTGGCATCAGCGCAATGCGATGGTGACCAATAAGCTTGAAGAAGGGGACAGGAAGTGGGGTGGGAAGAAATATAATCCAAGCAGTAACGGGAGTCATGGGTTTATAACAGACGTCGGTGGACATCCCAGTGAGAGAGAGAAGTCTGGGAAGGGAAGAGTCGGAGATGGGCCACAAAGATTAAGGGAGAGGTGAAAATTTTGAGCAAAGTTAATGAAATACTCTAGATCAAGGTGAGAGCAGGAAGCAGCATCAGCTCAGTTATCAGTGTAAAAGAGGTTAAGAGACCTGAGAAGGACTGGAACAATGAGCGTTCAGCATATTCTACGAAAAGACAGGCATAGCTAGAACCCAAGGAGGTTCGGGTTTGAAGAAGTGCCTGCACCCAAAACATTTAACTGTTCTGTTCCCCTTCACCGATGCAGCCTGACCGACGAGTGTTTCCAGCATTTTCAGTTGTTGTTTCTTAATGGTCTTATTTGGTTAGATTTATTGTTCTCAACCTAGAATCAACATTCTGAGCGGAGCAATGCTCAGCTGTTGAAATTGCTGATGAGCATAAGGCAACACTGCTCAGCAGTGCAGTCAATGAGGCATCCTGAAGATTGTTGACAGTTCTATCCAGTTAAGCACAATTAGTAGCTCATTCGGAATATCATTACCCATTCACGGTCTAGATGGTGCAGATTACCAATGTTACAACTGAGGCAATTTTCTTTTAACAATGGGGAATTGCTACTACAGTAAAATGTTGAGTACAACCAAAATGCACCGATTACTATGAATGATTGCGCACCAGTAGGGTTGTGGTTTTGGAAAGCAGGCGTTGATCATCATGAGCTACTGATCACCGAAACAGATAGAATCATAGAAAGTTACAGCACAGAAGGAGGCCATTTCGGCCCATCTTATCCATGCCGGCAACAAAGAGCTATCCAGCCTAATCCCACTTCCCAGCTCTTGGTCCGTAGCCCTGCAGGTTAGAACATCCCAAGTGCACATCCAAGTACTTTTAAATGTGGTTAGGGTTCCTGCCTCTACCACCCTTTCAGGCAGTGAGTTCCTGTCTCTACCACCCTTTCAGGCAGTGAGTTCCAGACCCCCACAACCCTCTGGGTGAAAGACATTTCCCCTCAAATCCCCTCTAAACCTTCCACCAATTACTTTAAATCTGTGCCCCCTGGTTTTTGACAAGATTCTCTACTCCCGGCAACATTCTTGTAAATTTCCTCTGTACCCTTTCTAGTGCAATCACATCTTTCCTGTAATGTGGTGACCAGAACTGCACGCAGTACTCTAGCTGAGGCCTAACTAGTGTTTTATACAGTTGAAGCATAACCCCCCTGCTCTTGTATTCTATACCACGGCTAATAAAGGCAAGCATTCTGTATGCCTTATCTACCTGGCCTGCTACCTTCAGGGATCTGTGGACATGCACTCCACATCATCACCAGAACAGGATTTCACTGTATTGCCACACAGCTGGAATCCTGTCCAGAGGAGAATATATATATTTTAAAGTTATGATTACTAAGTGTGCTTAATTAGGATTAGGCAGAGCGTAGGTGGGGAATGGAAAATGTGTTTCGGGATAGAAGTAGACCTGTTCCAAAACAAAGTTAGTTTTACTCAGCGGTGTTTCCAGCAGTCACTACACAAATAGAAATCAAATGTACTTTTTTTTTTAAATCGGAAAGGGAAAATTCTGTTCTGCGTGAGAAACTTGTTTATGGCCAATTCTGACATCTAGTGGAAACTTTCATAGTGACCACCTTCACGCCATAAATGCCTTGTGGAGTTTACAGATAAGTGAACATACAATAAACATGAATTCACAGGCTGTGTAGTTACTTTTATACCAATAGACCTTTGGCATTAAATCGGCCTAAAATTAAAAACACTCCTCCTGTATTAGGTTGGCTAAATACTAGGGATTAATGGTAAGTGCCTGAAAGAAAATGAATGAGTTAACAATGCAGTCATTTAATTTTGGGACACAGATGATGTGTGTAAATAGCTTGTGCTATGCCCAACTATTTGTAATGGTGTGGAGATGCCGGTGTTGGACTAGGGTGGACAAATGTAAGAAGTCACACAACACCAGGTTATAGTCCAACAGTTTTATTTGAAATCACAAGCTTTCGGAGCGCTGCTCCTTCGTCAGGTGAAGTGGAGAGATGCCTATAGACACAGATTATATAGTCAGAGAATAATGCCAAATGATTACAGGTAATCTTTCTAACTGCCATTTATCACACCTCGGCAGAGAGATAATCACAACAATCAAAGGTGTGAATGGTGTCCAAACAGGTTAGTCAGGAAAACATTACATCAAAGAACAATGAGGTGGGGTCACAAGGGGTAAAATGTTGCAGATGCTGGGGTCTGTATGAAAAACAAAAATCAGACAAAAAACATTTTCTTTGCTGGAAATCACAGCAGGTCCGGCCGCATCTGTGTAGAGAGAACAAGCCAACGACTCGAGTCTGGATGACCCTACGTCAGGTGGGGTTACATGTAGCGTGACATGAACCCAAGATCCCGGTTGAGGTCGTCCTCATGAGTGCGGAACTTGGCTATCAGTTTCTGCTCTACGATTTTGCGTTGTTGTGTGTCTCGAAGGCCGCCTTGGAGAATGCTTACCCGAAGATCGGAGGCTGGATGTCCTTGACTGCTGAAGTGTTCCCCGACTGGGAGGGAACACTCCTGCCTGGCGATTGTTACACGGTGTCCGTTCATCCGTTGTCGCAGTGTCTGCATGGTCTCGCCGATGTACCATACTCCTGTTTTTTGTTTTTCATACAGACCCCAGCATCTGCAACATTTTACCCCTTATGACCCCACCTCATTGTTCTTTGATGTAATGTTTTCCTGACTGACCTGTTTGGACACCATTCACACCTTTGATTGCTGTGATTATCTCTCTGCCGAGGTGTGATAAATGGCAGTTAGAAAGATTACCTGTAATCATCTGGCATTATTCTCTGACTATATAATCTGTGTCTATAGGCATCTCTCCACTTCACCTGACGAAGGAGCAGCGCTCCGAAAGCTTGTGATTTCAAATAAAACTGTTGGGACTATAACCTGGTGTTGTGTGACTTCTTACAACTATTTGTAACTTCAGTTAAATGAGTGCTTTTATAGTCTCGACCACTCTAATAGGTTTGGGTAGGAAGATGAGGAAGGAAAATTGCAGATTGATTATTTTGTTAGAGGAGGGGAGGTTGAAAATGATGGTGGTGGGAAAGGCGATCAGGAGTGATGCCACATACCGAGAGTAAAAGCAAGTTTGACTAACAAAGTGTTAATCTTGCTAAACTTAAAGTACTGTTACCCCTAGTATCTCTGATCTAATAATGATTCTTTTTCAATCTTCAGTAGCCAGCAGAGCAGTCAACAAAGCAGCCATGAAGATGACTCTTCTCGGTTCCTGACTCCATACATAGGAGAGGAAAGGTAAGTGTCGGTTCAAGCACGCTGAATAAATTAAATCACACTGAACCCTGTGTGCCCACCGGCATCAGTCAACGATAACTGCATATTGCCTATATCTCGGAGAAATGACTTCTTTATAAAACAGCACTTGTTTCAATCACTTAGTTACCACATGATGGCAGTGTTTGAATAGTACAGACCCTATTGTGCACAATATCCCTTTTTATATTCAATCATCCTTCTTGAATGTCAAGGGAAATGTTTGATTCATTCGTCATGAGTAAGGACTTCATGTTGTTGAAGAACCTTAGTGTACTGAGGTGGTACATTCTTAAGAACTGGATGTTGCAGTATTCCTTTGGAACTGTGGTGATTTATTTGTACCCAGTGCTGGAGAATGGGTTTACAAGTTACTCTTCATTGGCTGAGTAGAATTATAAAAAAATTCACCTGATTTGACACTTCACTCATTTGTGTTGTATTGAGAGAAAATACATTCAAGAATAAATACATTTTACTTTTTGATATGGTCAAGAAACTAGAAAGAGTTGCAATGAAAACGAAGAGACAGATCTATCAAATAAACAAAAAAATATATAGGAACGGATGTGGAAGATAAACATACTCCAGATACTTGTAGGCTGGTAAGTTGCATCGCTTTTCAGTTGACCCAGTTAGAGAGGACCTTGTCCCTGACTGGCTGGTGACTGGAATTTTACAGTCTGGCCTGTACGTTGTAACACCAGAATTCACTTGAAGGTCACTGCTTACAAACTTCCATCACCGGCAACAAGAACACAAGGCTTTGGGTCTCGGATTCCGGGTATTACAGAAGAGCAATTTAATTCAGGCAACTAACTTATGGATTCAGAAGCTGGCTCACATTTCACCGCACAGCCAAGTGTCAGTACCAAGTGCCTATGTTTTACAGCCTGTCCATTAGGAGATAATGGAATCAAAGTATGAAAATCAAGTGTAGCAATTCAATTTCCATAATTAAATCTACCAGGGATGCAGCGAGCTCCAGTTCCTTCAACGGATATTTTATAGCCCTGATAAATGATTGTGTAAGTTTTGATGTAAAAGCTTTCTCGATTAGAAAGAAGGGCCTGGATTTTGCAGTAGAAATAACGCTCACCGTGACCGCACACGCGCAGTTAAACACGGAGATCAGGAAGTTGCTGTCAGAGTTGCCCTGCTCCTCCAGAAGCTGCGCTATACCGGTATCTCGCCGAGAGATTCGGCATTGAAACGCATGGAATGGCGTGAAGTTGCTGTACTTACGTGATAGATACCCACTAAACTCGCCAGAAAAAGTTCGGACTTGTCCATTCCAGTGTAAGTAAATTTTTATCGGCACGATAAGTTTTAATTGCAGCCAAATGACCCCTCTGGCACTGAAAATTAACTTTTACAAGTGTGGAGTCTCATTCCTTCAGATTTTAATTGTTGGAGGTTTTTAAACTTTTTCTTTCTGTCTCTTTTATCTTTCTCTCTCACTTAATCCCATCTTTCTTACCTGATTTGACATTGAATTAAAGAGAGGATAAGAAATAAATATTCTAACTGACACTTCCTGGTTCAGACTCTGCACTGTTCCTGAACGATTCTTCAATCTAATTGGTTGGTTAAGGAGATACACAGTTGCTTGACCTGTTCACACATGTCCCAGATTCCCTGTAGATGGCACTGAGCTGAAATGGCTCTCTAATTTACAGTAAGTTCCAGTGCAAAATCCCATAGAAAGCCTGTGTGCAAGTGTAATGAACAGTTTGTTTGCCAACGAGAGCAAATTCTGGCCCAAGAAAATTAAAGAATGGCTCATAATTTTATAATAGATGCCATGGTGTGTAGTTCATTATAGCCTTTTAGAAATTTTTTGAAGTAAGTCTGGTAATGTTCAAAAACACAACTTGTCTTTCTAGATACAGTATATTTAAATTTATGAAAACTTTGATTATTGTTTCCAACATTGCGATAGATAAATTTGCCTTGCAGATAGGGCTGCCATCATTTGAAAAGCAGGAGCAGTAAGACGGGGATTTTGACATCTGGTTTCCCTTGACACGGAGTTCTCAACACTAGCAGGAGGCCACAGAAGGAGCAGCAGTCTATTCCCGGCTGTCACACACCTCCCAGTGGCAAGTTACAAAGCAGAGGCATGGGAGCATGCCATCTACCCACCCAGTTAGCTAGGGATTTAAAAGACAGGAGAAAATAAAGAGTGCATCAATGAAAATGCATCAGAGTACTTGACTGAAATTGTCCCTCAAAATTTTAAATTGCAAAAAGCAAACTTAGTTCCAAACTTAGAACAGAGCTGATATACGCTTACCTGTTTATGTTGTACAGGGAGAAAAAAATTCAGATTTATTTTGGCAAACTATTTCTCAATAGGGCCCCATAGAGCAGTGCCTCAGTAAATGCATGTCCCCATACTTTTATAATCTTAATTATCGGCATGTGTTAAGTAGGAGTTGATCTTTGAGGTTTCTGAGGTTCTGGTTGCCCTGAGTGAATTAGAAACCGAATTAAATTACACGTAAAATGCATCCTGTCAGTCCACTATCCTCAGCATCATTACTCATTTATCTTTGAACAATAGTCAGTCACATTACCACTGACATTTTCCAAGTCTCTGTTTTCAACATAGGCTGGCGTTACAGTCATTAGTTTTGACGCATTATGGGGGGGCTGTGTTCTTAGATATTAACAGAACCTATTGTCCCAGCATTTGTTTTAGCAAGCTGATACTTCAGTATGATGCAGTGGGGATGGCGGTGGAAAGGTGGGCTCAGTCACTTGGCAGTATGTTACCATCATTGGTGCCTGTACTGCCCATATGGAACAAACACTTTTGAGTTAAATCTGCAAAGTCCAGATTTAAGTAGTAAAGATCTTTATTGAAGTAGTTCGCATTCATTAATTGGAGTTGTGTGTTGATTTAAGTATTTTTTCCCTTTTATTGTCTTCCTCTTACTTCCTTGGTTGCTGATTCTGATGTTTTTCAGCTGACTGTTAGGAAATTCATAAAATCTGCCTGGGAAGCTCATCTGCCGACTGTTTATTGTTCCTGTCTCTTTCTGTGAAGTACCTGGCCTTTTCCCCTCTTTCAGCCTCCCTACCCCCAACTCTAACCAGCTTTAGAAACTCCTAGGCCTATACATTTGGCCATGCAGCGCCCTTTTTTCGGGCGCTAACTGGCCTACTAAGCTCCCAATATGTTGGTCAGGAAGCGCGCGCACATTTTCGTCTGGAGGTGTGCTGCCCGCCATATTGGAAATGAAAAGAATAGGCATCTTTTACCCACATGAAAACAGGCTTTAGGCCTGTTGCATTTGTAAATAAGGTGGGTAATTTACTGGATTGGTAGTATGAGTGTGAAACTGTTTTACCACATGTTAAAGCATAATCTGGAGTTCTTTCTTTGAAGGCTATAACATGCTGTGAAACGATTCTGTTCAGAATTTTGGGCAGTTAGATGAAGTATGGTTGTCAACTTGAGCAGGATTCTAAAATAGCAGCCTTGGTCCCTCTGATTCAGATAAATGTAAGGTCCTGACTATATTTAAACTGTGTGAGGTTCATTTTGAGGCTGGATAGTACTGGGTGCCTTTTGGACCTGATTATTTTCAAGGGGTCTGGATACAGTTATAATGAGACTAATATTTTTTCCATAAAAAGAGGTAATAATTCAAATAAAAGCACTGGTTCCCCTCTCCTGGCCCCCCAGGAACTTTCCTTCCCCCTTAAGGATCAAAGACCTTGTGTGTCTGGATCTAAGTGATGGAGCACAGGAAACCAACTGGGAAGCTGGAAGAAGCTTTTGGGTTCCTTAAGTCCCTGAGGTAATGACGCCATTTCTACTACAGGAAAGTACTGAAGGAAACGTCATTTTGACTTGAGAGTAGTAGTGTACAGGCAGAGATAGAGGGAGAAAGGAAGAGATGATGAGGCTGTGCAAGGGGATGAGGTAAAGTTTGTAGCCAATTTGTTTCACTGTCCATCCAGTAGTTTATATACATTATTGGGAAATAGATGGTGAATAAAATGGGGAAAAAATAGAAATGTTATACAGGTAGTAGGTACCTTATTGCAGTACTTTAAGTGTAAGCCTGTTTGGATCTCCTCGGTTATCCCTCTAATGTTAATTCAACACTAGTCAGAATTAATTTGAAGTCTTGGTGCATTTCACAGGTAGTGCTTGATAATTCTCAAGTAGTTAGTTCTATAGCGTGAAAATCTGTGGTAGAGCCACAGCATGGTTTTAAATGGGTATGGTTTATGGAGCGCCTATTTAGCACTGTTCCTTTTCTAGTCCCCCTACAATAGTTATCCTGGAATTGGATGGCTGCAACGTTGGTCATTTTAAATGCTTGGTGACCAAACCAGTAACAACAATCTGGCTCTCTGATTGTCCAGTTTAAAATCCAAACTATCAATTCTATAGTAATGCGTTAACATTGTTCAGGAAGGTGGTGAAAAAGGAGTGACGCTCGTGAGATTATCTGTTCTGTCTGTGGCCACTAACTAAGTCATTTCAGAAACATCAACATATTCTAACCGTACTTCAGCAGGATGTGGGCTTTCTGCTGTTGGTATAATAGAAATATTCTGTCTGCATTAAACTTCATAGACATGTGCCCACATCAACTTAAAGCGGCATTGTTGTCAGAAAAATTGTTCGGCAAACTTATTTTCTCCTTGTAACCAAATACACAACATAATGGCCTGAATCTTATTGGAAGGTATCATTGTAAAACCAGTGTGCGATGCCATCATGAAGGAAAAAAGATGAGCAGCTCTCAAAAAAAGTGTTGGCCAAATACTTTTTTCATGAAGGCTGTGTCCCTTTAACCGGGGATCAGCTGATTCTAGTGGGTCCAGCTTCTATTGCCTTCCAACGTAGCCTGTGATACACGAAAAAAAATCTAGGAAATAAATGGAGATAAATACTTTATAAGCCTAGCCAACAGAAAACCTAGCCAACAGAAAACCTGGTAAGATGACATTACTCTTTTTGAAAAGAAGTTATTGTTCTTAAAGTAGATTTAGTTGTTTGTATCTGCCACCTGTGTCAAAGGTCACAAAATCATAATGCTTCAAGGAGATGTTGAATAAATCCCATTGCACCATTAAAGTTATTGGGGGGGAAAATTCAGTTGGTAGCGCCACCCGTTAGCGCCTTAAGAGGGCGCTAAGTGGGGCACAAACCAACTAGCGCCCGGGCGCAGCGATATCTGCGCCTCTCGCGAAATTGACTGGACATTTTGCGGCGGCGCTAAACACTACCGCCACGATCTCCTGTGCCAGCAGTCGAGTGCGCAACGCCCCAGACTGGAAATTGAGTGGCGCCCCCTGCCTTACCGCCTGCCGCTAGCAACGACAGGTTGAGGGGAGCGTTTTGCAGTCGAGAAGGGACTGGGGGAGCGCTATTTAAAGGCGACCGCTTCCTGCCTTTTTTTGTTGGTGACATTTTTGCACCATGCATTCTGAGAGAGAGAGAGAGAGAGAGACTTCTGGAGAGATTCTACACTGTGAAGGAGTTTTGCATACTGAGCAGCACTTTGCAGGTTCATTTTGATTTGCCCTTGTATCTATTTAGAAGAGACTGTGGGGGCTGCACTCTGAGCTCTTTCCCTGGGTCTCTCCATTGTTCTTTCCAGCAGATTTGATGTACAGGTCTCTCCAGGCCGAGACTCAAGGCTGCAATGAACAGGATGTGGATGGAGACCAAGATAAACCCTCCCCTTCAAGATAAAAACAGAAAATGCTGGAGAAACTCAGCAGGTCAAGCAGCATCTGTGAAGAGAGAAACAGAGTTAACGTTTCCGGTCGTTGACCATTCATCAGAACTCCACTTTAAGAATTGGCCGGTGCCAGTGTGTCTGCGTTCCATTGCTGACTGACATCACATGAGCTTCGCCAGCGCTGTGAGTTAGCGCCTCGCTCCTTGGCCTTTGCGCCTTAAGACAGATGTGAAGCGCCTGATTTAGCGCTCCAATCATCTCCAAGGGCGATAAAAGCCAAGTTTGCAGTCGGAGGCGATAATTAGCGCCAGGCGCTAATCTTTGCGCCCGGCCGATAATTGCGCCCCAAATGGGGCGATACCGAATTTCTCCCCCATTGAGTCTGTATTGGGCTGATGCTTTCTATGGTTTAATATGTATGTTTGTGAGTTATTTGAGATACTTTGAAAAGATATTTAAATGGCCTCAGTCTGTTTCTATTGGCAAGTGAATATTTGCAAGCTTTGCTAATATAGTACCTGTACTTTATAAAGTGGTACTCCTATAGATAAAGAAGTTTCTTTGATCACACGTTGCTTTCATTCAACAGAGCACAATGTCAATATTTTAGAATTGAAGGGAATATACAACAATACAAAGAGAAGGTTTAAAAAGGGAACAAAAAGTTAAGGAATTAGATTTTTCATTCGATTTACAGGGAGATTAAGCTGAGCACTAAATCCTGGAGGCTAAAATTAAGGGCTTTAAACATACATTCCAACCTGGAAAACTAGCAAACAGCTTCAAAAACATTAACATAGTCCCCGAAAGGTGACAACTCAAGAATGGTGCTGATTATAAGCCTAGACCATGTAAAAAACAAATGGTAACACCGACTTTGATCCAATATTCCTTCACCCTGTTGCAGGGGAATAAAAAACATGAGTACAGGAAACTCTCTTTTTACCGGCACCTAATAACCGGAAATCTCTCTTAACCGGCAAAATTCAGGAGTAGGTTCAGGTAAGTTTTACTTCATATTAGTGGCCGTGTAACCGGGGTTCCTGCATCTGTTGCCATACAACAGGGACGCCTGGATCTGTGGCCGTGTACGGGGCTCTCGTACCTTAGTAAGTATATCTCTCTGTAATCCGGACTTTTTGATCAACCGGCACCACGCCGGTCCCGTCGATGCCGGATAAAAAAAGTTTCCTGTACATGAAAACCTAAAGGGGAGAGGCAAATGTTGAAAACATAAAATTGATGCATTTCTGGGGCAACTCGGGCTTGCTTCTCCAGAAAATTTTGAGTTTTTACATTAAAAAAATGATTCATTCCGGTTAATTTTAAACACTTTTGAACTTCGCAATGAATTGACATTTAGGCCGAAACAGTTCTGAAAAAATTATCAACCCAGCTTTGACCTCAGCCATTTGAGCATCCAAAAGGGCAAACTTAGTGCTTAGCCTTAGAAACTAGTACTTCTTCAAGGTCTGAGTTTCTCAGCATCTCCCCTATAAATGTCAGCAGAAGTCTTAACCCAATGATTTCAAAGGTAAGTAGATCTAAGTAGGGCAAAAGAATTGTGCTGAGTTTAGAATATTCCATACATGGATCTTCTCTGAAGAATAACAAACTATGAAGTGAAAAGTTTCCACCCACGCTGATGTAATGTTTGCATCCAAAGCACCTTCCACTTAAAAAGCACATATAGTGCTAAGTAGCAGATATTTTGTGACATAAGAACATGAGAAATAGGAGCAGGAGTAGGCCAATCGGCCCCTCGAGCCTGCTCCACCATTCAATAAGATCATGGCTGATCTGATCCTAACCTCAAATCTTCTATCACTCTGCATCCACCCGAACCCATGTGATCTCCCGGGAGAGGCGAAAAACCAGATAAAAGACCCAATGGCCAATTTGGGAGAAAAAAATCTGGGAAATTCCTCTCCGACCCATCTAGGCGATCGAAATTCTTCCAGGAGATCACTCTGTCCCTATATTTTCTACAGTACTTACCTTCTGTAAAGGCGATCTCCACCCCAGCCAGGAACAGGAATAAAACCATCTCCTGAAATCTAACACAGAATTAGAACACAGTAGGAGCAGAACCAGGCTACACGGCTCCTGGGCCCACTCCACTACCCACAGGGCCATAACCATTCCGAACCTAGACTCCTGTCCAGTTTCCTGCCCGCTCCCCGTAACCCTTAATTCCCTTTACTTCTAGGAAACTATCTAGTTCTGATTTAAATTTATTTAATGATGTAGCTTCCACAGCTTTCTGGGGCAGCAAATTCCACAAACCTACCACCCTCTGAGTGAAGAAGTTTCTCCTCATCTCAGTTTTGAAAGAGCAGCCCCTTATTCTAAGATTATGCCCCCTAGTTCTAGTTTCACCCATCATTGGGAACATCCTCCCCGCATCCACCCGATCAAGCCCCTTCACAATCTTATATGTTTCAATAAGATCGCCTCTCATTCTTCTGAACTCCAATGAGTAGAGTCCCAATCTACTCAACCCCTCCTCATATGTCCATCCCCTCATCCCCGGGATTAACCGAGTGAACCTTCTTTGTACTGACTCGAGAGCAAGTATGTCTTTTCTTAAGTATGGACACCAAAACTGTATGCAGTATTCCAGGTGCGGTCTCACCAATACCTTGTACAACTGCAGCAATACCTCCCTGTTTTTATATTCCATCCCCCTAGCAATAAAAGCCAACATTCCATTGGCCTTCTTGATCACTTGCTGCACCTGCATACTAACTTTTTGAGTTTCGTGCACCAGGACCCCCAGATCCCTTTGTAACATAGAAACATAGAGATAGGAACAGGAGTAGGCCATTCGGCCCTTCGAGCCTGCTCCGCCATTCAATGAGATCATGGCTGATCTTCGTCTGAGATCATAGCTGATCTTACCAGTTCAGTACCCCGTCCCCGCCTTTTCTCCGTAACCCTTAATCCCCTTAGCCTTCAGAAATATATCCAATTCTCTCTTGAAAATATTTATTGAATTAGCCTTCACAGCCCTCTGTGGCAGGGAATTCCACAGGCTCACCACTCTTTGAGTGAAGAAATTCTTCCTCATCTCTGTTTTAAATGATTTGCCCGCTATTTTTAGACTGTGGCCCCTGGTTCTGTGCTCCCCGGCCATTGGAAACATTCTCTCTGAATTCAGCCTGTCCAGGCCTGCCATAATTTTATATGTTTCGATGAGATCCCCTCTCAATCTTCTAAACTCCAGTGAGTACAAGCCCAAACTATTTAATCTCTCTTCGTAGGTCATTCCCGCCATTCCAGGTATCAGCCTGGTGAATCGCCGTTGCACTCTTTCCATGGCAAGAACATCCTTCCGCAGATGGGGCGACCAAAACTGTACACAATACTCCAGATGCGGTCTCACCAGCACCTTGTACAGCTGTAGTAAGGTATCCCTATTCCTATACTCGAACCCCCTTGATATGAAGGCCAACATACCATTTGCCTTCTTAATCGCCTGTTGCACCTGCATGCTCTCCTTCAGTGACTGGTGCACAAGAACACCCAGGTCCCTCTGCACTTCCCCATCTCCCAATCTATTGCCATTTAGATAATAATCTACCCTCCTGTTTTTACCCCCAAAGTGGATAACCTCGCATTTATCCACATTATAGTGCATCTGCCACGTATCCGCCCATTCCCCCAACCTGTCCAAATCGCACTGTAGCCTCCTGACATCCTCATCAGAGCCCACCCCTCCTCCTAGTTTAGTGTCGTCAGCGAATTTGGAAATATTGCATCCAATTCCCTGATCCAGATCATTTATATATATTGTGAACAGCTGGGGTCCCAGGACAGATCCTTGCGGCACCCCGCTGGTCACTGCCTGCCACTCCGAAAACGAGCCGTTTATTCCAACTCTCTGTTTTCTATCCGCCAGCCAGTTCTCTATCCACGTTAATACTTTGCCCCCAATCCCATGAGCCTTATTTTTGCATGATAATCTTTTGTGTGGAACCTTATCGAAGGCTTTCTGGAAGTCAAGGTACACCACATCCACTGGCTCTCCCCCATCTATTTTACCAGTTACTTCCTCAAAAAATTCCAGCAGATTAGTCAAACACGATTTACCCTTTGTAAATCCATGTTGACTCTGTCCGATCCTTTCCCCATTTGTCAAGTGCTCCGCTATTTTATCCTTAATAATGGACTCTAGCATTTTGCCCACAACCGATGTAAGGCTTACTGGTCTATAATTCCCTGCTTTCTCTCTACCCCCCTTTTTAAATATTGGGGTAACATTAGCTACCCTCCAATCCATGGGTACTGTTCCCGAGTCAATGGAGTTCCGGAAGATGATCCTTAGAGCATCTGCTATCTCCAGGGCCACCTCCTTAAGTACCCTAGGATGTAGTTTATCAGGCCCCGGGGATTTGTCGGCTTTCAGTCCCCTCAACTTACCCAACACCATATCCCTAGAGATACTAATTTCTGTCAGCTCCTCCCTCTCATTAGTCCCTATGTTTGCCGATATTCCTGGGAGGTTATTTGTGTCCTCCTTTGTGAATACAGAACCAAAGTATGAGTTTAATTGGTCTGCCATTTCCTTATTCTCCATTATATATTCTCCCGAATCGGACTGCAAGGGACCGACTTGGGATTTTACCAGTCTTTTCCTCCTGATATACCGATAAAAGCTTTTGCAGTCTGTCTTTATGTTTGCTGCAAGTTTACTTTCGTATTCTATTTTCCCCTTCCTGATTAATCCCTTTGTCCTCTTTTGCTGTATCCTGTACTGCCCCCAATCTTCCGGTCTGGTGCTTTTTTTTGCCAGTTGATATGCCCTTTTTTTTGATTTTATGCTGTCCCTAATTTCCCTCGTTATCCACGGTTGAGTCACCTTTTTAGGTTTATTTTTATGCCAAACCGGTATAAACATGTTCTGGAATTCTTCCATTCTATCTTTGAATGCTTGCCATTGTCTATCCACTGTCAATCCCCCCAGAAACACCACCCAATCAATCTTACCCAATTCCCGTCTCATACCCTCGTAATTCCCTTTATTTAAGTTCTGGACCTTAGTCTCTGATTCAATTTCCTCACTCTCCATCTCGACTGAGAGCTCGATCATATTATGATCGCTCTGACCCAAGGGGCCTCGTACAAGAAGATTGCTGATAAGTCCCTTCTCATTGCACAATACCCAGTCTAAAATGGCCTGATCTCGAGTCGGCTCCTCGACATATTGGTCCAGATAACCGTCCCGAAAACATTCCAGGAATTCCTCCTCCTCAGAATTTTTACTAATTTGGGTAGTCCAATCAATATGTAAATTAAAGTCACCCATGATGACAGCTGTGCTCTTATCGCACGCTTCTCTAATTTCCCTTTTTATGCCTTCCCTCACCTCCATATTACTATTTGGAGGCCTATATATCACACCCACTAACGTTTTCCTCCCCTTGCTATTTCTCATTTCTACCCATACAGATTCCGTTTCATCCGAGTTAATATCCTTCCTTTCCATTGCATTAATCCCCTCCTTTACCAGCAATGCTACCCCACCTCCCCTACCTTTTTGCCGATCCTTCCTAAATATTGTATATCCCTGGATGTTAAGTTCCCAGCCTTGCCCACCCTGCAGCCACGTTTCTGTAATCCCAATCAAATCATACTTGTTTACCTCTATTTCCACAACTAATTCATCCACCTTGTTCCTAATGCTTCTAGCATTAAGATACAAAGCCTTCAGGCTTGCTTTTTTCACACTCTCATTATGAATTAGTTTGGCCCTTTGTGTTTCTCTCCTTTGCTTATTGCTTCTCACCTTTCTACCATCTATTTCTGACTTCATATGACTTCCCTCTTTTCCACTACCTAGGTTCCCATCCCCCTGCCAAATTAGTTTAAATCCTCCCGAACCGCCCTAGAAAATATTACCCCGAGGACATCGGCTCCCTCACAGTTCAGGTGTAGACCGTCCCCTTGGTACAGGTCACTCCTCCCCAAGAACTGGTTCCAATGCCTCAAGAATTTAAATCCCTCTCCCTTGCACCACTGCTCAAGCCACGTATTTAGCTTATCTATCTTACTCTCTCTAAACTTATTAGCTCGTGGCACTGGTAGCAATCCAGAGATTACTACCTTTGAGGTCCTACTTTTCAATTTAGCTCCTAACTCCCTAAATTCAGCTTGTAGGACCTCCTCCCTCTTTTTACCTACATCGTTGGTACCTACATGTACCATGACAACTGGCTGATCCCCCTCCCCCTTCAGAATGCTCTGCACCCGCTCCGAGACATCCTTGACCCTTGCACCAGGGAGGCAACATACCATCTTGGAGTCTCGGTCTCGGCCACAGAAACTCCTATCTATCCCCCTTACAATTGAATCCCCTATCACTATAGCCCTATCCCTCTTTTTCCCGCCCTTCTGTGCAGCAGAGCCAGTCATGGTGCCCTGAACCTGGTTGCTGGTGCCTTCCCCTGATAAGTCATCTCCCCCAACAGTACCCAAAACGGTAAACCTGTTTTGGAGGGAGATGACCGCAGGTGACTCCTGCACTACCTTCCTGCCTTTACCCTGCCTTTTGGTCACCCATTTACTGTCTGAGCTAGCCTTTACCTGCGGTGTGACCAACTCACTGAATGTGCTTTCCACAACATCCTCAGCATCGCGTATGCTCCAGAGTGAGTCCATTCGCAGCTCCAGCGCCGCCATGCGGTCCGCTAGGAGCTGCAGCTGGACACACTTCCTGCACACATAGTTGTCAGGGACAGTGTCCCTGATTTCCCACATGGCACAGGAGGAGCATGACACGGGTCCGAGCTGCCCTTCCATGACTTAACCCTTACAATACCCTTTTATTTACTACGATTTAGCTTAACTATTGAATTCTACTTAGAATAAGTTTGTGAAAGTACTCACCAACCAGTCACCTACCTGTTTTCTGGTGTTGTATTTTCACTGCCGCCTCCTGTCCTGGAACCTTTTCCACCTAGGTTAGGCTCCTGAAATAAAATAAATTGAACCTACCTTTTCAACTTCCCCTAACCCCTAAAAGGTTAGAGGAGGTGGAAGGGTGGGAGACACTACACTGTAGTGTTTCGGGTTTAGCAACAGCGCCACGTATATAAGAGTTACTGGCCTCCTGCTCTCCCGACTGCACCAGCTGTGAAAGAAAAAGCCCGCGAAAGGTGAGCTTTTAAACTCACCAGTTACTGGCCTCCTGCTCTCCCGACTGCCCCAGCTGTGAAAGAAAAAGCCCCCGAAAGGTGAGATTTTAAACTCACCAGTTACTGGCCTCCTGCTCTCCCGACTGCACCAGCTGTGAAAGAAAAAGCCCGCGAAAGGTGAGCTTTTAAACTCACCAGTTACTGGTCTCCTGCTCTCCCGACTGCCCCAGCTGTGAAAGAAAAAGCCCCCGAAAGGTGAGCTTTTAAACTCACCAGTTACTGGCCTCCTGCTCTCCCGACTGCACCAGCTGTGAAAGAAAAAGCCCGCGAAAGGTGAGCTTTTAAACTCACCAGTTACTGGCCTCCTGCTCTCCCGACTGCCCCAGCTGTGAAAGAAAAAGCCCCCGAAAGGTGAGCTTTTAAACTCACCAGTTACTGGCCTCCTGCTCTCCCGACTGCACCAGCTGTGAAAGAAAAAGCCCGTGAAAGGTGAGCTTTTAAACTCACCAGTTACTGGCCTCCTGCTCTCCCGACTGCCCCAGCTGTGAAAGAAAAAGCCCCCGAAAGGTGAGCTTTTAAACTCACCAGTTACTGGCCTCCTGCTCTCCCGACTGCACCAGCAGTTACTGGCCTCCTGCTCTCCCGACTGCACCAGTACTTTCCAGTTTCTTGCCATTAAGATAATAACTTGCTCTATGACTTTTCCTGCCAAAGTGCATAACCTCACACTTTCCAGTATTGTATTCCATCTGCCAAATCTCTGCCCACTTACTTAGCCTGTCTATGTCCCTTTGCAGGTTTTTTATGTCCTCCTCACTCACTACTTTCCGTCCCATCTTTGTATCATCTGCAAACTTTGATATGTTACACTCGGTCCCCTCCTCCAAATCGTTAATATAGATTGTAAAGAGTTGGGGACCCAGTACTGACCCCTGCGGAACACCACTAGTTACTGGTTGCCAATCTGAGAATGAACCATTTATCCCAACTCTCTGCTTTCTGTTAGAGAGCCAATCCTCCACCCATGCCAGAATATTACCCCCAATCCCGTGATTTTTTATCTTGCGCAATAATCTTTTGTGTGGCACCTTGTCAAATGCCTTTTGGAAGTCTAAATACACTACGTCCACTGGTTCCCCTTTATCCACCCTGTATGTTACTTCCTCAAAAAAACTCCAGCAAATTTGTCAAACATGACTTCCCCTTCATGAAACCATGCTGAGTTTGTCCTATTAAATTATGTTTATCCAAATGTCCCGTTACTGTCTCCTTAATAATGGACTCTCCAACCACAGATGTTAGGCTAACAGGTCTATAGTTTCCAGCCTTCTGCCTACTACCTTTTTTAAATAAGGGTGTTACATTAGCAGTTTTCCAATCTGCCGGGACCTTTGCTGAGTCCAGGGAGTTTTGGAAAATTATTACCAATGCATCCACAATCCCTACCGCCACTTCCCTCAAGACCCTAGGATGCAAGCCATCAGGTCCAGGGGATTTATCCGCCTTGAGTCCCGTTATTTTACCAAGTACCACTTCCTTAGTGATTTTAATCGTATTTAGTTCCTCCCCCCCTCGAGCCCCCTGTTTGTCCAGTGTTGGGATATTCTTCGTGTCCTCTACTGTAAAGACTGATATAAAAAATTATTGTTCAGCGTTTTTGCCATCTCCATGTTTCCCACCATTAATTTCCCGGTCTCATCCTCTAAGGGACCAACATTTACTTTAGCCACCCTTTTTCTTTTTATATAACTATAGAAACTTTTGCTGTCTGTTTTTATATTTTTTGCTAATTTACTTTCATAATCTATCTTCCCTTTCTTAATCAATCTTTTAGTTATTTTTTGCTGTCTTTTAAAGATTTCCCAATCTTCCATCCTCCCACTAGATTTGGCTACCTTATATGCCCTTGTTTTTAGTCGGATACCATCCTTCATTACTTTACTTAGCCATGGATGGCTATCTTTTCTTTTACACCCTTTTTTCCTCAGTGGAATATATTTCTTTTGGAAGTTGTAAAATAACTCCTTAAATGTACACCACTGATCGTGTACCGTCTTACCCTTTAATCTATTTTCCCAGTCCACTCTAATCAATTCCGCTCTCATACCTTCATAGTCTCCTTTATTCAAGCTCAGCATGCTTGTTTGAGATCCAACCTTCTCACCCTCTAATTGAATATGGAATTCAACCATGTTATGGTCACTCATTCCAAGGGGATCCTTTACTAGGACATTTTTAATTAATCCTGTCTCATTACACAGGACCAAATCTAAGGTTGCTTGCCCCCTGGTCGGTTCAGTTACATACTGCTCAAGAAACCCATCCCTAATGCACTCAATGAACTCATCCTCAAGGCTGCTCTGCCCAATTTGATTTGTCCAGTTAATATAATTAAAATCCCCCATAATTATAGCTGTTCCCTTATTACAAGCCTCAACTATTTCCTGATTAATACTCCGTCCAACAGAGTTGCAACTGTTCGGAGGCCTATAGACTACACCCACGAGTGTTTTTTTCCCCTTATTATTCCTTATCTCCACCCAAACTGTTTCAGTTGAGCTTCATTGGAACAATGCAATAGCCCGAGGACAGAGAGATCAGAGTGGGAGTGAAGCGGTGAATTAAAGTGACAGGCGACCGGAAGCTCAGGGTCACTCGTACGGACTGAACGGAGGTGTTCCGCAAAGCGGTCGCCCAATCTGTGTTTGGTCTCCCCAACGTAAGCTCGAGGAACAGCACCTCATCTTTCGATTGGGCACTTTGCAGCCTGCCGGACTCAACATTGAGTTCAACAATTTCAGATAATTATCCCTGCCCCCATTTTTCATGCAGTATGATTTTTGCCATTCCCATTTGCAACATTTTATCTTTCCTGCCTCTTACAAAAATACAGGGTGTTCTTTCTATTTCTTTCTTCCCTCCTAACCCCACTCCCCCTGTCTCTGCACCTGCTTAATATCTGTTACATCTCCATCTTTTTCCAGTTCTGATGAAGGGTCCCAGACCTGAAACGTTAACTCTGTTTCTCTCTCCACGGATGCTGCCTGGCCTGCTGAGTATTTCCAGCATTTTCTGTTGTTATTTCAGATTTCCAGCATCCGCAGTATTTTGCAATTATATTACAATCAAATAGATTTTTTTTAATTTGTTCGCGAGATACGGGCAATGCTGGCAAGGTGGCATTTATCGGCCATCACTTGTAGCCTTGAGAATGTGTTGATGGGCTTCTTCGTGATTTGCTGCAGTCCTTTTGGTGATGGCGCTGCCACAATGATGTTGGGGAGTTCCAGGATTTAATTCCAGCGCATGTCCAAGATAAAATGGTTTATGACTTGGAAGTGAACTTAGAGGCAGTTGTGTTCCCATGATATTGCTGCTCTTTTCCTTCTTGGTGGTGGAGGTCGCAGAGCTGGAAGGTGCTGCTGAAGTAAGCTTGGTGATTCGCCGCTTAGCATTCTGTAGATAGTACATACTGCAGCCACAGTGCACCAGTGGTGGAAGGGGTAGATATTGAGTCCCGAGTCAAAACAGAAAATTGGTGCATACAGGAAACTCTTTGGTATCCGGCACCGACGGGACTGGGATGGTGCCAGTTGATAAAAAATTCCGGATGATGGAGAGGGTTATCTACCGAGGCTATTTTTAACAAACAAATCAGATCGGAAGAGACTACCGGCAGCGCGGGAGAGTCGGACTCCTGTTATTGAGGTGTTCGGACTTCCGACAGCGCCAAGAAGCCGAGTAGTGGCAGTTTGGCGAACTACCCCCACTGACTAACTCCGCCACCGCGGGAGACTTGGACTCGAACTCAGCAGCATTTCCGGTTATTGAGGTGTTGTTTTCGGAGTATGAATTTTGCCGGTTAATAGAGAATTCCGGATATTTAGGTGCCGTTTAAACGAGTTTCCTGTATTTGTTAAATGATGCCAGCACAATCATTTTCTAACCATAAATTGTAACATTGCAGTAGTTATGCTTTATTTATAGGACTTGCTCTGCAGGAGCCTCTATTAAAGTTAATTCAGCAACCATTGCATCTTTCCATCTCTTTCTGTAATACAGCAAATATGTAGGAGAGCACCTATTAGTTCTGAGGGAATTGGACAATCAGCCCTTTTGTCATGACTGTCAGTGCAATTGTGAACTTCGATGTTGTATTAAATTTATGTCTCTTTCTTTTGAGCCTGTGTCATAATTTGAGTTTATGTTTTTACTGTTCAGTCACACTCCTGGTCATAGCAGTGACACGTCGTTGACTGTTAATGTCCTCTGAAGAGTCCTTGCAACCCACTGAGCCATAAAAAACAATTGCTAGGGCAACTAAGGATGGGCAATAAAATTGCCAAAGGCACCCACACCGTGGGAACAAATTTTGAAAAAAGAATCACATCGGTTAGTTTCAAACTCTCATAGTAGATATATCACTTTTTTATTTGGTATTCAGAATCTTGGACTTCATATGAACTTCTCATAAAATTGCCTTGGAGTTCATTTTTCACATCCTTGTATACCCATGAGGCACTCTGCCTGCTGTAAGCAAGCATCGGAATATTGTGCGAGATACTTTGCCCCAGGCAATGACTCAGAAAATCTGCCCTAGAGTGTCAGTTTTCAAGCGATTGTTAATATTCTTTCTACCACTGCAATCCTCCAAGATTATATGTGGATTCCAGTGTAAATACATTTAAGAATCTTTATTTATTACACCCAAAATTGCATTGGGGTCATTTTAACTTTCGGCAGTGGCAGATTGGGCGCCCGTTGTACTCCCATCTGATTTTCTTTTCCATCGAAGTCAAATCAAATGCTGGAATATGCAACTTTGCAATATGTGCTCCTGTTGCATGGCAGGAATTGGGTGCATTTGAAGTTTGACCCCATAGTTTATTCTCCATGTATTTCACTCACGCCCTCCTTCCCACACTTGTTTTTCTATTTCTGATTTGGCATTTGCACTTTTATTATTTCACTTTGACAAATTGATTCCTTCACGTGTTCAAAACCTGCACCATAAGCTGTCTGGGTTAAAAAGAACTAAGCTGAAGGGTGAGATATTCATGCAATAGGGCAAGATCAGATAATTGACGCGAGTTTCTAAAGTAGTAGCCCAATAACGTTCCTCCAAATGGATGACGGGCCAATTTTGAACGTACATGCAGGAGAAACCACATTTAATGAATGAGGATTATTGTACTGAAGGTCGGTAATCTTACTATTAAATGGTATTGCAACCACTCAGGTTTGTTGTGAAAAATTACACAGGTGCAATAAATAGAACAATACAGATCTGAACACTGCAATTTGTCTCCTGATTCGCAAGTCACAAAGACACGGATAATCACTTTTTAGACCTTTGCTATAAAAAGAAAATTATATTGCACTTTCTTTAATTTTGTTTCCTCCACCAATGATTTCTGACTAACCCAAAAAGACTACATTTAAAATGTTTACCATTTTGATGTGACTCACCATTTCAGCTGCAGAGCGTTACTGAACACTGTACTGTTGAGAGCTTGGTGAGTGTCTTGAAAGTAATACGGCTGTTTTGCTCAGAGTTGCAATTCTTCTGCCTTCTATTACAGGAGCCCTGTGCATGTTGATAACATCAAGGCATCTCCAGCTGCAAAACACTATCAGATTCTCTCTCTCCTTCAGAAAGCAACACAGATTGTGCAGATTTTAAAAACTGTCAGATGACTGTTTGTTTTATGTTTGAAGGGACACCATTGCTTCATAAGTTGGTCTTTAAGACGCTTACAGTGTATGCACACAGAGCATTGCATTAAGTTGTTGCATTGTTATTTGCATTTGCCCCTAAATATTTTGTAAACTTCAAGATTTTTTAAAAACACATCATAAAAAATCATGCTATAGCAGATGCGAGGAGTTGTCCAGCCACCTGGCACATTGGGAATTCCCTTTTAGTTTTTAAATCATGATTTTTTTTTACAAGAAAGGAACTGCCCTGGAATCTCTCTCCAATGCCAATCTGCCTTTAAGTATTCTTTTTAAAGTATTCCTGTAGTAGCTGGCCACACTACTACTTCATGCTTAAAGGGCTCAAATAGTTTTAAAGCTTTTTGGTGATTTTTATTTTTACACAAATTGCAAAAACTGAGGTACTTGTGGGAGACTGTGAAAACCTGTAAGCGGAACCCCGAAACTGTTTTTCTGGTAGATTTTAATTACATTTAATAATGCTTTTAGTTTCATTAAAACAAATTATCTGGTCATTATCACATTGCTGTTTGTGGAATCTTGCTGTGCACAAATTGGCTGCTGCTTTTCCTACATTACAGTAGTGACTACACTTCAAAAGTACTTCATTGGCTGTAAAGCGCTTTGTGGTGTCCTGAGATCATGAAAGGTGCTATACAAATGCAAGTCTTTCTTTTGCCTACTACTATTACTTGGGATAGGTGTGCAAATGACCATTTCCTAAAAGGGGAAGAAGAATCCAGAGGAAGTAAATTTACCTTCAAGTACTCTTCATTTTAAAGAAGAAAATATTAGTCTCGAAAAAATTTTAATATTTTTTTAAAGTCTTAATGCTCCGACTGGCATGGAGACCCTCAAGTTGAGTCTCTGTAACTGCTAAGCAGCCCGACAGCATCACTGATGGGGAAGCGACCCTATGTGGCTGTATAGAAATCAGCAGCGCTGCAACTTCGGAGGGAGCCCTCGGGTCAGTAGACAGTTGCTGCCTCCCATTGGCACAGGTACTCTGCCCATCAGTGATCCCAATGGCCTACTCGAGAGGGAGATCTTAAGAAATAAAACTAGCATGTTTCTTTTAAAGTCAATTGAAATGCTTCAGAGGCTTACTTTGCATTAAAATTGTTCCCTCTGGACTTTCCTTCCCTTTTAAGACTTTTAGTTGCAATACCTGGTAGGATAGGCTAGATGGGGAAAGGCTGTTCCCACTCGTCGATGGTACAAGGACTAGGGGACACAGATGTAAGGTTTTGGGCAAGAGATACGGGGGTGATGTGAGGAAAAACTTCTTTACGCAGCAAGTGGTGAGGGTCTGGAATTCGCTGCTGACAGAAGTGGTGGAAGCGGAGACAATCAATGTCTTCAAGGGGAGACTGGATAGGCACTTGAGGGAAATAAACTTGCAGGACTACGGAGATAGAGCGGGGGAATGGGACTGACTGGATTGCTCTACAGAGAGCCGGCATGGACTCAATGGGCCGAATGGCCTCTTTCTGTGCCATTCTGACTCTATGGTGTTAAGCACAGACAGCCAATGCATTATATAATTCTGATTTGAAAATACCCAGTCCTAGCCATAGATATTAGCACTAGACTTCCTGACTAAATCAAATTGTTATAAAGACTAGCTAATAGATTACTGCAGAGATCAAAATTTCCATTTACTTATGGATTCTGACTCCCCGCCACAATAAAACTGTACGTACACGCCTGAACAGGACCTGACACACCCAGTCTCCCTCCACCCTTGGTCTCCAGATCAAAAGACAGCACAGAATAGGACCTGGGCTGAGACCTGAGCTGTTGTATAGCAGGGGAGGGATGCATCAACAACTTGCATTTATATAGTGACTTTTAACATGGGAAAATGGCCCAAATTGCAATATGGACGTATGATCAAAAGATGGATAGTGAGGTAAAGAAGGGGATGTTAGGAGCCAGCATTGGCTCAGTCAGAAGTCGTGGGTTGAAGCCCTGCTCCGGAGATTTGAGTATATAATCTGGTTAGACACTTCAATACTGGGAGGGCTACACTGTTGGTGCTGCTGTCCTTAGATGAAACATTAAATCAAGGCCCATCTGTCCTTTCAAGTTGCTGTAAAAGATCCCATGGCACTTTTTAAAGGAGAATAGGTGAGGTTTCCTGGTGTCCTGGACAACATTTGTTCCTCAATCCGTATCACAAAAACAAATGATCTGGTCATTTATCTTACTGCTGTTTGTGGGACCTTGCTGTGTGGAAATTGGTGGCTGTGATCTCCTACATTACAATAGTGACTACACTTCAAAGGCACTGCTTTGGGATGTCCTGAAGTGTGAAAGGCACTATCTAAATTCAGGTTCCCTTTTTCTTTATTGGGAGGGGTGTCCAAAGGTTTGGTCAAAGAGTTGTGTTTTCAGAATGGCCTTAAAGGAGGAGAGGGACATGAAAGCATTTAAGGTGGGATTTCTGGAGTGTGGTGCCTAGGTGACTGAAGGCATGGCTGACAATGGTGGGGCGAAGGGAGACGGGTTGAGCAAGAGGCCAGAATCAGAGGAACCGAGAGTTCTGGGGGTGGGGTGTTGTAAAGCTGGAGGAGATTATATAGGTAGGGAGAGGCATGGCGATAAAAGGATTTAAACATTGGGGTCAGAATTTTAAATTTAAAGTGTTGGGATTCGGGAGCCAATGTAGGTCAGTGAGGACAGTGGTGATGGGTGAGTAGGACTTAGTGCAGGATAAGATACAGGCAGCAGAGATTTCGATGACCTTAAGTTTATAGAGGGTGAAGGATGGGAAGCCAGTCACGAGTGCATTGGAATAGTCGAGTCTGGAGGTAGCAAAGGCGTGCATGAGGGTTTCAGGGGAAGGCGGGCTGAGGTAGGGGATGTGGCGGGCGATGTTATGAAGGTGGAAGTAGGCGGTCTTTGTGATGGAGAGAATATGGCAGCTTGTGGTTGAATAGGACATTGTGGTTGAAAGCTACTTGGTTTAGGCTGAGATCGTGGCCAGAGTGGGGAATAGAATCAGTGGCGAGGGCATGGAAGGAGAGCCTCAGAACTACCGCTTGTCGAATGGGTGAGGGCCCTAATGCATAAATTGATCCGCATCCCACAAATGCTTCATACATTCCACCTCTCTCTAGAAGCTAACTGTTGACGGGACTGCAGGCAGAAAGGCACACTGTTTCAAGTGGTTTGGTCATGCCAGAGGCGTTCTCGACAGCAGTCGGGGAGTGGATGTCAATTCATATGAATTCGGGTCTGTGCCTACTGGGTGTATTTGCTGGAGAACAAACTCCCTTCCTCCCATCAGGCAACTCATAAGCTAGTGCATCTATCACTACTAGTTGCAAGAAGGTGCTTTCCCTCCCTCCATCCCCCTCCCCTCCCCATTGTGAAGTGCAACACTCCCCGCGATAAACCTGGTGAAATACCCGTCGGTAATGTAGTTGGCAATGTATAGACGTCGCCTGAAACTCGGAGTGCCAGGCGATCCAGAGCCCTTTCTTGGCAGCCTACACAACCCAGACGTTTCTTTGCCCTCCCACCTATACACAGCCAGACTCTCTCTACTGCATGCCAACAGAGGCTTTTATTTTATATTTGACTGGGCCCTTAAAACCCCACATAGCGCAGAAATATAAAATTGTGAGATTCCTTGATGCGTGCCTGATCTTGCTGAATTAAGTGACATTAATCGCATCATTACTCTCTCATGCCATTTTGTGACTTCAAAAAACGTAGGTCTATATTTATTTCTCTGCATAAAAAATTATAGAAAATATAAGTATAAATGTTTATATTGTTATATGTTTTAGCTAGGGCTGTCAAGCGATTAAAAAAATTGCGACTAATCTCACGTTCTGACTACTTTTTATTATAATTTTGACTTCTAGATGTGTTTCTGTTACATCTTTGAGGAAAGATTCCATTATCTTTCCTACTACCGATGTTAAGCTAACTGGTCTCTAGTTCCCTGGACTTGTTCTATCTCCTTTTTTAAATATAGGAAGCCCATTAGCTGTCTGTCTGACCTCTGGCACTATTCCCTTTCCTTATGAATTTTTATATATATGTAATAGTGCCTCTGCTATCTCTTCGCTAACTGCTTTTAATATACACAGATGCAATCCAGGGGTTCTATCCTCGCTAAGCTGATTATTTTATCAATTCTACCTTAAATGTCTTTATATCTTTTTTGATTGCTTCTAATGTCTTGTGCACCTTTTTAGCCTTCCTGGTAAATACTGAGGCAAAGTAACTATTTGCGAGTGTCCACAAAAAGAAAACGTGAGCAAGCAGAAATAAAATGAAGTTTACAATACGCTATAGTGGATTCTCACCACTTGATGTTCCTGAGATGGGCTTGGTCGTCTTAACGGGACGACAACTTTTGGTACTTCCTTCTGTGTTTCTGGTTGGTTTCCTTGCCTTCCTCTCAGCTTCACACGACCAACTGCTTACTTATGGACCCGTGTGACTTTTCACACGACCAACTGCTTACTTATGGACCCGTGTGACTTTTCACTGCTTCAATATTTGCTATCCCCACACAATTTTGTATGGATAAAACCACTCCCAAACTTTTGGTTTGCTCGCACTCTGTATTCTTGCCTCCTTGGAGACCCTGTCTGAGCCGTCCTATCTTTCTTCTTCTTATCACCTCTCGTGTGTGAGTGTGTCTGAGTGTGTGTGTGTGTCTATTCGGTGGGCGTGCTGCGAGCTGGTGTCCTTTCTTTGATTGAGTGTGTTGAATGGTTCTTGCTTCCTCTCTGCCTGTCCGTGTGGCCCAGAATTTGCTGGGAAAATAACAGCGAGTTTAATGCGCCCCCATTATTAGTGTGTAAAGAAAACCAGCAATCTGTGGTGAGGAAGTGATACCCCATGAGTTGCGAACCACCACAAATTGCTGGACAATTTGCAGCAATCTGCCGTTAGCCTTGCAAAAACCGGAGCTTGCCGCTAACCCCCTGTGAGTTTGAAGAAATTGCTGTATTTGCATTGTTAAAACGATTTAAACTCGCTGCAGAAAGTTAGGGCTGGCATTTAACAATATACAGACCCTTTTAATGACAAGATTTATGTTCCTGCAATGCCACTCAATCTCTCTGACCCGGAAAGGGAACAGTTGAAACTGTGGAGTCTCACTCCTGCAGGTAGTAAATTGTTCTTGGAGGTTTTTAAAATTTTAAATGTTTACATTTTTTGTTAACTTTTCCTTTCTGTCTCTCTTAATCCAATATTTCTTTCCATCTCTTTATTTCTCTTTCTGTATCTAATTTGACTGTAAGTCACCTTATTTTCTTCACTGTTGTTCCTCTGTTTCTTTCTCTGTATTTAAATTTAATTGATTAAGGAGATTAAGTTGGTCCTGTCATTCACCAAGGTCCCGGGGCACCGTTGCTCTTGCCCTGCCATGATCAGTTTGCACTTCTAGCAATTTGCGGCGCAAAAGATTTTTGAGCTGAAGGGTAAGACAAAAATCCAACTGACTGGGCACACCCCGCTCCAGCAAATTCCAGCACGTGTGTTTGTATCTAGGTCTGCCCCCTCCTGCTCGATTCGTACCCTCCCACTCCCCACCGTACCAGTTTCACCATGATGATGGCTCCGCGCTCGCGCTCCCTTCTCCTGTGGATCGCCTGCCTTTTCTGCATGAGCGGTGCCAACGTCCAAGCATACGGGTCAGTCTAGTCACATAACCTCTGATAATGAGAGTTTGCAAAAAGCAAGCACAATCTTACTAATTGGAAACTGTAATTTTTTGGTGTGATTTACGTTAAATTATGGTGTTTAAAAGTAAATTTCTGATGAGTTGTACAGTCTTAATTGCCACAATTAGCGCTCGGTAAAAAAAATAATCTCCAAAAGAATTAATGCATTAATCATCGAAGTTAACTGCGATTTAATTGACAGCCCTAGTTTCAGCCACTAGGTAGCGACCTGTAGACGTTGATATTGCTTAGTTTCTGTACAGCATCACCCAGTGACTGGAATTGGGTACTGCGAGACTAGAAACATTTCAATATAAATTTGAACATTTATTATACCATTACTGAGTGACGAGAAGCAACTACTAAACAGTCATTCTCCAGAGAAGATTTTGGTGTCGATTAGGAATTTTAAAAAGGTGAAGGAGAGATTAAAGTAAATGAATAAAGTAATATAAATCTGGAATACACTGCCTGAAAGGGTGATGGAAGCAGATGCATGAGTAACTTTCAATAGGGAATTGGATATATTCCTGGGGAATAAAAAATTCAGGGCTATGGGGAAAGAGCAGGGGAGTGGGACTAATTGGAGAGCTCTTTCAAAGAGCCGGCACAGACACGATGGGCCAAATGGCTTCCTTCTGTGCCGTAGGATTCTGTGATTCGAAATAGGGAAGAGTTACTAGTTTAGATGGGTGTGGAAGAAAATTTGAGGTTTTTATCTGAAATAGTGACTTTGAAATCAGGCTCGCTGGCACGATGAGCCTCTGACTAGTCAGACTGTTTAAGAAAGAATGACCCACGTGAGGAGACTAGTATAAATTCAGTACAGAACTTTCACTTCACTTAGATTTAGAATTTGGACAGCATTTCCTGTGAATAATAGATGTACGCCTAATAATTATTCTTAAGTTTTTATTCACCAACAGCATACGTCATACCGTTATGACTTATCTGTTGACTTCCAGCACACGAACGGGCTTTGTTCTGAACTCTTTTGATGATGACTGTCTAGTTAATTGTGGTGCGCCATAGCTCTCATACGCTCATTGAAATCGAGCCATCTCCTAGATGTGTTGCTGCCAGTAAAATAGCATTAGCAAGACAGGATTTTATTTCCTGACCGTTATCTTTTCAAAAACATTCCGGACACAGTTTTTATCATTCGCTGCGCTCGGATTCAGATTACATTGAATGCTTTCTTTTGACAATTGACCCAAGATTGGGGAACTGATTTGTACTGGGAGTCTTGGGCGTAAAGCTGAACTGGGTACCTTCCTTTGACTGCCAACTGAAGATTGGGGTCTTTCAAGGTGTTATCCGATGTGGTAATATCATTTCAAAAAGACTCCCTTATTAGAGAGTTAATATCCGGTGAATTTGCTGCTGTGTCTGATGCTATTCTTTTCCAATATCTGCAATAAAGGTGCTTCAGTAAAGGATTAAATACTTGACTGTAGGTCCCGCATTATCAGTCACCTGAGAACTCATTTTTAGTGTGGAAGCAAGTCATCCTCGGTACCGAGGGACTGCCTAAGAAGACGACTTAAAGAAAGAGGTGAGTTAGTCTGTAGTGAACAGGTAATCAAGGTTCATAAAAGTCACCCATTAATGAGGAGTGGAAAACCACAAGCATAAACTTGTCATTATCTTTCCTTAAATTTGTTTACTTTAAAAATGTATTTTCGACTTTTAAGAATGGAAAATCATACCTACAATATAGGAACAGCAGTAGGCCATTCCGCCCCTCGAGTCTGTTCCACCAGTCAATTAGATCATGGCTAATAAATCTTGTTAATTGACATTTCTTGTGATTCCCACGCTCTATAGTGCTGTAATTTATGATAGCTGCTGGCTGGGAGTCTCGCTAGATGTGAGCATCGGTTACAGCATTGTAATCCCAATTCTGCATCCCACGCTCAAAATTACACGGACAGCACAATCCCACTATTTCAGCCCTGAAATGTGTCATTGAGTTTTTTAAATATATTTCACTTTATGTTTAAGCAAAGGTCATATTGTAGATTTACTTTCATGTTACAAACCAATATTCCCACTAATGGTACATCACAAAATCAAGAAAGAGAATAGCGAAAATAATGGAATGATTTCAAGGCAGTGTGAGGGAAATATGGTTTAAAAGGTATTTGGGGAAACCGGTCTGTGAGATTGTAAAAATTGCAGATTCTCCTTAAACTGCCACAGTTGATAATCGACTCTCCCAGTCTAACAAGTATGCTGTTTATTCCTTTGTCCAATCTACAACCACTTTGATCAGTTTATAATATTGGGCCTTGGTAGACTACATTTAATCTCTTGGCTTTGATAGGCCATGGTTACATTCATTCCTCTAATTAAAATGGTAACGAGGACAATGTTTTCGAGACTCGATTAGTCAGAAAGGCCTTTAGTTTCAAGGTCTGCAGAATGGGTCATTAATCCAGAGACAATAGAAGCTTGTGATGAGACTGGAGGCAGAGATAAGAGGGACCCAAGCACTGGCAATGTCTGTACGTATCACCAATATGATTGGGTAGGTATGGCAGAAAACGTGATTGGACAAATTCTGCGGCAAGTTCCTGTTTGTGGAGTATAACCGGGGGCTTGAAACCACACTGTGTAGAAGATTCAACAGCGAGCACCTGGAGGGTGAACGAGGAAGAACTGTAGAAGGAACATGGAAGAGGATGTCACAGCTTCTACCCAGGGAACACTGGGGTAATATACTGCTCAAATACTGTAAAGTATTAAGTCTTACATCAAATAAAACCACCACTGTTATAATACAGCGTCAGCTTTGGACAATAGGAAAGAGTCTAAAAGGGCTATAGCAGTAGTCTCATTGACGGGTTCAGATACCTGCAACTGTGAAGTCATGCAGTTTGCTACATATACAGTATATTTTCTGCCTCCTTTGGATTCCAATGTTCTTGCTTGGCTCTCCTACTGCCTGTCCAACATCTTTGATGGGTCAAAGCTTTCTCCAACTCAATGTAGGCAAAACTAAATCTATCATTTTCTTCTCGTCGACAATTTGTTTCTTTTAATTCCATCAGTTTTGCTGATTGCCATCTCAGGCCGAGTTTGATGATGGTTGCTGTGCTTGATCTGGAGTTCAGTTTCCTACCCCGCATCTGTTCTGTCACCTAAACCATCATCTTCCACCCTCAAAGCATCACCCGTAACCACCCCTACCTCTTCCCCACTGCTGTCCCTTCTTATAAATCTCAAAATCCTTGTCCTTTGCTTTGAATGACTCCATAGCCTCGCCCCACTCTATCTCAGGGACAGCAAAGAGTAGGGGTAAAGGGTAGCTATTCACAGTGGCAGAAGGTGGGTAGTGGTGTTGTGTTGTTCACAATTTACATTAATGATTTAGACTTTGGAATCAAAAACACCATTTCTAAATTTGCAGATGACACCAAATTGGGGGGGATAGTCAATATTGAGGAGGACTGCAACAAATTACAGGAGGACATTAATAAACTTGCAGAATGGGCATATAATTAGCAAATTAAGTTCAACACAGATAAATGTGAGGTATTACATTTTGGTAGGAAGAATAGGGAGGTCACTTATCACTTGGAGGGTGCGAGTCTAGGTGGGGTAGAGGAACAAAGGGATCTCTGAGTACAAATACACAAATCACTAAAGGTTGCGACACAGGTTAGCAAGGCCATAAAAAAAAGCAAACCAAGCACTAGGGATTATTTCTAGAGGGATAGAATTGAAAAGTAGGGAAGTTATGCTAAACCTGTATCGAACCTTGGTTAGACCACGCTTAGAGTACTGTGTACAGTTCTGGTCACCATATCATAAAAAGGAGATAGAGGCACTGGAGAGGGTGCAGAAAAGATTTACAAGGATGATACCAGAAATGCGAGGGTATACACATTAGGAAAGGATGAACAGGCTGGGTCTCTTTTCTCTTGAAAAAAGAAGGCTGAGGGGTGACCGAATAGAGGTCTTTAAAATTATGAAAGGTTTTGCTAGAGTGGATACAGAGAGAATGTTTCCACTTGTGGGGTGGAGCAAAACTAGAGGCCATCAATATAAGATAGTCACCAAGAAATCCAGTAGGGAATTCAGAAGAAACTTCTTTACCCAAAGAGTAGTGAGAATGTGGAACTCGCTACCACAGGGAGTGCTTGAAGCAAATAGTATGGATGCATTTAAGGGGAGGCTAGATAAGCATATGAGGGAGAAGGGAATAGAGGGTTATGCTGATAGAGTTAGTTGAGGAAAGACGGGAGGGGGCTCGAGTGGAGCATAAGCTCCGCATGGACTGGTTGGGCCGAATGGCCTGTTTCTGTGCCATATATCCTATGTAATGCAATCCTATGTAATCTTTCAGCCCTATTTCCCTGATCACACCCTTCGCTTCTCTGACATTGTTCACTCATTGGTGGGGTGCAGAGGATGGGAAATATTAGTGGCCACTCTTTCTGCCACCATGCCCTCTGGTTCTCTATCCCTAAATCCCTTTATCTTTGGGACACAGGAATGCACTAGCCAGAAAAGACCTTTGTCTTCCATCTGGCAAATCCCAATATTCTCTCCATTACTGCTTTACAAAAGCCTATTCAAAACCTTTTTCCGTACCTGCTATTTTGGTACTATCCCCTAATTCAATCTATCTGGTTCTTCCCTTCTGCTGGTGTCCGCTTCTTGGAGTTGAGGTCACTGATCAGCCATGATCTTATTGAATGGCAGAGCAGGCTCGAGGGGCCGTGTGGCCGACTCCTGCTCTTATTTCTTATATTCTTTATTATTGTAAAGTGTTCTGAAGTATTTTCCTGACATGAGAAATGCTGTATAAAATACATGTCGTTGTATTACCTATCAATGAAGCCCCGAATGAAGTGGCTCCTTTAAAAAAAAAACACTCTTGTGTATCCCTCATTTTCACACTGTACATTTTGTGGAGTTTGTAGGCAATCTTATTCCATTTTTAAAAAATTTGTTAGCAGATGTCATGGTGCACAGTACATGTAGTTCATGTATGATGACACCCATCTTTGAGGACTAAAGATTCTGATATAACTGAAGATTTATTAAGTGATGCTGCGAGAAATAACATACCAGTGTGTGTGTGTGTATATTTTATTATATATAAATATATATTATATAAGCAAAGCTCTGTGTGAGAGTTAGGCTCCCCTTGGAAATTCATATTCATATGGAGGTCGAAATTTCACTGTTTTAGCTATGACGTCATCTGAACACCTTGATTGGATTATTGACTTGTAATTCACGGAGAGGCATCCATTATCCTTCTATATCCTCTTCCCTTATGAGTTCGGTTCACAGTTCACCCTCAGTATAGTACCAGTATGCTAGCTTGCTAGCTACTGTATTATGTTCTGTAAATTGCCAGGTAGCTAGGGCACTACCATTCCATAAATCTGCGTTGTGTTGTAGCATTCTTTTCTCCAGAGAATTCAAAGTACATGCGAACGTAAGCTTGATGTCATTATAGAGAGACCCATTATTTACACACTGTCCTTGCTCTATTACTCTGATTGAGAAACATACCCAAAGGGTAGGGCTTGCAAGTACGGGGACTGGGAGATGACAAAAGCCATTAATTATGTACTTTACCTAAAAATATACTTTTTGTGCAGGAGGGATAATGAGGGAAATTATTCCTTTGTATTCGAAGGAAATATTTTTTAAACATTAAAATTGCTTAAACTTAGAAGTCCCTGCATATTTTTAATGCAGCTTATTACTTTTTCCACTCAGGTGCCTAGGTTAATACAGTTAAGAAAGAAAAAAACTTGCATTTATATAGTGTCTTTCATGACCTCAGGACATATCAAAGCATTTCTCAGCTAATTAATTACTTTTAAAATTACAGGCATTGTTGTTATACGAGTAAGCCCCACACCAAAGTTGTGCACAGCAAGGTTACACCAACAGCACATTCTATGAATGAGAAGTTAATCTCTTTTTGGTGATGGTTGAGGGATGAGTGTTGGCCAGGACACCTAGAGAACTCCCTGCTGTTCTTCAATGGGATCGTTTACATTTCACTTGAAAATGCATTTTGTATTAAACAAAATAGAGTGTAGAAAGTGCTTTCAAACTTCTAAAAGAAGGCAAACAGAACCGCTAAGTGAACAATAATATGAAAACTCTTGTCAGAAACATAATGAATTGGTGTTGGATCTAATGGTGGGCTTGATGGCCTAGAAATTCAGGCAGGCCGGGCGCGCGGAGAGGGCAATTCCTGTGCCTGAATGGTGAGACCCGAGGCGCCCTTTGCTATCGGGCCTCATTTCCATGGAGCCAGCAGCTGCGTAGAACCGCCGGCGAATCGTATTTGAAGATCGGGCTGCTGCTGGCATCGCAGCGGCCCACAGACAAATGAGAGAGGGGTGTGCGATTGGGCCTCGGGCTGGGCAGGAGGGCGTGGCGCAGCATTGGCACGCCCCTACGATCCTCTTTGGCCAGAAAATGATGTGCGGTACAGGGAGACCTCCCGCAGTTTTCCACAAACTCTGCTCTGTCTTCAGAATTCCCGTTTGGAAGGTTGGCGCACTAACTGGATCAAGCTGGTATTTGCAGATTTATAACTACTAACAGCTTTTTTGTGTCTTATGTTCCTCCCACTCCTCAGCCTTTCTTTGCGTGCATGCTTCAAAATAGAAACGGAGTCCTAACATAGAAAAGATTAGATACTGTTCAATAATAATTTGAATTGTCATTATATTTAAGAAAGTCAGGAGGCCCTTTAAGCAAGCTGGTGAATGTTTAATGTACTGCTGAAGTGACAGTTCAAGATGTGCTTCAACAAATTACAAAGTACAAAAACTACAGGAAACTTTGTGATATCCGGCACCGACGGGACCGAGCTGTTGCCGTTAGATCAAAACTGCCGGACATGTTGAAACATACGGAGATTTTCAGCTCCGTGTGAATCAACAAACCCTGTTGCGCTTCAAAACAGTCGGCTGCAGCTTAAAAGCGTCTCTAGCTGAAGCTGTTGCTTAGCTACAGACCTTTCAGAGCCTGACTGGGGAAAAAAAAAGCAACAAGAAGTAAAAAAACTTATAGGAAACGGCTCCTGAATTTTGCCGGTAGATAGAGCTTTCCGGACTTTTAACCTCCGGATAAACCAAAGTTTCCTGTATTCCTACTGACTTTACATTACAAATACTATGGAATTTGTAGCAGGAAGTAAAAATACTGCAGTGCCCTTTTTGTCTTCAGCGAATCTCCCAGAATGAAGTGTTCCAGCAGTGTGTCATTGAGCAGCCGACTGCTTTCCCTCGTGAAAGCATACTACTTTTTCTTGTTGTTTCATGCTTCGACTGCTTTGAGAGTACAGTAGTCCCTTATTGTACCACGACCAATTGACACAACATGGTCGGCTAATCATTGCCTCATTAATACAAAACCACACACAGCAGCTACTTTATGGAAAACATTGTCTGTTCTGCAATAAAAAAAGTTCTACTGTATTTCGTTAATTATGCTTTTTAATAGAGCATTTAGGATTAAAAAGATACAAGAACAAAAGATAACCTTGTTAAATGGAGCCATATGTTGTCTTGGTCTGCCTGTGATTGAAACTATGAATAGATTGTATTCTACTAAGCAAAGTGTTGCCCACAGTGCTGGGATCATTATTGGTGACATGTCCTGGAATGTCATTTAATTTACCAACCAGAAGTGCATTGACTTTTGTTTGTAGTGTTCTTGGGGAAACCTGCACTATTGCCTCTATCTTCCCTCATGCCTCCTTATGCTGAGTATATACCTCTCCTGTTGGCTGCAAATTTGGAAAGTATTTTGAAGTCTTTTGACTCTGGATTCAGTGCTGTGGTTGTAATTGATTGCTCCATGATTGTTGATACTCTTGTGCTAATGCGTATCAATTTCCTTTTTCTGGATATTGGAAGATGTGCTGTGAGCTTTGCTGCCAGTAAACCTGTTTATGCCGTTGGCAGTAATCAAGTGCTACACAGGTGCAAGCTCTTTTTCTTGAACTCTGATTATACTTCCAGTGATGAGAAATTAATGTAAATATTTTTCCAGTGTACATGGCTTGAGTTCTGTCCTGTTAAGGAGAAGACTCCAGTTAATGATAATGCTGCAGGGGTCCATAATAATGCCCAAGAATGTTGCAGACTTCTACCTTGTACTCTATCTGTCAATGTTAATAGCCAAGACTTTTAAAGAATGTCAAGAAATATCTCAATTCCTTCGCCTTGGCCCTGATAGAAACATAGAAACATAGAAGATAGGAGCAGGAGTAGGCCATTCGGCCCCTCTAGCTTAATGAGATCATGGCTGATCATCCAAATTCAGTACCCGACCCCTGCTTTCTCCCCATATCCCTTGATCCCTTTAGCCTTAAGAAATATATCTAACTCCTTCTTGAATATATTTAATGAATTGGCCTCGACTGCCTTTTGTGGTAGAGAAGTTGACTGATGACGGTGACTACTGCAAGCGCCTAGAGGTAGTGGTATCTCTGTGGTCGCAGATGATAAAATACCACTCGCATTATAGTTATTTCCTCCAAGTAACTGGCACCATCACTTCCTCATATAGTAAGACTTTTCACTTCTGCAGAGCACCTCCTCAGAGGCTGCGCTGATGTCCTGGTTGACAACAGATATTCACAGCGAGAACCAAATGGACCCGAGTTACAGATAGGCTGCCTCCTCTGTGGCTGCACCTTCACTTCTGCTGGTCCCCCTTTCATTTGGGCAGGTCACAATGCAGTGACAAATCCAAAGGTCGTGTTGTGGTCTCCCACTGTGAAACGGACTGAGAGAACAGTTGTGAGGAGGTAAGGATTAGCTGGATTCCAGCTGCAATTTAAAATTTTAAAAAAATAATTAAAATAAAATATTTAGAAGGATTTACAGAAAGGTTTTGAGAGAAAAAAATACGGCGTACGTACAGCTGCTTTATTTAACTGGCTTATTTCAGGCACGCTTCCAGGCCTACCAACTAAGGAAATATATACTAGTGAACAATTTGAAAAAATTAGGATTGCCTTTCGCTTTGAGTTTGGTGATGTGCTGTGGATAAAGGGGAACTGGAGGATGTACTGTACTTAGATTTCCAGAAGGCATTTGATAAGGTGCCACGTCAAAGGTTATTGCGGAAAATAAAAGCTCATGGTGTAGGGGGTAACATATTGGCATGGTTAGAAGATTGGCTAGCTAACAGGAAACCAAGAGTAGGCATTAATGGGTCATTTTCTGATTGGCAAGATGTAACGAGCGGTGTGCCACAGGGATCAGTGCTGGGGCCTCAACTTCTTACAATTTATATAAATGACTTGGATGAAGGGACCGAAGGTATGGTTGCTAAATTTGCTGATGACCAAAGATAGGTAGGAAAGTAAATTGTGAAGAGGACATAAGGAGGCTACAAAGGGATATAGATAGGTTAAGTGAGTGGGCAAAGATCTGGCAAATGGAGTATAATGTGGGGAAATGTGAAGTTGTCCATTTTGGCAGGAAGAATAAAAAAGAAGCATTGTATCTAAATGGTGAGAGATTGCAGTGCTCTGAGATGCAGAGGGATCTGGGTGTCCGAGTGCATGAATCGCAAAAGGTTACTATGCAGGTACAGCAAGTAATTAGGAAAGCTAGTAATAGAATGTTATCGTTTATTGTGAGGGGAATTGAATACAGAAGTAGGGAGGTTATGCTTCAGTTATACAGGGCATTGGTGAGACCACATCTGGAGTACTGTGTACAGTATTGGTCTCCTTATTTAAGGAAGGATGTAAATGCGTTGGAAGCAGTTCAGAGAAGGTTTACTAGACTAATACCTGGAATGGGCGGGTTGTCTTATGAGGAAAGGTTGGACAGGCTAGGCTTGTATCCGCTGGAGTTTAGAAGAGTAAGAGGTGACTTGATTGAAACATATAAGATCCTGAGGGGTCTGGACAGGGTGGATGTGGAGCGGATTTTTCCTCTTGTGGGAGAATCTAGAACTAGGGGTCACTGTTTAAAAATAAGGGTCGCCCATTTAAGAGATGAGAAATTTTTTCTCAGAGGGTCGTGAGTCTTTGGAATTCTCTTTCTCAGAGGGCGGTGGAAGCAGAGTCTTTGAATATTTTTAAGGCAGAGGTAGTTAGATTCTTGGTAAGCAAGGGGTGAAAAGTTATTGGGGGTAGGCGGGAATGTGGAGTAATCAGATCAGCCATAATCTTATTGAATGGCGGCGCAGGCTCGAAGGGCCGAGTGGCCTACTCCTGCTCCTAATTCGTATGTTCAGGTGTCTCCAAAGCACAGCTTTGTGTTTTCTTTGTCGATTTTGGTTTTTCAAAGCAAAAGACCTTGAAAAATGCAACTTCACTCATCAGAAACCAACTACTAGACCTGGATCCCAAAATTGGGCAAATATTTTTTAAACCATGCTGCTTCCAGATGTGACATTTTGGATTCCATATTGAATGACTGAGGACCTGAATGTCTGATGTGTTTGACTCCACAGGGTGGTTTTCAAATGCTCCAGCTGGTAGTTGTGAAATTAGGATACATTTCCTCTCCCTTTTGGGGAAAAAAAACCTAATTTGTGTTTCAAGTGTTAACAAAAATCAGAGGTTATTTGTACTTGGGATCTCTGGGGGAAAAATTCATTATAGCCCCGCTTGGGGCGCTACATTTTAACAGTTTGGAAAATTAGCTCCAGGCACTAATGTTTCTAAACTTTTAAGAAATTCAGTTTTGTGCTCCAAGAGGGAAGTGGAGCGCTAAATCAAGCACTTCACTTCCTCCTTGGAGTGCAATCAGCAGCAGGCGGGGTGGAGACTTCAGCCGCGCTGCACACTGGGCCGTGCAGCGCCGCCGCGTTCAAAGGCTCCTTCCCTCCCTTAAAGGGAAGGGCCATCGCTGCAGGCTCGGCAATAGAAAAATTACCTACCTGGACCACCAAGGCCGCCACGATCCCGCGTGATCAGCCCGGCCACCTTGCCTTTAATCATCACCCCCGAAGCGGCCGGCCGCCCGATGCACGCCTCCTGCAGCTGTCGGTGTTTTCGACCGGCGCTGCTGCAGGGGACGAAAGTCAATTTCAGGTCCAGGGCGATGCGCACAGCGATAACATCACGATCTCTGGGCGAAGGAGATCGGGGTGCAACGCTGTAGCGCCGCCGCAAAACTCCCGCCGAATATGGCGGGAGTTGATGTCAGCGCCACGCTCGGTCGCAAAGCCACTTGCACCCCATTAGTGCCCCCGGGGGTGCTAACTGGAGGCGCAGAGGCACTCCGTTTTGCCCCCTCTGTGTTTAAGATTTAGAGGTGTTTAATTGTTTTTCCCATGAGGATCTGCCTTGCTTTTATGAGGTGGTTATATGTGAACTGAAAGGATTTATTTCATCAATCCTAAATGTCTCCCATGGATTTCATTTAAATACCTATAACAATATATCTGTTGCACTTTTTAATTAATAGAAAAGAACAGTAAATTGTTAAGAGGAACTTTTGGTTCTTGGGGCTAAGTGCACAGAGTGTGTGATGGTTTGACTAAGCTCACGAGCCTTTAAAAGAACATTGCTCACTGCCTGCTATTAAAATGCAGCACAGAAAAAATGCTTATCCACAATTGGGCCAACAGGAAGCTACGCTCAAAGGCAGTCACCTTAGTTTGATTCTGCAAGAACAAATGGCTCTCCATTGCTGCAGGAAGGTCAAGCTCCCTGGTTATCTACATCCAGCTTCTGAATGTTAAGTAATTGTGGATAATTGGGGCAGAAAAAAATAATTTGGTCTCTAGGTGTCGGTTATGTTTCGAATGATTGAAGGAATATGCTTCTACAAGTACTGCAGTCACTAATGGAGCCTGATATTGTACAGCACAGAAGCAGAGAACAGGTACCTGTAAAAGTACCTGTGCTTCTGCCAAGCCGGAGCATCCATGTAATCTGCAGGAATCAGCACCATGTCGAAACTGAGAGGGAAATCTCTATTATTAAGAGCTGATTTTTATATCCTATTGTATTTATAGCGGCAGTGAAAATGCACATTTTAGAGTTACTTGGCTGCTTCCAGCTGTTGGACAGGTTAGTGTGAGCTGATTAATGATGGTTCAAACAGAGAATGAGACGTCGGAGCCAATTTCCTGTACATCAGCTGTGAAGCAGGGCTGCCACTTCCGCGTTTCCTCTCTCAGAAAACGACTGTCATTCAAACGATCCAAGTAAGTTTTAGATTGTACTGTTTTCCTTTACTGACCGCACTCCGCAATGAGCAGTTTCTCTTCGAAAAGGCCAGTTGCACAAACAGTAAAGCGAGTGGACAGAGTGTGCTGCAGGGAGCAGGACGGCAAGGTGAGAAAGGTATACCCTTCCTTACCATTCTTGTCTTTTAAAGGCACATGTACTCCAGCCAAGATCCCCAAATTGCTTCCTAAAAATCAATGTGAAATAATTACCTGCCTCTGTTGGTTTTTTTTTCAGGTCTCATGGTTATGTTTGTTCTTCCATTATTCTGCAGAGTTTTCAAAAATAAGTGTGAATGCTGGATGCTGAGTTCAGGCTCCTGATATGCCAGTGCCAAGTGGCCTGGAATAAAATATTATGTCAACCATACTGTTCTCCTGCTACGCTTTTTGTGAACTTAATACCACATCTCTCTGTCATGCCTACGAGTTTCTAGTTAAAGAATGGCGCCATCTGAAGCCTGGCAGCAAGTTACCTCCCTTGTACTCTTGGTATGGGCATGGGGCATTGGGCCGCAGAAACTGGACAGCAGAGATACATGTCTTTATTTTAAAGAGCGTATTAAAAAAAAAAAATTCAAAATATTTTGACGCTCATAAATATCTACTTGTTAGCCAGACAAATGATTTAACTAAAGCAGAGATGAAATGACCGAGGGCAGCATTGTTTGTTTAGCAAATTCATTGGTATTTTACTGTGCAGTCACAGTATAATTTTGTTGCTGAATTTTGAGGACTTTGCTCAGATTTCCTGCCAAAAAATCTAATATTCCACAAAGAGAAGAGTGTGTGTGAAACATGGCATAAATTGGTTCAAAGTTGCGTGTAATCATTTTAACCAGAGACTGTACAACGCAGCACATCTACACACAGCTATATTTGGCTCACTGTAAGCACACATGCAATATACACCTGCTGACATATTGTTAGATAAAGCCTTTGATAAAGCAATGCATGACGGGATATTTTTGTGTGTTGTCTATGGCATACTAGGAGGCAAAGCAGACAGTGAATCCACCAGTTCCTTGGAGTACCAGCCAACTGATGCTCTTTTGTTGCAATCAGCTGGTGGGTTTAACATGTCATTTGATGTAAACAACCCCACAGACCTCCGTTCAAAAATATTATTGAACGATTCTGATTTTTTTTTTGGCACCATCTTAATCCAAATAATAAGGGTTTTTTTCAGGTCTGTTTAGCCTATTTCGGTAGTTCCGGCATTACTTTTAACTGCTTTGCACATCCCAGACCTGCAACCAACTTACTCTTTGATGGAACCAAATCAAGCGGCAGCTCAGTCCCCACAATGGTGATGTCAACCAACCATTGGGGTACCATGCCAAATGCAAGATGCATCTGCATTCAGACAGTGTTCAAGGTGAACCAAAAGACCGCTCGCAACACACAGTTTTGCCTTTTGCTGATGCTCAGCACCGGACTGAGTGCCGACAGTTAAGAATTATTGGCTTAGGTTGGCGTACTTCTATTGTGACATCTGTGCTTGGTTGTTTCAACAAAAACTACATTTTGTGAACTGGAATGAAAGGTTAAAAGTATAAACCTTACCTTTGTAAACTTTGTTTCTAACTCTGCACACAGATGTTTCATATCTGTCACATCCCTTGAGAACCCTTTTGTGTTGCTCTGTTTGCTGTTAACCTGTTCCATGCTTTTGAGTAACGCAAGTTCTTTTTGGGTTACAGTAGCACGCAGGACGTTAATGCTTCCGTTCATGAATTTCTCTCCTACATTCTGATATGTTACTGGTTTGAATTTTGCTTTGCATTGTTTTTAACCTTAAAAAAAAATCTGCCTACTATTCTTAATGCTTGTGTTTAGTGTTCATATTTTTGGAAAGGCTGCTGAATGGGCGTCCTGTATCTTGGTACTGCCAGGAGGTTGAGTAAGACAGGTCTCACCAATATATGGTAAGAAGTTAGTACAGTAGTTTGTGGTACTAGACACCTAAAATATGTGTGTCTCTCTCTTTGTGCTTGTTGGTATGTTGCAAGATAGTATGAATATATGCAAAGCTTTTCACCAGACATGTGCATTATGCAAAGGCATAAATCAGGTACAAGTAAATTAATCCTTTGATGTCCAAAGTACCATGAATGCACTTTTTAAAACCAGATTGCAGTACCTTGCACCTTGTTTAGATTAGCGAATGGGAGCTGAATGAATGCTCTGTTCAGCTTCCATCTACCAGGGCAAACGCGGTCATTCCAAGCGACCTAACTTAATTGAAACCTATCAAAATGTTGGCAGCAGAAGGAATACTTTTCTTTCCCACCAGTATATATGTGGACAGTGCAGGAAGCAGTGAAAGCAATGCCAGCATGCTCAGAATTGTAGCTGTTTTACATCTTATGTTATCAAAGCTCTCGTGCTTTTTTGCCATACTACAGTTAGAGTTTTTAAGGTGGTCAACTGCTATATCTAACAGCATAAAGCCCACTACAGAAGTGCACCAAGACTTGGAAAAAATTCTGAGGGACAGAATTAGTCTCCACTTGGAGAGGCAAGGATTAATCAAGGATAGTCAGCATGGCTTTGTCAGGGGGTGATCATGTCTAACCAATTTGATTGAATTTTTTGAGGGGGTGACTAGGCGTGTGGATGAGGGTAGTGCAGTTGATGTAGTCTACATGGACTTCAGTAAGGCTTTTGACAAAGTCCCACATGGGAGACTGGTCAAGAAGGTAAGAGCCCATGGGATCCAGGACAATTTGGCACATTGGATCCAAAATTGGCTTAATGGCAGGAGGCAGAGGGTGATGGTCGAAGGTTGTTTTTGTGACTGGAAGCCTGTGTCCAGTGGTGTAACACGGATTGGTGCTGGGTCCTTTGCTGTTTGTAGTGTACATTAATGATTTAGATATGAATGTAGGAGGTATGATCAGGAAGTTTGCAGATGACATGAACATTGGTGGAGTGGTAAATAGTGAGGAGGGAAGCCTCAGGCTACAGGACGATATAGACGGGTTGGTTAGATGGGCAGGACAGTGGCAAATGGAATTTAACCCTGAAAAGTGTGAGGTGATGCATTTTGGGAGGACTAACAAGGCAAGGGAATACATAATGAATGGTAGGACCCTAGGAAGGACAGAGGATCAGAGGGACCTTGAGGTGCATGTACATAGATCCCTGAAGGCAGCAGGACAGGTAGATAAGGTGGTTAAAAAGGCATATGGGATACTTGCCTTCATTAGCCGAGGCATAGAATATAAGAGCAGGGAGGTTATGATGGAGCTGTACAAATCGCTAGTTAGGCCACAGCTGGAATACTGTGTGCAGTTCTGGTCGCCACACTATAGGAAGGATGTGATTGCATTGGCGAGGGTGCAGAGGAGATTCACCAGGATGTTACCTGGGCTGGAGCGCTTCAGCTATGAAGAGAGACTGGACAGGCTGGGGTTGTTTTCCTTAGAGCAGAGAAGGCTGAGGGGGGACCTGATTGAGGTGTACAAAATTATGAGGGGCATTGATAGGGTAGATAGAAAGGAACTTTTCCCCTTAGTAGAGGGGTCAATAACCAGGGGGCATAGTTTCAAGGTAAGGGGCAGGAGGTTTAGAGGGGATTTGAGGAAAAACCTTTTCATCCAGAGGGTGGTTGGAATCTGGAACTCACTGCCTGAAAGGGTGGTAGAGGCAGGAACCCTCACAACATTCAAGAAGCATTTGGATGAGCACTTGAAACGCCATAGCATACAAGGCTAAGGACCAAGTGCTGGAAAATGGGATTAGAATAGACGGGGCTTGATGGCCGGCGCGGACACGATGGGCCAAAGGGCCTCTTTCTGTGCTGTACAACTCTGACTCTAGTTGATGGCTGCTTATGATGGACAGTTATGATTTGTTAGGTACTGATGAATCTCCCTTGGCACTGCTCATGGCAGGTCAGAAGATGTGCTGTTTTATAAAGACAAGGAGCATTAACCCCTGTACAAAATAATGTATTATTCTGCTAATATAGTGTAGGTCTGTGTCCTTTTAAGGCTATAAAGTCAAATTGTTGTTCAGTAAGCTCTGGATAAGTCCATTCAAAGGTTAGTTGCTACTCAGACTGGAGATTAAAACTCTGGCTTTGTTGGGGAAGAAGTTACAGGAAACTTTCGATTTACCAGCACCGAAATAACCGGAAAGCTCGGTTAACCAGCAAAATTCAGGAGTAGTTTCCGGTAAGTTTTACTTCATATTGTACTTGCCTTCCTCGATCTGTTGCTGTGCAAGGGTGTGGCTACAGCTGTTGCTAAGCTACAGAGACGCTTGGAACTTGTGGCCATTGTTCTGAACCTGTTGCTAAGCAACAGGGTTTGTTGCTTTATACGGAGCTCTCAGCTCTCCGTATCTTTTACTATAGCTGTCGGTTATCTGGAATTTTTGATGAACCGGCACCACGTCGGTCCCGTCGGTGCCGGATAAAAAAAAAAGTTTCCTGTAATTAGCAGTCTGAAGATATTGTGGCTCCAGGATTTCTTAATCCAGGAGAGTTTTTCTGTACATTATAAATTACCACTTTTATTTCTTTGTGTGTTTTTAAAAAAAGTGAAACACAGAAATTTGCATTGGACATTGCATGACATCTGAAATGTGATAAACAGGAAGCTCAAAGTTATTATAATCCAGATATAAAGAAATGTTGTATTCGGTCACTTTAATCTTTAATACTGCTACATGTGGAAGTCATAGTGTTGGTAAATGCTCATATAACTCTTTCAATTGTGAAATGAAGAAGGCAGGAAGCAGCTGGACTAGTGATGACCAAAACATTTGGCTACTGTCTTCCTCTTCCTGCCTCGCACTGGAAGTGGGGCAGTTTTGCCCTGTAAGAGAGATAAGCTGAACATATAAAATCGCTTTAAAAAGTGGCTCTGAACTATCAATGAAATATTTTGCTTATGCAAAAAAGGCTGCAGTTCCATACATTATCCAATTATCCAAGGGTCAGCTATGGCTCAGTGGGTAACACTCTCGCCTGAGTCAGAAGGTTGGTTCAAGTCCCACTCCAGGGACTTGAGCACAAAAATCTAGGCTGACACTCCAGTGCAGTGCTGAGGGAGCGCTGTACTAATGGAGGTGCTGCCTTTCGGCTGAGACGTTAAACCGAGGCCCCATCTGCTCTCAGGTGGCCGTAAAAGATCCCATGGCACTATTTTGAAGAAGAGCAGGGGAGTTATCCCCGGTGTCCTGGCCAATATTTATCCCTCAATCAACATAACAAAAACAGATTATCTGGTCATTATCACATTGCTGTTTGTGGGACCTTGCTGTGTGCAAATTGGCTGCCGCATTTCCCACATTACAACAGTGACTACACTCAAAGTTCTTCAAGTTGTAAAGCGCTTTGAGATGTTGGGTGGTCGTGAAAAGTGCTATATAAATGCAAGTCTTTCTTTCAATTCTCTCACATACTATTCAGATTTATGAGAAATAGTTTAATGTAGATATACTTTGGCAGGACAAAAGCCCATATTTTGAAAGTTGCAAAGGACATTCAATGTACTTGTGCTAAATTGCTCAGTCCTGGACCTATCTAAGTTCATTGCTGGTGGTAGGATTTCATTTATACTGAGCATCATTAATCAAACATTACTTGTGCTTATGAATAATTTCATTACAATTTCCATCTGAGGTACTTCATGCCTTGATGATGTGTTAAATTCTGCATGTAACTGATGCATATGTTAGAGTACTTCTCACATTTCTCAATTGACATGGAATATGGAAAGTGAAGTAGTCCAATCCGAAACTAGGGTCCTAAATCTAAACAAAGGCAACTACGATGGTATGGGGAGCTTCATTAAAAGGCTTGAAGGTGGATAGGCAATGGCTAACATTTAAGGAACGAATGCATGAATTGCAACAGTTCCTTTCTGGTGCAAAAACACAAAAGGAAAAGCGGCCCAACTATGGCTAACAAAAGAAATTAAAGATAGTATTAGATCCAAAGAGGAGTCATATAAAGTTGCCAGAAAAAGTAGCAAGCCTGAGGATTGGGAGCAGTTTAGAATTCAGCAAAAAAAGGACCGATTGATTTAAGAGGGGAATAATAGAGTATGAGAGTAAACTTGCAAGGAACGTAAAAGCGGACTGTAAAAGCTTCCACAAGTATGTAAAAAGAAAAGGATTAGTGAAAACAAATGTCGGTCCTGTTATGTTCATAAATAAATAGACGTTTTCATTATGAACAGCTAGCTTGAGCTAGTCATTTATTCAGCCATGTGGACTAGTGTACAGGCATCCATCTTGACTACTGCCTTGTGGGTAGCCCCTTACCAAACATACAGCTCCACCTAGTGTACCATTCTAGAATGACATGTTACTGATCATTACAGGTCCCTTACAGTCAGAAACAGGAGAATTTATAATGGGGAACAAGGAAATGGAAGAGCAAGTACACAAACACTTTGGTTCTGTTTTCACAGAAGAGGACACAAATAACTTCCCAGAAATGCTAGGGAGCCAAGGATCTAGTGAGAAGGAGGAATTAAAGGAAATTAGTATTAGTAAAAAAAATAGTGCAGGAGAAATTAATGGGACTGAAAGCCGATAAATCCCCAGGGCCCGATAATCTGCATCCCAGAGTACTAAAAGAGGTAGCCATGGAAATAGTAGATGCATTGGTTGTCATCTTCCAAAATTCTATAGATTATGGAACAGTTCCTGCAGATTGGAGGGTAGCAAATGTAACCCCACTATTTAAAAAAGGAGGGAGAGAGAAAACGGGGAACTACAGACCGTTTAGCCTAACATCAGTAGTAGAGAAAATGCAAGAGTCTATTATAAAGGATGTGATAACAGGACACTTAGATTAGACAAAGTCAACAATTATGATTTATGAAAGGGAAATCGTGTTTGACAAACTTACTGGAGTTTTTTGAGGATGTAACTAGATAAGGCAGTAGATGTGGTGTATTTGGATTTTCAGAAGGCCTTTGATAAAGTCCCACATAAGAGGTTAGTGTGCAAAATTAAAGCACATGGGATTGGGGGTAATATACTGGCACGGATTGAGAATTGGTTAACAGACAGGAAACAGAGAATAGGAATAAATGGTTCTTTTTCGGGGTGGCAGGCGGAGACTAGTGGGGTACCGCAGGGATCAGTGCTTGGGCCCCAGCTATTCACAACATAAATCAATGATTTGGATGAGGGAACCAAATGTAATGTTTCCAAGTTTGCTGCGACACGAAACTAGGTGGAATTGTGAGTTGCGAGGAGGATGCAAAGAAGCTTCAAGGCGATTTAGACAAGTTGAGTGAGTGGGCAAATACATGGCAGATGCAGTATAATGTGGATAAATGTGAAGTTATCCACTTCGGTAGGAAAAACAGAAAGGCAGAGTATTATTTAAATGGTGATAGATTGGGAAATGTTGATGTACAAAGGGACCTGGGTGTCCTTGTACACCAGTCACTGAAAGCAAACATGCAGGTACAGCAAGCAGTTAGGAAGGCAAATGGTATGTTGGCCTTCATTGCAAGAGGATTTGAGTACAGGAGCAAGGATGTCTTACTACAGTTATACAGGGCCTTGGTGAGACCACACCTGGAGTACTGTGTGCAGTTTTGGTCTCCTTACCTAAGAAAAGATATACTTGCCATAGAGGGAGTGCAGCAAAGGTTCACCAGACTGATTCCTGGGATGGCAGGACTGTCGTATGAGGAGAGACTGGTATTCACTAGAGTTCAGAAGAATGAGGGGATCCCATTGAAACGTATAAAATTCTGACAGGGCTAGACAGCCTAGATGCAGGGAGGATGTTTCCCCTGGCTCGGGGGTCTAGAACGAGGAGCCACAGTCTCAGAATACGGGGTAGGACATTTAAGACTGAGATGAGGAGAAATTTCTTCACTCAGAGGGTGGTGAACCTGTGGAAGGCTGTGGAGGCCAAGTCACTGAATATATTTAAGAAGGAGATAGATAGATTTCTAGACACAAAAGGCATCAAGGGGTATGGGGAGAGAGCGAGAATATGGTATTGAGATAGAGGATCAGCCATGATCGTGTTGAATGGTGGAGCAGGCTCGAAGGGCCGAATGGCCGCCTACTGCTCCTATTTTTCTATGTTTCTATGACGTAGTACTGTGCTTACATTTTAACCTTTTTTTCCAATGCACATTTTTAATATTTTCCCCCTGAAATTTACTACAAAATTCCTCGAGTTCTTTTGCTCATGGTTCCTTCGTCAGAAAGAAGGTTTTATGACTGAGTTTGAGCCAGCTGGTAGACGGCAAAACCACATGCTGGTTAGTCACCAAGGAGCTGAAAGATTTCTGATAGAAATGTTGGTCATTTTTAGAAACATATTTGAAGTAGCTAATCACATGTATTAAAGTACCAAACAGCATTAAAAGGATCTGGATGCAAATCTGGCCTTTAACTTGTTTTCCCAAGTAGCTTTCTGGTCTGTTTCAGGAGACAAAATGCTTCATGTAGAGAAGAGTGATTTGATATATTTTTGTAAAAGAGTTACACAGGGGTGCGAAATTGGTTTTGGTCTGAATTGGGCCTCAGGTTTTATGTGGATAATTCTGGCGAGCTGCAGGCATTTGTCGGGCCTCCTAATGTACCTCGTCGGTTTCCTCTGGACCAATTTGGGATGCTGCGACACTGGCAGTGACCCTCGGGTAGGTTCTGGGAGAGGTGTAAGCGAATGGGAGGGGGGGCTCTACTGCAGGCTGACAGTAGGCCACTGGAGTGCTTCTCCTGGCTTCACATTCAGGTAAAAAAAAACTGCCTTTCTGTTGGTGGCCTTGAGTGGTCCCTCTAAGGACCGCTGGTTAGACTGCAGGAGGAACGGGAAAACCTAAGCGGAATATGCCTTGGCACATGCTCTGCTCAGTTTCTGACCAACTTCAGAGAGGGGTCTGTAAATAGGCGTTGGGCCCCTCATTAGCATATGAAAGGGACATAACGCATACTTAACGGGGATGGCGGAATATCGCCTGAGCCAATACGGCGTTGGATGTATTTCAGGCAACCTTGGGGCACGGCACATAGCCCCATAAAATTGAACCTTTTTGCTCCCATTTTATGCCCAAGAAACGGGCAAAACGAGGTTGAATTTCACCCCCACAGTGTTATACTTGGACTTGAAATGCATTTGGCCTTGAAATGCTGTATTGTTTGTCTGAATAAAACTGGAAAAGCATGATGCTCAAATTTTAAATTGAGTATTGCCATCAGCATTAAAAAAAAACACACCACCATCCAGGACAGAGCAGTTTATTTGATGGACACCATTGTCACCAGTCTCAATATCTTCCACTCTGTGGCTATGATCTACAACTATGTCCTCCAGCAACTCACCAAAGTTACTTCAATCAGCTCCGATGGACGGGTCACATTGTCCGCATGCCCGATACGAGACTCCCAAAGCAAGCGCTCTACTCAGATCTCCGGCACAGCAAGAGAGTCCCAGGTGGGCAGAGGAAATGCTTCAAGGATACCCTCAAAGCCTCCTTGAAAAAGTGTAACATCCCCATCGACACCTGGCAATCCCTGGCCCAAGATCGCACAAAGTGGAGGAGAAGCATCCGGGAAGGCGCCGAACACCTCGAGTCTCTTCGCCGGGAGCAAGCGGAAGCAAAGCGCAGGCAGCGCAAGGAGCGCACGTCAACCCAAGCGCCCCTTCAACCACCGTCTGCCCCACCTGTGACAGAGACTGTGACATGAATCTTGTCATTCATGTGGAAATAATACTGGGCGGCCTGCTGGTGGCGCTGTCCAGGGAGAGTATAAATACTCAGGCATGGGCCCAGCTTGCTCAGGATATTCTTTAACCGGAACTAGTGAAGGACACAACTAGATCTCCATGTTGAAAAACAATTGATTAAAGCCTTGTTTAATACTCCGACCACAAGTGCCTGGTAGTTTTCTTAAGTCAATTTAATCAACTGCAACCTGCTCCACGCTCTGAGTGATTTGGGAACGGACAGCTATGATTCAAACTGTAGAAGGGAACTCGGACGTAGTAATCAATCCATCATGGAGAAACTACTCCGACCCGCCCGTCTCGACCTGGACCTGAATTCACTTACAGCTGCTAAGGTATGGAAACACTGGTATCGTACCTTCAGCAACTTCCTCGAGGAGTGTGGTGAGAATGTTCCTAATAAGTTACGAATGCTTGCCAATTATGTATCCCCTCATATGTTTGACTTTATCGAAGACTGTGTAGACTATGACTCCGCTATCCAAACACTACAGCAACTATATGTTAAGGCCCCAAACAAAATTTTTGCTCAGCACCTACTGGCCACAACTCGACAACAACCCGGGGTATCACTTGATGAATTCCTTCAAGAGCTTTGCAGGCTCAACAAGGATTGTAACTTTGAAGCTGCCTCAGCTGAGCAGTACCGGGAGGAATTAATTTGTGACTTTTATTAACGGAATTGCTTCTCCCCTCATACGCCAGCGTCTGTTGGAGAATAAAACCCTCGGGTTACAAGCTGCCTATAACCAGGCATATTCTCTGGACTTAGCTCAAAAAAATTCAGATGCCTATCTTTTACCATATGCACGGACTGCTGCTACCACTTTGTGACTCCCCCGGTAAGCCTCAGGCGGAAGCCCTCACTGATGATGACCGTACCCTAGCGGCATCTTGGCAATCTAAAAAGAAGTGTTTCTTCTGTGGAGGTGCATTCCATTATAGGAAATTTTGTCCTGCTCGTAATGCAACCTGCAATCATTGCAGTAAGAAAGGTCACTTTTCTAAAGTATGCCGGTCAAGAGCCTCTACTAGTGTTGCAACTGCTATCTATAAGACTGCTCCTCCCCCAAGAGCCTTTACTAGTTTTGCAGCTGTTAGCTATAAAACTGCTCCTCCCCCAAGAGCCACTACTAATGTCTGCCAGCTATTCCGCCGGATCAACCCGGGGAACAGAGCACTCCCCGCAGGATGGCCACCTGAAGCCAGGACGCCGGTCAGTCACCGACTATGGAGCAGGGCGAAGCCAGCTCTGTGCCTGTGGGGGCCCGCACTCGGAGCCACGATCTCCCCAGTCCCCCTCAGGTCGATCAAGGCGACACGGACTCTGCCAGCGCGCCGGTACGAACCAAGCGACCCAGGGACCAAAACACGATCTGAGGAGACGTGCCTTCCGGCCTCCAACAGAGATCCAAACGACTGCGTCTATTCTTAGTCTGATTAATTCAGTAGAAGGAAACCGCCGGACTTCCAATCTTTCAGGCGGGAAGAATGACATGAATCTTGTCATTCATGTGGAAATAATACTGGGCGGCCTGCTGGTGGCGCTGTCCAGGGAGAGTATAAATACTCGGGCATGGGCCCAGCTTGCTCAGGACATTCTTTAACAGGAACTAGTGAAGGACACAACCAGATCTCCATGTTGAAAAACAGTTGATTAAAGCCTTGTTTAATACTCAGACCAAGTGCCTAGTAGTTTTCTTAGGTCAGACTGTAGGTCCCGCATTGGACTCATCAGTCACCTGCGAACTCATTTTTAATGTGGAAGCAAGTCATCCTCGGTTCCGAGGGACTGCCTAAGAAGAAGAAGAAAGTTACTTCAGCAGCACCGTCCAGCCCTGCGACCCCTATCCCACTGAGAAGGATAATGTTGTAGGAACACATCAGCTCCCAGTTGCACATCATTCTGACTTGGATATATATCACCCCTTCATTGTTGCTGGGTCATTATCCTGGAATTCCTTAACTAACAGCAATGTGGGAGCCCATCCCCACAAGGACTGCAGCGATTCAATGAACGAGCCCACTGGCACCTCGGCAGGGCAACTCGGAATGGCCAATATATATGGCCTTGCCAGTGTCGCCCACATTCAAAGAACAATGCAAAAGAAAACTGGCTTGCAGGAGTTAATCAGCTGTCAGTACAAACCCAAGTATAGGTTCCGAGAGTGGAGCAGCTTCATCGGGAGGTGTTAATTCAGCTACATTGCAGGGTCAGGCAAATCACTGACACTATTTTTAAAATTCTTTTTGCATTGTTTTGCAATATCAACTTGCATTGTTGCGTTGTTTCAAAAATATCTGTGGTGAGAATAACATTCCTGTCGGGATAAAATATGGTAATACTTTCTGTATTTCCATTCGCCTTGCACAAATTGCACTTTTGCAAATTATGACACTTTTTTGCAAATCGCTACACATAACGTGGTTGTAGTGTGCATTGGTGGCATTTTCTGCTAGTTGCTGTTGTCAGAGTGATAAAGCCTGACCCTGCAATGTAGCTGAATTAACACCTACCGATGAAGCTGCTCCACTCTCTGAACCTATACTTGGGTTTGTTGTCAGCTGTTTAACTCCTTCAAGCCAGTTTTCTTTTGCATTTGTTCTTTGAATGTGGGTGACACTGGCAAGGCCATATCTATTGCCCATTCCTGGTTGTCCTGAGAAGATGCTGGTGGGCTCGTTCCTTGAGTCGCTGCAGTCAAAGGTGATATATCAACCTGCCTTGTTCAAATCGGAGCGACTGTCTGAAACCTTTGATAAGTCAGGTGAAATAGCTTCTGTAAATGGCAAAAAAAGAATTCTATGTAAGAATGTAATTTATATCATAGTTGACGGACTACTTTTTATTTTCCACTACTGGAGCAGCTAGCTAAGGTTAAAAACTACTGTGAAAATACATGGTGCGACACCGCTGCTGTTCCCAAATTCTTTCACTGTTTAATGCATTTGGGAGGGGGATAAATCCAATTTTTATCTTGTGCAAGAGCTACAGCTTCCACAAGAACTACATATCCACTATGGGAACTGATGGTGAGTAAAAAAAAATTCCCTTCATAATCATGCAAATAACTGAGAAAAAGAAGGAAGTCTTGGGTAGCGAGGAAAGCAAAATAAACAAGTAAGTAAATCAGTGCATCTTAAGCCAATACTGCAGATTCGCTCCGGAATGTACAGCAAGCAAAAATAATGTAAAGAACTGAGAATGAAAGGTTTTGGGAGGGAAAAACGAAGTTAATTGTATTTTAAGCAAGTTTTTATGGTGATAAATAAATTGTACTTTATAAATATACCTGTGAGGCATATACCTGTGAGGCTCAGTATCTGTAAGGTGAGCAATATTTTTACTTTGTGCGAGCCATGGGACCATAGTTTAGTTGTAAAATATTGATTTTGCTGTCATCTACAAATGCGTTCCCTTGATCTCTGTGACAAGGTGAAGGTGATCTTCTATTTTCATTCTTGTATCGGAACAAGTGTCAATTCCTTCCTGTTTTGACCTTGTAATCCAATGTTACCTAATCTTGGGTATTCAGAAGTAATTTAAACTTGAATACAGCAAAGGTTGTTGCTCTCTGGAGGATCGGAGGAAAGGGAATTGAAATAAAATAGGTAAGTGAAAGATACAGGAGCTGTCCTGGTGTGTGATGATGTAAGCACATGTTTACCATTTATCGTGGTATGGTTTCTTTGACAGTAATGCTCCTTCTGTGTAATTATCATCAGTCACTTACCACACATTTGAATAGCAACAGAAACATCCCAAAGGAAGTTATATCCCTTGATAATTCTGACAAATCAGCTGTGCTGTGCTGCCAACTTAAACATCCAAATCAGCACAAAAGGGAACAAGTAACTCAAACATGATGACTTTGGATAAACTGCTTGTGTTGACGAGTACAGCTGCTCTGGACTAAGTGAATATTTTGATTAGGTTTGGGCAAATAGTATCAAGTACAGGTCCACAACCCCTTATCCGCAATTCCGAAATTCAAAAAGCTCTGAAAACCGAAAGTTTTTTCGTGGAGCGTCACTCATGTGCACGACATGACCCGAGTGGCGCCAAACATGACCCGACGCGGCCGATGCTTGACCCACGCAGGTGTGAGGCATCAGTTGTGTCTCAGCGCTGTTACCAGTCACACGTGCGTCTGCTGCTCGCTGATATTTTTTGTTATTTTGTGATTTTGAGTTTAATTTCACTGTGAAAATGTCAAAAAGAGCTGCAGAGACCCCTACCGTTCTGAAATCCGAAAACTTCCGAATTCCGAAACACATCTGGCCCCAAGGGTTTCGGATAAGGGATTAATAACCTGTATATAGAATCAAGTGAAAACTAAACACATATTTGGTGATGTTTTTTGGGTGAACACTTGGTGTTTGTGTCTCATGTTTATTACTAAGTCTATTAAAGAAAGCACACTCCTCCAGTACCACATCGAGAGATAAAGAATTGTGGAGGGGTTGACGGTACAGTGCCTTGACTGATTCTTGCGCCTGCTAGTTACAGATAAATAGAATGGTTTCTCTGCTAACTTCAAATTTTGTTTGGAATTGGCACCATCAAATGCTTTTTGCCATCCAGAGAGCCCGCATCCTGCTTAAGGTGCTCCAGGCTATAGTTTGCAGAGGCTCCAGGTGGTACACTAATGGCTCAGACTGACCTTGATGACATTCCAAATGACTAATGCTACACACAGCACTGAGTGCAAGCCCTTCCAAATGGCAGCTAAACTAACGTGCAGAAGAGCCTCAAGCTGTCCCTATGCCAGTTGTGGTAACCTGCTGAATAGACTGAAGTCCTACAAAGCCAAATTCCAACAGCATGCAAGCCACCTGCAGAACCTCGAAGGCCTTGTATATCTGTGTGCCCCTGGACAACTGTGTAAGGTGCTAAACAGAAGTCTTTGGGTCACAACTGCTTGCTTCCACATGAAAATGAAGGGCAAGGGCCTTTGTCCCCTTTAGAAAATAAAAAATGCACCTACAACTGTTTCCCCTAGTCGGTATGTCACATCTTCAGCCACTTATTGATGTTCTAGTTGGGATAGGGATGGCATGGATTTTGCTAGAGGTAGCAGTAATGACAGTGATGTTGGACTTTCCTTGGGGAATATCCTCTATTGATAGACTAAACAGATACGTTGAATTCAGGTCTGAGATTAATGAACTAATATATCTGTATAGGTATTGAGTATTTAACTATTTTTTAGTGGCTTACCGTATTGTAAATTTCTATACAGTTATGTAGAAAATGCCAATATTCATGTAATATTTGGGTTAAAAATGTGACAAAGTGCCATTGTATGTTGAACATTTTATTCATTCCTTATTCAGCAACATGTTAGTTGGTTAAACATTACTTGGATGCGCATCAGGGTCATTGGTGCTCATGACTACCAGTCCAAAAACTTCTGTGTAAGATTTTAGACAGGTGGGCAGGATAACCATAAAGAACATTGTTATGCAAGGCTGATTCTGTGTTTCCAGAAGGGAGCCGAGTTCACACACAGCATGCGGCTGGAGAATTTAGGCTACAGTCTTGTAACTCTTGACTGTGATCTGTGCGTTCCTTGAATTCACCTTCCCTGGTAAGAGTGTGGGATCGCATTTACCCCAGTAGATATTTTAGTCCTAGGCTTTAACACTGTTCCCATGCAAATACCTCTTGAATAATTTTTCCTCTTCTTCGAAAAGCCACCAGTTATTTGTAAGAAGTCACACAACACCAGGTTATAGTCCAACAGTTTTATTTGATTGTGATTTCAAATAAAACTGTTGGACTATAACCTGGTGTTGTGTGACTTACATTTGTCCACCCCAGTCCAACACTGGCATCTCCACACCATGACCAGTTATTTGGTCAGGTTCTGAGTCAAAAGTTTATTTTTCTAACAGATTGTCTGAACTTCTCCAAAGATTACTGAATAAATGCACAGCCCAGTGTGGCCTGAGCCAAAAGACTAGTTCGGCCCCAGGTTCAATCCCAGGTCAGTGCTGAGTTAGCTGATTTCATGACACCAGGCTGGGAGTGAGTGTCGGGAATTGGTCAGGGTTCCTGCTCCTGATTGGTATGCTGAGATCAGTGCTGGTAAAGTTACATTTGTGTTTAGGGCAAGAAAGAACTAGGCTGTAATGAGCCCCCTTCCACGGTCGGATAATGTGTTGACATTCATTGTTTAAATTTGCGTGTGAAGAATGGCCCCTTGGAGGAGGTACCGGAGAGTTGCTGGCATCCATGGTACCGTCCTACAGCAGCAGCCAGTAACTTCTGGTGAGGTGGAGGAAAATTGGGAAAATAAACTTGTTTTCGCTCCTGCAGTCCTTCCTTCCTTCCTTCCTTCCTTCCTTCCTTCCAGTGCTGCACTGTTGGAGGTGCTGTCTTTTGGATGAGATGTTAACATAAGAACATAAGAAATAGGAGCAGGAATTGGCCACTTGGCCCCTCGAGCCTGCTCTGCCATTCAATAAGATCATGGCTGATCTTGGGCTCAAAGCCACTTCCCTGCCCGCTCCCCATAACCCTTCGCTCCCCATAACCCTTCACTCCCTTATCTTGCAAAAATCTGTCTTATCTTCACCTTAAATGTACTTAATGACCCAGCCTCCACAGCTCTCTGGGGCAGAGAATTCCACAGATTTACGACCCTCTGAGAGCAGAAATTCCTCCTCATCTCAGTTCTAAAAGGGCGACCCTTTATTCTGAAACTATGCCCCCGATTTCTAGATTTCCCCACGAAGGGAAACATCCTCTCTGCATCTACCTTGTTGAGCCCCCTCAGTATCTTTTATGCTTCAATAAGATCACCTCTCATTCTTCTAAACTCCAATGAGTATCAGCCCAGCCTGCTCAACCTTTCCTCATAAGTCAACCCCCTCATCTCTGGAATTAACCTAGTGAATCGTCTCTGAACTGCCTCCAATGCAAGTATATCCTTCCTTAAATAAGGAGACCAAAACTGTACGCAGTACTCAAGGTGTGGTCTCACCAATACCCTGTACAGTTGTAGCAGGACTTCCCTGCTTTTATACTCCAACCCCCTTGAAATAAAAGCCAACATTCCATTTGCCTTTTTGATTATTTGCTGTACCTGCATGCTAACTTTTTGTGTTTCATGCACAAGGACTCCCAGGTCCCTCTGAACTGTAGCATTTTGCTGAGGTCCCGTCTGCCCTCTCAGGTGGACGCAAAAGATCCCATGGCACTATTTCGAAGAAGAGCAGCGGAGTTATCCCCAGTGTCCTGGCCAATATATCTCCCTCAACCAACACAACAAAAACAGATTATCTGGTCATTATCACATTGTTGTTTGTGGGACCTTGCTGTGCGCAAATTGGCTGCCGCATTTCCCACATTGCAACAGTGACTACACTTCCAAAGTACTTCATTGGCTGTAAAGCGCTTTGGGACGTCCGGTGGTCGTGAAAGGCGCTATAGAAATGCAAGTCTTTTTTTTCCCTCTTCTCTCATTTCTCCTCTTCTCTTCTCCCTTCCCTTCCCCTTCCCTCTTCCCTTCCCTTCCTTTGTCCCCTTCCCCCCTCCCTCCCCATCATTATCCTGTCACTGGACTATTTCCAGAGCATAGGCTTGAACGTCTACATGAAATGATACAAGAGTATCTGAAACAGCACGTGACCAAAAATTCAGATGGTAGGTGTGCAGTTCCAAAGTCAAGACCATAAGTGCATTAGTAAACAGAATTTCTGAGTGAATATCAATTCCCCTATTAACAAAAACACCTGTTCTTTTGAGCAGGACAGTTAATCTCCAAAGCCCCTACTGAATTACATCAGAGTGCTAACGTCATGAGTCATTTGTTTGATTAACCCATTGGGTACCAAAGGAGTTTGTGTTTCCTGTTTTCAAGAAAGATGTAATAAACAGATTAAAATTCTTCTGCCTTATAAGACTTTGTCAAGAGTCGCATGAAAATGCTTGGTGGCTTGGTAGACAGTAACGAGAGCTATTGATGCATTTGAAACCATACCTCAGCATGAGTTATCAGCTTCCAGAGATGAAGGCTAGGTGGAGAAAATAGCAGGGAAAAATGTAAGGGGACTTATGTCATAACATGTGCGATTCTTTCAACTGCTGTTTCTACACGACAAACATTTTCAGGAGACACTATTTCTTTCTTGATAGTAAAATACTGCGGATGCTGGAAATCCGAAATAACAACCGAAAACGCTGGAAAAACTCAGCAGGCCAGGCAACATCCGTGGAGAGAGAAATAGAGTTCACGTTTCAGGTCGAAAACCCTTCGTCAGAACTGAGAAAAAAGCAGGAAATGAAACAGATTAAAAAGCAAGTTTGAGGGCTGGGAAATGGGAAAGTTCTTTCACCCCCTCCCCCATTTCCCAGCCCCCAAACTTGCTTTTTAATCTGTTTCATTTTCTGCTTTTTTCTCAGTTCTGACGAAGGGTCTTCGACCTGAAACGTTAACTCTGTTTCTCTCTCCACGGATGTTACCTGGCCTGCTGAGTTTTTCCAGCGTTTTCTGTTGTTATTACTATTTCTTTCTTTCTTGTGCCTCAGATGTATATTCAGAACAATCTAAGTTACGCAATGTCTGCATCTTAAAATGTGCCACCTTTCTCAAATCATACTTTGATTTCCCTGAAAATCCTCTTACTGTGTTGTTTTTATCGGTTCCACATCCGAGCTCAAGTATTTTTACCTCCTGATTGGATTATCTAAATGGATGCAAATAGCAGACGTTTTTAGAGCTTCAAAGATTCTTTCCTTTTCGCCCATCCTTTTCCAAGTCCCGTTCACCCATCGCCCCCTGTGCTCGCTGACCTACATTGGCTCCCCATGAAGCAGCGCCTCAATTTTAAAATTCTCATCCTTGTTTTCAAATCCCTCCATGGCTTCGCCCCTTCCTATCTCTGTAATCTCCTTCAACCCCCCCGCCCCCCCGAGATATCTGCGCTCCTCTAATTCTGCCTTCTTGAGCATCCCTGATTATAATCGCTCAACCTTTGGTGGTCGTGTCTTCTGTTGCCTAGGCCCAAAGCTCTGGAATTCCCTCCCTAAACCTCTTCACCTCTCTACCTCTTTCCTCCTTTAAGACACTCCTTAAAAACTACCTCTTTGACCAAGCTTTTGGTCACCTGCCCTAATTTATCCTTATGTGGATCAGTGTCAAATTTGTTGTCTTAAAATACTCCTGTGCAGCGCCTTGGGACGTTGTACTACGTTAAAGGTGCTATATAAATACAAGTTATTGTTTTCTTAGCTTAAAAATACAGCCTCTGCCTGGATCTGAGGAAATATCAGCCAACCCGTGTCACTTTCCTGGAGGCCTGTGCAGCACAGTGTGAGCACTGGGACAGCAGCACTGTATGATTGACCCCATAGTGGGAGATGAGGTAGTCCAGCCTGATCTTCCTACAAAAAGCCACTGCTAACACCTCATTTGTCTTACCTTCGCACAATGCCATCAAAGCACAGTTAGCCTGGCCAAAATACTTGATGCATTTCTATAAGATACCAGTGTATAAAGTAACTTGTGAACAATAGTTAAACAGACTGCATGTGATATATAAATTTGTGTTAAAATGTTCTTTTAAGTTCTAAAACTTGAAATACCTGATAGCTTTAAGAGCTTATTGAGAATCTTGTATGGTTCCTTTGTATGATAAAATCACATTTTCATTTGCAACAGCCTAGAAGTTGCTTACTGCCAAATCACTATCTATTACTGGCTCTTTTCCTACTTTCTTGACAAGTATATAGTTACTTTGCTGAGAGAATTCTGTAATGAGAATTTATATGAATTCCAGATCAAAAAAGCCTTTTGTAAAAATTGCATCAGTTCATTAATCAATTCAGTCGAACAAGAACAATGGCAAACATTAATAAACAAATATTTCCCATAAAAGTGGATGGATTTGTAAAATATTCTGTTGTTGTCTTAAATAAAACATGGCAGCAGATTTGGAGCTGGATTTGTGTATTGTCCTAGCGTGACTCTGATGCCAAGTGTGGATATAGTATGAGGACCATTTGGGTCAAATACAAGCAATTTGTTGAGATAGAAGGTCAGAAGGTCTGAGTCAGAAGGTTGTGGGTTCAAGTCCCACTCCAGAGACTTGTGCACATAAAGCTAGGCTGACACGCCAGTGCAGTGCTGAGGGAGTGCTGCATAAGAACATAAGAAATAGGAGCAGGAGTAGGCCAATCGGCCCCTCGAGCCTGCTCCGCCATTCAATAAGATCATGGCTGATCTGATCCTAACCGCCAATCTACTATCACAGAACCATCTCCTGAATCTAATAGAATTAGACACACGAAATAGGAGCAGGATCAGGCTACGCGGCCCCTGGGCCCGCTCCGCTACCCACAGGGCCATGACCGATCCGAACCTAGACTCCTGTCCAAATTTCTGCCCGCTCCCCATAACCCTTGGTTCCCTTTACTTCTAGGAAACTGTCTATTTCTGTTTTAAATTTATGTAATGATGTAGCTTCTACAGCTTTTTGGGGCAGCATATTCCATGGACCTACCACCCTCTGACTGAAGTAGTTCCTCCTCATCTCAGTTTTGAAAGAGCAGCCCCTTATTCTAAGACTATGCCCCCTCGTCCTAGTTTCACCCATCATCGGGAAGATCCTCCCCGCATCCACCCGATCCAACCCCTTCACAATCTTATATGTTTCAATAAGATCGCCTCTCATTCTTCTGAACTCCAATGAGTAGAGTCCCAATCTACTCAACCTCTCCTCATATGTCCATCCCCTCATCCCCGGGATTAACCGAGTGAACTTTCTTTGTACTGACTCGAGAGCAAGTATGTCTTTTCTTAAGTATGGACACCAAAACCGTATGCAGTATTCCAGGTGCGGTCTCACCAATACCTTGTACAACTGAAGCAATACCTCCCTATTTTTATATTGTATCCCACTAGCAATGAAAGCCAACATTGGCCTTCTTAATCACTTGCTGCACCTGCATACTAACCTTTTGAGTTTCGTGCACCAGGACCCCCAGATCCCTTTGTACTTCAGTACTTTCCAGTTTCTTGCCATTAAGATAATTTGCTCTACGATTTTTCCTGCCAAAGTGCATAACCTCACACTTTCCAGTATTGTATTCCATCTGCCAAATCTCTGCCCACTTATATAGCCTGTCTATGTCCCCGTGCAGGTTTTTTATGTCCTCCTCACTCACTACTTTCCCTCCCATCTTAGTATCATCTGCAAACTTTGATATGTTACACTCGGTCCCCTCCTCCAAATCATTAATATAGATTGTAAAGAGTTGGGGACCCAGCACTGACCCCTGTGGAACACCACTAGTTACTGATTGCCAGTCCGAGAATGAACCATTTATCCCAATTCTCTGCCTTCTGTTAGATAGCCAATCCTTTATCCATGCCAGAATATTACCCCCAATCCCGTGATTTTTTATCTTAAGCAATAATCTTTTGTGTGGCACCTTATCAAATGCCTTTTGGAAGTCTAAATACACTACGTCCACTGGTTCCCCTTTATCCACCCTATATGTTACTTCCTCAAAGAACTCCAACAAATTTGTCAAACATGACTTCCCCTTCATAAAACCATGCTGACTTTGTCCTATTAAATTATGATTATCCAAATGTCCTGTTACTGTCTCCTTAATAATGGACTCCAATATTTTACCTACCACAGATGTTAGGCTAACCGGTCTATAGTTTCCAGCCTTCTGTCTACTGCCCTTTTTAAATAAGGGCGTTACATTAGCAGTTTTCCAGTCTGCCGGGACCTTTGCTGAGTCCAGGGAGTTTTGGAAAATTATTACCAATGCATCCACAATCCCTACCGCCACTTCCCTCAAGACCCTAGGATGTAAGCCATCAGGTCCAGGTGATTTATCCGCCTTGAGTCCCATTATTTTACCGAGTACCACTTCCTTAGTGATTTTGATCGTGTTTAGCTCCTCCCCCCCTATAGCCCCCTGTTTGTCCAGTGTTGGGATATTCTTAGTGTCTTCTACTGTAAAGACTGATACAAAATATTCATTCAGTGTTTTTGCCATCTCCATATTTCCCACCATTAATTTCCCGGTCTCATCCTCTAAGGGACCAACATTTACTTTAGCCACCCTTTTTCTTTTTATATAACTATAAAAACTCTTACTATCTGTTTTTATATTTTTTGCTAATTTACTTTCATAATCTATCTTTTTGTTATTTTTTGCTGTCTTTTAAAGTTTTCCCAATCCTCTATCCTCCCACTAGATTTGGCTACCTTATATGCCCTTGTTTTTAGTCGAATACTATCCTTAATTTCTTTACTTCGTCACGGATGGCTATCTTTTCTTTTACACCCTTTTCTTCTCAGTGGAATATATATTTTTTGGAAGTTGTAAAATAACTCCTTAAATGTACACCACTGATCATGTATCGTCTTACCCTTTAATCTATTTTCCCAATCCACTCTACTGAAATCCGCTCTCATACCTTCATAGTCTCCTTTATTCAAGCTTAGCACGCTTGTTTGAGATCCAACCTTCTCACCCTCTAAATGAATATGGAATTCAACCATGTTATGGTCACTCATTCCAAGGGGATCCTTTACTAGGACATTTTTAATTGATCCTGTCTCGTTACACAGGACCAGATCTAAGGTTGCTTGCCCCCTGGTCGGTTCAGTTACATACTGCTCAAGAAACCCATCCCTAATACACTCAATGAACTCATCCTCAAGGCAGCCCTGCCCAATTTGATTTGTCCAATTAATATGATAGTTAAAATCCCCCATAATTATAGATGCTCCCTTATTACAAGCCTCAACTATTTCCTGATTGATACTCCGTCCAACAGAGTTGCAACAGTTCGGAGGCCTATAGACTACGCCCACTAGTGTTTCTTTCTCCTTATTATTCCTTACCTCCTTACCTCCACCCAAATTGTTTCATTATCCTGATATTTTGACCCAATATCATTTCTCTGTATTACAGTGATTCCTTCCTTTATTAACATAGCCACCCCACCTCCCCTTCCTTCCTGCCTGTCCTTCCTGATCGTTAAATAACCTGGTATGTTTAATTCACAGGCATTGTCACCCTGCAGCCATGTTTCTGTAATGGCCACAAGATCATACCCATATGTGGTTATTTGTGCCATTAACTCGTCTATTTTGTTACGAATGCTACGTGCATTCAGATAGAGAACTTTCAAATATGTTTTGTGACACTTAGTTCCTGCTTTTGCCCTTTTTATTACTTTACCTTTTACTCCATACCTTCTGCCCCTTCCTGACACGCTCTGGTTTTTAATTTCCCCACTGCTACCTAAGTCTATGACCTTCTCTGTTGTCATTTTTATTATTTGCTCTCTAGGAACCTCCCCCCCCACTGGTTAGTTTAAAGCCCTCTCTACAGCCCTAGTTATATGATCCGCCAGGACTCTAGTCCCAGCACTGGCCAAGTGAAGCCCGTCCCAACGGAACAGCTCCCTCCTGCCCCAGTACTGGTGCCAGTGTCCCAGGAAGCAAAACCCATTTGTCCCACACCAGTCTTTGAGCCACGCATTTAACTCTCTAATTTTATTTGTCCTAGCCAAATTCGCTCGTGGCTCAGGTAATAATCCAGAGATTATTACCCTTGAGGTTCTGTTTTTTAATTTGACCCCTAGCTGCTCATACTCCTTTAACAGAACCGGCTTCCTAGTCCTATCTACGTCGTTTGTAGCAACATGGACCACGACAACTGGATCCACCCCCTCCCACTGCAAGTTTCTTTCCAGCCCAGAGGAGATGTCCTTAACCCTGGCACCGGGTAGGCAACACAGCCTTCGGGACTCTCACTGTTGGAGGTGCCGTCTTTCGGATGAGAGGTTAAATCGAGGCCCCGTCTGCACTCTCAGGTGGACATAAAAGATCCGAAGGCACTATTTCGAAGAAGAGTTTGGGGAGTTATCCCCGGTATCCTGGCCAATATTTATCCCTCAACCATCATAACTAAAACGGATTATCTGGTCATTTCACATTGCTGTTTGTGGGAGCTTGCTGTGTGCAAATTGGCTGCCACGTTTCCCATATTACAACAGCGACTCCACTTCCAAAGTACTTCATTGGCTGTAAAGCGCTTTGAGATGTCTGTTGGTCGTGAAAGGCGCTATATAAATGCAAGTCTTTTTAGATAAGGACACGCAGGTTGTTGAACATTGCAACTGAGCAGCCTAACATGCTGGGATTAAGCTCCACAGTGCATATAGTTGCCCTTTTTCAGCTTCACTCCACACACAATTAGGCAAGACAATTAGTATCAAATATGTTGTTACAGAAGAACACAGTATTATAGTTGTTCATTTTCTGTAATGCTCTTTTTTAGACTGTCTGGCACAGGCCACAAAGTTGAAGCAGCAGACACTGTAAGCTTCTCCTTGCTGCCGTGGATAGGAAGAGAGACTACGGAATTATCTCCTAAATTAAACCCAGGTTTCTCTCGATGTACTGCCTGGAAGCAGACGCTGCATTTCCAATCGATTGGTAGTCACACTTCTCTAGATAGTTTCTTCTCAATGACTAACATCTTAGCCTTTCAGCAGTCCCTTGGCTGTGGTTATAGGGAATGGGGAGTAAACAGCTCTCAGCCTGTAGACTATAGTTATCAACAATAGACCACCAGTTCATTCCTTATCCTTCATTGTTTGGTACAGGGCCTCTTCTTTGTCTTGCTTAAAAAACTATTAACATCTATTCTCTGGCCTTTTGCTACTTGAAAAGCCATTGCTAGTTTTTGCATGGAAGTTATTAGTTCGCTCTTCTTGAAAAGTAGCATCAATACTTTTCTACCATATTTATGTACTTTAAAAAAAACACATCTTTTTCTTGGCCATTACACGTTGACTCTGTTGATTGTGCTGACTGGGCATTGAGTGCCTTGACTGTTGCAGAATAATTAGGCTAACTTCTATGCTGGGATGAAGATTCTCTATTGTAATGGTCTTGGATTAGAAACTTGATATAAAATGGAAAATGGTTTTGCTAAACTGGAATTCTATGGTTGCAATAGAGTTGTACTTGCATTAGGCGTTAATTCACGTGGAGGCAACTACATTACCAGATACAGGTCTATCTGCAGACAGGGCCTCTCATCCTCTTGTCTTTGCTCTTGACTAGTTTCCTGTGATGCAAGAAGATAAATGATTTTGAACTGTTGAATTATCCATTTGTAAATTGAAATTTAATTCCTAACTTTGGGTGGGCAGACATCAACCTTTAATAAAATAGTAATTCTATTACAATGCAAGAATGCATACTATGCAAAGGGGGGGGGGGAAAGAAAGATAACTATTTTATTCTAGTGCAGTTATTTGCCAAGGCTGTTCATGCTCTAGAATGGAAGCCATAGTCATATATAAGAATGGAAGCCATAGTCATATATAACAATGTAAATTGCCATCATAGATGTGGAGATATGAAAAGTATCTCCTTGGGCCCTGACTACAAAATTGGCATGAGCACAATATTTATTTGTTTTTAACCACATGAGGCATTCAAATATTGTTGAAGGCAAACAAGAGGTTGGTGAACAAAATTAGGGCACATGGAATTGGGGGTAATATACTAGCATGGATTGAGAATTGGTTAACAGACAGAAAACAAAGAGTAGGGATAAACGGGTCTTTTTCAGGATGGCAGGCTGTGACTAGTGGGGTACTGCAAGGATCGGTGCTTGGGCCCCAGCTATTCATAATCAATATCAATGATGTGGATGAGGGACTAAATGTAACATTTCCAAATTTGCTGATGACACAAAGCTAGGTGACAGTGTCAGTTGCAAAGAGGATGTGAAGAGGCTTCGAAGGGATCTCGACAGGCTCAGTGAGTGGGCACGAACATGGCAGATGGATTATAATGTGGATTAATGTGAAGTTATCCACTTTGGTAGTAAAAACAGAAAGGCAGAGTATTTCCTAAATGATGAAAGATTGGGGAATGCAGATGCTCAAAGGGACCTGGGTGTCCTTGTACATGAGTCACTGAAAGTGAATGTGCAGGTGCAGCAAGCCATTAGGAAGGCAAATGGTATGCTGGCCTTCATTACAAGAGGATTTGAGTACAGGAGTGAAAAAGTCTTACTCAAATTATATAGGGCCTTGGTGAGACCACACCTGGAGTACTGTGTACAATTTTGGTCTCCTTACCTAAGGAAGGATATACTTGCCATAGAGGGAGTGCAACGAAGATTCACGAGATTGATTCCAGGGATGGCAGGACTGTCGTATGAGAAGAGATTGAGTAAACTAGGCCTGTATTCTCTTGAATTCAGAAGAATGAGAGGGGATCTCATTGAAGCATACAGAATTATTACAGGGCTTGATGGGATGGATGCTGGGAGAATGTTTCCCTTGGCTGGGGCACCTAGAACCAGTAGCCACAGCCTCAGGATAAAGGGTAGGCCATTCAGGATTGAGATGAGAAGAAATTTCTTCACACAGAGGGTGGTGAATCTTTGAAATTCTCTACAGGGGGCTGTGGAGGCTCAGTCATTGGGTATATTCAAAACAGAAGTCGATAGATTTCTGACTAGTGAGGGCATCAAGGTATATGGCGATAGGGCCGGTGAATGGAATTGAGGCAGAAGATCAGCCATGATCTCATTGAATGGCGGAGCAGGCTCAAAGGGCCGAATGGCCGACTCCTGCTCTTATTTCTTATTTTCTTATTTTCTAAGTCAGCATGGTATTTGATATTTGGCAGCATTCAAATGCAGATCCAGTTTCCTGCTTCCGTAAGAGTCTGAAGCAACATGCTTTGTTGTTACTGGTTGACCAGAGGTAATGATTAGTTTTAGAAACATAGAAAAATAGCAGCAGGAGTAGGCCCTTTGAGCCTGCTCCGCCATTCAATATGATCATGTCTGATCCTCTATCTCAATTCCATATTCCCGCTCTCTCCCCATACCCCTTGATACCTTATGTCTAGAAATATATCTATCTCTTTCTTAAATATATTCAGTGACTTGGCCTCCACGGCCTTCTGTGGTAGAGAATTCCACAGGTTCACCACCCTCTGAGTGAAGAAATTTCTCCTCATCTCAGTCCTAAATGTCCTACCCCTGAGACTGTGACCCCTCGTTCTAGACCTCCCAGCCAGGGGAAATATCCTCCCTGCATCCAGTCTGTCTAGCCCTGTCAGAATTTTATACATTTCAATGAGATCCCCTCTCATTCTTCTAAACTCTAGTGAATACGGGCTTAGTCGACCCAATCTCTCCTCATACGACAGTCCTGCCATCCCAGGAATCAGTCTGGTGAACCTTCGCTGCACTTCCTCTATGGCAAGTATATCCTTTTTTACCTGAATGTGGAGCCAGGAGAAGCACTCCAGTGGCCTACTGCCAGCCTGCAGTAGCCCCCCCTCCCAATCGCTTACACCTCTCCCAGAACCTACCCGAAGGGTCACTGCCAGTGTCGCAGCATCCCAAATTGGTCCAGAGGAAACCGATGAGGTACATTAGGAGGCCCGACAAATGCCTGCAGCTCGCCAGAATTATCCACATAAAACCTGAGGCCCAATTCAGGCCGAAACCAATTTCGTCCCCCTGTGTAACTCTTTTACAAAAATAAATCAAATCACTCTTCTCTACATGAAGCATTTTGTCTCCTGAAACAGACCAGAAAGCTACTTGGGAAAACAAGTTAAAGGCCAGATTTGCATCCAGATCCTTTTAATGCTGTTTGGCACTTTAATACATGTGATTAGCTACTTCAAATATGTTACTAAAAATGACCAACATTTCTATCAGAAATCTTTCAGCTCCTTGGTGACTAACCAGCATCTGGTTTTACCGTCTACCAGCTGGCTCAAACTCAGTCATAAAACCTTCTTTCTGACGAAGGAACCATGAGCAAAAGAACTCGAGGAATTTTATAGTAAATTTCAGGGGGAAAATATTAAAAATGTGCATTGGAAAAAAAGGTTAAAATGTAAGCACAGTACAGTACTACGTCATAGAAACATAGAAAAATAGGAGCAGGAGTAGGCCATTCGGCCCTTCGAGCCTGCTCCGCCATTCAACACGATCATGGCTGATCCTCTATCTCAATACCATATTCTCGCTCTCTCCCCATACCCCTTGATGCCTTTTGTGTCTAGAAATCTATCTACATGTATCTCCTTCTTAAATATATTCAGTGACTTGGCTTCCACAGCCTTCCACAGGTTCACCACCCTCTGAGTGAAGAAATTTCTCCTCATCTCAGTCTTAAATGTCCTACCCTGTATTCTGAGACTGTGACTCCTCATTCTAGACCCCCGAGCCAGGGGAAACACCCTCCCTGCATCCAGTCTGTCTAGCCCTGTCAGAATTTTATACGTTTCAATGGGATCCCCTCTCATTCTTCTGAACTCTAGTGAATACCAGTCTCTCCTCATACGACAGTCCTGCCATCCCAGGAATCAGTCTGTTGAACCTTCGCTGCACTCCCTCTATGGCAAGTATATCCTTTCTTAGGTAAGGAGACCAAAACTGCACACACTACTCCAGGTGTGGTCTCACCAAGGCCCTGTATAACTGTAGTAAGACATCCTTGCTCCTGTACTCAAATCCTCTTGCAATGAAGGCCAACATACCATTTGCCTTCTTAACTGTTGCTGTACCTGCATGTTTGCTTTCAGTGACTGGTGTACAAGGACACCCAGGTCCCTTTGTACATCAACATTTCCCAATCTATCACCATTTAAATAATACTCTGCCTTTCTGTTTTTCCTACCGAAGTGGATAACTTCACATTTATCCACGTTATACTGCATCTGCCATGTATTTGCCCACTCCCTCAACTTGTCTAAATCGCCTTGAAGCCTCTTTGCATCCTCCTCACGACTCACAATCCCACCTAGTTTCGTGTCGCAGTAAACTTGGAAATATTACATTTGGTTCCCTCATCCAAATCATTAATATATATTGTGAATAGCTGGGGCCCAAGCACTGATCCCTGCGGTACCCCACTAGTCACCGCCTGCCACCCCGAAAAAGACCCATTTATTCCTACTCTCTGTTTCCTGTCTGTTAACCAATTTTCAATCCGTGCCAGTATATTACCCCCAAACCCATGTGCTTTAATTTTATTTTGCTCTTATGTGGGACTTTATCAAAGGCCTTCTGAAAAACCAAATACACCACATCCACTGGTTCACCCTTATCTATTCTACCAGTTACATCCTCAAAAAACTCCAGTAGGTTTGTCAATTACATTTTAAATTCATCTTCTGTTAATTAGTGTAATTTAAATGAAACTCTGTCTCTCTTAATGATACCAGTCATTTGAGTGATTATTGCTGAATCACTTGGTAACAAAGCATTAACACAAAACCCAAGAAGATAGATGGGCTGAATGTTGTATATTTTATATTTATTTTGAACTTTTTTTTGTTAAATGTTTCGTTATTTCTATTTCAGGTCAGACAGTACTACTGACAGGGTTGGGTAAGTGGTCATTTCATCTTATTGTAGTGAAAGTGTGGTATTGTAAACCGCATAAATATGAAGTTCATTTCGGTGTGTATCATTGGAGGTTTGTTACACTGTATTGAGATATAACATTCCAGATATATTGCTGGAATCTATTGACCGAACTAACGCAACTGTGCAGTTAAAGGTGAACGTTATTGCAGGAATAAGTACCAGTAATGGTACCCCAGTGTAAATCTGAGACAAGGTTTGTATTTATGTATTGGTCTCTTCAGTAATGATAGTTATGTGTCACTTCTGCATTCATACATTGTAGAGGAGCAGATTTCAGCAACTGAGTGGTATAGTCAGTTAGTACACAGTCTTTGCCACGTAGCCTTGAATCCTTTCTGAACAGACCTAATCCCTACTTACTGGTTGCAAGCATGGTATGTGAAATGGGTTTAGACAATCTTCAACCAGTTTCTAATGGATGCAGGTCCACACCCAAATCTAGCTGCAATTTTGCAAAATTAGTAACCTCATTCCAGAGAAGCAAATCTGGACAAAGCAAATTGGCAAATGTAGACTTGAGGAAGAGTTCTTAGAGTGTATACGGGATGGCTTCTTGGAACCAACCAGGGAGAAGACTATTTTAGATCTGGTAATGTGGAACGAGGCTGGATTAATTCATGATCTCTCAGTGAAGGATCCTCTTGGGAAGAGTGATCATAGTATGGTAGAATTTCAAATTCAGTTTGAGGGTGAGAAAGCTAGGTCTCAAACGAGTGTCCTGAACTTAAACAAAGGTAATTACAAAGGTATGAAGGCAGAAATGGCCTCTATCTGCACTGTGAGGTTTCTGTGATTCTGTGAAGACTGTAGAAAAGCTGTGGCAAACATTTAAGGAGATATTTCATAACTCTCAACAAAGATATATTCCAGTGAGAAAGAAAGACTCGAAGAGAAGGATGAACCATCCGTGGCTAACTAAGGAAGTAAAGGATGGTATCAAATTGAAAACAAAAGCATACAATGTTGCGAAGAATAGTGAAAGGCCAGAGGATTGGGAATTTTTTTTAAACCAGCAAAGGACAACTAAAAAAATGATAGAGGATAGCTTATGAGTGAAAGCTAGCAAGAAATATAAAAACAGACCGTAAGAGCTTCTACAAGTATATAAAAAGGAAGAGAGTAGCTAAAGTAAACGTTGGTCCCCTAGAGGAGGAGTCTGGGGAATTATAATGGGAAACAGGGAAATGGCAGACTTTGAACAAAGATTTTGTATAGGTCTTCACAGTAGAAGACACTAAAAGCATCCCAATAATAGATAATTAGGGTGAGGGGGTGGGGGGAACTTAAAACAATCACTATCACTAGAGAGAAAGTACTAGGCAAATTAATGGGACTAAATGTGGACAAGCCCCCTGGACCCGATGGCCTGCATCCTAGAGTCTTAAAAGAAGTGGCTGCAGCGATAGTGGATGCATTGGTTGTAATCTACCAAAAATCCCTGGATTCTGGAGAGGCACCAGCGGACTGGAAAACTGCAAATGGAGCGCCCCTATTTAAGAAAGGAGGAAGACAGAAAGCAGGCAACTATCAACCAGTTAGCCTAACATCTGTCATTGGGAAAATGCTGGAGTCCATCATTAAGGAAGTGGTAGCAAAACATTTAGAAAATCATAATATAGTCAAGCAGAGTCAGCATGGTTTTATGAAAGGGAAATCATGTTTGACAAATTTGCTGGAGTTCTTTGAGGATGTAACGAGCAGGGTGGATAAAGGGGAAACAGTAGATGTCGTGTATTTGGATTTCCAGAAGGCATTCGATAAGGTGCCACGTAAAAGGTTACTACACAAGATAAGAACTCACGGGGTTGGGGGTAATATATTAGCATGGATAGAAGATTGGCTATTTAACAGAAAACAGAGAGTCGGGATAAATGGGTCATTTTCAGGTTGACAAACGGTAACTAATGAGGTGCTGCAGGGATTGGTGCTGGGGCCTCAACTATTTACAATCTATATTAATGACTTGGATGAAGGGACCGAATGTAATGTAGTCAAATTTGCTGATGATACAAAGATAGGCGGGAAAGCAAATTGTGTGGAGAACGCTAAGAATCTCCAAAGGGATATAGATACGCTAAGTCAGTGGGCAAAAATCTGGCAGATGGAGTTTAATGTGGGAAAATGCGAGGTTATCCACTTTGATAGGAAAAATAAAAAAGCAAATTATTATTTAAATGGGGAGAGATTACAAAATGCTGAGGTACAGAGGGATCTGGGGGTCCTTGTACATGAATCACAAAACGTTAGCATGCAGGTACAGCAAGTAATTAGAAAGGCAAATGGAACGTTGGCCTTTATTGCAAAGGGAATGGAGTATAAAAGTAGGGAAGTCCTGTTACAACTGTACAGGGCGTTGGTAAGACCACATCTGGAGTACTGCGTACAGTTTTGGTCTCCTTATTTAAGGAAGGATATACTTGCATTGGAGGCAGTTCAGAGAAGGTTCACGAGGTTGATTCTGGCGATGAAGGGGTTGTCTTATGAAGAAAGGTTGAGCAGGTCGGGCCTATACTTAGAAGAATGAGAGGTGATCTTATTGAAACATATAAGATTCTAAAGGGGCTTGACAGGGTAGATGTAGAGGGGATGTTTCCCCTCATGGGGGTATCTAGAACTAGGGGGCATAATTTCAGAATAAGGGGGCACCCATTTCAATCAGAAATGAGGAGGAATTTCTTCTCTCAGAGGGTCATGAATCTTTGTAATTCTCTTCCCCAGAGAGCTGTGGCGGCTGGGTCATTGAATGGCCCAGAAATTCTGATCGCAGGCCTCCCGCGGGCGGAGGGCTGCGATCTGGAAAAGTCTGCGCTTGGACCGGAGGGCTCCCGGGAGGTGCAGAGTTCCATTGCTGGGCCTCTCCAAACTGCCGGTGCGCAGGGCCCACGTATCCCAGAGGCGCAGGCGGTTCGCAGCGTCCCTGGGATCACGTGGGCCATGGGGAGCCAATCAAAGAAGGGAATCTCCCTTCATACATTTGACAGGAAGACCTGTCAAATATATGAATAGAGATCATCCCAAAACAGAGTAAAACTCTAAATAAATGTTTTTTTAATCACATTTTTAAAATTACTTGAAATTACATAAATTAACTATTTTAAACAAAAATTTAAATTTTTGGGAAAAAAAATTAGTTTTTAATGGGGCCAAAAATAAACTTACCTTTCTTTAAAGTATTTTTAAATGATAAATCAGTGGAATTTTTTTACTTTTTTTCAACTCTTATCCTGGTAAAAGCAGGCCTTACGCCTGCTTTTACCAGGCACAAGAATTGTAAGTGTTTTCTGCGGGCGGAGGGTCTCCAAAAAGCAGAACTCTCCGCCCGCAGAGGCCCTTCTCTAGGGCAGGCGGAGGATCTGTCAAGAGCTTTCTTGACAGATTGGAAATGCCAGTTTCCAGCGCACGCGCAGTGCATGCCTGAAACCGGCATTTCTGATGTCCCTACAGATGGGTGCACAGCGCGTACACACTCGTAGGGATCGGAATTTCTGCACCAATATATTTAAGGTGGAGAAAGACAGATTTTTGAAAGGTAAGGGAGTCGAGTGTTATGGGGAGCGGGCAGGGAAGTGGAGTTGAGGCCAAGATCAGATCAGCCACGATCTTATTGAATGGCGGATCAGGCTCGAGGGGCCAAATGACCTCCTCCTGCTCCTACGTCTTATATGTCCTTATAAGCTGCTGTGGGAAATGGAAATGCTGAAACTGGTGTTGTAGATGATGCTTTATTGAAGTTGAGGATTGTGCGCAGAGTAGAGGAACTATTAGTCTGCATTAGCCTATGTTATATCTGACCTGGGAGTACCAGGCACCCAAAGTGAAAAGCAGTCGTTCCCCTCAATATTATCTGTTGCCTTGTTAAGTAAAAAAAAACAAATGATAAGAGTAGACAGGCTGCACAGACATAGGGAAATTTATTCAAATGCAGTGAGTCCTTCTTCGTGTAATTATCAGCAATGAGATGAGCCTGTTTACAATGTTTTTCAGTTTGTGTTTGGGGAAACATAGAGAATACTTGGCAGAAACTGAAAAATGAAACATTGAGTACTTACCCTTACATTAAAGTTTATTACTTGCACATGTTTCAATCTCTTATGTGGTAAATCTGTCGGAAATACAAATCCTTTTTTTTTGATGATCTCTTTAATCCAAAAAAAAGGGCTGGCTGCCAAGGCCCCCAGATTAGATTGACGATATGTGAATTCAAGATTTAATATGGACAGTTGTAATCTGATTTTCTTCAATTTTTTTGTATAATAGCATTGTGATTATTGGGCAACATTAGTAAAACAATCTACGGTTTCTTATTCAAAGTTATTAGTGAGCCCATGATTTAATGAGAAAAGTACTATTCTAGGGTTTACCTAAATAGTATCTTGCATTTTGTTGGTGAAAGTGGTCCTTCTAATATAGAATGCACATGACATTCAAATATTTTGTTGCCTTCTGAAAAATAATCTATTCTGTTGGTTTAAAATGTTATTGTTTCCCTGCAAATAAATTAAGGGGTACAGTACATTGTAGATTTCTTACATTTGTTTTATGATGTCAAATTTTTTGAATGTAACTCATGGTCCTTACGATATTTCCAGCCTCAATTCCATCAACCTATATAGCTAGTACTTCAGGCTAAGAGCAGAGGTTGGTACTTCAGTTTATTGCTCAAATTCAAGATCCACTTTCTTCCCCACACCTGCTGAGCCTCTAACACCACTTTCTTCAGAAACATTGCCTCTCTCTCCCCCTCTACTGCCAAAACCCTAATCCATGCCGTTACTACCTTGTGACTGGATATTGCCAGTGCTTTCCTTGCTTGTCTTCCTGCCTCCACCCTCCATAATCTACAATTCATCCAGGGTGCTGTAGCTTGTCCGCACCAGCACCATGTCCCATAGACTCATCTTTCCAGTCCTTGCCAGTCTCCACTGGCTCCTTTGGCCCATCAAGTCAACTTCAGGATCCTCACCCCTCCACGGGCTTGTCCCCCATCACAATCTCCTCCAACCCTATGTCCCTGTGCATACCCTTGACTCCTTCAACGCTGGCTTACTTCTTGTTCCCCAGTCTTGCTGCTGCAACATTGTTTGCAGCTCCTTCAGGTGCCTTACCTCTGCCACCTGGAACTCTCTCCCTCAGCATATCCAACTTGCCATCTCTTTCCCTGCCTTCAAATGCCTCTGAAGACTCTTTGACTGTGCCGCCTTCCCCTCCTGTTTGGTGAGCACTTGCTATCCACTGCATACTCAGACATCTCTCTCTATGTGAAGAGCACTGTACAATTGTACCCTTCATAAAGACTCTTCCGAAATCCTATTGATAATATCAAGCACTTGCACATTTATAGTTCAAGTTCACAGAATAAAATCCATCTGCTGTAAAGATGAGGTAATGATCAGTTGAGACCAGTTGGATCACACTTAGTCCTACCTCATTTTCTGTGAAACAAGTCCTTATACTGAAAGTACATAGGAGACTGATGTTTGTGGTTTTATTCTAACCCTCCAGTTTCAAAACCCATTTAAAGAAATTTGATTGAAAATGAACTCTGCAATATGTGTCTTACCAGAAGCTTTAATGGTATTATTGACCTGAGAGAGGCTAAGGATAGTATGATCTTCCAGGGGATTTGAGTAATATTTCATGATTAACCTGGTGTCATTACCTAAAATTGCAGCAAATTAGTTTCTATACAGATGGATATTCAACATTTTATGAATGTGCTTACAAATACTGGCACTGTGGCCCATTTAAAAAAAAACTGGAGGATATATTTTTCTCCAAATAGCATGCTATAGACAGGGCTAAGTGATCCCACAATCAACGGATCAGATCAAAGCTCTGCAGGCCTGCCACATCCAGTCGTGAATGGTGGTGGACCATTAAACAACTAACGGGAGGAGGAGGCTCCATGAATATCCCCATCCTCAATGATGGTGGAGCCCAGCACGTGAGTGCAAAAGACAAGGCTGAAGCGTTTGCAACCATCTTCAGCCAGAAGTGCCGAGTGGATGATCTATATCAGCTTCCTCCTGCGGTCCCCACCGTCACAGAAACCAGTCTTCAGCCAATTCGATTCACTCCACGTGATAGCAAGAAATGGCTGAGCGCACTGGATACAGCAAAGGCTATGGGCCCCGACAACATCCCGGCTATCGTGCTGAAGACTTGTGCTCCAGAACGAGCCGCGCCTCTAGCCAAGCTGTTCCAGTACAGCTGCAACACTGGCATCTATCCGACAATGTGGAAAACTGCCCAGGTGTGTCCTGTCCACCAAAAGCAGGACAAATCCAACCCGGCCAATTACCGCCCCATCAGTCTACTCTCAATCATCAGCAAAGTGATGGAAGGTGTCATTGACAGTGCTATCAAGCGGCACTTACTCACCAATAACCTGCTCACTGATGCCCAGTTTGGGTTCCGCCAAGACCACTCCGCTCCCGACCTCATTACAGCCTTGGTCCAAACATAGATAAAGGAGCTGAATTCCAGAGGTGAGGTGAGAGTGACTGCCCTTGACATCAAGGCAGCATTTGACCGAGTGTGGCATCAAGGAGCCCTAGTGAAACTGAAGTCAATGGGAATCGGGGGGAAAACTCCACTGGCTGGAGTCATACATAGCACAAAGGAAGATGGTTGTGGTGATTGACGGTCAATCACCACAGCCCCAGGACATCGCTGCAGGAGTTCCTCAGGGCAGTGTCCTAGGCCCAACCATCTTCAGCTGCTTCATCAATGACCTTCCCTCCAATATAAGGTCAGAAATGGGGATGTTCGCTGATGACTGCACAGTGTTCAGCGCCATTCATAACTTCTCCGATAATGAAGCAGTCCATGCCCGCATGCTACAAGACCTGGACGACGTTCAGGCATGGGCTGATAAGTGGCAGGTAACATTCGTGCCACAGAAGTGCCAGGTAATGACTATCTCCAACAAGCAAGAGTCTAAACACTGCCTCTTGACATTCAATGGCAGTGCCATTGCCAAATCCCCCACCATCAGCATCCTGGGGGTCACAATTGACCAGAAACTTAACTGGACATGCCACATAAATAAAGTGGCAACAAGAGCAGGTCAGAAGCTAGGTATTCTGTAGCGAGTGTCTCACCTCCTGACTCCCCAAAGCCTTTCTACCATCCACAAGGCACAAGTAAGGAGTGTGATGGAATACTCTCCACTTGCCTGGATGAGTGCAGCTCCAACAACACTCAAGAAGCTCGACATTATCCAGGACAAAGCAGCCCACTTGATTGGCACTCCATCCAACACCTTAAACATTCACTCCCTCCACCACCGGCGTACCGTGGCTGCAGTGTGTACTATCTACAAGATGCACTGCAGCAACTTGCCAAGGCTTCTTCGGCAGCACCTCCCAAACCCGCAACCTCTTCCACCTAGAAGGACAGGGGCAGCAGACACATGGGAACACCACCACCTCCAAGTCACACATCATCTTGCCTTTGAAGTATATCGCCGTTCCTTCATCGTCGCTGGGTCCAAATCCTGGAACTCCCTCCCTAACAGCACTGTGGGAGTATCTTCACCACACGGACTGCAGCGGTTCAAGAAGGCGGCTCACCACCACCTTCGTACGGGCAATTAGGGATGGGCAATAAATGCTGGCCTTGCCAGTGATGCCCACAGCCCATAAAAATGAATTTAATTTTTTTTTTTAATCCATCAAATTCCTGTATCTGTTGGTCAGTTGGAGATAACTGCAGACTGGAGGCTAAACACTTTCCCATAAGGAGGGAAAGAAAATTGAAAGCTCAGTGAGCCCACACCACCTTTACAGAATTCCTAACTAGTGTTCATAAAGCTGTTTTGGCTAGAAAGCCAGGAATGGGGGTGTGTAAATTCCTTCATGTCCTTGCCCCTCCTCCAGCCTGACAATCCTCTAAGAACGCTGTATTCTGCCGATTGGCCCCTTGTGCATCCCCCACTCCCTTTGCCCATCATTTGGGGCCATGCCTTTAGCGATCTAGGCCCTATCTTCTGGAATTCCCTCCGTCAACCTCCCTGCCTTTCCACCTCGCTCTCTTCCTTTAAGACCCATCTCTTTGACCACACTTTCAGTCACTGCTGCTGATATCTCCTCCTTTGGCTTGTTATCCATTTTTGTCCGATGACACTTCTGTGGGGTCTTTTTCTGCGTTAAAGACACTATTTAATGCAAATTGTTATGGTTGCTACTGTCTATTTGTGTTGAGATTAAAAACACTGAATTATGGGAATCTTTCACAAATGGAAGAACAGCAGTAATTATCATTGACGAGATTCTGTATGTACTTGGAAGAAAAAAACACACAGCCTATATTTAAATGTTAGGCTTATCTCATGCTTAACTCCGTTCTAATATGTAGTTTCACCACATATTCCATATTGTTTTCTTTATTAATCTGTAATGATCTCTTGACAACTTGGCGTTAAATGCTACTGCTTCTAATTGGAAGAATATTGATATTTTATGATTGCAGAACCAGATCTAGTAGTTGAGTGATGGAATTTATTATTGGAACAGTACTTCTTATTGCATCCTTAACTCAAAAAGCAACCTCAAAATGAAGGAGAGATACATCAAATAAATATATACAGACGTAGCTTGAAACTGTCCAGTGATGGCTGTAGAGGTTATGCGGGTATGCTGTTTCTGGTTTAGTTATGCTATAGTATAATGTTAATAATATTATTAATAATGTTGTTAGGCTGCACCATAACGTACCAAAATGGGGAGGGAAATCTGATCTTATAATTATAATATAACAATGTTTTATCTGAGCATATTACACCCAAATACATTTTTGACTGACTTTGCGACTACATTACACACAGTAACATTAACAGAAGGTGTGCTACATGATTACAACTAATCTACCTGATTATTTTGCTGCTGTTGATTATTCCTTTATAATTTCTCAGTAACCCAGTTATAACCCAGAAATCTTGGTACAGTATACTTTCCTATATTATGATCTTTGATTTTACATTCTAAAAACAAAATGCATTTGGCATTGTACATTTGCGCCAACAGCATTTGAATAATTAAAAGATATGACGTCTCTTTTGAGCTCTCTTTGTTCCTAATTAGAAACCATGAAAATTAATTTGTGTCCTTACCTGGTTTGAACCTTTGTATAAGGGATTTTTCTTTTTCATAAGGAGTAGGAGGTTGTTTCAGTATTATCAATGGCAAGTGTGTTGAAATCTTTCTTGATTGATAATGATTATTGGTTAGTCGAATTTGCGTTTACAATATTGACTGTAGTCCAGATGGTTTGTTAGCATGTATTAATCGTGGGGGGAAAAAAAGGTTCAAAATTTTACTAAAACCAAACCAAGACTATTTTGCAGCCATTCGTCAAGACCTCATCGTACTTTGGCCACAGCAGTAGCTTTCATGCATCTGTCTCTGAGGTGGATTGCTTATAATGTCACTGGCCTGTCGACTAGTGATATCTGTAGGCGTGTGAATCTCAGCTGATACCTGCAATTTAACATTTTGAAGCCATGTTTAGTGTAAATCATTATCTGTTTCCTGTTTGTAGAATCAGTATGTTTCAATGATTTAGCTCACAAGATACAAGTGTTGGCATTTCTAGCTCAGCGTTAGCTGCCTTAGTCTTTTGAATCTGGCAGATGTTTACCGTTCTTCATGATTGATTCACGTTCTGTGCAGATCAATAGAAATAAAGGAAATGCTGCACAAGGTGAAACCAGCCTGGAACCTACACTACATTGAAGGACAGCCGTCATAAAAATAAGTGATTAGTAACATCGCTAACAATAATTATGGTACCGATGATGGACTATCTAAGTTTATTACTATGCAATATATTGATAACTGATAAAATATAAATACGTTTGCCAAATGGCGGGTATCTTCCATGTTATTTAACAGAAAACTGGCTAGTTAGATTCAGTAAGAGATGATAAAAGAAAGAATTGTGTTACCGTTTATACCTTAACCAGATTAGAATTTTCAGAATGAACTAAATAATCACTAGAACATGTAGTGAATGCCATAATTTAATAACAGAGCTAAAAAAACATTGTCATGTTAAGCTTATACACCATAATATTAGAAATGTGGGGTGGGGAACAAAACCGTAGCAGCACGACATAAATTTTGAACCAATTTGAATGTTTTAATGCAGAAAAGTAACACGTATATTCCCAAATCATACAGGTTCACATTTGCATGGAAGGTTTCAGTTATAGTTTCTGAAGATGATCCTGTAGCCACATTCCTTAGTTGATTTCTAGCTTGCCTGTGTTGATATTGTCAGAGCTATTGATTCACTGTGTCTGGATAAAGCAATTTGCCTTTTTATGGTACCCTGAGATGTTGAGGATCAAATTCTGTGACTCAATTGATTTTTCTTCACCTTCCGCCTATCAAAGCCCAGGATACCCCTCACTTCTGCTAAACTCTACCGTTTCCATTGCTGATAAATGACCGAGTACGTGTTGCCTATAATCTTATAGTATATCGTGGGCTTTAAAAAGATCCGATTAAAATTGAGTACCCTTGTAAAGGAGCATGATAATAACAAAAACCACTGATTACACGTTTACAGAAAGGTAGACAGTGTCCCAGGGTACCGTCTAATAAAAAGTCAATTTGACTTATTCCGTCACAGAAAATCCATTGTGCACTATGTCACTTAACACCCAATTGTACGGCACATCCTTAATTTGCTATGAGCAACGCCATGGGAGATCTGTTGTATAATTAAAAATGGTACATCTAGTGCACATTTTCCTTCTGTCACACATAAGAACACATGTCGAGTGTCACACTCAAATTTCTGTCTCTAACTTTAAAAAAAACCAATCATTTGGAATGTACAGAGATACTCTCTCGGAGCGCAAAATGCTGGAGTAATTATTTCTGCAGGATGTTAACTGACTTTACCAATCACACTTTTTAAAAGACAGACATTGAATCTGATGTATGAAATCATCTCTGAACGAACTCACTGAATGTTTACTTTACAGCACTTAGGGGGAAAAATTGGGTGGCGCCCCCTTTGGGGCTAACTTCGCTGGGACGCTGCTTTTAGCAGCCTGAAATTCACCGGTAGTGCCCCAAGAGGGAGGCAGGGCACTCCTGGAAGCGCCCCGCCTTCCTCTTGGGGCGTTGCGAGTGAATATCGCGGCGCTATGTGCCGCAGCGCCACACTCTGCGGCACGTCGCACCACGGTACTGCAGGCTTTCATCCCCTCATTAAAGGGGAGGGGCCTAGTGCAGTGCGACCCAGGGCCCAGCTGGGCCACCAGGGATCGAAGTGCTGGCAAAAGAGTCCGGCACTCCAGAAGTGCCGGGCTCATGGAGCGCAGCCGGCACTCCGTGGTGGGCGGGGGGGTGGGCGGGGGGGTGGTTGCACAGGCGGTCGGGTGGTTGCACAGGCGGTCGGGGCGGCAAAGTGTGCAGATGCTGGCAGGCGGCCAACAACACAGATGGCCGCCCGGTACCTTCCCTTTAATTTGCGCCGCCCCGGCCGCAGGTAAGCCCCCCTGAACCCGTCAGACATAGCATCCGGCGGTAAGTCAGGGGGCGCTACCGGAGATCGCAGCCGGGGCGCTGCACATGCCTATGATGTCATCACCGGTGGCGCGGGACGCTAACAGTTACCGCCGCCGCCAACCTCCCGCTGAATTTCGCGGGAGGCGCTAGCGGCGCCCCGCCCAGGCGCTAGTTGCTTTGCGGCCTCTTAGGGCGCTAATGGGAGGCACAAATCAGCCGGATTTTTCCCCCTTACCGTTTGTGTCTTTAAAGAGATACATTTTAACAGCAGAATCTTGCATCGTGTGTTTCACATCCCTTTCCTTATGAAATGGCATATGATCTTACCATGAGGAATGTCACAAAAGATCTACTAATTATATATTGGCGCGGAATTTGTGATCAGCGGCGAAGCAAAGTCGTTCACTGCTGGCACCTAGGAAAGCTGCCCATAGAACTCTCGCGATCTCTCTGACGAGAAGTTCGGCCTTTTTTGATGTGCAATTGAGATCAGTGCAGTTTAGTGGGAATTCCATAGCGCAAGCTGCTATGACGTCAACAAGTCATCTAAGCAGCCAATCACTGCAGAATTCTCACAGACAGAGAATCAGGAAATTAAGAAGCTCCTTTTATTCTGACTTTAAAGATTGGAGCACTCACTTGGGGAAAAGGTAAACCTGAAATAAAGATGAACAAACTTAATTTTTTTTTATTGTAATTTTTATTATAATGGAGAAATTTGACACTCCACAAAATTTAAATTAATTTTTCAGGGCCATAACGCTTGTCTAACAGTCAATACGCTGTTAAAACCTCAGTTACACCCAATCCAACAAGGTCTAACTTTTAACAGTGATATTACCCCCGAAAAGCCCAAGTTTTCGTCAGCTTCACTGATTTCCCGAATTACACTGATTGCCAGGTGGGGCAGGGGGGCGGGAGGGCCACAGCGCAGCCAGTGAATGACTGACCGCAACTTCAGGATTACAATGCACTTGCGCTAAATCCTGAAGATGCGTTCAGTTTCAAAGGGGTAATAACAGCGAACGCTGTTCATTCACTGTTCTTGCCCACTGCAAATTCTGGGCCATTCAAAGCAGTACACCGAACAGTGTGTGCAGACTTAGTTACTGATGCAGAGCAATGTAAGTGCTGAGGTCTGAAACTGAAAAGCGTGTTCCAATCTGCAAAGCTCGCTAATCAAAGAACAATTAAACTCTGACTTAAGCCTGTGTTTACTTAATGATAATTAGAGTTTGGAGCCATTATAGAGCATGACTCCATTTTAGCTGAATGTTACATTCTGCATTACATGGTATAATATTCTTATCCTTATAAAACACTTACTCTAAGCAGTACCAATATATAACACATCAATCAGCTGTCACACATGCAAAGCTCTGTGTCACACATTTGATTAAAAAGTGAGAAGGTAAGTCACTTCCTGCTGGTTGTTTCTTATCTGCTTAAGAACAATGGGCCTGTAATTGACCACAAGACGATATAGCGATTGGAACTTGTGAACAGGGTTCCACACAGCTGCAGCTGAACAGAAAAGAGTATTTTGTGCCATACATTGTATAATGCTTCTGTCCTTATAGAACAGTATCTCTACTGATTTACTGTGAGCAATTGGACAGGAGATACGCTGGTGCTATGAAAAGTTTATATTGCTGCAAAATATTGTAATGACAGGTTACTTAAAAAAAAATATATGTTTGCCACTTTGTAGCATAGTATGGGTAGTTCTTCTCCCTCTTCACAGAGAGTGCTGCTCTCTCCTGAACCATTAGCAAAAATACTAACTCCTTCATTGCGGAAAAGAATTAAACTTAAAAGGCAAGTCAGTGGCTGTAAGCATCTTAACGGCCAGTTTAAAAGTGGCATTGGCAGAAGGGACAGGCTATCTGCCCATCTCGTTTACAGAGCAAAAATCATGATACCAGGATAAGAGCAATGAAGGAGGAAGAAAATAATGGACCGGATTTTAGGGTCAGCGCGGAATAAACGGTGCCAGCCGTTTGTTACACTTGCACTTACCCGTAGACACACTATGGGATTTTTGCACTGGAACTTACTGTAAATTAGAGAGCCAAAAAGCACAGCACCCTCTATAGGTGATCTGGGACCTGTGTGAACAGGGCAAGCAACTGTGCATCTCCTTAGCCAATCAGATTGAAGAATCGTTAATGAACAGCACAGAGTCTGAACCAGGTAGTGTCAGTTAGAATATTTAATTCAATGTCAATTTAGGTACAGAAAGAGAAATAAAGAGAGGGTAAGAAAGATGGGATTAAGAGGGAGAGATAAAAGAGACAAAGAAAAAGTTTTTAAAAGTATTTACATTTTTAAATTAAAATCTGAAGGAGTGAGTGCTCTCCTGGGCCCCCCCTAGGAGTCGTTGGTTTCACCACACCCCCGGCCATGCATCGCAGTCCCCGACGGGCATCAGCTCTGCACCCCCTCACCCCAGCACTTGCCGTATGTCACGCATTGTTCCCTTGGGTCCACGGCGGCGCCGGTTTCCGCCCCTATTCCCGCTCCCACCAACCGGCCCTGATGTAATTTCTGCCGGCTTCAGGTGGGAGACAGATTTAAATGAGGCACAGCCATTAAAATTGTCTGGGCCTAGCTTCTGTCATGACTTCCAGATGCGTCACCGTCTTCGATTTCCCCACATGCACCGATTCCAACCCACAGTGTCCGTTGTAATGTAGGTGTAGCCAGTATACAGAACGCTTACTCTTTGAATAACTCTGTTTTTGCACCTAGTTTACTGCAGCACCATTTCCCAGTTGAACAAATTTTATGTATGTGCTCCAAGTGTGCATGCCTTTACCTAACCAACAGATATTGAGTGCCCTATTTAAAATCAGTTGTGTTCTGCAGAACAATAAGAAGTTTTGGAGTGATGGTGTAAATATGGATAATCCAGACTCAATGTGGCTTAACAGCAAAGATTTAATGCCAGTGTGCAAAGCAGACACAGTCTAGGTAGTGCAAGGACTATTAAAAAATAAATTGCCCTCTCAACTACTCAGATTACATTATTCAATTAAATGAATCTATAATCCAGTGTAGTCTTTTATGGAAAATTGTATTTATTCCTCAAGTTCAAATGAAGATTTTATACAGCACATCAGAGCTATTTAAACATCAAAATCACATGTTTTGATTAAGTAGAAAGGTTTTCTGGTTGGTGAACTAGATCCCTGTAATGGCTGCCTAGACGTTTAAACCCAATAGCTAGCTATCTATTCAGCTGCACTATGGAGACCAGTAATTACTATGCCTTAATTTACATCAGAACTTTTGTCTTTCTCCACCCCATGGCTCATTTCCAGATAATGAAGAGATGCTAATGCATGGTTAGAACAGGAAACAGTGTCTTGTTCAAAGATAGTTCTATTGATCTCCACTAGCGTTGTCTTACGGTATTGTGTTATTCTGTCAGGCTGATTGATTGTGAACTGATACCCTTCAGAGTTTAACATTTAAAGTCTGTGATTTAGTAACCGTTTCCACCCGCAACCTTACTGTTCATTAATGTTTCATAAGCCAATTTTTCACAGCTGTTCAGCATGGAGAAAGCATGTAATTTTGAAAGCTGCAAATGAAGTGTCGAACATAATGGGTTAATAGCTATTGTTGTAGGACATCTTTTGGATTCTTACATTCTTGTTGATGGGTGGGGGAATACATTTTCCCTCGGTCGTAACTTTATGCGCTGCAATTTGTGTGGGCTTCATCATGGCATACTGGTGTTACTATTTGACACTTCTCTGTCCCCCCTCTCTCTCCCCCCTCCCTCTCCCCCTCCCTCTCCCCCTCCCTCTCCCCCTCCCTCTCCCCTCCCCCTCTCCCTCCCCCCTCCCCTCCCCCCTCCCTCTCCCCCCTCCCTCTCCCCCCTCCCTCTCCCCCCTCCCCTCTCCCCCTCCCTCTCCCCCCTCCCTCTCTCCCCCCCCCTCTCTCTCCCCCCCTCTCTCCCCCCCTCTCTCCCCCCCTCTCTCCCCCCCCTCTCTCCCCCCCTCTCTCCCCCCCCTCTCCCCCCCCCTCTCTCCCCCCCTCTCTCTCCCCCCCTCTCTCTCCCCCTCTCTCTTCCCCCCCTCTCTCTTCCCCCCCTCTCTCTTCCCCCCCTCTCTCTTCCCCCCCTCTCTCTTCTCTCCCCCTCTCTCTCTCTCCCTCTCTCTCCCTCTCTCTTTCTCCCTCTCTCTTTCTCCCTCTCTCTCTATCTATCTCCAAGGATGGGCTTGCCATTGACATTTATTAGAAGCCACTGACTCGTACAACTACCTCAATTATACTTCTTTCAACCCCACTTCCTCCAAGGACTCCATTCCTTTCTCCCAGTTTCATTGTCTCTGTTGCATCTGCTCTGATGCTGCCACATTCCACACCAGAGCTTATGAAATGTCCTCCTTTTTCTTCGAGTGGGACTGTCCCACTTCCCATGCCTCCTCTTTCATCCCTCCCCACCCCTCTGGCCATCATGATAAGTTTCCATTTGTTCTCACCTTCTACCTCACCAGCCTCTGCATTTGAGAGATCACCTTCTGCCATTTCTGCCACATTTCCCCTCCCTTTTCATCTCCACTTTTCCAAGCGACCATTCCCTCAGTGACACAATAGCAAAATACTTCGGATGCTGGAAATCAGACGTAACAGAAAATGCTGGAAACACTCAGCAGGTCAGGCAGCATCGTGGAAAGAGAAACAGAGTTAACGTATCAGGTCGATGACCCTTCGTCAGCAATGTTAACTCTGTTTTTCTTTCCACGATGCTGCCTGATCTGCTGAGTGTTTCCAGCATTTTCTGTTGTTATTTCTGATTCCCTCAGTGACACTCTCACCATCTCCACCACCTACTGTCCTTTCCCTGGTACACAGGAGATGCAACACCTTTCCATTCAGCTCCCTAAGGAGACATTAGGATAGATTGGTCAAAGAGAGAGGTTTTAAGGAGCATCTTAAAGGACTAGAGAGGCGGAGAGGTTTAGGGAGGGAATTCCAGAGCTTAGGGCCTCGGCAGCTGAAGGCACGGCTGCCAGTGGTGGAGCGATTAAAATCAGGGATGCAGAAGAGGGCAGAATTAGAGGAGCGCAGAGATCTCGGAGGGTTATAGGACTGGAGGAGGTTACAGAGATAGGGAGGGGAGAGGCCATGGAGGGATTTGAAAACGAGAATGAGAATTTTAAAATGGTCATGTTGCCGGACCGGGAGCCAGTGTAGGTCAGCGAGCACAGGGATGATGGGTGATTGGGACGGTGCGAGTTAGGATACGGACAGCAGAGTTTTGGATGAACTCAAGTTTATGGAGGGTGGAAGATGGGAATCATTAGAAATGAGAGTCATGCCCGAGGATTGGTAAGTAGCTAACTGTCTTTAAAAGGGGGCTTAGTGAAGACCTAGAAAACTACAGGCAATTGAGTCTAACATCTGCTGCAGGTAAACTCTCGGAAAGCACCCTGCAAGCACGGATAATGAAACACCTACAGATGTATGGTAAGTGGGAGAACTTCCCTAACAGATTTGCTAGACACTTTAAGAGATAATGGCCGAGATATTTTGACTTCCGCCTGAAACTGATATTTGAGATAGTAGGTGATTGAGTGGTATTCGTTTTTGGGACCGGATAGATGGACTGTAGAGTCTTCTTTAGTTGTGTACTTAACTATGTGCTGAATTATAGGCCATTTTGTGCTGTGGATTTATGTTTTTAGGAAATGTGGCGAGACTGACCAAGCTGATTTCACTTAAGGGAGCGTTAGAGTGGTCAGAGAGAGGGGGGCTTTTTGCCTTCAACCTTGGCTGGTTTAAAACTGACCAAGAGGTAAGAGGAAAGTGTGCCAACCCACTGCACTACCTCGGTCGCCTTCCCCCAACCAAGGTGTTGGTTTACTTATATTCTGAACTACAGAACACCAAACACATATAATTTATTCCTTTCAGCTACCAAATCGGGCTCAATTCAAGGGCAGTTTCGTGCTGAGGAATAAATTGACTAGAACCAGGCATTTCGAATCTATCCTGCACTTGATTTTGTTGTTTCATAGAGTGGAAGCTTAAGGTCCTGTCCTTATGCTAATGTGCAATTTTTGGTCTTACCCACATGCACACCTCCATATTTTAAAAAGGACAGATCAATCAAAGGTTAAAATTGGATAAAGCCTGGATGTTCACAAATAAATCTGAAATGGTTTATTTCTTGTTTTATATATGTCACTTCATTCTTCTCTCCAATGGTAATTGAATTGAAATTGTCATAAATTGTCAAAGTTGTCAAACCTGGATGATTAGAGAGTGGATACCTATCTGGGCTGGATTCAAATTAAATTCCCATAGCTGCTCGGACAGTTCTAATTTATTTTGTATCTATGTATTTTCATTTTAAGTGATTATTAATGTGTTCAGTCAAGAAAAAAAGCAACAGTTTGATACCTTTAGAAGCTGAGTTTCATAGTTCTCTCTTGCTGTGCTCTTCCAATCTTTCTATTTACTTGGGAAGTAAGGGCATTAAGGAATATGAAGAAAGGAGAATGGGAATTTTAAAAGATGAAGAGCCACCAGGGCTAACACAGCTGTGCAATAGATGGGTTGAAATGTGTCCTTCTGTTCCAATGTTCAAGCTGTCCTTCCAATTCAACCAGAAGGAAGTGGAAAGACAAAAGGGAACCAATCACAGTATTCTCTACTGGTTTGAAGACTCCAAACATATTGGAGACTCTTCTAGGACACCCAGCCTTCTAGCTCAGGAGATAAATTGAAGACAAATGGTAGAAAACATTTATTACCCTTGAGAAAAGTTACTGTAATCTGAAGAGTCTGTCATGAGGCACTGTACTGGTAGAGCAGTAACTGTTAAAGGATTGAAATGTGACAGAAAATAGTGCTTTTCCAACTTTTATGTTGATCTTGTAACACATACTAGAAGCCCCCACAAGTTGCCCCACAGTATCCAATGGCATATGTTTATAAATAAATAGAATTCCCATAGGGCGTTTCAATACAGTTGCTTGGAAGATATTTCAGAATGCAAGTCTGGGAAGAGCATAAGGAAGAAGATTTATTTTTTGAATTATTTGGAGGAACTTTGCTTTAATCACCTTTCTCGTGTATCCCTATGCCACGCAATATTTCTTGATTAGAAGGATGGGCAGACTTTACAACCAGCTGCTTGGAGGTACATGAACAGCTCAGGGTGGCTGACTCACTATGTGGGGGAATTATGGGTGTCAGCCTGTGTCTCCCAACACTTTTTCACATTCAGCTTGGATTTACAAGAGGGGTCCTACCTCTTCAAGCATAATTAAAAGGTCAATAGGTTGCAGACTATTGATACTATTTAAGTTCTGTGTTTTTAGATGTGTATATATATATGTGTGTGTGTTTTGGATTAAGTAGTTGTAGCCATTGAATATTCAGAAAACATTACAACTGAATAAAGCTATTTCTAAATATAACAGATTATCGATCAGTCTGGCCAGAATTGCTTTGTACGGTCATTGTAGAAGTGCAGGATTTGGAGTAGTCAGCATTAAGTTATTCCTGATAACACCCAGCTTCAGACAAAGCTAAGAATCTGTGTGCATCAGTTCTGGTAAGTAAAGGTATACTGAGAGGTGAATTTACTAAATGTTTGGGTAATGTTCAGAGAAAACTAACGGTGTATCATTTGCTATTTATCCTGTATGTACTAATTAGTCTCTTTGGGAAGTTGAGACTTAGCTTTTAAAAGAGTTCAAACAGTATATCATAGAATAAAGCTTAATTTAAATACTAGTTATTTTGGAATAAATATTAATGGAGAATTGTAGAGATTAACTTATCTCTAGTCTTTCAAATAATCAGGATAGCGTGCAAACCAATATGGTGGGTATATTGGCCTAGAAATTCGGTGGGCGCCAAGCTCGCCTGGGCACCGGAAGTTCCGCCCCGGAAGGAGCCGATTGCACCAGCGCGATATTCAGTTTCAGCGCCCCAAACGGAGTAGCGCCCCGCGTCCCTCTTGGGGCGCTGAAACTGAATATCGCAGCGCAATGTGCCACAGCGCCACGCTACTGCAGGCCTTCCTCCCCTTAAAGGGGAGGGGCCTGCACCAGCGCGATCAGAGATCGCGAGTGCCGGCAAAAGAGCCTGGCACCGAGGAGAAGTGCCGGACTCTTGGGACACAGCCGGCACTGCCCAGGGGGGTGCTCAGGAGGCCGGGGATGGCGGCGCGAGGAGGTGTTGGCAGGCGGCCAGCAAAAAAAATGGCCGCCCCGCACCTCCCCTTTAATTAGCACCACTACCGCCGCAGGTCGGCCCCCCTGAACCGGTCGCAGATTGCGACCGGCGTTACAGCGTGGGGTGCGACCCAATATCGCGATTGCGGCGGTAGCGGGGCGCTGCGCACACCGATGACATCATCGGTGGCGGCGCAGCGCCACAGGCTAACGTCGCCATTAGCGCCCCGCTAAATATCGTGGGAGGCGTGGCCAGTGGCGCTAAAGCCACTGAGTGCCCTCTTTGGGCGCTAACTGGTGGCGCAGCCCACCGAATTTCTAGGCCATTGTGTTTAATCGGAGTTTAGGACGGAATATAACAAACTAGTTATACAGTACTGCAAAAACATACGACTGTGACAAGTAGCTGACAGACAGAATGCTGGTGTGCACGAACAACTCTTATTCGTTCTCCTCCTTGTCTCACGTGTCTCTCTCTCTCTCTCCCTCTCTCTCTCTGAACTACCCAAGAGTGTTAGACTAGGGTCAGCATGGGTCCACCCTCGGAAGAATGTTAGACCACCGATTTCACTTTTGGGAGCCCTCCGCTCCACGGTCTGAGCTAAGGGTTCTTTAGGTCTTCCTTTTATTCTCTTTTTAGGGGTGGGCCTGGGGTAGAATATGTACAGGAGCTTTTAACCTATAGAGGTTCTCCTTAAAACTAGGTGCCCAATGGCATGTCGAGTTCTTTGTCTAAACTTACAGATGAAGACCCTCCCTCAAGGGATCCTATGTTTTCCCCTCACATGTCTTTCTTGTTTATACATTCTGAAGGCCAATCCATCTGGATCCCTCTTATCCTGTCCGGTTCTATCCTCCCTGGTGCAGCCAGTGCATGTGCCAGGCACAACCTTGGGCCATTAAATCAGAGGCCCCAAGCTCGAGCTGTCTGCCCAACCAGCCGCTATCCAAACTATCTCCCCTTAATCTAACACTATTCCATCCTGAGATGATACCTTAACTCCCATAAATTCCTTCTATGTCCTTTATACTAATTAACTTTTACATATCTTCATAAGCAGTTCTGTTAAACAAACTCCAATTCCTACCTTGGCATTATAATATGGTTATCAGGAATAATGGAAGAAACTTAGGTTGGGCCTTCATTGGCCAAATTAAAGATACAAAGTCAAAATCCTAACTTACAAACAACAGACAGCTAGCCTGGCAGGCAAGGTCATGCTGTGGGCCCCAATGTGGAATGTTATGCATCATCTAATCTCACTAACTAAAACACTTTGGGGGAAAAATGTGTTTGATTAGTGCCTGTCGTTAGCGCCCTAAGAGGTAACCCCAACATCCCTGCCGAGCTGCGGTATAATGAGAGCCATATCGCCACCAGGAACATAATTGAACAGACGATCGACATGCTCAAGCAATGGTTCCGCTGTCTGGACCACTCAGAAGGAGCCCTGCAGTACTCTCCTGAGCGAGTCTCCCTCGTCATAGTAGTATGCTGCATGCTTCACAACCTGGCAATCCTGAGGACCCAGGCAATGCCACCAGGGATTGGTGCACCACCTGAGGAGGAAGAGGAGGAGGAGGAGGATGATCAGCAGCAGCACCAAGGCGGGAGGGAGGCGCACAATGTTGCCACGGCAAGGGCCGTCCGTCAACGGCTGATAACAAACTGCTTCTAGGCCCCTACTCAGAAGATGGCTTCTGGCATGGAGAACAACATCGTGGAAAGCAACCCGCAACCCCTATAGCCGGCCAAAGCTGCTATGATTCCAAAGGCCAAACATGTAAATTTTGAATACAACTTTTTTATTTAACAAATTCTGTGTGTCATTTATTCAGGACAAACAATTAGAAACAAACACAACAAATCATGAATTTACAGAACTGGTTCTCACAAGCTGGAGAAAAATGCCAAAACAGTAAACAAATTTTATCAGATGATCCTCGACCTTTACAACAAACATTCCCACCATTTATTTAGACCTCCTACTGTTTGCCCTTCGAGGGTGATCTCCATCCCCTGCGCGCTTCTCCCCCTTCCCACCCTACTGCTGCTCCGTAATGGGGCCTCACTGGCTGCAGCAAGGCTGGTGGAAGGCGGCTGAATGTCAGATGCTGTGACTACAGATGCCCTTGAAGGAGGCCCCAGCTGCAGACTGCACCAACTTTGCATGGGCGGCGGCAGTCTGGGCTGGCTGTGTTGCAGGCAAGTGCAAATAGGGGACAGTGGTGGAAGCAGGAATGCTGTCATCCTGAGAGAGGACAGCACCTTCCTGCTCGACCGACACATTGGCACTCCCACGGGGCAGTGCCTCAACATCTGGTGCAATCTGCTCGAGCACAGATTGCTGGCCTGCTGCGGCACCGTGAGAGCCCCGGGGCAATGTGGCCGAACCAGCAATGATGGCAGCAGTCAGTGCTTGCGTTACCTCAATCTGAGACTGCATGAGAGCAGTCTGAGATTGGATGGCAGCAGCTAATGACTGAATTACAGCACTAAGCCATTGCATTGGCCTGCGCTGTAGTGGAATGCTCCACACTCCTTGCCAGTCCATCAATGCTTTCGGGCACCCTTGCCATTGTACCCATGAGCTGAGAGTGCATGTTCAAGGCCAATTTCTAAATTTGCAGATGATACCAAATTGGGGGGGATAGTCAATACTGAGGACTGCAACAAATTACAGGAGGACATTAATAAACTTGCAGAATGGGTAAATAATCGGCAAATGAAGTTCAACACAGACAAATGTGAGGTATTATGTTTTGGTAGGAAGAATAGGGAGGTCACTTATCACTTGGAGGGTGCGAGTCTGGGTGGGGTAGAGGAACAAAGGGACCTCGGAGTACAAATACACAAATCACAAAAGTTGTGCCACAGGTTAGCAAGGCCATAAAAAAACAAACCAAGCACTAGGGTTTATTTCTGGAGGGATAGAATTGAAAAGTAGGGAAGTTATGCTAAACCTGTATCGAACCTTGGTTAGACCACACTTGGAGTACTGCGTACAGTTCTGGTCACCATATTATAAAAAGGATATAGAGGCACTGGAGAGGGTGCTGAGAAGATTTACAAGGATACCAGAAATGCGAGGGTATACATATCAGGAAAGGATGAACAGGCTGGGTCTCTCTTCCTCTTTAAAAAAGAAGGCTGAGGGGCGACCTAATAGAGGTCTTTAAAATTATGAAAGGTTTTGATAGAGTGGATACAGAGAGAATGTTTCCACTTGTGAGGAAGAGCATAACTAGAGGCCATCAATATAAGATAGTCACCAAGAAATCCAATAGGGAATTCAGAAGAAACTTCTTTACCCAGAGAGTGGTGAGAATGTGGAACTCGCTACCACAGGGAGTGGTTGAAGCGAATAGTATAGATGCATTTAAGGGGAGGCTGGACAAACATCTGAGGGAGAAGGGAATAGAGGGTTATGCTGAGAGATTTAGATGAGGAAAGACGGGAGGAGGCTCGAGTGGAGCATAAACACCGGCATGGACTGGTTGGCTGAATGGACTGTTTCTGTGCCGTATGTCCGATATAATCCGATGTACATGGCTTGGCTTCCATTTTCTTCTGCCCTTCGATAAAGTGTCTTGGGTCATTTTGTTACTTTAAATCAAATTAATTGTTATAAATTCAGGTTGTTGCTGTTAAATGCCTTAACAGCAATTACATTGTATGTAAGAATGTATGTTTCAAAACCTTGATAAGCAGTCATTAATTTCCAGTAAGGATGTTTGAAATGGAGAACAGATTGTAAATTCTTAAAGAGAAGTCCTTCCTGTAGGAGTTTAATGCCATCAAAAGTGTTCTTGGTTGACACAGAAACAACCTACACTGATCAAGCTGTGGCCAGACAGCTTTTGAAACGTTTTTTTTGTTCAAACACTATTTTGGGCTGAATCAGAGCAGAAAATCTGCTGACACACAGCTCAGCTGGAAAAAAAAAAGGATTCTGCGAGAGTCAGCAATCCCAGCGTGAGCTTCTGTATTTGTGCTCTCCTGAAAGCCAGGAATCGTGCCGGATGTTTGTCTGTATCACTGAGGGGATAGATCTGCTCTGGTTGCTCATTGAAGCATTACTAAGTGACAGTGGGTTTATCTTTCGACTGTTGAAGACAAATTGTACGCAAGGTCGTAGGAATTGAAATAAGCTCACAAATTTAGAGCACATTGATGGGTTAATGAAAGCGTCACAGTTATTGTAAAGGTCATACTGGAATAGTTTGATTTGAAGTTGCTTCATGAAGTGTCTCAATTTTAAGCGGTACCATTAAAAACTGGAGCTTGTAGATATTCTGGATATTTTAATTGTTAGCTTCTCTGTCTCTCGACCATGGAGCGTCAGGGGAATTAGGAGTGCACAGGCAGTCTGACTATGCTACCTGCAGCTGTGCATGAGATGGATGTTTCTGGTGGTGTTTGCAAATTAATTGGACTTGTATTTCTTTGGAGAGAGTTATGCTGTAACTGATCTCCATGAGTTCAAACACTTAGCATCCACAGTAGGACTGCTGAAAGCCTGCATTAAAAATTCTTTTTATATGTTTCTGTCCTGGGGGTAATGTTTTGCTTCAATTTAACAATTCGGAGTGTATGGTAAACTCAGGATCCCAGTATCTTTTCTGCAGTCGCGACTTCAAGACCCTCCAGCTATTCAGCAGCGAGAGTGGGATGTTTCAAAAACTGCATTAATCCTTCCATCCATTGAAGGTGGCACCAGGAGCATCCAATCAGCAGCAATGCTGCATCGCACGGACTACTTTTAAAATTGCTGTGCTGTCGGATGTGCCAGTGGGACCAACACTTTCCGGAGGATTAGCTGTTACATAATCTGATGGCTTCAGGACATTTATCTTTTCTAGCGATGCTAATGAACAGGGGTGCAGCATGGTCACTCAGCAGTCATTTCCAGTACAATGCACCGACACAAGGTCAGGTATTCTTAAAGCCAGCCTAGCCCTGCCCTTGATTAACTGCGACACTGCGCTCTGTAACTGGCACTTTGTGAATGATTGTTTAGCAGGATATTGTTACTTGGCTTACATGTATTTGTATATGACTATTTTAGGTAACGAGCTGTTATAAAGTGGCAATGTGTTATAATGGTTTAGAAAGAAGCTATACCTAAATGTAGAGTGCAGTATTAATCATATCTGTTGAAGGGCCAGCATTATTATTGTGTGACCTATTCTGTAGTCCAAGTAAAAGCCATACTATGTCCTTTATAATCATTTCTGACGAGGTAAATAAGCTCTCTCATATCAAATTATACTTACTGATTGAATATTTCATTGTGTGTTTAATAATCTTTTTTTAAAGTTTGGACTAAAAAGATGCACGAAATCCATTTTACTTTTGTCTATTCTTTGCTGCTATTTTTTATCCGAAGTTATTGTGTCGTGTCTGTAAATGTAAAGCAAGTTGAGCTGTAAATGGGGGGAGTGTGGAAAGGTAAATTGATCAACTTAACTGAACTTACAGCTGAAATGATTTACTAATACAATTGTTATTGTAGAGATTTTAATTTTGAGAACAAGAAAAACATGTTTAAAAAATGTCCGCTTCGATATTCAACCCCTGTACTATATTGTTCATCTGTGCTGTCTTTGGATAAAATGACAGTTAAAATAGTAAAGGAATGGAATTGCAAACTTTAATTGTGATAAATAATGATTAGGATGGCTTAATTTCTTAAGAACAGCATTAATATTTTAAGGGCACTGCATTATGTTTAGAAGAAATAGCGTACAGTTGGTTGATTGCAACCTGTGTAGATAAATAGAACGGAAACCTTTTTTTCTTGTATCACATATATTTTTGTTTATCCTGACCGTTCATCAGTCCTAGCCTGACTTTATTTTTCAGTATCTTTTACTGTTCATTCAGTTTCCTGTCGAGTGCATATTATTAACCCCTCACCGCCATCATGCTGCTCGCCACTTTAGAAGGCAGCTGATCTTTGGCTGACTGGAGTAATCTAGTGAAGGCAAAGGCAAACATAAAAGAATAGTCTACGCTCCAGAACTCCCTTTACCCCCTGAGGAGAATAACATGGCAGTTGTAGTTGTTATGAATGAACCACTATGAAGGTGCCAAGATCAAACCCCAGCCGGTGCTGAGTTAACTGATCGCGGTGTTGGGTTGCCACAATCATCCTCCGCATCCCTGGGCTAAGTGGGGGAAAATCATCCAGGGGTTCTTCTCCTCCTGATGATTTCCTAATGACCCCCCCTCCCTCTTGCTGGAAAGTGCACATATGTGGGTGTCGGATGAGCACATGAATTGATTGGGAATGCTTTCCATAGTTGAATAGTTTGTGACACTCGCTATCCAGACTCGCATAGAAAAGATGGCTGTTTGAGAGATTTTTTTAGCTGGCATTTGTGGATCTGTACACCGTCATTGAACCACTAGCCCATCGGGGAGGCGGGGTGGGCTGCAAATGTTTACAATTCTGCTGCTGCCCCTGTTCAGATCAGCTGACTGAGCACAGGCAGGGAATCAAATCTGGGGCCTTTGTCTGTATGAGTTAGCACAATGTCTTGCATTGCATTTAACCATTAAGACATTGGAGAGCCAAGATTGTGGATTGCTAGTACAGTATAATGAATCTGCTGTTAACAATCTGCCAAATACAAATGCATAATATTTCAAACGCACAACTTACAAATCCGGTATTATTCCTGTGTCATAATTTTCTAAGTGATTGCATCCATCAGTCCCGGCCTCCTGCAGCCTGATTCATTTGGAAGTAGAATGTGATACTCTGACACTAGTGATAGGTTTGCTACTGCATCTGACGTAAGGCACAAAGGTACAACTGACCAGATTAGACGATCAAAGTCTAATTACGTAAGCTTTAAATAATTTTAGCTTTTTAAGATAGTACCCTCATGGGGAGTGAATACAAATACCTCTTTTAAACATGGCACACTAAATCTTTGAACCCAGCTTTCAAAAATCTGAGTGTTGTACAAGAGAATTAAGTAGTCACATGATTGATAGCAGTGCCAAATTGAAGAGTTTCTGCCATTATTTTGTATTCGTGAAGGAAAAGAAATCTTTTTTATGCGAGAAATAATTTTCATTTTGCTGATGTAAGCTCTACAGGCTTGATGAGCATCACGTAACCAGATGAAATTCTCTCTGCTAAGATTAATTATCGCTGTATTAAGTGCAACATAAGTATGATCCCCTCACTGTCTCAAATTTGTTACAATGAACGGCCTGAGCTCCACAACGGGATTTCTTAGACAATAATGTAATCCGCACACAGGCAAAAGGGATAACTGGGTCTTCAGTTATTCCTGGCCTCCCCACCCCCACCTCTTTCCTTATCCAGTTGAGGTAGGTAGAGTAGGGCAAGCTGCCCGACATGGGTTCGATAACAGGATTAGAAAAATATGTCAAATGCAAGTAACTGTAAAAAGTCAACTGATTTTTTTTCCCTTCCCATTATGTCATGAAATACAATCTCCAGATGTGAACAGTCTTGCAGCAAACACAAGTTGAAATTCAGGCAATTGGCAGTAATTATAAAATCCAAGAATACAAACACTCTCTCTGACACACACATACATAATTGTATGGTGAATATAATGCCACAGAATCCCTTAAACACACAGCAGTTACCATTTTGGCTTGATTAATGACTACTCCAAATTTAAGTATTAAGTTTCTTATCACGATGTGCATCATAATTAATAAGTAACTTGCTGACTAGGCCCATTTTTTGCTCCCTTAAAACATTGGCCCCGATTTTCTGGCTGCCGTCGGACGGCTTTTCATGCGGCCAGGAGCCGAAAATCGGCGAAAAAGCAGGTCGGGACCCCCCCCCCCCCGCCTGATTCCCCGCCCCGTCCAACTTTCAGACCGCCGTTTCCACGCGCCCCGCTTCAGTTCCGGCCACCGCTGGCGGGACTGCTCGTCGGAGCACTAATCACCAATGATCACCTTGTTAAGGAAGATTTTCCGGGGCCGTTGCGACTTTGGGGCTTTCCCCACATGAAACACGCCTGCGGGGAACCCGCCGATGAGAGCTGGCGTGAAAACAGCTGGCTTGCTTGCTTGCAGCAGCAGGTCGCTGAGGGCTGAAGAGATTTAAATAGGCAGCATTTGCAGGCTGCAGGACCTTGTTGATCAAGGCTTGGGGGAACTTTTTGAAGCCTTAGGAGCAGCTGTAGAAAGTTGGAGCCTCACACACTTCTCCAGTGTGAGCTCCTGGGAAGCCCCTCTCGCCACCCTAACTCAGCGCCCCCTCAACGGAGGCATCTGCCAGAAGCATGGGAGGCCTTTGGGACGTTCCCTTCCTGGCATTAGAGGATCTCCAACAGCAGAGGCGGCAGCAGCAGAACCAGGAACAGCAGGATGAGCACCAGGCTGCTGCTCACTCACCTGAAGCTGCACAGGCCAGAAGGGGCCAGCGCTTGGAAGTGGCTTGAGAGCACCTTGCTGCACTTTAGGGGGCCAGTGGGACCCGTTTCTGCACTGGCAGTCCTACTCAGAAGGACTTCCATGAAGATCTGGTTTCTCTGTTCAACAGATGGCCAACGCTCCTCAAGAGATGTCATTCTCTTATGAGCACTCACCATGTTTTCCGTACCCTGGCGAGTTACCTCCTGCATGGAGGTTGCCAACCTTTCCATGGTGATGCGTTCATGCGCCAATGACTCCACAAAGGCTCTGCTCATGGTCGCTATGGACTCCTCCATTCGCAGCGACCTTGGAGACAAAACCTGCCAGAGACTCCTGGATCTCCATGCACAGATGCATCACCTCTTCTCTTGCGGATGGACCCAGAGGCAGAGGGTCGACATGCAGCGCAGCTGAGCTGAACTGGCAGAGTCCTGCGCCCTCCGACGAGGACTCTCCACTGCTGTCCCTGTCTCCAGAATCTGCTGAGGCTCACTTGTGAGCTGTGAAACACCAGGTGACAACACTACTCTATGTCCCGAAGGTCCCCCCGAGGTGTGAGTGTCTGCGCTGGTGCTGGGTGCGCTTAGTTCTGCTGACGCTGCGCCCTCAGAGGTTGGAGCTTCCTCTGAGGAGTCTGGCTGCACAGCCTCTCCCTCCTCCACAGTGAGGACAGGGGCTCTGGATGGTACTGTGGGGGAGTAAAGGAAGGAGTTAGAGATGTAATGCCAAGTTTCTTCTGGTGACTCCCAGCGAGTTGGCATCTGCTGACACCTGCATCCATGCAGCATTGGTCTCAGTGGGAGGCCTCTTCCTCCCTGACCTGGGGAAGAGGACCTCCCTGTTGGGCCCTAACCTCATCCAATAATGCCTGCAGTGAAGCCTCGTCGAATTTGGAGACAGCTCGGGGTCTGGCACTGGCCACAGCTGCTGCAGGCTCCTCTGCCATCCTGTATGGTTCGTTTGGAAGCCTTCAGAGGATGCAGTGCTTGCTGTGGACCTTGAAAGCACCACGAATGGTGACATCATACTGTGGGGATTTCTGACTCGAATTGGACAATTAGCAAGGCTTCCCACATGCTGGGAATTAATTGGCCACTTGAGGGAAAATTGCGTGGAGCTGGCTGACACTTTTTTGTGTGTCAGAAATCCCACATTTGGGGAAACCCGACCATTCCCCACACAAGCTGAAAATCGGGGTCATTGCCTTCCTTGATTGTCGTTCTAGATCTAGATGTTAATCCAGAGGAGAATTTTCCCCAGAGTGAATTTACTTGGTTCACTTGGGTTTGAAATTAAATTGTGCTTACATAACTGGCTTTTGTATTTATTTTAACAAATTAGGTCCTCCATAAATTAAATAAATGAGGCCCTCCCCACAAGGACGTATTACTTTCCATCGCCGTTAACAATAGACGTGCAGTTCTCACACTGGTGACGCTAATGATTCAATCTCCATCAGTTTACGGCAGTAGCATCCCACTTTACCACGGCTCTTGCTTCCGGCCCACTAACCACATCGAACTGATTCTGCCTATCCAACAACTTTGGTCCTAACGCAAGTGTCGTGATGTGAGCGCACAAATACAGAAAACATCCCCAACATCCGTTCCCAAGCTTGCTGCAGATTTGATGCCTTGTTTTACATTGACTGAACTTTCCGTGCCATGTTGGAAAATTCCACAGAAAATAAGTTAATTTTTTTCTCCAGTGATTTTAGCAGGAAAACGTAAAGGCCAAATAAAGAGCTGGAAATCATAGTTCTTGTGCTCGTGCATTGGTGGGACGCTTCACAAATATGCAAAGGAATCGGTTTCTGTGCGTCCAATAGGTCTTTCTGGGCCTACGTGAGATGGGTGCAAATTAAATTAAAAATAAGTGACATGGAGGCCACTTTGGTGGTGGTCTCTCGAGGATAAGTGCACAGATCGACCATGTAGAAGGGTCTTAAAACTGGTTAAGACTGGTAAACTCATTGGCATTACTGGTTTGAAGAGGTTACTAAATTTCAAGTGTGAGGAGGCTGTATTAACATCCACGGAGATTGTCACTAGCCTAAGGTGCTTCAGTTTCAAATGTGCATTGTAATTGAATTCTCTTGCACTAAAACATTTCTGTTATGCTGCACCTTTAAGGTACTTGTTGTGTGAGACCCATGCTAGCACAGTCAGCTTCCCCAAGCACTGGTACTGCACAACAGGCTGCAAGCTAAACATGAAACATGCTGGAACTAGCTGCTAGAAAGACCCATCTTCATAGGGTCATAAAAGCGCCTTTGCTATGGGTCAGACCAACAACATGGTGCAGTTATGCTGCTGTTTGGCTTCACCGTCCATGCAAACCAACCAGCTCCAACAGTCTGCCACACATCAGATTTATTTTGAGCTGGCACCAGTTTGAAGCCTGATTATGTTGTTAAATCATAGTGGTGCAAGATGCCATCTTTCTATTTTTGGCTGATTCAAAGGAGCTGACTGTGTCACACACACAAGCTGAGAGCACATTGGCCGTAGATGAGCACATTGCATTCTGTGCAGGCACGGAGTTTAATGGTTGTTCTCTATCGTAATGTGAATGGGTGCATAATTGCACATTTCCTGTCTGCACAGTTGCTCAAATGTTGTGCTGTGTGCTGACACTGATGTAAAAGAAACACTGGGCACAGTAACACAAGCCAGTGCTGGCACTCACTGCTTCAACAATACTCAGAAAAGTCAACAGAAAAAAGCAAAGATTGTTAAAGGAGAATAATGTGGGATTATTTCAATACAAAGTGCTGCTCTTGACTAATACATTACAATAGTTTCAAGAGCTTTTTTTATTTATCCTATCTCTGGAACTTTTCCCAGTTATGAGGTAACAATCTAGAAAACTACCAAAGCTGACTGATCGCTTCAAAAAAGTCTGACACAAAAGCGGACGACTGAAAAATACCCTGGATATAAGCCTAAAACATGCGAGAACAAGTAATAACGCACAGTGCAGTGCAACACAGGCAAGTAAATAGCAGATATTGCCAACATTCAAGTGTTGATGGTGCAAGATTTAATCTCTAGCAGGGGCCAGGGACATCGCCCCGGAAAAAGTTAAACTTTTCCATTTCATTCGTGCATTCTGGTTCATTTTAAACACTTTTTTTTATTTAATTGTACTTTTAATCTTTTTTAAAGAAAAAGAAAAAAATAAGTGACTCTTGTTTCCAACAGACAAACCAAGCCATCATTTCTGCAACAAGCTATCTCAGTAGTCACTCTGCTTTTTTCAGAGACACCCTCGCCCTCTCCAAAACCCTCCCAAGTTCACACGACATTCTCGCCTCCACCTTCTCGCCTCCAATCCACAGGCACATTAGCCCATTCAATATCTCGCAGTTCCGAGACATTCAGTACCCCTCAGATCACACTGCCAAGTGCTGCTCTCAAGCTTTACTCCCCACTCCCAGCTCTATTTTCAGGCTCCTCCTCCAGCACTGCTGTCGGGCTATTCTGCTCCCCATTTCCTGCAGTGCTGTCTTGAGCTCGGTAGCTCCCCCCCTCCTCCCCAGCAGATCTCTTGGGTCCCCTCTTACCTCCTTCAGCATGGCTCCGGGCCGCCTCCTTCTTGGTGATGCAGCTGTAAAGCGATCGAGCACCGCTGCAAACTGTGGATGCGAATTCCTCATCAGTACTCTTGATGACGTTTGATGTTTTCCCATACCTCTTATCATTGTCAATGTGCAGTCAGTCTACCCATCATACAGTAGTGGGGAAAAACAGAACATTACTTGCTATAAAATATTCTGCATAGATTACAAACAATGGCAGGTAAATTTAACTGTCCTTCGGTGTTGGGGCTCTGCTGATTCGCATAAACCACTCAAATGTGACTCATGGCTTATGCCATCATTCAAAGCACTCTACTGAGTTTGTCATTACCAGCTGTCTTCTCGTAATAGCACCCATTGAAACTTTCAAAATGCATTTATCACTCAACATACCACATTTGAATAAAAAGAACACTTTCAGTGTTAACCTGCTAAAGTTTAGGGCACTTAATATCGACAGATTATGTCTCACCCACGTAGCCAGTAATTTTAAGCAGCGGCACTATTACTGGCTCATAACACTTGCATTAACATTGCTCAAATCTATACATTACTTCTACTCGCGCTCTGGGCTGTGAAAAGCTGTGCAATCCCCATCATTCCTCATCTTCCTGCATTATTCTTCAATATTCCAACTAACAGATCTGGCATAAAGTACTAAAAATAACATGGCCTAGACATTGGATTACACCCGAATCGGGGCGTGATCCTGTCTCTGCTTGCTGCACCGTCCCAGCACGCACCTAAAGAGGCTGACTGCAGGATCTCGGAGAAATTGGTGCCCCGGCCTCATTTGTTTATTACTGGCAAGCTGCAGGGCCCAGTCCCGGCCCCAGAGGCAGCTCTACGGTCCCGGGAGGCACCCAAGATCGTCTGGTTCAGATGCTAGCCGGGATTGTAAGCAGAGCCCAGGAGGGATTGCAAGGAAGGAGGCAATCAGGAGGGGAGGGCGAGCAGTGGCTGGCAGCAGCCTGCAAATTTAAGGTGGAGCCAGGAGGAGCAGGAGTCCTCCTCTTTGGCTCCGCAATCAGTTGAGTAAAAATAATCAAAACTTTAACTTATCTGGTGACAACGTCCAGCTAGTTTGGCGAGCAAGCACCTGAGAATATTGACCGCAACATGTGCTGCGTTCAGCCGCAAATGAACTTTGTAGAGGGGACTTCAAACCGGTATTAGGCCCCTATTTGCATCTGCAAAGGGGCTAATGCCTGTTTAGGCTCGCGTCCGGGAAGCCTATGCAGGCGCCTTTACCAATATGGTATGTGGCGCAGAATGCGTGCACGCATGCCGCCCGCCATATTGGACCCTTAGGCGCCTGTAAAACCGGTGCAGCGCAATCCAATTTTTAGCCAAATATGTGAAAAGAGGATTAACATTTAGATTTCCCAGCTCATCTCCAAAAAAAAAAAAAGTCTTACCAGGTTCAATTTGCATTCAGTTTGGATGCAGGAGCTCTTATTGATTTTTTTTGTTGAAATCTAGGCCACTGGTGAGATGCATTTGTCAAGATTCAGCAGATATTTCAGCATCTGTAGGGAGAACGCTTGAATGATTAATGAGACCGAGTGGTGTGTTTTTTCAGCTTATCTAGTGATGCTTTCCCTTCACATATATGGGTTCTGTAATTCTTCATTATTAGAGAAGATAGTATGGAAGTGTAGGTGCATAAACTTAGCAATTTGATCATTTTTTTCATTGATAAGCTAACTCTTCCAGTGAAGCACGTTGATGCAAATTAGCAACTAGATTTTTTGCAAAAGTAAAATTTGATGGAGGTCATTTTCTTTTATTGTCTTGAGCTATTAATAATTTCTTCCCTTTTCTTAGTTTACCAGCAGAGTGTTTACATTTTTATTAATGCAAAAGTACAGTTGTTTTATAATACATACCTCAGTACAGGAAACATCTCTCTAACATATTTCCACTTTTTCTTTGTATAAATTGCATAATCCCACCCTTTTTATTGCTAAAATTCTTAATAACCTTGGAAGAAAAGTTGCCTTTAATAGAAATGTACCCATAAAGAGGGAATCTTGGTCCAGGGCCCCAAGCCTGAAAAGCCTTTTTTGTTGTAAAAGGTATATGTGAGCATGATCGAGATGGTCAGTGTACCTTTTACACTTCACATACATATGTGTATAATATGTTATATGATATTCCCTTGTATCATTTGGTTAATTAAATTCCCAAGTTGACGTTTGTCAACTCCCAATTCTGCTTGACAAATTATGTGACTGCAGGAACCTGTTGGCAAGAATGTAAAATGAGAAATCCTTATATTGAATCTATTGTAAAGAACAACACGTCATACAGTGTGTCCGAAAGAAATATCACATCACATGATTGACAATCTCCGCTCCTTGATGTGCAAGAGAAGGACAGGAAAAGGGATTAAAATGAGATTGCTTTGCACTCCTGAAGAAAGGTCGAAATTGTAGACGGCTTCTTATTTGTGTATGCATATACTGAAAAGATGCACTGCAGATCTGTCTAATTGGAAATGTATGGTTATTTCTAAAAATCCTGCACTAAGCAAAATACTTTTCTTTCAGCTGTTGTGTTATGGACTACAGGGCCATAATAATACTTCAAACTGTTTTGAAAATGTTGGAGAAATCCGCCTGATTTTGGAGATATTGGTGGTAGGATACAGCGGGTGATAGCGAATCGGCTGCCCATTTTACACCGCGCAGAATTTCCTTTCCATTCTGGGCCAATGATGAAGCTTGTGGTGAAGGTTTCCAGGCTCCGAGTAATTTTCTGACTTTGCACTCTTGAACTTCAAACATGCAGGCAAGGCTTCCAAGATGAGTGCCATGTCAGAAAACTGTCCTTGTTCTGGTCATTCCTTAAAGGTTACAATATTCTGTGATGTTCACTTAAGTGGACTGTACTTCACAAGTATCAGAGGCAAATTAACACTTTAAAAAAAAAACTGCAGTCTTCTGTTTTCCTGTAAATAGGTGATATAAGCTACCTATTGAGAAAACTTGATGTTTTGAGCGTAAGATTTCAAAATATTTTTGTGTGAGGTCAAACTCCTCAATCATACATTTCTGTGTTTTGTTTCTTAATGGGATTGACTTCCACTATTGCCACAGCGTGGAGGGCAACACACATGGCCAAGCAGTGGGATCATTCTTTTTTTTAAAACACATTAATTTTTAAAACTATAAATTGTGTTTATGGAACACAGTAGGCTGTTCCGGTGGCACAGCATGCTCGAGTACACTGCATAATAGGACATGGGTTTGCACCTGTGATTATATCGCAAATTCCTGATCTCACTTGGATATCTGGAAGCACTGATTGGAGGCTAGACATTCCACCACAGGGCGGGTGAGAACAAAAAGTCAGGGGCCTAGAAATTCGGTGGGCTGCGCCACCAGTTAGCACCCAAAGGGGGCACTTAGCGGGTTTAGCACCACTGGCCACGCCTCCCGTGAAATTTAGCGGGGCGCTAATGGCGGCGTTAGCCTGTAGCGCTGCGCCGCCACCGATGACGTCATCGGTGTGCGCAGCGCCCCACTACCGCCCCGATCGCGAAATTTTGTAGCGCCCCCTGCTGTAACGCCGGTCGCAATTTACGGCGGTAGAGGCGCTAATTAAAGGAGAGGTGTGGGGTGGCCATTTTTGTTGGCCGCCTGCCAGCACACCTCCACGCTGCCGTCCCCGGCCTCCTGAGCGCCCCCCTCCCCCCGCGTTGTGCCGGCTGTGTCCCAAGAGCCTGGCACTTCTCCTCGGTGCCGGGCTCTTTTGCCGGCACTCACGGTCTCCGATCGTGCTGCAGCAGGCCCCTCCCCTTTAAGAAGGGGAGGAAGGCCTGCAGTACTGCAGCACGCCGTGCCGCAGTGTGTGGCGCTGCGGCACGTTGCGCTGCGATTTTCAGTTGCAGCGCCCCAAGAGGGATGCGGGGCGCCTCGAACAGCGCCGCGCTTCCGTTTGGGGCGCTCAAACTGAATATCGGGCTGGCGCTCGTGGCTCCTTCCGGGGCGGTACTTCCGGCGCCCAGGCGAAACGGGGCGCCACCGAATTTCTAGGCCAGAGAGTTATTGTTTACACCTCCTAGAGGCCAGTCACTGAATAACATTCTAAGGCAGATTTAATTAGTGCATTTAAAAACCTAAACAAGACTATGACCCAGATATTCCGATCACAGGCCTCCCGCGGGCGGAGAACTGCGACCTGGAAAAATCTGCGCCTTTACCTGAGGGCTCCTGGGACGCGCACAATTCCGCTGCTGGGCCTCTCCAAACTCCAAGGGCACAGGGCCCATGTATCCCAGAGGCGCAGGTAGTTCGCAGCGTCCCTGGGATCACGTGGGCTATGGGGAGCCAATCACAGAAGGGAATCTCCCTTCATACACTTGACAGGAAGACCTGTCAAATATATGAATGGAGATCACCCCCAAAACATGTAAAACTTTAAATAATTTTTTTTTTAAATCACATTTTTAAAATGACTTAAATTTACAATAAATTAACTATTTTAAACAAAAATTTAAATTTTTGAGAAAAATAATTAAAGTTTTTTATGGGGCTAAAATTAAACTTTTTTAAAGTATTTTTAAATGATAAATCAGTGAAATTTTTTATCCTGGTAAAAGCAGGCCTTACAGGCGGAGGGTTTCCAAAAAGTGGAACTATCCGCCCGCAGAGGCCCTTCTCCAGGGTAGCCAGAGGATCTGTCAAGAGCTTTCTTGACAGATTGGAAATGCTGGTTTACAGCGCATGCGCTTCGCATACCTGAAACCGGCATTTCCGATGTCCCTACGGGTGTGTACACAGCGCGTACACACCCATAGTGATCGGAATATCCGGCCCTATATGCTTATGGGGCACGACAGATTTTATGAATTATCAATGCAAAATATATTCCATAAGAAGTGATAATGAGCAAATACTGGGTTATCTATAGACATTGTATTTTTCACACAGCTTTAAACAGAAAAAAAGTTGTGTGGCTCATTACAAAGATGGTGAGCTTTATTCGAATCATAGAATGATAAAGCACAGGAGGAGGCCATGCGGCCCATTGTGCCTGCGCCTCTTTGAATGAGCTCTCCAATGAGTCCCACACCCCTGCCCTTTCCCCATAGCCCTGCAAATTTTTCCCCTTCAAGTATTTATCCACTTCCCTTTTGAAAGTTATTATTGACTCTGCTTCCACCGCCCTTTCGGGCAGTGCACTCCAGATCACAACAACTCGCTGCGTAATTTGTTTTCCTCGAGTCGCCTCTGCATCTTTTGCCATTGAGGAAAGTTCAGTACATTTCCTTCAGTTTTAAAGCTATCTTTGCATTGTTAACTTCCCAAGTGGAAAGTGATACTTACTGTTTAGACTATTCTGCCCATTCACAGCAACTGTAAAGGACACACATGACAAAAATACATCTTGAGTGATGAGATTATAACTGATGGGTGTTTGCAATCTAAGTAAAGTATTATACTTAACGTAATTAGATTATTAATCAGTAACTCCACTGATAACATCACAGTGCTCGTAATGTGAAGCGATAAGGTTCAGGTAGAGTACTGCAGGCAAGTTGCTTACCCTCTTACTGGCATTGTGTTGCCTTTATTTGCTCTTTGAGAACTTTTCAAATCAAGCTGATGGTGAAATCAACTAGAAGAAAACATGGGGGAAAAATTGGGTGGTTGGGCACTAATTTTAGCACCCCGAAAAAGTTAGCGCCCCTCCGCCAGAAATTCAGTAGTAGCGCCCCAAGCAGTAGGCGGGGCGCTACTGGAAGTGGTCCAACTCCGTGGGGCGCTACAGCTGAAGATCGCAGCGCTATGTGCAACAGCGCCGCGCCGTCGGCACATAGCGTCGCGTCATTGCAGGCCTCCTTCATGAATTGAAAGGGGCGCTAACGAGAGGCGCAAATCAACCCAATCCCCCCCACCATGTTCCTTCTATACTGTGCTGTAACAAATAGTCGTCCATGAGTTTAAGGCTGTGATTCAGTATATTATACAATTGTGAGTAGCTGGCTGTATGTATGAGGCTGTGATTCAGTATATATTATATAATAAGAAATAGCTGGCCATGACTTTAAGGTTATGATTCAGTTTTGACGTTTTTGGTGGTGTTTATAAGCTTATTAGATTTTGGCTTTGAGCTTATGACTGCATCAGATCTGCTTGATTACATTACATCATTGTAATGCTCTGCTCCATTACATTATGCCCTGCAACATCCTGCTTAGTTACATTACATCGTTGTAACACCCTACTTGACTGCATCACATTTGTAATGCCCGGCCAGATGGATCTTTTCTTTTCATGTTATTGATGGCAACGAATGGATAATAAATATCGCCCTAACCTACAGGGAATCATTTTAACGGGCGACTGACCCGCTATCACCCGTTTTATGTCACCACCGAAAGTTAAAATTACCCCCATTGTGTTTCCTCAAAATTTATTCTGCTTTTTAAAAAAAAAAAAAAAAAAAATTACAAAAAAATAAAATCGGTTTCATACCACCGTTTTTAAATGAAAGATTCCCCTGTGGTTCATTAATTCACGTGATTTGTCTGACGCTCATCATTTGAAATTTTACAGTGTTATTTACTTGTGCAATTAGAACTAAGTCACTTAACATCAGGAATCTGTGCTCAAAAACATTTCCATTCACTGCAATGTTGAATTATTAGGAAATACGATCAATTCAATATGATTGTATGTTGAAACAGATCCTTAACCTATGTAGCCTTGCACCTTTTTCGTCCTGATGCGATTAAATTGGTGTTTTGCTAATTTGCTTTCAAAACAAACTCGTCCATTTGGTTTAGATCAAAAGTCCTGTTAAATGAGATCTCAATCCATTTGGAATATTAAAAATGGAGCGTTTTACTGAAATGAACTGGGGAAAAAAATCCTCTTATCTGTTTAAGTCGACTTTATGTTCAGTGAGGACTGTTGATGCACAGGCAATCCTCCATCCTCTCTGCAGAGTGAATAGCCTCCATCTTGTTACAGAAAGGCAGCTTTTGCAAACCTCTAAATATACATCCTGCTGTTTAATATCCATAAAGTAATTAATATCCATGTGCAGATTGGGCTTTTCAAACACAGTTTTTTGGTTTAAACAGCCCGATGACAAGATTTCTGTATGCACTCTGCTCCCCTTAAGATCAGAAATCTGTGTCTTTCACTTTCTGCCTTGTCTAGGTTGAACCATTAACTCCGATTCCAGTAACTTGGAAATAATGTAGTTTTCCTACTACAACTTCAAACTATTGAATGGTGAAAAATATCAACATAAAACCAGAGTTATGCAAGTTAAATCAACTAATCTAATTTATTTACAGTTAAATATCCATAGAAATAAAGAATACTAGGCATACACTATCGGGTACAAGTAGTTATTTTAAAAATACTTGCATTTGGAATGACTACTTAACTCACTAGTTGTGTTATCAATGTTTTCTTACAATCATTTAGAATAATGCAGATGCTTGCCATTTCTCTCCAGCAGAAAATTAAACACTTAAGCCAGACAGTCTGAGAATTATTTAGTCTGAATTCCCTTCAGAAATCCGATAGGCACTAAAGAATACAAGATGATCCACTGCTTTATAGCCTTAATTCCCTTTACACCGTATAACTATTTCAGCCATTGATTATACAACGGGAGATATTTTGTTGTGAACTCGGAACTTGCTGCATGTAACTTCCACCCATAGTATACAGCCACTTTTAACATGATGCAATCAGAAATCATATTCTTCTTAGCCATCAAGCCATAAAAAACACAAATGCATCAGCCCCAAGAGCATATGAGATGTTGCATTGCTGAGGACAGTTCCTTGCCATAAAAGAGAATTAATAAATGATTATGACAATTAGGATGATTTATGTTTGCCCCTTTATAATGTCTAGACAATAGCCTCCATTTGACCAGTGCAGTCAATGAAAACCTAGAACAAAGCACTTTCAGTGTTTGAGCTTTTCTCCCAACCGCTTGTTAGCTTGTGCTCACAATGGAAAGGCAGCGGGCAGAAAACTGGTGTTTGCACATCGGTCAATCCGCAATCGTCAGTTTTCCACCCAAAGTGAAAATTATTCTTCCCCTCATTTCCCTCTCTTTCCCCCCCCCCCCAAAGTCTCCAATGAATGGAAACCTGCACCCTTAGTCACGAAAGTCACATGTTTGAGTTTTTATGCAAGATATATCCATGGGTTCACGATCACCAGTCACTCAAGTAAACAGACCTTGCATGCACTATGATCCGGAGTGCACCCTTTTCTGCCTAAGGTCTAGGTAAATGATCGTGAGATCCAGGGATTGTAACACAGAATTCTTACTCTATGCACTAGTTACTACAGGAAACTTTGTGATATCCGGCACCGACGGGACCGAGCTGTTGCCGTCCCATCAAAACTGCTGGACAAACCAGCGCTAATGTTAAAACATACGGAAGCTTTTGAGCTCCATATTTAACAACAAACCCTGTTGCTTAGCAACAGCTTCTAAACAGTCAGCCATAGCTTGCAAGCGTCTCTGTAGCTAAGCAACAGCTTTAGCTAGACCTTGCAGAGCCTGACTAGTGGAAAAAAAAAGCAACGAAAAGAAAAAAAACTTACTGAACCGACTCCTGAATTTTGCCGGTGGCTCGAGCATTCCGGACAGTTAACCTCCGGATAAACCAAAGTTTCCTGTCGAATAGATTGCATGCTGTCACATGATTCTTCTCTCTTTAAAAGGCAGGTTGGATATACATTCTTACCAAATGGAGATGCGTTTGTGTATAATAATTGATGTATCTTCCATATGTAAACAACAAAGACACCACTCACTTTCTGTCGCAACATAAGACTTCAAATGGAAGTTTACTTATTGTAGCCTAACATCTCATGTGAGACAGACACTGATAGTTTGAAGAAAACCAAGCCTTCAAGTTACAGCTACAAAGTTCAAACACTGGCAGTTGGAGGCTTTCCCGTATATTTCTATAATAGGAGGCCTTTGCCCACCGCACTGCTGGTCAATGGGACCACAGCCAAGCTATGACTTCTCCAAGGTCACGGGGCAAGCTGTCAGCTGAAGCCACTACTTCAGGTTGGGGGGCTGTTCTTTGATTAATGATTTAGCTTGGGAGGTCAGTCAGCCAGCTATCCTGAGATAAAAACAGTAGACAACATCATCCCTCATAATTATGTTCGATCAAACAATCATTGATCAAAATTAAGAATTGGCAATCTTTATTAATAGCTTAAGATGCTCCTCATTTACTGTGATAGTGACATCCAGTAAACACTTTGAGCCTTCCATTTCTCTTAGCCTTAGCAAAGCGAAGAAGGTGAAGAACATGGCAGCTAGCTCATCCGGAACTGAACGAGTGAGTTTCCTTTGAGCAATACCTTGTGTGCCTCTGTTGTAACCCTTTGCACACTGATTCTAGCAATACAATAATTAGATACCATTAACTACTTTTTTGTCACAAACACCCCATGCATAGAATCACTTGACAAGAAAATCTTGTCTATTAGTGCTTTGAGCATGCATAATTCGATTAACACTTAGGGCACAACTTTTATCTTTGCTAATTTAGCGACTAAACAACTTGGCCTGGTCATGTAGGCAATTTGTCTTCAGCCCTCCACCTTGACTTTGGGCAAGGGAAATCAGCTTCCATCTTGCCTCTGGTTCACTTTGTGCATTAGCCACACCCCGATGGAGACAAAGGACATCCTTTTCAACTACAATCAACTGAAACTAATTTTGAAAACACATTTAACTTGTCTACCTAAAAGACATAAAACCACACCAACAACTTGCACTATTTAGTGCCTTTAATGTAGTAAAACACCCCAAGGCACTTCACAGGAAGGGATCAGACAAAAATTGACGCAGAGCCAAAGTAGGAGGTATTAGGACATCAACTAAAAGCTTGGTCGAAGAGGTAGGTTTTAAGATGAGTCTGACAGAAGGAGAGAGAGGTGGAGAGGTCTAGGGAGGGAGTTGCCGAGCTTAGGGCCGAGGGCATGGCTGTCAGTGGTGGGGCAAAGGGAGTGGGCGATGCAAGCGAGGCCAGTGTTGGAAGAACGTAAAGTTCTTGGAGGATTGTAGGACTAGAGGAGGTTGCAGAAGCAGGGAAGGGGTGAGGCCGTGGAAGGATTTGAACATGAGGATGAGAGTTTTGAAATCGAGGCATTGGTGGATCCAGAAACAATGTTGGTCAGCGAGCACAGGGGTGCTGGGTGAATGGGACTTAGTGCATGTTAGGATATGGGACGCAGCATTTTAGATCAGCTCAAGTTCATGGAGGGTGGAAGATGGGGGCCAGCTAGGAGAACTTTGGAATAGTCAAGTCTGGAGGTAGGAAAAGTATGGATGAAGGTGGCAGCAGCAGCAGATCAGCTGGGGCAGGGTCGGAGACTGGCGATGTTACGGAGGTGGAAGTAGGCGGTCTTTGTGATGGAGAGGATATGGTGTCAGAAGCTCAGCTCAGGGTCATATAGGACGCTGAGGTTGTGAACAATCTGGTTCAACCTGAAACAGTGGCCAGGAAGTGGGATGGATTCAGTGCTGAGGGAACGGAGTTTCTGGCTGAGCCAAAGTCAATGGGCTGGATTTTCCCGGGTCCCACCCGCACGGTGCAGGGGAGATGGCGGGAAACCCGGAAGCTCGGGTTTAAAACTCCGCCACGTGCGTGCGACGTCAGGGGCGAGTACCCCGCCCGGAAGGCAGCCTCATTGACAGGCTGGCTTCCAGTTGTGCGGGTAACGCGGGCTAGGAGGCCACAGGACCAGGTAGGTGCTGGGCCCAGGATTGCGGGGGTCCGATCCCCCGGAGAGGACGAGGGAATCCCGGCCGCCTGCAGTAAAACCAGCAAAGCAGGTTAAAGTAGAGGCTTCAGGCCTCATTATAATATTTAAATTGCCAATCCGCCTCCTGGCAGCGGGTTGGCAGCTCGAAACCCCACCCCGTCCCTCCTGAGTTAAAGGTGAAAGGAGGCGGGTTGGGGTCGGGGGGTTCACATTTTTTCAACTTTCACTTCCTACTCACGCCTCCGACCCACCCGCTCTTACCTCCTGAAAATTCCGGCCAATGGCTTTAGCCTTCCCAAATACAGAAATCCTTTTTATTGACACAAAATGTAACCTCTGATTTCGGCTGATTTGTTTGCAAAACTGTGACTTGGCCATTTAGGGTGGACTTTGTAAGTCCTGAAGTATCGGATATTAGAGTTGTTACCACGTACTGTTGAAGAAGTTCATCAGTGCCAAAGACTGATGAACCATGAGTACCACAGGTGGCGACTGATGCACGATGCTCTTTTGCACAAGTGAACTAAACTGTCTTACCGCCTGTATTGCCATGTTTGGTTACATGGGTGTTCCTTAAAAATGGACTGTGGCATGGTATCGCCCGCTGCTGGCCACAAAGTGATGATGATTAACTCTTACTAGACGCAACAATCCTGGGCAGAGAAAGTATTGCAGACATTCACACCGTAAATTAAAAAAAGATAACAGGAACGTTCTGATTTGATTGAGGGATGCAAGGCTGAGAAACTTCTAAGATTAGAGCCCCGATAGTAACTCTGCCCCGCCTGGCAGAGACCAGGCAAGGAGGCAGTCAAAGTGGAGCGAGGGACTAACCCACTCCTTTCCCGTCCCGATCTGACCACCTGCAGTTTTAAATTTTGAAGACTTTTAAGGACAGTTTGTGCAGGAGTTTGCCTCCGGGCCCCACAAGGAAACTTTAGCCCTCCCTTGCCCATGGCTTCAACTTCTCCTCCCCCCCCCCCCCCCCCACCCCCACCCCCACCCCACCCCACCCCTGATCACGATTGCACCCACCTCACGGCTTACCTGACTGCCATAGACCGTTCCTGTGGGTCCCCGTTGGCAGATTCCTGCTGCCAGGCAGTGATTTCTGCCTGGTTTGGGTGGGAGTTATGGGACTGGATATGCCAAGGAGGCCCAGGCATTAAAACCAATCCGGGCCTCGACATGCGAGCTTGCTGCTCACCCAGATCACAGCCTTTAATCAAGTCCCTCTAATCTATTCTTTGTACTCTTGCTGCACAGTTTAGCCTGACGCTTGAAGTTTGTACGTCATCATTTTTGGCTGTGATCCTATTGGAAGTTATTTGAAGTAAGGCATAGTTTGATGTCAGCGGTACACCATCTTTTTCTTCCAAGTGTGTTTTTGTTTAAATGTTTGATTAACGAAGCTATCTCCCTTCTCATCTGTAACAGTGACAAAAAGTAGAGCTGACTGAACCCTAGTTTCTTTTGATATTGTTTTTAAGGTTCTGCTGATTCAGGTTCTTGCTTTTTTGTGCTAAGCTGATAGCAGCTCAGTGTGACATTCACGGAACCGCATCAAAGGTATTTAATATTTTAGTTTTTTTGGAAAAATAATTGGCATTCATTGCAGGAGATATCCAGGATACATTCTATATGGAATATTACAACAATAGAATGCGTGTGAAGCATCTATGTTTACAAATTCTGAAGTCTTTCAATGAGTAAAATAAGTCTAGTAATGTCCAAAAATGATTCAGTAGTTTTATTTCGTGGACATTAATGTCTTAAAACTAATTGGCAGTTCCTATGGATGCTATGCCTTGAGGATCTGATCTCCCTTTTGTTCCCAGTTGACCTTGTGACATCAATGCAGTATTGCAGATGGTGGTGACGGGTAATATCTTTGTGTGTGTAATATAATTATTTTTACTCAACACGAGGGAATAACAAAAATTGAGCTAATGTCCATTTGGAAAAAAATGTATGCTGCGGACTTGGACTGTTCTTTCTCGATGTCCCGCACGTTTAGATTTTTTCCACATGTAGAACCCTGCTGTGAAAGCACTTCCCTTCATTAAATCTGCTCCTTCTTTTCCCATATGGCATTTGCTTCTGAACCTCCCCTACTGCACTGGCCATTGATAGACGAAGCAGAAGAAATGGAGAAAGCTGATATGGAAGCAACAAAGGTAAGATGACAATTCTGCCCAGGCACTGTGAATGTACTTAAATCATAGCTCTTGTCTTTCCAAATCCAGTTAGGTAAGTGCCCACCAAGTTGGTTCAAGAGCAGCATTGGCAGAGGGCTACGGTTTGGTCGCTTGCCTATATCCTCAACTGGGAAATTGTGCAACAAGGAGGTCCGGGGTTGGGGGGAAACACAACTTTCAAAATTTAAATCCTTCGGCCACAAATATTTTGAGTTTCAACAGATAACTTGTATCATACAGTTCAGTTACTATCACACAGAAGTACTCAATCTCAGAATATCTCTGGGTTATGTACTATTTACAGAAATCATTTTGGTTTTGCAAACGTTTAAGATTATGGAACTGAACTACAATTGTGGCCTTCTTGATGAAACAGCCGATTTCTTAACACGAGTGAGCAATTTAGTATTCACATCATTTACGGTTACATAATTCACTTCTTATTGCCGTGTTTATGGTTCGGCTCTTGGTGTGTGTAATCTTTAGAAAAGCAGTAAATGATGCAAGTCAGGCTGTGGCTGAGAACCAAATTGGCTATTTGACTGAAAAATTTGAACAGAGAGAAAGCAAAATGATGATCTTGGTGCTGCTGTTGCTTGAACAGTGCCCCAGCTACAGATGTTTTGGTTAGTCACATCTTCATGACAGCAAAACAACTTCAAAAATGCATTAAGACTTCAGTTTATTATTTGATTAGTGGAACTGTGCACTAGCTGAGGTGTGCTACTAATGCTGCCTCGTTGTATGTTTGGTGTTATCTGGGTGAACAAGCTTCAGTTGTCACAATCAATACAATTATTGATTAGAAAACTAATCAGTTAGCATTAACACAAGATGATGAAACGCAAAATTAAACGCCTTGCAGCATCTAGAATACAGCATTGCAGTGCTGTGGGTTGTATCATACGGGCTACATTGGACCCGAGTTGATGCTTAGGATAAATTGTGACGTCTCTAAACATTAAAATTCCAGCATGAGGTACAGACTGGTACAGCGAGTTGGAAGGTTGTCCTTTTCACCTCTAAGATCCACATTTGAATCCAGCCCAGAAGAAGTCTCTCCTTCCTAATGAGGAAAAGACTACCAGCCCGGGCCACAAAAGGCACCCTTGTATTCAGTACAATTGGGATTAGTTCGTCAGCCACACCATAAGGTTGCATAGTTTAAGAAGCGAAGCTGACATTCCTGCACAGTTTGAGGGGGAATCGGGTTGTAAAATACTCTACCAAGCCTGATTCGTTTGCTTGCGGCGAAAAAAAAATCAGTATGACATTTTGATGAATGATAATTAGCCAAGACTCACTTGAGTACATGTTTCTGATTGGTGGTAGGCAGTTCATCAGCACAGTTCAAACAAATCAAGGGCACTGATGGTGTTGGAAATGGAGCACAACTAAAATAACGTGTCAGGTTGGGGAGAGCTTGTCAGAATGGAAGATTTTTTTTTTTCTTTAGTGAGGTTCATCCAGAATGCTGCCGCTCATATCCTTAGTCACTTAAAGCCTCGCAGTGCCACTACCCTAGTCCTCATGAGGCTGCTCTAACTCCCTGTGCCTGCATGAATCCAAGATCCTTAACCTTTAAATGCATTCAAGCGTTTGCCCCACCTAAACCCAGTGACCACCTTCGGCCTCATGTCCCTGCTCGCATTCTTCACTCCTCTGACACCGCTTTAATCCTCCTCCCAAGTCCTCTTCACTCCAGAATTGCCAACTGCTCTTTTAGCCTTCTTGCCCCTCGGCCATTGGGATTCCTCCCCAAAGTCCCTTCACCTTCATCTTCACTGCTTTCAAAAGCCTACCAAAACTGTTCAACTGTTTTCTTGCTTCTGCCATGAATTAATGCTACCTATTCTCCTTCCCACTCAGTTTTCATTTTTCATTTATCTGACCTGCAAAGCACACTCGGACATCATCCTGATGCCAAAAGCATTAAAATGCAAGTTGTTGTTTTAAATTAATTTCTATCTTTTTTTAATGGAGTGGGGCAGATCTGCAGATTTCTTGTTTGTTACTATGAATAGAAGGCAGTTTAGCCTCCAATCATCATAATGCAGCATGAGATTATTTTATCTAAAAGGTGACCTGTCCACCTTCTATTGGTTATGCACTGCATTTAGGGTTAGGGTTAGAAACGTGTTGGAAGGTTTGTGCATCATGTCCATGATTTAAATAGTATTGAATTGGGCAAAAAGGTTTTTCTCAAGACACTCATTTCTAGGTTAGAAAATCCATCCACAATAAAAGCCATGTCAGACTTTTCTGATTTCCTGCTTGCTTCACACATAAACCATAGTAAAATGTTAGATTCCATTCTTATCCATCGTTACCTGAATTAACAGCAAAACTCCCAATCCTTAAAAAGTCTGATAATTTTATATGAAATATTGTGATCAGAAAGTAGCATATGGAGATGTGCAATTTATGGTCTAGCTGAGCATAATTTAGATTGCACTGGGACTGGTTAAGCTTGAGGTTTGAAATAAAAACACAAAATGCTGGAAACACTCAGCAGGTCAGGCAGCATCTGTGGAGAGAGAAACAGAGTTAATGTTTCAGGTTGATGACCTTGCGTCAGAAGGTCAGTTGGAGGTTTGTCTGTTGAGCAGGCAAGTTGGAATACATTTTACATAAACTTTACAGTGCAGATCTTGGAGCATGTTACTGGAGTCTTCTCCACTTCAGACTTTGAATCATGTCATAATTGCTGGAATGCACTGCCACTAACATTATTGCTGTTGGACTTTAGTTATGCATCTTTCCATTACTTTACTGGGTGGGGGTTAAAGCTCTGACTCTGGAACTGGGTTGTGATACCATCACCTGATAGGAAGAGAATGATTTACTGCTTTATATGATTGTATATTGTATGACCGCATTCATTCTTCTTTCCTTACTTCACAAAATAATATTACTGTACAATGTGGAAACCTGACGTCAGTTTTGGCACTAAGTGAAAAGTCATTGGTGCTAAGCATTAGCTGGGTTAATTGGAGCACTCTCACCTCTGAGTCAGAAAGCTGTGGGTTCAAACTCCACTATCAACTTGAGCATATGATCAAAGATGACATTTTTGCGCAATACTGAGAGCGAGCTTTATCGTTGGAGGTCCATCTTTCAGATGAGACATTAAACTGAGGCCCTGGCTGCCTGTTTTGGTGACGGTATTGGAAGAAAGCAGAGCGTTCACCCAGTGAGCTGGCCATATTCATCACTGGACATACCTTAGCAAGAACACATTATCTAGTCATTCATTCATGAGTTCTTTGTGGTTGTTGCTGTGTGCAATTTAGCTGCTGTATTTTCCTACTTAACAATAGTGAGATTGCAGTTTAAAAGTAATCTGTTGGTTGTAAAGCACTTTGGGACATCCTGCTGATGTGATAAGGCTCTACACAAATGCATGTTCTTTCTTTGTTTCTTTTTCAGAGCAGCAAGCAGCACTTAATTGTGGGCTGAGGTTGATCTCCCTGAAATTTTTCTTCCCCTTGCATTGTAAATCAAAGGAGCAGTGACAGCAGTACTGATTGATGGCACCAATAATAGCCATCTGTAGCATTGAGATATGAATCAAAGCCTGAGCTCTAATCACTACAGTGCAAGGATGAACCTCAGCCAGATGGAATCATGTCAGGAGCTGAACAATAAATGTGATGGGCTCCAGTGTCATTCCAATTCATGTTTCGGCCAGTGTTGGTGCCCATTTGGCTCTAGATATGACACTGTTTGTCCAGCACAACCTACTGTTCAAATAAAAATTTGGGAACATCTTTTTAATTCATTCGCGGGATGTGGGCATCACTGGCACCCCGAGTTGCCCTGAAGGAGGTGTTGGTGGTGGGCCTCTTTCTTCAAACGCTGCAGTCTGTGTGGCAAAGTAAAAACAGAAAATTCTGTGAATACACAGCATGCCCATCATCATTGAAAAGAGGAAAGACCGATTTATGTTTTGGGGTGAGACCTTTCATTAGAACTGCAGACTGGAAGATAAGTCCCTTCATGGAATTGAACAAAATGAGGGAGGCGGTAGGGAACATAACTGGCAGAAGTCAAGTGTTGTAACCCTTTGTCAGACCAAAGTTCTCGGGGGCGGTTGGGCTACGCAGGACATTGGCCTGCCTCCTTACTGCCTGTAAGTGTCAGCCTTGACTCAGTGGTAGCACTCGAGCCTCTGAGTCAGAGGGTCATGGGTTAAAGCCCCAGTCCAGAGACTTGAGCGCATATCCATGCTGACACTGCAGTGCAAGTACTGAGGGACTGCTGCACTGCCAGAGGTGCTGTCTTTTGGATGGGATAAGAGAACTGGTTGACAGACAGAAAGCAAAGAGTTGGAATAAATGGCTCTTTTTCCGAGTGGCAGGCAGTGGGGTACCGCAGGGATCGGTCCTTGGACCCCAGCTATTCACAATATATATTAATGATCTGGACGAGGGAACTAGATGTAATATCTCCAAGTTTGCAGACGACACACAGCTGGGTGGGCGTGTGTGCTGTGAGGAGGATGCCGAGAAACTCCAGTATGATTTGGACAGGTTGGGCGATTGGGCAGAAGCATGGCAGATGCAATATAACGTGGATAAATGCGAGGTTATCCACTTTGGTGTCAAAAACAGGAAGGCAGATTATTATCTAAATGGCAATAGATTGGGAGAAGGGGAAGTGCAACGAGACCTGGGCGTCCTTGTGCACCAGTCGCTGAAAGTAAGCATGCAGGTGCAGCAGGCGGTTCAGAAGGCAAATGGTATGTTGGCCTTCGTAGCGAGAGGGTTTGAGTACAGGAACAAGGATGTCTTGCTGCAGTTGTACAGGGCCTTGGTGAGGCCACACCTTGAGTATTGTGTGCAGTTTTGGTCACCTTATCTGAGGAAGGATGTTCTTGCCATGGAAGGAGTGCAACAAAGATTCACCAGGCTGATACTTGGGATGGCAGGAATGACGTATGAGGAGAGATTGGGTTGATTGGGCTTGTACTCGCTGGAGTTTAGAAGAATGAGAGGGGATCTCATCGAAACTTATAAAATTTTAACAGGACTAGACAGACTAGATGCTGGAAGGATGTTCCCGATGGTCGGGGAGTCCAGAACCAGGGGTCACAGTCTAAGGATAAGGGGTAAGCCATTTAGGACAGAGATGAGGAGGAATTTCTTCACCCAGAGAGTGGTGAACCTGTGGAATTCTCTACCAAAGAAGGCAGTAGAGGCCAATTCATTAAATGTATTCAAGAAGGAGTTGGATATATTTCTTAAGGCTAAAGGGATCAAGGAATATGGAGAGAAGGCAGGAACAGGGTACTGAATTTGGATGATCAGCCATGATCTCATTGAATGGTGGAGCAGGCTCGAGGGGCCGAATGGCCTGCTCCTATCTTCTATGTTTCTATGTGCCATCTGTCCTCTCGGGTGGATGTAAAATATCCCATGGCACTATTCGAAGAAGAGCAGGAGACTGCTCCTGATCTCCTGGCAATAGCTATCCCTCAATTAGCATCACTGAAGTAAAAACAGATTATCTGGTCAATTGTCTCATTGTTGTTTGTGGGACCTTGCTGTGTGCAAATTGGCTGCCGCGTTTCCCCAAATTACAACAGTGACTATATTTCAAAAGAACTTAATTGGCTGTAAAGTGCTTTGGGATGTCCTGAGGTTGTGAAAGGTGCTATATAAATGCAAGTCCTTTTCTTTCCTTTCTCTTTGAGTGCTGACAGGACCTGCTGTGTGGTTCCAATAACTTCTCTTTATTTTAGCTTTGTAGTTTAAAAAAATTATCCCCCCCCCCCCCCCCCCGCCATTTCCTTGCCATCCTCTCCCATCCAGTTCACTTGCCTCCATTTTGGCAAGTTTTTGGTGTCTTTCCCACGTCTCGTTACACTGTGCAGTTGTTTTGCTTGCTTTTTATTCTTTTAATGCCTAACCAAGATCTTTGTATATCAGTTTTCACCTCTTTCAAGATTTCAAAAGCCTTTGTTTGCTGACCATTGAACTCGTTAACTGTATCCTTGTGACAGGAGCCAGCATTCCTGACCCCTACCTGTTCTCCTCCTCCTTTCTCCCCCCCCCCCCCCCCACCATTCATGCGCAAATATCAAGGGGTTTGTGAAGTGAAGCATTTGTAGGGGGTTTTGGTTTGGGGTTTGTGTCTGGCCAGTCAGTCGTGTCTGAGCTGCTCCAGCCCCGTGCGGTTCGAATCGCTTCCCCTTTGGTTCTGACCACCGGACTTATTTACAAGTAGCGATATAGACAAACGAGACCAGTGGTTTGGTGCAAAGGAAACCAATGTTTATTAAAAATAGAGAAACAATTACTATACAGAGAAAATCTCTATGGATGCAACACAATTACACTTAACGGGGGAGGAGAAACGAACACATCGAGGGAAAATGACTAAAATGACACTTTAGCAATTCCCCTTAACTCCCACCCTTTACACGTATCTAGATTGTCTTGTAATGGGTCAGAACATAAGAACATAAGAAATAGGAGCAAGAGTAGGCCAATCGGCCCCTCGAGCCTGCTCCACCATTCAATAAGATCATGGCTGATCTGATCCTAACCTCAAATCTTCTATCACTCTGCATCCACCCGAACCCATGTGATCTCCCGGGAGAGGCGAAAAACCAGATAAAGACCCAATGGCCAATTTGGGAGAAAAAAATCTGGGAAATTCCTCTCCGACCCATCTAGGCGATCGAAATTCTTCCAGGAGATCACTCTGTCCCTATATTTCCTACAGTACTTACCTTCTGTAAAGGCGATCTCCACCCCAGCCAGGAACAGGAATAAAACCATCTCCTGAAATCTAACAGAATTAGAACACAGTAGGAGCAGAACAAGGCTACACGGCCCCTGGGCCCGCTCCACTACCCACAGGGCCATGACCATTCCGAACCCAGACTCATGTCCAATTTCCTGCCCGCTCCCCGTAACCCTTTATTCCCTTTTACTTCTAGGAAACTATCTATTTCTGTTTTAAATTTATTTAATGATGTAGCTTCCACAGCTTTCTGGGGCAGCAAATTCCACAAACCTACCACCCTCTGAGTGAAGAAGTTTCTCCTCATCTCAGTTTTGAATGAGCAGCCCCTTATTTTAAGATTATGCCCCCTAGTTCTAGTTTCACCCATCATTGGGAACATCCTCACCGCATCCACCCGATCAAGCCCCTTCACAATCTTATATGTTTCAATAAGATCGCCTCTCATTCTTCTGAACTCCAATGAGTAGAGTCCCAATCTACTCAACCTCTCCTCATATGACCACCCCCTCATCCCCGGGATTAACCGAGTGAACCTTCTTTGTACTGACTCGAGAGCAAGTATGTCTTTTCTTAAGTATGGACACCAAAACTGTATGCAGTATTCCAGGTGCGGCCTCACCAATACCTTGTACAACTGCAGCAATACCTCCCTGTTTTTATATTCCAACCCCCTAGCAATAAAAGCCAACATTCCATTGGCCTTCTTAATCACTTGCTGCACCTGCATACTAACTTTTTGAGTTTCGTGCACCAGGACCCCCAGATCCCTTTGTACTACAGTACTTTCCAGTTTCTTGCCATTAAGATAATAACTTGCTCTATGATTTTTCCTGCCAAAGTGCATAACCTCACACTTTCCAGTATTGTATTCCATCTGCCAAATCTCTGCCCACTTACTTAGCCTGTCTATGTCCCTTTGCAGGTTTTTTATGTCCTCCTCACTCACTACTTTCCCTCCCATCTTTGTATCATCTGCAAACTTTGATATGTTACACTCGGTCCCCTCCTCCAAATCGTTAATATAGATTGTAAAGAGTTGGGGACCCAGCACTGACCCCTGCGGAACACCACTAGTTACTGGTTGCCAATCTGAGAACGAACCATTTATCCCAACTCTCTGCTTTCTGTTAGAGAGCCAATCCTCCACCCACGCCAGAATATTACCCCCAATCCCGTGATTTTTTATCTTGAGCAATAATCTTTTGTGTGGCACCTTGTCAAATGCCTTTTGGAAGTCTAAATACACTACGTCCACTGGTTCCCCTTTATCCACCCTGTATGTTACTTCCTCAAAAAACTCAAGCAAATTTGTTAAACATGACTTCCCCTTCATGAAACCATGCTGAGTTTGCCCTATTAAATTATGTTTATCCAAATGTCCCGTTACTGTCTCCTTAATAATGGACTCTAACATTTTACCAACCACAGATGTTAGGCTAACAGGTCTATAGTTTCCAGCCTTCTGCCTACTACCCTTTTTAAATAAGGGTGTTACATTAGCAGTTTTCCAATCTGCCGGGACCTTTGCTGAGTCCAGTGAGTTTTGGAAAATTATTACCAATGCATCCACAATCCCTACCGCTACTTCCCTCAAGACCCTGGGATGCAAGCCATCAGGTCCAGGGGATTTATCCGCCTTGAGTCCCATTATTTTACCAAGTACCACTTCCTTAGTGATTTTAATCGTATTTAGTTCCTCCCCCCCTAGAGCCCCCTGTTTGTCCAGTGTTGGGATATTCTTAGTGTCCTCTACTGTAAAGACTGATACAAAATAATTGTTCAGTGTTTTTGCCATCTCCATGTTTCCCACCATTAATTTCCCGGTCTCATCCTCTAAGGGACCAACATTTACTTTAGCCACCCTTTTTCTTTTTATATAACTATAGAAACTTTTACTATCTGTTTTTATATTTTTTGCTAATTTACTTTCATAATCTACCTTCCCTTTCTTAATCAATCTTTTTGTTATTTTTTGCTGTCTTTTAATGACTTCCCAATCTTCCATCCTCCCACTAGATTTGGCTACCTTATATGCCCTTGTTTTTAGTCGGATACTATCCTTAATTACTTTACTTAGCCACGGATGGCTATCTTTTCTTTTACACCCTTTTTTCCTCAGTGGAATATATTTTTTTTGGAAGTTGTAAAATAACTCCTTAAATGTACACCACTGGTCATGTACCGTCTTACCCTTTAATCTATTTTCCCAGTCCACTCTAATTAATTCCGCTCTCATACCTTCATAGTCTCCTTTATTCAAGCTCAGCACGCTTGTTTGAGATCCAACCTTCTCACCCTCTAATTGAATATGGAACTCAACCATGTTATGGTCACTCATTCCAAGGGGATCCTTTACTAGGACATTTTTAATTAATCCTGAAAGTTGATGCTCACCAGTCTAGGATGTTGGAATGCCTGCTCCGTGCCCTGTTGCCTGCCGATGTTTTAGGTTTTCACCGCCCCAAAGCAGAGATACCCCAGTAATTCAAACGTAACTGCGGGTATCCTACTTCCCTGGACGGGCTCTTCGTCGACGATCCTCTCGCTGGGTTGATGATACGGCAGGGCACCGGAGGCGAGGCGGGAGAGAGAGAGAGAGATGGCCTCCCGAGGGACTAGTTATACCCTTCTCGGTCGCCCTTATCTCCTGCCAGATCAGCTCATTTCTTTGGTCTAATCTGGACGTATTGAAACGCATACAAAAGGTACCGATCTGGGCCCATCGACCTGGATGGCCGGTTAATTGGTTTTAAACGCCTCATCAGTGTTCCCCTTTGTCCAACTGGTTTAGTGATGGGGCCATTCCAGTCTGAATGCCCCGTTGATCGTTTGTAAACCATGTCGATGTTCTCTAACCGAAGGTCTGAATGCAGCTAAGCTTGTCCTATTACATTTTGAATAGGCCTTGCCTGCTCTTGTTTGTTTGTGCAAACAACCTTGATGATTTTTAATCAGAGGCCGAATGCCACTGGGTTTGCTTCTCATGCATAAATGCAGAAGGTCTGTCCGCATTCGAGTTTTCTGGAAAGTTCCTTCTCACAGTCATCAGAATACAAGCTTGTCAGTCCAAACTGAAACTTACAGGCTTTGGCCATGAGGCTGACCGCAGCCATCTTGTTGAGCCCTGGATTCCAAACTCAGTCCAACCAGGGCTTCTTTAATAAACCAAAAGTAAATCGGGGGTGCGGGGGGGGAGACATGAAATTTGCGAATCCTTTCACATTCAATGTGGGAGCTAGCAAATCTGTTGATATTTTCAATAAGTGCCAAAAATAGAGATTATTTTAATGTATAATTGAGTTTTCTAGGATCGCTAAGTTGCTGGTTGCACATCTGGAGCATCGAATGATAACCATATTAATGGAAGCATTTTATAGTGGAATAAGCTACAGGAATTCTGTAATACTGTTTGACCTTGAAGCTCGCGTAATTGTTAGATACTTGCTTTCACAAAGAGCCCCCTCTGTAGCATCCTTGCACATGTGATTATTGCATGGGTAGAAGGTGAAATTATAATTCCACCATTTTGACTACTTATATAAACAAGATTTCAGTGAGCGAGTGGTCAATCTATGGAACAGACACCCCAGGGAGATGGTGGAAGTGGCTGGTAGTAATCATTCAAATGCAAATTAGATAGATTTCTTTCAGAAAATAACATTTTGGGATACAGTATATGAGTAATTTGAGACATGGAATGTGGTAAGTGTCGCATGCTTGGGAGGAAAAAGGTGACTTTTAGACCTATGGTTTGCATAGCTTCCCAGCACCGACCGGGGTTGTCTTCATGCCATTTCTGGGTCTGTTGTGGACTAACTGATAAAGATTGATTGCTATGATTAGTCAACAACTCCATTATTATTGTATCATGCGAGTCTTCTTCTTAGACAGCCCCTCAGAACCGAGGATGACTTGCTTCCACATTAAAAATGAGTTCTCAGGTGACTGATGAGTCCAATGCGGGACCTACAGTCTCTGTCACAGGTGGTGTAGATGGTGGTTGAAGGGGCAGGTGGGTGGGGTGCTTGGGTTGGCGTGCGCTGCTTGCGCCTGGCTTAAACTTGCTCCCGGCGAAGAGACTCGAGGTGTTCGGCGCCTTCCCGGATGCTTCTCCTCCACTTCGTGCGGTCTTGGGTCAGGGATTCCCAGGTGTCGGTGGGGGTGTTGCACTTTTTCAAGGAGGCTTTGAGGGTGTCCTTGAAGCGTTTTCTCTGCCCACCTGGGGCTCTCTTGTCGTGTCGCAGTTTCGAGTAGAATGCTTGTTCTGGGAGTCTCATATCGGGCATGCAGACGATGTGACCCGTCCATCGGAGCTGATCGAAGAAGGCAAACTAGATGGACCTCGGTCTTTTTTTGTCTAGAAAATCCTGTGTTCCTAAACACAAGGTCGCAAGTGATCTTTTGAAGCGCCGTAACCTTTTGGAATCTATGTTGCCTTCAAAGAGATAACTTTTTCCAGAGTCTCTCGGTACCAAGGGGCCGATTTTAACCCTACTCGCTCAGCAGAAACCCGGCAGGTGGACAGTTATGATCACCCTGTCTCTTAACTGTCCAAAAGCCGCCATGGTCGAAACATCTGCAATTTTAACACCTCCTGAGCAAGCAGCAAGGACACGTGCCCGGAGCCAACAGGGTCCTTCTTTATATATGCATGTTGTGGCCTAATGGCATCATTGAGACCCGACTGCAGTTTTAACTTGGGCCTGAGCGGGGAATCCACCTGGAGTTAAAATCAGGGCCCAAGAATTTAGAGGGATTTATTTGGCTTTTAAAATTTCAGGAATTTCAAACCTAGACAACCAAACTTCCTACAGGTGGCAAATAAGAAGTTGAAGAGAAGCTCGTGCTGTGCCGAGGACCTTCTTTTTCAACACTATGTTAAAGACAACTGTTCTAATTTTGCTATCGTACTTTTGTTCTAATTTTCTGTTTGCATTTTCTTCTGAAATTGATTCTAATAACTGGATTAATCTAACTAAACCAGTTCTGTGAATAAGAAGAGAATATGTGTCACTAAATGAAAAGAAGCAAATCAAGTTAAGCTAAACCCTCCCCATAGCCACCACAAATTCCATTCATTCCATATCCTGGAGATTTTAGTGCTGTTTTTCTTGGTGTATATTCACACATCATCTTTACCACCAGTGAAGTGGTTCTTGTTTCGTTGTGACACTAAAGGTGGTGTACGAGCAGGATCAATGTCAGATCAAATAGATCTGCAGACTCAGAGTTGAAATCCCAGCACCTGGTGGATTGAGACCCAAACTGCAGATTGCAGCCCACAGAAACATGGCCGCCAGGTTCCAAAGGGCAGGGCAAGGGAAGAAAGAAATTGTAATTTAATGTAAAAATAAATCTCCCAAATTGGTTGTCCCTCCTGAGAATAATAGTACAAACCCACATTTTTCAAATACTTTCGGATGCACACATTACAACATCGTCACCCAGTCATCATTACACAATAGCATCAAGTGTCTTCATGCCCATTCAAATCTTGAAGTCCGATTGGGTTTTGGATGTACCGCTATGAATTGGCTCTCCAAACTTGAAGTAACCTCAAAGTGATTTGCTCCCTTGTTCATGGTGAATGCACCACTGGGGTCTAAAGTTGCAGAGTTGCTGAGGATTGCCCTGTCTGCAGCAGATGTACAAAAGAAACTTTTCTGTTGTTTGTCTTGGGTATCTTCGGCAAACCATGGGCAGGATCCTACAGTTCAGATTTCCAAGTGAAAAACGTTGTGCGTGCTTTAAAAAAAAATTCTTACAAGAGTGATGCTCTACCTTATACCACCACACTAAGGGGGTGATTTTATCACTGGGGATGAGATGGAGGCAGGACTGCTGCTTGTCAGGTTCTAGTCCCACCTCCATCGACAACCGGCCAACCCACGCTATTTTCCCTTGATTGACCTTGTTAAGCTCGCCCAGCGGGCTTAGCAGGCCAATTAAGGGAAAGCCGGTGACCGAGAGCGTCAGCATATGACGTTTCATCTGTCAAAAAATTTTGACAGATGAATTGTCATCGTTTGACAGCTTTGAGAGGCTGTCAAACACTGAGAATCTCTGTTCTTTGGTGAGTCCTTGTACTGGCGAGGTTCAGAGCCGTCGGGAAGCCCACACTTTAGGGCTCAAAATAGGGATTAGCTAAAAAAACTGCCTGTTAACAGGCAGTTAATTGGCACTAATCTCCTTCCCACCTCGAGAGGTCGGGTACCTGCCTCCTGGGAAGATGGCACGGAGGCGGGTTGGGGGCGGGGTGGGTACCCACTCCCAGATTCTGCCATTTTCCCGGCAGTCCTGCCTCCCCAGGGCTGGGAAAATCACCCCCTTAACATCAGCCAGCTATTTCTGCCCTATTTTAGTTTTAATTTTCTGTTGGACGTGGTTAAACGGCATTGTTTGTGAGAGTTATCTAAATGTACAATTGGGAATGATGAGCTACAAAAAAAAAGTCAATGTGTTTAATCTTAACATCTATGTTCATCAGGAAACCTCATTCAAAAAGTGCAAATGTTGGGCATTACCCTCCACAAACAGACAGAAGTAGATCGACCTCAATCGTAGATCTGCAAAGACTTGATTTGAAACTCCGCATTCTAGACAATGGGGCAGAAATTCGGGTCGGGGGCTTGCCGCGCTTGCAAGCCCCCGATCTGCACTTACCCGACGCGCCGGCCGTTGAGCTTCAGGGACGCCTGGAATTCCTGTTTTAAAATGTTGACTCCCGGGCAGCGTCTGACGTCACGCCGCCCAGGAGTGCAGCCAGCGCGAAGCCTGGAGCGCGCAGTGCAAGTGAGACACGCCCCTTGAGGTCTCATTTTAAAAGGACACGCCCCCAATGTTTCTCACAAGCTGCAAAGCATTTTTACATGTAGAGCAGCATTTTAAATAGGTTTTTGGTATTTTTAAGAAGCTTTTGGTAACTTTTATAAACTTTTAAAAACGTTTACATTATTTTGAAGAATCTGAAGTCGTTTTAAACAGAATTAAAGTGATTTAAAGACTTTTAAAAGCCCTGAAAGCATTTTTTTCATTCCATTTATTTAATTAGCAACGTCGTCGTCGTACGTGTCTTCACACTGTTCCCTTTGGGGAACTGTATGAAGTGGTGGAAGGATTTCTGGCCGTGATTAACGCTCCTTCCGTGACCGTAACCATCTTTGTACCAGCCATTAGGGTGGTTAGTCCTATGGCGGGAGGGTTTTACGGGCTCCCACAACCTATACGAGGGGGGGGGCCACCCACACCCACGGACGCAAATATCCCACTGGATGTCTACCCAGAATTTAGAGCCGGAGCTCCGACTCCACTTGCCGGGACTGTCTGGAGCAGGGTTAGAAACCCTACGCCGTGTGGCCCAGCGGTGGGGATGCTACCGCTACGCCAAAGGCCCACTCAGATTAGCAACGTGAAATGGCTGGAATGAGCACAATTCACGGCATTAAAAGAACTCACAATTGAACTGATGATGACCTCAGCAATCTCCTCAACGAGGTGGAGGCGCAGCGCCTGCTCATCATTGGTAATGAGAAGTCCAAGGCGCCGCAAAAAGGACAGATGATAGCTTGGTCTTTCAAGTGGCAGCATAGGGCTCCAGTCACGGGGAGGGAAAAGGTGCAGGAAACGTATGGGTGTCACCTTTTGCGCGGAGTGGGCCTTTTGCGTAGCGGTAAGCATCCCCGCCGCTGGGCCAGAAGGAGTAGGGTTTCGAGCCCCGCTCCAGACAGTCCCGGCAAGTGGAGTCGGAGCTCCAACTATAAATTCTGGGTGGACATCCAGCGGGATACTTGCGTCCGCGGGTGTGGGTGGCCCCCCCCCCCCTCAGATGGGTTGTGGGAGCCCGTAAAACCCTCACGCCATAGGACTAACCACCCTAATGGCTGGTATGAAGATGGTTATGGTCACGGAAGGAGCATTAACGTGGCCAGAAATCCTTCCACCACTTCATACAGTTCCCAAAAGGGAACAGTGTGAGGATACATACGACGATGACCTCTTGCGCAATGCACCTTCTTGCACCCTCAGTCGCAGATGCGAGGGGGCAAATCGTGCAATTGTTAAATTTTTCATTTTATTGACATGTAAAATGTTGGCCCAGTAATTCCATTCCAAACGCGGGAGTACGGTCGGGGTACTCACGCGTCTGGCCGGAGAAAATGCCGGTTTTCAGCATGCACAGCGCATGCGGGGAAAACCGGTATTTCCTGTCCTCTGAACGAAGGGGTTCAGAGGCAGAACGCGTGCGACTGCACAGGCAGCGCGTGCGCAGTAAAATTCGCCGGTTTCATTCATGCTTTCAGTGAGGTTAAGTCCTTACAACTTACACATGAAAAAAGCATGAGTACAGTTGCTCCAGAGGCTGCGGAGGAAGATATATTTTATCATGGAGCTTCTGAAAGGCAATATTTTTGTTTGGGAAAGGGAGGAAAGTTATTTTAAGAAATGCTGAGGTAAGTTTTAAAGTTTATTATTGTTTTTTAAAATGGATTTTCAGTACTGTAGGTAGAAGGAGCAATTGTGGCTATGTGAATTGAATTTGCTGTGTTTATTAAATGTGAAAATGACTCCAACATTTTAAAGAAAGAAACTTTTCATCAGTAATATACTCTTTTAAGTAATTATGTATGTATGTCTGTATATATTCCTTTGCGTATATGTATGTATATATTCCTTTACTTATGTGTATGAATGTATGTATTTAATTATGACTTTCAGAGAAAGTAACTTATTGGAAAATCATAATGAAATACATACATTCATACACATAAGTAAAGGAATATATACATATACGTAAAGGAATATATACGGACATACATACATAATTACTTAAAAGAATATATTACTGATAAATAGTTTCTTTCTTAAAAATGTTGGAAATGTTACATTACTCATTTTAGAACAGTCATTTTCACATTTAATAAACACAGCAAATTCAATTCACACAGCCACAATTGCTCCTTCTACCTACAGTACTGAAAACCCGTTTAATAAAAAAAAAAAAAAATTAAACTTTAAAACTTACCTCATCATTTCTTAAAATAACTTTCCTCCCTTTCCCAAACAAAAATATTGCCTTTCAGAAGCTCCACGATAAAATATATCTTCCTCCGCAGCCTCTGGAGCAACTTTACACATGCTTTTTTCATGTGTAAGTTGTAAGGACTTAACCTCACTGAATCCATGAATGAAATCGACGAAGTTCACTGCGCACGCGCTGTGCCTCTGAACCCCTTCGTTCAGAGGACAGGAAATGCCGGTTTTCTCCGCATGCGCTGTGCATGCTGAAAACCGGCATTTCCTCCGGCCAGACGCGTGAGTACCCCGACCGTACTCACGCGTTTGGAACGGAATTACTGGGCCAATATACAGCTTACTTCTAACCTTGTAAATGGGGTACTCTGAGGATGTGAATCTTGATCACAGTGTAACACCAGCTCCCGCTCTTCTCACTCACCTTAAGTACAGAGCTGTATCCTACAGCTTCTGAACATCAGATGAAGGAAGGTTGGTGATTAGAAAAGCTGAGCTACAAGTCTGTTACTGAATTTTCATGTGAATTACTGCAATTAAAAATGCATTTGTCGGGCATGTAATTGAGGTTGCAAAAACATTGATCTCATGTTTTATATGTGTGTACAGTACAACCATTCGTTTAACCTGATTGTGCAAATTGCGTTAATGGAGCTGTTGCTATGATGTCAGTGTATGATTGCATTCCTCTGGGGGTAAAGCCAAATGCAATATTTTATTTAAACCTATAATAGCTTCCTCAGTCTGATAAAATTCTGCCAAACATTAGGTAATGTTGATGTACAATGTATAGCAACATTTAAAACGGAGTTTGATTCTAGTCAGACATCTCAACTCCTTAAAGGTTCAGTTTGGAACAGAATGTGTGGCACATGGTTCTGTGACATGGTGCTAAATTCATTGCCAAATTAGGGTGCAAAATAAAGCTTTGTTTCTGGCTGTTTCCTCTTGTGCTTTTTGTACTTTGGAACGCTGTTTTGTAAAGTGTTTGTAAATTAATACAAACACAGTCCAGAGTCAGAAGAGAAAAAGAAAAAAATATGTTGGTTATGTTTGCACATTGTAGGTGGCAGATAGAGACCTCTGGTGGGTCTCTGAAAATAACCAGCAAGCAGTATTGTCTTTGAATGACAAGCAGCTCTTTACTGCCTTAACTCTCCTGCTTTCCTTTGTGCATTATTTCCCCAACTTGCAGAGGCTTAATCCAGACTTGGCATATTGGGAAAAGATTTCCTGTTTGTTATTGAAACAAAATCAGTGTTTTCCTATTATTCGCCTTTACAATTCTGCTACAAGTGATTAATGGAGGAATTTTTTTCTCAGGAACAGTGGCTCCTGGTTAAGCAACGCCTCGATTTTTGAAATTCTCATCCTTGTTTTCAGATCCCTTCATGGCCTCGCCCCTCCCTATCCCTAATCTCTTCCAGCCCGACAACCCTCCGAGATATCTGCACTTCTCCAATTCTGGCCTCTTGAGCATCCCCGATTTTAATCGCTCCACCATTGGCGGTTGTGCCTTCAGCTGCCAAGGCCCTAAGCCCTGGAATTCTCTCCCTAAACCTCTCCACCTCTACTGCTTTTTCCTCCTTTAAGACACTCTTTATAACCTACCTCTTTGACCAAGCCTGCCCTAATATCTCCTTATGTGGCTCGGTGTCAAATTTTGTTTGTTAATGCTCCTGAGAGACATTTTACTATGTTAAAGGTGCTATATAATACAAGTTGTTGTTTGTTCAGTTTTTAAAATATCAATAAACTTAATCAGGCACACATCTTGTCTCCTCCTGGCTGCACACACCATCCTGAGTTGGAAACCAATGTGTTAAAAAAAAAAATGCTGTCTTGAGGAGTGTGCGTTCGTAATAGTGATAAGAAAAGGTGCATGAAGCGCTTATCAACTGGACAATGCAATGGACTTCATTAGCTGATAGAGATTTTGTGCAACATAACATAAGTATTGGACAAGGAAAGTTCACTCCTTGCCGAGACCATGAGCATTCTGTCTTATCGTAGATTCTACCCGGCTGATTTAGCAATCTGAAGAAAAGTGTTATAGCATTTCTCTCTGATCCCAAATCTCAAGTAAAGGCCCACAATGCCAATCTAACTTAAAACACCTTTATTATTGAAACACACTCAGTTGCTTTCCACAGATGATCTGTCAGTGGTCTTAGCAGTGCAGGCAGGAACCATCATGTTCAAGGGAATAATTGCTCACCTCTTCCGATACTATCCCAATTCACTGTGGTAGAAAATCTGCCGATTCAGTGAGACACTGTCTCACAATTGACCTGCAGTTCGATCTACCCTCGAGTTGAGGTTTCTTTGTGCAGTGGCAGACCTGGAGTGTTGGATTCAGCAAGTTTACATTGCTCTCTGCAAGTTGGAGTTGTGCAGAGGGTGGCTGTGCATTGTCAACATAAATGGAATGATGTGCAAAGAAAGAAAGATAGATTTGATATTTACCTTGTACCTTTCATGTCCTTGGGATGTTTCAAAGCCCTGCGCAGCGAACAATGTACTTTTGAAGTGTTGTCACTGTTGTTATGTAGGTAACTACGGCTGACAATTTGTGCACAGCAAGAGCCCCATGAGCAGCAATGTTGATGGCTAGTTAATCTATTTTGTTGGTGTTGATTGAGGATAAATGTTAGTCAAGATACCAGGAGAATTTTCTGCTCTTCTTCAAATGTGATCTTTTACATCCACCTGAACAGGCAAATAGGGCTTCAGCTTAATGGCTCGTCTGAAAGACGGCCCCTCCGACGATGCACACTCGCTCAGTACTGCACTGATGTGTCAGCCGAGGTTATGTGGCCAAATCTTGGCGTGTGCTTGTACCCATGACCCGACTGGGAGGAGAGAACACTGAGTCAATATTCTTTTAATGTTCCAGGTGTGTATCTCTTATCTCCCCTCTAGGGTGGTTATTCAGAAAGCATCATACCACATTAATCTAACCTATTACTTGAACAATTGCTCCTATTTTTTGCATCTGGTTGGATGGATTCCAGGAGGTTTCATCACATGACCTCCCACCTCCAATCACCCCGCCCGCAAACTCCCACCATTGGTCATCCTCACGGTGCACTGACTTTCTACACCAATTGGAAAGCGACCAGTCTCTTTGTTTACCAATTAGCTGATTCTGGACTGTCAGTCAAACAGACTACCCCTCCCCCATCTCCAATATTTTTTATAACTAATATAACAGAGTCAGAAGGTTGTGGGTTCAAGTCCCACTCCAGAGACTTAAGCACATAAATCTAGGTTGACACTCCAGTGCAGTACTAAGGGAGCACGGCACTGCTGGAGGTGCATCTTTCGGATGAGACGTTAAACCGAGGCCCCGTCGGCTCTCTCTCGGATGGACGTAAAAGATCCCATGGCATTATTTCGAAGAAGAGCAGGGGAGTTATCCCCGGTGTCCTGGCCAATATTTATCCCTCAATCAACATCACTAAAAAAACAGATTATCTGGTCATCATCACATTGCTGTTTGTGGGAGCTTGCTGTGCGCAAATTGGGGATGCCGTGTTTCCTACATTACAACAGTGACTCCACTTCAAAAAGTACTTCATTGGCTCAAAGCGCTTTGGGACGACTGGTGGTCGTGAAAGGTGCTACAGAAACACAAGTCTTTCCTTTTCTAATAGATGAAAATGTTCAAAGAAATTTAAAAATAAACACAATTCTTTTCATGGCCCATGGTTTTTTTGTCTCCCCAAGTTGCTTGCAGCAGTTTTTCTGGAGATTAATCTTTAATTCCTGGAGACTACAGGACACTCATGGAGGGTTGGCAACCCCAGCACTCATCACCTACCCCCACCCGACCCTTTGTCTGTTCTCTGCTCTAATTGTCTCTTACATCACTGCTGATGTCTGGTGTTCTGATTCATCATGTGTAACTGTAACCAGCTGGAAAGTGTCTGATCAGTATTATGCGGATGAGAGAGGCTGTCTTTGTTGCATGGCTTCCTACTCCATTTTTGCATTAGAAACAAGCCTGGTTAAAGCTCTTGATTGACTCTGGGTCAGATCTTTGTGAATTTAACTGAACAGACTCCACAGCAAGTGTCACAAGTGTTTTGGTGTTTCTTTAAAAGTTGAAGAACATTGAATAATTTGAGAATCAAATATAACCTTCGTTCAGAGAAAGTGAGAAACGGGCACTTTAAGCGTGCATGTTTGAATATTCCTTCCTTGAATCAACAGCCCATTAGTCGCCATGGAAACAATTCCTGGGGCAATTGCAGTGGATGGTGTCGGTAAACAGGAAGCCAGGCCTTGCTGTATAATCATTCTATTACTGGGAAACATTGATCAAAGTTCCATTATGCAATGGGAAATTTGCCTTGGAGAGAGAACAGCAGAATGATCAGAGGAAAATGGAATGGTCTAAAGAATAAAAGGGAAGGCTATTAAATTGTTGGGAAAAGTTCCACATAATTTGCAATGCAAAATATGATTATTTAAATTTTAAGCCTCGTTTTAACCCTGTTCCCAGCTGCTATTGCACTTCCTCATGTGAGAATTCCCATGTTAATATTCCTCCCAACTGAGATCGAATGTTCTGCTATAATGAAGTGCCTCTGGTAACCCGACTCATTCATTGAGAGGAATTCAGGCTTCGGGTTTTTTTTTAAACCATGCACCGACTTGCAGTGAGCTGTCACTGTGTTAGTGACTGAGATTCGAACCCAGATCCTCGAGTGGGAATATAGCACTCCACCACTGGAGCCCAGTCAGTCAAAGATACCATGGTACAATAGCAAAATACTGCGGATGCTGGAAATCTGAAATAACAACAGAAAATGCTGGAAATACTCAGCAGGCCAGTCAGCATCTGTGGAGAGAGAAACAGAGTTAGTGGGCTAGATTTTCAGGGAGCCGTCAGGCAGGGTTTCAGGCGTGTGGCGGGGGGGGGGAATCCCGAATTCAGGGGTCCCGACACCATCCCGCCCAAAACCCCGCCCCACATAAGTTTCAGGGGTGGCGGGTACCCGCCCCACACTGGGACCCGCCGAAACCAGGCAGGAAGGGATTAGTGCCAATTAACTGCCTGTTAACAGGCAGTTTTTAGCCTAATCCCTATTTTGAGGGGTTTCGTGTGGGTTTCCCGACGGCTCCAAACCACGCCAGGTAGAGCAGGCGGGTCGTCGTGTTGAAGGAGTTGAAGGGGTCGCGATGTCGGCGCTCAGGTGAGTGATGGGTGCATGAGTGTAAAGGTAAGTGTGTTTGGTGTGTCTAAAGTGTGCAAAGAACTTTTACTTACCTGTACTTACCTTAACAGCCTTTCTTCCTGTAGCCGTCGGGAGCCCATCACTCAGCCGGAACTGAAAGCTGAATGGCTGCGATCTGTCAAAAGTGACAGCCTTCAGCTTCGAGTGTCGGTGAGAGTTCTAACTGAGTCTGCGTAGAATGACTCAGCTTAGAACGCAGACTGTCGGTGTTTCACAGCTGCAAACAGCTGTGAGACACTGATATTTCATCTGTCAGGAAATCTTGACAGATGAAATTTCAGTCTGTGACGTCACCTGTTGCCGGGTGGCCCTTAATTGGCCTGCTAGGCCAATCAAGGGAGAATCGCACGGATTGGCCGGACGTCGAAGTAGGCAGGTCAAAAACCTGAACAGGGAAGTCCCGCCTTCTTCCCGACAGGTTCCACAAAATCGACCCCAGTGTTTCAGGTCTGGGACCCTTCATCAGATACCATGGTGCTGTTTTCAGGTTCAGTCAGAGGGAGACAGCAAGCAGAGGTCATGAACTTCTCCACAGATTTAGAACATAAGAAATAGGAGCAGGTGTAGACCATTTGGCCCTTCGAGCCTGCTCCGCCATTCAATAAGATCATGGCTGATCTTCTACCTCGTCTCCACTTTCCTGCCCTATCCCCATATCCCTTGACTCCCTTAATACCCCAAAATCTATCGATCTCTATCTTGAATATACTCAACGACTGAGCCTCCACAGCTCTCTGGGGTAGAGAATTCCAAAGATTCACCACCCTCTGAGTGAAGAAATTTCTCCTCATTTCAGTCCTAAATGGCTGACCCCTTATTCTGAGACTGTGACCCCTGGTTCGAGACTCCCCAGCCAGGGGAAACATCCTCCCTGCATCTACCCTATCAAGCTCTAAGAATTTTGTATGTCTCATTCTTCTAAACTCTAGAGAATATAGGCCTAGTCTACACAATCTCTCCTCATAGAACAATCCCCCCATCCCAGGAACCAGTCTGGCAAACCTTTGTTGCACTCCCTCTATGGTAAGGAGACCAAAACTGTACACAGTACTCCAGGTGTGGTCTCACCAGGGCCCTAAATAATTGCAGTAAGACGTCTTTAGTTAAAGTGGTTGTTCATAATCGAGGGTGACACTTCAGTGCAGTACTGAGGGAATGCTGCATTGTTGGAGGTGTTGTCTTTCATGGCACTATTCAAACATGAGCGGTGAATTATCCCGGTGTCCTGGCCAACATTTATCCTTCGATCAATATAATTAAAACAGATTATCCGGTCATTTATCTCATTGCTGTTTGTGGGACCTTGCGGTGTGCGAATTGGCTGCTATGTTTTCCTACATTACAACGGTGACGACACTTCAAAAGCACTTCATTGGCTGTAGAGAGCTTTGGGATGTCCTGAGATTGTGAAAGCAGCTATATAAATGCAAATTCTTTTTTTTCTGAAATGGAATCTAATAGATTTAGTTGAATGGTTGAATTTTATTAAGTAATGATAATGTGAATGCTTGTGTACTGTTCCAGGCAATTAGAGATCTAAACAGCAGATTGAAGGAGGAGATCATTCCTCATGTACAAATATATTATTGGTATTCAATCACATCTTTTGAGTTGTAGAGAAGTACTCCTTTCATAAAGAAACTTTTCATGTTTTTGTGTTTAGAACAATAGCTTGTTGTGGTTTGAACTTCATTTGGAGTTGGGTCAGTGTGCGGCATAGCCTCATATTACAGGAAACTCTCGATTTACCAGCACCTAAATAACCGGAAATCTCTGTTAACCGGCAAAATTCAGGAGTAGGTTCAGGTAAGTTTTACTTCATATTAGTGACAGTTCCTGGATCTGTGGCTGTGTAACTGGGGCTCCTACACTTGTTGCTAAGCAACAGGGACGCTTGGTCTGTGGCCGGAGTTCCTGCACATGTTGCTAAGCAACAGGGAAGCCTGGATTTGTTGCTGTGTACGGAGCTCTCGTACCTTTTAACTATACCTCTCTGTAATCCGGACTTTTTGATAAACTGGCACCATGCCGGTCCCGTCGGTGCCGGATACCAAAGAGTTTCCTGTAAATGGGAACCCATTTTTAGTTAAGTCTGGTATGGATTTGCACAGAATATGGGTATGCTTAAATACATAACTAATTCCTTTTTGGTAACCCTCCCAAAGAAGGACTGGTGGTGTTTTCTGCTTTACCTCACCTATTAAGGGAGACTTGCTTTATGGAGACGGGAGGCCAATCAAAGCTTCTCCATCATTTCTTAAGCAACTGCTGTGCAGCAGAGCTTGTTAACACATGCCACCCTTTATGTTTTTAAGTCGTAGTTAACAACTTTTCAACACATTTATGATGAAATAAAAATATATCTATCAAAAATGTTGAATATCAGAATTTCAGAACATATAAGGAGAGCAGCATACAATAAATTACTTTGCCCTTAAAGAACAGTTGTGTGTAAACTGACCTGTTCCTTTTAAGGATTCAGGGCTGAATTGCTGTAATATGCTGAGGTCAATCAGAGGCTAATTGCTCTTGGAGAAACGCTGGGTAACGGAGGTGATAATGTTGGAATGATATTGTTGCCCTTGTCCTTTATCTCTCATTCATTTTTTGTAATTTATCTCTACATAGCCTCAACATTATACTTTTTGGTCTATATACTAATATAAAATGTCAGTTTTTGCATGTTTGGTAAATGTTAATGATTTATTTTGGCAAATAGCACGAACTTTTTAAAGTTGGGAATTTATAACTAATTTGTAGTAGTGAAGACTATGACATCAGTTGAGTATCTGTGATATTGGAACAAGGTTATGCAAAAAATCATGTTATGGCAATGAACGTTGTTTTTTTTTCCAGATACTTTAGTTCCATTTTAGAAACTTCTGAATGGTGAAAACGTTTTGTTGATTGGGAGCTGCCAAAAATTCTCTTCCCAAAGATTGAATAGTCCTTTGTATTAAAAATATTGTAGACTATATAGGCCCGTGAATATGTTTTGTAAACCAACTTTTTCAAGACTTCCTGCAGTGAGTCTAGTAGTTCATTGGTGTGTCTGATGTCCCAACTAAACTCTGGTGTGAGTTCTTGATCGCAATTCTTCACAGGCCAATTTCTTAATCTTGGTCTTGCTGAGGACGGTATTGAGCAAAAGCTAAACAATGGGTGGGTAAGAGAAGGTGGGGAAATTGGAAAATTGTTCATTCAAGCATCTGCACCTATTATAAAAGTAAAGCCTAGCTTGATTGGTTCTGTTTAACACGGATGTACAAGTGTGGTCTTGATGTTGTAGATGGCCGATGATGCTTGTTGTCTTCCACTCTCATGTTCGATAAAACCCAGCACCGACGCCATTGTGCCAGTTATTTTTCCCCAGCTATTAAGATTGTGATTTTTTTCCCCCCTGTGCTTGCCTCCTCTTATCATATTGTGGCAAGTCTCCAGTTTATCTATCAGAGTTTAGATTAAATTGTCTGTGAACAATGAAGAAGAATTTACAAGGTAGGTAATCTGTCTAAACTGTCACGGTTAAGTTTGTAAAAATAATGCTCCTGTTTTGGAAGAAATTGCACCGAACCTCTTTTTCCAAGCACTAAGTGCATTCCTAAGACTCAAAATTTCGAGATTGCGTGACCCAAGTCTGCCACGGATGAATGGCTGATTGAAATCCATCTGCATGGTTTTATAAATATTTTTTTTGCTCAGTACACTTCCTTGTCAGATTTGTTGTAAAAATATTAACAGGAATTCCATGCAACAAATGTTAATTAGTCACATATATAATATATGTTTTGTCTGTTTGGTTTAAGAACTATAACAAATGCAGCCTATGGCTTAGAATCAAAAATTCCCCCAACATGTTCTAAAGAATGTTTATTAAAAACCAAGGCAATAGAAATTGAGTGTAATTATCTGTATGAAACCTATCTCGTAGTTCTTTCAAAATGCATCTTAATGTTTCTGTTTTCCCCATTTGTAAGCTAGCTTCTCCTGATCTCGAGACCTTTTATTGGTGAACCCTGGCCAGCATTCCAAACTTGGTGACCTAAAGTAGGCCAGCTCTAATTACTTTGTAGCATATCTGAATTTGGGCCAGTTGGGAGACTTTAGATATGGATGGGCCCAGTCTGTGAAAACACTGCTGAAGTATAGAGGCCAAAGGACAGAATGTTCCATTCTTTATTCCAACCCAGCTTTCGTTCAGCAGCAACATAGTGTGTTCCGGGTAGGCTGGTCCATGCAGAGGGGCCCCTGCTGGTGATTTTTGTTGAAGAAGTTATTTATAATAAATTGATTTCTGCTGCAGAGGTCAGTATTTACCTGCCATTTAACCCACATATCTATCAAGTGTCCTGGATCAATAGACATGACTCAATTCCAGTGATGAAAATTAAGCATTTGTAAAATCTGTGCCAATAATTCCCAGTCTGAGTAAAATGCATTTTCTCCTTCCTTACTCTTAGATACAGGATTTTTAATATATTGCTAGTTGATCTCCTGTGGTCTTTAGTTGAAGTGTTATTGATAGGAGGGGGGAAATAATTGGACCAGGACACACAGCTGTGACTCCATCCCCTTTATTGTCATGCATTCCGTCTTTATATTGCCATTAAAATTACTGTCTACATTTATGAAATGGCGATTGCCTTTGTAAACTCATCATGTTGCAATTATACTCTCCTGCCAGTGATGGCACTGCTGTGCATCTATTGCCGTTTATAATTGCAGCCAGCCAGTGTGATCGTTCCCATTTTAAATGTGGAATTTGGAATTTAATTTTTTTTAAATTGTTAGGAAGTTTGTGCTGATTCAAGACTTTTTAAAATATATATAATGTATCGTGTGTGTGTGAGATATATACTACCAGCGAAATAGTTTCTTAGCAGTGGTCGACATCAATTTAAAGTGGTTTTATTCTGTACATACGTTCCACAAATACAATGACAGTTACCGAACATAAATGGATATTTTTAAGGCCATCTGACGAGTGGATGTTTTCATGGTCCACTGTAGAGGTTACTAATGGAAGCTACACTTCAGTTGAGACCTACATTTCAAACTACGTTCACTCTGCATAGACTGTATAGAACTGTAAAAATAGCATATTATTGGCAATCCTTTAAGGCAGCAGTCATTGGCAGTGATGGATGCCTGCTGATCCGGCGATAGAATCTATGTAATCCCTGTGGTCTCTAGAGCACTGTGATATCACTCGTTCCCAGAGCCCATTGTCAGCAAGAAAGAGAAAAATAGTCAGGATACAAAACACAGCAATCCCTACATATTCATGCTCGAACAAAGTTGAACATTTGGAAATATTTGAGTTTTTTTTTTATATTAATCTCCAGGACTATTGCTTCTGCTTGGTGCAGGCACTTCCAGTAAGATTGCCAAACCTAACACAAAAGCAAAATGCTGCGGATGCTGGAAATCTGAAATAAAAAGAGGAAATGCTGGAAACACTCAGCAGGCCAGGCAGCATCTGTGGAGAGAGAAACAGAGTTAACGTTTCAGGTCGATGACCCTTCGTCAGAACTGGAAAAAGCTGGAGATGGAACAGTTTTTTAAGCAAGTGCAGGACAGGGAAAGGGGGGAGGGGAGGAAAGAACAAAAGGGAAGGTCTGTGATCGGATGGAAGGCAGGAGAGATTAAAAGACAAAAGGATGAAAAAAAATAAAATGAAAAAAATGATTTTTTTTCTCTCTCACATGGCAGCTGTCGATCATTCTGCCAGTGCCAATTACACTTCATCTAGAGCCATCTTTTGTTGCTCAGCAGGCCAATTAAGGGCCACCCGGCAACAGATGATGTCACAGATTGCCATTTCATCTGTCAAGAGCTTTTGACAGGTGAAATATCAGCATTTGACAGCTCTTTGAAGCTGTCAAACACTGACAATCTGTACACTAAGTTAATTCCTTCCTCTCGGGCTGATTTAGAGATCTTTCCAGAACAGACAGCTGAATGCTGCAACTTTTGACAGCTGGCAGCCATTCTGCTTTCTGTGCCGATGAGGTGAGGGACTCCCGAGACCTGAAGGAAGGACGGTTGTAAAGGTAAGTAAAACTTCTTTAAACACTTTACACACACCAAACACACTTACCTCTGCACTCATGCACCCGTCACTCCCCTGAACACCGGACATCTCGAACCCTCCAAGCCCTTCAGCCCAACGGTCCGCCTCGCTAACTTGGCATGGTTTGGAGCCGTCGGGAAGCCCACACTTCAGGAATAAAAATAGGGATTAGGCTAAAAACGGGGCGGGCTCAACAAGGTCAATCAAGTCAAAATCGCGTGGGTTGGCTGGAACTCGATGGAGGCGGGACTACAACCCCGAAAGTTGTAGTCCCGCCTCCTACCCAACTTCTCAATGAAAATCCAGCCCCGAGTGTGTTTCCACTTGTGGGGAAGAGCAAAACTAGAGACCATCAATATAAGATAGTCACCAAGAAATCAAATGGGCAATTCAAAAGAAATTTCTTTACCCAGAGCGTGGTGAGAATGTGGAACTCGCTACCACAGGGAGTGGTTGAGGCGAATTGTATAGATGCATTTAAGGGGAAGCTGGATAAGCATATGAGAGAGAAGGGATTAAACACCGACATAGACTCACTGGTTGGGCTGTATGACCTGTTTCTGTGCTGTAAATTCTGTGTAACTAATATGAAAGGATGCTCATCCACTTCAGTTTAAGATGTTGTGTTCCCAAACTATTGAGAGAGTCAAGGTCAGAGAGGTAAGCAGTTCAGTATTCTAAAGATTTTAAGATGTTGTGGCTTCCAAAATGATGCCTAATATGCAGCTTTCAACCTTGGTTCAAAAATGATGGCCTTGAGGAACTTGGCTGGTTTGGGTAACTGTTTCCTCTCCACAATCCAGCATAGTACATGGACTGGAACACATGCCAAACTAAATCAGATGCTTTAAAATACTCTGTTAAGCTTAGATAAATTCACTGAACTGAACATTAAAATAAAGGCTGGGTCCCTGATCATTGTGTAATAAAAAGCTGATCAGAGACATATAATGTAGAAATCTCATTAGACCTTCGAGCTAAAAAGCATCAATTACCCACCAAGATCAAATTAAGAAAAACATAACTCCTGTTTCCATTTTAATTACTGCAATAATCTTTGAGAAAATCAAGTACACATCTGTGTCCTAATAACAGTACTTAGTGTCAGCTGTTCCAAACCTTTGAGGTTTTATGTCTGAATGTCAGCATGAAGGACAATACCATAGCGCAGATGACAGAATGTAATTTAAACCTACAGCATTACCCAGTGGAGCTCTGGATATTCCATACCTGCCCTTTATTGTTGGTGTGCAGGTGAGAATGTGACTCGACACAAATAGGTTTATAGAGCTCCTTTCCGGTGCAAATAAAAGTTTAAAAAAAAAATGCAGGTGACAAAGTGGAACCTGTGTGAAGAGTGTAGTGAGCCAAGGGTGGGAAGGGGAGGGAGTAATACTTGGTATTTATGATTTTCTTTGGTGCTGTACCATTATCTGAGCTATTGCACATCCCCCACCCCCTCCCCGACCTTATTTAAATTTGTTTTTATGGAATGTGGGCGTTGCTGGCAAGGCCAGCATTTATTGCCCATCCCTAATTGCCCTCGAGAAGGTGGTGGTGAGCCGCCTCCTTGAACCGCTGCAGTCCGTGTGGTGAAGGCACTCCCACCGTGCTGTTAGGGAGGGAGTTCCAGGATTTTGACTCGGCGACGATGAAGGAACAGCGATATACTTCTAAGTCAGGATGGTGTGTGACTTGGAGGGGAACTTGGAGGTGCTGGTGTTCCCATGCGCCTGCTGCCCTTGTCCTTCTAGGTGGAAGAGGTCACGGGTTTGGGATGTGCTGTCGAAGAAGCCTTGGTGAGTTGCTGCAGCGCATCTTGTAGATAGTACACACTGCAGCCACGGTACGCCGGTGGTGGAGGGAGTGAATGTTTAAGGTGGTTGATGGGATGCCAATCAAGCGGGCTGTTTTGTCCTGGATGGTGTCGAGCTTCTTGAGTATTGTTGGAGCTGCACTCATCCAGGCAAGTGGAGAGTATTCCATTACACTTCTTACTTGTGCCTTGTAGAGGGTGGAAAGGCTTTGAGTAGAAAGGTAGTTTGTAAAAAAAAAGCCTGGCTAATCCCAGTTTTAACCTGTTAACATTTTACAATGGTTTCAACACCTGAAAGAGCATTAATGCTTTTGAAGTTCATATGTGTTTGTTTTTTATAGGCTGTGAAAAGATTTGGAGGAAAAAGTGTTAAAAATGTGCAGTCGTTACTGTTAGTTTGCAATTAATGTCACTTATCACTTGCGCATGGTCTTTTCATGAGGAAATTGGTCACAGCTCTTCTAACTCTTCTTCCTCCCTGAATAGAACGTTTTACCAAACATTTTTTTCCTGAAGACTGTGCCCCCGTTTGGGGAAAAAAAAAAGTTGCTGTTTGCTCACTTCTAACATGTTTGCGATAATGACTCAAATGTTAAAAAAAGAAAGACTTGCACTTAAATTGCGCCTTTCACGACCACCGGATGTCCAAAAGCGCTTTACAACCAGTGAGGTACTTTTGAAGTGGAGTCACTGTTGTAATGTAGGAAACGCGGCAGCCAATTTGCGCACAGCAAGCTCCCACAAACAGCAATGTGATAATGACCAGATAATCTGTTTTAGTGATTGAGGGATAAATATTGGCCAAGACACCAGGGAGAACTCCCCTGCTCTTCTTCGAAAGAGTGCCATGGGATTTTTTACGTCCAGCTGAGAGGGCAGAAAGGGCCTCGGTTTAACGTCCCATCCGAAAGACGGCACCTCCGACAGTGCAGGACTCCCTCGGTACTGCATTGGAGTGTCAGCCTAGATTTTTGTGCTCTAGATTTCCTATATTACAACAGTGACTACACTCCAAAAGTACTTCATTGGCTGTGAAGTGCTTTGAGATGTCTGGTGGTCGTGAAAGACGCTATATAAATGCAAGTCTTTCTTTTCTTTCATGTCTCTGGAGTGGGATTTGTACCCACAACCTCCTGACTCAGAGGTGAGGATACTACCAACTGAGCCACAGCTGACACAGATTTTTAACAAACTAAAGGTTTCTTGGAGCATTGACTGACATAACTAGCAGTCTTTATACTTTCTCTAAACACTTGTAACATCCTGGTCAGATATAAATTTGCTGAATCAGTGAGAATTAGACAGGCAGTTCTGGGCCCTCCGATGGTTCGGTGGGTAACTACCACTTGGGAGTGGTGCTCAGACACGCTGACCAAGCAAGTCCCCGGTTCGAGGCTTGGGTTGTGCCAAGTTAGCCAAGCTCAGCGGGTGTTTGCAGGGGTAATACAAATAAACGTCCGTGCCCCTGAGCTAGGGAAGGAAAAGCTCAGCCGGGGTTTCTGTTTCTGATGGCCATCTAATGACCCCTGCTGCGTGGGTGAATGTTTGCAGAGGACAGGATCGGGCTGGGCTGTGTTACCCCAGCATGATTAGATGGGAAAAATGAAAGGCGTTCAGAGCTCTTTCATCTCAAGTATTTGTCACAATCTTACTGGAAATTTTTAATAAATATTTTATTACCTCTCCCCACTTTTCTGCCTCCCTGCAGCATATTGTGTATCCTAGCTGAGCATGTTGCTATGCAATTTGAATCCAGGCCAATGAGGATGGGGGAGCAGGACTTGGTACAGGACAACATATATAGGGGGCTAAGATTTGGATCAGTTAGAATTTTTGGAGAATGGAGCAGAGGATTGTTATGAATCTTATGATCCATGAAGAAAGACTCATGAAATAACACTGGACGGCCAGCTGGTGGCGCCGTCCAAGGAGCATAAATACTCGGGCGTGGGCGTGGGCCCAGCTTGCCCAGGACATTTTGTAAACAGGAACTAGTGAAAGATAACTAGACCTCCATGTTTTGAAACAAGTTGATTAAAGCCTTGCTTTATACTCAAACCAAGTGCGTAGTGAGTTTTATTATGCCAGGGATTAGAGCAATCAAGTCTAAAGCTGGGAAAAGCATGGATAAAGGATGCAGAGGTGGGCAATGTTGTGAGGGTGCAGCAAAGTGCTCTTGTCGATGGGTAGGATGTGGGGTTGCGCTCAACCCTAGGCTGAACGGACGCCAAGGTTTTACACATCCTGGTTTAGTCTGGGCAGCTGGCTGGGCAGCCAATGGAGTTGGCAAGGGAGTGGACCTTATGGTGGGATCTGAAAATGATAGCTGCAGTCTTCCCAGTTTTCATTTGGAGAAAGCTGTGACTCACCTATAACCTGATGTCAGACTTTTGACACATAGCTAATCATATTCCAATTAGTTATAAGACGTGTGACTGTTGAAAATCAGAAATGGGGGGAATCTTCCCACTGGTCCTAATTTGAAAATCTCCTGATCTAACACATTGTTGAAAATTTGCACAATGACCTATTGATTAAACAAAAAATACAGGAAACAGCAGAAAAAGACATTAAACTTCAATCCCTTGGGTAAACGCACAATGTCAGATAATGAACGGATTAGACATACAATGGCTCAGCATATCCAATAAACAAATTAACCCAAGTACAAAAGCAAAATACTGCGGACGCTGGAAATCTGAAATAAAAACAGAAAATGCTGGAAATACTCAGCAGGTCAAGCAGCATCTGTGGAGAGAGAAACAGAGGGCTGGATTTTCCAAGCCCCGAGGAGGCGGGACAGCTCGTAAAATCGGAGAAAGTGGGGGTGGGTGGCGGGAAGATGTGCATCTTCAGGTCCCGTCGCCTGGAGGCGGGAAAGGCTTTTAATCCTTTTAACTGCCTGTTAACAGGTAGCTAACAGGCAGAAAAAGGGATTAGTGCCATTTTACCTTCACAGGTGAAGGCTTCCCGACCTCGGAGAACCCCGCCGGGTTGGAGGAGACGTGGAGGAGTTCTGCGGCAGTCGGAGGCACCTGGAAGTAAGGTGTAGCGGTGAGTGATGGGTGCAAGTGTGGAGTGGTAAGTATGCAAGGTGAGTGATAAGTTTAAAAAAGTGTTCACTTACCTTTTTTTACTTCTGTAGCCTTTAGCCGTGCTGGATCGGGAGAGCGGACATCCACCTTGTCAATTTCAGGTAATGGCTGATGGACTCTCCGATCCATCAGACATCTGAAATTTACTTTTTTACAATGTTTTTTCAGTCGTCACCACAAAAACTAATCAAACTCAAGAGAATGTCAGTGTTTGACAGCTTCACAGAGCTGTCAAACGCTGTCATTTCTTCTTTCAAGAAGTCTTGACAGATAGCACGTCTGACGTTGACGTGATCTGTCCGTGACTTCTTCCCTAATTGGCTTGCTGAGCCCGCAGGGCGGGCTTAACCAGCTCAATCAGGGGAAAATCCCTCTGATTGGTCAGGTGAGGATGGAGGCGGGACATTTACACAACAAGCAGCAGTCCTGCCTCCATTGACAAAATCCAGCCCAGAGTTAACGGGCTGGATTTTCATTGAGGAGTCGGGTAGGAGGCGGGACTACAACTTTAGGGGTTGTAGTCCCGCCTCCATCGAGTTCTAGCCAACCCACGAGATTTTGACTTGATTGACCTTGTTGAGCCCGCCCAGCGGACTCAGCAGGCCAATTAAGGGCCACCCGACAACAGGTGACATCACAGATTGATATTTCATCTATGAAGACCTTTTGACAGATGAAATATCAGCGTTTCACAGCTGTTTGAAGCTGTCAAACACTGACACTCTGTACTCCAGGTTAACTCCTTCCTCTCAGGATGATTTAGAGATCTCCTTGGAACAGAAAGCAGAGGCTGCAGATTTTGACATTCTGCTTTCTGTGCCGGTGAGATGAGGGACTCCCGAGACCTGAAGGAATGAAGGCTGTAAATGTAAGTAAAGGTTAGTAGAACTTCTTTAAACACTTTACACAGACCAAACACACTTACCTTTGCACTCATGCACCCATCACTCACCTGAACACCGGACATCTCGACCCCTCCAAGCCCTTCATCCCGATGGTCCGCCTCCTCTAACTTGGCGTGGTTTGGAGCCGTTGGGAATCCCACACTACAACATTAAAAATAGGGATTAGGCTAAAAACTGCCTGTTAACAGGCAGTTAATTGGCACTAATCCCCTTCCCGCCTCGGGGAGGCGGGTCCCGGTGCAGGGTGGGTACCCGCCTCCTTTGAAACTGGCATGGAGGCGGGTTGGGGGCGAGATGGGGTCAGGACCCCCGATTTCAGGATTTTAACCCCCCACATGCCTCCAATCCCACCTCCACGGCCCAATGAAAATCCTACCCAACGTTTCAGGTCGATGACCTTTCGTCAGAACTGGAAAAAGTTGGAGATGTAACAGGTTTTTAAGCAAGTGCAGAGGGAGGGCAGGGCAGGGCAGAACAAAAGGGAAGGTCTGTGATAGGATGGAAGGCAGGAGAGATTAAATGACAAAAGGGATGATGGTGCAAGGCAAAAGGAGATGGTAATGGGACAAGTTAAGCAACAAAAAATGAGTCTCGATGAAGTGTAAATGGCAATGGCAGATTAAGCATTAACCCGTTTAGTGGCAGTACCGAACCTTTTATCACCATTCGTTGCTGAAACAATTCTCATAGTATTCCCCGAGTCTGCGCGTTCTCTTCAGTTGACCTACTTGAAGGTGCAGTGGCCCACATTGGTGGTAGACCTTTTTTGTTGCTAATGTATCATTCAGAGTAGAGGAAGCCTACTTCAACTTACCAGGTAAGCTTAAATGATAGCAAAATACTGCAGATGTTGGAAATCCGAAATAACAACAGAAAATGCTGGAAAAACTCAGCAGGTCAGGCAACATCCGTGGTGAGAAATTTGAGTTGACGTTTCGGGTCGAACCCTTCTTCAAAACTGGAAAGAAAAGAAAATAGATCGAAGGCAGGGCTGCGATCGGACAAAAGAAGTGAAAGAGACAAAAGAAGTAGAAGAGACAATAAAAGGTGTTCGAAGCCAGACGAGATGGTAATAGGCAGATACCTGATCAAAACACGAGAGGGGAAACTGAAAGTAATGAAGATGAACAAGGTTGAAGAGCCAAACGGAGATCCCGTCGAAGAGAAGAGCAGAACTTCTTCAAGGCAGGCATTCCTAGAAGAGGTGTGGCAGTGAACCAAACACTAGTACGATAGCAAAATACTGCAGATGTTGGAAATCCGAAATAACAACAGAAAATGCTGTTTCAGAAAAGCCTTTCAAACTTAGTTTCATGGATCTGGAAGATATTCAAATTCTCTCAATAAAGATTAACTTTGATTTATTCCCTTCATCTTTACCCCAGTGCTCTGGCTCTGATTTTCAGGAACCAAGGTGCAAAGAGCCGAGGTCACCAGAATAATTACACAAAATGCCGTCTCACTGCCACTGAACTCCACTGTAAAAACACGAACATCGTCATATTAACATATACTAACAAATCTCCTGCACTTCACAGTAAATTGAGAGCAGCAGAAGTGTTACATCACATAACACACACTGTACATTGTAAATAGGGGAATATTTGTATCTTGTTGGCTCTTTCATAATGAGCGTAAAAGGGACTTCCTTCAGCAAACCTGGCTGCTGTTGAAGTGGAGCTGTGTTTAAGTTCACCTGTGTTTTTATGGCCAATAAACCTAACTGGAGCAGGGCCGAAGTCGGGTCCAGCTGCACACTTACCCTTGGTGGCACATCCTGGAGAAATTGGCAGCTGCTTGTAAATTGCCATTGCTCCACTTGGGAAGGGACCAGGCTATCAAGGTCAGCAGAAGCAAGTAGGTTTATCAGTTTCTATAAATGTTCTGATTTATGGATATGACATTTCAACAAATATTACATACACTTTATATGGGTGTGATACCTTTGTGGTGTGATAAGGGTACTAGTGGCACAACTTTTTATATATAGGTGTGTAACATATATATTTAGGTGAATATTATGATATTTTTATGGATTTCAATGGTGGAGGATTGCGCACTTTATTCTACTTTTGGCCGCCAGTGTTGTTGTCATGCGCTCCCCGAACAGGTATAGTTCTGAATATAAAGTGAAGCTTTACATAGAAGACCATTCAGGCGATCATGCCTGTGCTATCCACTTAGTCCCAATCCTGTGCGTTTTCCCCATACCTTCTGCTCCAATTTCAGAAGAGCGCTCATCACTATTTTTCATTTCCCACACCCTGGTAAAGGTGTATAAATTCAGCAAAATTGGTACAGAAGTCACCCACTTCAGCTGTACGCAGAACTTTTAGAAAATAAGCTCCTGAAAATAATTTTTGTTGGATGATGCGGAGGTTGTTGCGGTTTGGTCTGTGTTGGTCAATAATTAGACTGAGATTCATTCTATGCCTGTTGTCTTGGTTATAGCTGAAAGTTGAAGAGATACACCTGATAGTCAGTAACCAGAGGACACAGAATTAAGATAATTGGCAAAAAAACAGAGGGTAGATGAGAATTTTTTTTACGCATCGAGTCATTATGATCTGGAATGCGCCGCCTGAAAGAGTGGTGGAAGCAATAGTAACTTTCAAAAGGGAATTGGATAAATACTTGATAAACATTTGCAGGGCTGTGGGGAAAGAGCAGGGGAGTGGGACTAATTAGAGAGCTCTTTCAAAGAGCCGGCACAGGCACGATGGGCTGAATCACTGTCTTCTGTACTGACTGATTCTAAATGGCTAACAGTTCGTTATGTTGTCTATCCTGTCACCATGTTCATTATTTGTTCTACTTCAGTTGTTAGTTTTTGTTGCAAGCTGAATTATATAGTTGCAAACTAGCCACAAAACGTATTAACCCTCACCCTCTTGTATAAACACATTTGTATAACAAATGCAGCGCCTGCTGTTTTAAGAATTAATATAAGCACTTGGTGATATTTTTCAAGCAGCTCGCTTGATTGGCACCCCATCCACCACCTTAAACATTCACTCCCTCCACCACCGGCGTACCGTGGCTGCAGTGTGTACCATCTGCAAGATGCACTGCAGCAACTCGCCGAGGCTTCTTTGGCAGCACCTCCCAAACCCGCGACCTCTTCCACCTAGAAGGACAAGGGCAGCAGGCGCATGGGAACACCACCACCTCCAAGTTCCCCTCCAAGTCACACACCATCCTGACTTAGAAGTATATCATCGTTCCTTCATCGTCGCTGGGTCAAAATCCTGGAACTCCCTCCCTAACAGCACTGTGGGGGTACCTTCACCACACGGACTGCAGCGGTTCAAGGCAGCTCACCACCACCTTCTCGAGGTCAATTAGGGATGGGCAATAAATGCTGGCATTGCCAGCAACGCCCTGATCCCATCAACGAATAAAAAACACAGCTATTTATTATTTTGCTTGAACTATTTCCTGGTTTTCTTGGGCTATGTGCCAATGATGCCAGTAACAGGCTCATCTCCCACCCCCCAATCCGTGCTGTTCCCTTTCACTTAAGGTCAGACCAAACATGACTCAATCTCTTTGGGAAATGTATAGCTTCCAGTTCTCACTTCCCCACAGCAGCTTGCACTGAGATTAGAAACTTGGTTGTATGAAAGATGAAGGGTGTGAGCTCACACTTAGTCCTCTGTGATGCTGAATATTATGCTCCAAAATGATTGATTTTTAAAAAAAAGACTGACCGTGATTCCATTGAACATTATACTAAGGGGGTTAGCTGTTGAGATCAACCTCAAAGATAGGTTGTTACCAAGATATTTTAAAATACACACAAAAAACAATTTAATTGGTGGATTACACACCAATTTTATTGGTGAATTACACACCAATTTTATTGGTGAATTATGCTATAATTTTGTACCGTTTTGCATATTGTTCATGAGGATTATTGGTAATGGATCTAAATGAGGTTCATATTATGTCATAAACTTGAAAATAAAGCCAAGGCAGTTTAGAACAAAACTAAGCCTGACGTTCAGTTATTTGAACTGAATCTCTGTTATCTTTTAAGTAGAACCTTCCTTTGGGTGAAGTGCTTCTACAGTTCTCCCCTCAGAAAGATTGCAAAAAAAAAAAGTCCAACACCCCATCCGTGAGAGGAAATCTTCCCATTTGTACCTGTTTTGAGATATGGAGCAGAAACTACCCGCGCTCCCTGCCATTGCTTGAAGAAATTCACACAATTCTTACTTTTTTTTTGTCGTTACTGTTACACATGTAATTAAAAATGATCTGCAGTTTATAGGGAAATTCTGTGCATTCCTGCAGTATGGGCTTTATTTCAGTTTTGTTGGATAATTCATGTTAGCAGTCAAAATGTACTTAAACGGACAGAGTATTCTGATGGAAAAAGCAGTAATAGCATGAAATTGAGCGCTTTTTGTCCTTCCCAATCTGCATTTGCCATTAAGACTTGATAGCCCACTAGTTCATGTGTGCAGGTTCCCATGCAAGTGCAGTAGGAGGAGAGTTAAAATCTATAGTCACTTGAGATCTAACAGTGGGGGCTGAGAAGCACATCTGATCCCCGACATGCAGCATTTCGGCATTGATTAAGCGATTTCACTCACAGCTGCCACCAGCGATTTCCAGTGACGTGTGCTGTAGTTAGCTGCACGAGGTCTATTTAATCCTTTACTTATTTGAGGGCACAGGAAAGTGGGCGGCGGTGATGCCATGGGTCTTTCCTCACTGCGGCGACCAGCCCCCGACTGCCTGTTTCAGTCAGCCGTGCTCGGTGTGGAATGTCAATAGCAGAGTTTGGAGCTGCGGGCTGTGTGAGCGTCAGTGCGCACAGAACTGTTGCCAGTAGTGAAGTGTCAAGTGAAGGTGAGGCACTTGTCTCCCTTTGCAGCACAGACTGGAGAGCTCTGCTGCCTGCATTTGTGAATGAGCCCCTGCTGTTGTGTGCTAGCATGTTGTGGAGCGCTCATCCTGGTGATTGGGGAGAAGCAGCTATGGGTGTCGGATACTGTGTACTGCACTGATGAAAGGCTTCAAGCTTGCCTGGTAAGTAGAAGTGGCAGCATCCGCAGCTAAGCCAAGCTACACAGAGCACATTCTGAGAGAATTAAGTCAGCCCAGTTTTCTGGGAGAGAGGCAGAGAGCTGTTAGAGTAGGAAATCACTGCTGGTAATTAGCTCCCCATTGTTTGGAGAATTTTATCGGTTATCGTCGGTGCCAGTCCTTTTAACTGGCTAGCTAAATACGTAAAAGGAGAACGACTTTATTAAAGGCAGAATGTACTGTAGTTTTATTTTGTTACAAGTTCTCAATGCTGTCAGACTCTTAACTATCTGTGTACGGTGATGGAGTTTTATGAATGTGTTGTTGCAATATATTTTACAGAAGTTGCGGCTAAGTACATGTTTATAAGAAGATCCTGATGATAAAACTTTGCAGTTGCACAGAGATTGAATGACATATGCTGCACCCCATCCAATCTCGGTCTGATGTGTGACAATCTGTTAAAAATGCTGTCCAATTAGGAGCTGTGCGGATATTACACGGAAGTGACTTGAATGAGACTGTGACAGCACTTATTAATGATGGCTTCCCATTACTGAATTTTAAGTTTACGACTATGCAGATACTCCCACTGCCATCCCTAGTTTGATGAATGCAAATACATGCTGGAGACTGGATTTTTTTCTGTAAAATGGTTTGGGGCCAGATTTTTCAAACAATGTCACTGCAGCAGTGTAGCCCAGTACATATATGCCCTGTGTCTTATGATTGCCGGTTTCATTTAGTAATAGGGTTGCCAACTTTGGTTGGACACTGGAGGTATGGTCACCTGACACTTGCTCGCAAATATTATTGCATTTACCTCGTAAAGGTCGGGTCTCCTGTAGTTGAGTGCCTCGTTTCCCATGAGACTGTAATAAATGTTTCCACTCTGGCAGGGCAGGCAATGAGTGATTCCTGACCATTGTCCCGAGTTCTTTCTGATGCTCCAATGTTTATTCATTTTACTTTCTATCATGGTCCCTGTAATCTGTTTAAATATCCATGGTTGCTGAACTATCCCTTCACCAGGTCGGCAGAGCTGGACTTTGCATAGCTATACTGTAGTAGTTAGTGCCGGCTACCCTGCACGTAAAGCAATGTCTTGACTTTTGCTAACACATGTGAATGTTTGTGCCTTAAAGGAAAACATATTATCACTATTTGATTGAGTCCATTTCCAACAAAACACCATTAATATTCCCAGGGAATGAATCAGCTTGACCAAGGGGCCATTGCGTCTGTTTAGTAATTATCTACTTTTATCGTGATTTAGATGTCAGATGGTTTTCACTGCACCACTGGGAAACATCCTCCATTAGGATATTTTCAGTGTTTTTTTTTCTATAGATTAGTGAATACAATTTACTGCCATGTCATAGATGCACAAATAGACTTTAAAATGAGTGCAAACTTTTGACAAGTCATTAAAGTAACCAAGATATGGTAGAGTAGCCATACAGACTGGAGCCCTGAGAAACACCAGTGTCAATCAAATTTAGTTGGTAATCCTTTGCTGTTTGCCATAAAATAAGATTGAAACCATTTTGTTGTTTTATTTGATGAGATAAACCTTGTACTTTATTGAATGATTGACGGAGTCAGAACATTTTTTTTCGTTCCTCATATGCTAGCTTTCTCAGCATGGCAACCTGTTCCATTTCTAAGCAAAGTTACACTAGAATATTTTGTGGAAAATGAAAAGTCCAATGTCTGCTTCAACTCCTCTGTTTTGGATAAAAACGCAGTTGATGATGCAATAGTTAGCCGGTAATTGTAAATGCAATAGATAGTGTTATGATACTGGGTTCTAGAGTGTGGGAAACATTGGCCTCGATATTAACGACAGGCGGGAGGAGGTCCGAGGTGGGTGGATTAAACCCTAAAAAACGCAAAATGCGACCCCAACCCACCGCATGCTTGCCTGCCGCCATTTTTACGGCGTGGCGTAGCGTAGCGAGGCGTGCGAGTGTCCTGTCTTGGAGAGGCAGGGCACTTCTTAACACATTTAAATCAGGCTACCACAGTGCAATTGGGAGCCTGATTTTAATCTAACAGTTGCTGCGCAGGTTTCCCAGGACTCGGTAAACCCGGCAGCGAAAGGGAGACAGGAACTGCCGGCTCCAGAAGGTAAGTGTCTTTGTGTGGGCCAGGAGAAACAAGAGTATGCCTCCTGGCCTCTCAAAGGAAACCTTCGACCTCCCCTCTGCCGATTGTGGTCTCTCTTCAACCCCCACCGCGATTGGTGACCTCGCTCTCTCCCCCCACCCGCACACCACTCCACCCACCTCAAAGCCCCGATCTGCAACCTCTTCCCTCCTGATTGCCAGGGAACGTTCCCATGGGTCCCCGGCTGCGGCCTGCTGGTTTTCCCGCCCGGCAGCCTGTATATTTGGAAGAAAAAAATTATAATGAGATCCTGCCGTTAAATTCAGCTAGACCTCCGCATCCCCAGCCTTACCGGGATTCCCCCGCGCTACTGCCCGCACCCTCCCCGTAGATACGTTAAAGACACACCGAGTCTGAGAGAGCCACCATCTTAGTAAAATATAAACAGTTTTAGATGATCCACCAGCTTGGTTTAATAGTTCTGTGAAACCCCATTGCCTTAAGGAACAAGCATAGACTTAGAATGACTATCCTTGAGCTGTTTATACTGTTCGAAAACTCTAGTGGCATTATTTGAGGTGGTGAAGCTAAAGTTGGAAAGTTCTCCCCATTCAAATGGAAAAGGTGAGTTTGCTCCCCTGTTGTCTTGCAACCCATTTAAACTATCGATTTATCACCAACACAGTTGCTGACACTGGTGACTGTTTCACGCCATAAGTGTGACGTCGTTTCCTCCGATTCCTAAGAGATCCACTTGAGCCGGTTTCTAGAAGTTGGATGTCCAGCCTTTGTTGCCGGCGACACTATAAATAGGGGAGAGACGGCAAAAACCGTGGCCATTGACTGCTTGAGTAGCGACACAGGCAATGGAGCAAATTCACTCGCTCACTGTATCAAGCTTCCTTGGTCCTTATTGGAGCAGAGGGAAGCGAGTTCTTCAAACTTTTCTGAAGTTGATTTTGTTCAGCCTCTGCTGCAGTTGTAAGTGCAGTAATTTTAATTTGCTTTATGTTCCCATTGGCTGGGCAAGCTCTGTACAGATGACTAGTGGCAAAACCACTTCACTATCTGCTCAAAAGGGAACAGCAGGGTTTCTTTCGGTCATTCAACTTGGTAGCGACCGTGTTACTTTCTTACCCGTTCTGCCCTGACTGCTGTTTAACACCCCTGTACTATAAACAGGCTGGTTTAATCAACAGAAGATAGAAATTCTTTAACTGTATTTTGTTTTACAATTAACAGGCTTTGATAGATTTCAGCATCCAACTGCTGCTTAGATCCTTGTAAATGCATGTGCGCATTTGCTGCACATTTGTTGAACAATCACAGCCAACTGGTGGGGAAGTACAAACAGCTGGGACTATTTGCTCTGATCAGATTTCAAACAAACCCCCCCCCCCTCTCCTTACCCTCCGTGTTGCCTGGGAACCCCTGCGTGTACAGAACCAAGGCGGGTAAATGGAGTTAAGATACAGATGAGCCATGATCTAATTGAATGGCGGCACAGGCTCGAGGAGGTGCGTAGCCTACTCTCGTTCTATGTTCCCGTGAAATGGGAGCATCATAATGGGCTAAATGTAAAAGCTTGATGCGACCCTCCTGCTTTTTAGCTATAAGTCAGTGTATGCATTAGGCAAGTATTTTGGTAGGCCTCAGTATATGGGAGAGGAAGGCTATGTGGAGAACCGTACTTTGTTTGGATTTTCCTAGCTTTCTGGATGTTATAGCCCCTCTTGTGTGTTAGTTAAATTTGTTTCATCAGCAGCTGATGTCTAATTTCTGTTTGGCTCTGTATTACCTAGACAACAACAACTTGTATTTATATAGCGCCTTTAACGTAGTAAAACGTCTCAAGGCGCTGCACAGGAGTATTGTAAGACAATAAATTTGACACCGAACCACATAAGGAGAAATTAGGGCAAGAAAGAGGTAGATTTTAAGGAGCGTCTTAAAGGAGGAAAGAGAGGTAGAGAGACAGAGAAGAACCTGAAATTACCAGAAGAGAACTGAAGCGATTTACTTTTCATCAAATTACTGTCAGGAATGGGGTTTCCCGTGTTTACTGATTAGGTTATAATGCTGACTGACTTTCTTTTGGACCTAGCTCCAGGAATTTTCCAGGTCAGCTTTAATGAATAATTAATTACTTCCCGGCCCATTTGTGGGCCTGGCAAGCGAGCTCGCCAAAGGTCAGATAGGTGGGTGGGAATTGGGATTATGATAGCAGCCTCCAAAGGGACTTTAAAGTCCCACTCCAGGGACTTGAGCACATAGATCTAGGCTGACACTTCTATGCAGTGCTGAGGGAGTGCTGCACTGTCGGAGGTGCCGTCTTTCGGATGAGACGTTTATCTAAGGCCCCGTCTGCTCTCTCGGGTGGACGTAAAAGATGCCATGGCACTATTTCGAAGAAGAGCAGGGCGGGGTTATCCCCGGTGTCCTGGCCAATATTTATCCCTCAATCAAAATAACAAAAACAGATTATCTGGTTATTATCACATTGCTGTTTGTGGGAGCTTGCTGTGTGCAAATTGGCTACCGCGTTTCCCACATTACAACAGTGACTCCACTTCAAAAGTACTTCAGTGGCTGTAAAATGCTTTGAGATGTCTGGTGGTCGTGAAAGGCGCTATATAAATGCAAGTCTTTCTTTTAAAGGGGTGGAAATGTTACAGCCTTTATGAAGGCTATTAATACTTTAAAAGTATATTTCAACCAAAATCTGTTTGAGACAATAAAGTGGCCAGTGGATAAGTGATGAAGTGGCATAGAACCCCTTGTTTGATAGCTGGTGAACAGGAGGGGCAACTGCATGACATTTAAGCAAGGAGGGTTGCCCTGTTTGGCATTTCAGGGCAGCATGCCTGGCAGGAGTTGGTGGCCAGGCTCAATACTGTTTATATTGCCCACAGGACCTGCGAACATATGCAAAGAAGATGGCACACTTTAAGGAAGCTTGCTAGGTAAGAGTACCCAACAACAGTACCACTTACCAGGCTGTAAGTATGCATGCCTCAAAGCATTGCCTGTCAGCCTGCTTCTCATTTACTCCTAGCTCACGCCAAGCCCTCACACAACCTTGCAGCTGTTTTGTTTTGGTTTATCATGTATGCCCGTAATTCAGAACGAATCACATTCAGGCTGCAACTTACACTCTTGATATATACACACCTTTAAAGGGCTTCGCACGTAAAATCATTGTAGCACCACCTAGGTACATGATGCATGGTCGCTTAATGACATACACGATGGGCTGCAAGATGGCCGCATGGCTGCCATCTCCTTTGGGAAGGGCAGTAGTACAATGATACTGGGCAGCTCTGTCATGCTGAGAAAGGAGATGGAAGTGCTGGTCATGCTAAACTATGCACCAGCGACCTATTGAATATAGTGTGGGCAATGCGTTGCCTAATACTGAAAATGATCCTTTTCTAGACTGGAAAGAGCGAGAGGAACAAGTTAGGAGAAGGGTACAGATGTCCTGACAGCAGATGGCACAGATTTGCAATTGGTTTTGCGATGACTCTGCCTGCGGATTCAGTTCCCCTTGGTCATTGTGAGGTAGGCATTGATGTGTTTAGTACCAAGCTGGTCAGTCATAGGTGGGGGAAAAATCCTCATAAATTTATGAACAGCAATTAATAGCAGAAGCCAGTAATAAAAACAAATTGTAAAATGGGGAGATTAATAAAGGGTAAAAATTGTCTTACTTTTTAAAGAGCTGCTTTGCATAGGCCCATGGTAGTTGGCTGAAGGGACTGCCTAGCTCAATCCTCTGCTAAACAGATGGAAAATTATGCAAGGTGTTGTTCCAATCCATCCATAATAATGTTTAAGCTCCTTTTTGGAGAGACTACTTCACAATTGACAGAAAATTGCGATCAGCACTAAAGTGGGGCAGATCTGGTTATATCAGGAATGCTCAGGCTTTGTAATTCTTGTCTGTTACATAGGTTTGCACTATGGAGCCTCAGGGATGACAAAAAGATTGAATCCATGCTCCCATTAATCTGCATGTATCAAGTTGCTGATAGTAATAGGTCTGTGTATTTTTGCTTAAACATGAAGCCATCAATGACGCAATACCGTTGGATCAGCCCTTTCTAAACCACCAGGCCACTAAATTCAAACAAGACATCCCAACAAATAAGGAATATCAGCACAGATAGAACTAAGTTGACCTTTGTGAGCCAGATTGCCAGGATTTGGGGCTTGCATTATTTTGACTTTCCTGGTCCATCCAATCTAAACTTGAATGCAGATAGAGTTTCTGCCTCGCCTGCTTAACCCTGGAACTAAATTCTACAGCCTCAGCACTTTCTGTGCAGAAAAAAAAGTTTCTCTTGCTCTCTGTTTTAAATCTCTTGTATCAATGGCTCCTTGTTCTAGATCTCTTAACTAGAGAGGAGTCAAGATGGGAGAGAATAAATTCTCAGCTGTCTTCCTTTGAGAGCAGTGCGAAGACTGGGTTATTATGAGAGGTACATTATGAGCGCATTTTATTTAGTTTCCCTTTGAAGGAAGTCATGAACAATGTATGATCTCAGTCAGGTCCTAGTGCAGTAAGCGCATACACAACAGTTTTCCTTCTTTAAATTTGATCTTTCATGTCTTCAAAGGAAATTCTCCTGTGAATATTGAAAATTCTGCAGAGTAGCACTATTCTTTTCTAAATGAGTTGGGCTTGTACCAGTTTTCAGTGACTCCTAACTCATGAGGCACAATTGTCTCTCTTGTAAGCAATTTCAGTCACAATTCGTTGCCGTGCTTTGCTGCATGATGAAAATGCACCATCCACAGCGTAATTTTAATTTGTATTTGTATTGAAGTTATTTGTTCATTTGAATTGAAATTGTGCAAACCCCCCCCCCCCCCGTACTATTTTAATAAAATTACTTGCATTGCGCTACTAGATAGATTGAATTTATTGAGCAGAAAGGGCTGAATTTACAGGGTTGGAGTTTATCTAACTAATTCAGATCATGAGCACACAAGCAGCTGCATTACCTCGATCACTGCTGCTGTTGTTAAGTCATATCAGCAACAGGTCCCACCTGCTCATGACTTTACAGTGTTAGAAACGTAGTTGTCATTTCAAACATATTGGGACTGACTCAACATTTGCTCAGATAAATGCTAGGATTTAGTTACAGATACTCACTCCATGGCTTGGTTAACACATAATAGAAAAAACGGCCTATTTTCTATCATGGCCAATCTCTATCCAAGTGAGCACAAAAACAAACTTGTCCAAACGTTGGTGCTTCGAGTTTAATTTTGTTTTGACATCCAGCCCTGTCCACAGCGCTCCTTGTTGCTCTTCCAAAAGCAACTTGATTCTCCACTGACCAATCCTAGCACTGATAATGTCACAGCTCATCAACAACTTTTTTTTTGTGCTGTAGTTTAGTTTCAGAACATCTCAATTCCATCCAACACTGAGGTCAAATAGTTGCATTTTTACATCAATTTCGAAACTGAAGTTTGCCACACGAAATACACTGTCTTGACTAAATTCTTCGTGTTGCTCGCCTTCAGATGCGCCAGCTAGTTGCGTTGTGGAATGTGACAGAAGATATGAATCAGAAAGAGCCCAAGAGTATGCAACAGTTTGACACGATACTCTCATTAAGCGTATAAATGATATCTGAAAATTGATCAGAGATAAGTCTAAGTAGTTTACTTGTGATGATGGAAAATATTCTTAGTTAATTTGATTAATTAAAAATATTTAAATGAATAACTTAAATTAATTGTACTAGAGATTGGCTAAAATATTATTGTATTTTGTAGTCATTACTAAATTTCAAAAACCCCAACAATTGATCTGGAGAATGCCAAATCTCTATACTTAGAGGACAAGGAAATATAACTTATTCACCGTGTTTTACAGTGTCTAGAAACGTCATTGTGACTGTAATGATTCGCTGTTACATAAATGTCTTGCTGTCTCTCGGGAATCCCTTTTTGACAGATTAAATAGTCGAATTATTCACAATCAGTGAAGAAAATTGATTGTCAAACGCAGAATTGAACTTGGTTCCCTTGAGCACTGAATCATATAACACATGCAGTGTTTCAATGCTGTAACATCAGCAGAATGGCTTTGTGTAAAAGTAAAATGCCAAATAATAGAAAATAAGAGGTCAGTGAGTTAAAGAACAGAGCTTCTAAAGCTCTTCACAAAAATGAGTGAGAGGCTCAACAATAATGGAGGCAAGTGAGCTAACAAGTTCATAGAGGGGTTTAGATTACATCATAAACTGCGAGATCAAAGCCCAAGTTATTTAGAGACGTTATTTAAACCCAAGATTATACTCTTTAGCTCTTTCCCTAAGTATCTGTTTAACACGGTTTGTTTATTTTTAATTATAAAAGACAACTCTGGCTTCTTAGAGTTGGGAGAGTTCCATTGTGTCAGTGATACAATGTTCATAAAGGGGCATTAGCCTTCTTTATCACACCAGTATTGCAGCATTACCAGAGAATAATTGCTGAGCATGACCGGGTGTTGTCGATGTTACATGGAAAGTGGACACCCGGGATTGAGTTGTAAGCCTGTAATTTAAATGATAAAATAACTGAAGAGAAATTCTTTATACCATATCTCTTGGAAAGTGCTTATTATTTTGAAGCTAGTTCCCAAACCAGAACCAGAAGTTCCCAAAGTCAATTCCCAGTTTCTTCTGAGTTAGTTGATCTTATCAGAGCTGGCGGTACAACATCCTTGGGTTAGGGAGGAGGAATCAGCCAAGGAAACCACTCCTGACTCCACCTGTGGACATCAGGTGAGAACACTATTTGTCTTGGATATAATGCCCCGAATAGTCAAATACCCTGCTAACCTTTTCCATCCAGGCTCGCAGATGAAGAGTGGCCACTTGGACAAGGAACCAGAATGTTTTGTGGCAGAGTCAGCGCCTTAGCAGATTTGAGATGAAAATGGAGGAATTTTGTTTTTAAACTTCAGCTGGGCCATTATTTCACTCAGTCCAGGGTACAATCCTTATCTCGGAGGATGCTTCCTGTCTGTACTTTGTTGGTGTTTCTAGGAAAATCCTGCAATAATCTGCATTAATCCGTTGACTCATTTAAAGACAAGTGTATTATGATTTATTGGCGTATAGAATTGTAGATAGCTGGAAATGAGAAATAATGTAATTCAAGATTGGAGGACATCCTGAACACAGAGTAATTTTGAATGTCATGAACCCATAAATTAAATTTATTTGGCTACCATTTGTATATTTTTATGATGTGCAGTTTGGTCTCCGTAAAATAATTAGAATTAAGTCAGTTAAGAGAAGAGCTGAAATTACTTTCGAAGACCGCAAGAAACAGTTGTGATTCTCGTCCTCGCAGATTAATGTTGCCACGTGATTCACAGAAGGCTGTAATATAAAGAATGATGGATACCTGGGGACAGTTCGAGGCACAAATCTCATCAAGGGGTTCAAATGGCATTGCAAACCAAGAGAACAAAGCTTGTTCGGTTTTCAACCACCATCTGAACCCCAAGATGTGATTCTTGAAGTCACTTATTGTTTTGAATAATATATACTCCGTGTCATTGTACAAATGATGATTAAATTAGTAACATCTTTGTAAATCAGTTGAGTGAAAAATAGTAATGATTGATGGAGTATTTATTATATGGTTAACAGGAAATAAATGACTCCAGTAGTTTACATAGGCAACTGCCTCATAGTGTGTTGCAGCTTTATAAAATACTCCTGAAAGTCACTTTTTCAGTTTTTTCTTTCTTCAGTTATCCTCCCCTACCCACTTCTTCTGGCGGCTTTGAATCATGCTAGGTCACAGCTCCAGGATCAACAGTCGCTTCCCTTGACCCCCCGCCTTCCCCCCCAGTGCTGGCCATTCCTCGGGTGAGTGAGTCCTGGCAAGCTGTTGAACTGAGAACCACCACCGCTCCTGTTGTTGCTTTTTTCCCAAATATATGCACGTCACATCCATGTGTGCACCTCTCCAAAGGGGTCACTAGTTTGCAATCAAGAGTGAGATCCCAAGCTTTGTTTTTTTTGCAGCTCAGGATTTCGGACAAGTGTAGCATTAGTTCTATCAGCTGCATTGAAGTCCGCTAATTCACCACAGACCAGTTATTGATCCTGGGATCTCCCTTAGCCTAGTTTTATTTTTGGGAGCTGTATTATTTATTTTTAATTATGGTATACATAGTTTGATATTATATACCATCGTAGAACTGGCCCATCAGAATTTATCTCTAGTTACTACTAAGTGCTGCCATTATGGTAACAGTCTTTTTCATGTACCCCTTGTCACTTTGTGAGAGTGGAGAGTTTGATAACATGAAGATACTATAATGAATTACAGTAATAATTTTCTGAATGAATTTCACATTTTGGAGGTTTTTAAATGCCATTCTATTTAACGTGATAATTGGTGATTTTACATTATTATATGCATAGCTGCTACTTTTCTATCTGTTTACATGGGATTGCATAGGATATACGGCACAGAAACAGGCCATTCGGCCCAACCAGTCCATGCCGGCATTCATGCTCCACTTGAGCCTCTTCCCGCCTTTCCTCATCTAACTCTTATCAGCATAACCCTCTATTCCCTTCTCCCTCATATGCTTGTCTAGCCTCCCTTTAAATGCATTTATATTATTCGCATCAACCACTCCCTGTGGTAACGAGTTCCACATTCTCACCACTCTCTGGGTAAAGAAGTTTCTGTGCTACATTAAAGTTTGCTTTTTTTCTCTCCCCATCAATCCTCTTTCCACCTCTCTATAAGGTGCCAACTCCTGCTGGGGTACAGTTCCATAAATACCAATTAGCCTTGAGTATCTTATCAAGTGCGTTACCCTAGTCTGCAAGTGCTGGCAAGATATTTGAGTCGGGAGAGCATCACAGCTAAGCCTGATCCTGTCCAAACACATGCACTCTCCAGAAGGGTTCACTGGACAGTGATCAGGAACAGGAATTCTACCTAATTTCCTCTCTCTAACCAAGAGGCACTGAAAGCAATTGTAGTGCCCCCCACTACTGCCACTTCAGTTCAGATCAATTAACTCAACAACAATCACATGTAGCACGTTTCATGTTTAAAAAAAAAATTCCCATAGCGTTACAAGTAAGCATAAGGAAGTCGGATGCCGAGCCAGAAAGGGAGAGTTGAAGAGTGCTGACTGAAAGCTTGGACAAAGCAATGAATTTTGAGAAGGATTTTAAAGGAAGAAAGAAAGGTGGAGGGGCAGAAACATTTAGGGAGCGAGTGCCAAAGTCTGGGAGCCGGGCAGCTGACGGAAACCAGCAGAGACTTGGAATCAGACCTTGGACCTTCTGATCTATGTGGCTCAGTTATGCGGCCTGATGTTCCAGCTGAGCCTACAAGGGGAGTGGGAGGCAGTGTTCCCTCTTATTTTTTTCCCTGCGCAGGCCCTTTTACTGGCTGCGCGGCCCATTCAAGTTTTCGCACGTGCGCGGTTAATTCCATGGAAAAGCCGGTGAGCGGCCTGCACAGGACCTCCAGATCGCAGCTTAGCTGGAGCCTTGGTGGGAGGCGCTTTGCTTTAGTTTTATTCCATTGTTTGCCATACACAGGGCTGTAATCGGCCCCAGAATAGCAGTTACTCATTCTCGAGGGTGATCACTTTTTAAATTGTTTTGAAGACCAGCAATAACATTTTAAATGTTGCTTTATTTTTGGGCTAATTGCGTTCATACAAAACCGGGAAAACAACAGAAAACGCTGGAAACACTCGGCAGGCCAGGCCAGGCACATCCGTGGCGAGAGAAACAAAGTTAACGTTTCGGGTCTGGGACCCTTCATCAGAACTGGAAAAAGCTGGAGATGTGACAGATATTAGGGAGCTTTGCACCTTCCTTACAGCTTGAAAAATTGTGAACTACATAAAATAAACTTTAAGAGTTACCTCGTCAATGGTACATGTGTCCTCCACGGATTTTGACTGGAAAACACGCACTGACCCTATAGATTTTTGGGGAATTTTAAATTGATCTTAACTAAGCATTGATTGCTATCTAGAAATAGCAGCTGTAGATCGTGATCTCTATTGACAGTGCAAAGAGATTTACACCTTTATTTGCAAAGAAATATATTAATTGTCCCAATACTGATTTGATGCACTGCGCTTTTCACAAGCTAGAAGCTACATAATTATCTTTGTTTTCCTGGTAAAATATGTTAACCTTGGTCAGATTGTTCTCACTTCACAAAAGATAATTGCACTTTAATCAGATTGTCTAGTTAAGTTTATATCCGCTCCGCTTCCCTCCCACTCCCACACATGCACTCATGTATGCAAGGATCGATGAGACAACTCCAGCTCTTTGTAGCTGTAACGGATTAGATTACAACAGTCAAGATGGAGGGAAGTGGGCAGGTTTTGACAGTGCAGGCACTAAATCTGACAGCAGCTTAGTGATTTAAAGGAAAATTACTGAAGATGCAATTTAAACATAGGCTCCTGAATCAAGTACAGCTGTATAAGAGAATATATTGTATAAATGCCACTGATTTAAAGCTCTAGCACACTATGGATGCAGGCACAGGCATTGGTCATTTCATTGGGCTAAACGCTGCCTCTCACCTTGGAAACTGGGTTCAATTCCAGCCTGGAGTAAAGGGATGGCAGAATTCCTCTTTCTATGATGGCTGGTGGTTGCTGCGAAGGGAAAGAATGGAATAGTCATTTGATTTTCTTTTTGGTGATGCAATGACGTTTGACATAATTTGCGGAATTGCATCACGGAGTTTAGTAATCACAGTTTGAGTTTCAGTTGAGTTCTTTGAGGGCATTGGTTCGCAGCTCAAAGGTCAGTCAGAAATAATTGGTTTGGGAAATGAAGATGTCGCACTGGTGCGGTAGGATGAGGTTGCCAACTTCGCAAAGCTCAAGAGACCAGAAAAACTTGCCTTGTGACAAATCAGCAGAGGCGATCTGATTTTCCCCAATGCACAGATAGGCTGCCAGTTTTCTATATTCTGCAACCACCCATTCCAGATGATGATTGATAGATATTCTGAGTTATCCTGGGCTTTGCACCTCCTGATCAAAATTAGAATGAAATCGGAGTTCAGGGAGCTCGACAATTGGATTAAATTAATACCCAAGTACTGTATGTAAACTGCAAAAAAGTGAGTCACTTAACAGCATAACCAACAATACTCATGTTAAACTGCTATTAAAAAGTCATATAGTGCAATAAGGCTGAGAATCCACCCACTTTAATTAAGCACTCAAACCTATTTAAGTGCAAAACCCTCAAGACAACATTTAGCCCCGTTATTAACCTACCCAGTTCGTCTGAGCTTAGTATTGAGTCCAAATTACCACCCTGAAATGAATCTTAAATGAACAAATTTCAGTTTTTTTTCATTTGTTGCTCAAATTCTGAAGGATGGAAAGAACTTCATTGGAAGAGGAGAGAAGCCATTGCAGCCAATTGCATTCGCTTATCTGCACATTGAAAGAATGAACAAACTCTTACATGCTGCACTGTCTCTCTCTGGCAGCTATTCCTGCTCATGTCCTTCAATCTATGGAAAAACTTGAACTGGGCAGGGTCAGCTACCATAAAACCAGCGAATCGCACTTGCCCAAGGTAATGATTAACTGCTCGTGAATTTGTTCCCCGCTGAGTGGGCAAATACATGGCAGATGCAGTTTAACATGGATAAATGTGAAGTTATCCACTTCGGTAGGAAAAACAGAAAGGCAGAGTATTATTTAAATGGTGATAGATTGGGAAATGTTGATGTACAAAGGGACCTGGGTGTCCTTGTACACCAGTCACTGAAAGCAAACATGCAGGTGCAGCAAACAGTTAGGAAGGCAAATGGTATGTTGGCCTTCATTGCAAGAGGATTTGAGTACAGGAGCATGGATGTCTTACTACAGTTATACAGGGCCTTGGTGAGACCATACCTGGAATACTGTGTGCAGTTTAGGTCTCCTTACCTACGAAAGGATATACCTGCCATAGAGGGAGTGCAGCGAAGGTTCACCAGACTGATTCCTGGGATGGCAGGACTGTCGTATGAGGAGAGATTGGGTCGACTAGGCCTGTATTCACTAGAGTTTAGAAGAATGAGAGGGGATCTCATTGAAACGTATAAAATTCTGACAGGACTAGACAGACTGGATGCAGGGAGGATGTTGCCCCTGACTGGGGGGTGGTCTAGAACGAGGGGTCACAGTCTCAGGATATGGGATAGGATATTTAGGACTGAGATGAGGAGAAATTTCTTCACTCAGAGGGTGGTGAACCTGTGGAATTCTCTACCTCAGAAGGCTGTGGAGGCCAAGTCATTGAATATATTTAAGAAGGAGATAGATCAATTTCTAGGCGCAAAAGGCATCAAGGGGTATGGGGAGAGAGCAGGAATATGGTATTGAGATAGAGGATCAGTCATGATCATATTGAATGGCGGAGCAGGCTCGAAGGGCCGAATGGCCTTCTCCTATTTTTCTATGTTTCTACTGTATTACGGTTTCATTTCTAGAATGGTGTTCAAGAGCCACACTTCACCAACAGAAGATCTGTATGCAACTTGCAAGATGCCAGTTGTATGCTGCTGCAGTAGGATTTTAGGATTAAGACCCATTGTTGGGGTAATTACAGGAAAACTTGGCTCTGTATCTTCACTGTACCTGACGTAACAATGGGTCCAGAAAGTAGAAAGACGTTCCATTCCCTAGTATTGATATCCTTCGCTATTCGCAGCGTAAAATTCACCTCTTCCCTTATAGCACAAGATAAAAATGAATCCAGGAGTGGTTGTAGCAATGTTATCCACAAATGGCTTAATCTAGTGGAATAATATTGGGAATCAATCAGTTTCCCTGAATTTGTCTGACTCTTCACTTATCAGCTGCTACAGAATTTGCCCTTTGCCCTTCCAATCACTGCGTAATACGGAGTTGGTGCTGATGAAATTACATAAAAGAGCTGAGTAAAAGGTTAGAACCTGTTTATCAATTTTTAGTCCCATTACACTGGGGGGGAAATTATTTCCAACTGCCTCATCTATCCACAAATACTTGCTTGGTCATCTCACTTCAAAGAATGTTATCACATTTAAAATGAATATATATTTATGCCCCTTCTTTAACCCATCTTTCTCCTCGGTAATGCTGCTTATCAAACCTTGGAGTTCTCCCCGAAGAGCATCTTCTGTTTTCCAAAGGCCTCGCCTCTCTTCACTCTCAAATAAGCTCTTTAGTCATCCTCTAAAGCAGAGCTCTTGCCTCTTTGGACTTTGTCCCGAAGTTGATCATGTCAGTTACAGTTGCCAAACCCCCATCACATGTTGATTGAGTGTGTACGTTTCACACAGATCTGGTGCTTGAACCCCTGACCAAAGGTTTGTGAAAGCAGGGGGGTCAGTTTTAACTCTTCCATTGAAGTTAATGGATAGGAAAATTGGACGGGGTGTAAAATGGCCACTCGACCTGCTGCAGCCCATTTCCTGTCCGGCAGGAACACTTAAAATTGACCCCAGGTGCCTAAATTTCTATATATCTAGACAATCGGGGAGTTACTGCGTTTATTAAATGTTGCTATTTTTTCTAGTTCAGCATGGTATTTTTAGGTGAATTGCTCTGTAGCAGGAATGTGATTATAGAGTATTAAAGTCATTTGTTGGCGAGAGCTGTTGACTTCTCAACAGGTGTAATGAGTAGGCACTCGGAGGCTTGCCAAGTACTGCTGTCAAAGTATGCACTGCTGTGGAGCCAACCGTTCGCTGTGTACTGAGACCGGAATGTTTGTTTGATCAAAATACACAGTCAAAAATTTATGTGACACATTGATGGACAGGACTGATAGAAAAGTAATGGTCTTCATGTTAGGATCTGTGAGCTTCCTCACTGCAGCTTCACCCGCCTGAAAAGACCCTGCATATTTTGATCCCTTATTTAACTTGGATTGGTATACAGTGATATTCTATATATAGATGTATATTCTTGAATAATATATGATTCAGAATTGGGAAATATTGTATTGCTGCTCATTCAAGGCAGCACTGCTGCTCACTGCAAGATGTTGCCTCATTTAAACATGTTCCTGTAAACTCAGCCCACCAGCACCGTTGTGTAACAATCTTAACTGGCATGGCCATCTCAGTGGCTTTAATCCAGCAAGCTCAATCTTGCCATTGATTATAATGGGAGGGGAGCTATGATAGCTGGTTGCTCACCTGTTTTGATGAGGGAAGGGGTGGTGTTGTGAACGTAATGGCCTAAGTCACTCATGCCATACTTTCCTGGAAATAGAAGCACTGCAGCAACTTGCCAGGGCTTCTTTGGCAGCACCTCCCAAACCCGCGACCTCTACCACCTAGAAGGACAAGGGCATGGGAGCACCACCACCTCCAAGTCACTCACCATCCTGACTTGGAAATGTATTGCTGTTCCTTTAGCGTCGCTGGGTCAAAATCCTGGAACTCCCTCCGTAACAGCACTGTGGGAGTACCATCACCACACAGACTGCAGCAGCTCAAGAAGGCGGCTCACCACCACCTTCTCGAGGGCAATTATAGGGATGGGCAATAAATGCTGGCTCTGCCAGCGACGCCCACATCTCGGAATGAATAATAAAAAAATTACTATGGTGCAAGTATCCAGCAAATTCTGGCCCAATATTGTACTCTGTTCCATTTCATGTTTAGGACAGGTCCCAGATGAGTTGTTTTAATAAGTAGTTTGTCCTGTGTGCTTTGTAAGTTCTACCCTCAAAGGTATTAATGGCCCGGATTTTGCGGTCGGCTGCGTAATTAAGGATTACGCTGCTGGCATCCGAACCGAATGCGCACTTACCTGTTGCGAGGCCCCAAACGGAAAGTTGCTGTCAGACGCCGCAGAGTTGAGCGCCGCGTACTGGCCCACGGGTCCCAGGCGCACCGTGTGCCTGAAGCGTACCTGGGATCACATGGGGCGGTGCTCCAATCAGCAAACAGAAGGGGTCTCATTCTCCCCCACTAGATACTGTGGTATTTTTCGAGGGAGAATATAGCAGCGAATATTGATAAGTGTTTCTGCATTTTGTACCATGAAAGGTCACCTGAAGATACAGTGAGGGGAGTAAGAGAAGTGTATTTTTGATTTTTTTTTAATTTGCAAAACTGTCAATTCCCTGAACAGTCTCTCATTCTACGCAGTCTGGATTTACATTCCTTTTCATATATATTTAAACAAAAAAGCATCAGATGAAGATTTTTTATTGACAGGTATCCTCTTACGCTGTGTAAACAGGCTGCTGCGCCTGTTTGCACCAGCCGTTAAAAATTTCATGCGTAATTGCTGGGCAGTTGGTGGGCAATTAGCCCAACTCAACGCCAGCAATAAGGATTTCAGGGTTGCAGCGGATGATCTGTCAAGTCGGAAGCGCATGCGGAAATTCCTAACTTGCTGTCCATTTCAAAGGCGATATGATGGCATAAGAACATAAGACATAGGAGCAGGAATAGGCCATGCAGCCCCTCGAGCCTGCTCCTCCATTCAATAAGATCATGGCTGGTCATTGACCTCAACTCCACTTTCCCGCCCGATCTCCATATCCCTTGATTCCCCTAGCGTCCAAAAACTTATCTATCTCAACCTTGAATATACTCAAAGACTCAGCATTCACAACCCTCTGTGGCAGAGAATTCCATAGATTCACAACCCTCTGAGTGAAGAAATTCCTCCTCATCTCGGTCTTAAATGGCCGACCCCTTATCCTGAGACTATGCCCCCTAGTTCTAGACACTCCAGCCAGGGGAAACAACCTCTCAGCATCTACCCTGTCAATCTCCTTCAGAATCTTGTATGTTTCAATGAGATCACACCTCATTTTTAACTGCAGAGAGTATCGGCCCATTCTACACAATCTCTCATCATAAGACAGCCCTCTCCTCCCAGGAATCAATCTAGTGAACCTTTGTTGCTGTGATGAAATATGTCATTCATCAGACTCTGTATTTAACTACATATATTGTATTGCCTGCTCCGGTGTTTTACCTTGTATTGTATATAGTGCACCGCCCCCTTTCTCCCCATTGGGTGTGTCGGCTCCGCCCATACCTGGCCCTACTTAAGACAAGCCCAGGCTTGTCTTGCAGCAGAACAGCAGAATGCTAGGTGAAGACACAGGCATCTTTCTTTGCTAATAAAAGCCTTGTTTTATCCAGTTAACTTTGAGCCTTGAAGTTATTGAGACGCATCAGTTGCACCGCCTCCAAGGCAAGTATATCCTTCCATAGATAAGGAGACCAAAACTGTGCACAGTACTCCAGGTGTGGTCTCACCAAGGCCCTTACAATTGTAGCAAGACTTCCTTACTCTTATACTCCAACTCCCTCGCAATAAAGGCCAACATGCCATTTGCCTTCCTTATTGCTTGCTGTACCTGCATGCTAGCTTTCTTGCACGAGGACACCCAAATCTCTCTGAACACCAACATTTGAAAGTTTCTCACCATTTAAAAAATATTCTGTTTTTCTATTCTTCCTACCAAAGTGAATAACCTCACATTTCCCTACATTATGCTCCATCTGCCACCTTACAGCCCACTCACTGAGTCTATCTATATCCCTTTGCAGACTCTTTGTGTTCTCCGGACAGCTTACTGTCCCTCCTAGCTTCGTATCATCAGCAAACGTGGATACATTACACTCGGTTCCTTCATCTAGGCCATTAATATAGATTGTAAATAGCTGAGGCCCCAGCACTGATCCTTGTGCCACCCTACTAGTTACAGCCTGCCAACCTGAAAAGGACCCATTTATCCCTACTCTCTGTTTTCTGTCCGTTAACCAATCCTCTATCCATTCTGCTATATTAACCCCAACTCCATGAGCCCTTATCTTGTGTAATAACCTTTTATGTGGCATCTTATTGAATGCCTTTTGGAAATCCAAATATACTACATCCACTGGTTCCTCTTTATCTACCCTGCTAGTTACATCCTCAAAAAACTCTCATAAGTTTGTCAAACATGATTTCCCTTTCATAAAACCATGTTGAGTATGCCTAATCATGTTATGATTTTCTAAGTGCCCTGATAGTACTACCTTAACAATGGATTCCAGCATTGTCCCGACGACTGATGTCAGGCTAACTGGCCTGTAGTTCCCTGTTTTCTCTTCCTCCTTTCTTGAATAGTGGTATTATTTGCTACCTAACAATCTGCTGGGACCATTCCAGAATCTAGGGAATCCACTAACTCTGTAGCCATCTCTTTTGGAACCCTAGGATGTAGGCCGTCAGGTCCAGGGGCTTTTAGTCCCATTAGTTTCTCTAGTACTTTTTCTTCTACTTATATTAATTACGTTAAGTTCTTCATCCTTATTAAACCCATGGTTCCCCACCATTTTTGGTATGCTTTTTGTGTCTTCTACTGTGAAGACAGATACAAAATATTTGTGTAACGTTTCTGCCATTTTCTTATTCCCCATAATAATTTCTCCTGTCTCAGCCTCTAAGGGACCAACGTTTAGTTTTGCTACTATCTTCCTTTTTACATACTTGCAGAAGCTCTTACAATCTGTTTTTATATTTCTTGCTAGTTTTCTCTCATTCTATTTTTTCCTTGTTTATCAATTTTTTGGTCATCCTTTGCTGGTTTCTGACACTCTCCCAATCCTGAGGCTTACTACAGGAAACTCTCTTTTTACCAGCACCTAAATAACCGGAAATCTCTCTTAACCGGCAAAATTCAGGAGTAGGTTCAGGTAAGTTTTACTTCATATTAGTGGCCGTGTAACCAGGGTTCCTGCACCTGTTGCCATGCAACAGGGACGCCTGGATCTGTGGCCGTGTAACCGGGGTTACTGCACCTGTTGCCATGCAACAGGGATGCCTGGATCTGTGGCCGTGTACGGGGCTTTCGTACCTTAGTAAGTATACCTCTCTGTAATCCGGACTTTTTGATCAACCGGCAGCACGTCGGTCCCGTTGGTGCTGGATAAAAAAGAGTTTCCTGTACTATGCTTCACAACATTATAAGCTGCTTCTTTCAATCTAATGCTATCCTTAACTTCTTTAGTTAGCCACGGATGGATCGCTTTTCCCGTGGAGTTTTTGTTTCTCAATGGAATGTATTTTTGTTGAGAATTGTGAAATATTTCTTTAAGTGCTAGCCACTGCTTATCTACCGCCATACCTTTTAATCTATTTTTCCAATCTGCATTAGCCAACTCGCCCCTCATACCTATGTAATTGGCTTTATTTAAGTTTAAGACCCTAGTTTCGGACTTAAGCAAGTCACTCTCAGAATTTCACGTTAAGTTTATCATATTATGATCACTCTGCCCCGGAGGATCCTTTACTATGAGATTGCTAATTAACCCTGTCTCATTACACAATACAAGATCTGAAATAGCCTGTTCATTGTTCTAGGAAACTGTCCCGAGTGCATTCCATGAACTCATCCTCCAGACTACCTTTGCCAATTTGATTTGATATGAATAGTACACTGTCATAACAACCGCAGATTCTGCCCCAATGTTTTTTCCACACCAAGCAGTGAGGCCCTTGCTTTGCTGGTTAGTTGGTTAATGGATTCTGTGTAAGCATTTTATTTAGAAGTTACACACAGGACACATTGCACTTGGAGAAAAACCTAACCCGACAACTGATATGGGGGGCGGGAGATTAATTATTTTTATTGTCTGTTCTCCTTTTCCTCTTCCTATTGCAAAGGCATTGACTTGTGCTGAAGTATGATTCCCTCAGCCTGGCGGTCCTTCATCACCTTGCTCAAATTACTATTTTTTATGTGTTAATCTAGATAGTGAATGCCAGTAGGCCGTTCAACTGTGGAAGATATCATTGCCAAGCTTGATCATTCAAGCGAGATCACGGGATAGCGATCAGGGACAAAGATCATGACTTTTTTTTCTCCCCCCTTCTCAAGCACTGTGACATCAAGGCCAACTTTAGCACCTCACCATGTCTTGGCTGAGATCAGCTCAGAACAGACCTGAGATCCAACTGGTACCTTGTTAGTCTGTATGGCTCAACTACGCCTTTCATGTGACCTAAACCATATGGGAAGCCTGGAACTTTAATATGACCAAGGTGGCTGAGTGGTTTAAGAATTGGACTTAAAATTCAATGGATGTGTTTCTGCGTGGGCTCGAACCCCACTCCTGGTAGATGCTCAGGCAATGAGGTTGAAAATGAGGCTTAAATCTTCTTTTAATATTAAGGGAATCAAAGGATATGGGGTAGTGCGGGAAGGTGGAGTTGAGGTAGAAGATCAGTCGTGATCTTATTGAATGGCGGAGCATGCTTGAAGGGCCACATGGCCTACTCCAGCTCCTATTTCTTATGTTCTTATGACCACAGGTTTCAGTGATGGAAATCTAATATGGCTCCAGACTGCGTGATTCAGTGGTTTGCCATTCAGTCGGAATTATTACAGATTTATCCAGTGAGCTGTTGAACCATATAGAACCAAAAGGTTCCAGGTTCAGCCATCCTCATCAGCTCAACTGGCTGACCTCAACTGGTGCAGCTGTAGGAGTACGACAAATAGTTCTCGGCCCCCTGAGTCAGAGAAAAAAGCAGTCAAGGATCCCACTGCTGATTACTACCCAATACCCCTGTTGAAAACATGCCTGTGTTGACATCAGGCAAGGATGGGATCGGTGTTGGCTGTTATAGTTCCTGTTATCCATTCCATTTTTTGTAATAAATGTGCTATGCTTCATTAAATTTAATGGCCAATTCACTGCAATGGCGATGCTGGTTACGAGCGCCATAGGCTAGACCGTTGTGCTCCCTGATTCCCCAGTGGCACATTTACTCCACAGTTTGCTTGAAAAAGAATTGAAATAGGCCACAGCGAGCACGGCGGATCAGGAGCGATGCGGCCAACGGACGGGGAAGAAATCATTTTGATTGTTGATTTTCTGCAGGAATCGCAACCTAATTTATTTGCTTATTTATTTATATCTGGCAGCAAATTATTAAAAGATATAAACAAGGATAAGTATTAAATAAGTATGGCCACAAGAACAAGCAATTCTTCTGTAACTCTCGCACTGTGTCACGAGGCTATGGCTGGGAGCTGTGGATTTTAAGATTGCTGCACTTCACCAGTGATTGATGTCAGAAAACAATTTCAGAAGCAATGCAGTCACGCTAAGAGGCAATTTCACTGTGTTTCAGGGATTACCCTACTTTTTTTATTACATTTTTTAGAAATGTCAGAAATAAGTATAAGTAACATTTGCATTACATTAAACCTTCAAAAATGCGGGCTCCTGCTTTGATCAATCTGATCGAGCAAATTTAGAATTCAAATAGCAACTGTGTTATAAAGCCCAGAAGCGATGTTGCCTCTTTTAAACATGTTCCTGTTATGATTCCTGTACACTCAGCCCACCAGCAGTGTTCTGTAACAATCTAACAGGCATGGCCATCTCAGTGGCTTTAATCCAGCAAGGTGAATCTGCCCTTTGATTATAATGGGAGTGGAGCTAATGACAGCTAGTTGTTTGACAGAGGGAAAGGGCGGAGTAAAAGTGTCAGGAAATTTTGGTGTTGTGAAAGTAATGGCCTAAGTCACTCATGCCATACTTTCCTGGAAAGAGTAATGGTGTGCGCTGTAGATGCATCATTACAATGGTGCAAATTTCCAGCAAATTCTGTATTGAACAACCAACATACTTCAAGAGGAGACCCTTTCCCCACAAAGGGGAGGTAAGACTCACAACTAAATCATACAGCCCACTCTTTCATTGCTACCAGAGAGAAGTTGATTTCAAAAGTAATGAGGGCATCCTCTACGCAGAAATATAATAGTGTAGGATTGTACTCTGTTCCAGTCCTTGTTTAGGACAGGTCCCAGGTGAGTTGTTCTAACGAGTAGTTTGTCCTGTGTGCTTTGTGTGTTCTACCCACAAATATTTCATATTTTGCTTACACATTTTCAACAAGAGTTTAATGGTTAAGTACACTTGGTTTTTCTTGGTTACAGGTTTATAATTTTTCTCCCAGAAGGCTGGTTGTGACTGAAAGTTTATAAATATAAGATTTACGTGTGGAAATAAATGGGTTTAGTTGCAGTTTGTTTCATTGTCTATGAGTCCTCTCTCTTTTGATTTGCTGTATGTTACATTTTTTATGTATGTGTCCGTCCATGTGTACATTTTTTTTTCTTCTGTTGCTTTTGATTTTTCCCATCCTCCCACACTTCTATTTCTGCATAGAGGATGCCAACATTACTTTTGAAATCAACTTGTCTCTGGTAGCGATGAAAGATTGGGCTGTATGATTTAGTTGTGATTTTCACCTCCCCTTTGTGGGGAAAGGGTCTCCTCTTGAAGTATGTCGATGGCAAGTCGGACCGAGTCCTCCATTCTACACTCTAATGAGCTTCGATGCACCACTGTCTCTGCCAATATTACAACACTGTTAAACTGATAAACGTCCACTTTATTTAAATTAACGCTTGAATAGTTGGCTTTGAAATTCTCTCTGTCAGTTGTTCAGCCACTTTGGAGAGTGAATGTGTTATGGTATTACTTATCAGCTGCCCGTTGGGTATTGCACAATCAAATTATGTATAATTCTGTTGTTTATCGGAAACTGTGCAAAGTTCTAATTTAACTTCTTGTATTGATTGTTTAATGCTTTTTCACCTGACAACCAAAGAGAATGCAATGGGAATTTTGCCTTAATTTTATTTATGATTATAGTTTATTTATGATTATAGTATAGATGGAGAGTGATAGAAGATTTGAGGTTAGGATCAGATCAGCCATGATCTTATTGAATGGTGGAGCAGGCTCGAGGGGCCGATTGGCCTACTCCTGCTCCTATTTCTTATGTTCTTACCTAAGCTGTATATCTTTGTGGGCTGCATGATGGAGCATTGGGGGTTCTCAGGTCTCAGGCTGTAGATACCAACAGATCTTTATGTTCTGATTCAGGATTTATCCATCACGGAGGGTAACAGCATTAAGAACAGCTCTTTCCAAACCTCCAGGCCCACAAAATATAAAGGTGACAAACCAGCAAGGGAGAAATATGAGCAAAAGTAGACCTGAATTGCCTGGTCCTCACAGACCTGGTTGTCAGGGCTTGAGGGCCACGTGACCCCTCCGCCATAGTTTAAACACCCTTCATTTAGTGCATCCGTACATACATTTTAAAATCTATTAATTGCTGTGTCGTTTGGACGAATTTGAAACCATCAAACTACCTTTGGTATTTAGTTATTTAACTGTGAATCAAAAGCATTTCCCAGCTGTGCTGTCCTTTTATAAATCTATAATTGCCACCATTTTAAAATCATTTTTTCCCTCCCTGTCAGATATTCTGTGCTGCACATCAGTCCTTAGGCAACAAGACAGGCAGTCATTGCCTTGGTCACAGGTCCCTAAATCTCTTGGCCTACTGATAGTAGGTGCGTGAGAATGATCTGGAGTGATGTGATCTTCTGCTCCTCTCCGTGTTTCACCTCCAAGTCGAGACTGGAACTCATCCAGTGGGGAATTCTGGGTTACAACCCATAGTTTACCATGCTGTAACAAATGTGCTTCTAAATACTTTGTCGGTACTCCATTGTAGTTCTGAGGAAGAGCTACGTTGTCAGAGATGCCATCTGTGGATGGAACAGTAAACCCGAGGCCCTGTTTGCCGTGTTCTGGTGGTTCAGGTGGACATTAAAGATCCCATGGCAATTTTAGAAGAAGAGTAGGAAGTTCTCCCAATGTCCTGACCAACATTTCCCCCCCTCTCCCTAACCAATGTCACCAAACAGTTTAATTCGTCACTCCATTAATTTGCTATTTGTGGGTCCTTGGTGTATGCAAGCTGACTGCCGGTTTAGCCTACGCAAAAGCAGTGACTGCTCAACAGAAAAAAGGAAGAACGAACCACCATATATAGCGCTGTATCATGTTCTGAGGATGTCCCAAAGCACTTTACAAGCAATGAATTACTATTGAAGTACAGCCTGTTGTATGTCACCAAACACCAAGTAGCCAGTTTGTGCACAGCAAGGCCCCACAGACAGCAAAAGAATGGATGTCCAGATGATCTGTTTTTGGTGGTGGTAATTGAGGGAGGAATATTGGCAGAGTGCTGGGAGGTCTACCTGGTTTTCTTTTGAAAACTGCCACTGGATCTTTAACGTCCATCTGGGCAGGCAGATGAGACCTCGGTTTAACATGTCTTCCGAAAGATGGCAATTTCGACAGTCCAGTTTAGAGTGAGACTTGAACTCTCAAATTACTGACTGAGGCAATGCTGGTACCAAGGGAGCCAAGCTCTCACCTAATTCACCGATTATAAAGCACTTTGGAATGCCCTGAGAACATAAGGTGGTATATAAATACAAGTTATTTCTTATAGCATCTTGTTGAAAGTCATTAAATGCAGGGAAATGTATAGATTTCACAGAGCTGGAGCAATAACATGGCAGATTCGTATTCGTATGTGAGGCTGTATCATAAATGTAAGATATTACACTTGAACCACAGACAGTATAATTTATCAGATCCTCATGTGGACTGCATGTAAAAGTATGTGCATAAGTAAATATAGAAATGTTCAGGCAGTTATGACGGGCTTTTTGTTTTGCTAGTTAATGAAATAAATCTATCGATGTACAATCTGTTTTAAAAATCTTGCATCGCCACACACTTCCAGCCTACTTTTCCTTTACAATTCCTGTGTTTGTATTTATAGTGTAAATTATAATGGAAATATAAAATTAAGGACGGAATGTATGACTTCAAAATGGGGACTGAATTATGTCTGCACGCTCCGATCCAAATGTCCTGCGCTAAACCTGCTTCACTTGAAGAGTACAGTTGCTCTTGACACCCCATGTGCCATGCTATAGGAGATTGTCCAGTAATAGGTTAGACGTTTTGCATGATTGCATGAGGAGCTTCTTTGTCAACTGAGGATATTCCCCATACTTTCAGACTTTTTCCTTCTCTCGCATTGAAACTTGACTGTTTCAACAAGCTTTGGCCTTCATCTGGTAGCACTGAGCTCTTCGGGGGGTGATTTTGCCAATGGGGGCGTGTTGGAGGCGGGACTGCTGCTTGTCGGGTTTTAGTCCCGCCTCCATCGACTTGTGGCCAACCCACGCTATTTTCCCTTGATTGACCTTGTTAGCAGGCCAATTAAGGGGAAGCCGGTTACAGAGAACGTCAGCGTATGACGTTTCATCGACAGATGATTTGTCATCATTTGACAGCTCTGTGAAGCTGTCAAACACTGACATTCTCTGTTCGGTGAGTTCTTGTACTCGAGGCTCACCAAACCCCTCTTGTGAGCAGAAAGCAGGTGGCTATTGCATGGGAGAATGCAGCAGCCATTCTGTCATCTCTGCCTTTGAGATGCCGGAGCCTCCGCATCCCTAACGATTGAAACCTGCAAGGTAAGGAAACTTTTTCTATCACTTTTCACTTACCTCACATATTTAACCTCTCCACACTTGCACCCATCACTCGCCTCCACAGCGCACTTTTGGAACCCTCCGACCCCCCGCAGCCTCCACAGCACACTTTTGGAACCCTCCGACCCCCCGCAGCCTCCACAGCACACTTTTGGAACCCTCCGACCCTCCGCAGACCCACTGCTTGCCTCGGTGACCCTGGCGGGGTTTCCCGACGTTGGGAAGCCCGGCACCTCTGCCGGAAAAATGGGGATAGTCCTCTTAGCTACCTGTTACCTACCTGTTAACAGGCAGTTAAGTGGCTGTAATCCCCTTCCCGCCTTCAGGAGATGGGACCCAGTGCGGGTTGGGTACCCGTCTCCTGGGAAGATGGCACAGAGGCGGGATGGGTACCCGCCCCCAGATTCTGCCATTTTTCCGGCAGTCCCGCCTCCAAACCTGCCCCCTCAGGGCTGGCACAATCGCCCCCCTTGTGTTTGGAGAGGAGCAGGATGTAGTTTTATAACATGAGGAAATTTGAATGCTGATCAGCTCAGTGATGAGTAATTAAATGGAGAGTGGGAGACAGTGAGGGTGCTGATAGTCAAAGTAACATCATGGTAGGGAATCACCAGGAAAACGTGCAAATTAATTCAACTCCCTATTAAAGGACAAGCCCACATGAACTCAATTCTGACAGTTACAGGATTTATAAAAATTCCCATTTGTGCAATCACCAAACAGGAAATGGCTTAAGAATGATTGCCAGTGCAGGAAATTTTAAACTGACTTGCTGCTTCCCCAAAAGAGTGTGTTTTATTTTTTACGAATAACATAAATTAACTTTTTAGTTACCAAGAACGGCTATTTGAACTACAGTAGAGGAAATTAATGTTTAAGAAAAAGGGGGAGAAACTAGCTGATGGCCTAGAGGAGAACAAGCCACAAAGGATCAGACAGCTCACAGCGAAATAATGGAGGACTGAACATGGAAGAATTCCTAGGGTGATGGCACTATTTTTCTTTATCGGCTTACCAAAGTTTTGTTTGTAAATTGCTCTCGGCTTTATGGAAAAAATGTATTTTTCTGTCCTACCAGACCAGACAGTTTGAATTTGCTGATGATGTCCCCAAGTAACAGGCCAAGTAACAAAATCACATTGCAGTGCCTATAATGTGTGTGTTATTGATCCCAATATTTAAGATTCATTTTCTTGTTAAGTGCATTGCGGTTCAATCATACTGAATACAAGAAATAACGTTAAGAATTTGTGTCTTTAAACACGTACAAACAACTATGGTTATAGGCATGTGCAAACGCATAGAATGATCTTAATAGAATCATCAATGTGAAGTGACACATGTACATAACAGGCATTGGATAAGCTAGGTACTTTTCCTAGTTTTACATCAAATTATTTGCTGTTGCTTGGGAGTCCAACGAGCTCCAGAGTAGTTTCTCTGTGCTGAGGTGGCAATAAGATGGAACCTGATGTACTTTATGTTCTTGGTGCGTAATGAGAACATGGGATGCATTAACTCCTGCTAACGTGGAATGTGAAGAAACTGCTGCAAAGTGCAGAGTGTGACTCCAGACTGAGTTTTGTGGGCCTCCTCTAACAAACTAAATTGTTCTCTATCTGTTAGTGTTTATAGATGAGTTCTTGTTAGCACATTGGTGCTTAAGAGTTTGTTTCATTTTGGTTGGCTAGGTATGTAATTAGATTTTAATAATGTGTATTATTCTGCCTGGTTCTTTTAAATACCGCCATATTTGAATGTTCCTCCTTGCTATTTCAGTGAGAGTATTGTACCACAGTTTCATGCATGTTTCAATTGCAAAATCAAACCGCAGTGTGTGTGTGTGTGAGAGCACAGTTACTGATCCCAATATTTAAGATTCATTTTCTTCTTCAAGCGAAACCTATAGCTCACATGTTGCTGGCTACAGATTTTCACGCGTTCTCCCTCCCACTGCCCGTGTCAGCAAAGGGTTCTATTTTGTCAGCTAAGAGATTACTGCGCATTGTTTTTTCCAGAACATTGTACAATATGGAAACCATCGCTAGCTATGCGACGAGGAGATAACCAACTGCAGAGGCAATGGTAATTAAATCGACTGCGCTTAGTGAGACCGCCCGGTGTAATTAACAAGATGTGTAGTTGTACCTCTAGGAAAGGGGAGGGTCAGAATCACCCAACACTGTGCCTGGAATGTGTAATTTGATGCAGTCTTCAGTACCGAGGGGCCCAGCTCTGGGGCCATTACAATTCAGTGGGACATTAACCGTAACCCCCAGCAATTGCCACCGCCTTCAGGAGAGATGGTGAGAAACCCTCTGTGTGCAGAGTCAGAAATGAAATAAGGGCTGTGTTTAGTTCCCCCGCTGTTACAACTCATGAAGTGTAATTTGATGCAGTCAGGCTGTAGACTGACAGTGCTGCATTGCAGTTCGGATTACCTGGTCATTATTGTATTGCTATTTGTGGGAGCTTGCTGTGCGCAAATTGGCTGCCGCGTTTTCCACATTACAACAGTGACTCCACTTCAAAAGTGCTTCATTGGCTGTAAAGCGCTTTGAGACGTCCAGTGGTCATGAAAGGCGCTATATAAATGCAAGTCTTTCTTTTCCCCTACATGGCTGAGTGTGGAACTCAACAATGTCGAGCACTTCAATACAGCACTAAACACTTGCGCGACTGAGTGACCTCGGGCGCATGCGAGTCATCGGTCTGGTGGTGGTCTCAATGTTCACTCCAAATTAAATAACACTACAGTAATGAAAAGTAACTGGACCTCATTTCAGGATTCTCTGGCACTGGTGCTTTCCACTGAGCATACTTATACTTGCATTGGAGGCAGTTCAGAGACGATTCACTAGGTTAATTCCAGAGATGAGGGGGTTGACTTATGAGGGAAGGTTGAGCAGGTTGGGCCTATACTTATTGGAATTTAGAAGAATGAGAGGTGATCTTATTGAAACATATAAGATACTGAGGGGGTTCGACAAGGTAGATGTAGAGAGGATGTTTCCCCTCGTGGGGAAATCTAGAACTCGGGGGCATAGTTTCAGAATAAAGGGTCGCTCTTTTTGAACTGAGATGCGGAGGAATTTCTTCTCTGAGGGTCGTAAATCTGGAATTCTCTGCCCCAGAGAGCTGTGGAGGCTGGGTCATTAAATACATTTCAGGTGGAGATAGACAGATTTTTGCAAGATAAGGGGGTGAAGGGTTATGGGGAGTGGGCAGGGAAGTGGCTTTGAGCCCTAGATCAGCCATGACCTTATTGAATGGTGGAGCAGGCTCGCGGGGCCAAGCGGCCTATTCCTGCTCCTATTTCTTATGTTCTAGCAGAGTGTCAGTATTGTGCATGTTTTCTGCATTTCCGTCAAAGGGCCAGCTCTTATGCCCTGCATGTGGGCAGATTACTTTTGAGCCAATAAAGGTTCAGGGGGTGAGTAACGAACCGTATTATGGGAAACAAAAAGAACGGTTTGTGCTGTCAAATGGGAGCGAATCGGTCCTGGGTAGCAACTTGGAAGCTACCTGAAGGCGTCCGTGTGTATCCACATGTGACTGGCTAGAACGTTCTGTAGAAGTTAATTAGACCAGCATCTGCGGAGCAGTGAACCAGCCAGCAGGCATGCATACCAAGATGGATTACAACAGTAATATATCTGTGCTACCATGCAGTCTGTTCTTTTATAATCGAAAACAAAAACTCCCTCTTTTTGGCTGTTCATGTTCAAGTGTGTTGGAGGGTTCACGGGACCCAGGGTGCCTTCTAATTCCACAAACTTTGCGTCCGTTCCAAACTGAAACCGCTTTGCACCAGCACCAAACTTGAAGGTGCTGCGGTCTGAACTGACTGAAGCAAAGCAGGGTCATACCATCTCCTCTGAGGCATCTCACTAAGCTCTGTTCTGTTATCATGAGGCCAGATTCAGGCTGCATGTGCACTGTTAATGGTATGAAGCCACACCGCTTTGCGCCAACACCACAGTTGTTGAGTGAAAGCACTCAAACGGTTAATGTAGACTAAACAGACGCGTTAAAGAGGCAGTGAGCAAAGAAAAAGAAAGGCTTGCATTTCTATAGCGTCTTTCACGACCACCGGACGTCTCAAAGCGCTTTACAGCCAATGAAGTACTTTTGAAGTGGAGTCACTGTTGTAATGTAGGGAAACACGGCAGCCAATTTGCGCACAGCAAACTCCCACAAATAGCAATGTGCTAATGACCAGATAATTTTTTTAATGTTGGTTGAGGGATAAATATTGGCCAGGACACCGGGGATAACTCCCCTGCTCTTCTTTGAAATAGTGCCATGGGATCTTTTACGTCCACCTGAGAGAGCAGACGGGGCCTCGGTTTAACGTCTCAGCCGAAAGACGGCACCTCCGACAGTGCAGCGCAAAGGGAGTAACACCTAAAGGCGTGTGGGTAGGAATTTTAAAAATACCGATTTGAGGTCCCAACTAAACTCTATGGGGGAGAAATTGGGTGAGTAGCGCCACCTGTTAGCGCCTAAAGAGGCAGTCAGTGGCTGTAGCGCCACTGGCTGCGTCTCCGGCGATATTCAGTAGGGGCGCTAATGGTGGCGTTAGGCATTTGCGCTGCGCCGCCACCGATGACGTCATCGGTGTGCGCAGCGCCCCATTGGTGCCCCGTTCGCGATATTTGGTAGCGAACGCCGCAGTTGCGCCGCTCGCTACCCGCGCCCGGTTCACGGGGCCTTACTGTGCCGGCAGCGGCGCACGTTAAGGTGGAGGTGCGGGGCGGCCGCTTTTTCGGCGGCCGCCTGCCAGCACCTCCGTCCCCGGCCTCCTAACCGCCCCCCCCCCCCCCCCCCCCCCCCCCCGGCGGCATTGCCGGCTGTTTCCCGAAAGCCCGGCACTTCTCCTTGGTGCCGGGCTCATTTGCCGGCACTCGCGAGCGGGGATCGCGCTGTTGCAGGCACCTCACCCTTAACAGTGGGAGGAAGGCCTGCAGTACTGCAGCGTGCCGTGCCGCAGCATGTGGCGCTGTGGCACATTGCGCTGCGATAATCAGTTTCAGCGCCCTAAGAGGGACGAGGAGCGCCTCGAGCCTCGCCCCGTCTCCCTTGAGGGGCACTGAAACTGAATTTCTGGCGATCGGTATCACACCGATCGCTGCGCTAAATCCTGCGCTCAGCCGACTTTTGCGCCACTTTGGCGCCCCAACCCAATTTCTAGGCCTATATCTGCTTTTACATTTAAAAAGTATAATGGGCTCCGCCAATGTTCCCTCTAATTTTAATTTGGGCCACGCGCGGCCCATTCAAAAATACACGCAGGTGCAGTTTTTTTGGCACTTAAAAGCCGTGAGCCGGCTGCGCAGGAGCTCCAGACAACCGTGCAGCTTCAAGGGAACATTGGGCCCTGCCTAGTGTAACCAGTCAGAGCTACAGGTCTCTCTTATATTTACTGTCCCTTTGATGAAGTTTTATTCAGACCCTGTGGAAAATAGTGCTCCTGAATATGGGGGCCGTCGAACGGTTTGGGCGGAAGCACTCGTTCTGCTGCTGCTGCAGCCTTTGTGATAATGCACTGCAGTTGACTACAGATAATCCAATAGCTAATCGATGTGTCATTCTGAGCTGTGTGTAGAATTCTGAGGTCGCCAATATCTTCACTGCAATGTTACGAGAAGAGAAATTTACCAGAAATTTGGCAATGTTTTACAATGAGAACTCTGGACATTTTGAGGGATGTAAAGGAAAGTGCATAGTTTCTATAATTTTAAGAAATTAATTACCTCAAAGAAACTGACATTTTTAAAGTTAGTGCAGGCAAAGTAAATTTCCTTACCCTTTGTCTCTGAAGTCACTGTTTTACCTATTGCTGGTTTTCTAGCTGTTACGAAGTCCAATTGAATTTATTCTTCTGCCTCGCTGCTTTACTCTTTCAAGTATCTCTCCCCTGCTTGTGGTGTTTCTTCTCTGCAATTTGTCAGGTCTCCTGATATGATTTCTCTTTTCTCCTCCTCTTTCTGATTCTTACTCCTGTAGTCTCTGCCTTTGCCTCAGCTCCTCTGCTGAAACCCTCATCCATGACTTTGTTACCTCTAGACTTGACTATTCCAACTCACTCCTGGCCGGCCTCCCACATTGCACTCTCCGCAAACTTGAGCTCATTCAAAACTTTGCTGCCCATATTCTAACTCGCACCAAGTCCTGTTCACCCATCACCCCTGTGCTCGTTGACCTCATTGCCTCCAGGTTCGGCAACGCCTCAATATTTTCAATCTTGTTTTCAAATTCCTCCATGACTTCGCTCCTTCCTAACTCTGTAACCTCCTCCAGCCCTACAAACCTCCGAGATCTCGGCGTTCCTCCAATTCTAGCCTCTTGCACATCCCTGATTTTCATCGCTCCACCATTGACGGCCGTGCTATCAGCTGCCTAGTCTCTAGGCTCTGGAGTTCCCACCTTAAACCTCGCTGCCTCTCTACCTCTCCTCCTTTCAGACGCTCCTTAAAACCTACCTCTTTGACCAAGCTTTTGGTCACTTGTCCTAATATCTCCTTATGTGGCTCAGGATCAACATTTTGTTTGATAACGCTCCTGTGATGCACTTTGGGATGTTTTACTGCATTAAAGGCGCTATATAAATGCAAGTTGTTGTGTATTTCGCTTTTGCGCTCTCTGTTTCTCAGTCCCCATGACTGTTCTCGCTGTCCTCTTCTCTGAGCTCCTTATTCCTTCTCTTAATGCTGCAAATACAACTATTTGAAGTCGACCTGTGAACAATGAGACCTTTGTCAAAGTTGCTTCATTAAAAAGCAACTTGTATAAACAATTAGTAAATGGGTTTGGAATAAATATTGTAAACCAATGGAACAGATGTCTAGCCTTCAGTATGGTTTCATAGGGTGCAGTCCTAAGGTAACATGTCATTCAATTCTGCCTGTCATGGTTGGCTGAGATTTATTAGAGTTCATCCAAGTCACTGGTGAGGATATTTCTGCTGTACAGAGAAAAACTGTTTAAATGAATAATGATCTTGGCATGTAATTTTATTCACTTAACTGTTCCATTCTTTTATCAATTTTAACTCTTGTATTAAGTTTGGCAAGAAGCTAACAATGGAATTAAAACTGGAATGCAATTACAGTACTGTAAAAATGGTCACACAGTTGTTCTAAATAACTGGAAGTGTATTTCTGTCATGTGTTTCATAAGAACATAAGAAATAGGAGCAGGAATAGGCCACTTGGTCCCTCGAGCCTGCTCCGCCATTCAATAAGATCATGGCTGATCTTGGGCTCAAGGCCACTTCCCTGCCCGCTCCCTATAACCCTTCACTCCCTTATCTTGCAAAAATCTGTCTATCTCCACCTTAAATGTATTTAATGACCCAGCCTCCACAGCTCTCTGGGGAAGAGAATTCCACAGATTTACGACCCTCTGAGAGAAGAAATTCCTCCTCACCTCAGTTCTAAAAGGGCGACCTTTTATTACATTTTTCATTACAATGTACACATTACAATGCGGCACAACAAATCTTAAAAAAAAGTTTGATACACCAAACTGTTCAGCAATTTCACTCTGGGAATCTGGGAAACTTTTGGCCCAGTCGATATCTCTATTACTTTCACCTCATCCGCAAGAGAAAGAACCACTACCTTTAGAAGTGGTGTTTAAATTATTCCCGGAGACAGAGCTTCTGTCACAGTTTGATGCCGAAGGGTTTGCGCGCCACTAAGGCATGGGTAAATTCTAAGAATCGCAAAGCTCGAGCATTAGCACGTGATGAGGATATTTTCATACCTAAACTAAAGCACTGGTCACATTGATTGCTAGATTGCATAGTGGTTAGCACTGTTGCCTCACAGCGCCAGGGACCCGGGTTCGAATCCGGCCTCGGGCGACTGTCTGTGTGGAGTTTGCACATTCTCCCCGTGTTTGCGTGGGTTTCCTCCGGGTGCTCCGGTTTCCTCCCACAGTCCAAAGACGTGCGAGTTAGGTTGATTGGCTATGATAAATTGACCCTTAGTGTTAGGGGGATTAAATACGTGGGGTTACAGGGATCGGGTGGGATATGTGTTGGTGTAGGGATTATGGGGATCGGGTGGGATATGTGTCGGTGCAGGCTCGATGGGCCGAAATGGCCTCTATCTGCACTGTGGGGTTTCTGTGATTTCTGTGAAGTGCTTGAACACTAGCGCCTGAAGAGGTAAAAAAAAAGACTCAAACATCACTGAATTGATTAAAAGCCATTTTCACACCTAGACAAGAACGATTTTAAAAAGAGCATAACACATTGGTTTTAGCGAAGCAGTACAACGTTTATAAAGTAATAAAACCAGACCGTTACAATTCACTGAAATGTTGTATTCATTAAACAGGGACAGCTATCATTGGAAAAGATAGAAAAGGGATTTGTGCTTGGAGATTTTATTCTCTTAAACATTTTATTCTTTTATCAGTTATTCATTTAAGTGGGCTTAACTAAATAAGTAAAAATGATTTTTTAATATAAAAGCATGCTTATGACTTAACTACAAATAAAATCCAGATCTTCTCTTCAGATGGTGGAGCATCTCCCATCAACCATTGGTGACGATGTTCCCAGGCGGATTCTGGACGATAGAGCTAAATTGCTCCTGAATCTTGCAATATTGGCAGAATAATGTTTGACAAGTCCTCTAATTATCAAGCTGGTTCTGCTCTGTATGATTTAAAATCCTTACGATTAAATTAGTCTTTCATCCTTAAGACGCTCTTTTAAATAGTACTTGTTTATGATAACAACAACTTTTAACAGTCATTCCTTCTTGGTGATTGCTGTCATTTTTATTGAATACGGACGCAGGGCATTTTTTTAAAAACTTGTGTATATAGGAACGGCTCTATTATTGTACAGTGAGAAGATTAATGGTGTGAATTCTTTTACTGTTTAGAGCAGAAATACATTGAAGGCCAGCAGTTTGCCAAAGTGTTGTAAGCATTTGGGAAAAACATGAAAGGAGTGAAGTTAAATAAAAAAAATGACAGTGATTTAAAGCAAATTTCTCTCTCTATCCAGTTGAAATATCTTGTTACACTAAGGCGCAAAGTCTTGGATAAGCCAATGCAGAACAAGAAGGCTATTCTACCCATGGTGCCTGTGCCAGCTCTTTCAAAGAGCTATCCAAGTACAGTAGGCCCACTCCCCTGCTCTTTTGACAGAGCCCTGCAATTTTTTTCTTTAAAAGAAAGAAAGACTTGCATTTTTATAGCGCTTTTCACGACCACCGGACGTCTCAAAACGCTTTACAGCCAATGAAGTACTATTTGAAGTGGAGTTACTGTTGTAACGTGGGAAATGCGGCAGCCAAATTGCGCACAGCAAGTTCCCACAAACAGCAATGTGATAATGACCAGATAATCTGTTTTTGTTGTGTTGGTTGAGGGATAAATATTGGCCAGGACACTGGGGATAATGCCCCTACTCCTCTTCGAAATAGTGCCACGGGATCTTTTACATCCACTAAAGCATGGGTAAATTCTAAGAATTGCAAAGCTCGAGCATTAGCACGTGGTGAGGATATTTTCATACCTAAACAAAAGCTCTGGTCACATTGATTGCTAGAAGTGCTTGAACACTAGCGCCTGAAGAGGTAAAAAAAAAAAAAGACTGAAACATCACTGAATTGACTGAGAGGGCAGACGGGGTCTCAGTTTAACGTCTCATCCGAAAGACGGCACCTCCGACAGTGCAGCACTCCCCCAGCACTGCATTGGAGTGTCAGCCTAGCTTTATGTGCTATGTAGTATATTTGGGGGCTTTAAGTATATATCCAACTCCCTTTTGAAAGTTACTTTGTAATCTGCTTCCACTGCCCTTTCATAACAACTCACTGCGTAAATAAAAAAAATCTCCTCATCTCCCCTCTGCTTCTTTTGCCAATTATTTTCAATCTGTCCCCTCTGGTTGCTGACCCTCCTCCCGGTGAAAACAGTTTCTCCCTATTTGCTCTATCAAAATCCTTCATAATTTTGGACATCTCTATTAAATCTCCCCTTAACAATCCCAGCTTATCCAGTCTCCCCACATTACTGAAGTCCCTCATCCCAGGTACCATTCTAGTGAATCTCCTCTGCACCCTCTCCAAGGCCTTGTCATCTTCCTAAAGTGCGGTGCCCAGAATTGGACAGATTACTCCAGTTGAGGCCAAGCCAGTGATTTATAAATTGTGCCCTTTATTCCATGTACTTGCAGCGTTAATGCCACAATTGGTGATAGCTAACAGAATTCTTTTCTCTAAGTGGAAATAAGGCTGGTTTTACATTAATTTACACTTGTGTTGATCTGCATCACAAGCCTAATATATACAATTCAGTACCTTTCATGAGACTGAGCAAGGCTGTAAATACAAAGCTTTTGGGCTTGAAAGACCTCTTCCTCAGACTGATCACTGAACCGTGATTAGTTGCAGCGGTATTGGAAGCTGCACAGAGCTTCAACTTTCCCCTTAGATGGAACCTAGAGTATTTGCCAAACTGGATATCTATAACCTGTAGGAACAAAACCTTAGGTAGCTGTATCACTGAAGAGAGATGAGTGAATTGGTTAGTACAGTATATCTTCTCGCCTTAATCTCTTTAAGGGCAGAAATCAGCAGGAGAATTTAAGAGCACAATCTACTCACTTCATGGGTCAACTGTTAGAGGATTTATCTTCCCGCTGTCTGTAGGGCAGCAACTTGCATGATTTCACCAAATATTATTGTCTTTAGTTTATAGCTGAATATGGCAAACACTTTGGTCGACAGTGCTGCAAGCTGATCTGACATTTAGGTTCCAATTGTATGTGTAGTTTGAACTACCTTCAAAGATTGAGGAAGGCTGTGTCTATCTAACATTGACCAACCATGCAACAGCTATGTTTATTAGGCCTGAGCTCATGGGAAAGGTTGAACTTTAACATAAATGGTGCAAGTTTTTTGAGGCAGCTTCAGGTGTTGTTTGTCTCAATACTTAGTCCCCAGGCACAGGTATGTTAATGTACTGCAGTTGAGTATATACCTGGGATTCCTCACATGATGCTTCAAACTCAGGTAGGTAATTGAGGGAAATACTGAGTGTTGATGAGACACTTCCCAGAAGAGAGGGAGGGAATTAAGAGTGACTTAGTGGACTTGTAGAACTCTGTTGCAAAGAAGCATTGGCGAGAAATGGAAGTAGATCGTTGGACTCCTACCAGTCAGGAGTGGTGCATGGGGAGATAAAGACATGGAAGAAATTATTTTAAACAAGACAAAGGAAATAAATTACGGTCAGGTAAAGTGCAGAAGAACCTGAATTGGCTTCATTTCAAACTCTCTTGGCTTTGAAGCTCTTCCCTATTCTATACAAATGTAATGACATTAGAATGTCAGTAGTTTAAACAGGTTAGGAGTCCCATTGTGCATTGATCAGTGCTATTGGGCAATCTCTACTGTGAAGCAGAAAGCTACTAATGCATAAGCATCACAGTCATCAAATAACTGTTGGCCCATTTGTGTTAGCAGGTCGCACATAGTAGTATACAGGACCCACAATGTGGACAGAATACTATAGCATGAAACCACTGCCAGGGTTTTGGACTACTGATGATCAGAAGAATGATTTGTAGTTGAACTGTCCGGCAAGATGGAAACATTTTCTTTCTGTTAGCTGATGCGTATATTTTGGTGAATTTTGTTGCATTCATCAGGCTATCAGGAAATGGACCTTTTCTGTTTTTAGCACCTAATTTATCCAAGATCAGATGGAGCAGAGTAAAACTCCCTCTGCTCTCCCTCTACAATGTTCCTTGAACCCATCCCCACTTTTCCACAGCAATATTCATTCTGGTTACTCTCAGTCAAATTGTAAATTTGTCCTTCATTGTGGGCAGATTTTATGTTGTACACTTGTGAAAAGAAAGAAAAAAGTGCTTTGGGACGTCTGGTGGTCGTGAAAGGCGCTATATAAATGCAAGTCTTTCTTTCTTTCTCTTCTACCCACCCCCACCCTCCCACCCCAGAACTGAATTGAGACTGCATCCAATTCACATGGAATCCTCACGATATGTGTAGAGAGAGTTCTTTCATCCCAGTAGTCTAGGCTGCATTGAAATACTTGTCCCAGAGGTGAAGGAACAACCCATTAACCTACAAAGGCTGATTTTAAAAGGAACTTTTTTTATGAATTGTTTATGAAGCTGATAAAAAATTCACGCTGCTGCAGGTTGACTGACTTCATATTGGTCATTTTAAATGGACCCAAAATTGTAGGAATAGACGCAGAGCCACGGAATTTTTTTTGCGGCCTGTGTGGAATGGCACGGCCTAACAGCAACTGTTACCACAAAGCTACAGCAGAAATGAACAAATGCAGCCACCTCTCGGATACTTGGTTTCTCTCATCCCTTTTATTTCAAGCTGGATTTGCAACCAATTGATGTGCATTGAACTGGAAAGCATGCTTGGCAGCTGTCTCGCATTCTTCCGGGAAGAAGTTATGCAGTAGTGCTTGGCACCAGATTATTTCAGAAGAAACACTAATGTCGAGTCTGATGAATGATGCGCTTATTGTGGGATTGGCTCCCAGACTATTCCCATAAAATTGCCGGGCTGTCTCGGATGTATGACAATGCTTCACAATACCAATGTTCCTAAATGTGTTTCTAATACACAATGTCCATTGTAAAATTGACACCATTCTGAACATATGCAGCATTTGCTGCAGCAGTAATGAGGTTCTGATTTTGTGAGACTAATCCAAACACTGGGTAAAGGCCTCACGGAATGTCATCAATCCAACACCCTGAATTTATTTAAAGGATTAGGGCCAGGGATGGTAATATGCCTTGCTAGTCATAGGATTACATAGGATATACGGCACAGAAACAGGCCATTCGGCTCAACCAGTCCATGCCGGCGTTTATGCTCCACTCGAGCCTCCTCCCACCTTTCCTCATCTAAATCTATCAGCATAACCCTCTATTCCCTTTTTCCTCATATGCTTCTAGCCTCCCCTTAAATGCATCTATACTATTTGCTTCAACCACTCCCTGTGGTAGCGAGTTCCACATTCTCACCACTCTTTGGGTAAAGAAGTTTCTTCTGAATTCCTTATTGGATTTCTTGCTGACTATCTTACATTGATGACCTCTAGTTATGCTCTTCCCCACAAGTGGAAACATTCTCTCTATCCACTCTATCAAAACCTTTCATAATTATTAAGTCCTCTATTAGATCACCCCTCAGCCTTTTTTCAAGAGAAGAGAGACCCAGCCTGTTCATCCTTTCTTGATATTTATACCCTCGCATTTCTGGTATCATCCTTGTAAATCTTCTCTGCACCCTCTCCAGTGCCTCTATATCCTTTTTATAATATGACGACCAGAACTGTACGCAGTACTCCAAGTGTGGTCTAACCAAAGTTCGATACAGGTTTAGCATAACTCCCCTCCTTTTCAATTCTATCCCTCTGGAAATAAACTCTAGTGCTTGGTTTGCTTTTTTTTATGGCCTTGCTAACCTGTGGCGCAACTTTGTGATTTGTGTATTTGTACTCCGAGATCCCTTTGTTCCTCTATCCCACCTAGACTCGCACCCTCCAAGTGATAAGTGACCTCCCTATTCTTCCTACCAAAATGTAATACCTCACATTTATCTGTGCTGAACTTCATTTGCCAATTATATGCCCATTCTGCAAGTTTATTAATGTCCTCCTGTAATTTGTTGCAGTCTTCCTCAGTATTGACTATCCCCCCCAATTTGGTGTCATCTGCAAATTTAGAAATTGTGTTTTTGATTCCAACGTCTAAATTGTTAATGTAAATTGTGAACAGCAGTGGTCCCAGCACTGATCCTTGTGGAACACCACTACCTACCTTCTGCCACTGTGAATAGCTACCCTTTACCCCCACTCTCTGCTTTCTGTCCTGAAGCCAACCAGCAATCCATTCTGCTACTTGTCCCCTGACTCCACATTCTCTGACCTTGTTCATCAGTCTATTATGGGGTACCTTATTGAAGGCCTTTTGAAACCCAGATAGATTACATCTACTGCATTACCATTGTCTACTCTCTCTGTTACCTCTTCAAAAAATTCAATAAGGTTGGTCAAGCAAGACTTTCCCTTTTGAAATCCATGCTGACTATTCATTATTATATTTTTGGTTTCTAGATGTTCTTCTATTTTCTCCTTTAGTAGGGATTCCATTATTTTTCCTACCACCGATGTTAAGCCGACTAGTGTATAATTCCCTGGACATGTTCTATCCCCCTTCTTAAATATCGGTATTACGTTAGCAATCCGCCGGTCCTCTGGCACTATATCTTTTTCTAATGAATTATTAAATATGTGTAGTAATGCCTCTGCTATCTCTTCCCTAGATTCTTTTAAAATGCGTGGATGCAATCCATCCGGACCAGGGGTTTTATCCTGTTTGAGTTTGATTCGTTTATTTAATGTATCTCCTTTTTAAATTTTAAATGCACTTATCTCATTACTAATCTCATCATCCAGTGTCATGTCCACCTGTTCTATCTCCCTGGTAAATACTGAAGCGAAATAATTATTTAATATTTCTGCCATCTCTCTATCGTTACCTGTGGCATTATCCTGTCTATCCCTTAATGGCCCTATTCCCATCCTAACCTTCCTTTTATTGTTGATGTGCCTATAAAATATTTTACTATTTTGTTTTATGTTCCTTGATAATTTAATTTCATAGTTCCTCTTTGCCTCCCTAATTGTTTTTTTGACTTCTCGCCTAATCTTTTCGTATTCTCCCTTACATACACCCCCCTGCTCCCTATGTACTTAATGTATGCCTCTTTTCTTACCCTCAGTTGTTCCCTTATGGCTTTATTCATCCATGGAGTCTCATTATTGTTTAATTTGTTCTTTCCTTTTAGTGGAATATATTTTCCCCTGCACTCTGTTGAACTCTGGTTTAAATGCTTTTTTTTATAAATGGGAGAGTGGGGTTCACAATGATGCAGTTATTTACTAAGAATGAAAGTATCTACTTTGGTATAGTGCGTACTTGCCACAAAGGTCAATTTGGTAATTCTAAATCTGAGGTTTCAGCCTCGGTTGTTCCAGGAACTGGTTTAACAAATACACCCACTGAGAATGGACTTCCTCTGCATCTGTTCTGAATGACAGACCATGGGAATTTAGTGAATGTATTGGTATATTGTGCAATTTGATCTAGGCAGTGCCAAGTTTTTTCCCCCACCCAATTGAAAAGATTTTTCTGATCTATCGTGAGGAGTGAAGCAACCATTATAGGCACATGTTTATGCGTCAGTCTGTTGTAATATTTAGACATTCCTAAATGGGATTTAATGTTAACCAGCTCTCTGATGTACATATCATAGTGTCAGGCAGTTGGTATTGAAAGATGAGAGGGAAACTATGTGTTAAAGTCCCTGTGGTAGTCCAGTTGGCTGGCATTCAATTGAATCTTTGGGATCGAGTGGAGGAGAGGCTACTTTAAATGTCTGGGAGGTGTGTATTGGGAGCTGGGTGAGAAGCAGAGCAGAGGCTGTTCCCAGCTTGGTAACGGCGCAAATGAAAATGTCAGCATCAGTGGAAGAGAGCCGGTGAGGAAGGAATTGTAGAGGAGCATTTGCTGAAGTTGAGAGATGGCCTGATTGGTCAGCTGAGTACTTGCAGGAGTAATCTTGAATGGGTGCAGGAGTGCCAGAGAATCTGGTACAACAAAACCAGGCATCGGAAATACCCACTACAAGCCCACTGACTCCCACAGCTACCTGGACTACACTTCCTCCCACCCCGCCTCCTGTAAGGACTCTATTCCATTCTCCCAGTTTCTCCGTCTCCGCCGCATCTGCTCCGACGATGCCACCTTCCACACCAGTGCTTCCGACATGTCTTCCTTTTTCCTCAACTGAGGATTCCCCTCTACCGTGGTTGACACGGCCCTCGACCGTGTACGTTCTATCTCCCACACTTCTGCCCTCACCCCTGCCCCACCCTCCCGGAACCACGATAGGGTTCCCCTTGTCCTCGCCTTTCACCCCACCAGCCCCCGCATTCAACGGATCATCCTCCGCCATTTCCGCCACCTCCAAAGTGATCCCACCACCAAACGCATCTTCCCCTCCTCCCCTTTCAGCATTCCATAGGGACCGCTCCCTCCGAGACACCCTAGCCCACTCCTCTATCGCCCCCAGCACCCCTTCCCCTTCGCCTGGCACCTTCCCTTGCAAGCACAGGAGATGTAACACCTGCCCTTGTACCTCCCCCCTTCCCACTGTCCAGGGCCCCAAACATCCCTTTCAGGTGAAACAGCGATTTACTTGTACTTCTTGCAATCTAGTACACTGTATTCGTTGCTCACGATGCGGTCTCCTCTACATTGGGGAGACCAAACGCAAATTGGGTGACCACTTTGCGGAACACCTCCGTTCAGTCCGTAAGGGTAACCCCGAGCTTCCGGTCGCCTGTCATTTTAATTCACCGCCCCATTCCCACTCGGACCTCACTGTCCTTGGCCTCTTGCATTTTTCCACGGAAGCTCAACGTAAACTCGAGGAACAGCACCTCATCTTCCGATTAGGCACTTTACAGCCTTCCGGACTCAATATCGAGTTCAACAATTTCAGATCATAACCTTGGCCCCTATTACATTTTTACTTATTTTTTATCCACACCTTTGTTTTGGTTTCCCCCCCCTTTCCTTTTTTTTCTCTCTCCCGCATGGCAGCTGTCTCCCATTCTGCCAGCGCATTTCACACCTAATCTAGAGCTGTCTTTTGTCTCCACTAGTTCTATCACCATCTCGTCTCGTTTTGAATACCTCTTAATGTCTCCTCTTCTCTTTTGTTCTCTCCCAGCCTGGCCTCTTAATCTATTTCATTCCCTGTGCCTCTTTAGCCTTGATAAAGGGTTTTGACCCGAAACGTTGACTCTAATTTCTCTCCACGGATGTTGCCTGGCCTGCTGAGTTTTTCCAGCATTTTCTGTTGTTACATCGGAAATACCACATGGACCAGAGCAGACAAGCTGTGTTGTCAATAAGACAAAACAAAATGTTGGGCAACTCCTTACATGGTGGTGTAGAAAGATAACAACGCAGATTATGTAGTGGAGATACCTAATCAGGCTTGTAAGTGCCAGCTGTACAACATGAGCTAGCTGCAATCTTACCTTGCCCCTGATGGGTGGCTCTATGTGTTATGCCCACTCTGCTGAAGGATGCCATTATAAACATTTCGGCTAAACGCAAATGTGGGCATGATTAATCCTGCAGCTCAGTTAACCCCAACACAGAGATATGAAGAGATTTGCGTTGGCTTCAGTCACCATTCTCAGACAAGACAGGTTATGCACAACTGCTTATGTACACGTAAACCCAGGTGCTACACGTCCAGTGTGTCAACGTTCTACCCAGTGTGACTAGCATGAGGCAATACATAACCAGGGAAGTACAGATGTTCAATTTGAAGGTAAGACTTGGGAATTACCAGTGCTACTGATCCCTAAGAAAGATAAGACTATGCAGTTCCTTGTTGACTACCAAAAGCAAAAGGACCTGACAGCTTACCCTGTACCTCACACAGAGGAGATCATTGAGAAGCCAAGGGCCGGACAATATCTGACAAATCTTGACTTGAGCTGGAATATACTATTAAGCGATGGAGCCCATATACGCTCTAGATTTGCCACATCGTCAAGGTTGTAGGAGTTTACGGTTACGGCCTTTGGGATGTAAAATGCTTCTGCTAAATTCTAGCAGCTGGTGGATTGAGTCCTGACAGACTGGGTTTCACAAGTCGGCATACATATACAATCAGATATGGGATGGGCACCTCAACCGCTTCAGTGGTGTACTAACCCAGTTAAACAAAGCCGGGTTAATTGTCGAGGCAGAAAAGTGTATCTTCAGCAGGCTGAAGTATTGTACCGAACTCACCATATGAGTGGGGGAGAGGGGAGCAGAAATTAACCAGGCAAAGCTGGGCATCATTGCTCATTGGGCCTGCCCCATTACTAAGAAACTGGCTGGCTATTATCGTAGGTTCATCCCTAACTATAGTAATACTAGCTGGGGAGCCCCGCGTTGCGAGGGCAATTTTGGGGCGCGAGGGCAATTTTGGGGCGCTTGCTCTCCCTGCCCCTGTGTGTCCCCCCTCTCCCTGTCATGTCCTCTCCCTGTCCTATCCCTCCCTCCCCTCCCCTCCTCTCCCTCCCCCCTGTCTCCCTCCCTCCCTCCCCTCGCCCTCCCCCACTCCCCTCTGTCCCTCTCTCCGGCCCCTCCCCCTGCCTAGTGCCTGAGGTCCGGAGCTGAGGTCCCCCGCGTATGGCGCGGCTGATGGACGAAAGACACAGCCAAGCAAGGTGATACAGGATCCTTTGATGTCGAGAATGCATTTGTAAAACTGAAAGTTCTGGTAGTTCATGTGATACTATCGATACATTTGGATATTCAAGTATGACGTCTGGAAATTAGCCAAAATATCTTGCCTACATCTCTATTACATTTTGCAACATTTTAGACCATCTGACTAGCACAGTCATATTTGAATTTCACAAGCACTTGACTTTAAAAATAGTCAAATAATAAATATAATCTATAGACTTTGTACAAGCAGAAATGTCCATAGAGACACATCGCTGGTATTCTGCATTGTTATATATAACTGAAGTCCATATAGGTCTCCCTATAAGAAAGTCCTATAGGTCGTCTTGGTTTGGCAGAAGACCACATTGTTAGCAGCTCTAAGCAATTTGTCATTTGAACCACGTTACTGATTCTGGCTAAATATCGCTAAATAGGGGCAATTTCTGAAATTTCACTGCTGAAATCTTGTATTTTCCACCTTCATTCCTCTTTTAGTTCAGTTATTTTTCTTCCCTTTCGTGGCATCCAGGTACCATTTGCAGTTGAGAGGACAACATGAGATCTGCTTCCACTGCAGCTCTGAAGTGGCTACTCGGAGGTGTACAAGCGAGGCTCAGGGATGACTCTTGTTCTGATCTGCTTTTCTCCCTTTGGGAGAAGGCCCTGGCAACCCCTTGGCACCTTCCCTCTGGTACAGTTGAAACAGGCAGTTTGGAGGATGGCTCCAGACGTGCACTCTGTAACCTGGAGCTATACTCCGTAGTTTTTGAGCTGAGAGATTTTATTTGCTTATGTCTGAATCACGCCTACTACTTCTCCTGGTTTCTTTGTTAATGGTCAGTTTAAAATGATATGAAGTCCATATTGAGTGTCGCCATTTATCAAATAACGCAGCGTGACTTTTAAAAAGGCATGCAGAAAGGCTAGCGCAACTAATTGGTGCTGACACTTGATCTGCCTCTGCACTGGTATGCAGCATGCTCATGAAGCCATACCATAATTTACAACTTCTGGATCTGGGACTTGGCTGCACAGTGGAAACAATACTCCATTCTACTGTTACCCACTGTAATCAGCAGTAACACAAAATGCAAAAAACCCACCAATTTAATGTGCATTAGTTACCAAATACTTGGAATATATACAAAATTTCAGATTTTACGAAATTAATAACAGGATTATCACCTAGTATTAAAATTAAATTGAAGTATTTCTGTCTGTATGCACAGAAGTATTCCATGGGTTAACACATTATACTAATCCAGATTTATGGGCTTAAAGATATTCAGCTTTCCCTGTGCCCCAGTTAAGATGCTGACACATTTAGTTCACTGGATCGTTTGAACACATGACTTCATTGCCTTTAGTACAAGGGCTACCACAATTTTTTGGCAATGAGAGCACTTCACATAAAAAGCCACTGTAAACCCATTGTAATGGATAATGGCTCCGAGAACTGCCCATGTACTCCTTCAACTGCAGCCCTTTTAATTTGATGTGCGTTGTATTATTTTTCACAGCTCGGGAACAAACTTGTGAGAATATTGTTTTTTTAGCAGCAGTTTCTAGGATAAACAGACCCAGGCAATGCAGATCCTGACGACTTTTTATTTCAAAACGCAGTTTATTTACAAAATGTCTTTAGAATTATTCAGACTATAACCTAATTTGAAGAAAATGAATTGTCTATTTAAAAAGGAAAACCCCTTCAGTGTTTGTGTGAGAAATACATTTGAATTGGGAAATGATTCAGTTTTCTATTGAAAATAAATGTAAATTAGAAAATTGTGCCAGGAATGAATTGAATGGGCCTACTTGTGAGTTGAAAAACAGACTGGTTTGAGTGATATATACACAACAACACTGTGTGGAACAGTAGCATCTCAGTACAAGCTGTCTGTAATAGGCTAGGTCAGAGAAAGGTCTTTTGAAACTTCTTGCACCGTGTCCAAAAATACAGCAACGTTGGACGTTTTGTGATTTGCCAAAGTGGTATTAATGAGGCTATCTTAGTGCAGTTATACATGATCCTATTTCAGGATTGATTGCTGTCGCACCCTCCAATGGCTTACACATCACCAGTCAATATACTTTTACTGCGCATTTCAAAATCTTTAAAGCCCCAAGAGCTATGAAGACCAAATGGACACAAGTTCCACACGCGCTCACATCTAAGCACTTCATTTTCTGTATAATCAAGATAGATGCATTTCTGGCAAGCACAGTCCAAGAGATGAACACGCTTTGGCCACTTGTTTGACAGTCGTGCAGAGCGGTTTGTATTTCATTCATAAACCTTCGGCTAAAATGTGTTGGTCAGGTCTGATTTATGAGTAGCCATAGCCAGCTGACTCTCAACATGTTGCAACTGCTGCATACACAACCTGCACAGAGGCGCTTGCCTCTGGATATTGTAAGCTTGGTTGGGTTACAAAACATCAGAGAGGAAATCTATACACAGCAGTAGTGAAAAGCAGGGGAAGATCAACCGAATTCAACTTCAGAATGGTTCCTTCTACTGCAAAAATAAATCTGCAGATAAACATAAAGACAATGCCCAAAATCTAGCATCAAATCTGTGCATTTATTTAGGTAATTTCACGTACAACCCAGTCAATCACCCAATATTTTCAGTGCAACAATTAACCATTTCGTATGTGTAGAGCTTTTTTTCATTTCCGCCCCTTCCCTGTAGTTTATGAAATACAGGTGTGCTAAGGTACAAGTTTTTTCCTGTAATTTTGCAGTTCCATTGTTCAGTGTCCAACACGTTGTGGCACCTCTGATGTCACAGATATCAGACTGATGGCTGCCGTGACATGGTTATAGTCTTCTCAAGCTTGTTACTGTCCTCCACTATTGGCTTTAACCCTTCACCAAAGCTTTTCTTTTATAAGAGATGATGCAGGGCGGTGGCGCAGAACGGGTGGTATTGGATCGGCCACCCATTATACGCAGTGCCTGATATTTAGTTCCATTGACTGCAGTGGGCGGTGCGTATAACGGGCGGCCAATCCGATACCGGCCATTTTGCGCCACTACCTGAGTCGAATTTCTAGGCCAATATCTTTAAAACATATAGGCCTAGAAATTCGGTATAGCCGCGTTTGGGGCGCTGGTCCTGGCGATGCGCAAAGGTTAGCGCCAGGCGCAATTTAGCGCCACCTAGCGCGATATTGGGTTGCAGCACCCCTAAAGGTAATTGCGGCGCTAAATCGGGCGCTGCACGCTACTCTTAAGGCACTAACCCGGCGGCGCAACCCAATTTCGCGGCGGCGGGGCGCAGCGAGGGTGCTGTCAATAATCACTTTCCCTGAGACACAGTGGCGCCGGCCAGCTCTTAAAGGGGCAGGTTAATTGGCATCACCAGACACACTCACTGCCTTGTAGGCCTTCAAAGCAGTGGGAGCCTACCTGTGGCGCACCAGCCTAGCAAGACATGGAAAGGGTGAGGCAGAGGGCGGAACGACTCACTGATGGGGCATTGGCTGCTTTGGTTGGCGCAGTGGAATCAAGGCCAAGGAAGATGGTCGGAATGTGATTTATGTTTTGGACAGTCTCCCGGGTGTGAGAGGCAGTTATGTGTCAGTGTATTAGTTTTGCTTTCTGTTGCCATAGCTTTCTCATGTTTGAAGGAACCACATTTTGTTTAATGAAACACTTTCTTCATTTACAATGGCCATGCCTGCTATTTACATGCATCTTGCCCTTCACAGGCTTGGGGGTATCAGATCGGTTCCATGCCTGTTCTTGGAATGGCAGCAAGCATTCCGTGAGAGGGGCCTAGAAGCTACTTCTGATAAGCCTCTGACGCGCAGCCTGAGAAGAGCCACTCGCGTAGAAGTTCAGGCCAGCAGGCATCTTCTCAGCCACCGACAGAGATGTCCTGCACCTTATCTGAGGCTGCAGATCTGGCTGAAGCAGCTGGCACAGCTCAGTCACCACCTCCTTTCTAAATCGCAGCCTTCTGACACACTGCTCCTCCGGCATGTTCATGTAGGAAAACTGCTGTCGGAAAACCCTGCCAGCGTATGGTCTGCTGTGGCGATGTCTGCTGGCCCTCCTCCGTCTGGCCATGCCCGCCCCCCTCTCCCAGCGTCTCAGTGCCCTTTCCAGATGATTCAGCAGCAGGACGTTCCCCTCCAATGCAGCCCCCATAATAAGTGCCCACAGGAAGGCTCCCCGTTGTCAAGGCTCACCAACAGCAAGGTGATGGTCAGAAGGCTGAAGATCGTCTGCCTGCGCTGACTCAGTGGTCAAATGGCTCTCGGTGTGCAGCTCAGCAACTCTTTGTAGCTCTTGAGGAAGTTGTGCTCCAAAAATGGCTGCCGCTTTTAAACCACACCAGTCCCCTTTAAATAACGCCCCTCCAGCCCGAGAGCAACTTAGTAAGGTCCAGGTAAGCTGTCACTATTAGCGCCAGGCGCTACGGAGGGGGGCGCCACTGAATTTCCGGTCCGGGGCGCCCAAAAGGCGTTGCACACTCAAATGACGTCATAATCAGCCTGCGCCCATGAGCGGGCGCTAAGATTTAGCGCTGGCGCTAAATGCATGCTCAATATTGGGTGAGGCGCCTTGCGCCCGCCCGGAAATTGGCTAGCGCCCCACTTCTCGGCCTCTTTAGGCGTTAATCGGTGGCGCTAACAACCGAATTTCTCCCCCATAACTTGTACATAGATTCTTGATTTACATGTTAAGCGTTGTAGTGAATTTCCCATAAAGCAGCATAAAGTATAAAATGGAAGGAAGCTCAGCCCAGTGGCCTTAAATATGGCGTCTGGAAATTCCTGGGGCCCTGTCCTGCTGGTAAGTGCAGCCAAGTGGAACCCCTGCCTGCTCTTGCCCAATGCCAGAGAACCCATACTCAATTCCAGGGACGGGGTCATTTGCAAGTGGTCGCCCCAGCCCTTCTGCTCTCGCGTGACCCACAGTGGATGGATTATCTTGTTCTAGTAATGACTTGGGAACCTTGAAAAGGGACCCACAGCAGCTCTCAACTGGCAGGAGTGCTGCTGAGGCCAATCAAGGGCGTAAAAGGAGGAATTTCCTGAGGAAACCTGGGAACTCCCCCTGACATGCCCCCTTGATGTTGGGGAGCAGGTGGAAGATCAGGCTCATATTCCGGGGCTCCTTTCCCCTGTGGCATAAATTTGACTTGCGTCCTATCCAACGCCAGGAATTTCAGGCCCAGCAAATCACAACTAAAGACCCTTTAATGATGTGCTGTGTTAGACAGCTAAATCCTGAACAATGTGTGACTAGGTTGCTAAGATGTATCATGTTTTGATCAGAATTTCTATAAGCTCCAGTAATTTTCAGTTTTCTATTGTAACGCATTTACTATTCACTCAGCAAGTCAGTCTAAACAGAAAATACTGAACCAAAACATCGACTTTACACTGAAGTGGTTATCTAATGTCTCAAGGTAATTTGGCAGCAGACCTGTGTTTGGTGCCATGCATTAAAATTGCATTGTATTTTATCATCAATTCAGGAATTCTGTACCGTGGGAGTGAATAGAATGTTGCCTCTTATGTTTTAGCTTGTTTCTGAAGCTGGCTGGGGAAAGTGATGGATAATTAGGAATGACTCTCAGATGCAATGTAGGTTTTGGCACAATTTCTATACATTGCGGATCGAAATTATCTTAGGACCCCGTACCCAATTTTAACACACCATAAACCATCCATTGCTCTTTCCATTTAGTGAAATCCTCCAGTCATCAACTCTATTCTAATGAAAGTTCTTCATATACCCTAGTATGGAAAGTTCTGTAGCATCATATTGACTATTTGTGTCAGAAATCCTTCTGCAATAAATCAGGAAGCCACTCAGGTGTCCTTGAGTAAGTCAGGCTGGTGCAAATTGTACTTGCTGCTTCAGTGTGCTGCGGATATTGCATAACAAGGCCATGGGAAAAGTATCTAGCAAATGGACACCCAATTTCCATCAAGTGAAATTGCTTTTGATTCCAGTTACCAATCTCAGTGATTCTCTAAGTATCCTTTATCCCTAAAAAGTCTGCCATTACTGTTCCGGAAAAATGAGTTTAAAGCAAGCACACATTAACTGGATTGTTCAGGGTCCTCCAGAGAGTTATCAGATGAATAGAGCACATAATTAGTCGTACCAGGTGTAATTTAATTTTATGTAACCGTCCGTCTGCTCCTAAACTGATGGCAGCAACTGTAAAAGAAACACAAATGAGGAAAGGGGGTCCCACACGTCCTGCTCAGAGTGGATGTGGTCCCAAAACGCCCTATCTCTTGGTTTGTTTTTTTATCCTTTACTAACTTTAATCCTTTGTGGACTCCAGGATACCACTTGCATTTAACATAGCATCCAAGCGTGTCAGAGAACCTGTTGTTTCTGAAATGTGTGTTCTGCTAGCAACACTACGGTTCTTCTCAAATTCCTTTAAAATTTCAATCATTGACAGACTAGGGACCACATTCCCCTTGCTGCAAGTGTTGAGCAGGCACTGTCTCCAGGAAAAACTGTTTTGCAAACTATTTTTTTATTCTGGGCGAATCATTTTTCTCATAATGATATTGCGAGCAAGTGTCAAGTTGATGTAGTTGTGATTTAGGGTGTTGTGTCAACAGTTTCGCAAAATATTTCACTTTTGTTTCTAGTGACACGGTATGCTACATCATTGTGACACTGAAATTAATGATGTCACTCATGGGCAACCAGGTTTGCCCGTGTTAGATTCGAATTTGGAGGAATCCCAGATGGAGACTGAATTGAGGACAAGTTCAGAATTTATTAAAACAACCAAGAGGCTTGTGCACAAGGGAGAGCCACTCCACTTCCTCAAGCTAGGGGTGCACTCTCGTGGGACAAGTAGCAGTTCATTCAAGTTATACAATTCTATAAGCAGTGCCCACCTACTACAGAATGGGGGCATACACGTACAAACAGTGTCACAACAGTTACTCTTTATTGGTTTATATATGTGGTTAGTCACTCAACTGTCGGGCTCACCCCCTTGAACTCGGGTACCCTCTGACCATGCCAGTCACAGATGTTAGTTGTTTCATCCTACCCCCCACATTCCTGCTGTTATCTCTTCCCCGTTGTCGGCATAGTTTATAGTTTGAGAAAGCATGTTTTATCCTTAACTGTTGAACAAGCAGGATGGCTACAAGGCCGCAGTGATTCATGTGCCCTGTGACTGCGTGACCTCTACTGGTGTGTCTGTGTTGTTTTGTGGTACAGTACAGTTGTACAATGTTGGTTGTTAATTGTACCCTTATCTCCCGGGAGGACAGGCCGTGTTTAGACAATGGCTCTACTGAGGCTGTGAACACACACATTCCAAAGTTTGATAAGTGAAGTGGCGTCTTGCAGTCTGCAAATGTGCTTCAGTCAGCTAAACCTACACTATGGGTAAATAGAGGGTTAACATAGTCAAGTATCCCAGAATTCATTGGGAACAAGCTGGACCTTTCACCCATTTTAGATCTGTTGAAAAAGATCAGAAGCTAGTTCATTTGGGCCACTTTGGGTTCAGATTTACCTCCGCTGACAAAATAAATGAGGTGAATAGTCACGAATCATTCCTCTTTGCACGCATGACGCGACTTTCTATGACATGCTATTTTCTGCTCTGCGAGACCCCTACTAGTGTGTCTGTGTTGTTTTGTGGTACAGTACAGTTGTACGCTTACCTGGAGCATTTGAGCTTTGACTTCAAAAATATCACTCCCAAATAAAACCAAATGATTCTCTCAAAGGGTTCCTATAATTCACAAGAGTTTATGATGTCCTTTGTAAAGCTCCTGTCTATATAATGACTTCGGATATTTGAATTCTCATTTAAGAGAGTAAAAATTTTGAGGTGGCACCCTTAGAATCAGACTTAATACTAAGACCTACAAGACGTGAATTTAAAACCTTACTTAGCTAAAACTCTGCTTATAACCAAGGCTGATTTATCAATCACTACAATTACATCCATGATTTCTCTCTCTATTTGGGACCCACCCCCACCCTTCGTTATACAACCACTTCAAGAAGTGGGTGGATTGTCATCAGGGACATTTCATTTCATTGCAAGGCACTCTGTGATAACATTTGCACATCAAAATCATTTAAGACTCCTGGGTTTTTTTTAAATTTCCCATAATAGAATAATGAATTAATTTTTATCCAATACTAACTGGTTTGTTAAGACTGATACTGTACTGGGTCATTTGTCCATCAAACCTGCCTTTCATTCAGCCCATCAGCACAGTTCAATGTCCTGCTGCAACAGCTGCTGCTCGGCGCAGATTCCTCCCTTTTATTCCAGGGCGAATGTGTGCGTGCTTTTTTTTTTACTGTTGATGCTGTTTTTTTTTGTCCTAGTAGAAGACCTGTGAAATTCTGCTAGGTTTAAACCGATAAAGAATGAATTGGAAGGACGCTGTGCAATTTGCATGCCGCTAAATGGGATTAGCACACAAGATGCTGACTTTGTTCTTTTTCCAAAACAACAGCACAGTATTTAGTGCTCTGCTCCTGGGGATATGGCTGGAGGCTGGGGCTGCGGGGAGGATCTAGGAGAAACTGGGAAATCATTATGGATGCAGTCATGGAACTCCCTTCATTGGTTATGGTATTTTCACCCCCACCATCTCCTGGCATTCCATTTCTCATTTCAAAATAGTACTGTAATGGCAAAACAAGTTTTTTTTAAATTCGCTTATGGGACCTGGGCGTCGCTGGCAAGGCCAGCATTTATTGCCCATCCCTAGTTGCCCTTGAGAAGGTGGTGGTGAGCCGCCTTCTTCAACCGCTGCAGTCCTTGTCGTGAAGGTACTCCCACAGTGCTGTTAGGGAGGGGCCATCTTGCTGGCCAGCCACACCCTACTCATTGCAGCCTTGAATTTTGGCCTGGAGTGACCTCAAAAGCAATTGTGTTGGAAGCACTAATGGATAGGTCCAGGAAAAGAGCTTGGCACTTACGAACCTCAAAGGTGGTGCTGAGGGCCAAAACTCCTTAGGACAGCATTAAAACCAAAAATGTTGCTGACAAGAAAAGGCAGGAAGCGCCCGCCTTTAAATAGCGCTCCCCCAGCCCTTTCCCGACTTCAAAACGTTCCCCTCTACCTGTTGTTCCTAGCGGCAGGCGCTAAGGAAGGGGGCCCGACTCAATATCCGGTCCGGGGCGTTGCACGCTTGACTGATGTCATGATCTGTGGGCGCAGGAGATCGTGGCGGTAGTGTTTAGCGCTGCCGCAAAATGACTGGTCAATTTCGCGAGTGGCGCAAACATCGCTGCGCTTGGGCGCTAACGGGAGGCGCTAATCAACCAAATTTTTCCCCCTATGTTACCAACGCTGCCAATCATCAGCCAGCGAGGACACATTCATTTACATTTATTAGGAAGAGTGGGACCCAGAGGTAGTGTATGCACATCATCATCCCCCATCAATGGAATGTGTTTAAAGTTGCACTGGCTCGATTCGCTGTAAAACTATAGCATAAGTGGCGTTATATATAATCATCACAACTGCTTCATGGAGACTCTCTCTAACAATACAGTATTCGCAGGTTAAGGTTAATTTAATCAATTCAGATTGCAGTAACTGGTTATCTTTGTGTACTTGGATTGATTTGAGTAATGGATATGAGTAACTAGATTAATGGGATGTAAACTTTAATTTCAAATCTGAATGTGCCACTGTTTAAAAACTCAAAACGGAATTGTCTAACCATTAATGCTGCCCCTCTTGGGGGAATGGGTTTGGAGGAACTATTGTTCAATGTATGCAAAGGAGCCAAATCACCTCACAGGCCAAAAATACTGGGTGAATGATGAAACCTACTGATGTGAATTCAGTTCCCTATAGTGTGATGAAATGCATTGAAACACCAGTGGGCTGGACTTTGGTGGGAGATGACTTCAAGTCCATGATCTTTCAATGCTAAGTTTCCAATCTCAGACCCATTATTATGGAGGAAGGTGCTGAGTGAGATACAGAACTTTCCCAGTGGCTGGACGCAAAATCCATGTGTACATCATCCCCACGTTCCCCTCATGCAACCCAGCTTAAACACGCATTGGCAAAGGCATGCGAGCCGGTTTCTCAAATGTCCTCTCTGAAGTTGGTATGTTGTCTGGGAGACCAAAGGGAGGGAAAAATGAACTGAGGGAGAGTTTCAATCACATTTAACAATTCAGCTCTGCATCTCTGATAGATAACTGGTACATGCACTGCACGATACTACACTGAGCTGCACAGGCCAGGTGTAGCTTTCAGCCATGTAATGGCTGGTGGGACCTGGGAAGCAGTGGATAAAACGCACTTAATGTATTTTAAACTACTTCCCTGGACCTGCTGGCAGTGCAAAAGTTAAGACAAGTTTTACTACTGATTACCTATGGGTTGGTTGATCTTGGTCTACAATTGAAGATGATTAAAATTGAAGATAACTTTGAGAATGTCATTATATTGTTGCAATATGATATTGGATTCTGCCTGTAGAACCGTAGGGAGATAGGTTGTAAACAGGGCTACATTTGATATCCTGGCTCGGTAATAAAAATGATGAAATCTACAGTTTGATGGAGCAGCAATAATGGACTATGCACGCCCTACCTGGTCAGATGGAGAGTAACGTGGATGATGGATCAAGTTGACCTTTTGGCCTGGTGTCCAAATTGTCATACCAGTCCCCAAGCTGGCAAGATGATGTGCGTATTGCCCAAATAAAATATAATGCTATAAATCATATTTCTGAAGCTAGAATTGATACAAGTTCATTTTATTTAGCCCTTTGAGAACTGCAGTAGCAGTTTGGCACAAGTGGAAAAACGAAGTCTTGATTGCAACTTACTCGGCTATCACACTGAATATGCCCTGTGTTTTGGTAGATCGTTCCATTCCTGCTTAATAATAGAAACATAGAAGATAGGAGCAGGAGTAGGCCATTCGGCCCTTCGAGCCTGCTTCACCATTCAATGAGATCATGGCTGATCATCCAAATTTAGTACTCTGTCCCTGCCTTCTCCCCATATCCCTTGATCCCTTTAGCCTCAAGAAATATATCCAACTCTTTCTTGAATATATTTAATGAATTGGCCCCAATTGCCTTCTGTGGCAGAGAATTCCACAGGTTCACCACTCTCTGGGTGAAGAAATTCCTCCTCATTTCTGTCCTAAATGGCTTACCCCTTATCCTTAGACTATGACCCCTGGTTCTGTACTCCCCGGCCATCAGAAACAACCTTCCTGCATCTAGTCTGTCCAGACCTGACAGAATTTTATAGGTTTCGATGAGATCCCCTCTCAATCTTCTAAACTCCAGTGAGTATAAGCCCAATCGACACAATCTCTCCTCATACGTCATTCCTGCCATCCCAGGTATCAGCCTGGTGAACCTTCGCTGCACTCCCTCCATGGCAAGAACGTCCTTCCTCAGGTAAGGTTACCAAAACTGCACACAATACTCGAGGTGCGGTCTCACCAAGGCCCTGTGCAACTGTAGCAAGACATCCTTGTTCCTGTACTCGAACCCTCTTGCTACGAAGGCCAACATACCATTTGCCTTCTTTTAACCGCCTGCTGAATTAGTAAATAATATTTTAGCTATTGTACAATACCTAGTTACACAAATATTTTGAACACTGCTAAGGACGCACAACACTCCAGGATTAAATGGGTTATGATCTGTTCCCGAAGTTGCAGTGAATGCCATCTGGGATCTGGAGCCGCATGTTTTACATTCTCCAATTAATATCACCTTACCTAACACATCATCCTATCATCACTCTTGCGGAAGTGTAGAGACTACTGTTTTTCAAACCTTTCTGCCCTAGAGCAGAGCAAATCACACTCTTGAATGGAAATTGTTCATTTCCAGGAACCTATTTGCTTCAGTCAACATTGTATTTTAATGGTTATGGATACATTTCAGTACATTTCCCTCCAGTTCAAATTCTATTTAATTTAGTGAAAATAATTCACGACTTGTTTGGGACTACTGGTCAGTTTAGACAACAACTGCAGAAGCCTCCTGCTCTGGATTCACAGAAGAATCTGTTGCTTTCAGTTGTAAAACTTGGCATAAAAATGATAATGGAGTTGATGGCTGATGTGAACTGAGCTGATTCACCAGTGGGAGGAGCCTGTGAATATTTCATATGCAGAACAAAAGCAGGGCCACATAATCGAGAAGCAAAACTGAGTCAGAAGCTTGGGGTTTAATTCTTCATTCTGGACAGTACATTTCGCCATATTAAACATACCAGAGAGGCAGAGGAATGGGATAGAGAGCGATACCAAAATGAACTACTTTCAGTCCCGTTGACAGCGGGGCTTGGTGTGGTCATTAGTTATCACTTAAGTAGTTACTGGTTACTAGCCATGGTATCTGGGTAATCTTTTGGCAGCATGCCCCAGGATAATGAACAGAATAACCTTTTTGTTAACTGTTTTAGTTACTGGAATTATCGCCACAGAATGCTCTCCTGTTTTCAATGAAGCAGACAGCATCACAAATTCAGACCTTATTTTAAGTTTAAATTAAGCAAATTTATTTTGCGAACGATAAATGGGTGAATAACTGAGTGATGTAGAAATCCTTCTGTCTAGCTCTTGGTTGTACTCTAATGCTAAATCCAACTCAAGAGACTGGAACACAAAAATCTAGGCTGAGGGACTGCTGCACTGTCAGAGGTACCGTCTTTCGGATGAGACGTTAAACCGAGGCCCCGTCTGGTGTCTCAGGTGGATGTAAAAGATCCCACGGCACTATTTCGAAGAAGAGCAGGGGAGTTATCCCCGGTGTCCTGGCCAATATTTATCCCTCAATCAACATCACTAAAAACAGATTATCTGGTCATTATTACATTGCCGTTTGTGGGAGCTTGCTGTGCGCAAATTGGCTGCCACTTTTCCTACATTACAACAGTGACTACACTTCAAAAAGTACTAAATTGGCTGTAAAGTGCTTTGGGACGTCCGGTGGTCACGAAAGGCGCTATATAAATGCAAGTCTTTCTTTTTTTTGTGGAATACTTTTTCATATCCTTTCTTGTATTTCTTACCATGGCAGAACTTGATGACAGTTCCTTAAATATTCCCGACATCAATTATCAGGACCTCCTGGATTAGAATAACTGTCGACCACATTCTAAAATAGCTGGCTGTCATACATATAACTAAACAAATCTTATTGTCTGTTTGAAAGTAGCTTTGGCTTCTCCCTCAAGCTTTGCAGACAACTATATGGAACTTGAGGCATTTGTATCAAGTTAAGCTTGGCACAAGATTCTGGCTGCTGCTGGCTTTGACGTTCCTTGTGTACTAGTACTGGATTTTAAATCACCACTGCAAAACTATACAAAGGCAAACTTTGTCACAGCGATGTATCTTTTCATATCCTGAGCGCAGTTAACCACCCTCTGAGCTGAACTTGGTGAGGTGCCTGGTGTCACGAGAAAGAATATAAGTACTATCAAGAGGTTAGTTATGGGTTTGCTGATGATGGCATCATATTGCGGGGGGGAGGGGGGTGCAGGGGAGGTGGGGGAACATCAGTTTTGTGCAGTGGCTACAGGTATCCTGGGTGGTCTTGGGAGAGGCCATCAGCAGAACTGTGAAGGCTGCCTGTATCTTCATTGATACCGGCAGTGCACTTGGAGAGGCCGGCAGTGATGTGGATGCTATGTTAGGACAAAGGACTGGATTTTCATTGAGGAGTCGGGTAGGAGGCGGGACTACAACTTTCGGGGTTGTAGTCCCACCTCCATCGAGTTCTAGCCAACCCATGCGATTTTGACTTGATTGACCTTGTTGAGCCTGCCCAGCGGGCTCAGCAGGCCAATTAAGGGCCACCCGGCAGCAGGTGACGTCACAGATTGAAATTTCATCTGTCAAGAGCTTTTGACAGATGAATAGCAGCGTTCGACAGCTGTTTGAAGCTGTCAAACACTGACAATCTGTACTCTTAAGTTAATTCCTTCCTCTCAGGATGATTTAGAGATCTCTCCGGAACAGAATGCTGAATGCTGCAACTTTTGACAGCTCATGGCCATTCTACTTTCTGTGCCGGTGAGATGAGGGACTCCCGAGACCTGAAGGAAGGAAGGCTGTAAAGGTAAGTAAAGGTTAGTAGAACTTCTTTAAATACTTTACACAGACCAAACACACTTACCTCTGCACTCATGCACCCATCACTCACCTGAACACTGGACATCTCGACCCCTCCAAGCCCTTCAGCCTGACGGCCCGCCTCGCTAACTTGGCATGGTTTGGAGCCGTCGGGAATCCCACATTTCAACAATAAAAATAGGGATTAGGCTAAAAACTGCCCGTTAACTATCTGTTAACAGGCAGTTAATTGGCACTAATCCCCTTCCCGCCTCGGGGAGGCAGGTGCCAGTGTGGGGCGGGCATCCGCCTCCTTTGAAACTGGCATGGGGGCGGCATGGGATCGGGACCCCCGATTTCGGGATTTTAATCCCCCCACATGCCTCCAATCCCGACTCCACGGCCCAATGAAAATCCAGCCCAAAGTGTCTGATAGTGCAGTGATGAGTGTTGGTATGCCCATGAAAGGTAGCGGTGTCCAGCTACTTTAATGTATTGGTTTGTTATCAGCTACAGAATAGTAATCATAATTCTGGTTTGGCCATAATGTTACTAAAGACATCAGGGGTGGGGGTGGGGGAGGGGAGAGTTTCCGCTAATTTTGTGCATGGATTCAAGCACAGTCTGGGCAGAATCGGCCAAACCAGCACAGAAGATCAGGGAATTTAAACCACACGTGAGTTACGCCCAAAGCCACTTCCACTCGTGTATCCTGCAATCTTTTACACTGGTTCAAGATTCAATTCGCCCAAATCAGGCTCTGCCCACAAAACTGGCCACGCCCCCACCCCCCCCCCCCCCCAGGTCGCTATTGCGAGATTCTGCCGATTGCACTAGTCGGGAAGGCTCTTCAAATTGGGCTCATTTTCTTCGATGCATAAGCACTAGTAGACACGTTTTCAAAGTTTTTATCAACAACTTGTATTTATATAGCACCTTTAGTAAAATGTCCCAAGGCGCTGCACAGGAGTATTATAAGACTAAAAAAATTTGACACCGAGGAGATATTGGGGCAGGTGACCAAAAGCTTAGTCAAAGAGGTAGGTTTTAAGGAGCGTCTTAAAGGAGGCAGAGAGGTTTAGGCAGGGAATTCCAGAGCTTAGGGCCGAGGCAACAGAAGGCACGGCCACCAATGGTGGAGCGATTACAATCAGGGATGCTCAGGAGGGCAGAATTAGAGGAGCGCAGATATATTGGGGGGGGGGGGGGGGTGGTGGTGGTTGTGGAGTTGGAGGAGATTAGAGATAGGGAGGGGCGAGGCCATGGAAGGATTTGAAAAGAAGGATGAGAATTTTGAAATCGAGGCGCTGCTTAACCGGGAGCCATTGTAGGTCAGCGAGCACAGGGGTGATGGTGAACGGGACTTGGTGCGAGTTAGGACACGGGCAGCCGAGTTTTGGATGACCTCAAGTTTACGTAGGCTGGAATGTGGGAGGCCAGCCAGGAGTGTGTTGGAATAGTCAAGTCTAGAGGTAACAAAGGCATGGATGTAGGTTTCAGCAGCGGATGAGCTGAGGCAAGGGCAGAGACGGGCGATGTTACGGAGGTGGAAATAGGCGGTCCTTGTTAAGCTGCGGATATGTGGTCGGAAGCTCATTTCAGGGTCAAATATGACACCAAGGTTACGTATCGTATATTTAATTTAATAAGAAACCGATGAGCGTGTACTAATGAAGCTGGTGAATGGTTCAGTATAGTTTTTTTTTTTTAAGTCATTTTCAGTGATTTTAAATCCAGTCACACTCAGGTGGAGAGCAGCACACTCTTATTAAAAATGCTTGTTTTTTTGGTGATAAACCCATTTTCAGCTGTATTAATAAAGCTGCACCAGGTCACCACTCTTAAATACATCAAGGAATACTTTTTAATGGGATGAAAAAAAAAAGAAATAATTATGTTCTATTAAGCTGCCCGCTTATGCTGGTTCATGGATGATATATTTGTGATTATGCAAATGAATTTTAGTGAAAATTTGAAGCGTAATCTAACCAGTGCAATTTCAAACACATTTTGGGTGCAATTTCCCAATTATGCCCAAAGTGGGAACTCTACCCTGTTATGTTTTAAATAAAGGTACAAATGAATGAAGAACTGAACTCTGCTTCCGTTTGTTTCAAATTCCACGGTGTGGGAGAAATTATTAATCAGAAAAAAATGGGCCCCAGACAGTGGAAAGTCTTTTGAATACTGTGCTCAGAATTTGTAGAAAACTGTTGTATGCTTCAAGAATGTTGCAAAAGAATCAAGACCTTTTCAAATTTATGGATTAAAAATTATATACAAATAGTATGGGCAGGGTTTTCATTGAGCCATGGAGGCGGGATTGGAGGCGTGTGGGGGGTTAAAAATCGCAAAAACTGGCATGCGGGACACCCCCCGCCTGGTTCCCGACTCCGAGCAATTTTAACTCGGGCGTGTCTGATGGTCCCGACTCCGTCCCGCATCCAACAGGCGGGACTGGTCGTTAAGGCCCCGAACAAGCACTAAATGGCCTCTATAATCCTATTTTAAAAGGCCCTTGCGATTTTAACCCTTTTCCCATGTGAAACACGCCTGGTGGGAAACACGATGGTGGAACCTGGTGGGATCACTATTGGATTGCTGACTATCAACTGCAGGTCAACCATTAAGGAGGAGATTTGATCCGCCATCATTTGCAGGTGGCAGGACTTAGTGGTCTCCGGTCTGGGGCAACTTTTAGAAGGCTTAACCACACAAGGTTGGAGCCTGACACCCATCTCCAGTGTGACCTCCTGAGAAACTCCTCTCGCCACCTTCCCTCAGCGCTTCCTCAACTGAGGCATATACCAGAAGCATGGGAGCCATTTATTTCCTTCCCATCTGGGCATTAGAGGAGCTCGAGCACCAGCCGCGGCACCAGCAGAACCAGGAACAACAACAGCAGCAGCAGCAGGAGTGCCAGACTGCTGCTCACCCACCTGAAGCTGCACAGGCCAGAAGGGGCCAGTGCCTGGAAGGCCGTTGGCACAGGAGATACCCCCCAAACAGGGTCTACAGACGCAGGGTCAGCTATCTCAACATGTCTGAGCAGCAGTGCCAAAGGCGGCTCCAAATTTCGCGAGAGGTAGTGAGTGACATCTGCGCAATGCTACAACAAGACCTGCTGCCCAGAAGACCAGGTGGACAAGCATTACCAGTGGCCGTCAAAGTCACCACCGCACTCAACTTTTTTGCCTCAGGCTCATTCCAGGGATCAGCAGCAGACATCAGCAGCATCTCCCAGGCGGCCGCACACACTTGCATCACACAGGTAACCGATGCCCTCTTTGCCCTCGCACACAATCACATCCATTTCACCAAGGATCGAGCAAGTGTCATGGCGCGAGCGGTTGGATTAGCTCATCTGGCAGGCTTTCCAAGGGTGCAGGGCGTTGTTGACTGCACACACGTGGCCCTTAAGGCACCCCATCGCAATCCAGGTATTTTTGTCAACCGCTAGGGCTTCCACTCCCTTAACGTTCAGCTAGTGTGTGACCACAAGAAGGAAATTTTGCATGTTTGTGCCAAGTACCCTGGCAGTTGTCATGACTCCTTCATACTGCGCCAGTCTAGTGTGACTCCGCTATTCAGTCTGCCAGACCAACTTAACGGATGGCTACTTGGAGACAAGGACGTGACTAATGACGCCGTTGAGACCATCCAACGAAGCTGAGGAGAGCTACAACTCCAGCCACATGTCCAACAGAGCCATAATCGAGCAAACCATCGGTTTGCTGAAGATGCGCTTCAGATGCCTGGATCGATCAGGTGGAGCCCTGCAGTACTCAGCAGCCAGGGTCTCCAGAATCATCGTGGTTTGCTGTGCACTTCACAACATGGCACAGCGTCGTGGCTTCCAGATTCCTGAGGACCAAGTGGCTCCTCACATATCCTCCTCAGATGAGGAGGAGGAGGAGGACGAGGGCGAAAACGAACATCCTGCAGAGGCCCATCAACCAGCGGCAGCATTACGCGAGAACATTGCTGCCCGGGATGCAAGGAATGCACTCATCCTGGCCAGATTTGCTTAGCCTAGTCACACAAACACTTTTGCCTCGCAGCTTCTTACCAGAGCATTGACAATGGCCAAGAACCAAAGGATTCCTAGCACTCTGACCACCATACTGACAGTTGCAAGTATGCCTAAGCCCTCAATGTGGAAGTCCCAATAGCAAAATGACAGACGATTCAACTACAACATTTGCCATCAGAAATTTTATGTACTTTAACGAAGTGATGGCATTTTTGCAGTAAACACAAAATTGCACCCAAGTGACTACCCTTGTGCAGAATTTTCCTCTTACGCGTGCTCCTACGTGGTGCCTCCCCTGTGGCTTCAGCAGTTGTGGAGGCCCCTTGCTCACTTCGCTGCTGCTCCTGTCTCGACACCTTTGGCGGGCGTCCTCTGGGATGGCGAATCTGTGAGGGCTCGTCAACTATTTGCTGCTCCTGTGGCTGTGCAGGGGTTGAGACGCCTATCTCACTTGGGTGTGGATTCCGGTGGGGCTCTGACCGAGGGCTCTGCAGTGGCATGGAAGTGTGAGCGCTTGGAGAGGAGCCCTCACTTCCTTGAGGTCTGGCACCAACCTCCCTCTCATGGGTCAGGTCCCCCTCAGCGCCTGCAAGTGGCTGGAGAGCACCTTGCTGCACATCAGGGGGGCCATGGGGACCCGTATCTGCAATGGCAGTCCTACTCAGAAGGACTTCCATGAAGGTCTGGTTTCTCTGTTTAATAGATGCCCATCGCTCCTCAAGAGATGTCATTCTATTCTGAACAATGACCATTGTTATAAATCTCATCATTATAAAGAAACTGCTCATGAAATAACACTGGATGGCCAGCTGGTGGCACCGTCCAAGGAGTATAAATACTCGGGCATGGGCCCAGCTTGTCCAGGGACATTTTGTAAGACAGGAACTAGTGAAGTACAACTAGACCTCCATGTTCTGAAACAAGTTGATTAAAGCCTTGCTTTATACTCAAAACCAAGTGCGTAGTGAGTTTTATTACATCAACCATGTTTTCCATACCCTGGCGCCTAAGCTCCTCCATGGCCGTAGCCATCCTCTCCTCTACCGTAGCCATCTTTTCCACGGAGGTTGCCATCCTTTCCGTGGTGATGCGTTCATGTGCCAATGACTCCACAAAGGCTCTGGTCATGTTCACAATGGACTCCTCCATTCGCTCCACACTCGCAGCGACCCTAGAGCCAAAACCTGCCAGAGACTCCTGCATCTGTACCTGGAGTTCCATCACCGCTGATCTCATGGATAGACCCAGAGGCAGAGGGTCGACATGCTGCTGAGCCGAGCTGGCAGAGTCCTGCGCCCTCCGACTAGGACTCTCCACTGCTGTCCCTGTCTCCACAATCTGCTGATGCTCACTTGTGAGCTGTGATACACCAGGTGACAACACTACTCTATGTCCCGAAGGTCCCACCGAGGTGTGAGTGTCTGCGCTGGTGCTGGGTGCGCAGGTTTCTGATGACGCTGCACCCTCAGAGGTTGCAGCTTCCTCTGAGGTGTCTGGCTGCTCAGCCTCTTCTTCCTGGCTAGGGAGAACGGATGCTTGTGATGGTCCTGTGGGGGAGTAAAGGAGTCAGAGATGTGATGCCAAGGCTACATGCACATTGCTTTTTGCAGATGCTCATAAGTCCATCTGTTAGAGCTTCACAATCATTAGCAGCGACTCATACAATGACAGAGAGAGAAGGGAAACTTTTCTGTCACCAGCTTGCTGTGTTGCACCCGTCTGTCCGTCCCCCACATGCGCATCATCCTCCAGTCCCACTATTTCGAGTACTGCCTCCTCCCAGGGGGTCAGGTGGACTATTGAGGCTGTCCCTCCTCCTGTCCTCACTCGCTCTCTTTTGTTGTGAGCTCTCTTTTCCTGCAATGAGGGAGACAAGTGGAGTTTGAGTGAGAATGAAGGAGTGAGTGTAGAGATTGCATAGCATAGATACTTAGAAGGAGACAAAGATGGAGTGAGGTGGCAAGACCAAGGGCCCTCCCTGTGTGTTGTCAGTTGTTTTCATAGCATCAGAGCGATAGGGAGTGTGAGGGCTGCATAGTCATATAGTTATGTGATTGTGAGCATAGAGAGAGAGGGAATGGGTAAGGGTGCATGGATGTCAGTGTCAAGTGGGATGTGGAGGAAGAGATTGCTAAAGCTGAGTGCTGGTGAGGAAAGGCAATGGGGGTCAGATTGAGGGTGATGGGAAATTCATACTCACTTTTCCAGTGCGCTGAAGGTCATGAAATCTTTTCCGGCACTGAATCCAGGTTCGCCGTGTGACTCCCAAGGAATTGACCTCCTCAGCCACCTGCATCCACACTGCCTTAGTCTGCTTGAGAAGCCTCTTCCTTCCTGAGGAAGGGAAGAGCACCTCCCTGTTGGCCCTAGCCCCATCCACCAATGCCTGCAGGGCCACCTTGTCGAAACGAGGAGCTGATCTGGGCCTCCCACTTGTCATGTTTCCTGCAGGCCCCTCTCGCACCAAATGGAGAAAGCTTGGAAGCCTGCAGAAGAAGCCAGGCTTGCTGTAGACCTTAAATGCAGCAGTAATGATGACGTCATCAGAGGCAACTTTCAGTCATGGAAAACCCATTTGCCAAGGGTTCCCACACGTTGGAAATCAATTGGACAATTAAGTAAAAATTGCATCAATCTCCCACATCCATTTAGATTCGGGTGGATAACACGACACCATCCCGCACCTGAGTTAAAATCCTGCCCTATGTGTTTGTATACTGTAACAAGTTAGAAAAGAAGGTTGAAACCTAATCCCATCAGACTTGTATTTTTTGGAAGAGAATGAATAGTTCCCTAATCAGAAGATTCCAACTTCTCAGAAGCTTCTGAACATTTTTAGAAATGCAGAGGCTTAGAAACACAAGGCAGCAGTTACATTCAGTATGGATATGTCCCCATGTTGAATCGCTGTTTAGAAAAAGGCACAATGCACCAGAGAGTGCCCCCTCCACCCCCCCCCCCCCCCCCCCCCACACACTAGTATTGCTGCTGGTATATCTGAAGATAATGAAGCAAGGAAGCTGTATTTGAATAAAACAGAGAGAAGCTTCCTTCAAGAGATCAGTCGCCTGAAAAAGAAAATGGGTATTTGAGAGGCTGACAGATTAGTCAAGTCCCCAGCAATTGGATTCATGTACAGTAAATAGTTGCATGTCAAAGCAGCTTATTCATCCCCTAAAAGTTCTAGAGTTGGTCAGCGGACACTTTGTGCGGTGCACAGGTAGATAGTGCACAAGGGTACTGGGAGCTCTCCAGGGTCCTTACCCCCACACAGCTCATTCCAGGGAGCAGCAATGATCATTTCAGCTTTTGCCTTTTTTAAAAGCAAGTTACTCACTTAAAATGGTGGTGTTGCAAAAGTGAAGTGTCTTGTGCGATTCTGTTTGTCATATTTGTGCAAAATGAAGATAGAAGTGCAATGATGTGATTGTGCCTGCCGCAACAAATTCATTTGTCTTTGTTTTAAAAATCATTGTTTTTTGCGGTAACACACGTAACCAGATCAGCGTCCAAATGGCAGCTCTGCAGTGGAGTTTTCAGAGTAGGGCTGCTCCCGAGATACCCTCCTGGAAAATCTCCTGGTGCGGAGGTGTCTGCCTTCTGAACAGGAAGTGACTAGTTAGCAGCGTCCATTCCACAGGTCCCTGGGCTTTCATAAGACCCTCATGAAAGATCGGTTCTTATCCAGTTTGGAATAACAAAAAAAACAAGCAGGAATAGCACCCATTAAATACTGGCCAAAATGAGTAGGTGACATAGGGCCTTTGTTGGGAACTGGGGAAATATCAGACAATATGGGTTCCTCCTAGAGAGCTACTCTACAATCAACCTCAAAATTACTTCAAAACATCCCAATAAAATTGCCATTTCCAGTAAATTGGCAGAAGTGCTGTTTTTTCTTAAAGTACGTTTCAAAGGATGTGCTGAATAATTGCCAGGATATTCATGTGTGGTTTGTGATTTGTTAAATTAGCGACGCCTAATTTGATAATCCAGTAAGTCATGCGACATCGTATGCCTTTTAATTTCAATATTAAATTATTGCAGGTAGCTCGTATAATAAAAATAAATGGAAGGTTTTTTTAATCTTATAATATTGGCATTGTTTCCTGAATCATAGATGCAGTCTATTCATGCTGGGTTTTTCTCCTGTCAGTGGGTTCTGTTAGTGTGAGTACCAAAGCTCATCATGGTAACCCTGTCAGAACTGCTGTAACAACTCGTGCACCGAGCAGTATTATAAACCCACATTTTCCACAGTAAAAACCTGTGTTTCACAAATGGCTCCAAGATTATAAATAATTCTAGATGTTGAAATGCAGTTTGAGCTCAGTGCTTCTCTTTCCCCAAACAGTTTAACTCCGTACATTAAAAAAAAATTGAGGAGTTTAGGTGAAGGGCCAAGGCCCATTGTACAGGATATCGTAACGGTTAAGAAGAGAAGACAAATCAAGAATTAGCAGTGAGGTGACACCATGGTTGGGTTTTAAAAATGTGTTGATTGACAGAAGAAGGTAAGATTTGAGGGCAGTATGGAGTTCCTATGCTTTGAGATGCTGGCAAAGAATGAATTGGAGATGGAGCAATGAGTCTTGATTTCAACACAGGGATGCTGCAGGGAAGAGGAAGAATTTGTCGAACAGCATGTTTGGAGTATAGGAGAAATGAGAAAGGAAATTTCAAAGGAGCAATGACCATGTGGTATCGAGTAAAATAGAGAGAGAAACAAAAGGTGGTAACTTCAGGTATTGACCCTATTTATTAGTTAGATCAATCCCCTTGTTTTTGATATCAATTTGCAAAAGAAAGTTTAAAATATGATTGACAATTTAAGCACCCCTTAAAATGGTTCTAAAAATTCTGTTTATTTAACGCTGATATTGTTTTTTTCCCCACTGTCTGTTAATTTTTGTGTAAGCTATGAGTAATAATGACATTGTAAGAATAATATCTTCAACTATTCATTGAGGCTGACGGTGTGAGTGAGCTGAATTATAATCAGTAGTGATGCAGCCATTAATGTAGGGGTTCTTTAGCATTAAGTGAACATGTCAATTCAGCTCCCTCAGCAGCTCTACCAAACCTATAGCCTCAATGTGTCCTCGGCACTCATTGTTTGACCAGAAGTATTCCACAAACTGACAGAGCAAAATAAAGGGTGATTGACGTTAATTAAAAGTTTTAAATGGGTTCTGCTGGTGAGACTCTGAATTGAGTCTTTTCTTGCCTTGTTGATAGCTAGATTGTGTTAGTTTACCAAAATTCTCAAACCGGCCCCTCGCGCTTGCTCCACCATTCAGTGAGATCATGGCTGATCTTCGACCTCAACTACACTTTCTCACCCGATCTCCATATCCCTTGATTCCCCTGGAGTGCAAAAAAACCAGTAACCAATGACATTCCAACTGTGAAAGGACCCATTTCTGGGACACAATGCACGTGAGCTCTATTCAAAATGTTCCGTGCAAACACATACCTAAAATCTTTGCACGCATGGAGCATTTTCATTAAATTCCACTCGGCTCTCAAAGTCAAAACATGTTGTATTTGGGATAAGAACATTCTGGCAAATTTGCAGGCACTAAAAATTCTCTAAATATGGGTCACCTGGATTTTATTCAGCGTCAACCTAAAGTGGATTTAATTGATAATATATTTTTGTTTTTTTACATTTCTGAAGCTGCACTCATTAATCTTACAAATCAAATGTCCTTTTTTTTTCATCTTTGAGTTTTATATTCTATCACATAACAGAATCAGAATCACCATCGGCAGTGTTTTAATATTTTCCTTGAGCTTGTCAGTATTCCATGTTATTTATACATTCGTGCAATAGCCCAGGACCTGCTGCTGGGGGTCCAGGTACACAGATCATTAAAATGTCATGAACAGGTACAGAAAATAATTTAAAAGGCTAATGGAATGCTGGCCTTCATATCTAGAGGACTGGAATGCAAGGCGGTAGAAGTTATTCTGCAGCTATACAAAACCCTGGTTAGACCACACCTGGAGCACTGGGAGCATTTCTGGGCACCACACCTTCGGAAGGATATATTGGCCTTGGCGGGAGTGCAGCCTAGGTTTACCAGAATGATACCCAGACTTCAAGGGTTAAGTTGCGAGAAGAGATTACACAAATTAGGGTTGTATTCCCTAGAATTTAGACGGTTAAGGGGTGATTTGATCGAAGTTTTCAAGATATTAAGGGGAACAGATAGGGTAGTTAGAGAGAAACTATTTCCGCTGGTTGGGGAGTCTAGGACTAGGGGACATAGTCTAAAAATTAGAGCCAGACCTTTCAGGAGTGAAGTTAGGAAACATTTCTACACACAAAGGGTGGTCGAAGTTTGGAACTCTCTTCCGCAAACGGCAATTGATGCTAGATCAGTTGTTAATTTTAAATCTGAGGTTGATAGCTTTTTGTTAGCTAAAGGGATATGGGCCAAAGGCGGGTATATGGAGTTAGATCACAGATCAGCCATGATCTCATCGAATGGCGGAACAGGCTCGAGGGGCTCATTGGCCTACTCCTGTTCCTATACTCCTATAGTGCGTCCCATTGCTAACTGACTGCAAGTTTCCCATCCATTCTTACCCCATCTATATTGCAGGACCATTTCCAGTGGAAACAGCTCTCTAATGAAGGCTGAGGCTGCTGTCGTGCTAGATTCACCCCATTTACACGGCAGAATTGATTCAAAGTACTGACAGCAATACTGGAGCAACTGGGCAAATGCAGAACACGGGCAGCGACACCGTGTAGTGGAATTGCTTCTGTTGGAAATAGGCCTGCAATGTGAGTGGAATATAACTTCACCATGAGCTTAGATCCTTGTCATGAAAAATGGATATAATCAATGGTGCTTTGCTCCTGAGCGAGGAAACTGAACCACTTTGGAAATCCGGTATTACCAGGCTCTGAAGGCAAGTGTGCTGCATTTTAAAAAATATATTACATTGCTGCCTCCAAAAGCAGTACTGTCATTTATCAATATATGTGAAAATAAAGGTTCCATATAATTGCTCAAGACAGTGCCAAGAGATGGCAGCAAGAAATATTATAAATAAGCTTGATAAAATAAATCCATCATCTAAAACTACCATTGTAGGAAAACCAACAATTCTTTGATGGAGACAATTTGCGGGTAGTCAGTGGCAATGCATAGTGGAGAGGACAAATGAAATTCCTGTGGGAATGTGGATCTCTCTAAGGAATGTGTAGCATTCGAGGCTTGACAAAGGTCCAGAGCTCAATTACAGACCTGGACAGCTGTTGAGCTACAAACAGAGTCAAATGTCTCCTGAACTATTGTGTGACTGTCTAAATAATGTAGATTTTACATATATAAAAAGTGCACAATGCCTTTGCCTGGTCCCCTGGCAGTGTCGTCAGAGTATATCACCAATTCCCTTGTGATATGGTGCGGGGATGTATCCAGGTCCCTCAGCAGGTGAAAAAGGGGACAATCAGGAAATGACAGTCTTTACTTTCAAAAGCTCAATTTCTGGATTGAGTAATTCTGTTTAGTGTAGTCACATTGATTAATTGCATCAGCTTGGCTCAGTTGGTAGTACTCTCACCTCTAAGTCAGCAGATAGTGTGTTCTAAGCCTTGCTCCAGGATTTTAGCACGTGTCTAGGCTGACAGTCCATACGAGTTAGGAGCAGGAGTAGGCCACTCGGCCCTTCGAGCCTGCGCCGCCATTCAATAAGATCATGGCTGATCTGATTACTCCACATTCCCGCCTACCCCCAATAACTTTTCACCCCCTTGCTTATCAAGAATCTATCTACCTCTGCCTTAAAAATATTCAAAGACTCTGCTTCCACCGCCCTCTGAGGAAGAGAGTTTCAAAGACTCACGACCCTCTGAGAAATAATTTATCCTCATCTCTGTCTTAAATGGGCGACCCATTTTTTTTAAACAGTGACCCCTAGTTCTAGATCCAATGAGGTTTCTCTGAATGAGACGTTAAACCGAGGCCGCGTCTCCTTGTTCCGATGGATCAGGTGGATATTGAAGATCCTGAGACACCAGTGCCCTGGTGGGCTGGCCAACATTCTTCCTTGAGCATCACGAAGAACACAAGTCTATTAAATTCATTGGTGTTTGTGGGATCCTACCTTAAAAGACAATCCTGTTATGAAGGCAAATAGCTGTTCCATTTGCCTTCCTAACAAGCCATTTGCCTTCATAACAAGTGATGACTTTTAAAATAATTATATATGGACCATTTTGATGGGAATTTGAGAGGTGAATAAGGTGCTTCATGAATGTAAGCTTTTTTCTGGTGAGCTATTTTCAGTTTTCTGCAACCACTAGGTTTGTGGTTCCTAGTAATATCTATGTCTATTGGGTGGCCGAACTGCCAGCCCCCAGAACTGTGTGTGCGTAACTGGGTAACCAGCCATGAGGAGTTGCAACAGAGGAGCTAATGGCACTTCCCCCTTTTGATTTTAGCGTGCTCCCCATCAAGAAAGAATTGCCCCCCTGCTTAGCGCCTCCTTAGATTGGCACCGTTGGCATTATTTTGGCGGATCAACCAGTGTCCTGGGACTGCCTTGGAGCATGAATGTGATTAGTTGCCCGAAACACATTTGAAGGATTCTTGCTACATTCGGATGCCAGAAGCTTTATATGCTAACTGCAGGATAGAGTACCAATTTAAGGCTTGATTCCACAAACCTGTATGATTGCTCCTTGTATAGATAAAAGCCCCTTCAGCTTCGTTGGAGGATTTCTTTAGTTCTGCTAGCATGTTAGTTTGAAGCTGCTGAAATAATAAACACATTGAAGTGTCTGCAGGGTGCTGGTTATCTGTTGTCACACAAGTCCTTTAGCAAATTCAGATAGAGAGTAACAGGTGACCGGGTGTGACAGGAGCACACTCGAAGGGTGCAGAGTTGTTGACATAGTTTTTTAAAATTTGTTTACGGGATGTGGGCGTCGCTGGCAAGGCCAGCATTTATTGCCCATCCCTAATTGCCTCGAAGGTGGTGATGAGCCGCCGCCTTGAACCGCTGCAGTCCGTGTGGTATGAATGACATCCAACAGTTTGAGTGTGTTCCAAGACTAGCTTAATCCTTTCAGTACACAGGTTTTTTAAAAAATACGATGTATATGAGTGTGTATTCCCCTTCAAGTCTATAACTCCCATTACCACTGCTCACTATTCACTTTCCAAAGACTTCCTTGTTGCTGTTTTATTATGTGAGTTTTATGCAATGTTTTTTAAAAATTTAATTTAACTACAAGATTAGGGACTTAACATGTAAACTTCTCACATAACAGAAGATGCGTTATTAAATAAAAAACTGGGTTGTAACACTATACTTTCTGAAATATAATGACAACATACTACATTGATGTAACATTTAAAACTAATATTTTAATAACATTGCAAGAGTATACTATCAGAGTGTGAGTTATTCTGTTGGAAAATTCCGGAAACCAGGCTCTCTCTCTTATGGTGCCATTACAGTACAGTAGTTGGATTTGCAATGGTTAAAAGCAGGGAGGGAGGTCTTGAAGTAATGCAGTTGATGAGGCAGATGGGCTGAGTTAGCATCGATCCGGACAAGCAGCCAAACCAAACCAAACCAAACCAGGAAAGGGGTGTAAATTGACCTGAGGCGAGTGATGTCACCTCCATTCATGAGGAGCATGAATAATTCAACAACTGACAGACTGCACCAAGCAGCAGCATTTTGTAAAACCGCGTGAGCCGGTGTGTTTTGTTGTGTGTGTGTGTGTGAGCAGCAGGACTGGAAAAGCAGCCACAATATCGCAATGATTGAAGTGAACCTGACTGGGCTGCTTACAATACCGAATTTCCTCTTCAAAACAAGCTTTGACTCCTTTTAATTCCGGTCTTGAAATGGTCGTGGAGGTGAGCATCCTCCTACCTCCTCACAGACCCTGAATGTATGAATGAAGCTCTAGGTACTTGTCAGTGTGGTGCAGTCCTTAATGGCTTCCAGGTTAGTTCTGCTGTTTGGACAATATGTTTTTTATATATTTATTTACTGTCTAGTTGAGAAAGAAAAGGTCCTGAGAACATTTTTGTTATTTGTGTTTTTCTGACGAGCAGAAGACAGGACTGTTAGAATTCATTGGTGGTGTCTGTGCATTAATGCTTGTTTTTTATCCAGGCATGTCCGTTGAAGCGATTTTAATTCTAAGCTCTTTAGAACAGGAGGAGGGGGGGGAGATAATTATAATCCTGAGGCCTAGTTACATCGTGCTTTGTTTTTTTTTCTTCCGCCGAGATGTACCACAGTTGATTTATTCACAACGCTGCCTCCATGTTTTCAAAGATATTAAAATACCTGGCCACTCCACAAAAAAAAATTGAATTCTGGATGCGTCACAGAGTGGGTGCAGGGGCTCGCTGGCATCGAGCACTGGAGTCGGAGTTAGTGCTGCGTGTGATGCAGAGCATTGTCCATATGTCTCCTCCGTGTGTGGCACAATGTTTAATCCCGAGAGACAAAATAACACCCTCTATTCAGCATGTTAGTGTGGGTCACTGCAGAGATAGGGCCGGCTTTCTGTGCGCTGTAGCCTTTCGCTTCGTGTGGTAATCTCCCATCTCCTCCTGATGCACAAACTTAACCCTTGAATCTCTCCACAAACATTTTTTTTTGCAGCATTTTCAGTCGATCCATGCATATATATATTTTAGTTGTTTACAGGATATTTGCATATGTCCTGCAAAACATTTTTAAATAAACCTTCCTGATTATTAAATTCCGCTTGTGTTATTAAATTCTGTGCAGTGCAGGGTTTTTCATTGAAGCTAAAGCAATAGATTGTACGAAGCAGTTCCTCTTGAGGTGGCCTGGCGCATCACCGGGGCCAAAGCAGTGAATGGCATTGACTGCCGCTGCCAGCTATCAGTTTATCACTCGGCCTTACCCATCAGACCAGCTCTGTGGATATGTTCGTTGCTGACCTGCACGGGCCTTTCCCAGCCATCATTGAAGGCTGGCGGCCCGAAAACAAGAGGTGGCGATGGCACACGATTGTCGGAGCGCACGGTTTCTCTGATACTGGCGGTGCTCTGGAATCCACCCTGCAGTGTAAACGGGCAAGTTCCAGAGCACTGGCAGGCAAGGCAATCAGGACCGCTTCAGCTTGAAGCAGCTCTTCTCTACAATATGAAGCCCGGTTGTAAATTGGCACGATTGTTTAACCTTGCACTGCCTGTGTGTTGTAGTCTTAACTTCAACAGCCATCAGAATGCAAACAATCATTTTCCAACTGCTGCTGCTGTCTCGTTTTCAGTTCACAAATGTTTGACAGCAAAGACTGACCATTCACATCAGACGCTGATCTTTTTTGACAGTAAACCAGTCTGAGCAGAAAATGGCAGCCTTAAGATGCATTCTGGGAGACCTCCAGAGAGACAGGCATAGATTGACAATGGTGCGTTTGGGGAGTTGTGCAGAGTGACGCTGGTGCTTTCTGGCCGTTAAAGTCTGCTACCTGGCCGAGTCTCCAAATCAGCAGGGAAGATTTTGCGAGCTCCAGAAATGAAGCAGAACTCCAGAGAGGATCTATGCAAATGTCACCGAATGCTGGGCGGTACAGAGAGTTGCTTTATAACCTATGCCTCCTCTAAGGGTGTGATGGTAAATTTGGCGGGGTATTGTAAAAATTTTAATGTGTTCATTATGTTAGAGATTTTATTTTTACGGCTACATCCTCAGGATACTGCGAAATTAAGGTGACAGCTGAAAGCATTTTCAAAAATAATTCTCAGCAATGTTATTGGCTCATTGTCTCTCCCTTGCTAGTTGTTTACTACCTGATTCTTGATTAGTAATTTTCCTGTTCAGTAATATTTCAGGCTACTGCCATCGTTCAGTTAGTCCTGACTTTTTTTATCGTTCTGTTTGAGCCATTAAATAAGTTTGTGCCATTTGAAGTGTGTTGTCCCGTTTACATATGTGATACTGTTGCTGTTTGATGGACACACACCAAATGCAAGACCTTTAATAAAGTTTGGAAGCACTTCCTGTTCAATCAATAGCAAAAATACATCATAGTGAAATATTTATGTTGCACAATTTTTTATACTATTATCTGTAGAAGGAATATTTTTCTAAATGGAATCTATTATATGTTTCTTCAATTTATCATACTTGGTTGATTATGGAAATAAAAGTCATAAAGTTTAAATAGAATTTTCCCTCAACAAGAATTTACAGTTAAGATTATTCCGCTAACAGTGAATAATAGAGATAGACAATGTTGTGATCCTGATTTCTATTTACTTAACACGGATATTCATGTGCCACATGCCAAAAGTGGAGTAACCATGTGCCCAATCTTCCATTTATGAGCGTTCAGTATTGGTCGTCTTATCTATCATTTGTCCTGTTAGATTTAAACTTACCTTCACCAGCCTCTGTTGTTCTAAGAATGTAACATACAATGGGGTTGACTCCTGACAGTATTTTATGAAAGCTATGCTTTTTCTCTGGGTTTAAATCGTCCTCCACAAGAGGCTACTGAAGGCTTAGGAGTATTTCAGGGTTAAATGGCAAACTATGAGAATATCTTATTTGATAGTGGTCACTGATTGTTATTTTTGTGTAACTATATTTTAGATTTTTGTACTCACCAAGATGAAGGATGGCAGTGATGGGAAATGGAACCCCTTCCATTTCGGGTGCCCAATATCAATTTGAAATACTCTCGTGTCAGGTATGGCGCAGTCAGATGCAAAGTAACGAAATACTTCCCAACCTGGGAACTGCATTCCGTGACCTCTCCATTTCCCACATCAGTCACTCCTGTGTGAATGAGAGTGACCATTTATTGCCTTTTTAAAAAATTGGCGCTGAACCATTTTATATCTCGGCCACATTTGTCAAACTATTCAAAAACTGGAAATTCCACTTGATTCTACCGTACCACCACCTGGCTGTTCCTGATTATCTCCATTAAGTTTTTGTCTTGGAAGATAGTTCTTCACGTTTCAAGTAAACTCAATGACCCAGTATTTGCTGCAGTGGGCCATCTCATGGCAAGCGCCCTGAATTGGATGTTTTTCCTCACCCTTTAGCTCTAATTATTTTGCATTGCAAATTGATGGAAATGCTAATTGATGATGGCACGGCGAGGTCAACAGGGCATCGGGGACCTCCTGAATGTCGGGTCCAATGGTCTGGCTCCTCAACCAATTTAAGGATAGGGAAAGAAACAGAGCGAATGACGGAGCAGAAAATAGGGTGAATTAGAGTAAAACTAGATACAAGAAAGAAAAGTGGATTAAGAGAGAGAAAAAAGAAAAAAAATGTAAAATTAAAAAAACCTCGGAACAATTTACTGCCTGCAGGCGTGATATTCCACAGCGTCATTGTTCCCATTCTGAGCTTCCCAAGATTGAATGGCATGTCATGGCCATCAATCACGTTTATTAACAAGGTCCTTACCACATGAGTTACCAGCCCTAAATGGCTGCAGGGAGATTCATTCGTATTAACGCCGCAAGTCACGTAATGAGGAGACTCACGGCGAGATGGTAATGGTTCTGGTGAGGCTAACAGCAGAGTGGTGCACATCATTCAGTGATTTGTGGCGAATCGGAAATCATGGTGTATCTGATCTTCGCCACAAACCGCTGGGTTTTTTATGCGCTAATAATGGTGGGTGCCGTGAACCCACCATTGTTTTTTGCCAGCAATTTCTGGCTCATTGACACTGCAGCTGTGGGTGGATTGGAAGTTACATCTGCACATGGTATGATCACTCACAAGGTGTGACAGCTTACTTTAGTATTCTAGGCACACTATGGCCACGATTTCGCCTACCTGTGTGGATTCATGGTGGGCGAGTACGCTGGCGGGATACGACCCCGCTGCTGTGTTGATCCCGCTGAGAGAAAAGATTTTCCAGTAATTGGCCTTGTTAGGCCCGCCCTGCGTGTTACCCGGCCCAGTTACAAGGTGCGGGTCTGGTGACGTCAGCGAATGACGTGCTTGTTGCCGGTATATTTAAAGGGGCCATGGCCCCATTTGCTCTCACTTGTTATTTCAAGAGCTACAGTGCTGCAGGTATCATAATCAGTGAAGAATGAGTGCAGAAAAGCAGAGGGCTGCTCCTAGGTTCAGCGATGACTCCCTCCATGTTCTTGTGGAGGGAGTCAGAGGACGGAGGGAGGTTCTCTTCCCTATGGATGGTAGGAAGAGACCTCCCCAGTAGACGAAGGCAGCGTGGCTGCAGATTGCTGAGGAGGTGACGGCCAGGTCAGTGGTAGTTCGGACCTGGATGCCGTGCCACAAAAGGTTTAATCTTATAAATGACCTTATACGATCAGGAAAAGTGAGTATAAAGCCACACTTACCTTTATGCTGCTGTGCCTGTCATCACATCCCCATCACTCTGCATTGCCAACCCTACTCCTGCACATCCTTACTCACCCCAACATCCCCTGCACCTTCTCCCATCCCCTTTCTTTCTATCTACAGAATCACATCCCCATCTTACTATGCACCCCTCACATTCACCCTCATCCTAATGCATTGACACCAACTAGCAACACAAAAGGAGGCAACTTGGTATTGGCACCCCACTCCATCATAGTCTCCCTTTAAACATCTGTCCCATCCATTCTTTACACTCATTCCATCACTCTCACTCAAACTTCTCCTCTTTCCCTCATTGCAGGAAAAGAGAGCCCACACTAAGAGGGAGAGAATGGGAGGAGGCCCTCAATCCATGGCCATTTTGACCAATGCAGAGGAATTAACTGGAGTGGTGGACCAGCTGGAAGTCGGGGATGAAGAGAGGGGCTGATTGGAACAACCTGGTGACTGAATTATTTTCCATACATCTAAATGGCATTCATGAGTGACTCATATGGGGTCTGATGTCAAGAGAAATTGAATGCTCATCATGTACATAATGGGATATGTCTGCAATCGACATATCGTACTCTCCCACAGGGCCATCAAGAGCACACCCACTGTCCAGGAGGAAGACCAGGAGCATTCCTCAGAGGAGCCTCCAGCCTCTGAGGGCACAGCGTCACCAAGATAAGCTCACCCATCGCCAGCTCAGATATACACACCTTGGTGGGTCCCTCGCGAGATAGAGTAGTGTTGTCACCTGGTGTCTCAGTACAGTTGAGCAAGAGCAGATGGTGGAGACAGGGTCAGCAGTGGCGACTCCTCGTTGGAGGGCACAGGAGTCTCCTAGCTCTGCTCAGCTGCATGCAGATGCTGAGCCTCGGGCCATCCAGGAAGAGGGCAATCCTGGAGCTGCAGGAACAAGTGCAGGAGGCTCTGACAGGGTTTGCAACCATGGTGACTGCGAGTGTGTAGAGAATGGAGGAGTCCATCTCAAATATGAGCACCACCCTGGTGCATGCACTGGCAACTATAGGTTTCTCCATGGATAGGATGGCCACCTCCATGGAGGACATAAATTGCCAGTCGCGTGAGAACATGATCACACTTCCAAATAGATGGTCATCTGTGGAGGATAGATGGGCATCTATGGAGGAGAGAAACCAGAGGCTCATAGACATCCTTTGTAGGGGGAATGTCAGTATAGATATGGGTCCTTATGTCCCCACTGATGTGCAGCAAGGTGTTCTCCAGCTACTTGCTAGCAGATAAGTGCGGGTGGCCCATGAGAGGGATGATGGTGGGAGGGGACATGGAAGTGGGGGCTCCTCTCCACGCACTCAAACTTCCACCCCCTTGCCAAGTCCTCGGTCAGAGCCCCAGATGCCTCCCCGGACAGTGATGGCTGAGTCTGCGCATACATAGCCGCAGGAGGAGCAGACTTTAGCAGGGCCCTCACAGGCTCCAAAACTGACAGGACGACCGCCAAAGGCATCTAAGCAGGCACCGCAGGAAAGTGAGCAGGCTGCCTCCACTTCTGCTGAAGCCACAGGGGTAGCACCGCGTAGAAGCACTTGGAAATGAAAGATCCCACATAAATAGTCACAGTGGTAGTCACTTGGGTGTTTTCTGAAAAATTAATTTAATGTTTTAATTTTTTGTAATAAACCATTTATTTTGGAAAGTTTGAATTCATTGCCAAATGTGTGCTCACAATTGGAAATGGCAGAGTGAACGGTCAGGGCTCCTTTTATGTCCAGCAATGGCGGTGACAGTGAAAAGAATGCACTGGTCATTGTAGGGATGCTCTATGGTGTTGAAGTGGGGCGATGCCAACCTGCGTGTGCGCGTGTGGCAGCCACATGTCTGTGCTGCATGAAGTTAGGTGAATCTGGAATTGATTAGGCCATCCATGGCGTGACGGGCAGCAATGTGCTCACCTACTGGTCGCATTGGGACAGCCGGCTCCTCCAGATCTTCCTCATCCTGAACCTCATGCTGCTCTTCCTCCTCCTCCGAAGAGGTTGTGCGCTCTGCGCCTTGTTCATCATGCAGCGCTACGTTATTCAGGGCGCAACAGACAACAACGGTTCTTGAGACCCTGGCTAGTGCGTACTGAAGGGCTCCTCCAGATCTGTCCAGGCATCTGAAGCGCATTTTGAGTAAGCCTATTGTCTGCTCGATGACATTTCTGGTGGATATGTGGCTTTGATTATAATGTTCCTCAGCCTGGTTTGTTGGCCTCCTCAAAGGTGTCATGAGCCACATCTTCAGGAGAGGAGCCTCCACTTCCATGTCCCCTCCCACCATCATCCCTCTCCAAGGAGCCAGCCGGAAAGCCCGAAGAGCTGAGGGACAGTGGACTGCCGCAGGATGTAAGAGTCATGGCAGCTGCCAGGGAGATTGGTGCACACATGCATGATGCTCTTCCTATGGTTGCAGACCAGCTGCACGTTGAGGGAGTGGAATCTCTTGCGGTTGATAAATACTGCTGGGTTCTGATTGGGTGCCCTGATGGCCTCTTGTGTGCAGTCAATTACGCCCTGCACCCATGGGAAGCTAGCCACAGTGGCAAAGGCCAGCGCCCGCTCAGTAACACTGGCTTTATCAGTGGCAAAGTGGATATAATTGGCAGACTTCTCAAAGAGGGCATTGGTGACGTGTGTAATGCATCTGTGGGCAGCCGACTGGGAGATGCCATAAATGTCTGCTGTAAATTCCTGGAAGGAGCCTGAAGCGAAGAAGTTGAGGGCTGTGGTGACTTTGACAGCCACTGGTAACGGGTGTCCACCCGTTCCTCTGCAGGTCTTGCTCGAGCAATGTGCAAATGTCTGCAACAACCTGGCGCGATAGCCTGAGCTTCCTTTGGCACGGCTGCTCAGTCATGTTGAGGAAGCTCATCCTCTGCCTGTATGCCCTGTTTTGGGGGCATGGGCTCCAGCATGTTGCAGCCTTGCGCTGATGCCCTCTGTCCTGTGCAGCATCAGGTGCTTGAGGAGAAGGTGCTTGGTGCTCTTGTTATTGATGCTGCTGGTGTGCCTGGTTCTGCTGCTGTTGCGGCTGATCATGGTCAGATTCTGAGGACCAAGGTGAGAGAGTATAAATCGTGCCCATTCTGATGTAATATATGGCAGGTGAGGTTAAGATGATAGAAGCAATCTGTCAATGGAGAGAGAGGTTATTCCAAGTGGACAGAGAGTTTGCTCCACACACTTCCAACCTGCATAAAGATCAAATGTGCCTTCCAAATGCTGAAATCTGCAGCTTCTAAGATTGGAAAGTGAACAGCTGTGAAATGGTAGCTTTTATACTACATTTGCAGCTGTTAGCTATTCAGAAGAGTGGATAGACATTGAACTCCCGACCTACTTACCTGACGTGATCTCCGAATGCCGTGGACCTTGTGAAAATGGTGTAAAAATAGTAAGTACCTGGCAAAATAGTGTTTAACAACCTTTTTAATTGCATTTAATGAACTTAATTGCCTGTCCTGCCGCTTGGGGTCGGGTCTGTTCACCGCTGACAGACCCGACACTTGGGAGACTCGCGTGGAGGCGGGTTGACAGTGGGCTCCCGACCCACTGTCAATCATTTTGAATTTGACAGCTGACCCGCCTCCGATCCCGTCCTCTGAGCGCCGGCAAAATTCCAGCCTTATTCCAACTCTTCACATGCTAATTAAAAGTGAGCAAATCTAAACAGTCTAGTCAGAACATCATAAATTAGCAGATTGCTTACTTAGAAACAGATGAAGCAATTCCTTATTCGTACACCATCTACCCAAAGAGTAAGGACATGATGAAATGGAGTCTGTAGGGAAGCTGGACAGAATTAGAGAGCAAGATTTCTTCAGAGGCATAAATGGCAATAAGAACATCCGCAGAAAGTGGACGTACCATCATTTATAATGAAAAAAACACACGGGTAAGTGCAATTACCCTTGTTGATTGGGAGACGAGGTTTACATTTGCCCACTCTGCCCAATAGACTTGCATAGAAAGCGGTAACAAACCTCCGAAGTGTGACCAAGTATTAAAGCATTCTGCCCAATTTTAGAACATCTATATCGAATTCAGTAAGAGGGGGGATGGCCTTGGACCACAGCATGAAAGGCTTTTTTAGCTCACATATTGGATTCTTGTATTAATATTAAAGGGAAAGAACTTGTCTACAATGGCCGCCTTTGGACTGACTTCAGCTCATTTGGAACTAAGCTTCAGGCCTCAATCATCAATATACTGTCGGGACTATCAGTGAAAGACCCATCACTATACCTAACTTAGATTTCATTGTAAAATTTGCTGCTATTTTCCAGTTGATTATTCAATAATCATCCAATGGCGACACCAATATCCATCAGTGTGGATGTCATCTCAGATAAGTTCCACAGCAAGAACTGGCAATAGGTGTCTATCATAAAAATGACTATTCATGAAAGAACTGCAAGAAGAGAGAAAGCCATGTTCCTAAACTTATTATTTCTATATTTATGAAAAATAATATTGCTTCATCTCCCACGGTGTTCCATACCATATTGAGACCAAGTGTAGTTTTCAGGTGAAGCAGGGTAAGTGGCCAAGAGATAATTAGCCCAAAGGCATGCAGACATAATTCAGTTCCCGTTTTAAAGTCATGCATTCTATCCTTATTTTCATATTTCAATTAGAAATTGATATGTCCAAAGTTATAATGGAACCTGCCCATGTAAAGTTATCATGCTGTAACTGCAGCTTCCCTCGGTGCTGGCCCTGCAGTGCATCCACTGGCAGACAGGTGTAGTTGCAGTGAGACAAGTTTACCAGCCGGTTTCTGTTATAAATGTGGACATAAGAATTTATAAGGGAGTGTGATGGAATACTCTCCACTTGCCTGGATGAGTGCAGCTCCAACAACACTCAAGAAGCTCGACACCATCCAGGACAAAGCAGCACACTTGATTGGCACCCCAGCCACTACCTTAAACATTCACTCCCTCCACCACCGGCATACCGTGGTTGCAGTGTGTACCATCTACAAGATGCACTGCAGCAACTCGCCAAGGCATCTTCGGCAGCATCTCCCAAACCCGTGACCTCTTCCACCGAGAAGGACAAGGGCAGCAGGCGCTTGGGAACACCACCACCTCCAAGTCACACACCATCCTGACTTAGAAGTATATCGGCCATTCCTTCATTGTCGCTGGGAACTCCCTCCCTAACAGCACAGTGGGAGCACCTTCCCCACACGGACTGCAGCGGTTCAAGAAGGCGGCTCACTACCACCTTCTCGAGGGCAATTAGGGATGGGCAATAAATGCTGGCCTCGCCAGCGATGCCCACATCCCATGAATGAATAAAGAAAAATGCTGACAGGAAGTCAATTGGCACAGACAGGAAATGTGTGCAAACTTAAGATTTTTTTGTACAGCGAGAGAGACAAAGAGACAGAGACAGACAGATGTCTTCATTACATGACTGGTGTAAGTATGCAGATGATAACCAAATAATTGTGTGACGTGCAAGAACTTTCAGCATGTCAAATGCAAGTACAGGAAACTTTGTGATATCCGGCACTGACGGGACCGGCGTGTTGCCGATCTATCAAAACTGCCGGACATACAAAGTTAACGTTGAAGCATACGGAGGTTTTCATCTCCGTATCTGACAACAAACACTGTTGCTTAGCAACAGCTCCTAAAGAGTCGGCTGCAGCTGCAAGCGTCTGTAGCTGAAGCTGTTGCTTTCGCTACAGACCTTGCAGTGGCTGACTGGGGAAAAAAAAAGAACGAGATCTAAAAAAACTTACAGAAAATGGCTCCTGATTTTTGCTGTTAGATCGAGTATTCCGGACATACAACCTCTGGATAAACCAAAGTTTCCTGTAGTTCCTCCTCTAAGCCTAAATCTGCAATATTTGTGTGCCTGTACTTCATAATGGGTTCTTAGTAACTTTATTGAGTTACTGATTTTTGTCTTTTCAAGTTTTCATTTTTCATTGATGCAGTCAGACAGATACACACACTCAGGTCGAATCTGTTATCGCAGCCTGCTTCCCTAGCTGGGATAAGGCATCACCAGATTATGTAACCCAACTGAATTAGCGGCTATGCGCATTTTGAATAATGTATGAGTGTATTCGTTTCCTCATACCCATGAGATCACTATTATTGTTGCACAGTTATACAGCGAGAAGGAACAGAAGCACAAGTAAAGTTCATTTTGTAACATACTGTATAACAAAAGTATTTTGGGAGTTCTCCCAATGGCCTTGTAGACACCAACAATGTAGCAGTAAACCGTGCTGACCAGAAAGTCCCACTTTCAATTCCCAATCGGCGATGAGTTCGTTGATCATTGCAGTTGGCTTCAGCACCGAAAAACTAGATGGGAGAAATCAGCTGGGGTTCCCTCTCCTGATCACCAACCAGTAAGTCTTGCTGGAAAGTGCATGTGTGTTTATCAAGTGGGAATATGATTGGACCCGTGGTCTTATTTTAAAGTGCATCACCTGCTTTTCTCACTAGCTACCGCTTGTATTGAATCTCTCTCGCATTGCAATATGGCCATCTCCACATGCAATATGAACCGTTTATGATTTAAAGTTGGTGTTATTTGAATCATAGAATTTTACAGCGTGGAAGGACACCATTTGGCCCTTCTCTGTGCCAGTTCTCTGAAAGAGCAGTTTACCTCGTCCCATTCTCCTGCCCTTTCCCTGCACCTTTAACATGTTTCTTATCCAAATATTTGTCCACTTCCTTTTTGAAAGCTGGTGTGGATTCTGCTTCCACTACTGTTTCTGGTAGGCCCTTCTGTGTCTGAACAATCTTCTGTGTTCAAATAAAAGTTTCCTAATCTCCCCCTTTGTTCCTTTGCTGATGATCTTAAAGATAGCTAGTTACAGTCTAGTAGAAATTAATTTTCCTAGTTTACCTCATCAAAACCCCTCATAATTTTGAACACCTGTCAGATCTCTTAACCTTCCTTGAGCTAATGAAAAGAGCCCCAGTTTCTCTTGGCAGAGCTATTATATCACATTGTAACAAGATTATGTTCGATTCATAGTGCACTTAAATTTATTTTTAAATGGCCTAGCAGTTTCTCATTTCTCAATCCTTTTCTCTCTCTCTCTACATATGTATATGTGTGTGTAAAATATATATATTTTTGTGTACATATCAATATAAATGTGTGTGTGTATATCTATTATTGAAAGCAGTGAGTGACTGCAACTTTCCTTTGGTATTGTGCCTGTTTCTAACACTGAGGGTCACGTTATGTGACCCATTAAACGCAGTGGAGCTCAACGTTACCTCACCTCTCCACTGTACTGATGCATCCCCTATTGGCCAGCTGGAACAAGTAATCAGAGTGCAAGGATCATTGATTTAAAATTGATGCATTTCTGTCCTTACGTCGAGCATAATCTTTGGGCTGAAATTGATGGGATAGAGATAAGGAAATAAAACATTGCAGTACCTACCCTTTCTTCATTAGTTTCGGGTCAGCGAAAATGGCCAGCATGGTGGTGCCTCTCCGGGGCCGCAACAGAACTTTGCACGATACCCGTGAACAGATAAGAACTAGCGATGTGCCGTAATACTAAAAAAAAGCTTTGGCTAGAAAGTGAACCTTCCCCCACTGGGAGAATTTCTTAGTAAGAGGATCAGTCAAGAGCACTCTTCAAAATCTGTCACCATAATTGTAACTTAGAGCATAAATCTTCTTTCATCTGATCCTTTTTGCCTGAATGGTAGATAATGACTTGAATTCTTTGTGGAATTTATTGTAATTACACAGAGAAAAATACAGGTAACTCTATCAATATAACTTAACAAGTCAGCTCAAACGGTAGGATGTGGCCAAGTTGCTATCCTTGCGGGGGCGGCGGGGGGGGACATTCGACTTGCTGCATGCGCCAGTCGTGCCAGTATGAGCTCTTTAAGGACCACTGGTTAGGCTGCTCAAGACCTGATACAACTAAATGGAACTTGCATCGTGCAAGCTCCGCCATTTGTACCTGAATTTTGCATCGGGGTCGTACAACCGATGTAGAGCCACAATTTGCATAGTGAAGCAGCCATGCGCCTCTGTCAGGCGGGCAGGCTGGCTGCTCGCCCATTTACAGGCCTGCCTGATTAGCATTCCCCTCCCCACCGCCCCCTTTCAGTTTTCAACTTCTGGCTGCCCGTTTTTCAGGTGCAATATGGATAGCTGTGCGTTGGATGTCTCTCCCATCGTGTCTTAAAGAGGAAACTCCCTTATCTTTATGGTATAGCTTTACTTACTATGCATTGCAACAATGGCCCAGTAATTCGGGTCCCAACGCATGAGTAAGCACCGTGTACTCACGCGTGGGCCCGATGGAAGTGCCGGTTTTCAGCATGCACAGCACATGCACGGAAAACCGGCATTTCCTTTCCTCTGAACCAAGGGGTTCAGAGGTGGAACGCGTGCGCGCAGGAATTCCTTTTTTTTTAACAGGGTTGCCCGTGCAATAAGGCCTCCAGTTTTTACGCGAGAAAAAAGCAGACGTAAGTACTTCGTTTTAAAAGGTAAGTGGTCTATTAAAGTTAGAACATTTTTTCCACAGGTTTATTATTTTTAAAGACTTTACAGTAAGGTAAGTGTATTTTTAGACCCGATTTATAAAAAAAAAAAAAAAAAAAAAATTTTTCAGAAATTTGAATAATTGTTTAAATTAGTTTTTTTACAGTTATTAATAGTTCATTTAATTAGTGGGATGTTTTTTTAACTTTTATTTGAAGTTTAAGTGCTGTTTTGGGCGCCCAGAGTTTTCATGAGTTTGACAGTTCTTACTATCAAACTCATGAATGAACCTTTGCAACCTCCGATTGGCTGCCCAGTGCTCACGTGATCCCAGCCGGCTCATCGAACTAACTACGCTGCTGGATCACGCAAGCACAGCGCGCCGGGAGCTGAACCGGGCCACTGACAGGAAATGCACGCAGGACCAGGCTTCAGCTGTCGGCGCGCTATGTAAGTGTAGGTCGGGGGCTTGCACCCGCGGGAAGCCCCCGACACCAATTTCTGGGCCAATATTTTTGGCCAATGGACGGCTTCTGCCAGTGTTTCTGTGCAGCTAATGTGATCTCCTGTGTACAGTTGAATGCATGTTCAAGTGATTGAAAGCTGCTTGTTATTTAACAAGAGCCAAAGACATTCAGTTCCAGCAGATTGGATGACTGTAGGCATTAACTAAACTCGTTCATTTTGTCAGGAGGGTTTTGTACATAACAAGGTTTTTGTACCTAGATTAACAGACTGTGCTGTGCAAGATATTCACTGGCGCTGGATCCAGTAATTTTATTTTTGCTTGTTTCCATTTGTTCTGCTAAGAACGTCTTTGACCTCTGAACAATAAGAGGATTGACAAAGCTCCAGGGTCACACTCTTGCATTATACATTTCTATAATGGGTCAATAGACAGTTGAAAACAAGGTCATGAATTAAGCTAGATTTGGGTACGATTCAGACAGTGTGTACTTCATACTATATGTACAGCATAATCGAGCCAAGGCAAACATGCTTCAGCTGTGATGTGTGAAACAGCACAGTACTTCATTAGGTTTGAGAAAATGCCTACTAAGTAGCATAAAACGTGTCTTTTCCAACTGTGGGCGATTTTATTTTGTTGTTTATTGTGCTGCAGTGTGTCAGTGCTAGGAATGGAATATTTGCATTTTGGCACCAATCAACGCATTGTGTAGTTACAGGTCAGACATAGCAGGTCAGGTCACGCAAATGCAAACCATCTGGCTCAAGAATGCATTATAACCCCAAACATAGACAGGCATCAGCGCACCACTCTGATGTCTCCATTTCCTATCATGCCCATCTCTGCAGTGTTTTTGAATTGTACTGGCACTTTGGATCTGAAAAGTGCAGTTGCCTAGAATCCAGGTTAAGACATTTTTTTCTGGCTGACCAGTAGGGTTTCAAGAATGCACTTCCCCAAAGAAAGGGGAGAAAAGTCCAGATATAAAGTCCACAGATGGCACTATCATGGACCTCTTAGCAGCCAGTGCAGATTCATCTTGACAAAAACCTAGAGCAAGTTTGGGGGTGCACTACTTAACAGAACAGGGAGAAAAATGACTTCAAAATAGAAAATAAATATATTGAGTTCATTTCCACGCACATTATCTCTGAGAATTTAACAGTAAAAGAGCTAGTTTTGATTTTTGTCAGATTACATTTTGCATGGGATGTCACTAGCGGGTTAGACTCCAATGTGAATGACTGGTTCTACAGTAATGTCCACGCGCAAACCTGTGCCACCCTCCTGAGGGAGAAAGATAACATGGATGGAATAGGAAATGTTGGGGGAGAACAGATGGGATAGAAAGAGTGGTAATGGAAAACATATATAATGCATTACTGTCCAATCTATGCCAGTGGTCTTTCATATATAAATATTACACATGTGGAACTACAGTCTTTGGGTCACTGGTGAACCTTTCAACTTTGGCGTGGACGTAAAATGACTAAAACCGAAAGAAAAATCGGGCTGGGTGTATTGGGTGTTACATAGAATATCCAGCACAAACAGGCCATTCAGCCCAACCAGCCCATGCTGTCGTTTACACTCAATTCGAGCCTCCTCCCATCCTCATCTGACTCTATCAGTGTAAACCTTCTCCCTCACATGCTTATCTAACTTCTCCTTAAATGCATCTACACTATTCGCCTCATGTATATGAATTCGTATCACGGGTGTTCCACCCTAATAGTTTCAGCTTTGATTCGACTCACATTTTATGTAGTATAATTCAGGAGTGAAATTTTCTGAAGTAAATTTAGGGAGAACTAATGGTAGCAGTGAACCAATGGAATTGTCGTCCCTCTTCTCAGATTAACATCTAACTGGCATTCAGTGTTTCATTTCCATTGGGCAGAAAGCAACCATCATAATCCGTCACTGGTTCAGCATCCTCTGTACTTTTGATATATCCAGCCATCTGCATCTGTATTGCATTCTTTGTATAAAGTGCATGAGACATATTTATAACTCAGCGACCTTTTCATAGACCCAGAAAATGTTAAGCAGCACAAGAATTTCTACAGAGCAGTCTAAGAAACAATTTAATGCCATAAACTGTGGCATTAACAGAGTGCCAGTTTGTGCTGAAATGGTATCTTTTTTACTTTTATCCAGCTGATCAAACTTCACAGCTATGTGACGCCGTTGAGATGGATCGGAACCCGTTGTTGTTAACCTTAAGGCAGCAAAAGGGCAGACAAATTAACAGGGGAAAGACGGATGCATTGCCATTTGACCAGACTTCATCTCACGACAGATCCCTGTGTTACTTGTGTGAGGTTGTTGGCGGTTTTCATAGTTAGTCGATCAACCCCATTGCTTTTGAAAAGAAACATTTCAGTATATTAATCTAATAGTGATTGGAACTGAAAAAAACGATTGAGTACCACTGCGCATTCTGATCAGGAACTTACTCCTGTCAAAATAAATGGGGAGAAATCTATATCGAGCAACATCCTGTTATCAGGCCTGCTTTTCAGTCGAGTCGACTGTGGTATAAAAACAGTACACTGCTGGGCTTGTTGCTATATTCCTTCTGCTTGAACCTCACTCGGTATTATTTCAGTGTAATTTATCTTGCATCATCACCTGTCAGTGCAAAATCCAAACTTTTAATAAAAATACTTAAAAGGGCACATGGTGTAAAATAACTTGTGAAGAAGGGGAGTTGTTATTAAATCTGTGCTGATGATGAAGTTACAAATATTGTCACGAATAATAACAGACTGCAAAATGTTTTTGTTCGCAATTAAAAGAGGGAATCTCTCTTGCTCAATAACAAATGGCATCAAGTTTTTTGCTAACCTAAAGGCTTAAAAAGTTCAAAAATGAACACACCTCCTAAAAGTCTGTTATGCTGCAAAATATGTATTCTATTTTTAACTTCCTCCCTTTGACCTTACATAGAAACATAGAAGATAGGAGCAGGAGTAGGCCATTCGGCCCCTCGAGCCTGCTCCGCCATTCAATGCGATCATGGCTGATCATCCAAATTCAGTACCCTGTCCCTGCTTTCTCCCCATACCCCTTGATCCCTTTAGCCTTAAGAAATATATCCAACTCCTTCTTGAATATATTTAATGAATTGGCCTCTACTGCCTTCTGTGGTAAAGAATTCCACAGGTTCACCACTCTCTGGGTGAAGAAATTCCTCCTCATTTTTGTCCTAAATGGCTTAACCCTTATCTTTAGACTGTGTACCCTGGTTCTGGACTCCCCGACCATCGGGAACATCCTTCCTGCATCTAGTCTGTCCAGTCCTGTCAGAATTTTATAAGTTTCAATGAGATCCCCTCTCATTCTTCTAAACTCCAGCGAGTATAAGCCCAATCGACCCAATCTCTCCTCATACGTCATTCCTGCCATCCCAGGTATCAGCCTGGTGAATCTTCGCTGAACTCCTTCCATGGCAAGAACATCCTTCCTCAGATAAGGCGACCAAAACTGCACACAATACTCAAGATGTGGCCTCACCAAGGCCCTTGTGTGCATGTTGTGCTTCATTTGTGCCAATAGGGTGGAGTGACTCCTTACTTTACACCCCTGTCTGTGAGGGTGCCAGTCAGTTCCTTTTTGTAACCTCTAGATGGCACCTTCACTTGTGGTGTTCCTTTGTTAATTGTCCTAGTCTCTGGTGTTAATTGTTCCTAACCCTGTGTTAGTTTTTAAACAGCCTGTTAGCTGTTTATGGGTGGCACCTGGTTTTCTTGGTATATAAGTTCTGTTGTTGTTTCACTCAGTGCTCAGTCCTCACTAGGGTGAACCAGGGAGTTAGTCTTGACAATGTTCCTTGTCTTGACTAGGTTCTCTGTGTGACTAGCCTTTCCTCTATGGCAGCTTGCCTTCACAAGCTGGCTGCCATAGTTCTCTTGAGCTATGTATCTAAGTCTGTGTTCTAGTTCTCTCGAGTTATGTATCTAAGTCTGTGCCATAGTTCTCTCGAGTTATGTATCTAAGTCTGTGTTCTAGTTCTCTCGAGCTATGTACCTAAGTCTGTGTTCTAGTTCTCTCGAGCTATGTATCTAAGTCTGTGTTCTTGTCTCTGGATTTAAGATGTATTTAAGTCTTGTTCTGTTGAGCTGCTTGTCTTGGTAAGGTGCTGTTTGGACGAGCGTGTTGCTATGTGGGAGCCGTTGGGATCTTGTCTTGAGCTTTGCATTGGTAAGCCGATTACCCTTGGGGTAGCTTGTCTGGAGTTTAGCCTCAGCAAGCCGGTTGCCCCTTGTGGTAGCTTGTCGCAAGCTCAGTATAGACAAGTGGGCTTCCTCATGGAAGCTGTCCTGAGTCCTATCTTGACTAGCTGTCTTGTAACTTGTCTCTAGTTCTTATGTTTCTGTCTCGAGTTCTCTTGTCTCTGGTTCTTATGTATATTGCTGTGTCCCTTGTGTTAATCTAGTTATGTGTGAATCTAGTAAAGTTCAAACAAAGTACTGTATATGTGCCTCTTGTCTGGTTTCTGCACTTGGGTCCAGAACCTACCTCGACCGGAGAGCACGGCCTCGTATTTATACGGCCCCGTGGCTCCCCAACCCTGACAGCTGTCAGTACCAGCTTGCTGTTGGTGAGTTGGATTGGCTGGAATGATGAGGTCTATGATTTCCCGACTTTCCCCCTGCATGGTCCCTCTCCCCGATGGCCAATCTGGGATCAAGGAAGCACCACATGGAGACTTGGGCAGGAATAAACATTCTGCCATTCAGTGGCACGAGGATACACCACTGAGCCTCTTCCTGCGCAGTCCTTTCATTATACTTAAATCATTCAAACCTATATTATCCTCTATTAGTAACTAAAAAAGAGAATCTCATCTACATAATATTTAAAATGGATTCCAATGTTTATTTCCATTTCCTTGTTTTCGGAAACGTAATCCTTCCTTGAGTTACTTTGTGATCTCCCCCTGCCCCCTCCCCACCTTGATTCTTGCCACTCACAGACATTCTCCCACCTCACAGAACAGCAGAGGCACAACTCTGAATTGTTACAATGTCACCCTGCCTCTGTCATCACCACAATTGACGAGCGTTTTTGCATATAAATATTGGTGACACAAAGCAAACTCTGCCAGCAGAAGCGCCGTGTCTTAGCTTTGCTGCCAAATGTAGGAGTCTTGGAACACAAATTTGAACGAGTGAGTACTGTACTTTTTTCGACCTTCATGCTAAGGGCTCCGTATTTGAATCCTTGCCCCTGATGTGAAGCCAGTATTGGTACTGCAGACAAAACAGCGTTTCTCATGTTCAAACAGTTTATTGAGCTGCTGTTCCTAGAGCAGGATTAAATCATTGACTTCTCAGTGGGTAAACAATTTTTCTTGGTGAAAGTTTACTTGGTGAAAATACCTGGATGTTGCGTGGACTTTCTAAATGTTGTATTCATGCTGCTTAATCCTTTTTTTTTCAAACTTCTGACGAGAGTGGAACATACAGATTTAAACAAATGATTTAATTTTTTTTAAATAAACTTTTTTTCTTTTGCTCAGCAACACAGTCCAATAGTGTCTTAAACTGAAAGAGTTAATTTCAAGTTGTTTATGTAGTCCCCGGAACTCCTGAGGTTGTGCTACAGGCTGTACTTCACTCCACCAGGACTGGTTAACTGATATATAATGTATACAGCGGGGAGGTTTTTTTTTGTTGCGTGATTGCTTAATTTGCTATAAATCCTGCTGTGCCTGTGGAGTTCAGCCCTGGCTACAAACACTTGGCCTCCCAAAGAAGTGGCACACGACTGGACGAAGAGTCTAATCAGATTACAGCACAAGTTCACTCGCACGGCTCCCCCAATGATGCAGTAAGTTTATCCAGTTAGACGCTGGGCCGTACGGACCAGCAAGGTCCCGGGTTTGATGCTCGATCCACGCTGATTGAGTTGATCTCGGCCAGGCGGCAGGAGGAAGGCTGCAAGTGGCGTTTGGGAGGAGAAAAATCGGGCAGTGGAATTCCTGTCCCTGATCATTACCCGACAACCTCTGCTGGAAATGGGTGTGTGTGGATATTGGGCAAGAACAGGATTGAGCCCAGCTTTGATGTTGGCCAGGACACCTGGAGAACTCCCCTGCTCTGAGTAGCCTGACGACACACCATGTCAGGGACCAGACAGGAATAATGCCTATGGGTGAGATACAAAAAGCTTAAACCATGGAACCATACCCTAGCAAGGAATCATCATTTGCAGGAGAAGAGGGAAGGGGAGAACATGATCAAGCATTAAAAGGATGATGAGGTAAAATGCGTCCTGTTGATCAGATTATGGGACAAGTTCTCACATACATCATGTCATGTGACAGGATGGGTCACTTGTATGAAATTTGCAGCACAGAAGGAGGCCATTCGGCCCATCTTGTCCGCGCCGGCTGACAGAGCTATCCACCCTAATCCCACTTTCCAGCACTTGGTCCGTAGCCTTGTAGGTTACGGCACTTCACGTGCATATCCAAGTACTTTTTAAATGTGATGAGGGTTTCTGCCTCTACCACCCTTTCAGGCAGTGAGTTCCAGACCCCCACCACCCTCTGGGTGAAAAGATTTCTCCTCAACTCCCCTCTAAACCTCCGACCAATTACTTAAAATTTATGGACAGGGACATTGTTGTAGTAATACTGGGCAATGACACAGGAATTGAATATAATATAGAGGGATATTACACAAGAAATGTATATACTATAGGGATATTACACAGGAACTGTAAATCATAGAGACATTGCACAGCAGCTGTATATAATCGAGATATTGTGCATGTACTCTACGCGATGTAGAGATATTACATAGAATGTCATATACAGAGATGTTACACATGGACTATGATATACAATGACTGTAGTGAGAAATTGTACAGGAATTATATATAATAGTTTACACAACAAGAGGTTTATATGTAAGGGTGAAAATCCTCCTGTTGATGATAGTAAAATAAAGTCAGCCCAAATTATTAGCAGGAGGAATTTACTCCCATAGAGATTACATAAGAACTATATATTATATGGAAGTTGCTAATTAGTGCTGTACCAGAGGCAGATTACCTTGGTCTTCTATTATAGAGATTACCCAACCAGGCTGCATCATAAGGAAAGATTACACAGAATATATTTCTCCTGCAAGCCGGATCTTGCATGTTCTGAATGTGTCGACGGAAATGAAAGTTTACTTAGTGAAAAATAAAGGTCAGAAAACTTGTTAATCCCCTGGGATGCAGAACGGAAGGAATTTTAAACTGATTAACAATTGAAAAGAAGTGTTGGCACAAGGTCTTCAAGTGGCTCTACTCTTGTAGCTCTGATACTTTCTTACCAGATTCTCCCTTTTCTCATCAGCACTGCCAGTAATTCTGCCCGGAGCACCCCAGCCTGCTCACCCATCCTGAGGAAGCGATCGAGATCCCCGACCCCTCAGAACCTAGAGGGTGAGAACATGGTGGAGAAGGGCTCGGACCATTCCTCAGACAAATCACCTTCCACCCCCGAACAGGGTATCCAGCGGAGCTATTCTTCCCAGTCTGGTCGAAGCAGCAAGAACTCCAAGGTGAGCTGAGTTTAGTGGTCGGGGGAGAGGGATTAGTGGGGGCGGGGGTAACAACATCCGTAAAGAGATCCTGTATCTTTGTGTCAGTACTGCAGGCCCATTATTTAGCAATATAGAAATCTGCTAAAAGTTTTGTAATAATCGTTCTGAGGAAAGGCACACTTATACTGTGAAGAAATTAAGTTAAAGTATTCAGACATTTTCTAAATCATGATTATTTCTAAAATGTCAGTTAATATTTTCAACATCTTTCCAATCCCTATGAGTAGCTAGTGTTATTTTGTTCAAAGATGTTCCCTTGGGTGCTGTACTTGTGTTCTTGTGAAAACTCAATTTATTTTGCTAATATTTGTACTTGACCAAAATAAGTTTTCACGTTGCTAACTTATAGTAATTTACAGTGATTTGTATATCATGGACCACACCCAAATTCTTGTGGTTTCGAGGCTTGGGTACGTGGGCTCGCCCAATGGCTCACTTATTCGGACTCAATGAGGATGTGTAAAGGCTGGCTGAACCACGCAGAGAGGGAAAAGTCCCAGGCTGGATCTCTGGTTTGTACTAAGTTAACTGCTCTCAGACGGGCCGACAGTACGTGGGTTAAAATTTACTTCAGAACCCCTGGGCTAGGGAGGGGAAAGTCAGCCAACATACCCACTCCTGACCACTATCTGACTCTCACTGGAAAGTGCATGTATGTGGATGTCTAGTGAGGAGTGGATTGAGTTTAGCTGTAATGCACTTCACAGTTAAGTAGCCTACTGACACTTGCTGCTTGGCTCACACAAAGAATTATTTCTTGGGCAAGTTATTTATGGAATCGTACCCCAACACAAGTTGGACTCTTAAGAGAGATGGGGAGAAAACTGGAGTTGGAGGGCAGGCCAACCACTTGATCATTTTGTCTTTAGTTATACAAATTTGATAATGATACACTTTTTTTTAAAATTTGAACTTTTAATGTGTTTTAGTAAATTGGGGGCAATTTTAACCCTACTCGCTCAGCAGAAACCTGGCGGGTGAGCAGATAAAGTTGCCCTGGCTTTTAACTGTCCGAAAGCCACCATGATGGCAACATCTGCAATTTTAACTTGCTCTCCTGAGCAGGCAGCAAGGACACGAGCCCGGAGCCAACAGGGTCCTTCTTTACATATGCATGTTGTGGCCCAATGACATCATAGAGGCCCGACTGTCATTTTAACTCAGGCCTGAACGGGGAATCCACCTGGAGTTAAAATTGGGGCCAGTGTGTCAAATGTCTCTTAGTTCAAGTTATATATTTACATTTAAAAAAAACTCCAACCCTTCCTCACTTTATAAGCAAATTTCTCCATTCTTAGGGAATGGTGGTATAGCACAAATAACCTAATTGAATATGCAGACAAGTTTCTTTGTGACCCAGTTGTGAAAGTTGCATTGCTCTCCCATTTCCCCTCCATTAAGAGAACCTACTGGGCTCCACGTTCAATAACGCAGATAAGATTGTAAACTCATGAGTATTGCAGTGGGAAACTGCATCCTACCACTCTATTGCAAGCATAGGAGCATCAGGGTGCAGTGCAATCTGGATAAACATTAATTTCTTCACATTTATACTCTGATCACCATGGACTGGTCTGTGGACATCCCACATGAGTTTACTCAATGGCGGCACTTCTGAACCAGTGCAATTTTCACATTAAAAATTGACCCAGTTGCATTTTTCAGCCAATCTTCCAAACATAAATTTTCCACTGGGTGAGAAATCACCTTTCTGAATGTTGATACTGGTCCAACAATGCACACCTTATCCATCAGACTGTACGAGGCAGCACACTCCTTAACTGCTAGTACTGTTATTAAGGTCAGGTCCATGCCAGTGTTCATGCTCCACACGCTGTCATTACCTGTGAGTTTATCTTGTGCATCCCTTGGTGGTCCTGTCCCTATACTGATTTTTCTTCTGTTACTTATGTTTCTTAAAATACTTTACTACTTTTTATATTTCTTGATGATTTAATTTCATAGTTCTGCTTTGCTTCCTAATTGTGCAGTAGATGCGCGAAACCGTAAATGTGTTTGTAACAAAAAGGTTTGTAATTTCACTACCCATAGTTTATAGTGGACATCCCTGCCCTATAAGACAATCGAGGCAGCTCCAGGGCATCATGGCTACCTATAATGCATCAGTAGGCAAATGTAACTAACACACACAGCCCGCAATGTCTTTCTCTCAGGAACATCCACAGGTAGCTTGTTCCATAAGGTGACAGGCCTACTGAAGAAAATACCAATGGCTTCTAACCAGATTGTTATATATTTATGGACATTTCCTCTACTCCTACTATCACTATACATTTTGATGATCTTATCCAAATTTGCTGCATCCAATCTTTTCATAATTTAAAAATCTCAATAAAACACCTAAAAAAAAAAAAAAAATAACATTGTTCCCATCTCCCAAATGCACAACCATTGTAGGGAAGCAGAAGAAAATTTATAGAAAAAGTAAGGGTAGAGAAAAGGGGGATGGACTAGAGAGGATAGTAATGATTTGAAGTTCTCATCTTCCTGCAGACTAGCTTTGAAACTAATCCTGATGGACAATCTTGTCACTTGCGGCTACAGTCAGTCAATTTGATTTCCTTTTGTCTATGCCATATTTCTCAGATTTTATATTTCCTGAAGTATTTCTCCCGACTTATTTGCCACCTGCACCCTGTACCAGTGACCATCCTCCAGAAGAGTGGTCAGGCAAGAAATCTGCTCCCAGGCCTCTGCTAGGCCTCTTCAGCTAAGCGTTTAGGCATTAAGAACATAAGAATTAAGAGCAGGAGTTGGCCCTTCGAGCCTGCTCCGCCATTTAATAAGATCATGGCTGATCTTCTACCTCATCTCCACTTTCCCGCCCGATCTCCATATCGCTTGATTCCCTTAATATCCAAAAATCCATCGCTCTCTGTCTTGAATATACTCAACGACTGAGCCTCCACAGCTCCCTGGGGTAGAGAATTCCAAAGATTCACCGCCCTCTGAAGAAATTTCTCCTCATCTTGTCCTAAATGGCCGACCCCTTATTCTGAGACTGTGACCCCTGGTTCTCGACTCCCCAGCCAGGGGAAACATTCTCCCTGCATCTACCCTGTCGCCCCCTGTAAGAATTTTGTATGTTTCAATGAGATCACCTCTCATTCTTCTAAACTCTAGAGAATATAGGTCTAGTCTCCTCATAGGACAATCCCCCCATCCCAGGAATCAGTCTGGTGAACCTTCATTGCACTCCCTTTATGGCAAGTATATCCTTCCTTAGGTAAGGAGACCAAAACTGTACACCATACTCCAGGTGTGGTCTCACCAGGGCTCTATATAATTGCAGTAAGACGTCTTTACTCTTATACTCAAATCCTCTTGTAATAAAGGCCAACATACCATTTGCTTTCCTAAGTGCTTGCTGTACCTGCATGTTAACTTTCAGTGATTCATGTACAAGGACACCCAGGTCCCTCTGAACACCAACATTTCCCAATCTCTCTCTCACCATTCAAAAAATACTCGCTTTTCTATTTTTCCAACCAAAGTGGATAAATTCACATTTCTGCACATTATATTCCATTTGACATGTTCTTGCCCACTCACTTAGCCTGTTTATATACAAGAGTAAATTAGGGTAATTTAATTCTTCTCCCTCCTTGTCGAGAAGTAAATAGTCTCTGCTCTGCTTTCCCGAATGGTTTAGCTGATTCAGAATCTCGATGTAAAAATCTTCATTTAAATATTCTGTGGCAGTGTGCCGAAGTACTATTGTACTCTACAGTAACAGCAGAAAATGCTGGAAATACTCAGCAGGCCAGGCAGCATCCGTGGAGAGAGAAACAGAGTTAACGTTTCAGGTCTGGGACCCTTCATCAGAACTGGAAAAAGCTGGAGATGTGACAGATATTAAGCAGGTGCAGAGACGGTGGGGGGTGGGTGCGGTTTAGGAGGGGAGGAAGGAATTGAAAGAACATATTGTGCTTATGTAAGAGGCAGGAAAGATAAAATGTTGCAAATGGGAATGGCAAAATCATACAGCATGAAAAATGGGGGCAGGGATTATTATCTGAAATTGTTGAACTCAATGTTGAGTCCAGAAGGCTGTAAAGTGCCTAATCGAAAGATGAGGTGCTGTTCCTCGAGCTTATGTTGAGCTTCATTGGAACAATGTAATAGACCGAGGACAGAGAGATCAGAGTGGGAGTGAAGCGGAGAATTAAAGTGACAGGCGACCGGAAGCTCAGGGTCACCCTTACGGACTGAACGGAGGTGTTCCGCAAAGCGGTCGCCCAATTTGCGTTTGGTCTCCTCAATGTAGAGGAGACCGCATCGTGAGCAGCGAATACAGTATATTAAATTGCAAGAAGTACAACTAAATTGCTGTTTCACCTGGAAGGGGTGTTTGGGGCCCTGGACAGTGGGAAGGGAGGAGGTAAAAGAGCATGTGTTGCATCTCCTGCGTTTGCACGGGAAGGTGCCAGGCGAAGGAGAAGGGCTGTTAGGGGTGATTGAGGGGTGATTCTTGGACACCAACGCTCCTCCGGAACCTTCTTCCCCGTCACTTTGCTCTGATCCCATCCCTTCTTCCAATCTCATCCCCTGCCGTGTTTTCACTATCCCCTCTGACCTTCCCCTATCTGACCCCAAATAATCAGTCCTCAGCAAAGGCCTGAGCTTCATCCCCTTACGTCCCCATCTCAATGAATTTCGAGCTCGGCACGATGCTGAGCTCTTTTTCCGTCGCCTTCGTCTCCGTGCCCACTTCTTTGGCCAGGTGTCTTCCCCCACCCCCCCTGCACAGCTGACCCTTTCTTCCGCTTTCTAAATTCTGGTTCTACTTGGACCCCTCCCTCTGGCCTCTCACCCTCTCTGGATCTTTTCATTGCTAACTGCCGACGTGACATCGGCCGTCTCAATTTCTCTGCTCCCCTCTCTCACTCCAACCTGCCTCCCTCTGGACTTGCAGCACTCCGTTCTCTCCGATCCAACCCTAACATTATCATTAAACCTGCTGATAAGGGTGGTGCTGTTGTTGTTTGACGAATTGACCTCTACCGTGCGGAAGCTGAACGCCAACTCTCCAACACCTCCTCCTACCTCCACCTGGACCATGACCCCACTACCGAACATCAAGCCATTGTTTCCAAGACTGTCACTGACCTCCTCTCCTCTGGAGATCTTCCCTCCATGGCTGCCAACCTCATAGTCCCCCAACCCCGCACAGCCCGCTTCAACCTCCTTCCCAAGATCCACAAACAGGACTGCCCTGGTAGACCCATCGTTTCAGCCTGTTCTTGCCCCACGGAACTTATCTCTTCCTAGCTCGACTCTCTTTTCTCCCCTTGTCCAGTCTCTTCCCACCTACATTCGCGACTCTTCCGACGCCCTCCGTCACTTTAACAGTTTCCAGTTTCCTGGCCCCAACCGTCTCCTTTTCACCATGGACGTACAATCCCTCTACACCTCCATCACCCACCAGGACAGCCTGAGGGCGCTCCACTTCTTCCTTGAACAGAGGCCCGACCAGTCCCCATCCACCACCACCCTCCTCCGCCTGGCTGAACTTGTTCTCACATTGAACAACTTCTCCTTTGACTCCACTCACTTCCTCCAAATTAAAAATGTTGCTGTGGGAACCCGCATGGGTCCTAGTTTTGCCTGCCTTTTCGTGGGATATGTGGAACATTCTTTGTTCCAGTCCTACTCGGGTCCCCTCCCTCACCTCTTTTTCCGGTACATCGATGACTGTATCGGTGCCTTTTCCTGCTCTCGCCCTGAACTAGATAAGTTCATTCACTTTACTTCCAATTTCCTCCCTTCCCTCACCTTCACATGGTCCATCTCCGATTCTTCCCTTCCCTTCCTTGACTTCTCCGTCTCCATTTCTGGTGATTGGCTTTCAACAAACATCCACTACAAGCCCACTGACACTCACAGCTACCTGGACTACACTTCCTCCCACCCCGCTTCCTGTAAGGACTCTCTTCCATTCTCCCAATTTCTCCGTCGCCGCCACGTCTGTTCTGACGATGCCACCTTCCATACCAGTGCTTCCGACATGTCTTCCTTTTTCCTCGACCAAAGATTCCCCTCTACTGTGGCTGACATGGCCCTTGACCGTGTTCGTTCCATTTCCCGCACTTCTGCTCTCACCCCTTCCCCTCCCTCCCAGAACCACGATAGGGTTCCCCTTGTCCTCACCTTTCACCCCACCAGCCTCCACATTCAACAGATCATCCTCTGCCATTTCTGCCATCTCCAACGTGATCCCACCACAAAACACATCTTCCCCTCACCTCCCCTTTCATCATTCCGAAGGGACCGCTCCCTCTGCGACACCCTGTTCCACTCCTCTATCACCCCTAACAGCCCCTCTCCTTCGCCTGGCACCTTCCCGTGCAAGCGCAGGAGATGCAACACGTGCCCTTTTACCTCCTCCCTTCCCACTGTCCAGAGCCCCAAATACCCCTTTCAGGTGAAACAACGATTTACTTGTACTTCTTGCAATTTAATATACTGTATTCGCTGCTCACGATGTGGTCTCCTCTACGTTGGGGAGACCAAACGCAGATTGAGCGACCGCTTTGCGGAACACCTCCGTTCAGTCCGTAAGGGTGACCCCGAGCTTCCGCTCGCCTGTCACTTTAATTCACCGCTCCATTCCCACTCTGATCTCTCTGGCCTCGGCCTATTACATTGTTCCAATGAAGCTTAACGTAAGCTCGAGGAACAGCACCTCATCTTTCAATTAGTCACTTTATAGCCTTCCAGACTCAATATCGAGTTCAACAATTTCAGCTAATAATCCCTGCCCCCATTTTTCATGCTGTATGATTTTTGCCATTCCTATTTGCAACATTTTGGGGTCGATTTTCCTGGAGCCGCCCGGCGGGGTTTCAGGTGTGTTGGGGGGAGGGGGAAATCCCAACTTTGGGGGTCCCGACACCATCCTGCCCAAAACCCCGCCCCACGCAAGTTTCAGGGGCGGCGGGTACCCGCCCCGCACTGGGACCCGCCGAAACCAGGCGGGAAGGGATTAGTGCCAATTAACTGCCTGTTAACAGGTAGTTAACGGGCAGTTTTTAGCCTAATCCCTATTTTGAGGGGTTTCGTGTGGGATTCCCGACGGCGCCAAACCACGCCAGGTTAGAGCAGGCGGGCTGTCGGGTTGAAGGAGTTGGAGGGGTCGCGATGTCGGTGCTCAGGTGAGTGATGGGTGCATGAGTGCAAAGGTAAGTGTGTTTGGTGTGTCTAAAGTGTGTAAAGAACTTTTACTTACCTGTACTTACCTTAACAGCCTTTCTTCCTGTAGCCGTCGGGAGCCCATCACTCAGCCGGCACTTAAAGCTGAATGGCTGCGATCTGTGAAAAGTGACAGCCTTCAGCTTTGAGTGCTGCTGAGAGTTCTAACTGAGTCTGTGCAGAAGGACTCATGTTAGAACTCAGACAGTCAGTGTTTCACAGATTCAAACAGCTGTGAAAACTGATATTTCACCTGTCAAGAACTCTTGACAGATGAAATTGCAGTCTGTGATGTCACCTGTTGCCGGGTGGCCCTTCATTTGCCTGCTGAGCCCGCTGGGCGGGCTCAACAAGGTCAATCAAGAGGAAATCGTGTGGATTGGCCGGACGTCGATGTAGGTGGGCCTAAACCCCGAAAGTTGTAGTCCTACCTTCTTCCCGACAGCTTCAGGAAGATCGACCCCAAATCTTTCCTGCCTCTTACATAAGCACAATATGTTCTTTCAATTCCTTCCTCCCCTCCTAACCCCCCTCCCCCGTGTCTCTGCACCTGCTTACTATCTGTTACATCTCCAGCTTTTTCCAGTTCTGATGAAGGGTCCCAGACCTGAAACGTTGGGGTTGATTTTCATTAAGCTGTCGGGAAGGAGGCGGGACTACAACTTTCGGGTTTTAGTCCCGCCTACATCGATGTTCGGTCAATCCATGCGATTTTCCCTTGATTGACCTTGTTGAGCCCGCCCAGCGGGCTCAGCAGGCCAATTAAGGGCCACCCAGCAACAGGTGACGTCACAGACTAAAATTTCATCTGTCAGGGCGTCCTGACAGATGAAATATCAGTGTTTCACAGCTGTTTGAAGCTGTCAAACACTGACAGTCTGAGTTCTAACCTGAGTCCTTCTACACAGACTCAGTTAGAACTCTCAGCAGCACTCAAAGCTGAAGGCTGTTACTTTTGACAGATCGCAGCCATTCAGCTTTCAGTTCCGGCTGAGTGATGGGCTCCCGACACCCAGAGGAAGAAAGGCTGTTAAGGTAAGTACAGGTAATTTAAACTACTTTAGACACACCAAACACACTTACCTTTGCACTCATGCGCCCATCACTCACCTGAACACCGATATCGCGACCCCTCCAAGTCCTTCAACCCGACGGTACGCCTGTTCTAACCTGGCGTGGTTTGGAGCCATCGGGAATCCCACACGACACCCCTCAAAATAGGGATTAGACTAAAAACTGCCTGTTAACTACCTGTTAACAGGCAGTTAATTGGCACTAATCCCTTCCTGCCTTGGGTCGGCGGGTCCCAGTGCAGGACGGGTACCCGCCTCCTCTGAAACTTGCGTGGAGGGGGGTTTTGGGCGGGATGGTGTCGGGACCCCCGAATTCGGGATTTTCCCCCTCCCCACACGCCTGAAACCCCGCCTGACGGCTCCAGGAAAATTGACCCCGTTAACTCTGTTTCTCTCTCCACGGATGCTGCCTGGCCTGCTGAGTATTTCCAGCATTTTCTGTTGTTAGTTCAGATTTCCAGCATCTGCAGTATTTTGCTATTGTATTGTTCTCTACAATCTCTGTAATGGGATTGAGATGCTGAAAGTCTCGTCATAGGGAAATTTGTACTTACTTCATAACCAGTTCCACATTCCAGTTGCTTGTACACCAGCTTATGCAAGGCCGTTACGAAATAAAAATTCGTTGCGTCTCCACCTGTGGCAGGAAATAAAAGCTACATTCCTTTGTGTATCGAGTGGAATAGGCAGAACAAACTGTGTATGCAATATTCAATGCAGTAACTATCAACCAAATTAGACCTGAGGATCATAGTTAATGTACTGGAATCGGCCAGAAGGACCATAATGGTTTCTACTGGCCACTGACTGCAGTGGAACGTAAAAAATGGGGCGAAGTATAAATCGGGCATCGGAGTCAAATCTGCCCCATATGTGCTGGGTGGATTAGGTTAATATTGGGGCTTTAATCTCTGACACTTCCCTGTTAATCCATTTTCATTATTTTTTGTGGAGGCTGTTGACCAGTTTAGGCTTGTAAAAAAAAAAACAAGGGTTAAATGCTTCTTACTAACTGCTAGAGAGTGAAACAGTGGGGAGAGTTAATTGTAGCTTTATACCATAGTCTCCAATGAAACCGAGTGTAGTGCTGGGGTGAGGAAATCGATGCCTGTGGGAGGAATGAGTATCCAGTGCAGGTTTAAGAATGTAAAAGTGATGATGCTTTGAGCTGGGTATGGAGCATAGAGTCACATTAAATATTGAACAATGATTCATCCCTTTCATCATCTTGGAATAACGCAGTGAAATCTGGTTTACTAATCACCTGCTTTGAGCAGATGTTCACAGAATCAGTGCTGCATGGAAGGATGTTTTCGTGTGGAATTTAATTTGACAGTATTGTCATTTTTTCCCCCCCCTGGTGGGTTTTACATTTTTTTTAAATGTAGTTTAGCGCATCCCCAGTGAGAAGATGAGCTATGCAGAACAGGAAGGTCCCGGGTTCGATCCCTAATCTGTGTGGAGTTGGCTGGTCTCAGATTGGGTAGCAGTCGGCATGCTACAATGGGACTTGGTGCTTCTGGACTAGGGAAGGGGGAAATTAACCCCAATATTTGAGACTGATCACAGTCTGGCCACCCATGTTGAAAGCACACCTGTGCATGTCAGGTGAGGACAACATTAGCTTGGTTGTGATCCTGCCCACAGCTACTGGTCAAGGAACTGACACTCCTTCTGTGAAACCAGACCCCAGCACGGTTCAGCGTTTTCAAGAGAGATGGGGAGAATATCAAGATATATATATTTCAAACACCGCTCCAGAGACTTGATCTGAGGTGGAATTTCATGATGAGACATGAAACGAGGCCCCGTCTACCCTCTCAAGTGGATGTAAAAGATTCCGTGGCACTATTCGCAGAAGAGCTCGGGAATTTTCCCAGTGTCCTGACCCACATTTATCCCTCAACCAGCATCACTAAACACAGATTATCTGCTCATTATATCCATTGCTGTTTGTGGGAAGTTACTGTGTGCAAATTAGCTGCCACGTTTCCTTCAAAACTACTTAATTGGCTGTAAAGCGTTTTGGGATATCCTGAGGTGGTGAAAGGTGCTATATAATTGCACGTTCTTTTATCTTTCTATTTAACCAGGGATGAAGTATTAAATCCAGGAGGCTGGTTCAGGGCTAGCTACAGACATGATAGAGTAGCCTAATGGTGCATTCATGAGTGATCCTCACAGCCAGTGTGAAGATTTATGTGCCGTTTGTAATTCTATGCACTGCCTGAATAGGACAGATTTATGGTCATAGCCTAAGAGCAGCGATTCTATTGGACTGCGTGATAACCTCTTCATATTTAACAGCCTTGAGCAGAAATCCTGAAGTATAAATTCGCTTTATTCATGTTGTGAATCGAGTGGCTCAGTTTTGTGGGAATTTGCAGATTTGTGTATCTAAGAAAGAGCTTGCATTTATAAAGAACCTTTCACCTCCTCGGAACATCCCAAAATACGAGTAATAAACAGAAGGAAAGATTTTTTTCCAATCTTCTCCTTTCACTTTCTCTTCCGCAGGTGTTGACTCCCTCACGGGTTATGGTTTTATCGAGGCAGTTGTTTGCCCTTACCTTGACCAAATGATCATTCTTCATGTGTAAACTTTGACCGTGATTGTGCTTTGATATCGCAGTCAAGTCCAATCTTGTGCTTACTCAGCATTAGCACAAGCAGACTTCCAGTAGGGGTCATTGTGTAGTGATCTTGCGGGGAGCTGCAGCAAAGTCTAGCTCCTGTACTGCCTCCCCAGCTGAGATAGGCTAACCCAGCTCGGACTGGAGATCAAACCTGGATCCTTTGTATGGATCAGAGTTGAAGACTTTGGGGGCAGTTTTAACCTAACACCCCCACCCACCCGCTGTTGGGAAGGTGATGGGATTGAGTTTTGCACTCCGCCCAATTTTACTCTCCACTGAAGTCATTGGAAAACCAACGGATCAGCTGGAACACTGATTTTGCATCCCGCCCAATATTGGCGACTTCAGTTAAAATTAGCCCCTTAAATTTTGAGGCTTCAAGAGAGCTGATTGAAGGAAAACTTATAATTCGCAAATGAAGAATTTCTGATGCTGTGTGATTTACTTGTATTTACATGTTCCCACACATTTCTGACTAAATGCCAAACGATCATTTATCCAACTCACTCTTGTTTCATGGAGGGCGTGAGGAGGATTCTGAAATATTTTGCAATAATTTTATTCAATTGTTTTAGGCTTGATTTCTAGTTTGCCCTTTATTTAGAGAGTTTTTGCTAACGTTTCGGGTATAAAATGTCCATTATCGCCCAAAATTAAACCGGCTTCGTTCCAAAGGGCCATGTTTTCCACAGGTTACGCTCCATCATTTCCGCAATTATTTTATGATCTAGGATTATGTGCCCACTGGTTAATTACTGTCCGCTCACATGAAATCTTATTTCTTATAACTTGCGTAAAACACAAGTGCTGCTGCAGTGACACAGATGCTGTTGATGCTGGGCAGTGATGATAAATCTAGCCCGCACTTGGACCCCTTCCAAACATTTGTTATTTTAATCTGTTTAGTAAAAAAATGTCCACAATAGCAGGAGTGCCCCAGGAGGCAGCAACAAAAAATCAACCTGCTCTGTTTGCGCCCACAGCCACACAGAGCAGTACTGTAGTTTGTACTGAGCTGCGATTCACCTGCATACAATGTAAATAGACATTCTTACACCCCCACTCCTGCAGGGAAAATAACCATTTTGCACATAAAGGCAACGCCTGATCGTTTCTAGTGTTTAGTTAGCTAGTAGCACGAGGCAAAAATGGGGTCTCGGGATTGAGTGTCCAGCAATAATGTAAATATCTTAGCAATCGATTTTATAAGTATAGCATGTTTCACATGAATATGATGTACTGCACCCAGCATAGCTCAAAATAATGATTCCCACGGGCTCAGTTAGTTAATGGAAGCAATACTGTTTTTTGACATTTTAATCCACTAACATCTTGGCTTGAAGTTCAATTTCTAAGTGTTTTTTTTTCTTAACATTTCAACCAATTTTATGTTGTGATTTCTTTGTTCTCTTCTGTGCATGCTCTGTCTCTGCTAGTCTCACAAGCGACTTTCAAAAGTAAGCATTTTCTTTTCTGTTTCCTTAATAGACTGTGGTTTCTGATTGTATTCTTTGTACTGTTACACATCACGCACCAACAGACTGAATAGCCCAGGCCAGCCAGGCTGCTTTATTGGCCCAAGCTCATTCTAAAGCAAGTCTTGTGCTCTTTTGTGTGCTGCGAGCTATAAGGACTAATGTATTCTGGGATGTACAGTAAACGTAGGCACAGGCTCAATCAGGGGCAGGTTGACCTATGTCACCATATGCAATAACTAGAGAATTGGTGCCTTTAAACACTTAATATCATCAGCTCAGAGTATCCATCCTGATGTTTTCAAGTGTGCCTCTCCTACAGACAAAAATTACAGTTTCCAAAAAAAAGTAAAATACGAAACAAAACTCTGGAACAGCAAACTACTGCAAAAAAAAAAAATATCTGACACTTCAGTCTTGTTAAAAGATGTTTGAATTCTCGTAATATGTCGAACAAAACTGCAAATGCTGGAAATCTGAAACAAAAGCAGCAAATGTTGAAAATGCACAGCCGGTCAATCATAGACCTGTAAAGAGGAAAGGCAGGTTCTGACATTTTGGCTGTGTATGCTTCATCAGTGCAGAAACTCCGTAATGTGACCTTCCTCGCTACAGATGCCGACTGACCAATTGTGTATTTCCCGCATTTTCTTGTTTTATATTTAAACTCTAGTGCTGGTGTACAATTGTTCAGCAGGAATACAACAGTTCTTTACTCTCGCTACTTATGCTTTGCAATAATTATACTGAATTGTTTTAGGTTCGGTTTCTAGTTTGCCCATTTGCCCTTAATTTGGAGTGTTTTTTTTTACACTTGATCGGGGTGTTTAAAATCATTTTGTGTTACTGCCTTACCTTATTATATTTAGTAGCCAAACTAGAGTGGCTGCTGAGTGACCACATGAAACTTGGTAACTAATATATGTACATTGGACCATTAATAACTTTCTCTTGATTCTGCTTTTACATAACCATTCAAAGTAGTATTCCTGGAACTGGAAAGGGAACTTTTTCTCTTTCCTTTTCCAAATCAGCATTAACCCAGCCATTTCATACTTCTATAGGATCATAAATTGAAATTACATATTGCACGGCATACCAGATATCCATTATTATAAGATACTAATTGTATTCAGTGGTTCAGATGACATTATCATTTCAGTCATTTATAATTGTATAAACCCTGAGGTGAGATTACAGCACTCCAGTCTATCCATTGTTAATATTTTGTGGGACTGTTTTAATTGCACTTTGCATCACTTCTCTTGTGCTGATTTTGGGTGTCCTGGCAGATGCTGATGGCTATATTTTTACCAACATCGATTTCACAATTTTAATAGAAACACTGCCAATACTTTCAATTATTCAACTGTGGCTTAACACAGTCAGTGACAAAATATTGACTCATTCGCCACATATTCTATTTGTTATCGAGCAGCACTGGCAGAAAGGAGACAGTGATTGCACGTACCTGACCAGGCTAAAGTAGATGGCGGAATTTTAACCTTCCTCCTGCCTACAGGAAACCGGGAGAGGGGGCAGTTAAAATGCAGTGGGGAACTAATGCGTTAGCCTCCCGCCTCGATCCGGCCGACTGCGATTTGAAATTGCATACATCAAGGACAACTGCCCGAAGCTGGTGGCGATGTTGTTTATATATGTAGATGATGCCATCAAGACGCGACTGCAATATTGACCCCCGGCCTGCGTGGGGAAGCCCTCGTGGGTTCACTGCCACGCCAAACCTGCCGGCAGCAGATGCCCAGCAAGGTAGGTTTTTAGAATTGTTTTTTTTAATTTGCCTTGTGGGCCAGAGAGGAGCAGCAGTACTTCACTGGGCCCCACAAGGAAACCATGGACTTCCCCTGTCCCGGGTTTACCTCCCCCGTCCCCCGACCGTAATCTGCACCGGAATTCCCCCCTTGTCCTGAGCACTTAGCTTATGCTGGGGATTGTTCCCTTAAGATTCCGGAGGCGCCTGAAACCTCACTCCCACCCGCCGGTCTCCTCGTCGGGAGTAGGGCCAGGAGTAGGACATTGAGCCCCTCGAGCTTGCCCTGCCATTCAGTTAGATCAGGTTGATTTGTATCTTAACTCCATCTACCCACCTTGGTTCTGTAACCCTTAATACTCTTGCCTAACAAAATCTATCAATCTCAGTTTTTCAAATTTTCATTTGATCCCAAGCCTCAACAGCTTTTTGGGGGGCGAGTTCTAGATTTCCACTACCCTTTGTGTGAAGAAGTGCTTCCTGACATCATCCCTGAACGGCCTAGCTCTAATTTTAAGGTTATGCCCCCTTGTATTGGACTCGCCTACCAGTGGAAATAGTTTTTCTATCTATCCTATCACATCCTTTAATCATCTTAAACACCTCAATTAAATCACCCTTCAGCTTCTATACTCAATCCAATACAAGTCTAGTCTGTGCAACCTGTCCTCAAATGGAATGTTGGCCTTTATTGCAAGGGGGATAGAGTATAAAAGTAGGGAAGTCTTGCTGTACAGGGCATTGGTGAGACCACACCTGGAGCACTGCGTACAGTTTTGGTCTCCTTATTTAAGGAGAGATATACTTGCATTGGAGGCAGTTCAGAGAAGGTTCACGAGGTTGATTCCTGAGATGAAGGGGTTGTCTTATGAAGAAAGGTTGAGCTGGTTGGGCCGATACTCATTGGAGTTTAGAAGAATGAGAGGTGATCTTTTTGAAACGTATTAAGATTCTGAGGGGGTTTGACAGGGTAGATGCAGGGAGGATGTTTCCCCTCATGGGGGAATCTAGAGCTAGGAGGCATAGTTTCAGAATAAGCGGGCACCCATTTAAAACGGAGATGAGGAGGAATTTCTTCTCTGAGGATCGTGAATCTTTGGAATTCTCTACCCCAGAGAGCTGTGGAGGCGGAGTCATTGAATATATTCAAGGTGGAGACTGACAGACATTTGAACGATAAAGGAGTCAAGGGGTATGGGGAGCGGGCGGGAAAGTGGAGTTGAGGCCAAGACCAGATCAACCATGATCTTATTGAATGGCGGATCAGGCTCGAGGGGCCAAATTGCCTACTCCTGCTCCTATTTCTTATGTTCTAATTTAACCCTTTTAGCCCTGTTTCATTCCCACTGGGTCCAGGCGTAAGTACATCTTGCTGAGTGTAAATGAGGCCTGGCCATTAAAGTCGGCTGGGCCTCCCCACTTCCACTTCCTGGTGGGCCAGCCGTTTGCTAGGCCGCACTCTCTAACCCCCCCTGCGCCGCCCCCCCCTCTACCCCGGTAGTTAAAATCGACTCTGATCCGTTATTTCGGTGGGAAATTAATTCTGTTTGTAGAAAGTTTAAAAAACCGCTACGAAATGCTGACTGCCTAATTTCCATTTATTTCTGTTTGTTTGTTTAAGTGACCAATTTATAAGAACATAAGACGTAGGAGCAGGAGTCGGCCATTTGCCCCCTCGAGCCTGCTCCATCATTCAATAAGATCATGGCTGGTCTTCGACCTCAACTCCACTTTCCTACACTATCCCCATATCCCTTGATTCCCTTAATATTGTCTCGGTCTTGAATATACTCAATGACTGAGCCTCCACAGCCCTCTGGGGTAGAGAATTCCAAAGACTCACCACCCTCTGAGTGAATAAATTTCTCCTCATCTCAGCCCTAAATGGCCGACCCCTTATTCTGAGACTGTGACCACTGGTTCTAGACTCCCCAGCCAGGGGAACATCCTTCCTGCATCTACCCTGTCACGCCCTGTAAGAATTTTGTATGTTTCAATGAGATCACCCCTCATACTTCTAAACTCCAGAGAATATAGGCCTAGTCTACTCAATCTCCCCTCATAGGACATTCCCACCATCCCAGGAATCAGTCTGGTGAACCTTCGTTGCACTCCCTCTATGCCAAGTATATTCTTCCTTAGGTAAGGAGACCAAAACTATACACAATACTCCAGGAGTGGTCTCACCAGGGCCCTATATAATTGCAGTATGATGTCTTTACTCTTATACTCAAATCCTCTTGTAATAAAGGCTAACATACCATTTGTTTTACTAATTGCTTGCTGTACCTGCATGTTAACTTTCACTGATTTGTGTACAAGGACACCCAGGTCCCTCTTAACACCAACATTTCCCAATCTCTCACCATTTAAAAAATATTCTGCTTTTCTATTTTTCCTACCAAAGTGGATAACCTCACATTTCTCCACATTATATTCCATTTGCCATGTTCTTGCCCACTCACTTAGCTTGTCTATATCCCCTTGAAGCCTCTTGCATCCTCCTCACAACTTACATTCCCACCCAGCTTTGTATCATCAGCAAACTTGGATATATTACATTTGGTTCCCTCATCCAAATCATTCATATAGATTGTGAATAGCTGAGGCCCAAGCACTGATCCTTGCAGTGCCCCACTAGTTACAGCCTGCCAACCTGAAAATGACCCATTTATTCCTACTCTGTTTTCTGTCCGTTAACCAATCCTCAATCCATGCCAATATATTACCCCCAATCCCATGAGCCCTAAATTTATTTAATAACCTTTTATGTGGCACCTTATCAAATGTCTTCTGAAAATCCAAATGCTCCACATCCACTAGTTCCCCCTTATCTATTCTGCTAGTTACAACCTCAAAAAACTCGAACAGATTTATCGAACACGATTTCCCTTTCATAAAGCTGTGTTGACTCTGCCCAATCCTATTATTATTTTCCAAGTGCCCTGTCACCACGTCCTTAATAATAGATTCCAGCATTTTCCCTACTACTGATGTCAGGCTAACTGGTCTGCGGTTCCCCGTTTTCTCTCTCCCTCCTTTCTTAAATAGCGGGGTTACATTTGCTACCTTCCAATCCATGGGAACCGTTCTAGAATCTATGGAATTTTGGAAAATGACAACCAATGCATCCACTATCTCTATAGCCACCTCTTTCAAAACCCTAGGATGTGGGCCATCAGGTCCAGGGGATTTATTGGCTTTCGGTCCCATTAATTTCTCCAGTGCTATCTTTTTGCTAATACTAATTTCTTTCAGTTCCTCATTCCCTTGGTTCTCCACTATTTCTGGGAAGGTTTTTGCGTCTTCTTCCATGGTATTTGTTTTAAAGAAATATTTGTTTAATTTCTCTGCCATTTCCTTATTCCCCATTATAATTTCTCCTGTCTCCACCTGTGAGGGACCCACATTTACTTTCACTAATCTTTTCCTTTTTGCATACCTATAGAAGCTTTTACAGTCTGTTTTTATGTCTCTCGCGAGTTTGCTCTCGTATTCTATTTTCCATTTCTTTATCAATTTCTTGGTCCTTGTTTGCTGAATTCTAAAATCCTCCCAATCCTCAGGCTTACTACTCTTTTTGGCAACATTATAAACCTCTTCCTTTGATCTAATACTATCTCACTTCTCTTGTTAGCCACGGTTGGACCACTTTTCCTGTGGGGTTTTTGTGCCTTAAAGGAATGTTTATTTGTTGTAAATTATGTATGAATTCTTTAAATGCTAGCCATTGCTTCTCTACCGTCAATTTGCTCTACTCTTGAGTGCTATTTATTTGTCAGAGAAACTGTGACTCGAAACTGTTGCATTCTTGCAGCCATCTCTACATTTGGATATTGAATTAGCTGACAAAATGCCATGTTTCCAATTAACATGATATGTGCTATCCAGAAGTAGTAAATAAACATATTTATGGCAATAGCACTGCATTGTGTGGTGTTCTCTATACTGTCACAATCACTTCATTTCACACTCCTATATTGGCACGTGCTTCTTCCTGTTTGGAAACTCAGCCACACTTGCCTCTGAGATCCTTTGTTTCTTTCACTAGACACAATCTACTCCTAATAATTCAAAGACATCTTTGTACTAAAAACAATGATTTAGTGGCTCAAATACCACAGCAGAGAAAGAACATGCTACTTAAAAAAAATGTTTTAATTGTTAGGTACTTTGAATTAAGAGGAGCAGACATTGCACTTATTTTGAATGATCATAAAAATTCCTTACATTTAGCTTTCGCTAAAGACATGCAAATGTTTTATTCAAATGAGCTGCTATTGTACCTGGGAGCTACTCATTTCACATCCACTGCTGCTTGCCTGATGGCTCATTTAATAACTGCACTGCCTTTTGTAGACTTGTGCCATTCAGACTAGGAAGATCCCAGGTTTGGTTCTTGCTCTCTTCTGGATTAGCTGATCATGGCAGAAACATTACAGTTGACTTCAGTGTGTCTGGGTAGAGGGGGCAAAATTTGGCCAGGTCCCTGTTCCCAATCTCTAACCAGTGACCTGTGCTGAAAAGTGTTTGGGTGATGATAGGATTGGGCTCGGCTACGATGTCCCCTCAAGGTCAAATATCTTGCTGATACTGTCTTGGCGAGGGATCTAGACGGGGGAACTAGATGTAATATCTCCAAGTTTGCAGACGACACAAAGCTGAGTGGGTGTGTGTGCTGTGAGGATGATGCCGAGAAGCCCCAGTATGATTAGGACAGGTTGGGTGATTGGGCAGATGCAGTATAATGTGGATAAATGTGAGGTTATCCAATTCAGTGGCAAAAACAGGAAGACAGATTATTATCTGAACAGCAATAGATTGGGAGAAGGGGAAGTGCAATGACACCTGGGTGTCCTTGTGCACCAGTCACTGAAGGTAAGCATGCAGGTGCAGCAGGCAGTTAAGAAGGCAAATGGTATGTTGGCCTTCACAGCGAGAGGATTCGAGTACAGGAGCAAGGATGTCTTGCTGCAGTTGTACAAGGCCTTGGTGAGACCACACCTTGTGTGCAGTTTTGGTCGCCTTATCTGAGGAAGGATGTTCTTGCCATGGAGAGAGTGCAGCGAAGATTCACCAGACTGATACCTGGGATGGCAGAAATGACGTAGGAGGAGAGATTGGGTCGATTAGGCTTATATTCGCTAGAGTTTAGAAGAATGAGAGGGGATCTCATTGAAACTTATAAAATTCTAACAGGACTAGACAGACTAGATGCAGGAAGGATGTTCCTGATGGCGGGGGAGTCCAGAACCAGTGGTCACAGTCTAAGGATAAGGGGTAAGCCATTTAGGACAGAGATGAGGAGGAATTTCTTCACCCAGAGAGTGGTGAACCTGTGGAATTCTCTACCACACAAGGCAGTTGAGGCCAATTCATTAAATATGTTCAAGAAGGAGTTAGATATATTTCTTAAGGCTAAAGGGATCAAGGGATATGGGGAGAAAGCAGGGACAGGGTACTGAATTTGGATGATCAGCCATGATCTCATTAAATGGCGGAGCAGGTTCGAGGGGCCGAATGGCCTACTCCTGCTCCTATCTTCTATGTATGTTTCTATGGCTCACGCATGAAGAACACACATTTGAGTGAGATACCATAAGCAGCTGGCAACCATAGAATTGTACCCCAACATGAGTCGGTGCTATCGGAAGAGAGAATATTGTCGGGATTACTGCCAAGGCCTGAACACTTTGACAGATCAGGGTTACTGATTTGGGACTTTCACTGTCGGTGTTCAAGTTCTGAGGTATAATACATGGGTTTATTCAGTATAATGCTACTGCATTATTTGGTTTCTGCCATTAAAGGCCCCATATAAATTAAGCAGATGTTCCAGCTCTATCTGATGGGGAAAATAGACTTCTAACAAGTCTTCTTGGTGTCAAATTGATGCATTCAGCAAGTACAGAACTTCCTCTTCCCCCACCTCGTCTATAGAAACAGATAGAGCCTAGGCCTTTCAACAACCTCATAATAAAATGTTGTTCACTACCTCAGCATGGGTCACAGAAACGGTGCTTGCACAGAAGGCTGGCCTACTATCTCAGCTTGGGAAGGGTGTGTATACATGTGCGACAGCAGGCCAGCCTGCTTCACAAGCATCTTACATAGATAGTGAATGGAAGTAAAGGGGGGGGATAAACAGGGAAAGAAGGAAGCTTCGTATAATAATCGTGATATTTAATGGTATTACATTATGGTATTTTGATTAAATTCTGTGTTCATAATTGATGGTGCTGATTTTGACCAGATGCAGTAGACCACCTTCCTTCAACTCAGATGATCATGAGATTGAATGCAACAGTATATGTCACTCAAGCCAGCTGCTGCTGTTGGCAACCAGTGCCATAACTTCCTAGTTGGCCTACTAGATGAGATAGTTTGTTGTGATGGAATGCCCCTTTTTCTGGGAGAGGAAAGGCTGTTGGAGAGGGGAAAGGCAGAACCAGGGAAGTGACCATCCCCTTGACCCACAATGTGTATTTTCTGTCAGCCAACAGTGGAGTGGCATTGACCATAAATGTGCCTACAGTTCATATTGTGACCATCAGTAAAGGAGACTATGTAATGGACAGCAGATCCTTCGGGTTAGAGAAGATCAGATAGAAGGAGGGCGACAAAAATAAACTAAAACTAAAATGCATTTCACATCTGTCCTCTGTTACTGTTGGATCTTTTGGAGGCCCAGTTTTTAATAAATGCTTGTTCATTGTTTATGTGATTAATATAGTCCTGTTAACATTTTCTTCTACATATAACTGTCACAAATAGATGCACTTTACTATCATTTGACCTATTTAGATGCAATTTTTCCTGGTCTTGTCGTTCTCTAAATCACTGTCTTCCTCTCTTGTCAGCATAACTGAAATTTCCCCAAAAATTGCAGTAAAAATCTCTCAAAAGCAACTTTGATTTACAGCAATTTTCAGCTGCAAATAGGATTTGTCTTGAATGTTTCTATGAAAGGAAAAATATTATAAGAACTCTGGAGGGAATGTTTACAAACTGGGGTTAATCCCAGTGTTTGGGAACTGGGAATGGAAGAATGGGAACGTGGTCCCTCCTGCAGGATCCCTGTATGATGGCTCGTAGTAAAATTGAATTGATTTTCCTCCCGTTGCCTAGCGAGGCACACTCCTTGGCATTGTTTAATGACCATCAGCTGTTTTTTTTGTTGCAACCAAACTACTTAAATAACCTCACACTGATGGCTACAGGAATTTAGTTGTTTGTGAGCATGACCTTGTTACTCTTTGTGAGGGAGCTTTAGTTCGGCACTAGCATAACAAAAGGGTTATGATCATGTTATATTGGAACTGTTACTTATTAAATAATCTTTTAAACTAAAGTCCACTCTATAACAGCCAGACTCCTCGTGCTTTTTGAACGTATTATTATTTTGTTAGCTGAAACCAATGCATGAATATTTCTAACTCTTTGCTCTCTCATTTTTATTATTTGCTTTCTGTTTGTGTTTCTTTTCTCAGTATGACCGTCTAAACCTGATAAAAGTAAGGCCAACTCATGTTTGCTCTTCTTCCTTCCCTTGTCTAGATAGAATTGAACTGATAGCTCTGAAATGCTTTTTTTCACCAGTGCTCTTGTTTGTGCTTGTTTAACTCCTGTCCTCTGCTGGTAGCTTCCAGTCTGCGTCCTTGCATCTGTTTCCAGACATTCAGCCTTGCAAACTCTGCCCTCATTTATTACATTTTAATCAATGTATAAATGCCAACTGCTGCATATGTATCGACCACTCTGGTTACTGTGCTGAAGGAATTCTGTCTTTGCAACAGATTACCACCAAAAAGCTGGTACATTACAATTTGACTGAAACGTGCACCAACCACGGAAAGGGCAGGAAGCAGCTTGTTACTAATCAGGTGCACTCATTGTTATTGTGGATATATTGCTTATACTGTGTCTACTGTGAACTAAATCTTGTGTAATATACAGGAAACTTTGTTATATCCAGCACCGACGGGACCGAGTTGTTGCCGATCTATCAAAACTGCCGGACATACCAGCGTTAATGTTGAAGCATACGGAGGTTTTCATCTCCGTATCTGACAACAAACACTGTTGCTTAGCAACAGCTTCTAAACAGTCGGCCGGTACCTTGGAAGCATCTCTGTAGCTTAGCAACAGCTTCAGAGAGACTTTCCAGAGCCTGACTGTTGAAAACAAAGCCACGAGAAGAAAAAAAAACCTAACAAAACGGCTCCTGATTTCTGCCGGTAGATCGAGGTTTCCGGACATACAACCTCCGGATAAACCAAAGTCTCCTCTATACAGGAGTTACATAACATATATATCTATGTTTTAAAAAGAATCTTATTCCTCAATAAACCAACCTTTCCACATGACCTTGTTTTAAAAAAAAAAACAATCTTATAAAACAGAAGCAAAATACTGCGGATGCTGGAAATCTGAAATAAAAACAGAAAATGCTGACAATGCTCAGCGGGTCAGGCAGCATCTGTGGAGAGAGAAACAGAGTTAACGTTTCAGGTCGATGACCTTTCGTCAGAAGGTCTTCGGCCTGAACCGTTAACTCTGTTTCTCTCTCCACAGATGCTGCCTGACCGGCTGAGTATTTCCAATCTTATAAAACAGCCATTTTAACTGTCACATGATTTTACATGGTGCCACATGACAAAGCTTGGCAGCTCATTAGCAAAGGTCATACACCAAACCAGTAAAATCCGTAAACTCCTTTTACCTCCCCTCCCCTCCCCCAACCTACTTTCACCCACAAAGATTATGTATTATAACCGAGCCATAATTGTTTTGGGATTGGGAATGTTTAAAACTTCCATCCTGCCATTTAATGGCACCTTTTGAACATCTTGATAGATAAGTGTTGTAATGCACTCGAGCGTCATTTGATCTCTGATATGTTGTTATGAGTGATAGAGGTGGGATGCATATTTTCTCACACACCGACTTAATTAGATTTTTTGTTTAATTGAGAAGCCCTTATAAAGGGCCAAGGCCAATTGTACAAAGAACAGGAGAAATTATGAGATTATTCAACTTATTTGCATTTATATAGCATCTTTAATGTCGAAAAAAGATCTCGAGGTGCTTCACAGAGGCGTAACCAAAAAATTGGATGTCAAGCCAGCGAAGGAGATATTAGGAAGGGTGACCAAAAGCTTGGTCAAAGAGGTTAGGTTTTAAGGAGGGTCATAAAGGAGAAGAGAGAGATGGAGAGGCAGAAGGGTTTACACAGAGAATTCCGTAGTGTGGGGTCTAGATAACTGAAGGCACAGCCACCAATGTTGGAGCGAAGGGAGGGGGCAGAAGAACAGAGAATTCCAGGGCAGGGGCTTGTAGGGCTGGAGGAGGTGACATAAATAGGGAGGGGTGTGAGATAGTTGTATATACATAGGGTTAGGATTTGGTTTAATCTCATTATTAAAGTTTTTGGTTTCTTTTTACTTGTAGATAGTTTGGATACTTTTACTGTAGCTAGAAATAATGAAATGGCTATATGTTGTTCATTCCCAGGATGCTTTAGGGTTTAATGTAGCATTTTTTGCTGAAATTGCAGGATGTGTGATTTGTGTCTTTTGACTTATTTTTGTGGCCACATTGTGAAACAAGATAGCCAAGGCAGTCTTGAGATAGGAAGTGGGACAGTGGAGATCAGAATGATCAGATCCATCCTAAGTGATGAACAAATTGGCATCTGGTGTTTTGAAGGAAATATCCCATTCCTGGGGGTCTTGTTCACAGTAACACTTGTCATGCCATAATGAATCAGCAATGACCGTGCTTGTGAGCGGCGGCGGCCTGTAAAGATCTTAAGTTCTCCTTAACAAGTTGTAAAGAGAGTCAGGATCAACAAAGATTATCTGTCTATCTGGGGAAACGTGGTAATATCATTTATTTCTCTATGTCTACTGCTCAAAGGCACTGGCCAGAATTTTGCGGGGTGTCAGCGGGTGGGATCAGTGGCGGGTTGGGTGGGAAAGTTTTTTTTTTTACAGCGGGTCGGGAACCCGCTGTCAACCCACCGCAATGCATCTTTCCCAATTTCGGGTCTGTCAGCGTTGAGCAGACCTGACGGGCAACGGCGGGCGACCCAATTAATCTAATTATAATGTACTTACCAGACCCTTAATAGGATTTTTACCGTACTTTTTAACTTTAACATCTTGACCATGGGAACCACGCTGTTTGGTGACCACGTCTGTCAACCTGAGGCGGGAGTTCAGTGGCCATTGCTCCAGCTGATTACTTGACAGCTTCAAATGTACAGTAAAAGTTCCCACCTGACATCACTTTCCTCAGCCACAAGCTGTTCCTCACTGCATTTCCACAACAGATTCAGCATGTTGCAAGTCTTTCCACAGGTCTCCATCCAGTCTCACCTCATTACCTCTCTCACCGTTGACAGATCGCTTCTGTCATCTGTACTTCACCTTCAATCAGCATGTGTGCCATTTATACTGTCTCGCCTTGATCCTCAGAATCGGACCACAATGAGCCCCAACACCAGCAGCACCAACAACGCCACCAACCTTCTCTACAATCACCTGATGCTGCACGGGACAGAGGGCATCAGCACCCGAGCACATTGCTGCCCGCGAGACCAGGGATGGCCTCATCATGGCCAGATTTACTTAATTTTACGCTGTGCATGATGCGCCAGGTTGGCATCACCCCACACCAACACCATAAAGCATCCCTACAATGACCAAGCCATTCCTTTCACACTCATCACCATTGCAGGGGGTACCATTATGTCTCACCAGTCACTGCAACTCACTAAGCCACTTCCAAAGGTGCACACAAAACCGGAAAGTGTTGAAAATATAAATATCAATGTTTGACAGCACATTAATAGAAACTTTACATAAACATTGGATAAAACACCCAAGTGCCTACCCTTGTGTGTTGTTAGTTGGTATGATTGCACAAAGATGAGGGTAAGTGTGAGGGGTGGCTAGTGAGATCGGGAAGTGATAATGTAGATAGAGAGGGATGGGTGGAGGTGCAAGGTAAGTTGGTGTGAGTAAGGATGTGCAGGAGTAGGGTGGGGAAGGCAGAGTGATGAGGATGTGATGAGAGGCACAGCAGGATGAGGTTGAGTGTGGCTTTGTACTAACGCTTCATGATCTGCTGAGATCAATGAAAGGTTTGCACCACTGCACCCAGGGCCTCCTGACCACATCTCTGCTTGTGTCCTCCTCTGCAATGTGCAACCAGGCTGTGTTTGTCTCCTGGGGAGGTGTCTTCCGCCCATCAGAAGGGAAGAGGACCTCCCTGCGTACTCTGAGTCCCTTCATAAGCATATGGAGGGAGTCATGGGAGAACCTGGGTGCAGCCCTCTGCCTCTGTGCAGTCATTGTCAGTGTTTGCAGCACCTCAATGCTGTAGAACACTGACAACACAAATGTCGAAAGAAAGTTGGCCATGGTCCCTCTAAGGAAACTGGCTGATGATGCGTCATGAATGACATCACCAGACCCGCTTCCTCTAATTGGCCCGGGAAATGTGCTGGGCGGGCTTAACAAGCCCTATCAACGTAAATTCATTTTAGACAGTGAGATGGAGCCAGCAGCGTGGCCGTGACCCGCCATCAACATCGCCTGCCGAGGTAAGGAAAATCCCAGCCATGGTGTGTGTCTGGACTTGGTCAAACACAACAAACAGTTTTGTGGTTGCAAACCGTATTTGGTTTCTGATTCGATCTCCTTACCGATGGAGGGGTTTAAACCTGATGATGAGAATTTTAAATTTGAGGCGTTGGGGAACTGGGAGCCAATGTCAGTGAGGGCAGGGGTGATGGGTGAATGGCAGTTGGTGGGGGACTGGATACGGGCAGCGGAGTTTTGGATGGGTTGAAGCATATGAAGGGTAGAGGATGAAAAGCTGGTCATGACCCTAATGGAATAGTTGAGCCCAGATGTAATGGTTAGGTGATGTTAAGGTTGAATTTGAAAAGCGTGTAGACCATAGAAGTTAAGGGAGGCTGAGGGAAATGAGGGATGGGCAATGCTCTTTGATTACCTATGTAAATGCTAGATCTAAAGGGCACCCTGTGATCTCCTGTTGCCACAGATAGTCTAAGGTTAGCACTGAGGCGTCAGGCACAGCACATCTGAAGCACTTGAACTTCTTACAGAATGAAGCCACTTTGGATTTTTTGTGTATATACAACACATCCAAGCCACATCCTGTGATCTGAGAAACATTTCCCTCTGAACTTCAGAGAATGAAATTCCGTACAAACCACAGATCATAGACTTTCATCCAGTTTACCTGCTGCCTGGACTCTGACGCTGTCATTCTTGGTCTGGGTGCCAGGGCAAGTCCTGATTTCACCCTCTTTCTGCGGGGAAGTTCCCTGCCTGTGCATTAAGTCACCTGCTGCCGTGTCCCAGATCAAGAATTCCCAGTGTGGAGTTACAGGAATGCAGATACGCCCTCTCTGCAGCATAGACCAATGTGCTGCGATGTTGAGGTGTTTAATAACTCTTAACATTTAACTTCTAGCATTGAGTCAGATAAGATTTAGTTGTATTTACTTATCTTTCAAGCTGTCAATCAATCATTAGGCATGATATTAGGCACGAAACGCCACCAGTTATCTTGATTGCAAAGAGTTAACGATTAATACATTAATGGTTACCATTTCTCTTCATAATGTAAAAAGCTAATCAAAAAAAATCTAAGAGATATGACGCTTCTAGATCAGAGATAGCTTGCATTAAAGGTATAATTTACCTCCCCCCCCCCCCCCACTCCCTCCAGCTTCTATCCAGTGGTACAGTAAGGGGAGGTGAGAAGTACAATGGAACGGAAAGTGAACACGCAAGGAGAATACCGCAGTTCTTATGCAGAAGAGATGATGAGCACGGGTATAAATGAGTTTAATTAAACTCGGATCAAATCTGTCCCTTAGGATATTCTAACAGATTAAATCATAATTTGGAGAAGGTGGCCGACGTGTTCTCAGAATTAGGAGGAACTGTAACTTCGAATTTTGATAACGATATATGGTAAAAACATAATACAGCAAAAAGATCCCTTTTCAAAAACCAGGCTAAAGCAGATCAATCTTTCAAAATGTTGACAGAAGGTAGATGGCTGAATGGCGCCACTTGAAATCAATATCTGGCTAATCATTTTCCTTGACTTAAAACAATATTAATGTCACTGATACCCCTTCATAGTCTAAAAATATAATTGAACAACCTTCCACCGAAAACGGATCAGGTTTGAGTAAAGGAGGATCATCAACCAAATCAGTTTACAACCACACAATTGTATTTCACGTTTAAAGGAAATGTTTCCTGTTTTGGGGTATTGTTTTATGTTTTCCTGCTAACATCTGCATTCTATCCGACCTGTTAATGTACAGAACCAGAATTGCAGTATTTGTGTACTTATTAATTTTTCATCATGAATCCTCCATTTTTTTTATATGGACTTTCCCCACCAGCGTTCCAAGAATGAATTATGATTACAGTTAATATCCTTTTCTCTCCGTCAATTTGTTTTTTATACAGTGACACAGTATCATCAGGCGAATTTGTAGGGAGGGAGTTACTGATCCCAGTTGTGCGTGAGATCTAAACTGACATATACCGTTGAAATGACTTCATCGCTAAATACTCTGATAATTGCACTGCTTCATATAATCAGGCCCAGTACCTTATCCAGGTCAGGTGCCCACTGTTTCTTGCACTCAAAGTGAGGGATATTGGTGTTGGGGAATTGGATCATTTTCCATTTTTGGCATTCAATAACTCCATGAAACGCTGTCCTGCAACAATTTTGAGAAAATGGTGATAGCAGGACTCGTGATCAGAACCCCCTTTATTCAAGAAAAATCAGCCATAAAGATTTATGATTAATTTTGACTTCCTTTTGTTTGCTTCTGTCAGTTTGTTTTTCAGGATGTTGTTAAAACAATGAGTGTTGATTTTCTCCTCGGGGGAAATTGGCTAAAAGGAACTTCCTGAGCCTGTGTCCCCTGGGAGATGTGTTGCTGTCATCAAAAGAAAGGGTCATTGATCTGGGGAGTTGATTGGATTTGTCATTTCCTTTGCTTATATTCTACTGTAAGCTTCCTCACTCTGCCAGGCTCAGCAATAACCCCAACCCAGTCTCCCCTAATGGTGCCATTAGTATGCATTGTTTAAAATAAAATTTGCCACTCCCACTCATAGCTAGATAGCGCGCTGCCTTACACCTGAGCAAAGCTCCACCTCTCCTGGGAGTACTTGATGCCATCAATGGTGAAAAGTGAACATGTTCCATTTCTCCGATCTGCCAGCTCTCTCCTTGGAGGGAGTACACGTAGGCACTAGATCGTTAAGTCTACACAGAGGTGACATAACAAACTGTTGAATTAGATGAAGTCCTCACTTGGTTGAGAATTTGGCTGTTTTGTTCAACAAAGGGAGTTATTAAATGAGGTTCTAGTGATGTTTAAGCATGTTAAAATAATCCAAAAATGAGGCGCCTGTATATTAAATAAACACAGAACAAAGGCAGGAATGAAGGAATGTAGCTGCGCTGATGCACATCCACAGTTCCCAGTTCTGCTGCCATATCCCAAGTCCCGTTCACCTGTCGCTGACCTACATTGGCTCCCGATCTGGCAATGGCTTGATATTAGAATTCTTATCCTTGTTGTCAAATCCCTCCATGGCCTCGCCCCTCCCTATCTCTGTAACCTCCTCCAGCCCTGCAACCCTCCGAGACCTCTTCGCTCCTCCAGTTCTGGCCTCTTGCGCATCCCCGATTTTTTTTTTAATCGCTCCACCATTGGCAGCCATGTCTTCAGCTGCCCTAAGCTCTGGAATTCCCTCCCTAAACATCTCCACCTCTCTCTCCTCCTTTTAAGTTGCTCCTTAAAACCTACCTCTTTGATTTAAGCTTTTGGTCATCTGTTCTAATATATCTTTATGTGGATCGGTGTCAAATTTTGACTGATAATGCTCCTATGACGTTTTTATTACATTAAAGGCGCTATATAAATGCAAGTTGTTGTAGTAAAAGCAAAACTCCATAGAGAAGGAATTGCTTCTGTTCGGGCTGTAGAATTCCAGAGGTTAGCTGTATGTAACAGGTACTTGACGGCAGATCATTATGGTGTCGGAGATAGCAGGATCATCCATCCTTGGGCTAGGTGTTCAGGTTGCTCTCCTTTCACAGCCACATGCCTTATTTGCCAGCCAGGTTCCTTGTAGAACTGAACATATTAATAGTGTGTGCATGGCATTGGCTAGGATAGGTTAGTTTCCCTAAGGTCACAGTTATATACCCATCACTTTGATCAATGGGTAGAATTAGTGTTGCTCCTCCTGTGTGCGATTATTGTCACTGTGCTTGAAGACAAAATCTGACAATCACCCCAGTGAACAGTGGCAGAACTTAATATGAATTACTCTGATTGGCTGGTCCGCCCTTGTGGACATTCTCCCAGTAGTTCAAGATTTTGATCATCTGAAGAGAAGTAGAATTGAGCAGAACATGCAAAAGAAAGTATTTCAACCCCTTTATGTTCCAAATTTGTTTTTTAAATTGGGGGTAACTTTTTCAATCTTTACTACCTGTAGAGAGTAAATCAGTAAAATACCAAGCATTTGTTTGTAGTGCGTGAATTTGTTTGTGATTCCATGGAAACCAAAGTGAGAAATTTGGGATGAGAAGTTCCTTTGGAGCTGCTCCCGCTCCACTGCCGTAACTTGGTCGGAAGTGCAGCGGATACCCCAAATTCACCACGAGCCTCTGATCACCATTGTGTACAGGACATTATTTTGATACGACACGAATGGCAAGGGCCGGTCTAACCACCTCCCCATGACATTCAATGACATTACCATCAACATCCTGGGGGTCACCATTGACCAGAAACTTAACTGGACCAGCCACATAAATACTGTGGCTACAAGAGCAGGTCAGAGGCTGGGTAATCCACGGTGAGTGACTCACCTCCTGACTCCCCAAAACCTTTCCACCATCTACAAGGCACAAGTAAGGAGTGTGATGGAATACTCTCCACTTGCCTGGATGAGTGCAGCTCCAACAACACTCAAGAAGCTCGACACTATCCAGGACAAAGCATCCTGCTTGATTGGCATCTACAAGATGCACTGCAGCTACTCGCCAAGGCTTCTTCGGCAGCACCTCCCAAACCTGCGACCTCTACCACCTGGAAGGACAAGGGCAGCAGGCGCATGGGAACACCATCACCTGCAAGTTCCCCTCCAAGTTACACACCATCCTGACTTGGGAATATATCGCCATTTCTTCTTCATCGCTGGGTCAAAATCCTGAACCCCCTCCCTAACAGCACTGTGGGAGTACCTTCACCACACAGACTGCAGCGGTTCAAGAAGGCAGCTCACCACCACCACCTCGAGGGCAGTTAGGGATGGGCAGTAAATGCTGGCCTTACCAGTGATGCCCACATCCCAGGAATGAATAAAAAAGGATTACTCAGCCTTTGCTAGTATGTCCTAATGAAGTTAGGCCTCTAGCTCTGCTTGTCACATGACAAACTTGTGATTTTTTTTTTACAAATCTATACTTGTACAGAACCTATAACTAGTTCACTTGATGTACACCTTTCAGAATGTGATTATAGGCACCTTATTACACTGAGTATATTCATTAAATGATTTGTAATTATAGATTCTATAGCTCCAACGTGAGCTACTCAGTATGATAAGGTGCCAAGGGGGAAAGATTGGGTATCGCCCATTTTGGGGGCGCTAATATCGGCCGGGCGGAAAGTTTAGTGCCCGGTGCTAATTATCGCCACCGACTGCAAAATTCGCCTCTGTTGCCCCTGGAGGTAATTTGCGCGCTAAATCAGACACTACACACCTCTCAAGGCACTAATGTCGGGGAGCGAGGCGCTACCTCAGAACACTACCGAAGCTCAGGCGATGTCAGTAACCATGGAAGCCAGACAGACTGGCGCCGTCCAGTTCTTAAAGGGGAGGGGCCATCTTGCTGGCCAGCCACATCCTGCTCATTGCAGCCTTGAATCTCGGCCTGGAGAGACCTCTAAAGCAATTGTGTTGGAAGCACTAATGGATAGGCCCAGGGAAAGAGCTCGCCGCTTAGGAACCTCAAAAGTGGTGCTGAGGGCCAAAACTCCTTAGGACAGCATTAAATTTTTCCAGACGTCTCTCTCCCTCTCAACCTACATGTACCAAAAATTTTGCCAACAAGAAAAGGCAGGAAGCGCCCACTTTTAAATAGTGCTCCCCCAGCCCCTTCCCAACTTGAAAACGTTCCCCTCTACCCATCGTTCCTAGCGGCAGGCGCTAAGGCAGGGGGTGTGACTCAATATCCGGTCCGGAGCGTTGCACGCTCAACTGACGTCACGATCTGCGGGCGCAGGAGATCGTGGCGGTAGTGTTTAGCGCTGCTGCAAAATGACTGGTCAATTTTGTGCGCGGCGCTAAAATCGACGCACTAAGTTCCTAGCGCCCCATTAGCGCCCCACACCCCCCGGAGGCGCTAACTGGAGGAACTAACCAACCAAATTTTTCTCCCCAAGTTTCTTAGCGCCAAGAATCTGTCCCAAGTTTATTGTTTAAAGAGTACTACTCTTGTAAAATACATTAAGCCAATTCTCTCCATGGCCAACCCCCACTTAAAGCTTGTGACTTGTGATGGTAGAAGATGTTCAGAAATTCTTAACCCATTTGCCACTTCTGTGACTTGCCACCAGAAGAATTTAAATGTGGCAGAATTAAGAATGAATATCAGCAGAGATGTATCGAAAACCTCAAAACACTTAATTATCACAAGAATTTCAACTCATTGCAATTTCTATGCTGGAATTACTTGAAATCCAATAATCAATTACAAATAACAACAGAAAATGCTGGAAAAACTCAGCAGGCCAGGCAACATCCGTGGAGAGAAATTAGAGTCGACGTTTCGGGTCGAAACCCTTTTTCAAAACTGGAAAGGAAATGAAATAGATCGAAGGCAGGGCTGCGATAGAACAAAATAAGTAGAGACATTAAGAGGTATTCAAAACCAGACGAGATGGTAATAGGACAAGTGGAGACAAAAGACGGCTCAGATTAGGTGTGAAATGTTCTGGCAGGATGAGAGACAGCTGCCATGTGGGAGAGAGAAAAAAAAGGAAAGGTCGGGGGGGAGGGAAACCCAAAACAAAAGGGTGGAAAAAATATATAAGTAAAAATGTAATAGGGGCCGAGGTTATGATCTGAAATTGTTGAACTCGATATTGAGTCCGGAAGGCTGCAAAATGCCTAATCGGAAGATGAGGTGCTGTTCCTCGAGTTTACGTTGAGCTTCCGTGGAACAATGCAAGAGGCCAAGGACGGTGAGGTCAATTACAAATCAATTACAAATAGTGTTTGTGGCAAGCACCGCATCTCTTAGAACAAGGATTCACAATTGCAGGGTATGAAGTGTATATTGGAGAACACTAATCTCCCTCAGGGAAACCACTAAGAGCTTTGTTGAATAAGAGGATCAAAAGCACTTATTTTGCTTACAGATCCTTGCGCTGTTTTGACGAGGCACTACGAGCTAGATCATGGAATGTAGCCCTCCTTTGCACTGACAAAGTCAACTGTAGGTCGGTAGTTATGGAATCTAAGCTGGAGGAGATTGCCCTCCTCATTCTGTCTGAATCATTGCACTGCAGAGTTGAACCTTTTCCCTTAATTGTTAATAGGAACCTGGGAGCCTGACCTGAATTGAACTGAAATATAACATGTTCCATCAGCGAGGGATTCGGGCCATAATGCAGTTTTAAGTGATTTTAAGAAAACAGGCAAGGCGAGCCCTCTGCAGGTTACTGTGAAGTATTACAATCCCCGTGCTCTCCTCTTGGACTACTTGGGTTTAAGTGATAACAACAGAAAACGCTGGAAAAACTCAGCCGGCCAGGGCAGCATCCGTGGAAAGAGAAACAGAGTCAACGTTTCAGGTCGAAGACCTTTCGTCAGAACTGGAAAAAAACAGGAAAAGGGATGGAAAGCAAGTAGGGGCTGGGAAAAGGGAGAGGGGATGAAAGAACAAAAGGGAAGGTCAGTGATAGGATAGAAAGCAGGAGAGATTAAGAGACATTGAGAGACATTAAGAATGAAGGACCGCTGTCATGTGGGAGGGAAGAAAAAAGCCCAGATGAAAGTGTGGATTAAAAAAAAAAGAGAAATATATATATATATTATATATGTGATAGGGGCCGAGGTTATGATCTGACAAACGGTTTAAGTAAATTGCTTCATATAGTGCTAACCTGTAATTTGGATTTACAATGCTATACTTTCACATCTGTGTTGGTGACATTTCAATATTTAGAAATGTCAGTTAACTAAAAAGGAATTCTAAGGATAGGTTTATTTAATGTAAAGTGACCTTACTCTGACCAATGACTGGTTGTAGACATGCATCACAATGGTTGCCTCAAGGCTGATCAGTATCAATCCTTACTGCCTGTAATTTTTATGAATTACGTGAGTGAGTTCTGGGCTCTACAGAAAAGCTCTTCGACTATAGATTCATAAAAAATAGAGAGGAACATCTTTCTCAAGGCTAAAGGGATCAAGGGGTATGGGGAGAAAGCAGGGTAGTGGATTTGGATGATCAGCCATGATCGCATTGAATGGCGGAGCAGGCTCGAGGGGCCGAATGGCCTACTCCTGCTCCTATCTTCTATGTTTCTAAAGGGCACTTCATTGGGGAGGGGGGTTTGTGACCACAGGACTTACCCTCGCAGTGACTTCTCTGTAAGAAATCAAATCAAACTTCACTATGACCCAAGTTGTTTCACAATCTTTCAAGTCCAGTTGTAGAATAAATTGGTTTAGAATACTGATTTTCATTATTCAGTGTTAATATATCATTTTTCACTTCAGAAGCAGTGCCATTATTCAACATCATATCTATAATTATAAATACATTTTTCTCATTTTCTTTGCAATATGCTTTAAATAAAGCTGTTCTATGCGGTATGGGTTACCCTTGTGGTACTTTTGTATGACTAAAAGTTTTTAACCCTCAGAGGGTTTGTAGACTGTAACTAAAGTAAAATACATTTGTAGGCTGTAAATAAAGTGTCAGATTTTTCCTGCATATTATAATTTCTGTACTTTGTGCAATGGATCGCTGCCTCCATTATATAATCTCCATTTATCATATTCGGTCCATTTGTGACACATGCTGTTTCCCTAATCAGGAAAGAGGCCAAGTAAAATACTGCAGCTGGGCTGGGTGCCAGATGTCTGGCCAGGTTGTCCTCACCCTCTTCCTGCTGCAGGAGAATCATTTTTATGTTCTCTTAAGCGGCTTAAGTGAGATGAAAAACTCATCGTATAAGGAATGATGTAGATAGTCATATTCCATTCCGTTGTTCTGATCCTATTCCATCTTTTGTGACCTTGCAGGCAACTATAGGTGAATCAGATAGCAAAGAAGCCAGCAAGGGTGTGAGCTGGGACCACATAAGCAGCATGCATTGGCAACTTAATCTATTTTAAACTGAAGCTTATCTTGTGCCCTTTTATTAAGTAGAGGAGTCAGGGAGCAGACTTTTATTATACACTTGAATATAAGCGTGTGACATTAGTACCACAATACAGAACTGACTACTCACATGTATGAAGATATACGATCATACAGTGATACCATTCTGATAGATGAATGATAAGTACAAATCTAATGGGGCAATATGAGTTTAATATGTTGGTTTCAATCTCTACCCAGCTCATTCACATTCACTCTTGGGTTCTCAACTCCCAATCCTCTGGCCCTCCATGTCTCACTACCACATATCACTATGTCTCTGTCACTGTTGATCTGTTCATTGAATCCCATACCTCTGCTTTCATCACTCTTATTCACATCAAATCACTCACTATCTCCCACACTTGCCAGCCCCCCTGGTACAGCCCCCATCTCAACAGTGTGAAGCTCTAGCATGCATTGCTCTCCTTAGCCACATTCTCCTATTACTCAAAGATGATCTTAGAAAGCAAGGACTACTTCACGGCGAGCTGTCTGCTCAAACTGCTTTTGCCCACACCGCCACTTTTCCTTCCAACACCTCCTTTCTCTCCCTGCTCCTGAACAACCTTCTCAACCTTCTCCAACTAATCTCTTCCGTGAGAATCCACCTCCTGATCCCTCGATCTCTTTGCACCAACTTCCAACTGCCCGATTACTTTATATGGCCCCCCCCTCTTTTTTCAGATGTTTTTAATAGATCCCTTTGCTCCCTTTCAAAATGGCCATAATTGCCCCTCGCCTGCTGAAAAGGTCCTGCTCCTCCTGGCCCACAAGGAGTGCTGTAAAAGGCACTTACCTTCTTGAGCCATCAGCTCCTGCCTCCCTTTTACTGCCGGGTTTCCCGAACCCAGGGAAACCCGGCCGGCATCTTTTGAATTTAAATCAAGTTTACAATTGCACTGAGGGAACCGATTAAAAAATGACACTCGCACGGCACAAAACCCACCGCCATAAAAATGGCGGCAGGCGCGTACGCGGTGGGTTGGGGACGCATTCGCCATTTAAAAATTCTTAACACCACACAGCCCCCTCTCGCCTATCGTGGGGGCAAGGGGGGGCCGGTAATATAGAGGCCAATCTTTCTCTAAGTGCACTACGCATTAGAGTGTTGATTCTGTTAAGTTAGCAGCAGGGTTGTAGATAATACTTAACCATTATGAACTCGTTTTATTTGTCTTTTTATGCGTGCTTTAGTCTAACATTGTAGAATATGTTCAGAATGAGTTGAGAGTGGCGGGAAATGTGTTACCAGAAGTAAGTGTGGCACTTGCAAGAAGCATGTCTATTGTGCTGGACCTTTAATATATTGGCCCGGATTTTAAGGTTGGAAAAACAGTGAGCCTATCAGTGCCCACCGTTATTAAGGAGTAAATTGGACAGCAACTTCTGGTATCCGCACATGCGCAGAAATTCAGAAGTTGCTGCCCGATTTGCCCCGCTCCTCCACAAGCTTCACTGCACCGGTACCGCGCCAAGAGACTCAGCATTCAAACACATGAAGGGCGTGAAGTTGTGGTACTTACCCACTAGAATAAAAGAAAAAAAGACTGGCATTTACATAGCGCCTTTCATGAACACCGGCCGTCCCAAAGCGCTTTACAGCCGATGAGCTACTTTTTTTTTTGAAGTGGAGTCACTGTTGTAATGTAGGAAACGTGGCAGCCAATTTGCACACAGCAAGGTCCCACAAACCGCAACATGATAATGACCAGATAACCTGTTTTTGTGATGTTGATTTGAGGGATAAATATTGGCCAGGACACTGGGGATAACTCCCCTGCTCTTCTTCAAAATAGTGCCATGGGATCTTTTACGTCCACCTGAGAGAGCAGACGGGTCCTCGGTTTAACGTCTCATCTGAAAGAGGCCACCTCCGACAGTGCAGCACTCCCTCAGCACTGTGCTGGAGTGTCAGCCTAGATTTTTGTGCTCAAGTCCCTGGAGTGGGACTTGACCCTACAACCTTCTGACACTGATACCAACTATAGATACCCACTAAACATGCCAGAAAGAGTTAGTTGTAGTTGAATTTTTAACAGTGTGATAAGTCTTAATTACTGCCAAGCAACTTCTCCGGCACTGAAAATTTACTTTTACAAGTGTGGAGTCTCATTTCCTTCAGTTTTTAATTATTGGAGATTTTTAAAAATTAAATAAAACTTTTTTTTACTTTTTCTCTGTCTCTTTCATCTCTCTCTTAATCCCATCTTTCTTTCCCTCTCTTTATTTCGCTTTCTGTACATAATTTTATATTGCATTAAATATTCTAGCTTACACTTCCTGATTTAGACACTGCGTGTCTCAGTAAGGATTTTTCAATCTGATTGGTTGAAGAGACACGCTATTGCTTGCACTGTTCACACAGGTCTCCGATCCCCTGTAGAGGGTGCCGCGCTGTTTCAGACTCCCGATGACCATAAGTTGCCGCAAAAAAGCCCACGAAAAATTTGTGGGCAGCTATAAGTGTAATGAACCGTGCGCGGCGTTCGTTCGCTGCTGACTGCAAAATCCAGGCCATTATGGATAGATAATGGCCCAGAAATTCCGTCCGCAGGCCTCTCATGGGCGGAGGGCTGCGATCTAGAAAAATCTGCGCTTGGACCGGAGGGCTCCTGGGAGTCGCAGAGTTCCATTCCTGGGCCTCTCCAAACTGTCGGTGCGCAGGGCCCACGTATCCCAGAGGCGCAGGTAGTTTGCAGCGTCCCTGGGATCACATGGGCCATGGGGAGCCAATCAGAGAAGGGAATCTCCCTTCATACATTTGACAGGAAGACCTGTCAAATATATGAATAGAGATCACCACCAAAAACATAGTAAAACTCTAAATAATTTTTTTTTTTAATCACATTTTTAAAATGACTTTAAATTACAATAAATTAAGTATTTTAAACACAAATTTTATTTTTTGAAAAAAAATTAAAGTTTTTAACGGGGCTAAAAATAAACTTACCTTTCTTCAAAGTATTTTTAAATGATAAATCAGTGGAATTTAAAAAAAAAACTTTTTTCAACTCTTATCCTGGTAAAAGCAGGCCTTACTTACGTCTGCTTTTACAGGCGCAAGAATTGTAAACGTTTTCTGCGGGCGGAGGGTCTCCAAAAAAATGGAAGTCTCCGCCCGCAGAGGCCCTGCTCCCGGGCAGGCGGAGGATCTGTCAAGAGCTTTCTTGACAGATCGGAAATGCCGGTTTCCAGTGCATGCGCAGTGCGCGCCTAAAACCGGCATTTCCGTTGGCCCTACGGGTGGGTACACAGCCGTACACACCAGTAGGGACTGGAATTTCTGCCTCATTGAGAAACACACAGTTCAGATAGTAATTTTAAAAAAATTCAAAGATATAAAATATTAGTATTTTTGTACTGGAGCACATTTGAAAATAAAAATGTGTTAATAAATAAGTATAATTGTAATTATTTGTTGTAGAAAAAGAGGCAAGGTTAGCTGCTCTACAAATACAGTCTGCCATCTTGAGGCCATATTGAGCCAATACATTTAGTGATGTTGAAATAGCTTGGAGATTAAAATACTCAAAAAAATTGTGTGCATGTATACCTGTGTGCTTGTGTGTATATTAGAAGTGAATGTACATATATTCTGAGATTGTTTATCAATTGTAATCCACAAGGTAATTGCTCATTTTGTGATAACCCTATAAATACAGAATTAGACTGATGAGTACATAGTGCTTTAAGTCAGAACGTAGGTACAGTAGTATTTCTTTGCTTTACCCATAATCTGACCCTGTTATAACATCATTGTATTTCTTAAAAGCATCTCCCTGAAATGCAGTAACATTTCAGTGGGAAGCTTCAAAAGGCTGAGCCATTAAAAAGGAAAGTTTGGGAACGTGCTCAATACCATGATACAATGTGGGAAGCGAAACGAGCGGTTGATTGGATGATCATGTTAACCACTCAGGATTCTGTCTTGTAGTTTATGATCAAGCTCCTCAAGCATATGTTATCTGGTCATTATCACGTTGCTGTTTGTGGAAGCTTGCTGTGCGCAAATTGGGGCTGCTGTGTTTCCCACATTACAACAGTGACTTCAAAAAAAAGTACTTCATTGGCTGTAAAGCGCTTTGAGATGTCCGGCAGTCGTGAAAGGCGCTATGTAAATGCAAGTCTTTCTTTCTTTCTATAGCCTTGCAACATGTTCCAAATAATTGTTTGTTGTCAACTTAATAAGATTCCCTCTCACTGAACACTGCATTCCTTATTAAAAAAAATAAACAGACAGCATTATATTTGTGTTGAAATCTGCCCTGGGTGCTTATCGGGCTGTTTATTCCAAAGAATGGAATAAATTGCTTAAGCTGAGAGATCATTCAAAGGGAAGTTCTCGTCTGGTAAATTGTCTTGGAAGAAAGTGCTCCTCTGAATGATCTCTCCTCCTAATTAACTCAAATATTTAAATTGCATGCACGCTATTTCATAACTGACTAGCTTCTTCCTATGTTGCTGAAATCTATTTCTCACAAAAAGCTACTCTCTGGTAGGAGTTTGAATTCATTTACATTACGCTAAGGATTTATATTCAAATTTAACATGCTTGCTTTACAATTACTCAAATTAGTAGTAATTCCACAATTCTTTCACATTCCCCAAGCACTTTCTGGCTTGTTCTTTAATAATCCTTGCTCGAATGGTGGTGGCGATGGGGAGCAGATTGGTGGATAGTTACTTGTTCACAGACTATGTAAGGGCGAAGTACGTAGCCTCGTGATGTCAAATTGTTGAGCGTGGGGATTTCAGCCATTTTGCACCTGTAGATTCTCTAATCCAAATAATGGGGAATATACACTTTAAAATGGATGCACGTGCTGCTTTTGTAAATCTGAGAAAGTAGCACCTCAGCAGACAGCAACAACTTCTTCAGTTCAAGAATTTAAATTAGAGTTGAAAGACAAAAAGTGCCTTTTCAATTAAAATACCTTTAATTAGGTGTTTAAATAGCTGCACAATACTGCTCGCTTGGTGACTATGAATAGTTTCAAAAAACAAAATGATACAGATTCTATTAATTAAAGGAGGCAAAAGTTTTTGCTCATTTGAGGCCATATTTGGCAGTGTTACAATGCCGACTTGACACCAATTTTAACCTGTCATCCAGGCACAGTTCCCATAACTTCCCCTGATTGGGGGGGATCTAGAACGAGGGGTCACAGTCTCAGGATACGGGGTAAGACATTTAGGACTGAGATGAGGAGAAATTTCTTCACTGAGGGTGGTGAACCTGTGGAATTCTCTACCACAGAAGGCTGTGGAGGCCAAGTCACTGAATATATTTAAGAAGGAGATAGATAGATTCCTAGACACACAAGGCATCAAGAGGTATGGGGAGAGAGCGGGAATATGGTATTGAGATAGAGGATCAACCATGATTGAAGGGCTGATTGGCCTACTCCTCCTATTTTTCTATGTTTCTATGTTTCTTGCACCATTATTACTTCTGTAACCTGTCCATTCAAGACTGAATCCCCCCTCTGTCACAAATGATTTCAACATCCTTTAATCATATGTATTTAGCTGTACAAGTTATTTGATATGGGTACAATAATTAAATTTGAATTAACAGTATGGTCTACATTATGGATTATTTGGGCTACAATTGTTTTTCAAGGAATAATGATCTCTGACAAAGTGGTTTATTAGATTGAAAGAGAAAATTGCATGGTCACCATAACCTGACAGTGAGATCAAGGCGAGTTCACATGACTGTCTGATATGGCTAATTAAAAACTCACAGATGATCACACTGGTGGGTGGAGGGTTGGACGAGGAGATGCTTAGCTATTCTGAGAGCTTTTTTAAAATTGAGAAACCTTGCTGAAGGGCCAAGGCCCACAGCGCAGGATACTTCTAAGATGGAAAAGGGAAGCAGAGCAGACAAAATAAATAAAGACGTTCTGGTTAGCCAGTGCCAAGCTGGGGTTTTCAAAGCCTGAAGATTGTAACTAGGAAAGAAGACAGGTAATGATCCTCAATTATGAGATAAAAACAGAAAATGCTGGAGATACTCAGCAGGTCAGGCAGCATCTGTGAAGAGAGAAACAGAGTTAACGTTTCAGGTCGATGAAAGATTGTGACGAAGGGTCATCGACCTGAAACGTTAACTCTGTTTCTCTCTCTGCAGATGCTGCCTGACCTGCTGAGTATTTCCAGCATTTTCTGTTTTTATGTCTAGAAACTCCATTGTGCCCTGACAATAGCTCCTCTAATGAGAAGCTTGTTTATGTTTTCTCATTGAATTTCCTCTTACTTTAGTCTGTCTATTGTGCAGCGTAACAACTCTATAGATCATGCATGCCATATATTAATTCCTCAAAATGAAATATTTTGGACATGGAACTTCCCAGTAATGATCGCTGATCAATTTGTGATGAATTGATAGTAATGAGGCCATTTACTCTCCGCCATTAATGTCATCACACAAGGACACAGAGCACTTTGACAGTTGGCATCCGCACACACAAGGCAAATAAAATTCCTGCATAATATTGTGAACCATTACAAATATTTCAGTTCTAATTAAGTCGTTATCACCACAAAGTGGAATGTTGGATTCTATTTGATGTCTTTTATCTGAAAAAGGGCAGAGAAGAATGCCCCTCACAAATTACTAGTCACTAGTGCCCTCCATCGTAAAGCACTGAATCTTAGGACACCAGTTGATTTAATCTATTTGTTACACTTTTTAAAAACATTCATTCCACTTCAGCTGCAGGAAACAGCAAGTCGCTGCACTTCAAGTAATTGTTTTTGTATGAAGTATAGCCCATTTCAGTGAGTGCTGGCCAAGGGAGTCCCCCATATTATGCATAATATATATCATTTGCTAAATTGGCTTTGAAGTGACGACCTCCAACAGTTTAGTTCTCACGCCAGCCTATTGATTAAAATGTCAGTATCCTGCTTATTGTACAAAGGCTTTTAAAAGGAAAGTAGTGGATAAATGTTTTGAAAAAAGGAACATTTAAAAGGATTTGTAGAAGGCACAGGGAAATGGGACAGCACTTTCAGAGAGTTGATGCAGGCGCAAGGGGAAATTGGCTGTACAATTCTATGATTCTATGTTGAAAGGACAGATCTAGCATCCCGTTAAAAATGGTCTTAAAATGAGACATAGGCCACATTCAGATTTCTTCTGGGATCTCACTGGGTGACATCCTGGGTCTGTGAGGGCACTTGTCTAGGAAGTGTCTTTGCAATTTCATTTAATAACACCTTCAGTTATATTTGATAATTTATTTCATTCAAACAAGTCATCAGCACCACAATTTTAAAGACAAAAGGCAATGGCTTTTCGGAGGTTAGAATGTCCCGTCAGCCTGTTAATGATAAGCCTCCATCTTCCATCACTCTAATCAAAGCGACACACTACAGGGTTAAACCGAACAAAATCGGCGCTAAGGAAGGCAAATTAATCCTCCATAGAAAAACTATCAGTGGATTGTTTAAATTGTTGGAGACTGAATGTGTTTGGGGCAAGGATGTTTTAGTGCATAACCGTCACACAAGTGTAAACATTTTTTGGAAAGCAATTTGGAATTATTTTCTATGATTCAAAATTTGAGCAGTAATGAATTATCTTAGTTACCTATTTAAAGAGGACAACTTACCATGAATACCTCTCTTTAAAAACTCGTACCATTATAAGGAGTTTAAGAAATTACAGGACCCGAAAAAACCATTTAGGTCCATCCAGAAAATCAACAACTGCAGTAAATTGCATTTTTCTAGCTTGAATTATTGTTTGTTTTTGCCAAATGCTTGTCCAATCCCTCTTAAAATGACTGATGTTATCAGAAATAAAAACAAAATGCTGGAAATACTCAGCAGGTCAGGCAGCATCTGTGGAGAGAGAAACAGAGTTAACGTTTCAGGTCGATGACCCTTTGTCAGAACTGGAAAAAGTTGGAGATGGAACAGGTTTTTAAGCAAGTGTAGGGGCAGGGAAAGGGGGGAGGGGAGGAAAGAACAAAGGGAAGGTCTGTGATAGGATGGAAGGCAGGAGAGATTAAGAGACAAAAGGGATGATGGTGCGAGGCAAAAGGAGATGGTAATGGGACAAGTTAAGCAATAAATGATGGCTCTAGATGAAGTGTAAATGGCGATGACGGAATGAAAGGCAGCTGCCATGAGAGAGAGAAAAAAATGGGGAAAAAAAGATAGGGGCAGAGGCTATGGTCTGAAATTGTTGAACTACTGAGTATTTCTAGCATTTTCTGGTTTTATTTCAGATTTCCAGCATCCGCAGTATTTTGCTTTTGTATTCGTGTTATCAGCCTTGGTTGCCTTCCAATGCAGTCCATTCCCAACATTCTCCATCCTCTGTGTAAAATAGTTATATTTGATTTGTCTGACCCCCTTTCCTCTAAATATCTTCAACCTTTTTAAAATAAATACAGATGAGGGAGGCCATTTAGTCCACCTGGCCCAGCCGTCCATTGACACCAGAGATTTCACCCATCGTAGCATTTCACTGTCTGTTGAATGATTCACAGTTTTTACCTTCTGTACTCTATCCAGAAGCTCATGTACTCTTCCTAGCATCAGTTATGAACTTTTCCAGTTATTATCCATCTCCTCGTATCCTGCAGTGCTGGTTCCGCTTAAAAGAGTGTTCCAGACTTTACCTTTTCCATTCTACCTAGGTTGTTATGTAAGGTAGCCTCTCATTCGCCTCTTTTCAAGGCTGAAAAGTCTGACTTTTTTCTAGCCTTTCCTCTTAACTCCCAGTTACTGTTAGTACTCAGGGCGGGTTCGAAAGGACCATGCACTGCACCTTTATTTTTATGTGTACCAGTACAGTCTTATTACAGCTGTGCATATTTTGTGATTTTTTTTTTAAATGAGACTGTTCAAGCGTGTTTGTACAACACGTCAAAACAGCTTTATATTTTACTAGCTTATCTCCCATGACATTGCCCATAGATCGTCTGAGATCTGCAACATGGTTGTAACGTTTAGCTGCTTCCTTGGCCTGTCCTTTTAAGGGGAACCTGTGGGGGGAATGGTCTAAATAGGCCGGAGAGGAATTTGCAGATGACAAGTGTTAATACATTTCTGACTCCTGAAAAAAACCCAGCATGCCGTTCTTTTTTTCTGTCCTTTTGAAGTATGATGTCTGGAGTATCGTGGACACTCTCAAAGCATTTGTAATGTGGACTATCATTGTAGCTGGTCTCCTTTGATTCCAAGAACCATGTAAGATTTCCAGCCCTTGGCAAATGTTCTGGTTCTGCACAGGTGCAGGGTCTCTGATTCTAATTCTGCATTAGTGCTCCTATTTTAAAGAAAACTTTCCAGCCTCTAAGGTTTATTTAAATTATAACATTGACCCTACTAATGCAGAACTCATAAAACAATGTAGTAATGAATTCAATTAAAGGTGATCAACAAGTTAAAAATCAGTACGGCAATCCATGTCCAGCTGCTTTTAATCTGGCAAAAATGTGCAACGGAGTCTCCAACCACTGTTTCTGTCTCCCACTAGGTTATTACGTAGACCCGCCAGCACAGAAGCAGGCCTTTCGGCTCAACCGGTCGGTGTTTCTACGCACACGCCTCCTTCTCCTTTAATGATCTCTTCCCACCCTGCCCCTAGATCCCTCTATTTTCTTCTCCCTCACGTATGCATCAAGCCTCAAATTAAATGTGTCAGTGCTATCTGTTTCAACCACTCTGTGTAGCAGCAAGCTCCACATCATCACCACTCTGTAAAGATATTCCTCCTAAATTATTTATTTGCTATGTTAGTGGCTGCCTTATGATTATACTCTCTTGTTCTGGACTCACCAACAAGTGGGAACAGTTTTTCCACATCCACCCAATCGAACCCCTTCATTATTTTGAAGACTTCTATCAAGTTGCCTCTTAGCCTTTTCCAGAGAAAAGACACCAGCCTCCTCAATCGTTCCTGATAGTTGCATCTTCTCGATTCCATCGATTCGGTCACATACTTGTAAATCATTTCTGAGCTTTTGCCCAGTGCTTCAATATCCTTCTTGTAGTATTCCTCTCTCCCAGTAAATGCTGCCCTTACCCAAACTAGTATCCTTCATAGTGATGCTACGTATCTTTCCTGAGAGATATCTGCCCTCACCCATCCAGCTAGCCTCTCACCATGACCACCATTGCACAGAACCAGAAAGTGAGTCTCCTCAGCCAGCCAGCCTCTTGCACCCCAAGGCAACACTGACTTGTCTGTTCATTCCCTTACCAAGATAGCCTATTGTTCTACAAGGTAAAATTGATCCAAGTCCCATTTGTGATCTTCTCTGAGGCAACCACTACACAATTATGGTCCCAAGGCCACCACCAATCTCCAAGATGCTGTATCCCTTAAAACTCTCATTTAAACCAACGCTGTATTCCCTCTACCAAGCCTCTGGATTCAGTTCCAGCATTGTTGCTCTTCTCTTCACACCTGCTCATCCACTCAGGCAGACCACTGATGCTTCATTCCAATACCACAGCATCCCTGTCTAAAGTTACTGAGGGGGAGGAAGTTTCCACTAGTTTTGCACCCCGATTCCAGTGCACTCCTGGCAGAATCGTCCAAACCAGCACAAAATATCGGGGAATTTAAAACGCTGATGAGTTCTACCAAAAGCAGTTACGCCCATATTTTTCGCGGTCTTTTCTGCTGGTTCAAGATTCAATTTGCCAGAATCAGGCCACACCCCCAAGTCAAAATTGCAAGATTCGCCATTGCGCTGGTTCGAGAAGGCTCTTCAAATTGCGCTCATTTTCTTAGGCGCACAGGCACCAATAGGCATGTTTTAGAAGTTTTTTTTATGTTAAAACTATTTAATTTACTAAGAAACTGACTTAGTACAGCAATGAAGTTAGTAAATGGTTCAGAATTTTTTTAAGTCATTTTCAGTGATTTTACGTTGGTTTACTCACAGGAGGGGGACTGGAAACCCTTATTAAAAATGCTTATTTTTGGTAAACCCATTTTCAGCTGTATTAATAAAACTACACCCAGTTACCACTCTTAAATACATCAAGGAATACTTTTTAATGGAAAGAAGAAAAAAAGAACCGATTACGTTCTATTACGCTGCACAATTGCGGTGGTTTTAAGATTTTAAGTTTGTGATTATGCAAATGCTTTTTAGCGGAAATTTGAACTGTAACCTAACCAGTGCAACTTGAGCGCATTTTAGGCACAATTTTCTAATTGCGCCCAAAGCAGAAACTCTACCCCCGCCATGTCTTCTCTTCAAGCTGCCACACATTTAATGTACACGTGCCTCAGTTTTGGTATGCTGTTAAGAACATAAGAAATAGGAGCAGGAGTAGGCCATTCGGCCCCTCGAGCCTGCTCCACCATTCAATGATCTTCAACCTCAACTCCACCTTCCTGCACTATCCCCATATCTCTTGGTTCCCTTAATATCCAAAAATCTATCAACCTCTGTCTTACATACACAACGACTGAGCCTCCACAGCCCTCTGGGGTAGAGAATTCCAAAGACTCACCACCCTCAGTAAAGAAATTTCTAATCATCTCAGTCCTAAATGGCTGACTCCTTATTCTGAGACTGTGACCCCTGGTTCTAGACTCCCCAGCCGGGGGAAACATCCTCCCTGCATCTACCCTGTCGAGCCCTGTAAGAATGTTGTGTGTTTCAATGAGATCACCTCTCATTCTTCTAAACTCTAAAGAATATAGCCCTAGTCTACTCAATCTCTCCTCATAGGACAATCCTCCCATCCCAGGAACCAGCCTGGTGAACCTTTGTTGCACTCCCTCTATGGCAAGTGAAAAAATTAAGATGGTCTCTAGAATAGTAATTTCAGGGATAAATACTTATTACTTTTTTTTAATGTTTTAAACACTTGCAAGTACAATGTAAAACAAAGAGCAGTGGAAATAACTGGTTTATTTTAAGTGTAAGAAGCAATTGTGTCTTTCTCGCAAGTATTTTAAATTGGATGCTTCTCTTTTGTGTATGCCTGTACAAAATGAATCATTTTTCCAGCTGCTTTTCTCCATGGATTATGGGCCTCCTTTTATTCCACTATAAGGTTAGATTGAAGGCTCAATTCTTTCCACTTCAGTAGCTGAAATGGAAAAAGTGACATCTATGTCATATGAGCAAGCCTTTCGATATTGTAAATACTAAAGCTCTCACTATTAAAATGCACCACTACGCAAATTTTTTTTTCACTGAGAGTAGTGATCACAGCAGAAGTGTAACTGACCAGGCCATTTGTCTCCTTCAGTCTTTTAGAGTCAGAATGTTCATTAATAAAAGCTTGGTCAGCAAGCACCTGCTTTCTTTAAACAAATAACATCTTGTGATAAGGTGTAAGTAGTGTCAGCAATCCTGGTGGGAAAAGAACGTCATTGGAATTTAACCATTCAACCACCACAACCTATGTGAGTTCAGAAATGGCAAATTTAATGAACTTCCTCTGTTAAAAGTCTTAACTTGCAAGGTATATTGGTTTGTGCCATGTTATAGTTTTATACTTGGTGGATCTCACCCTAATGCCTGGTGTAATATTTTCCATGTTTTTGGCACATGTTGAACGGGCCTCTTTTGTTTTGACACTAAGAGGGTAATTTTAACCCAACTCGCCAGGCGGGAAACCCCCGGGATTGACTGGAACGCCGGTTTCACACCCCGCCCAATATTACTCGCCACTGACTTTAATGAGGAGTAAAATTGGGCGGGGTGAGGAGCCAGCATGGCACCCAATCGCGTCAGCTTCCCGAAGGGCAGGTTCGGTTAGAATTGCCCTGTAAGGCTCGACCAGATAGGGACAATGTGTAAGTTTTTCTTGCCCTGCCTTTTCTTTGAGCACTTTGTTCTCCACTTTTGATATTTACAGTTTTTTTCTGCTTTGTTCTTTTACAGAAAAGCCAGAGCTGGTACAACGTAAGTCTTCCTGTTTAATATCTATGTTTTCTTTGTGTTAGTCGTCCATCAGAGCACAAATGATCCCATTTGACCGCTGTAAGTGATTTTAGTCAAATCTAATTTTCTCATAATTGCATGTGCTCACAAATTAATAAGCTTCGGTGTAAATTGAACATGCTGCATGAGTGAATAATTTAGATCTAATACATTGTAATGACAGGTCATTGAAAGACCAATCTCAGACTGAAGTTTCTTTTTCCAGTAGTGTTACAGCACGAGGCTTTTTGAATCAATTTGGCCAAGGAATCTTGCACGTGTTGAGTGTGCAACGTTTCAAGAGGCAGGTTCCTGTTGACCGCCTTATGCTGTATCAGCCTCTTGTTATCACAAGGAGAGCCACATGTTTCAAAAAAAAAACTTCTGGGCTTGAGAGCGATTTTTCCATTCCTGTTGCAGTGCCAAGCGCAGCAGTGAGACCCTGCAAGAGAATGCACTGGTTATTATTGTTGACCGTGACAGGAATGGGCAAAGCATAAATAGGTGTCAGTGACCATAAATGCCTCGACTGCATTGTTGGTGCAACAGGCTGACTCTCAATCTGATTGCTGCAGCTCCCATTTACTTTGCTGTCTCAACCTTTCAAGTTGGGCTGCAGTTGCAGTGAAACTGGCCGGACTGAAACCGTGCATCTGCTGAACATCCATGTGGTCCATTAATGCATCTCTGTGGCTCACGTCTCACTTGGACTTCAGTTGCAGGGATTGTTTTAATTTCTTTCACAACACGGGTCAGCTCATGTGAGCAGCACGTTTGGCTATTGTTTAAGGGCCTGCTTTGCCACTGACTTTTTTTGACTTCTCTGGAACAGTCTAGAATGTTTCCAATAGTGGCTCCGTGTTTTAGATCTCCCCATCATCCAGCAGCTGAGAGAGCTGTTAATTGTTCATATTTACCACTATCAGCAGCAAATGCAGCTTCCTTTCAATGAAGAAGTTTTTCTACAATGAGTTCACAAAATGAATTTTAATCAGTGGTACTAATGATGCATGCTGAAATGATGACCTCATCACATTGCATTGTTTACTAACTTCGCTTTCTTGCTTGCATGCAAGTACATCAAATAGTGTATGCTTAAAAGAATTTTATTGGTGTCTTGAGCAATGCATTATTGATTACATTAACCAATAGTTATGCTTCATTATATTCAGCATTACAATGTTAAATACAGTTTTTAACACCATAAGACAGAGTATAGTTGCATCTCTCCCCCTGTGCATGTTATGTGAATGATGCTAGTGTTAAATTGCACTGGGTATTTACTCCCTGATATCAAAATAGACGTTAAATACACTCGATCTTACAGTAATGAAAAAGGACAATTAAAAGCTGTAGAGAATATTCAGATTGCATGCCTGGTTTCTTAACAAAAGGTAACCCAAGTGTCACGACACCCAGGAACAAACACTGCGTTTCTACACTCGTTGCATGTAAAGGAATCCGATGTTCAAGTACTGTAATTTGGCATAAAAACCTAGAAGCAGTTAAAATGCCAGTTTCTGAGCACAGCACATCGCATGCACTAAAAACAGTCTGTGGATATACCATGTGAGATTTCTATGCAAATTCTGTTTAACGAGGTAGACATTTTGTTGCCGTATTATAACAAATGATAGAATATGCTGAACGGACGCCTAGAGTTTGATCATTTTAAACAGTACCGGTAAAATAGAGGCTGGCTTTTTAAAGCTGATTGCTGTAGTTTTATGCCAAACTATAATGTCCCCTAATGCTCCTACTGTAGAGTTTGTATCTAGGATGACAAAGGCAGGGTTTAAGATTAGAACTAACAAGATATTATCAAAATTATTGTTATAGTAACTTCTATGGGACTGATATTTACTTGAGACTGAACTCTTTATAATATATGTTTAAAGGACCATTGTCATTAGCAGAAGTATCTGTGTTACATCTTTGAAAGTATATAGTTGTTGCACCTGTCCCCAGGACTTCTGACACCTGCCCTCTCAGAGGCTCCAAACTAGACCACGGTTGACGGACCTTTTTCATTTGTTCACAAAGCCCACCACATAATAATTGCATAAACCTCCTCAAAACCACACCATGCTGTCGCTTGTGTGTGACATCATGATGCTGGAACGCTGCGCGGCTCCTCCTGACATTTCGTCCTTCCCAACTGCAGGTTTGCCAAAAACAGTTTGTGACAGCATTGTTCCTTCAATATCAATACTCCTGCACACCAGAAGGGTCGGCGACCAGAGGGCACAGATTAAAGGTCATTGGCAGACGGACCAGGGGAGGAGATGAGGAGAATTTTTTTTACGCAGCGACTTGTTATGATCTGAAATGTACAGTCTGATAGATTGGTGGAAGCAGATTCAATCATAGCTTTCAATGGGGAATTTGATAAATACCTGAAGGGGAAAAATTTGCAGGGCAATGGGGAAAGGGCAGGGGAGCAGGACTGTTTGGGTAGCTCTTTCAAAAGGCCGGCACAGGCACAGTGGGCTGAATGGCCTCCTTCTGTGCTGTATTAGTCTATGATTTAAACAACGTGAAGGCATGCAACCCCCCTAGATTCTGGCATTTGATACTAACTTTTTTTAACCTAGTGACCCATTACATGTTTCAGTAGAACATTAGGTGAAATCAGACGGTGATACAGATGCATTCATATGAAATTCCTCTCTTAGAACATAAGAACATAAGAAATAGGAGCAGGAGTAGGCCAATCGGCCCCTCGAGCCTGCTCCACCATTCAATAAGATCATGGCTGATCTGATCCTAACCTCAAATATACTATCACTCTCCATCCCACCCGAACCCATGTGATCTCCCGAGAGAGGCGAAAAACCAGATTTTTAAAAAAAACAATGGCCAATTTGGGAGAAAAAATCTGGGAAATTCCTCTCCGACCCATCTAGGCGATCGAAACTCGTCCAGGAGATCACTCTGTCCCTATATTTTCTACAGTACTTACCTTCTGTAAAGGCGATCTCCACCCCAGCCAGGAACAGCAATAAAACCATCTCCTGAAATCTAACAGAATTACAACACAAGAAGTAGGAGCAGAGCCAGGCTACACAGCCCCTGGGCCTGCTCCGCTACCCACAGGGCCACGACCATTCCGAACCTAGACTCATGTCCAATTTCCTGCCCGCTCCCCGTAACCCCGTTTTAATAAAGAGCTTTTGGATAAAGAAGTCGACGTATGTAATGGGGAAATGCGGTTGGACCCAGCATCTCTCATAATTCCGGAAGATTTCATAGCCTGAGGAATTGCATGTGGCTCACGGATGATTTACTCTGAATTTCCCCCCTATTGTTGTCCATGTGCACACACACACTCGTTTTACAACGATTAAAACATAACTCCTGAGTCTGTGAAAACTATTAAGGTGTAAAATTGGTTGCGCACCTTTGAAGTTGTGAAGAAGCTGCTGTGATAACAGGTCACAGAAAGAAAATATATCAATCGGTTTAAGAATGCAGGGAGCAGATGATTTTGTTCATTCAGCTCACCCTGTTATTTGGGTCGTTGTGCAGGGCCCACTGCAACCATTTTCATCCCCTCCGATCACAGCACTGAACCTGCGCATTCCGCTTCTGCTTGAATCAGGAGCGTTCTGAGTGTTTCAGCCAAGACCTGATTAATTTGCGTCATTCCACCACCTACACCTCACCTTCTGGATCTATACAGCAGAGGGCAGCATAATAGTACCATTTCAAGACCCCGTCAAATGACCTCACTGGAAATTACTCCATTTTCCATGAAAGATGATTTAAAAAGCTTGATGTACTGCACATGCAAATCGTGATTGTAATTTACAAGAACACTGCAGTTTGTGAACTCATTCTTTCATGATGCAGTTCGGGTCTTTCAGAGATAACTGCCATAACATTGTATTGAAGACAGAAGTTGACCGTGAGATTATAATGTTAAGAAGTTCAATAGGTCATCAGCTGTAATGACACTGCAACCAAATTCAGCTGCTGCACAAGGGAGTTGCTTTTGACAATGAAAGTGTAGGAGCCTCGTCTAACAAGTCACAGCTTCTGATTTGCTTTAAGCTGTTCAAGCACATACAGGACAAAGATGAGTGTTGATCTTTTGTTTGTGCAGTAGGTCCAGATTTAATTCAAATTTTAATACACCGTGCAAGAGTCCGTGCAGTGACTGTTGGCTTACGATGCTCTTGAGTGGTGACGCTGATTAGTACAAGTTAAACACTTCCACCATTTTGTTTTGAGTGCACTCTGGTAGCTGTATCATCACTTGAGTTCTGCCCCTTTCCTCATAAACAATTAAGAATCAGATGGGTGTGTGTAACTCCCTCCAGTATAGCTCGCCTTCATACCATTAGACTACTGGGAATGGGAATGTGCCCCGTTACCCAGTACTGACCAGATTCATTTCCCCTCAACAAAATACAAAATGAAAACAGTCGAAGTCTGTGAAAGGGGACAGTCTCGTTGTAAAGAAACATTTTCTTTTACAAGCATTATATAGTATTTGGTGAAGTCTGGGATGTCCAAACTTCTTGTCTTCAAGGACTGCATCTGTGCCTGTCATGAAGCCTCGGGAACTACAAATAAAGTTTAAACCTAAGGTCCCATTTAATTTTCTTAAACTTAAAGTTACTGACATGAACGAATCTCGGTGTTCTGATTTAGGATTTATCCAGTAATGAGGCAACAGTGCTAAGAACAGGCCTCTCGAAACCTCCAGCCCCACAAAATTCAAAGAGGATAAAGCAGCAAATAATAGGGGCTGGGTTACCTGGGCTTTCAGGGTGGGATTGACTGGGCAGCCCACAGCCTGAAGTTTCCATACCCCTGATTTAAATGTGCCTATTAAATGACATGTACTATATTCGATTTCCCTAAAACAAACTGCATTGGATAGACCTTGGAAAGTGCTAATATTTTAAGCAGAGGAGTTGGAGTTTACTGCTTCTGCTTTTGCTCGTCCACGATTTTCTGCCCATTCACTTTAATAGACGAAAAATCTCAAGGTAATGAGTGCCGAAATGGAAAATCCACTTTGTGTGGAACTGTATTGGCCGAACAGCAACAATACCATCCACCTCTAGGTGGTGCAAAAGTACGCACCCAGAGGTTTCTGTGTTTGAATCTGTCGCAACATAGGAACAGGACTGGGCCTTTCGAGCCTGTTCAACCATTCACTTATTAGATCATGGCCGATTTGTACCGTCATTCCATTTACCCACCCTTTTTCATATCCCTCGACACCCTTACTGAACAGAAATCTATCAATCTCAGTCTTGAACATGTCAAGTGACCCAGCGTCCACAGCCTATTGGGGAGCGAGTTCTGAATTTTTGGAACCCTTTGTGTGAAGAAGTGCTTACTGATTCCACATCTAAACAACTTGGCTCTAATTTTAAGATTATGCCCCCTTGTCCTGGATTCTCCCACCAGAGGAAGCAGTTTCTGAGTAAGCATAATAATGGAAAGTGGTAGATGACTTTATGTCGGTTGCATTTTTGTTGTCATTAGCTCTGTGCCACTCTGTAGTTTAGCAGCAATTTTTAGCATCGCTAAGGTGTTCAGATCACCTACTGAACCAATCTGGATTGGTCCAGTCCGCATTAACTTTACTCTGGCAGCTGCCAGGCATCAAAGACTGAGTCGATGATGATCTGTCCCTTCAACCCAAATACAGATTTTCCTGAAATTATTTTGTATCTATGGAGCACAGCAGATTTAATTTGTACCTTGTTCAGACTGAATCTTGAAGCCTCTATTCAGACTTTGCAGTTAATTTAGTGACATTGCTGTCCTGTTTACAATTTTTTTTTGGAATTTGGTAAAATGGTTTGTTCAAATTCACTTCTTTCTTTCACTCCTGTTTTCTCCCAGAAACAATGACTCATTCTGGGGTGGGCTTCCATGGATACCTGCCTGCTTCTGATATCTTGCTCAAGTGACCATTTTTCATATAGGTAGTGCATTTTATGCTATTCCAACATGGACCATCCCAGTTGAGCCTCACTTGACATCCTCAAAACATGCACTGTCCAGGAGCAGTGGATAGAAGTGAGCAGCTGTGGGTGTACCATGGATGATTTTTCTCCTCCCTGGCCCAGGGCACTGAGCCCAGCTGTAGTAGCCCTCCCCTTACCCTAGCTGTGACCAACTAACTCAGCACAGACTGAATGATGGTTGATTTCAGATGTTCAGATTTATACAATCCAAGAACCTCTGTTGCTCAAAAAGTATCTCAGTGCTTGTGTCAGACTTGTCAGTGCTTGTTTGAATAGTACTTGAGAGTTGGGTATCTAAGTGTACAGTAATCAAATCTAATGCTGGGACTCAAATGACTGTTAAAAATGGTTTAAAATTTGTTTTCGACCTCTGCACTTATTGTTTGTTTACTTTCATATCTTAACACTCTTCCCTTAGAGAAAAGCATGAAGCAGTGAAAGGATTTACAGGCTGACTGACACTCCTTCCCTGACCCTCTTTATATCAGTCCTATACGACAGGGGTGGGAGGGTTATGGGCTCCCACTGCTCCTGGAGAGTGCATGTTTGAGGATGTCCGGTGAGGCTCAACTGGGATGGTCCATGTTGGAATAGCATAAAATGCGCTACCATTATGATAAATGGTCACTTGAGCAAGATATGCGAAGCAGGCAGGTATCCATGGAAGCCCACCCCAGAATGAGTCATTGTTTCGGGGAGAGATTGGGAAAGGGTTATGGAAGGGGGGCACCCAGAATTGTAAAGCCGCAGCTCTGGTCTCCACTCGCCGGGACTGTCTGGAGTGGGGTTCGAGCCCTGCACCTTCAGAGGTGGGAATGCTACCACTATGGCAAAGGCTTGTTCCAGTTCTGAACTTACTGATTTGATTATTGTTGTATTTACTGTCTTGGTATCCATTATATTGTAGGACCAACTCAGTGATGGTGTACTCTGCGAGTGCATCCACACACACCCTGGGAAGACACTTCGCTGAGTCAGACCAGAACTTCAGTTCATTCTTGCATTACTTCCTGCCGATATTTAGCCATGTTATTTTCCACCGCAAGACTGTTTTTCTCCAATCCTTGCCCCAGAACAAGCTTGCTGACGGAAAGCAAATTGCTCAGCATGGTAATTCATTTGGGCATTCCGAGATTTGATTGTGGAAGCAAGCATGATACATCCACTTGCCATCATCCCATGAGCTATGTGTTCAGACCCAGGCAGACCTGCGATGGTTTCTGTCCATTGACTTTACCAATCCATTTATGGTTCCCGTCCATTTATGTCCCCATTTCATTGATGGTTCCCATCCATTGACTTAACCTATTCCTGGATTCGACCAAACCACCACCAACTATGCATAAGGTGCACCCCTGTGTTAACCAGGTAACAGGAACTTTATTTGAAAGGGGCAACATTGTCATCACTTCCCTAGTGAAAAGCAGACATCAGTTTGACATGGCAGAGAACTTTTACTGGTAACCTGGATCCCAACAGTGCTGGGTACCTCACACCATCCCGAAGGCCTACATGAACCAAAATGTCTTCTATTAATGCCCAGGTGATGTCAGACCCTACGGCCAGAATTTTCCCCTAAAAAGAAATGGGGCGTTTGGAGCGTGGGGGCAGTTAAATTGTTAGAAATGGGATTCCCGACCTGATGCTGCCTCCAGCCCACCCACTTCCGGTTTTGCTTGGTGGTTGTGGCGGGGGGGCGACCAACCTGCTCCCGGGGGCATTACCTCAATTTAAATATTATAATGAGGCTGGAAGCTTATTTCTCGCCGTCCATTTTGAATTTAATTGCCCGTAGACGGGTTTCACACAATTCGTGAAACCTGGCAGTTAAACCGAGGCGGGGACTGCTGCATCCAGGAGGTAAGTGGCTTTATACCGACCTCCTGGATCCAGGGTGCCCACCTAACCCACACACCGCGATCGGAGACCCCACCACGAGGCCTCCAATCAAACCCCCAGGCCTCGCGCCTCCCACCCCCCAAACGATGATGATGAGGTCGGCCATGATCCTCCAGTGGCCGGTCCCGATCCCCTCTCATCCCCAGCCGACCCGTGCCGATCCTCTTCTTCGCCCCCACCCCCAAATCCCCGACCGATTGCCCACCTGCCAACCCCGCCTCCCGAGATCCCTCCCCCGGACCGGCCCCTCGCGCCTGAAGCCTTCCCGCCCTCTCAATCTGGCTGGCGGGAATCCAAGGCCTCGCATTCAAATCAGGCCCTGCCGTTAAAGTTGGCAGGGCCTGCGGGAAACCCGGCCTCCTGGGTTTCTCGGCCCCCTCAGAGGCCCCCCCGCCTCCCTTGAGAAAATTCCGGCCTAGGAATCTCATCATAATCAATAACCAAAATCTGGTGGGCACTCTTGATGCCTTCATTATACAACAGTTCACTGTGCCAGGATTATTTGAAGGAATTGGGAGACTGGACGGATGATTCGGAGGAGGCCAGGGCTACCCTTTTCAGACCTAGCTGATGCCCACCCCCCTGTCCCCCAAAGAAACCCCAGAATGCAGATAAGGTGAAGCACATTTCCTTGACCAGAATTCAATGCAACATAAGTATGTGAAGCAAAGATTCTATTGCTTGGGCCAATTAAGTGCGAGAGTTTGGTGATAGAACCCTGCTAAGGTCTTCTCCATAGGGTGTCATCAAAGGGATCATTGATGAAAGGTATAGAGCAAGGGAAGGACAACAAGTCAATAGAAAGGAGAAAATGATGAGAGTTATAGAGATTGAGGAAGAATTTGTTTTCACTTCAGCTAGGGGAAGAGTCAATTCAGCTCAGAAAGACAGGATCCAGCATTGTTACCCCAGCATGTTTTGTTATATGTCCAGCTACCTACATGGAATTATTCTGATGTTAGCATTGTATACAGGTTCCAGGTCCTGACCACAGCTTAGAATCAGTTTCAAACCAGTTAGATTGAAAGCTGACTGGCAGAAAGGAACTTGATTTCATATCCTATTATTTTTCACTGTCTGAATGCACAGGCCACTTTTGACACACATCCTGGCTCGGGGGAGCGAATCCAGTTTGGATCAATTTGATCTGAACTTAATTTCATGGTGAGTGTGAAGGGGCGGTTTTAGATTTTTCAGTGGGAACTTCCCCAACCTTGTCATTTTGTTACTTACTAACCGCAAATATCTCTCCCATTCCTTTGCCTTTAGGCAAGGTAAGAACATAAGAACATAAGAAATAGGAGCAGGAGTAGGCCAATTGGCCCCTCGAGCCTGCTCCGCCATTCAATAAGATCATGGCTGATCTGATCCTAACCGCCAATCCACTGTCACAGAACCACCTCCTGAATCTAACAGAATTAGACACACGAAATAGGAGCAGGATCAGGCTACACGGCCCCTGGGCTCGCTCCGCTACCCACAGGGCCATGACCGATCCGGACCTAGACTCCTGTCCAAATTCCTGCCCGCTCCCCGTAACCCTTAATTCCCTTTACTTCTAGGAAACTGTCTATTTCTGTTTTAAATTTATGTAATGATGTAGCTTCTACAGCTTTTTGGGGCAGCATATTCCATGGACCTACCACCCTCTGAGTGAAGTAGTTCCTCCTCATCTCAGTTTTGAAAGAGCAGCCCCTTATTCTAAGACTATGCCCCTAGTTCTAGTTTCACCCATCATCGGGAACATCCTCCCCGCATCCACCCGATCCAACCCCTTCACAATCTTTTATGTTTCAAGAAGATCGCCTCTCATTCTTCTGAACTCCAATGAGTAGAGTCCCAATCTACTCAACCTCTCCTCATATGTCCATCCCCTCATCCCCGGGATTAACCAAGTGAACCTTCTTTGTACTGACTCGAGAGCAAGTATGTCCTTTCTTAAGTATGGACACCAAAACTGTACGCAGTATTCCAGGTGCGGTCTCGCCAATACCTTGTACAACTGAAGCAATACCTGCCTATTTTTATATTCTATCCCCCTAGCAATGAAAGCCAACATTCTATTGGCCTTCTTAATCACTTGCTGCACCTGCATACTAACCTTTTGAGTTTCGTGCACCAGGACCCCCAGATCCCTTTGTACTTCAGTACTTTCCAGTTTCTTGCCATTAAGATAATAACTTGCTCTACGATTTCTCCTGCCAAAGTGCATAACCTCACACTTTCCAGTATTGTATTCCATCTGCCAAATCTCTGCCCACTTACTTAGCCTGTCTATGTCCCCTTGCAGGTTTTTTATGTCCTCCTCACTCACTACTTTCCCTCCCATCTTAGTATCATCTGCAAACTTTGATATGTTACACTCGGTCCCCTCCTCCAAATCGTTAATATAGATTGTAAAGAGTTGGGGACCCAGCACTGACCCCTGCGGAACACCACTAGTTACTGATTGCCAGTCTGAGAATGAACCATTTATCCCAACTCTCTGCCTTCTGTTAGATAGCCAATCCTCTATCCATGCCAGAATATTACCCCCAATCCCGTGATTTTTTATCTTAAGCAATAATCTTTTGTGTGGCACCGTGTCAAATGCCTTTTGGAAGTCTAAATACACTACGTCCACTGGTTCCCCTTTATCCACCCTATATGTTACTTCCTCAAAGAACTCCAGCAAATTTGTCAAACGTGACTTCCCCTTCATAAAACCATGCTGACTTTGTCCTATTAAATTATGATTATCCAAATGTCCTGTTACTGTCTCCTTAATAATGGACTCCAAAATTTTACCTACCACAGATGTTAGGCTAACCGGTCTATAGTTTCCAGCCTTCTGTCTACTGCCCTTTTTAAATAAGGGTGTTACATTAGCAGTTTTCCAGTCTGCCGGGACCATTGCCGAGTCTAGGGAGTTTTGGAAAATTATTACCAATGCATCCACAATCCCTACCGCCACTTCCCTCAAGACCCTAGGATGTAAGCCATCAGGTCCAGGTGATTTATCCGCCTTGAGTCCCATTATTTTACCAAGTACCACTTCCTTAGTGATAGCCCCCTGTTTGTCCAGTGTTGGGATATTCTTAGTGTCTTCTACTGTAAAGACTGATATAAAATGTTCATTCAGTGTTTTTGCCATCTCCATATTTCCCACCATTAATTTCCCGGTCTCATCCTCTAAGGGACCAACATTTACTTTAGCCACCCTTTTTCTTTTTATATAACTATAAAAACTCTTACTATCTGTTTTTATATTTTTTGCTAATTTACTTTCATAATCTATCTTCCCTTTCTTAATCAATCTTTTTGTTATTTTTTGCTGTCTTTTAAAGTTTTCGCAATCCTCTATCCTCCCACTAGATTTGGCTACCTTACATGCCCTTGTTTTTAGTCGAATACTATCCTTAATTTCTTTACTTAGCCACGGATGGCTGTCTTTTCTTTTACACCCTTTTCTTCTCAGTGGAATATATATTTTTTGGAAGTTGTAAAATAACTCCTTAAATGTACACCACTGATCATGTATCGTCTTACCCTTTAATCTATTTTCCCAATCCACTCTACTCAATTCCGCTCTCATACCTTCATAGTCTCCTTTATTCAAGCTTAGCACGCTTGTTTGAGATCCAACCTTCTCGCCCTCTAATTGAATATGGAATTCAACCATGTTATGGTCACTCATTCCAAGGGGATCCTTTACTAGGACATTTTTAATTAATCCTGTCTCGTTACACAGGACCAGATCTAAGGTTGCTTGCCCCCTGGTCGGTTCAGTTACATACTGCTCAAGAAACCCATCCCCAATACACTCAATGAACTCATCCTCAAGGCAGCCCTGCCCAATTTGATTTGTCCAATTAATATGATAGTTAAAATCCCCCATAATTATAGATGTTCCCTTATTACAAGCCTCAACTATTGCCTGATTGATACTCCGTCCAACAGAGTTGCCACTATTCGGAGGCCTATAGACTACGCCCACTAGTGTTTTTTTCCCCTTATTATTCCTTACCTCCACCCAAACTGTTTCATTATCCTGATCTTTTGACCCAATATCATTTCTCTGTATTACAGTGATTCCTTCCTTTATTAACATAGCCACCCCACCTCCCCTTCCTTCCTGCCTGTCCTTCCTGATCGTTAAATATGTTTAATTCCCAGGCATTGTCACCCTGCAGCCATGTTTCTGTAATGGCCACAAGATCATACCCATATGTAGTTATTTGTGCCATTAACTCGTCTATTTTGTTACGAATGCTACGTGCATTCAGATAGAGAACTTTCAAAGATGTTTTGTGACACTTAGTTCCTGCTTTTGTCCTTTTTATTACTTTACCTTTTACTCCATACCTTCTGCCCCTTCCTGACACGGTCTGGTTTTTAATTTCCCCACTGCTACCTAAGTCTATGACCCTCACCGCATCCACCCGATCAAGCCCCTTCACAATCTTATATGTTTCAATAAGATCGCCTCTCATTCTTCTGAACTCCAATGAGTAGAGTCCCAATCTACTCAACCTCTCCTCATATGACCACCCCCTCATCCCCGGGATTAACCGAGTGAACCTTCTTTGTACTGACTCGAGAGCAAGTATGTCTTTTCTTAAGTATGGACACCAAAACTGTATGCAGTATTCCAGGTGCGGCCTCACCAATACCTTGTACAACTGCAGCAATACCTCCCTGTTTTTATATTCCAACCCCCTAGCAATAAAAGCCAACATTCCATTGGCCTTCTTAATCACTTGCTGCACCTGCATACTAACTTTTTGAGTTTCGTGCACCAGGACCCCCAGATCCCTTTGTACTACAGTACTTTCCAGTTTCTTGCCATTAAGATAATAACTTGCTCTATGATTTTTCCTGCCAAAGTGCATAACCTCACACTTTCCAGTATTGTATTCCATCTGCCAAATCTCTGCCCACTTACTTAGCCTGTCTATGTCCCTTTGCAGGTTTTTTATGTCCTCCTCACTCACTACTTTCCGTCCCATCTTTGTATCATCTGCAAACTTTAATATGTTACACTCGGTCCCCTCCTCCAAATCATTAATATAGATTGTAAAGAGTTGGGGACCCAGCACTGACCCCTGCGGAACACCACTAGTTACTGGTTGCCAATCTGAGAACGAACCATTTATCCCAACTCTCTGCTTTCTGTTAGAGAGCCAATCCTCCACCCACGCCAGAATATTACCCCCAATCCCGTGATTTTTTATCTTGAGCAATAATCTTTTGTGTGGCACCTTGTCAAATGCCTTTTGGAAGTCTAAATACACTACGTCCACTGGTTCCCCTTTATCCACCCTGTATGTTACTTCCTCAAAAAACTCAAGCAAATTTGTTAAACATGACTTCCCCTTCATGAAACCATGCTGAGTTTGCCCTATTAAATTATGTTTATCCAAATGTCCCGTTACTGTCTCCTTAATAATGGACTCTAACATTTTACCAACCACAGATGTTAGGCTAACAGGTCTATAGTTTCCAGCCTTCTGCCTACTACCCTTTTTAAATAAGGGTGTTACATTAGCAGTTTTCCAATCTGCCGGGACCTTTGCTGAGTCCAGTGAGTTTTGGAAAATTATTACCAATGCATCCACAATCCCTACCGCTACTTCCCTCAAGACCCTAGGATGTAAGCCATCAGGTCCAGGGGATTTATCCGCCTTGAGTCCCATTATTTTACCAAGTACCACTTCCTTAGTGATTTTAATTGTATTTAGTTCCTCCCCCCCTCGAGCCCCCTGTTTGTCCAGTGTTGGGATATTCTTAGTGTCCTCTACTGTAAAGACTGATACAAAATAATTGTTCAGTGTTTTTGCCATCTCCATGTTTCCCACCATTAATTTCCCGGTCTCATCCTCTAAGGGACCAACATTTACTTTAGCCACCCTTTTTCTTTTTATATAACTATAGAAACTTTTACTGTCTGTTTTTATATTTTTTGCTAATTTACTTTCATAATCTATCTTCCCTTTCTTAATCAATCTTTTTGTTATTTTTTGCTGTCTTTTAAAGACTTCCCAATCTTCCATCCTCCCACTAGATTTGGCTACCTTATGTGCCCTTGTTTTTAGTCGGATACTATCCTTAATTACTTTACTTAGCCACGGATGGCTATCTTTTCTTTTACACCCTTTTTTCCTCAGTGGAATATATTTTTTTTGGAAGTTGTAAAATAACTCCTTAAATGTACACCACTGGTCATGTACCGTCTTACCCTTTAATCTATTTTCCCAGTCCACTCTAATTAATTCCGCTCTCATACCTTCATAGTCTCCTTTATTCAAGCTCAGCACGCTTGTTTGAGATCCAACCTTCTCACCCTCTAATTGAATATGGAATTCAACCATGTTATGGTCACTCATTCCAAGGGGATCCTTTACTAGGACATTTTTAATTAATCCCGTCTCATTACACAGGACCAGATCTAAGGTTGCTTGCCCCCTGGTCGGTTCAGTTACATACTGCTCAAGAAACCCATCCCTAATACACTCAATGAACTCTTCCTCAAGGCTGCTCTGCCCAATTTGATTTGTCCAGTTAATATGATAATTAAAATCCCCCATAATTATAGCTGTTCCCTTATTACAAGCCTCAACTATTTCCTGATTAATACTCCGTCCAACAGAGTTGCAACTGTTCGGAGGCCTATAGACTACACCCACTAGTGTTTTTTTCCCCTTATTATTCCTTACCTCCACCCAAACTGTTTCACTATCCTGCTCCTTTGACCCAATATCATTTCTCTGTATTATAGTGATTCCTTCCTTTATTAACATAGCCACCCCACCTCCTCTCCCTTCCTGCCTGTCCTTCCTGATTGTTAAATAACCTGGTATGTTTAATTCCCAGTCATGGTCACCCTGCAGCCATGTTTCTGTAATGGCCACAAGATCATACCCATATGTCATTATTTGTGCCGTTAACTCATTCATTTTGTTACGAATGCTACGTGCATTCAGATAAAGAACTTTCAAATATGTTTTGTAACACTTAGTTCCTGTTTTTTCCCTTTTTATTACTTTACTTTTTACTCCATACCTTCTGTCCCTTCCTGACACATTCTGTTTTTTAATTCCCCCACTGCTACCTAAGTCTATGACCTTCTCTGTTGTCATTTCTATTATTTGCTCTCTAGAAACCTCCCCCCCACTAATTAGTTTAAAGCCCTCTCTACAGCCCTAGTTATATGATTCGCCAGGACTCTAGTCCCAGCACTGGCCAAGTGGAGTCCGTCCCAACAGAACAGCTCCCTCCTGTCCCAGTACTGGTGCCAGTGTCCCAAGAATCAAAACCCATTTCTCCCACACCAGTCTTTGAGCCACGCATTTAACTCTTTAATTTTATTTATCCTAGCCAAATTCGCTCGTGGCTCAGGTAATAATCCAGAGATTATTACCCTTGTGGTTCTGCTTTTTAACAGAACCGTCTTCCTTGTCCTATCTATATCGTTGGTACCAACATGGACCACGACAACTGGATCCTCCCCCTCCCACTCCAAGTTTCTCTCCAGTCCAGAGGAGATGTCCTTAACCCTGGCACTGGGCAGGCAACACAGCCTTCGCGACTCTCGCTCTCGGCTGCAAAGAACTCTATCTATCCCCCTAACGACACTATCCCCTACCACTACAACATTTCTATTTACTCCCCCCTCTTGAATGGCCCCCCGTTCCACGGTGCTGTGGCCAGGTTGCTCATCCTCCCTGCAGTCCCTGCTCCTGTGCCCACAGGGACTAAGAACCTCGAACCTGTTGGCCAAGAGCAAGGGCTGCGGCTCCTCCAGCTCTACCTCCTGGATCCCCGTACCTGCCTTACCCGTAGTCACACCGTCCTGTCCCTGACCATGGGCTACATCTGAATTACTTAACTTTATAGGTGTGACCACGTCCTGACACAGAGTCCAGGTACTTCTCCCCCTCCCTGATGTGTCGCAGTGTCTGAAGCTCAGACTCCAGCTCATCAACACGGAGCTGGAGTTCCTGTAGCAGCAGACACTTGTCACAGACATAATCACCGTGAGCCTCAATGGGGTTCACCGGCTCCCACATCTCGCAACAATAACACATCACCTGCTCCATTCTATGTAATTAATTAAATTTTTTATTGTTAGTTATGGACACCCTCTGCCCGATTTTAGATGCTAGTATCCCCTTTAATTAATTGGATTTAAATTAAATCAATCCCTCTAGTTACACCAGTTAAATGGTTTACCAACAGTCACTCTGCGCCAGAAAGGCCTTGGTACACCACAGCAACCTTAAAAACTATAAACCACACACTTAAAGTTTTAAAATGAGAGAAATACTCCAACCAATCACCTACCTGTTTTGTGGTGACGTCACACCTCGAATACTTTTTACCTCTCTCCTTGCCTGAGATTGGAGATTGGTGAGGCCTACCTGAGCCTCTGGGGCCTCTTGTAGTCGCGCTGCTCCGCCTCCACCCGCTGCCGATGCCGCACTGAGGCCTACCTGAGCCTCTGGGGCCTCTTGTAGTCGCGCTGCTCCGCCTCCACCTGCTGCCGATGCCGCACTGAGGCCTACCTGAGCCTCTGGGGCCTCTTGTAGTCGCTCTGCCGCTCTGCTCCGCCTCCACCCACTGCCGATGCCGCTCTGGTTTTTAATTTCCCCACTGCTACCTAAGTCTATAACCTTCTCTGTTGTCATTTTTATTATTTGCTCTCTAGGAACCTCCCCCCCCCCCCACTAGTTAGTTTAAAGCCCTCTCTACAGCCCTAGTTATATGATCCGCCAGGACTCTAGTCCCAGCACTGGCCAAGTGAAGCCCGTCCCAACGGAACAGCTCCCTCCTGCCCCAGTACTGGTGCCAGTGTCCCAGGAAGCAAAACCCATTTCTCCCACACCAGTTTTTGAGCCACGCATTTAACTCTCTAATTTTATTTGTCCTAGCCAAATTCGCTCGTGGCTCAGGTAATAATCCAGAGATTATTACCCTTGAGGTTCTGTTTTTTAATTTGACCCCTAGCTGCCCATACTCCTTTAACAGAACCGGCTTCCTTGTCCTATCTATGTCATTTGTACCAACATGGACCACGACAGCTGGATCCACCCCCTCCCACTGCAAGTTTCTTTCCAGCCCAGAGGAGATGTCCTTAACCCTGGTAGGCAACACAGCCTTCGGGACTCTCGTGTTACAAAAATGGTCAAGGAGAGGGAAAGATCGGTGGTCCTCCAGTGAAATTTTAAACAAGGCAAGAAGGACAGATTTATGTTTTCATTACAAATAACATACAGCGAAAATCTTCCCTTCCCTCAATAAAATCTGAATTTCGTTGAGAGTGCACTGATTCTCAGTGCTGTAGAAGTGAAGGGGATATTTCTGATTAAATTCTGCCGGAGGGGAGAAACAAAGTCAGTGCCAGTGTCACATGTTCCTTTTTGTTTCAGCCTCTGACTGGCTTTGTGTGGTGCAGTTTGATTTTTACCTAGTCTCTTTTTATACCTCTCTCTGGACCTTGTTTTTAGCTTGAGTCATGTCTGTATTGTTGTGAAACCGTATCTTTCTTATGTTTCCTTTCTTTTCTCCCCTAAAACTTTCCTTGTTCCATTAGCATGAAAGACAGCACATCATGAGAGTAAGCACCATCTCTTTTTCTATTCGTGTTGTATTGAGACTATGTACTCTTCAGTAACATTGAAAAGCCGAATGCTGCTGCCACTTTAAGAATATCGTAGAGAGCGTCATGTGACTGTTATCCCTTCAACTTTATAAATTGGATATTCCTGCTGCTATTGAATGTTTTGGAAGCGGCATCATTTAGGAGAGAATATTTGGTCTTGGTTCAGATGATGTCACATACCGTATGAGCGAAACTCAACTGATTTATGATGTGGCATGAATCTCAAGATTAAATGATATTGCCCTCACTTAATCAACAATTCACATTCTGCCATTTATTTTTATTCATTTACGGGATGCGGGCGTCGCTGGCAAGGCCAGCATTTATTGCCCATCCCTAATTGCCCTCGAGAAGGTGGCGGTGAGCCGCCTTATACAACTGAGTGACTTGCTAGACCATTTCAGAGGGCAGTTAAGAGTCAACCACATTGCTGTGGGTCACATATAGGTCAGACCGGATAAGGACGACAGATTTCCTTCCCTAAAGGACATTAGTAAACTAGATGGGTTTTTATGACAATCCGGTAATTTTATTGTCACCATTACTGATACTAGCTTTTTATTCCAGATTTATTTAACTAATTTAACTGAATCTAAATTCCCCAGCTGCCATGGTGGGATTTGAACTTATGTCTCCGGCTCATTAGTCCACGCCTCTGGATTACTAGTCGAGTAACATGACCACTATGCTACCGTACCCTGTTGTGACAAAATGATGTGCTGATGATAGCTGAAAATAGACCTGAAGTGCCATTGATTGAAGACTGAGAGAGGCTATTGTGATATCATCATTGCAGAATGCTATAATACTGTCATCTGATTCAGAGGAGGGTGTTTCAGTTCTAAAGCAAAATAACAGTGAAATTAGAAGCCTGTTACAGTATTTCTTATTTTACAATTTTCTTTGTTTTCTTTGTTTGTAGGAAGGTAATGAATGACTTTGATTTGGAAAGGGCCGTGTGAGCTGCTGGGCTTCATACCACAGTAATAGTCAGTTGTGGCTCTTTATTTACTTTAATCAGTAAAGGTGCTCTAAAATTATACTGCGCACGTACGCGATTGATTGGTTTTGCAGTGTGCTGCATAATGTATAGACACACACGCCAAACTGGTAAACATTACAACTCAAACTTGAGGAGGTAACAAGGAGGGTAGATGAGGGTAGTGCATTTGATGTAGTGTATATGGACTTTAGAAAGGCTTTTGATAAGGTTCCACATGGCAGACTGGTCATGAAGTTAAAAGCCCATGGAATCCAGGGCAAAGTGTCAAGTTGGATTGAAAACTGGTTCGGAGGCAGGAAGCAGAGGGTAATGGTTGATGGGTGTTTTTGTGACTGGAAGGCTGTTTCCAGTGGGGTTCCGCAGGGCTCAGTACTAGGTCCCTTGCTTTTTGTGGTATATATCAATGATCTAGACTTGAATATAGGGGGTATGATTAAGAAGTTTGCAGATGATACTAAAATCGGCTGTGTGGTTGATACTGAAGAAGGAAGCTGTAGACTGCAGGAAGATAGCAATAAATTGGTCAGGTGGACAGAACAGTGGCAAATGGAATTCAATCCGGAGAAGTGTGAGGTAATGCATTTGGCGAGGGTTAACAAGGAAAGGGAATACACATTAAATGGTAGGACACTGAGTAGTGTAGAGGAACAAAGGGACCTTGGAGTGCATGTCCACAGATCCCTGAAGGTAGCAGGCCAGGTAGATAAGGTGGTTAAGAAGGAATGCTTGCCTTTATTAACCATGGCATAGAATACAAGAGTAGGGGGGTTATGCTTCAACTGTATAAAACACTAGTTAGGCCTCAGCTAGAGTACTGCGTGCAGTTCTGGTCACCACATTACAGGAAAGATGTGATTGCACTAGAGAGGGTATAGAGGAGATTTACAAGGATGTTGCCGGGAGTAGAGAATCTTAGCTATGAGGAAAGACTGGATAGGCTGGGTCTGTTTTCCTTGGAACAGAGGAGGCTGAGGGGAGACCTTATGGAGGTGTATAAAATTATATGGGGCATAGATAAAGTGGATAGAAAGGACCTATTTCCCTTAGCAGAGGGGTCAAAAACCAGGGGGCACAGATTTAAAGTAATTGGTGGAAGGTTTAGAGGGGATTTGAGGGGAAATGTCTTCACCCAGAGGGTTGTGGGGGTCTGGAACTCACTGCCTGAAAGGGTGGTGGAGGCAGGAACCCTAACCACATTTAAAAAGTACTTGGATGTGCACTTGGGATGCTGTAACCTGCAGGGCTACGGACCAAGAGCTGGGAAGTGGGATTAGGCTGGATAGCTCTTTGTTGGCCGGTGTGGACACAATGGGCTGAAATGGCCTCCTTCCGTGCTGTAACTTTCTATGATTCTAAAAACAGCGCTGAATTTTTGTCATAACTTGGATATATAAAACAGGTATACCCAACATTCCATCACTTGTTTAGTGGAAGATTGTGGCAACATTTCTGGGATTTTCCTTCATTTCTTGTGGAGAAATTTCAAACTTTTGTTTGTATGTTTTGGTGCACACTTTACTCACTGTTGCTGAATCTGACAAACTTCAAAATTGTATATATGGCTGTCACAGTAACATGAAGGCATTCTCCCCTCCCCTCCTAGTTCACAGAGGCACTTTTCTTCCCCCCCCCCCCCCTTCACCTTCAGACCCCAGCTCCCACTGGCACACTCTACCTCATTCCCCTATTCACACTTCCACTTTTCTCTCTCACCCATTAATTCAACCCAGCAATCTTCTCCGCCCTCACCCGCAGGTCATGCTGGCATTCTTCTCCCTTTCTCTTCCACTGCCCGCTGGTTGATATTGATACCCTTCTCCCTTGCCTCTTCCCAACTCTTGTCTGGCACGTACCCCACCCCGCCCCAGTTCATGCCGGCACTCTTCTTCCTTACTCCTCTCAATTGAATCTGCCGCACTTCCTCCTGCTCCTGTCACTTCCTGTTGCCATTCTTCTCCACCCCCCCCCCCCCCCCCCCCAATCTCAATTTATGCTGGCACTCTCCTCCCCCCGGCACCACAACCACTACCTTCGTTACCTCTCTACTCCTACCCGATGCTTCAGTGCTGCTGAAAACTACGGGCAGGAAGTCAGGATCGGCAGGGAGCGGCACAGCCAGGAGTGGTGTTGATCTTCATCAGCAAAGCACAAGCTATAGCGGATGCTGAATCCAAAATGCTGCCTGTGTGAAATGTGGATGATTGGCATCTATATATGTTGGGGAGTGCCACAAAAATTAAGTACTGTGTGGTTGATAGCAGCCACAAGGCACAGAGGACCTGCTTCACCGCAAGTTCAGCTCTGTGTCTGAGCCTGGGACATGCTAATGATTAGACTGGTGTTTTTGGATCTGCTACTACTTGGCCTGGCTGCTAGAATATTTTTAACAGTCCGATGAAAAACCAGCGCAGTTACTTGACTCTATATTGTTAGCCCATCTCTGGTTAGCTGGACAGAGAGATCCTGTGATGGCTGTGGAAAAGTCTGATACCCAGGCCAACCTAGACTCCTGAGTTGAAGGTGATTTGAGTGATGGAAATGAGAAGTTAGGAACAAAATAATGGTGAGCATCATAGGCAGCCTCCACCAGTGCTTCATACCCAGTAGCTTAAGGTACCCGGCCCTCAGAACGGCAAGCCAGATTTGCAGTAAGGTTGTTAGTCCTAAGCCAGGCCACTAGGGTAGAGTACATTTAAGTGACAGGAGTGGTCCACCTTTTTATTCATAGAATTGTTACCACAGTTATGCTGTTCTCCGTGATGGTTGCGCAGTCAGCACTTTGATAACAGAGACACTTTGAAGTGCGTGGGATTTGGGAGAGGGGTGTATCCTGGGGAAAAGAGTGCCAAAAAAAGTCTGAGAGTACTGGTGGTGACCAGATACCAGCAGCATCCCAGAGCATTGGCTATCTGTGGGACACAATATATTGAAAGAAGCTCATTTTTTCAAAAAGCAGATAACCACTGTGTTACACAAGAGTACCAAGCAATCTGTACCACCGTATGAAGTCATGTTTGCTGGAATGCCCTTTTATTTTGCAGAAGTAGCTGTTGCTAAATAGGTTTCTGCTTCCCCTCTACTTGGAACTCTCTGTTGTTTGTACCTTCATGCACTGCAGTACTAGAGATCATGGCAGCCATTACATAAACCTAAACTCGCCGCTCCTTTTTGAAGTGCGAACATTGCCAGGATTTGGAAACAGGGTCTGAGAAATGGATCGGAAATGAGAACTTGTTGTGCATCAGTTACTGCAGAAAAGGAGTGCCTGAACTGCGATTGTTTCTCAGGGTTGCAGCTTCAGGTTTTGATATTTTGCAAAATTGCCCCTTCAAGTATTAAGTGAATGAAATGGACATTTCTATTTTTTCCCCCCATCTGCCTGATGCTGTTTCAGCTACAAAAGGCCGTGTGTTGAAGTTCTGACTCGCCTCTGTCAAGGAATGGTGTTTGCACACTGCAGTGATGAGTTTCCATGGCACTGACTTGATCAGTGATTGCAGCTTTAGCGTCCACTAAGTCCTAAGCAGATGTGGCTGCAGCGTGTTTGAGTCTGGATTTTTTTTTACAATTAAGAAGTTGCTTCTAGGGTTAACCTGAAGATGCTGGAGGTATATTTCCTCGTGAAATTATATATATGTTTTCTTTTTTCATCTTTGCCTCCCTCCTTTGAGTGTGCACCTTTCTCTTGCCTTACAGGATGAAAGTACAGTACAGGTAGACTATCCTTTATCCGAACTTCTGAAAACCGAAAACCGAAAAAAACGAAAGTTTTTTCGTTCAGCGTAAGTCGTGCGCACGACATGACCAGAGTGGCGCATGACTTATGCTGAGCAGGGCAGAGGGTCACAGAGTTCCCTCCTGGGTAGGAGATTGCAGGCCGAGCTGGGCAGTGTGAAGGAGGTACCGGGAGAGTGAACCCAACAATACAGCGGCCCGTCCGATAGCTGCAGCGGCCCGTCCGATATTCTTTTCTCCCCCCGACCCGACCTGAACTGAACCGCGGCCCGTCCAATATTCTTTTCTCCCCCTCCCACCCGACCCGACCCGACACCCCCCTCTCCCCCACCCCCCCCCCCCGACCTGAACTGCGGCCCGTCCGATATTCTTTTCTCCCCCCCCCCGACCTGAACCGCGGCCCGTCCGATATTCTTTTCCCCCCCCCTCCCACCCGACCCCCGACCTGATTTGCGGGCCAGCTTAGTAGGAGTCAGCCGATGCCGGCTTTCCAGAGAAGCAGGAAGGGGAATGAGACACGGAACAGTCGCAAGAGGTAGCCTGAACTTTTAAAATTTATATTAAATACAAATTTCCCAGTCTTATAATAATACCTTCTGAAATCCGAAAAATTCCAAAAACCAAAACTCAGCTGGTCCCAAGGCTTTCGGATAAGGGATAGTGTACCTGTACTTCCAATCCACTTGTTCATTTTCTGTATCATTAGAGGTATTTGTTTGATTTGTCCTCTGTTTCCATCTCTCCCTCTTGGAAAGCACCTTGCCCTTAATGCAGTGCTTTCCCCTGAAGAGTCATGGAGATTGGGAAATCACCAGTTGGGGAATTTTCCAGCCTGTGCAACTACACCTACTTCTTATCTTAAAGCAAAATGTAAATCAAACAATATCCAGTTCTTCTCTCAAACAGTTTATAGCTCCTATCGGATAGAAGTGAAGCAATCGGATCAGCAGCCAGAAAAGGACCTTTGAAGACATTTTTTTTATAGCTGCATTTTAGCAATTAATTAGTTATATGTAACTTACTAGATTAGGAACATTAAATAAATGCATCTGCCAGAAATCATCAGATTTAACTTTGATTGTAACCAATAGTGGGAGAAATGAAGCAGACCAATTTTGTAAAATGATGTCTGTATGGGGGAGAAATTCGTGTGGCTTGCGCCCCATGTCAGCACCAGGAGATGGCGCTGAAATGCCGTTGACGGCTGTAACGACAGCTGATGCCAGTTCCAGCGCCGCTTGCCATATCGGCGGTGCCGGTAACCTCGATCGCCAGGGAGCTTGCCATGATGGAGATTGTGACGTCAGTGAGTGTGCAACGCTCACTTGATGCCCGATCTTCAACTTTGGATTTAGCCACTTGCCTTAACAGCAGCGCAAAACAACAACAGGGAGAGCTGGCATCTACAAGCAGAAAACAGGCTGCAGCAGCGATATTTAAAGGCACCATCCCCAATCAGCTGTACCTGACAGGGTTTTGCAGTTTCAGTGCCTGTTTGCTACTTCCTGCAACTGAAACCATTGTCTTTAGTTATTTCAAGATTTTTTGGAGACAGGGAATGTTCATTCAAGTGCAGAAGTCACTCATTATTTGTTAAAGGCTTCTGCTCACAACACTTCCTCATTCATGGGGGCTGCTGGATTATGGGATTACCTTAGGAGGACGACGAAGCAGAGGAGGAGGAACAGGAGGGAGGGCGGAGGCAGCGAGACAATCGACCTTCTGGATGGGCTGTCCGTGACCGGCTCATCAGACTCTGATTCACATGAATGAAACCCCAGACCCCCATAGCTTACTACATCCCCATCATACAATCTCCGTCTCATGGCGTATCACAGCGTCCTCCTGGGTGCAAAGCTGAAATGAGAGAGACCACAAAATATTCACACATATCACATGAATTCTAATAACTAATGACCCTTGTGCCTGCCATAGTTGAATAGCTGTCATTGTGTGCAAGGTGTGAGATGTTGCTAGGTAGAGATTGTTGGTGGGTGAGTGCTGGGGGTGTGGTACATTGAGCAGTGTGTGAAGCTTGTGGTACAGATGGTGGTATGTAGCATTTGTTGAAGCCTTCACTCACCCTGACCACCCGTGTGAGCTTGTTAAACTTCCTCCTGCACTGGGTGTGGGACCTGGGGAGCTCAGTGCTGCCCGTGACGTGGCGTGCCACCTCCCTCCACATAGTCTGGCAGACTTGTGGCGAGGGCCTCCTGCCAGTTGGTACAGGACCGCCCGCCTTCTCTCCACCGCTAAAACCAATGCCTCCAAAGCTTCCTCGGAAAACCCCTGGGCTCTCTCCCTGGGGCGGCGACCTGCCATCAGCATTTGTAAATAAGTGCTCCTTCTCTTTGTCCTCCTTCTTATGGTTGTTGAGGCAGCTGTACACCCGAGTTAATGTGCATAGGTCCCTGAAGGTGGCAGAACATATTGAGAGAGTGGTTAACAAAGCATATGGGATATTGGGCTTTATAAATAGAGGTAATGAGTACAAAGGTAGAGAAGTTATGCTGAACCTTTATAAAGCGCTGGTTAGGCCACAACTGGAGTATTGCGTCCAATTCTGGTCACCACACTTTAGGAAGGATGTGAAGGCTCTTGAGAGGGTGCAGAGGAGATTTATCAGAATGGTTCCGGGGATGGGGGATCTTAGCTACAAGGACAGGTTGGAGAAGCTGGATTTGTTTTCATTAGAGCAAAGGAGGTTGAGGGGTGATTTGATAGAGGTGTACAAGATTATGACGGGTTTGGATAGGCTAGACGGGGAAAGGCTGTTCCCACTACTTAATGGTACAAGGACTAGGGGACACAGATTTAAGGTTTTGGGCAAGAGATACAGGGGGGATGTGAGGAAAAACTTTTTTACGCAGCGATTGGTGATGACCTGGAATTCGCTGCCGACGGAAGTGGTGGAAGCGGAGACACTCAATGTTTTCAAGGGGAGACTGGATAGGCACTTGGAAATAAACTTGCAGGGTTACGGGGATAGAGCGGGGGAATGGGACTGACTGGATTGCTCTGCAGAGAGCTGGCACAGACTCGATGGGCCGAATGGCCTCCTCCTGTGCCGTTATGACTCTATGGCTATAACAAATTTCTAGCCCATTGTCTCTGACAGGCACCAATCAATCCTGCCCTCCATTTGATCTGATTGTTTGATGGGGGAAATCTTAAGTCCCTGCAAAGGAAACCTAATTTTTCTTGTGAAACGTGAATAAATTGACAGGTTAAAGCACTGGATGCCAGGTTAAAATGCTGATGGTGGGTGACGTAATAAAACTCACTACGCACTTGGTTTGAGTAGAAAGCAAGGCTTTAATCAACTTGTTTCAGAACATGGAGGTCTAGTTGTACTTCACTAGTTCCTTGTCTTACAAAATGTCCCTGGGAAGCTGGGGCCCACGCCCGAGTATTTATACTCCTTGGACAGCACCGCCAGCTGGCCGTCCAGCGTTATTTCACGAGTAGCTTCTTGATGAATGAAGAGATTTATAACAGTTGGCATGTATGGTGTAAATATGCCTATTGATCAATTAGGAAATGAGAGAGGAAATGGAAGGCAGATCAGTGCCACCTTCTTTAATACCTGTTAGATAACTTTACTAAACTAGTTATAATTCTATATTTACAACTTTACTGATGTACTATCAAATTACAGAGATGAATTTATTCAATGCATTAATTTACAGCAGTATTGTGAGTTGATCCACAATTTAAAAAAAAATTTTGGTTACAATTTTGTTAAACTTTGAGTGTTAATTTGCCAGAAACACTTCACAGTACAGACCCATGAGGTTGAATTTTGTTTTTCTTAATGGTGGGGCGGGGGGGGATGGGTAGTGTGTTGGTGCTCAAGTACACTAACTCATGAAGTAGTAGCACATGGGTTCTTGCTAACAGCTCCGCACATGGCGAGGTGCTAGTTTGATTCTGTGTCGTCGGGACAGTGCAGAGGGGAAACTAGATAATCCCACTTGGGAAGGAAGGAGGAGAAGTCGGCAATGCCTCGATTTTAAAATTCTCCTCCTTGTTTTCAAATCCCTCCATGGTCTCACCCTTTCCTATCTCTGTAATCTCCTCCAGCCCCACAACCCCCCCGAGATATCTGCGCTCCTCTAATTCTGGCCTCTTGTGCATCCCCGATTTTAATTGCTCCACCATTGGTAGCCGTGCCTTCTACTGCTGAGGCCCTAAGCTCTGGAATTCCCTCCCCAAACATCTTCACCTCTGTACCTCGCTCTCCTCCTTTAAGATGCTCCTTAAAACCTACCTCTTTGGCCAAGCTTTTGGTCACATGTCCTAATATCTCCTTACATGGCTCGGTGTCAAATTTCATTTGATCACGCTCCTGTGGGACGTTTTAGTATGGTAAGGGCGTTATATAAACGCAAGTTGTTGCTGTTGACTTACCAAATAACATTCTTGTGTCCCCCTTGCAAGCCTGCTGTAGCAGCATTGGCAAAACCCTGGAGGGCTGTTAGGAATATAGGAGCTACCAAGGCATCAAAACCGAGGGTAAAGAAAAATGAATGAATGAGCTGTTTTGTTTTTTATTGAACATATAATCATAATTCATCTTCTCAATTATTAGTGCTGATTTTGCTTGAATTTGAGATTAAAATTCAGTCAGTTTTTCCATTTCATTTTTCTTGCTGTGCTGCAACCTGTCTCAGTCATGGGCCTTGAGGGTGTCCGTAGGACTATATTACAATATAAAGGGGCGCAATCGGCAAATTGCGCCCAGAATGCGCTGGACTCTTCACCGGATCTGCCGAAGTGAAGTTATAATGAGGTTTCCGCGCAAACTCATGAGCATAAGCCCGAACGTCAAATCTCCCAAGAATCGGCGCAATCAAGCAGCATTATTGAACCTAATCGATTTGTGACTGGAACAGGGTCACTGGTGTCGGGTGGGGTCATATAAAAGGCAGACCGAGGCTGAAGATCACAAGGTAAGAGACTTGCAATTGACCGTTGGTCACTGCTGTCTTCAATTAGCTAATTACTGCAACAGAGCAATATACACTTAAAGTAATTGCAGCAGCAGGAGAAACCGAGCTGGGTCAGGCTTCAGTTGACTGCCAGCCACTGCAGGCCGGGTGATTAACTTTGGATTGATGTGACCACGGGTGCCTGTGCGCCCGAGATTCTGGGCGCAGTGTGATGAGCGACCCCAAAATGGGCGCCATCGGCGGAAACTTGTCATTCCGACCTGGGGGGTGTGGCCAGATTTATGGACGGGGACTGCTTCGGGTAAATGCACTTTGGAACCAGCGTAAAAGATCACAGATACTCCAGCGTAAAGCGGTTATGGGCACAACTCACTTCCGCTTAAAGTTCCATAATCATTAGCGGTATCTAATTAATCATGTAAGCTGTTGGTTTAACTGCTGATCATAAAAAGCATACTTACTTTGTAAGTATTTTGACTGATTCCTGGGCTGGCAGGACTGTCGTATGAGGAGAGATTGGGTCGACTAGGCCTGTATTCACTAGAGTTTAGAAGAATGAGAGGGGATCTCAGTGAAACGTATAAAATTCTGACAGGGCTAGACAGACATGGACGCAGGGGGAATGGTTCCTCTGGCTGGGGGGGTGTCTAGAACGAGGTGTCACAGTCTCAGGATACGGGGTAGGACATTTAGGACTGAGATGAGGAGAAATTTCTTCCAGAGGGTGGTGAACCTGTGGAATTCTCTACCACAGAAGGCTGTGGAGGCCAAGTCACTGGCCCAGAAATTCGGGTCGGGGGCTTCCCGCGGGTGCAAGCCCCCGACCTACACTTACCTAGCACGCCGGCAGTTGAGCTCTGGGCCTGCGTAGAATTCCTCTCCGGGGCCTGGCCCAGAGGCCGGCGCGCTGTGCTGGCGTGTCCCAGGGGCGTAGTTAGTGCGATGCGTCCCCTGGGATCACGTGAGCCATGGGCAGCCAATCGGAGGAGGGAAAAGCCCATTCATAAGATTGACAGAAAGACCTGTCAAAACGTATGAATGCTGAGGGCCCAAAACAGTAGTTAACCTTCAAATAATTTCTTTTTTAAATCACACTTTTTAAATAAACTATAAATTACATTAAATAATTATTTTAAACAATAATTTAAATTTTTGAAAAAAATAATTTTATAAAAAAACGGGGCTAAAAATAAACTTACCTTGCTTTAAAGTATTTAAAAATAATAAACCTGTGGAAAAAATGTTTTAATTTTAATTAATTGACCACTTACCTTTTAAAATGCAGTCCTCACGCCTGGTTTTTACATTTCTAAAATCTAAAGACTTACCCTCACGGAAAAACCTGTTTTAAAAAAAAACATAAGTTCAAAGCGCACGCGCAGACTCCCGCGCGCACGCGTTCGACCTCTGAACAACTTCGTTCAGAGGATCGGAAGTGCCGGTTTCCCGCGCATGCGTAGTGCATGCAAGAAACCGGCACGTCCATCGGGTCCACGCGTGAGTACCCCGTGCGTACTCGCGCGTTGGGACCCGAATTTCTGGGCCAATATATTTAAGAAGGAGATAGATAAATTTCTAGACACAAATGGCATGAAGGGGTATGGGGAGAGAACGGGAATATGGTATTGAGATAGAGGATCAGCCATGATCTCATTGAATGGCGGAGCAGGCTTGAAGGGCCGAATGGCCTACTCCTGCTCCTATTTTTCTATGTTTTTATATTGAAACCTTTGAACATACGACAGTTGATGTTTACTCATGAACGTTCACCATTTGGCCCAGTTTAATGTGTCTGAACATGCAAGTTCATCCCTGGAGTATGCAACAGAGCGCTGATAAATTAGGTAACCGCTTAATGTATTAGTGAAAACCCAGGGATCCAGAACAGAATCGGCACAATCAGGTACAACAGCCATCACTAGGTTGTTTGTATTGGAATCCCCATAAGGAATTTGAAACAGGGTAAACACGTGTTGCTAGCTGCAGCAGCTGGTGTAGTGAGTTCTGAGAATGCAAGACTCTACTCAGAATTTGAACTCACTTGTTGGAATTGTAATAGACTGTTTATTAATCCTGCATATAAAGTGCCAGAGAAAATAAAATGTTTCCATCTGTGTTCCCTGGGCCAAGCATGGTGTGAGTCAGCAGCAATGGTAAACACCCGAGTACTATCGCAACCGAAATTGCACCCATCACACGGCCCACACTTGAAACGCTAACTCATTTGTTCTCTCCGTGGAGGCTAACCGACCTGCTGAGTGTTTCCCAGCATTTTTCAGAAAGTAGGAGCAGGCCCTAGGACATCATTGCAGCGTTTGAGGGGACCTAAAGGAAAAGGCGAAACACTTTTGTTTTAAATAGGGGGAGGGAACAGATTTTTTTTGGATAGAAATAAACCCAATGATAAAATGAATAGGTAGAAGAGATCCTGATGTTGAGATTGTCTGCGCAGTTTGTAGTATTCGATTTTATTTCATACAGTTGAATGACTAACAGCTGAGACGTTAATACAAGACCCAGATGCTCTTTGCAATAAAAATATTTTCTGAATAGAAATATAAAAATGTGCTACCGGTAAGCCTTCGATCCTATGAACAAAGGAACCTTTTAGCGACTTACATGAGGCGTTGGCTGCTGTGTGAGACGATATATAACATACGTTCGAGAGTTGCTTTGTGGATTTAATACTGCTCCATAAATGGAGTTTCTACCTTGATCCTATCTTCAAAGCTGGAAATTGTACTAGGATGTTTTGAGTTACTTCATTAAGTCACCTTATTGGATGTCAATTGTGCAGCCTGATTTGGGTATGTGCTTGCCAACTTTGGTCGGTTTTCTTGTATTGCTTTTCTCGCAGAATAATGAATTTGTGGATCAGCCTCTGAGTAGAAAGCCGTTGATACCATATTAATTAACTGCTTCACAAAGAGATAGATAGATATCTGGCTGAGAATAGGCTTGAAAGTTATCGGGATAGGTCTATATTGAGGTGATCAAATCCTCTACAGGATGTCAAAGTTTCTGTGTTGCTGAAGCTGGGAATTCTCCTCCCCTGACCCAGAGTCGAATAGTGGCGATGGATTGATACTCTGGAGTTCTGCTTGATATCCTTTGGGAATTGGGGAGCATTAATGCAGATTGTTCTCTCAGTGGACGAAATAGGAAGAGTCCATCTCATGCTTTTGTAGCTTGTACAGGGTTCGTGGAAGGAGTAGGTTTTCATGGACTGAGTGACCTTTCCTCAATCCAATGCTTTCTAATGTAAAAATACTGCACAATGATGGTAAATTGAGTTGAAAAACCTAATTGTGCCATTGACTCCCCAAAACCTAAGGGGGACGATTTTCGGCAGCGCATTTAGGCGCTAAAAATCCTCCGGTTTAGCCCGCGTTTAGTGCAAGATGCACCTTGGTAAAGGAGTTGAAGCTGATTGCCACTTAAAATGACGGCTCGCGCGTATTAAGGAGGCTGCACGGCATTTTGGTGGCTAGCGCTTCAACTAACGCCCTCTCCTAACAGCGACCAGCAGTTTGGGAGTCAACACAGCGTTGATGTGGATTTCACCATTTCATATTCATTTGCTGCTGGAGCTGTGAAGAGGATCTCTGAAACACATCGGGAGACTTTCTGGGACACTTTGTCAAGACTTCAACACTCGAGCAACATTTTACTCCGGAAATTCTCCGAGCACTTCACCTAAAAAGAGTAAGTGCTGTGCTACTCCAACTTATAGGGGTCAGCAGGAGAAAGGGAGTGCCTGGTGATGGACATCTTGCTAGGGGCCCCCCCCTTAGTCTGGACGAGGAATCGGAGGAGGACATGAGGCCAGGCAGAGCAGCACCAGCTGCTGCAGGGGAGAGGGACAAGAGGGCGAGATGCCGTCCTTCCTCCCCCCCCCCCCCTTGCAGATACAGGACCTCCCTCCTCCTCTGGACCTCCTCCACCACGACCTCCATGCCGCGTCCGAGAACCTGTGCGCCCTCTCCCTCGGTCCCTGAGCCTGCAACGTGCCACGGTGTGCCAGCCAGAGCACGCCACACCTTCAATGGAAGTGGGTGCGAGGAGCCCACATATACTGCTCCATAAAAACTGTGTCTAATCAACACTTGAGTGCTAAGTCTGCAAGTGATGTATAAAGTGGTGTACATTTGCTGAAGAGCTTAATTTCCCACATTGATGGTAATGGGGGCAAATCGTCCTTATCAACATACTAACAATTATTCTCAAAGGGAAAAGGGCCTGTACTTGATTCAGAAAATCTGGGACAAGTAGCTGGGAATTGGATTTGATAATTGGGAATGCTTATCCTAAAATATTTAATTATTTCAAATTATGCCTGCCGGCAGTAATAGCAAGTAGCTCCTGTAGAAACTGTAAGACTACTTCCCCTGGTAATTCCATGCTGTCCGCACAACTGAAGATCCAGCTTGTGGCTAGGCACATTGGCTTGGAGTTTCCGCTAGTTTCACAGGTTTTTTGGGCCCAAAAACAGCCAAAGCAGCGCAAAAGATCGAGGAATGTCAAGCGCAAATTATGCCCAGCGCAAATCAAGTTTCCGCGATCTTTTGCGCTGGTGCACCCACTAAAATGGCCATGCCCCCAGATCAAATTAATGAGCACAGCAATTTTCCGCTAATTGCGCCCGTTTACGGGCCATTGAGAGGCTCTAAAAAATGAGCTTTTTCTTAGGCGCAAGGACACTAATAGGCAGCTTTTAAAAGCTTTTGAATATTAAAAAATATTTAATTTACTCAGAAACTGACTACTATACACCAATGTAACTAGTAACTGGTTCTTTAAAGCCATTGTCAATTATTTAAAATCGGGTTACTCACAGATGGTGGACTGGATGCTTATTTTTTGTGGTAAACCCATTTTCAGCTGTATTAATCAAACTGCACCAATTTACCACACTTGAATATAACGAGTAATGTTTTTTCATGCAAATTTTTTTTAAATTACATTCTGAAAGACTGCTCGATTGCGCTGGTTCACAGACGATTTTATGTTGAGTGATATGCGAATGAGTTTGAGCGGAAACTTGAGCAAAAAATTCAATTCTGAAAACTAGCGCCATTTTGAGCGCAATTTGCGCCCTGATTGACGATTGCGCCCAAAGCAGAAACATTTGACTATTTGCTATTGAACCAAAATCATTGGGTTCACAAGATAACCCTATGTTGTTTGTTTAGTAGATTATTTTTAATGTTATTGTATTATTTCTGGTCTATATATCTAAAATATATGAGAGATCATTGTTGCAGATTCATCCAAATTTGGATTATATAAGATATGACATGCAATGAATGAGATATGACAATTTCTGCTGGTTTTCATATCTTTGAGCATTTTTAGGAGCTGCACAGCTTACTGTCTGGTGCAAGATGTGGCATGTCTACTATGTGATGCCTGTTTGAAGATGTCTTGCTCAGAGATGCAGACTTTTGTTTGGCAACTTAGGAGGAAGAGCTGTGATGCTTTGGCAAGCTAACAATCAAGTAACTCGCCAGCTTTCGAATATCTACACATCCATCTCTCTAGCTTCGATCTATTGTACCTCTTTTCTCATTACAGATCTTCCCTTCACTGCATGCTATCTCCATGTCAATATGAAAGGTCGTTTCTTTTTAAGACTGTTTTTGATTAAACTTCAAGCAACGGATTTTTATGGGGTCTTGTTACTTTGATTTTGCAGCACAAGTGGCTCTTTATATATCTGCTCCTTATATTGACTTTTGCACAGGGATTATTGTTCGAGAGAGACATTTAAATCAGATGATATACCAGCAGTGTATAACAAGTTCACGACACATTTGTCTTGCCCTTTCTTGGTCTTTTGTGAACGCTTTATGGTTTTCTTCATTCTGTTGGATAATTGGAAAGGTGTTTGCAAGTTCAGGTTTCTAGGTCAGGGTGGCAATGGCCTTGTATTAGATGTATACATAAGCTGGTCCATTTCTACATAGCATGAAGTTTCTACTGCCAAATTCTTCCCCTCCTGTTTCTCCTCTTAGGATCCCCACTGCTGCCTCTCATCTTGGAAGACATGAGATCTGATTAAGAATGTGGTGCGACATCTGCAAAATATCAAGTCTCTTGTGATCTCAGGCTGGGGCTCAAGGCATTTCCTGTCTTGCTGATGAGAATGAAATCTATAGAGGCGACACAGTTAGAAACAAAGAAATACTAGTGACTTGTGAGTTATGGAAATGTAACTCCTGAATGGATTCATTTGGTATTATTACCATGGATTAGTAAGATACCATTACCCGCACAGTTACTGGTCTCAACATTGTCGTCAGTTGGGGCGGTTTCAGGAAAAAGTTGTTACTTTCCAAAAGAAGACTAGGAGAGACTCACTGCTCCTCACTTTTGTGCACTTTCCAGTATTCAGTTATATAGTCAAAGCTTGGAAGCTGGTCACCTGTTCTGTCCTCCCCAGGGGATGTTGTGTCGTGGAATAGAAAGCACAGAAGGGGAAGCTATGAAAAATTACTCATGGCAAAAGATGAAAAATTACTCTCGATAGTGACACTTAGTAATGCAACTACACAAAGTAACCATCTCACTGTCTCTTCCCGTCTTCTAATGCTGAATACTGTGAGTGCTAAAAATGGAATATCTGAGACACCCGTAGTGATACGCTTATCAATTACTTCATAAAAGGTGATGAGTCGAAGAAGAGATGATGAGTCGAAAGAAGAGATGAATAAGGCTTTTATTAGCTAAGAAGAGACCATGCTTCTTCGTGAGTGACTGAACAAGTCTGAACGAAACCCACACAGTGGTGGGTGGAGTCAGCTGAGGCATGCCTCCATACACAGCGCCACCCAGAGGTGGCAATATACAATACAGTGGTTTACCACATTCACCCCTTGTTTAATGTGAAGTCCGGCGGGGTGAAGGGTACTACAAGTTAAGTCTATCAGGAGGCCTTGTCTGACGTCCTGATCGTCGTGGTGGCGGCGGTGGTGTTGCAGCATCCGACGTCGGGTCTGGTGTCTGGGTGGTTGGCGAAGATTCCTGGGGCTTTGGCATGCCGTCTGCAGGGGTTGGGTTGGGAGGGGTGGTGGGGGATAACAGTGGTAAGGGGGATAACGGTGGTAAGGGGGATAACGGTGGTAATTCAGGGGTACCCGAGGGTGCGAGATCTCGTATGGAGACCGTGTCCTCCCGCCCGTCTGGGTATGTCACCCAGGCATACTGGGGGTTGGCGTGTAGGAGGTGCACCCGCTCGACCAGGGGGTCCGTTTTATGCGTCCTCACGTGCCTCCGCAGTAGGACGGGCCCAGGAGAAGTCAACCATGCCGGTAGCGAGGTTCCCGATGTAGACTTCCGGGGGAAAACGAACATTTTCTCATGAGGGGTCGCATTAGTGGCAGTACAAAGCAGTGACCGAATGGAGTGAAGCGCTGCAGGGAGGACCTCCTGCCAGCGGGAGGTCGGAAGGCCCTTAGATTTTAGTGCTAAGAGGACTGCCTTCCAAACCGTCGCGTTCTCCCTTTCCACCTGGCCGTTCCCCCGGGGGTTGTAACTGGTGGTCCTGCTCGTGGCGATACCTCTTGTTAGCAGGTACTGCCGAAGTTCGTCGCTCATGAACGATGAGCCCCTGTCGCTATGTATATAGCTGGGGAACCCGAACAGAGCGAAGATGTCATTCAGACACTTGATGACCGTGGTACTGGTCATGTCTGGGCAAGGGATGGCAAAGGGGAAACGGGAGTACTCATCAACTATGTTGAGGAAGTACACATTGCGGTCAGCGGAGGGGAGGGGCCCTTTAAAATCGACGCTCAGGCGTTCGAAGGGGCGGGTGGCCTTGATCAGGCTTGCTCTGTCCGGCCTATAGAAGTGCGGTTTGCACTCGGCGCAGATTTGGCAGCTCTTGGTCATGGTCCTGACCTCCTCGATGGAGTAGGGCAGGTTACGGGATTTGATAAAATGGAAAAACCTGGTGACCCCCGGGTGGCAGAGGTCATTGTGGAGGGACTGCAGCCTATCACTCTGCGCGTTGGCGCATGTACCACGTGATAGGGCATCTGGGGGCTCATTGAGTTTCCCTGGCCGATACAAGATATCATAATTGTAGGTGGAGAGTTCGATTCTCCACCTCAAGATCTTGTCGTTCTTGATTTTACCCCTCTGCTTATTATTAAACATAAAAGCTACTGAACGCTGGTCAGTGAGCAGGGTAAATCGTTTCCCGGCCAGGTAATGCCTCCAGTGACGCACCGCTTCTACAATAGCCTGGGCCTCCTTTTCGACGGAGGAGTGTCTCGTCTCGGGGCCCTGGAGGGTCCTTGAGAAAAAGGCCACGGGTCTGCCCGCCTGGTTAAGGGTCGCGGCTAGGGCGAAGTCGGAGGCATCGCTCTCCACTTGGAAGGGGATGGACTCATCCACCGCGTGCATTGCGGCCTTCGCGATATCGTTCTTGATAAGAGTGAAGGCTGCACACGCCTCTGGTGTCAGGGGGAAGGAGGTGGCTTTGATGAGGGGCCTGGCTTTGTCTGCATAGAGGGGCACCCACTGGGCGTAGTAGGAGAAAAACCCCAGGCATCTCTTCAGTGCTTTTTGGCAGTGGGGAAGGGGTAGCTCCATTAGGGGGCGCATTCTGTCGGGGTCGGGCCCGATGACTCCGTTCTCCACCACGCAGCCGAGGATGGCCAGGCGCTTGGTGTGAAACATACATTTTTCCTTATTGTACGTTAGGTTCAGCCGTTGGGCCGTACGGAGGAAATTTGCTAGATTAACGTCGTGGTCCTGCTGGTCGTGGCCGCAGATGGTGACGTTATCCAAATAGGGGAAGGTTGCCCGCAGCGCGTTCTGGTCAACCATTCGGTCCATCTCCCTTTGGAAGACCGAAACCCCGTTGGTGACGCCGAAGGGGACCCTAAGGAAGTGGTAGAGGCGGCCGTTTGCCTCGAAGGCAGTATACTGGCGGTCCTCATGGCGGATGGGCAGCTGGTGGTACGCTGACTTAAGGTCGATGGTGGAGAATACTTTGTATTGCGCAATCTGATTGACCATATCAGATATGCGAGGGAGGGGGTACGCGTCCAGCTGGGTGTACCGGTTTATGGTTTGGCTGTAGTCGATTACCATGCGGCGTTTTGCAGTGGTTTTAACGACTACAACCTGGGCTCGCCAGGGGCTAGTGCTACCTTCGATAATACCCTCCTTCAAGAGCCGCTCCACCTCAGAGCTGATAAAAGCTCTGTCCCCGGCACTGTACCGCCTGCTTTTGGTAGCGATGGGTTTACAGTCGCGGGTGAGGTTAGCGAACAGGGGAGGGGGGGGGACTTTTAATGTGGAAAGGCTGCAGGTGGTTTGCAGCGGGCGATTTAAAAGTTGTTGGTTGCAGACTGTGAGTGGGGGGAGGGGTCCACCGTATGCTAGTGTGACACTCTTAAGGTGGCACTGAAAATCCAACCCTAGCAGGACGGCAGCGCAAAGACGGGGCAGGACTAGCAGTTTAAATTTTTGATATTCAGTGCCCCCTACTGACAGGGTCACCACACAGTAGCCGCTGATGTCCATTGACTGGGACTTGGACGCCATAGAAATGCGATGGTGCGTTGGCAGAATCGTGAGGGAGTGGCTACGTACCGTGTCGGGGTGGACGAAACTCTCTGTGCTCCCGCTGTCGATCAGGCAACTGGTGGCGCGGCCGTTTACCGCGATATCCATCATGGAGCTGGATAGATGGTGAGGGTGGCCTTGATCCAGCGTCACGGAGGCCAGTATGTGGCTTAGTGAGTCACTATAGTCATCCGCCGAGACGGTGGTCGGTTCCGGTGACGAAATGGCGGTTGAGTGCGTTGGATACGATGGCGGCGGATGCCATGCGGCCGGGGGTACACAAAATGGCGGATAAGATGGCTGCTCCCACGGCCCGCACGCTGCGCTGCTGGCTGGCTTCCCCTTGCAGGCGTTAGCGTAATGGCCTTTCTTCCCGCAGCCCGAGCAGGTAGCTGTCTTAGCTGGGCAGTGCGCTCTGGGATGTTTTAACTGGCCACAGAAATAGCATTTTTGGGCCTGGTTACTGGGCATCGAAGCAGTTCTTACCGGAGGCTGCTGTCTCGGTTGGGTCGCTGCAGCGGTTGGTGCCGGGGGCGGCGGTCCCGTGTCCCACGGTTTCGATTGCCATGTCTCGGCGCCGTTACGGGGGTATGCCTCGAGGTTTCGGTGGGCCTCCTCTAACGAGAGCGCAAGGGCAATGGCCGTCTTCAGGTCGGGTTCCTTGCTTTCTAGCAGTCTCTGCCGGGTGTGGTCTGACTGGAGGCCCCTGACGAAGGCATCACAGGCGAGTCCCTGCGCGTGCTCCACAGCCGTTACCGCTTTACAATCGCAGTCTCTGCAGAGTGCCAGTAGCGCCCGTGCAAATGCCCCTACCGATTCTCCCGGTTGCTGCCTGCGGGATCCCAAGAGGTGTCGGGCGTAAATTGTGTTCACTGGGCGCGTATATTGCCCTTTTAGTAGCTCGAGGGCCGCCACGTACGTATTAGAGTCCCGGATTAGCATATATACTTGATGGCTCACCTGGGCGGTCAAAATTTTCAGTTTGTGATCCTCCTCTGTAACCTGTGAGATTGCGAGGAAGGATTCAAAGCAGCTCAGCCAGTGTTCAAACTTGGCTGATGCACCCACATCTTGAGGGTCGAGGTCCAGGCGTGGTGGTCTGAGGGCTCTCAGCAATGTCTGCTGTATCCGTTGCTGTTGTTGCTCCTCAGGTGTCGCCATTTAACTTTTAGCTAATAAAATTGATACGCTTATCAATTACTTCATAAAAGGTGATGAGTCGAAGAAGAGATGATGAGTCGAAAGAAGAGATGAATAAGGCTTTTATTAGCTAAGAAGAGACCATGCTTCTTCGTGAGTGACTGAACAAGTCTGAACGAAACCCACACAGTGGTGGGTGGAGTCAGCTGAGGCATGCCTCCATACACAGCGCCACCCAGAGGTGGCAATATACAATACAGTGGTTTACCACACGTAGAAAATCAAAACACTGCATATGCAAGCCCGCTTCAGCCATGGCCCATGGAACTCGCAAATTGTTCCGGCTGTCCAGCATAATTAAGAAGACCACAAAATGTTGATGTGGAAAATTCCAAGCCTATCCCCAAATGGGACCGCGGCCACTGTGGAGCAGACACGCTGAAGAACACTCGTCGTCTTCATTTAGAGAGCTTCATGGGGAACCATGTGTATGAAGATTACATGAACGTGAAACTTGGGGAAAGAAAATTGAGGGCAGGGAGTGACTGTGATGATCGTATGTACCTGTTGATACCTTCTACTGCAGAGAAATAGGGAATTGCCATTTTGACTGACTGCGTGAAATCTAAGATGAGCTTACAGTTTCGAAAGCACTCCTTTCCTTTTTTTTAAAATAGTGGTAGATATGGACTTTGTTTAAATTTTATGGACTTACTGTTTTACCTTTGATCTTGTGTTTGAAAGCTTTGCGAGTTTGGTTTTGTTTTTACATTTTAAATATTTTTGTGTGTCTTTGTTCTCCTTTTGAATCAAACATCTTTCCTTATCAGTAATAGTGACAGAGCTGACAAGCTATACTTTTATGAGATCATGCTGTTTCTTTGAAGTTTCTGCAGTAAGTTCAGAAGTCAGTAGGACAGTATAATGTTCACAGGGTGGTGCAGTCAGTGCAGAACCGTTGAAGTCATCTGCAGTTGGTTAAAGGGGTATTGTGTACCATTATAAATTCACGCATAGAAAAACTACAGGGGGTGTACATGAAGGGGTTAAACTAGACAGTAAATGAAAAACCTTCGCAGCCTAGCAGTTCGCCATCAGTTTGTGTGTTCTGCATTTTATTTGGTTTGCAGAGAGACAGAGCCTGGAGTTCATTCACCCTGTGAACTTGGTGCCTTTCCTCTCTTGCAATAAGTATCACATCTGGTTTCAGTTGTATCTGTTACTCTAGCCTTTCATTGACTCATTGTGCAGTATTTATGAAGGTGTCCACCCTTCTAACGTATACATGTATGTTTGCTGGCTGATCATTTATTCTGCAGGAGAGCAAAGTTCTGTCTTCTTGTGAAGTTAAAATAATCTGAGTCACTGTCGGCAGGGCAAGCCCTATTGCGGAGGAGGGGTGAGTCTGTTTACGTACCAACAGGTCCCAGAGTTTATTGTTTGCTGACAGGTTAATAGTTAATACTGCCATCGCTCACTTGGCACATCTGCACCACCCGTGTTTGCTCAGGTTGTGGAACCACACCAAATCCCTCCCACGGTGACGGATCAGAGTTGCTTAAAGAGCAGAAAAGACTGAAGATGTTCTGGTGTTTCGTTAAACGTACAGAGGGAGACACTTGCCAATTAGTGTGTAATCGTGTGGAGTTACGTTAGCTTGACTCTTGGATCAGAGTTTTTCTTCCTTCTTGTTAACAGGAAACATCTGTCGTTGGCAATGTGTGAGAGCTGAGGTTACTATAGGACAGTGGAAACGCATAGAATCAAGGCAGTCAGATACCTAATTTGTTGCATGTGGGAGACAGGCTGATCCCATCTTCCAGCATTACTGGTAAACTGCAGAAATAATTAAATTGGGAACAAAGTAAACCTTCAACCTAAAACTGTTCTTCAGGAGTAGCAGCAAAAGACCGTTGCGCAGGAGAAAGTTTAGACACGATTTCGCAGTCTGAGTTTAGCCCATTGTGAATTATGAATGTTGGAAGTGAGCTATACCCTGGCTGGGACACCCTGCGTCAGCCTGATGAGGCGACTGTGCCGGACGAGGTTGAAATCTGGATTGACCCCGATATGGATGATGAAGAAATCCCAGCAGTGAGTTGAATGCTATCTGATCTTTGTTAAACTGTTGCCGCGAGACGTTTGTAAATTTCCAAAATATTCCTTAGTCGATGAAGAACCTGTACGTTTGAAGTATTCAGTATTAGGTACAGGTTATCAAAATAAATTTAGTTTAAATAGGGAATAGTTTCTTTTTGTATTAACATACTGTGCATTTTAAAAAATGGCTTAATGGATATCACATATTGGTGTACCATGTGCCATGGAGTGGTAGATGATGTGTTTATTAATGGGGACAGTCGATTGTCTCCAAGTCTTCCCTCTAGTATGTACAAGACAAATTTGCAAACCGGGAACCGAGTCATATTGTGGGACTGCTCACGATATCAATGTAACACAAAATCCGTCAGAGCGCACAATCACAAAACTGCACTTGGCAGCTAACGGTTAATTCACGCGCACCCTTATACTTTTAATATTCTAAAATGTGTTTTCTCCAGCTTTATTTGTTAGTGACCCTAGAAAAGCTGTCACTTCCTGTCTGTGACAATTCCAACTTTCACAAACTGAAGACAGTGAGATTGCGTATTGGAGATTCTTGCTGTATTCTAAGGGGCAGTAATTTACCAGCTAAAGGCCCGAGCGGTTGAATTTCCGCCGGGGCTTTCCCAATCATCCGCTGTAACTTCAGCACACCATTTGCAGAAATCTCGGAGGAATGGTGTTTACGCAATTTCTCCAGGTTTCCATGGATTTTCCGTGTAAGTTATGTCAAATGATTGGGAGAACCCTGCAAAAAATCAAGCCCCGCACTCTATGCCATGCTGGTTTTTATTCTGCCTTTAGATTAAGACAGAAAACCATGCTTTGTACAATAACTTGTCTTGATACAAAGGCCCAGAATTTGCTGCCAAAATAACAGCGAGTTTTATGGCGCTCACCGTTATTAATGTGTAAATCATCCAGCAACTTGTGGCGAGGAAGAGATACCCCGTGAGTTGCGAATCGACACAAGTTACTGGATGATTTGCTCCGCTCCACCAAAATGGCAGCTCGCCCTCAACCTCCCCGTTATTTTTAAGAACTTACTAGATTTGCACATTAAACTCGAATTAAGCTCGCCAAAGAAATGAAAGCTTGTACTTAACAGTGTAAGTACCATTTTAACGACATTGTAATTGTTATTGCAAAGCCAATCACCCTCTTTGGCCCAGGAAGGGAACTATTTAAACTGTTGAGTCTCATTCCTGCATGTAGTAAATTGTAATAGATGCTTCGAGGTTTACATTTTTTTTTAATGTTCTTACAGAGGGGATCTCATTGAAACTTATAAAATTCTAACAGGACTAGACAGACTAGATGCAGGAAGGATGTTCCCGATGGCGGGAGAGTCCAGAACCAGGGGTCACAGTCTAAGGATAAGGGGTAAGCCATTTAGGACTGAGATGAGGAGGAATTTCTTCACCCAGAGAGTGGTGGAATTCTCTGCCACACAGGGCAGTTGAGGCCAATTCATTAAATATATTCAAGAAGGAGTTGGACATATTTCTTGAGGCTAAAGGGATATGGGGAGAAAGCAGGGACAGGGTACTGAATTTGGATGATCAGCAATGATCTCATTAAATGGCGGAGTGGGCTTGAGGGGCCGAATGGCCTAATCCTGCTCCTATCTTCTGTTTCTATGTTTACTTTCCCTTTCTGTCTCTCCTCTCTCTCTCTCTCTCAATCCAATCTTTCTTTCCTGCTCTTTATTTCTCTTTCTGCATCTGATTTGACTCTAATTCTCCCGCTCTAATTCACCCTCCGCTCCTCGTTCCTATGTTTCTTTCTCCATCTTAAATCTCATTGGTTTAGGAGATAAGTTGCTGGTCCCGTCGGTCACTAAGGTCCCAGATGCCCGGTTGTCATGGTTGCACCGTTATCAGCTCGCACTTCCGGCAACTCACGGCGCAAAAAGATTTGGAGCCAAAGGGTGCGGAAAAAAGTCTCGACGCCATCAGATGCCCTGCTCCAGCAATATCTGGGCCAGTGATTTTAATGTCGAAAAAATCCCAGCGTTGCTTCACAGTAACGAAAGGATCAGACACGGAGCTTTTGTGGGAGAGTTAGGAGCAGTGACCAAAGGTTGGGCCAAAGAGATTTTTTTTTTAAGAAGGCTTTTAAAGGTGGAGAGAGAGGTCGAGAGGCTGAGGGGTTTAGGGAGGGAGTTCCAGAGAGTAGGGTCATGATAGCTGAGGGCTTTGCCAGCAATGGTGGAGCAGAAGAAGATGGGCGGGGGGTGAGGGGCGATGACACACAAGGTCAGACTCAGGAGGACCAAAGAGCATGGCAGAGGCTGTTACTGTCTCTACCGGTGTCTGCTGATGTCACTCACTGATCATTTATGTCAATGGACAATGATTAATAGGCAGCAATTAAGAAAAAAAATTCTAACTACAGGAAACTCTCTTTGAACCGGCACCTAAAATATCCGGAAATCTCTCTCAACCGGCAAAATTCAGGAGTAGGTTCAGGTAAGTTTTACCATATACAGGTAGACTATCCTTTATCCGAACTTCCGAAAACCTCAAAACCGAAAGTTTTTTCGTTCAGCGTAAGTCGTGCGCACGACCCCGACCCCCCGCCGACCCCCCCCGCCGACCCCGACCCCCCGCCGACCCCCACCCCCGACAAATTTCCCAGTCTTATAAAATACCTTCTGAAATCCGAAATTTTCCGAAAACCGAAACACAGCTGGTCCCGAGGTTTTCGGATAAAGGATAGTCTACCTGTATTAGTGGCCGTGTAACCGGGGTTCCTGGATCTGTGGCTGTGTAACCGGGGTTCCTGCACCTGTGGCCGTGTACAGGGACTCCTGGATCTGTGGCCGTGTAACCAGGACTCCTGCACAAGTGCCGTGTAACCGGGGCTCCTGGATCCAGGGCTCCTGCACCTGTGGCCATGCAACAGGGACTCCTGGATCCGGGGCTCCTGCACAAGTGCCGTGTAACCGGGGCTCCTGCACCTGTGGCCGTGTGCAGGGCTCTCGTACCTTGGTAAATATACCTCTCTGTAATCCAGACTTTTTGATCAACCGGCACCACGCCGGTCCCGTCGGTGCCAGATAAAAAAGAGTTTCCTGTACTGACAGTTGTTCAGCCAATGATGTTTAGTGATTTCAGCTTTGCAACAATGTTATAGCTTGAATCAAACCCTGTAATACAGCTCTAGGTGGGCAGTGAGAGACTGATGAGATGTCCATTCAACAGAAATATCTACATAACCAGTATTTACTTAGTTGGATAGCGATTAATTCCACTTATGTATTGTATCCGCTATGTGGCTGTTATGCTTTTTCATTAATTAAAAGTAAATACTTCTAGTTGTCACCATGCTATCATTTGGACTGTTGTGTTTCATTTTATAATTGGTTTTCTCCGCTGACAGAAATCAGACATCAACCTCACAAGTGAACTTTACTGATAAAGTATTATGATGCACTGCTTGAGGTGATCCAAAACTCGGCTGCCCGTGTCCTAACTCGCACCAAGTCCCATTCACTCATCACCCCTGTGCTCGCTGACCTACATTGGCTCCCGGTTAAGCAGCGCCTCGATTTCAAAATTCTCATCCTTGTTTTCAAATCTCTCGATGGCCTCAAAGCCTATCTTTGTAATCTCCTTCAGCCCCACAACCCCCCCAAGATATCAGCTCCTGTAATCTCCTTCAGCCCCACAAACCCCCCCAAGATTCCTGAGCTCCTCTAATTCTGGCCTTTTGAGCATCCCTGATTATAATCGCTCAACCTTTGGTGGCCGTGCCTTCTGTTGCCTTGGCCCTAAGCTCTGGAATTCTCTGCCTAAACCTCTCCGCCTCACTACCTCTCTTTCTTCCTTTAAGATGCTCCTTAAAACCTACCACTTTGACCAAGCTTTTGGTCACCTGCCCTAATTTCTCCTTATGTGGCTCGGTGTCAAATTTTTTGCATTTTAACACTCCTGTGCAGCGCCTTGGGACATTTTACTATGTTAAAGGTGCTATATAAATGCAAGTTGTTGTTGTTGTCTATTTTTGAGCCTCAGTTCACCAGCCATCCTTGTAGTCTCTGAGATTAAACAACCAGTTTCATACCAATAGGTGCCATGTTATGGACACTTTTGTGTTCTTGACTAATGATTACTGGAACTAGGTTGTAACTAACGAAACTATGTGTAGAGCACGCAAGGACAGAAGAAATTATGAAAAAAAAATGCCATTAGGTCTGTACGCTCCACAGATCACGTACAATTTGTCCTTTTATGGATTTTACCCAACCTATTTAATCTCTTGAGGGAAACCACAACCATAGGTGAACTTCCCAAAAAGATAAATCTCTGAGAAATGTCACTCCAAGATAATTGAAGGAAGCTTGAAGTTATTAATCCAGATAAATATTTTTTTTTAAACTGCAAGTTCTGAAAGCTGAAATAAAAACAGAAAATACTGGAAATAAATAGCAGGACCATCAGCATTTCAAAAGAGAAAAAAACAAATCAATGTTTTGGGTCTAGATCTTCATCCGAACTGGAAACTGAAAGAGAAGCGAGCATCTTTATAGGACTGAACGAATCAAAGAGGTGGGAGGCAGAGTAACAGGGTGCCGTGCCTTCAACCCCCTAGGCCCCACAGTTTGGAATTCCATCCCTAAACCACTCTGACTCTCTACCTCCCTCTGCTCCTTCACAATTCTCCCTCAAACCTACATCTTTGACCAAGTTTTTTGTTCACTCCTCCTAATATCTTCTTTGGCTCAAAATCCACTTTTTTTTTGCCTTTGTGAAGGACCTTGGGACACGTCTCGACATTAAAGTATCGTGTAAATCCAAGTTGTTGTTGTTGACCCTCTACTTTAAGGAACTTAGGGCAACAAATGAATGCCGGTGAAAATAGCAGATGAGCGCTTAATGAATAGTTTCACATTTCTCTCTCCACGATTTTAAAGAAGGCATTAATCTGCTAATCGTTTTGAAAACCTGGATAATGACTGCTCTCAATGTCTCTCCAGTGAAAATAGTTGAGCTCTGAAATCTCTACTTGTAACTTAGAGCTCAGAGACTTGTAATCATTCTTGCACCTCGTCTCTGAACTCTGGCCAATATAGAAATTAGCTTCTGAAGGTGGAATCTCCTATATTAAACAAAATTTAAAAAAAAATCACTTTACCAATGAATTATTGAACTGATCTGTTTCAGTTTGTTATCAAAAGCTCTCTAGACTTCAATTAACTTTGTCGATAGCAGCTTCACTTTAACTAAATACTTTGATTGAATGCTTGATAATTGTGCTCAAATCCATTTCTTCACTCTTTGGGAAAGGAGCCCAATTTGCTTTGTATATATTTTGTGTTTGTGCTTTACATTTATGCTTATATCTATGTTAAAATCACCTAATTCTTGGCCCATTGTTCTGCAAGTTTTTAAATATTCTCAACTTCCTCATGTTAGTCTCCTGGCCACGTGGCTTGGTAACATTAACCACTTATCATATTACAGGAAACTCTTTATTATCCGGCACCGGCGTGGTGCCAGTTTATCAAAAAGTCCGGATTACAGAGAGTTATAGTTAAAAGGTACGAGAGCTCCGTACACAGCAACAAATCCAGGCTTCCCTGTTGCTTAGCAACATGTGCAGGAATTCCGGCCACAGACCAAGCGTCCCTGTTGCTTAGCAACAAGTGCACGAACCCCAGTTACACAGCCACAGATCCAGGAACTGCCACTAATATGAAGTAAAACTTACCTGAACCTACTCCTGAATTTTGCCGGTTAACAGAGATTTCCGGTTATTTAGGTGCCGGTAAATCGAGAGTTTCCTGTACTAGAAGTGCTCACCGCCACATGACTTGTGAATAGTGTAAGCAGAGGACTAAGAAAATAGGACCCTTGAAAATGCCACTTTGACTCCACCCCCCCCCCCCCACTTAAGATGGAACTTTTTTCCACTTCTCCCTCGATAAGTTCCAATCCAAGTGTTACATTTGACGATCATTGCATGATCACCAGTCATTGAAAGCCTCACCTGTGGAACTTTTCCCAAATACTTTCTAAAAATCAATGTAGACTAGAAATCCAATTTCCAATTTTATGTCTCATTACTATCTTCTGATTTTGAGTAGGGCCTCTGCAGCACTAAGCACCTTATTAACGAGGATTCACTGCACTTTAAGTAAGTGCCACATTTCAAAATATGACAAACTGACTCCTTTCAACATACTGATGCGAAGAGGAAAAGGGAACCCTTTACTAGATTAAAAAGTCATGAAAATGAATCAGGATAGATTTTCTAAGGATCGTTGCTTTCACTGAGTAAATCCCCTTGCTGCTTATTTTACACTGTGGAGATTCTCTATTGCATATTATATTTTCATTCCAATTGTAATAAGTAGAGCACAATGGCCCTGGTAATGTGCTAGAATTCTCTTGTGAAGTCTCAAGCAATCTTTTGCAACACACGTGTGTGTACGAGAGCACTAATGTGCGGTGTTGTACAATGGAGGGTCACCAGGTCAGTCCCCCACTTGGCTGCGTTCCCAATTTCAGCTGAAGGGCACAGCTGCTTCGGAGGATGATTGGTTGTGTGCCGGCAGCAAGTGGCCACTTTTCCCTGAGCAGCAGTAGGATGTGTGTGGCCCAGAGGCGCCAATGAGTGAAGAAAATGGGGGAATAACAGAACGTGGCACAAAACTTGGAAATGTAGTAAACAGTGAGGAGGATAATAACAGACCTCAGGAGGACAGATTGGTCAAATGGGCAGACACATTAACGCAGAGAAGTGTGATGTGATTCAATTTGGTAAGAAGAATGAGGAGAGGCAATATAAACTAAATGATACCATTTTAAAGGGGGTGCAGGAACAGAGAGACCTGGGGGCGTTCGTACACAAGCCCTTGAAGGTGGCAGAACAAGTTGAGAAAGTTGTTAAAAAGGCATACGGGTTTATAAATAGAGGCATAGAGTACAAAAGCAAGGAAGTTATGCTAAATCTTTAGAAAACACTGGTTAGGCCCCAGCTGGAGTCTTGTGGCCAATTCTGGGCACCACATTTTAGGAAGGATGTTATGGCCTTACGGAGGGTGCAAAGGAGATTCGCTTGAATGGTACCAGGGATGAAGGACTTAAGTTACGTGGACAGAGTCCAGAACTAGGGGGCATAGTCTCAGGATAAGGGGTCGGTCTTTTACGACTGAGACGAGGAGGAACTTCTTAACTCAGAAGGTTGTAAATCTTTGGAATTCTCTGCCCCAAAGCTGTGTCTTTGAGTATATTCAAGGCTGAGGTAGATAGATTTTTGGACTCTAGGGGAATCGAGGGATATGGGGATAGGCAGGAAAGTGGTGTTGAGGTCGTAGTTCAGCCATGATCTTATTGAATGGCGGGGCCATATGGCCTACTCCTGCTCCTAATTCCTATGTTCATATTCAAAAGAGTTGGGAGTTTACTTTCAAAATATTGTCACTTCTGTCAAAACCATCTGATTTCACTGGATATGCTGACCTCATAGTTTCAACTCAGATCAGCTCATTTCACTCAAGAAGATCTTGGGGTTTTTTGCAACTAGGAAAGAAAGAAAGAAGTTGCATTTATATAGCGCCTTTCACGACCTCAGGACATCCCAAAGCACTTCACAGTCAGTGAAGTACTTTTGAAATGTAGTCACTGTTGCAATGTTGAGAAACGCGGCAGTCAATTTGTGCGCAGAAAGGACCCCCAAACAACAATGAGATAATTGACCAGATAATCTGCTTTTAGTGGTGTTGGTTGAGAATTAAATGTTGGCTAGGAAACCGGGAGAGAGCCTGCTTTTCTTCCAGTAGTGAAATGGGATCTTGTATGTCCACCTGAGAGAGCAGCCGGGACCTTGGTTTAATGCCTCGTCCAAATGATGACACCTCCGACAGTGCAGAGCTCCCTCAGTACTGCACTGAAGTGTCAGCCTAGATTATGTGCAAGTGAGTGGTGCAGCCATATACCAGTGTGCTGCTGTGCGTGATGTGAAGCAGTGGCTCAGTCTGCAAGCAAAGCCAACATTGACATGCAGACGATTATGTATAATGCTACTAGTGCCGAGCACTAAATCAATCAACAAAAGAAGGTGGTCTTTTGCAGTGCCTCTCGTCTATCTTGCTGGCTTAATTTGCTTTTGACCTTAGGAGAGTTAAGGTAAAATGTTCAATTCCTTCTATATATAGCAGTCCCAAAATGAATGGAGATAGCAATTCTGGTGCAACTAACGTATTTGTACAGAATTCAAAGTGCATTTTCTGAATTTTTTTAATGTAAGAAAAAAAATTGCTTATTAAATTTACTCCAAATTGCAATGCCTCTTAGGGCCACTTGTACATATCAAAGACAAGCCGTGCTGGGTATTGCAGTTTTCCATGCACTTCTCAAACTGTTTTGGAACATCTTCACTTAGTGTCACCATCATGTGGCAGTGAAGAGACTCTGAAAGTAGCAGCACTCAAATTTCATGATTGCGGAGCATTGTGACTCTAAATTGCATTAATAACCGAGAACAAATCACATTAGAAGTTACTGGACCAGGCTGTGTGTAGCAATGGATAATTCTTCTCCTCTTAGGCAGTCCCTCGGAACTGAGGATGACTTGCTTCCACATTAAAAATGAGTTCGCAGGTGACTGATGAGTCCAATGCTGGACCTACAGTCTCTGTCACAGGTGGGGCAGACGATGGTTGAAGGGGCGGGTGGGTGGGGTGCTTGGGTTGACGTGCGCTCCTTCCACTTGCTCCCGGCGCAGAGACTTCCCGGATGCTTTTCCTCCACTTTGTGCAGTCTTGGGCCAGGGATTCCCAGGTGTCGATGGGGATGTTACACTTTTTCAAGGTGGCTTTGAGGGTGTCCTTGAAGCGTTTCCTCTGCCCACCTTGGGCTCTCTTGCCGTGCTGGAGCCCCAAGTAGAGCGCTTGTTTTGGGAGCCTCGTATCGGGCATGCGGACAATGTGACCCGTCCATCGGAGCTCATTGAGCGTGGTCAAAGCTTCGATGCTGGGGATATTGGCCTGAGCAAGAACACTGATGTTGGTGCGCCTATCCTGCCAATGGATTTGCAGGATCTTGCGGAGGCAGCGTTGGTGGTACCTCTCCAGTGGTTTGAGGTGCTTGCTGTACATGGTCCATGTCTCTGAGGCATACAGCAGGGTGGGTATCACTGCTGCTCTGTAGACCATGAGCTTAGTGCCGGGTTTGAGGTCCTGGTCTTCAAACACTCTCTTCCTCAGGCGACCGAAGGCTGCACTGGCACACTGAAGACGGTGTTGGACTTCGTCGTCGTCATCTGCCCTTATTGACAGTAGGCTCCTGAGGTATGGAAAGTGGTCCACGTTGTCCAAGGCCTTGTCGTGGATTTTGATAATCGGGGGGCAGTACTGTGTGGCGGGGGTGATGCGCCATCAATTACTCAAAAGACTGAAGTTGAGCGAGTAACAATCAGGCTTTTATTAACTAAAGAATGAAGGTCTTGTCTCGAGTGGTCGACCCGTCCAGAATACTAAGGGACTGGGAGGTAGTCACTTATATACCTGGAATAGTGGGAGGAGTCAGCCGAGGCATGTCCAGACCTGTACCTAGTGGAATACACATACAGACACAGACAGGTATGACAGTGGTTTACCACAGGGGGCAGGTTGGTAGAGGACCTTTGTCTTATGGATGTTTAGTGTAAGGCCCATGCTCTCATACGCTTCGGTGAAGGTGTTGATGATTGTTTGGAGTTCGACCTCCGAGTGAGCGCAGACACAAGCGTCGTCTGCATACTGTAATTCGACAACAGAGGATGGGACGACCTTGGATCTGGACTGGAGGCGATGATCTTCACTGCACGTCAATTACAAGAGAAATGCAAGGAACAGCACCAACTGCTGTACATGGCCGCCTTTGATCTCACAAAGGCCTTCGACACTGTCAACCGTGAAGGATTATGGAGTGTCCTCCTCAAATTCGGCTGCCCTCAAGTTTGTCACCATCCTCCGCCTGCTTCACGATGACATGCAAGCCGTGATCCTGACCAACGGTCCTACCACAGACACAATTCACGTACGAACCGGGGTCAAACAAGGCTGTGTCACCAACGCTTTTCTCGACCTTCCTTGCTGCAGTGCTCCATCTCGCCCTCAGTAAGCTCCCCACTGGAGTGGAGCTAATTTACAGAATGGATAATTATCCTTTTGAACAGTGGCTTACCAGAACCAACCAACAAAAAATGCTTCCAAAAGGTCGTTATAATCATTTGCAAGTTTTGCGATCGAGGCCTGTGTGGGCTGCTCAAAGGCAGTTGCAATAAATCACTGTTGGTGGTTTCCCTGAAAATAGCATTTAAAAGATGAGGATTCGTAACTACAAACATAAGAAGGGAATGATGCATCTTTAAATTCTACGTTGGGTATATCTTCTTCGTTTCTGGACCTGTAGGAGGCTGGCTACTTACGGACTTTTCATGTCTGTGGGTTTGAAATTTACCCCAGGCAGTTTTGTGACTTGGATTGAAGAGTCAAGTTGGCCCAGATTAATGTTTCAGAACTGGCATGACAGGATCACCATTACCAGCTCAGGTCCTAACCTTAACCTTCCTTTCAGTGTTTCACCCAATACAGTAAATCCATCGTTATGTGTTGGCTTTAGTGTTTACTTTATGGATTGCCTTTTGGCAAATTGAGGATTATTTTTTGGCTGCATTGCTAAACTCGCTTGAGTCCACATTCCTAGTTTTGTTTACACACTTGTGGCTGTTAAGAAAATAATACCAGGTACCAGGTACCAGCTTCCACCAAGCTGTGTGAGGTAAAATATTAACAGGCAATATACACTGCAATATATGGGAGGCTACCCTGTATCTATTTGTTATGCATGGGAAATATCAGGAAACTCTATCATATAGTATGCAAACAGCAAAAACGAATGCCTTCTCTACCATTCAGGTCATTTGGTACTGCCAGGTATCATCACAGTTTCGGCCCCAACAATGCTCAACAGGCCATTGGGGTATCACTGGACATCCCCGCGCGTCCTTATACAGTCACCTTTGCTCAGAAACCTTTTCCTATTGATAACAAGTCACCCTGGGGTTGGCACCCTTTCCGGGGCACACTCAATTCTGTTTGTCATGTGACGAGCCACCTTAAGAACCTCCTCATCCCTGCTGTCAAAAATTCCTGATACCACCTCCCCACCGCATGAACCTCATACTTTCGCAACCCCGCATTCAGCCAACTCTGTGTGTCTCTCAGCAGCTTCATTTCGCGAGCATTTTCAAAACCTGTCTCCCATATAAACTTCGGAATGCTGCAACTACTGAGCACGTGCCTTGCAATGCAACAGACATGGCATGATCTGCAAATGAGGTTTTCTCATCATTAGTAGCCCTTTTAAAATCATGCAGTTACCAAGACTGATGTCAGAAGGGGACAGAAAGTCTCGGGGAGTACTTTTAACTTGGAGTAGTCCCCTGTCTACATTTTTAAAAATAGTCACACTTGAATGCTTTTCTGGAGTGGTGTGGCTCTAGAACAGTTCTCAATGATTGGAGCTGCGCAAGGTATCTCTACCAGTGATGCCGTGGAGTGGCCGAGTAGCAAGGAGGAGACAAACTGGCAGATTTCTGTTCAGGCAGAGTTGCCATTTTTCTAAAGCCAAGAATAATTTTTCTGGATATATATTTTTTGAATATAGAATGGCCGAGCACTTTGAGTAAGGAGTACTCGCTCTAGACTTTCAATCCCCTTTAGCTTCAATATTCTTGAACTTGTTTTCTGTCAGTTTCTTTTGATTTGTTGAGTACTTTTGTTTGAACAGTTGTTATTAATGATCTCATTGGGGGAATTGGTTGGGAGGAGTTACAGGATACAGATGTGTGAAGGGACTGAATTATTTGAAATGGGAAGATAGTTAAAGTACCTCCGGTTAACTCAGCCTGTGCTAATCCAACCTCAGCTCCCTCCGCACTTGGACCAAGTAACTCCCCCAAACTAATACCCCCAGTGATGTCACCAACAGCCACTGTTTGAACAACAACATTAAGAACAATATCACAGACATTGACTGGAAAAACAAGTCATGTTTTTTTAAAAACTGGCTTTGATGGTAAACGTCCCTGTTTAAATTATTCTTCAACTTTTTATCTTCTGCAGTCTTGTTGTTTATATCAAAGTCATTTGTAATAATTCAATCAAATGTATTTTTTTGCCCTCCATTTTTCTTCCTTTCCCTCCCCCCCCCCCCCCCCCCACCCCAAGGCCACTCACCCCAAAGCATCCTCCTTAATCCGGGAGGGCGAGGCGGATGGGAACGCAGGCTTCTCTTTGACGACTTCTTCTGATGGTGCTCCATGTTCAGTTGATAGGAGTTGCGCGTGCTGCGGGGTGAGTTGGACGATGTTTTTCCACCGTCCCACCGAGTGGCCCTGTTGAGAACGAACAACTTGTGGCTGGCGGATTGGACTGGCAGTAAGTGCTGGGACACCAATCCGTGACCACAGGTGTGCAATGCAAGCAGCCTGTTCGCCACTCTACTGGGCTATTCATAAAAATCCATATCTCCATCCTAACGACAGTCAATTCTACTTAAGACAACTGTTCTTAACTAAATTGACTCCTGTCTAGAATTTCACATTTACTAATTAAAAAAAAGAAAATATTTCATCTAATAGACTTAAAATCTGGTGAATATGTCACTACAGTGTATAACTTTCCCCCTTATTTTATAATTGTCTTTTTGATATAACTCGCATGCCTCTACTTGAAGCATCAAGGAATGATCCCAAAGCTGCGACATATACACCGGAGTTTAAAGTATTTACTTTTAAGTGGAGTTAACCTACAGAGATAACACATAGCAGTAATAGTTTAAAATACATGTTGGATGTCCAACGCCTGAAGCTGCAGGAATAATGACTGAGATTTATTTGTGCACTTCAAGCTAAAGGATGGAATGGAACACTTTCTATGCCTTGTACTTAGTGTTGGCATCAAGCACTCCTAGGCAAAGTGCCCTCTACTGTGCCCCAGCATGCTTTAACCACAGTCTCAGAAAAGCGCCCACTATTACATCACTGTGACATTTCTATTCTGACACCAGCCATCCTACCGTCCCTGTGAGTGAGATTTCTGAATTAGCGCTGAATTTGGGGCAGGTTTATGTTGCGGGCTTATTTTGAGTGGGCCCCTTACAGCCAGCAGACTGAGACTTTGTCTTAGAATAACAAACACTAAGATCGCCTATTTCCATCTCCGGAACATCGCTCGACTCCGCCCCGCTTCAGCTCATCTGCTGCTGAAACCCTCATCCATACCTTTGTTCTCTCTAGACTTGACTATTCCAACACACTCCTGGCTGGCCTCCCACGTTCTACCCTCCCTAAACTTGAGGCCATCCAAAACTCTGCTGCTCACGTTCTAACTCGCACCAAATCCCGTTGACCCATCACCCCTGTGCTCGCTGGCCTATGTTGGTTCCTGGTTAAGCCACGCCTCGATTCTTTTCAAAATGGTGTCAGCATGAATTGAATACAAGTTTTTAACTCTCACAGCTGCCTGGCACAATGTCTAGTAACAGTAATAAACTTGATGACAAACAGAAATGCCCAGCATGCATTATAAACAGTAACAAATTCAAGAGAAGAATGCCCAACGATGTAATCTCCAGAGTTTTGATGACACTAAAAAAGAAATCACTTCAGCTTTGTTATACTTTTACATCACCCCTTAATTAGATTGCAGCCTTGACATCAAGCCATGCTCCCTATGATTAAGGAGGTTTTATGTAGGAATATAATAATCCAATAAAACAGACTGGCCTAGAAATTCACTGGCGCCCCGTTTTAGTCTCGCCAGGGCACCGGAAGTACCGCCCCGGAAGGAGTAGCGACCGCCCACCGGAAATTCAGTTTCAGCGCCCCAGACGGAAGCGCAGCGCTACTCGAGGCACCCCGCATCCCTCTTCGGGCGCTGCAACTGAAAATCGCAGTGCAACGTGCCGCAGCGCCACACGCTGCGACACGGCGCGCTGCAGTACTGCAGGCCTTCCTCCCCTTCTTAAAGGGAAAGGGCCTGCTGCAGCGCGATCGGCGATCACGAGTGCCGGCAAAAGAGCCCGGCACCGAGGAGAAGTGCCGGGCTCTTGGGACACAGCCGGCACAACGCGGGGGGGGGGGGGTGATGCTCAGGAGGCCGGGGACGGCGGTGCGAAGAGGTGCTGGCAGGCGGCCAGCAAAAAAAATGGCCGCCACGCACCTCAGCGCCTCTACCGCCGCAGGTAGGCCCCCCTGAACTGGTCGCAAATTGCGACCAGTGTTAAAGCAGGGGGCGCTACCAAATTTCGCGATCGGGGCGGTAGCGGCACGCTGCGCACGCCGATGACGTCATCGGTAGCGGTGCAGCGCTAACGGCTAGCGCCGCCATTAGCGTCCCGCTAAATTTAACGGGAGGCGTGGCCAGTGGCGTTAAACCCACTAAGTGCCCTCTTTGGGCGCTAACGGGTGGCGCAGCCCACTGAATTTCTAGGCCACTATGTTTTCCGATAATTGTCTGTCTTCCTGTCAACAGATGCTGTTACTATCCTGAATTAGTGTCATCGGCTTCCATTTTAACCACGAGGGAACTGGTTGTGCCATAGGCTAGACGGTTCTTCCTCTCAAGGGCCCGCTTTTAAACCCAGAATGACAAATGAAAGTCTCCTGTCTGCGAGGGTCCTTTGAAAAATGAATTTGGAGAGCCTCAACCAAGTGCCTATTGGGCCCAGATGTCAAAGGTGCTGCAAATTTGGCATTAATTGACAATCTTACTTACAGAGGCTAGAAGTATAGGGCTGCTTCTGAGATTAGGTACGAGGCATATTATTGCACCAGTATACTCTGCATTTAACCTGTGCTATCACCTGGTGCTGAAATTAGGAAAGTATTCATTATCCAACACCAATATCTCTTGCCTTGATAAACATCAAACATCCCATAAAAAAACTTCTTCCTGTGCATTGTGGAAGTCACATGGTACACTTAAAAAGGAAAAATTTGCAAGGCTTTGGGGAAAGAGCGGGGGGGGCAGGACAAATTGGTTAAATCTTTGAGAGCTGGCACAGGCATAATAGGCTGAATGGCCCCTTTCTGTGCTGTCAGAGTCTATATAGTCTCCACAGTGTTGCTGATGTGCAGCAGTGTAGCTTTGCATAGGGAATTTCACAAAAGAAGGAAGACAATGGGGGAGAAGTGGCTGGGAGTGTGTTCAAACATCTGACATACTCTCTGGTTTCAAGTGATCAGAAACCAATCAGGCTTTGCTCTTGTAGTGGGTGACATCATCCAAACCAAGTGTTTGTAACTTCTGCTATTCAAACTTTAAAAAAAAAGGAATTGTGTTACATTAGATAGCAAATTGACATGTACAGTAATTGGGGGGAAATTCTAGCTGCAATATTTTAATCATTGAGTTTCCTGATGGCCTAGTGGATATGCAGACCAGAGGTCCCAGATTTGGTTCATGTGTTGAGTGAGGTACTCTCAGCTGGGGCATGTGTAGGGTGCTACAATTAGCCTCAGTTGTTTTTTTGACTAGCAAGGGTAAAAAGCAGCCAGGGTGCCTGCTCTTGATCATTATCCAGTGGCAGTGACTGGCAAGTGTGTGTGGTTGTCAACTGAGGATAGGATTGATCTTGGTTGTGAGGTCCTCCATAATTCTAAAAGCCTACCACCACTCTCTGTCGAGACTCATGGGTCACTTGGATGAGGTACCCTCCTCGTCCTTCTTGACTTGTCTCTGCAGCCTTTGACACGGTTGACCACTCCATCCTTCTCCAATGCCTCTCTACCGTCATCCAGCTGGGTGGGACTGCACTCGCCTGGTTCCATTCTTATCTATCTAATTGTAGCCAGAGAATCACCTGCAATGGCTTCTCTTCCCACTCCCACATCGTTACCTCTGGTGTCCCCCAAGGATCTATCCTTGGCCTCCTCCTATTTCTCATCTACATGTTGCCCCTTGGCGACATCATCCGAAAACACAGCGTTAGTTTCCACATGTACGCTGACGACACCCAGCTCTACCTCACTACCACTTCTCTCGACCCCTCCATGGTCTCTAAATGGTCAGACTGCTTGTCTGACATCCAGTTCTGGATGAGCAGAAATTTTAATTAAATATTAGGATGCCTGAAGCCATTGTTTTCGGTCCCCGCCATAAACTCCGTTCCCTAGCCACTGACTCCATCCCTCTCCCTAACATCTGTCTGAGGCTGAACCACACTGTTCACAACCTTGGTGCCAAATTTAACCCTGAAATGAGCTTCCGACCACATATCCACGGCATAGCTAAGACCGTCTATTTCCACCTCCATAACATCACCCGTCTTTGCCCTTGCCTCAGCTCATCCGCTGCTGAAACCCTCATCTATGCCTTTGTTACCTCTAGGCTTGACTATTTCAACATACTCCTGGCTGGCCTCCCACATTCTACGCTATGTAAACTTGAGGTGATCCAAAACTCGGCTGCCCGTGACCTAACTCGCACCAAGTCCCATTCACCCATCACCCCTATGCTCGCTGACCTACATTGCCTCCCGGTTAAGCAACGCCTCGATTTCAGAATTCTCACCCTTGATTTCAAATCCCTCCATGGCCTCGCCCCTTCCTATCTCTGTAATCTCCTCCAGCCCCACAACTCACCGAGATATCTGCGCTCCTCTAATTCTGCCGCCTTGAGCATCCCTGGTTATAATCGCTCAACCATTGGCGGCCGTGCCTTCTGTTGCCTAGGCCCGAAGCTCTGGAATTCCCTGCCTAAACCTCTCCGCCTCGCTACCTCTCTTTCCTCCTTTAAGGCGCTCCTTAAAACCTACCTCTTTGACCAAGCTTACCTGCCCTAATTTCTCCTTATGTGGCTCGGTGTCAAATATTTTGTCTTATAATACTGCTGTGAAGCGCCTTGGGACGTTTTACTACGTTAAAGGCGCTATATAAATACAAGTTGTTGTTGGTAGTAACTGTACCTCTGCAGGAGAAAAGGAAGAATATTGGGGGGAGAGTGTGTGGAGGCGATAATCAATCATTTTAGCAGCTGTCAGTAGGTACTTAGAGTCTGAGCCTTTTTTTGTTATTGGTCCTGACTGTATAATCACTTGTTCTTAACAGGAAGATACTGTTAAGTGGAGTTTGCTCTTACCTCACTTGATTTTAATTGGAATAGCCTGTGTACCAGCCACATATTGTTCCGATTGCAATAAGAATTAATGGAAGGACAAACAAGTCTTCTGAAGTACTCATACCAGGTACTTCCAAGACTCCACTCCAATCTTGTATCCAATAAACAGAAAAAGATACAAGTACTTTGAGGTATGTTATTTTTCTGAAGTATTTGTAGTGTCACTAGTGATGCTGTCTGTAATTATTTATTACAGTACTGCAAGTTAAGTGTAGGCACTGATATTTCAAAAACATAAAACTTAAACAGCAGCTGCAAAATAATGACACATTCTAGTCCTGACTTTTCTCAGAGTATTTTGTTAGACAGCCAGTTTTTAAGGCTTACATTTTACTTGTCTCTGAATATTAAGCTAACTATTGCTGACAATGTGCATATTATTTGTAGTGTTTGATGATCAAAAATCTGAGGGTGTTCCAGATTTGAACTCTGGTTTGTGCTAAGTTAGCTGCTCTTAGGCAGGAGAATAGCTAAGGTGTTGCAATTGGCCACAATGCATCTGTGCTGGGGAGGGGAAAAATGAAGCAGTGTTTCTGCTCCTGATCACCGTCCAGTTACCTGCGCTGGAAAGTATGTTTGTGGATGTCGGCTGCGGACAGGATTGACATCGCTATGATGCTGTCCATGGTCAGTCTGCTATTAATCACAGTCAAGTTTGAGATGTAGAATGGCCACGTATGCATCACACCAGAAAAGGTCTGGTTACTGTGGCACTGAGCCCCAGCATTAGTCGGCACCTTCATGTTTTTTTGACACCTTAGCTGACACATCAGCTCAGTGCCATAAGAGGTTCATCATTTCAGCATACTTAAAACTTAACTCTGTGTGACCCTTAAGACACTGTCTGGTGTTTTACCTGTGGCATAAGCTAAATGCACAATTTGTGAGGACGATATTTGGAGTCTTGACGGTCTAAATGTTCTCCAAACACAGACTGCATAGATTAAAATAGCCCCGTTTGCATTGCTTGCCTGTCATGGGCAGGACAAGAGCTTGGGGAGCAAGCTTTGGTTAATGTGTGTCAGTTTCTTGACATGTGGAATTTTATTTTGCATGGTGGGTGGGGGGGGGCGGGGAGAGAGAGGAGGAACAAAAGGTTCCTTCGCACCCTTTGTTACCACTCTGATTGTCACAGACAGAAGTGAAATGAACACAATTATCATGTATTATGGAGCACAGAAATAGACTTGAACCAGATGAAAGATTTGAATCATATCAAAGATGTCCCACAATTCATTCTGGCAGTGCCAATGTTGTCTGTCATTGGCACCTTTTTGTATATTTATATTCTGTATAATTTTGCATCTTGGATGTAGTGTCAGGACATATTCACATATTAAAATATTCGCTAAGATTTCTGGGGCTTGTGTTGTAAACTGAAGGAATGTAAAGCTCAGCAAATCATTTATAAACATGAAGATTTGAATGAGTGCCTCGTGGTTATTGTACATAGAGCAATGTAAATATGCTTAAATGCATGTGTACCTGATGCATATTTTACTGCGTTCCAGTCTAGTTTCTTTATAGTCTCGGATTGGTTAAATAATCAATGTTGTTTATGTAGCAATGTATTGTATAATCAGAATTCCACTGTACACATATTAGTCATGTAAGTTAATATTTAAGACAACTAAATATTTGTAGTGTATGTGACTGACTTTTTTTTACTTGTTTTTTCAGTCAGTAGCCATCTTCCCGTTAACCCTTATTAACGTATTTGCACGTGCTCGAAAGTAATCAATATTGGTTTGGCTTCCTTGTTAATCGAGAAGCCATGAAAAATATCTAACACGCCCCAGTAGGCTTTTTGAATGACTGTCCAAAGCCACCTGCGAGAGCAAGGGTGACTAGTCTACGGGCCATGTGTAGCCTCTGCTCACCGGCAACTCTGTCCCATTTATATAGTCCTCATTTGCTGGTTTGTCCTGTTTGTGTTTTGAGGACACTGATGTTTTAAGCGCTGTTGTCTCATTACTGGATAAATCAGAACACCAAGATCCGTTAGCAACAGCAAGTTGAGATCTATGCCGAGTAACGGGAGTGTAGATTTAAAGTACGGCCCCAGGGGCTCCATGCTACGCACTCCTGTGGTCTACAAAGAGATCACGCTTGGACGATCCAGTTCTAGGGGAAATGCACTGGGGGGTCAATTTTAACCCAACCCGGCCTTCAGGAAACTGACTGGACCGTGCGCAGCGCTAGTTTTACACCCCACCCGACTTTACTCTCCATTGAGGTCACTCACGGGAGGGTGATATTGGGCGATGTGTAAACCCCGCATTCCACCCGATGCCATGGGTTTCCCGCCCGGCAAATTAGGTTAAAACTCCCCCCCCCCCCCCCACATTGTATTTCAAGATGGCGAGAGATTCTGCGCCTATTTTGGAAAAAGAAAGCCTTGTTAAGTGTTCCAGAAAAGGTTTCTGTTCGAGAATTTTAGAAATCGGTTTGAAAGGAAAGTCTTCACCTGCTTTTGTATTTCAGGTTTTGAGTCCAACCTACAAACAACGGAATGAGGATTTCAGAAAGCTCTTTAAGCAGCTGCCAGACACGGAGCGACTCATTGTTGGTAAAGAACAAGCATCCACTCGTGTCGACCACGCACTGTTTCATAAGCATGCTTCACAACAAGACTGGCCGCATGAAAAGACTAAACATTTCTCATTAGATAAATATTTCCATACTAAATAAGATGCATTTGGATGACTGGGAAGGAATTAATTATTGGTAGACTGTTTCCTGATCATAAAAACAAAACAGACCACTAAGCTCCAGTGATACTGTAATATTTCCAGCATGGCTCACCATTTGGATTTTGCTTCATACCCCTGCTGCAATTTACGAGAAAAATTGAATGTGTTAAAGGCTTTGTGGCAGATTGTTACAAGTTCTGAAATTCAGTTGAAATCATTCTTTTTATGAGGAGTTTAGGATGAAATTCACTCGATAACTGTACTGCAAAGTGGTGTGGTCCCCACTCCAACATTGCATTTGTAGTGTAAGTACGGCCTGAAACCAGAATCGGAGCCTGAATTGACACCAGGGCGAAGTGGACTGAGATCACTGGAGGGAGGGAGTTTCACCTCCCTTCACTTCGGAGTCAGTTTGCGCCTTCACATCTGATGTACGCTCCTCAAGTTTAGTGTTGGGGTGGAACCAAAATCCATATTACTGCCTGTTAGTAAAAGAGCCAATCCCTGTTCATTAGTTGACTAAAGTTTCAAAAACATAAATCGCATGCCTATTTAACTTAATTTTGAAATTCATAGTGTAATTTGAATACTTCAAAAGTTACATATATTGTTCAAATTGGGCTTGATTTACCATGGGAGTCATATTAACATTTACCTGTGCAATGATGGAAACAAGACGTGATATGTGCCCACTGATGCAGAGAGGGCCTCAATACTAAGCTAAAATGGATATTGGGTAAAAACCATTCCTTTTCTAAAATCTGCACAGTTTCTGGAAGCTAAATGTATGACTGTTGTGGGTGGCCAAAGCAGTTTTTATAGTAAGTCGGTTCACCTCAGTTTGATTGAAGGTTAAATCATTTCAACTACTCAACAATCTAAATTTGCCTTAAGAACATAAGAAATAGGAGCAGGACTAGGCCATTCGGCCCTTTGAGCCATATAGACTCAATGCTGGTGCTGACCACCATTAACACTGGGATGCTGTTGATCTTAAGAGTGCAGATTGCTTTAGATATTATTGAATATACTGTATATGTTGGGTTCTGGTGGACAGTTTTATGCATATTTATAATGACTTTTATTTTGTTTCTGTTGTGACCTGACCTTTGCCAGATTACTCATGTGCCCTGCAAAGGGACATCCTCCTTCAGGGGCGACTCTACCTCTCAGAAAACTGGATCTGTTTCTATAGCAACATCTTCAGATGGGAAACACTGGTATGGAGTCCTGAACTAATACAGATACTATTTTCCTCTAATTTTAAGAAGACAATGTGCACTATTATGACTTGTATCTGCTGGCATGTTGAATGTTCCTGTAGGCGGTTTTATAAAATGGTTAGGTCATGGGGATAGTCCGAAGGACAGTAGTGTCACCTAAGAAAACCTTGTAAGATGTTATAAAGTCATCAGTGTAATATTTTTCCAAATAAAATGCCATTCATTTAATAGGTAACTTAAGATTGTACTCCTTGGTTTAATATAGAATTTGAGTTAACATGTCGACTAGAGCTTATCCATTTTAGTCAGTGGGAAATGTTGTTGTTTGTTATATGGACTGCAGTATCCAATAACATGGGCTGTAGCAGATCTGATGGGTTGCATTGGAGCAGTGGTGATTATTGCGATACAACCCATTAAAAGGGCTGTGTTAGTGTATCAGGGAGGCTTGTGCAAACTCATTTCCTAATTGATTGTTTTTGTTTATGTCGAACAAAAATAAAAATTTACATTTCCTAAAATATTTGCCTAATGATGTAAAACTATTGGGACAGATACTGTCCTGAAAAATGGAAATTTGACTTAAAATCAATTAGAGACTTTATAATTGAAATAGAATGAGGTAGGGAACCAAAAAGACAGCGACCATGTTAGTGTGGGACACTAATTGTATAACTCACCATGTTAGTGTGGGTGGTGCTAAATGGATGGACAGAAAATTTGTGGAGCTGCAGAGGAGATAATATAAAAAGTAAAAATTGAGAAGCATTTTTTTAAAAATTGGAATTAATTGGTTCCTTTGCCAAAAATAAAATTTTCTCAAAAATTCAAATGGTTCTGTACAGGAAACTTTGGTTTATCTGGAGGTTAACTGTCCAGAATGCTCGATCCACCGGCAAAAATCAGGAGCCGTTTCGTTAGTTTTTTTTTCTTTTCGTTGCTTTTTTTTCACCAGTCAGGCTTTGCAAGGTCTAGTTGAAGCTGTTGCTAAGCTACAGAGACGCTTGCAAGGTACGGCCGACTGTTTAGAAGCTGTTGGGTTTGTTGCCAGATACGGAGAGAGCTCCGTATGTTTCAACATTAGCGCTGGTTTGTCCGGCAGTTTTGATGGGACGGCAACAGCCCGGTCCCGTCGGTGCCGGATATCACAAAGTTTCCTGTATTAAATATTTGAGCACTGATGTTAAAGAATAAGAGATTTTGAAATCCACAGGTGTGGACATTGGCCTAGAAATTGCGGTCGGAGACGTACCTCTGAAGTACGCCTCCGACCCACGAAACAATTGCGAAAGTACCTCCTGCTGCCCAGGCTGCGAAGCGTTGTGGTCTCAGGCCTCGAGGCAGAGGACAGCGTAATGGCCCACGGATCCCAGGGACGCAGGCAGTTCGGAAGCATACCTGGGATCACGTGGGTCTGGTCCTCCAATGACAAAGGATAATTCCATTGACATCGTTATGAAGGGAATTCCCGAATGATATGCAATGGAATCTCAAAATGTAAAAATTATACAATTCAGAGAATTTTAAATTTTAATCATAATTACCACCAAACGCAACAAAAATGTAATTTTTTGATAATTTCACACATTAAAACTGTAATCCGAGCCAATATTTGCATAAACTCATTTAATAAAGTGTAAGTGCATAATTTTGAATCTATAAATGTTTAATTTAAGCCTCCGATAACCCCTTACGCTGATGCAAACAGGCCCGTTGGCATCAATCATAAGACTTAAGTGGCAATTGCTGGCCAGTCGCTGGGCAAATAGTCCAACTCTGCGCCAGCGATTGCTTTTTCAGAGCCCCCGGGGATGGCCCGTCAACACGTACTTTGACAGGCCACAAGATCCGGATTTCTGAAATCTGCAACTTCACAGAAACAGAAATCACAGAAACCCCACAGTGCAGATAGAGGCCATTTCGGCCCATCGAGCCTGCACCGACATATCCCACCCGATCCCCGTAACCCCTACACCAACACATATCCCACCCTATCCCCGTAACCCCACGTATTTAATCCCCCTAACACTAAGGGTCAATTTATCATAGCCAATCAACCTAACCCGCACATCTTTGGACTGTGGGAGGAAACCGGAGCACCCGGAGGAAACCCACGCAAACACGGGGAGAATGTGCAAACTCCACACAGACAGTCACCCGAGGCCGGATTCGAACCCGGGTCTCTGGCGCTGTGAGGCAACAGTGCTAACCACTATGCCACCGTGCTTGTGGGGCATTTCACCGCAATTTCAGGGCCGTTGTTTTTTTTTTAATTGCTGTTTTCTTTCATTAATCTCTTTTGAGTTTTACATTCGCTTCATTGTAATTTTAAAGTTTTGGAATAATGAGAAAATTATTATTTAAAACTATCTTCAAGAAGGTTCTTATGTCACTAAACGTAGCCCTAATCTTTACCATTTCGCTGATGCAGACATACAGTTTTAAATAAAATTCCTTTCCGATGGAAAGCATCTCACCAGACATCTTCATTTTGGAACATTTCACAAAGTCCTTTCTGTACATTTAGGAGGCTTTAGATCTTCTTGCCAAAGCAATGGATAAAACAATTGAAATGGATCCAAAACAAGGGGGAGTTTCAACAAATTGAATTTACACAGTCTGCTCCATGTTGAGATCTTTCCAATCCACCCCAAGAAGCAGTTAAAACATTAGATTGCTAGCATAACAGACTCGCTTCCAAAGGAAACATTCCTGGAAGGCCGAGGGTACATTTGTGTGTGGTGCATAATTTAAAGCTCACATTTCATGTAGCCCATGCTTTTTAAACAGTGAAGATTAATGGTTCAAAATAACACGTAATTACCTTCTAAAGAATTATGGCATGGGTTCAAATTTTCCCTCATTCTAACTTTTTAAACTTCCCCTTTTTTGGCTACTTTCTTCCCTTTTGACTGTCCAAGCAGGGAGACGAGAACAGCACCCCTTGGACTCTGAGAATGCTGCGCTGTAACCAGCCGCAGCAAGGTGCATTAGCGCAGCCTGTAGTGGCTTGCCCGCTGATTTCTGTTCCTGTGAGAATCGGCAGAACTTCCACTTCCCGTTCTGTAATCACGGCTCAGTCAGGGTGGGGCGCTCACTCTGCAGAAAACTATGTCTGAAAATCCATATCCACCTCTCTGTGGTTACACCACCAGGCCACCCTGGCATGATCTTTAACAATCTACAGTTCAGTCTGTTGACCTTTTTAAAACACCATCAGGATCGGCTTTTTTCCAAACTGAAGCGAACCATCAAAATCGCTTTATTATAATTAATGAAATGAGGAATCAAACAGAATTATTACTAACATTAACGTTAACATCATTTTTGCTTTGTTTTATACATTTTTGAATGATTTTTTTATTGAAAAATGAATGTTGAGAGCAGGCCTGAAGGGTTACTGGACTTGATTACAAAGGAGCTGAGTTAATCTACACAGTCAATGCTGAATCATCCGTTACAATTGAGACATAAACCCCCAAGTTAGGATGTTTTAGCATTGACTGTGTGTTAATGCAGAGCCCTCAGACCCATTCAAGCCAGAACTCCAGATATGGTCATCAACCCTCACTGCATAAACAAACATATTTCAAATATGTGTGTTTAGATGAAAATGTTTCAAAATCATTAATAATGAACAAAATAAATAGATGGCGAGACTTTTTTATTTGGATCATGCTCAGATATCCGTGCTTGGGGTTATGCTAAAACCATAGTGTATGGCTGCTGTGTTAGCTGCTATACTAAAGATGGCAGCAGATTGAACAGTTCATTGAAATTAGTTGACAGCAGCCTCGTAATAACCACGTGATAGGAGGTTCTGTTGCTCTCATGATCTGTCTTCTGCCAACTTTAACATCACTAACTGTAAGGATGAAAATTCTGATCTGTGCTGTAGAACAAATTGGTGAAATATCCCTTTTCCTTTCGCGTGCTTTTTCACTGTAATTAGCAGGAATGGGAATGGATTATAGCGGTCCGGATATGACTTTCTGCGTCATTTACTTCTGTTTATTTTGTTAGTCATTGCTAATAAAATGGGCAACACTGGACTTATTGTTACTCTCTCCACAAGTAAATAGAATCCTAAGCCTCATGAAATGTCCCTACAGTCTTTACCCAGATGTCATGTTTCGTACATTCATGCCTATTTATATCTCCTCCAACACGTTCTAGAGGATATAATTTTTGTTATAGTCAAGTTGGAAGTTGGTCATTTTCAAGTTTCTATTTTAACGTGCTTCTTGTTATCATACTTGGGATTTTAATGTAATCTGAGTTGTTGGAACAGCCAGCAGTAACTTGAAAACTGAGCGGAAAAATGGCTGATGGGATCATTTCCTGTTGCTGCAGATAAGGTGGCGTAGTCCCACATCTGTCTAGAGAGACATCTGTATGACTTAAAGCTGTCTGCTGCAGCAAAAAGTTCTGGGAAGGTTTTGGGGGGAGGAATGTATTCATTTCTAATTAATTCATTTCCAGAAAATGTAGTAACCTCATTGCATTATGGATACTCTAACTGTGCACACGTCAGCTCTGGTAATGTGCCTTGTAATGCACATTACCAAGTGGCAATGCCCATTTAAGATGTGCAAACTCAGTCTAGTTTAAAAAAAAACCCCACAAGTTTACTTCCAAAAACAGGACATTCTCTCTGACTATTTCACAACAGGCTGCATTTTATAGGCAATCTTTGAATGTACAATCTCTTGTGTGGTCTAGCTTACTGTACGGCTCAAGGACGTTTGCTCGATGACAAAGGAGAAAACAGCCCGCCTCATTCCCAATGCTGTCCAAGTTTGCACTGACACTGAAAAGGTAAGATGCAATCAGTGTCTCATACAAGGTACCTCTAGTAGAACAAGCCAGCCGATATATAGGGTTGAACATAATGCTTCATGGAATGCAATACATTGGGCTCGCTAGAAAGCCAGCGAGATGGGTTTTCCTCAGTCAACCAGAAACTGAAACAGACACTTTGGGCGCGATCTTGCCAGCCCTGGGGAGGTGGGTTTGGAGGCGGGACTGCCAGGAAAATGGCAGAATCTGGGGGCGGGTACCCATCCCAACTCCGTGCCATTTTCCCAGGAGGCGGGTACCCGACCCGCGTTGGGTCCCGTCTCCTCGAGGCAGGAAGGGGATTAATGCCAATTAACTGCCTATTAACAGGTAGTTAATTGGCAGTTTTTTGGAGAATCCCTATTTTGAGCCTGGAAGTGTAGGCTTCCCGATGGCTCTGAACCTCGCCAGGGTCAGCGAGGCGGGGCGGGGGTCGGAGGGGCCAAGATGAGTGTGCAGGTGAGTGATGGGTGCATGTGTGCAGAAGTATGTGTGTGAGGTGTGTGTAAAGTGTTTTAATAAGTTTTACTTTACTTCTTCCTTCAGGCTTCCTCCCTTCAGGTCTCTGGAGTCCCTCCGCTCACCGGCACAGAAAGCAGAATGGCTGCTGAACTGTCAAAAGCTGCAGCCTTCTGCTTTCTGGTCAGGAAGGCTTTCTAATTGAGTCTTGAGTAAAGACACAACTTAGAAGACAGATTGTCAGTGTTTGACAGCTTCACAGAGCTGTCAAACAATGACATTCCATCTGTCAAAAGCTCGTGACAGATGAAACGTCACTCGCTGACATCACCTGTAACCGACTTTCCCTTAATTGGCCTGCTGAGCCCGCTGGGCGGGCTTAACAAGGTCAATCAAGGGAAAATAGCGTGGGTTGGCCACAAGTCGATGGAGGCGGGACTAAAACCCGACAAGTCGGAGTCCCGCCTCCAAAAGCTCCCCATTGACAAAATCCAGCCCTTGGTATTTAAGTTTAAATCATTGTAGATCTTTCGCCATGCACTTTAGCACAGATGAGTCCATTATGAAGGCTGTAAGTTTGTTTCAGCAATGCTAAACAGTATGAGTCACGATTGTCCTTTGGATTCGTGTGCACTTGCTTCTTCATGCTGGTGAAACCATTCCTTATCAGGTGATAGTGGGGGGCATGGTGGGGCAGGGCGGGGCCCAGGTACCCAACAGATTTTTATTTGTCCCGTTCACCCATGCTACCGCTGGTTCCCAGGGCCGCCATAGGGAAGCTGGCCGAAAGACTTGGGAAGCAGCCTTTACCTGCCGAAGATCGCATTCTCGACCAAGGCCTTCAGTGGGACATCTACTGCAATCTCGGGGGGCACTTCTGCCCCTTAAACATTGCACCCAACTCTTCTGGCGCCGCAGCAGCAATACCTGCAGAATTTCCCTCTTTAGCAGGGTGAGCTCCCTCTTGGCGGTATCCCACCTGGAATCAAGAAACTTTGTTGGGGGCTCCAGTCGGAGCGTGGGCTGAAGTCCGTTCCCCACCCCAGCCCCCTGAGGAGAGTCCCAGCATAGAACAAATTGGACTTTTAAGCCTGATGTAAGATGTGTCTATTACCTCTTGTAAGTGGTGCAGTTTACTTGTGTGTTTTCCTGTTGATATTGTAAGTGACAGCAGAACCAGTAGTAACTTGGTGTCCCAGTAAGACCGTTTGACTTGAGCTGCTGATGTTCGTACGGTTCTCACTCTCTGATGGGTTTTAAATCATAGAAGGAGGCCATTCGGCCCATCGTGTCTGTGCCAGAATATTTGGGAATTAGACTCGGAAACTTTTATTGTTTTATGACACCTCCTCACTGCTGCTCTGTAGCTGGGGTTTGCCATCGCACCACTGCACTGGCTGAACTTTGTGACTTCTGTTGCAACTGTTCAGAGAGGATATGATTGCACCAAGTGACCTACCGAGAGCAGTGAATGAGTTGCTGTGAAATCTGTTTATGGCAGTTCAGGTGTTGAAAGCTCCTCCTTTATTCCGTGCAGCCAATGGTTTGTCTTTGTCATTTGTTTACAGCACTTTTTTACTTCATTTGGAGCCCGGGACAGAACCTTCATGATGATGTTCAGACTCTGGCAAAATGCACTGCTTGAAAAGGTAAAGATCAAAACTATTGAGAATCGAACTACATAAGTAAGAAATGACACGGATGGTGCAGCATGCTAGAGTCTGAAGGTGATTTCCCATGGGAGAGGTCAGACGCAATTCCACCGAGAGAGAGAGAGAACCAGGCCAGTTACATGAAATTTGTAGGTCTCACTTAGAGCAACATTTGCAAGAAATTTGTCTTCATGACTGCAGAAAAGGAAAAAGGTGGAAAAATATAGAGAGATCAACCTCAAAAAGAATAAAAACATAGTCAGTCTCCCGCTGTGTTGCACCGGGGGAGTCGAGACAAAGTGTAGTCTTCATGTGAAACAGGGTTAGAGAGTGGGGGATATTTCAGTTTCCATTTTAAAGTCTGTATGTTCTGTCCTTAATTTTATACTTTTGTTATGAATGTGAAAATAAGAATTTATAATGAGAACATTCCAGATAAACTGTAATTATATCATCCTACCAGTGGTGGCACTGCAGTTTCTCCAGTTATCAGTACTGTGTAATTACAGTATAAAAATGGACATGTCAGTTTTTTCCATTACAAATTCCTATGATCTAGGTGTAGATTTTTAACATCTTATAGATATTTGGGCTGATTTTCCGACACCCCATCTCCCCTCCAGTCCTGGCTGGGGAAAGCTGCTTTTTCCTGTCCAAGCCATCAATATGGGACACTTGGCAGAAAATGTAGTAAAGCAGGTATCACAAGCATATGCCACATCACCAGCTGGCATAAGGGATTTATGATAAGGATGTATCAGAAAAATGAGCTTATAATTTTTTACAAAAATGTATCTAATTTTTTCAGAGGTTTTGTACGTACCTAGCACATTTCAACAGGTGTGATTAGTTCATACCGCCAGTGTCATTGTCATGTAAAACTACTGGCAGTAGAACTGGGGGCAGTGATTCTCTGCTCTCCAATGTTTGCGAACTGCGATTCAGTCTGATGTGATTGCACTGCAGTGCAATCTCTAGTTGTTATTGTGAACTCAAACTAGTTTTTGTGCAAAACACAAAGGCATTCGCATTCATTTTACAAATTACCTAATGGATTTAATTCCATGTTTGCAGCCTCTTTGTCCCAAAGAGCTGTGGCACTTTGTTCATCAGTGTTATGGGAATGAACTTGGTCTGACCAGTGATGATGAAGATTATGTTCCACCAGATGATGACTTCAACACAATGGGGTGAGAAACCTTTTATTTCCTTTAAACAAACCCTTGTCTCCTTATATTGATTCACCATGACATAAAGCCAGCAGGGCTGATAGAACAAGGAAGATTGTGTTCATTGAGTGCGTCAGACATTTTAAGGCATATCACAATTGGAGCAATTTGTGTCCATTTATATGCCTTGACTTACATAATGAACATAGGATTGAATGGATTCTTAGTTTCAGATTCCTAGTTCTGACAAAGGCTTATACTTTTAAGTGTTAGACAATAACCTTATTGTTTTTTTATATATGTTTTGTAAGTCTGTGTGTTTTAATTGTTGGGTAATCCTCGATAAAAGTACAGAACTTCTCTCATCTTGTATCTAATCATCTCAGCACCTAGCACATGTCCGTCAGAGGATGAGCATCAGAATCATATGCAAGTTCAGACAAATCAGATCTCTGCTATTTACACAAAATGAGGGATAGTTCTGTTTGAGAATGACAGGAGCATTGGAGTTGGAATGGGAGGGAGAAGAAGAATTCAGAGAAATTTGCAGAATGAATTATAATTGAAAACGCAAATGCTATACAGTAATTTTATGAAGATTAAAATAAATATATTTTGGAAAATTAGAGAGTAAATCCAAATCGATAACACATGATACTTAAGTAGTAAGTTCAGAATGGGCAACCTAGATTTTCCAATTTTCCAATTGTTGTTATTTTAATGGCCGCATTAATGCTTTTATTTAAAATGGGGTAATGATGATCAGAAAATTTAGACTCCTGTTCCTTTGCCTCAATCTGAAGAATTTAATTGATGAAAGATTCTTAACAAATGTCATCCATCTTACAATGTGCAAAGCTGTATACTGATGCAGACAAAAACAGAGAGCTTTCCAAAGTCTGGCTTCATTGTCTGGTGTGAAATATATATGTCAGTATTTTATTGTCATATGAAATGGTGTGCATTCTGTTTCTGGCAGGTTCTGCGAAGAGATCCCAGTGGAAGAAGTAGAGGTGAATGATAACTCATCTAAAAGCAGCATAGAAGTAAAGACGGATGCCAGTCCACTGATGCACAAGAAGTCAGTCACGAACAGCACACTAACCTCGACAGGGAGCAGTGAGGCTCCTGCCTCAGTATGTGAATAACTCAGACATTTTCAATTCACTGTCAGAAAATCAATTGATTAAAACAAAATAGTAACAATATCATTCAAAAATATGAAAAAAAACCCTCTCCACAAATACTGCAAGTCTTTCTGAAATGCTAACAGCAATGTTGACTTGAGGAAAGTTTCATGACAATACTGGAATTGAGGAGAATTAATGGCACCATATTTCAGTGCTTTCAAATAATGTGTCTCCTCCCCATGTATTAAATTTAATGTGACTAACTCCAGTGGCTCACTTGATAAAGACAACACACAGAGATCCATAGAAACTAGAGAGGCTGTCCAGGAAAATTTCCATTTTTTTGTCTGCCATGTCACTGGCACCATATGCATTGCCAACACGCCCCTCTGCTGCCGTCGCCACCCCCCCACCCCCCCACCCACCCACGCACCTCCAAAAGTACATGCTGTTTTGACCTCCCCATCCTCAAAATAATTAATTTAGCCTTAAATGCAATGTTTATTTCAATTCAGACAAATCAGATTTATGAAAAGATCATGTATAAGATATAATAGTGTGTTAAACCACTGCCTGGAAGACTGAAAATGGCATACTGATGTTTAGCAACTTAATGTCTTGGCATGCAGTATGCTTCCAGCTGCATCCTCAGAGCACACAGAGGAATGGCCTCAAGGTCCCAGCTTTTATTTGGAGATTATGTTGAGTTAGATGACCTCAGCCACGGTGGCAGTAGGGCATTGCAATTGACCACATTAGCCCTGGCCAAGGGAGGGGAAAGCAGCTCCGATTCTTACTGTAAGTTGCTAGTTAGTGATACTTGCCGGAAGATGCACCTATGTGGATGTCTGGTAAGGACAGGAACAGATTCAGTTGTCATGCCTCAGTGGTTAACTAGCCTATCATTGTCTAGGGTTGCCACTTGGCTGAGGTACCAGAAGATGCTCTTGGAACTGTACTGCAGCAGGAGTCAGTACCTTCTGGAGAGGAGAAATGGGAAATTTGGCAATAAAAACCTTAATGTGACTGACTACAGGGCCACCTTATCTCCAACATTTATTTTTAATTCAACTTTTAAAATGCTTCAACATCTTGATGTCTTGCATGTAGTCAGTGTGCGATCACATCATTGCATCAGTAATCAGACGTAGCTAATAAATCCAACTGAAAGTCGATTTTAGGTTAAAAACTCAGGAAAGTTGAATTTGCAGTATATTAACTGTTCCCCATTCTCATCACGGTGGAGTTTTAAAGATACACTGTTTGGCAATCTTAAGCCTTCCTGGAAAACGTCCCAAGAAAGCAACAATGTCCCTTTCGGCTAGTAATTGGTACTAATTTACCACGTTCAGCTGCTGTTCTTGGCTCTTTTGGTAGGGACTGGACATCTTGTTTTATGTAACTCTTTTAGGAGTTCCTTTACTAATCTGCCTCCTCCCTCCCTCCCTCCTACCGCCTCTAGCACTGAAGGTAGCTCTAGAAAATCTGCAGACCCTCCAGCCCTTTCCTCCAGGGCTAACCCATCTAACCCAAGGAACCTTATTGGCAGCACTTTAGTCTAACTTTGCAACTTAAGCTTTATTAGTTTATGTCAGTCCTAAGCTTTATTAGTTTATGTAGGTCCTAAGCTTTATTAGTTTATCTTAGTCCTCTAGTTATGACTTTGGTAAGAGGAAACAGCTACCCTAAATAGCAACACTTTAGTGCCTGCTCTTGGTCAGTGGCGGTTATTTATTAGATGTACAGGATTTGGATATGGAATCGATATATTTTGCTCAGAACTCGGATTCAATCTGAGAATCAGACACTGGGCTGGGCTCGTGTTGCTTCAAAGTTGAGAAGTTTGTATGGTTCATTTACAAAATAGACAGGGGATTGCTCTGAATTTATCTGTAAATCGTCATAATCTCAGGAGAACTTCTGATTTTGCAATTTAGCCCTGAGAGACCTGGGTTGAATAGATGGAACATGGGCATATCATTTAATGCACTTGACCTAGAAACAACAGCTACAACCAGCAACTGCAATGTAAATGACATTAGCTCCCTATTACTAGACATTATAATGGCGTAGGCTGTTTGAGCTTCCAACAAACAGTGCCACAGAGCAGTCAGACATCAGTTTGGTTCCACTCCATTGAATTGTGTTTACCTGTAAGTGACAGAAATGTGAAGTCACTGGACTGCTCTTACCAACAATCTAGCAGTCAGTTAAAGAGGAACATGGCAACACACCTGCAAGTAGGTCATTTTCTCAGTCCTCCGCCACTTTTGGTGCATGATCTGAAGACATTTGAATAGGGGCTAGGCAAAAATTAGAAATGGCTATTTGATATCCCAACGGCTTAGAGATAAAAGGCCAGATTTTCAGTGTGCCGTGAGGCAGGCTTTCAGGCGTGCGGGGGGGGCAAAAATCCCGAATTTGGGGGTCCCGACACCATCCCGCCCAAAACCCGCCTCCACGTAAGTTTCAAGGGAGGCGGGTACCTGCCCCGCACTGGGACCCGCCAACCCGAGGCGGGAAGGGATTAGTGCCAATTAACTGCCTGTTAACAGGTAGTTAACAGGCAGTTTTTAGCCTAATCCCTATTTTGAGGGGTGTCGTATGGGATTCCCGACGGCTCCAAACCACGCCAGCTTAGAGCAGGTGGGCCGTCGGGTTGAAGGACTTGGCGGGGTCGCGATGTCGGTTTCAGGTGAGTGATGGGTGCATGAGTGCAAAGGTAAGTGTGTTTGGTGTGTCTAAAGTGTGTAAAGAAGTTTTACTTACCTGTACTTACCTTAACAGCCTTTCTTCCTCTAGACTGCGGGAGTCCATCACTCAGCCGGCACTTAAAGCCGAATGGCTGCGATCTGTGAAAAGTGACAGCCTTCAGCTTTCAGCCCCGGTGAGAGTTCTAACTGAGTCTCCTAGAAGGACTCAGGTTAGAAGTCAGACTGTCAGTGTTTGACAGCTTCAAACAGCTGTGAAACACTGATATTTCATCTGTCAAAAACTTTGACAGATGAAATTTCAGTCTGTGATGTCACCTGTTGCCAGGTGGCCCTTAATTGGCCTGCTGAGCCCACTGGGCGGGCTCAACAAGGGAAAATCGCGTCGATTGGCCGGACGTCGATGGAGGCGGGACTAAAACTCGAAAGTTGTAGTCCCGCCTCCTTCCCGACAGCTTAAGGAAAATCCAGCCTGAAGTTTCTAAGCCTTCTATATTTGGAAGGTCCCAGGTCTCGGCCCTGGTTTGTGCTGTGTTAGCTGATTTTACCTGAGGCAGCAGAAGCAGTGACATAGTTGGCCTCAGAGAGCTAGATGAATAGAGGGAAAAATTAGCTAGGGTTCTTGTTCCTAATTGCCATACAACTATCCCTACTGGAAGAGGGTACGTGTAGATGCGTGGCCTGGACAGGATTGAACGGAACTGGACCAGGATTATCTGGTCTACATGCGCCCTAACCAGCAGTCCTTAAAGGGATCACTGGAGGCCGTCACCAAAACAATAAGTTTTTAAAAAAAAATACCTTAATGTAAAGCCAGTAATGCTGCGGCCAGCTCCACATTTAAACTATGGGCCACCCCTCGCCCCCTTACCGATTGCCTCCCCGCTTCCCCCAGGCTCAACTTAGGCCCTTGACGGTTCTATACTAATGAGGTCGGTGGGCCAGTTTGCCACGGTCCTGCCAGCCTCATTAGGCCTGTGCAGCGGGCTCTACACACGGATTGTGCTCCGGTTCGGGCACGATCCGATTTCTAGGCTCGAGTTCATTGAAATAGGCATAAAAAGTCAAGAAAACTCAGTTTAATCCAACAGGAGATTCTCGCTGCAAGGAAGATATTGGCTGATGTAAGGAACAAGTTTAGTTTTTATGCAGTTTTTTTTTCAATGATTGATCAACTTCGGGTAAGTATCATTAATGGAAGAATTAAGGGTGCCAGGCTGATTTAAAACCAGGAGAATGAACGAATACCTTATTGCAACACTATGGGGGGAATGGAATCATAATCACAAAGGTCTTCAAAACCGACACTGCAAATTGAATTTCTCTTATTTCTGGTGTCATAGTTTGATGGTATTCCGGCAGAGGAGGAAGTTGATTGTCACCTAGAAAGTGAAATTGCAGCCCTCCAGGCCATCGACAAGAATGAAATCAGTTTGCCGGTAAACTCCCCTTCTCTGGACTTCAATGATAATGAGGACATTCCGACAGAGCTGAGCGACTCCTCCGAAACGCACGACGAGGGTATGTCATTAACCCAGTGTATCTGCTGTCACTTTCAACATGTCTTCGGAGGTTTTCTACCACTTCAGGTCTGAAACCTGGATTGGACTGAGGGGGTGGGGAGGGGACACCAGCAAACCATCATTAGAAAGAGATTTTATTCATCGGTAAATACTGTGTAGGGCCTATGAAACTGATCACACGATATTGATCACGTGATATTGATCGACCATCATGCTGAAAATGTGAACTTTGTGGGGATTATTTTAAATTAGCCAAGGCATGTTTTACTTAATTTTATCCAGCTTGATCTGCTTTAAAAACTGCATGAAAGAAAGAAAGACTTGCATTTCTATAGTGCCTTTCACGACCACTGGATGTCCCAAAGTGCTTTACAGCCAATGAAGTACTTTTTCCAAGTGTAGTCACTGTTGTAATGTAGGAAACGCGGCAGCCAATTTGATAATGACCAGATAATCTGTTTAGTGATGTTGATTGAGGGATAAATATTGGCCAGGACACGGGGATAACTCCCCTGCTCTTCTTCGAAATAGTGCCATGGGATCTTTTACGTCCATTGAGAGAGTAGACGGGGCCTCGGTTTTCTGACTCAGAGGCAAGAGTGCTACCCACTGAGCCACAGCTGAGACTATTAAACTGACACTGATATGGGGGCTGAGCCATCTCAGCTAGGAAGAGAAAAGAGCAGCCAGATTTTTTTTTTTAATAAAATAAAATTCTGCATGTAAAATAGAGCACAATGTGCGTTTTCAAAAATGTGTTTTGGTTTATTTTCAGTATATTTTGATTACCTCAGAAACACACACACGAGCGGAATTTCGAATGCTTGCTCGACCATTCTTTAACAAGTGGAATCAGAAGTATTGGCACAAAATACAGTTGGAAGCTGTGATGATAGCCAGTCTAAGCAGAGCACTCATTACAAAATTTTGTCCTATTTTCACTTTCATTTTTCCTGTCTCCATTCATTTCAGTGGGACTAACTACAGCTGATTTTAAAAAACTGAAAACAGGTATGGCACACTGAGTTTAAAGATAAACGATCTTTTTTTTAAAGATTTTAAGATTATTTAATAAATCTTTTTGTGTCTTGTGAATACTAAAAAAAAAAATCAGGTTTCATACCTATAAGGGGAATTCAACCCAATTTAAAATACGTGGTCAAGTTTAATAGTGTATTTAGAAACACAGACTTCTATACTGTCTCAAGATATTGGAAAATTAGTGCTGTTTCATATGGTGTTGTATAAAATATGCTTTCCCAAAATCAATGAATCCTGTATTTTGTTCAGGACAGGAGCCTCAGAATCATATGGCTCAATTATAGAATCGCTGCATAGCCTGTTTTCTTTGTGTTTGGTAAAACGTGGCAGACATCCCTTGCCGTGATTACCTAAGAGTCATCCCTTCATTCCTCGAGCACAGCCTACTCCTAATGTCGAATCATTCACTTGGAACATAAGGTTTCCACAGGCAGCAGTTTTCTCTTCCTCGTTCCCTTCTTCCCGCAGTGCCTACTGATTAACTGCTTAGCAATTTTTCTCTCCCCCCAAGTGTTTTGAAACCAAGCCTGATGGGCTGTAATGCGTCCCAGATGGATTCGCATTTTCTGGCATTAAAAAGTTTTTTTTAATCGAGGCAGGTTTTTTTTTAATTACTGGCATTAAGAAAGGAAAAATAACTTACCACAATCCTTGTGGAAACCTGCAGTTATTTTACAAGTACACTATAATAAGCAAAGTGTAAAGGATTACGTTGGTGAATCGACTGCTCACATTCCCCAATTTTAAATGGGGTTGAAGTTCCCTTTACTTCCAAATAAAATGGACTTTTTTCTGCATGTAACAAAAACTGTTAAAAGATTAAGTTATTGCATTTGTAATGCTGCTTTCATTTTTTAAATTTCCTGCAGTCCCAAGTGAGTTGCAGGTTGTTGTTACAAATATGAAACAGTTGGGATGCAACATCACCAGTGCAATATTCTTTTTATTTTAACACTCTCTTTTTGTAGCGCATGGTTCTTTCTACCTGATTTAAACTCAGCCCCAAAGTTGACACATGATGTGGATCACTAACTGATAATCAATTGGAGCAAGATGTCAGCATTTTAAAAAAAATTGGCTGCTTTAAGTTACCATATTGTCAGAGTAGACTTTCACAAATGGTCATACAGTAAAAATGATGATAAACTAGGACAGCGTACAGGTGGGTGGTTACTGGACAGCACAGAATTTAAAACAGACTGTTCTTTTACTCTGGGCTATAGGATTAAATCCAACTCCGAGAGGGAGGTATCTCCTGTGTGGTAGTTGCTAAGTAATTAGGTGTTTACTGATGGTACCAGTACAGTCAATAGTAGCTAAGGTGTGGTTGGTGACCTTACGCATATCTCTCAAAGATGATAATAGTGAGTGCATATTATTAATAATGGTATATATTTGGGTTTCTCCCCTCCTATGTAGGTCATCTTTGGAAAACAATCCTGTATTTCTCAAGTAACTATGAGGAGCCAGAGGAAATCATTTTTTTTCAGTTGAGCAATGAAGGACCCCACAATAAATATTACAAGCAGCTAAAAGGGATTAGATTGAATGATAAGAACAGGAGACCATACCATCTGAAGCTCTCCAACAGGTCCACAGTTTGGCTATTTAGTTGATTAACTATTGTAGCCATGCATCTGTGACTGCAAATCAGGATGTGAAGCTGAATAAAGGGAAATGAGATCATGTTCAGCGGTAACTCTCAAAACCGTTACTATAATCTTCAGCCAACTGTATATCGTTTATTTTTTGTTTTTGTAGGGTGGGTTGAATTTATGTCTAATTTCATTTTCACGTCTCTTCCTGCCTCACTCCAGGAGAAGTACAGGCATTCTATGAAGACCTCAATGGCCGACAATACATTAATGAGGTTTTTCATGTCAATGTGGACAAGCTGTATGATCTACTCTTCACTGACTCCCAGTTTCTACGAGATTTCTTTGAGCAACGGAGGTTCACTGGTAAACTAGTTTTCATTTTACCTTCTGTAGACTGAAGCTGTGCAGTTATACCTGGAGAGCTCAGTGTTTCCAGGACAATGGTACTCTTTTGTATGATTGAGAACTGGAATATTCAGCATAAAGATGAAATGTATACGTTCAAGCTATTTAAATTCTGAAGAAAATTAAAGGAGAAAAGCATTCAAATTACTGTCCCAAAGTCTAATTAATAATGTTAACAGATATGCTTTATGGCCTCAAAAGGTTAAATACAGCTGCAGCTTAGCAGCAGAATAATGCATCGTCTACTAATTGGTATGATGCTGCTATCTCATAAGTGTCTTCCATACCCGCCAAGATACCATGAGCAATAATGTTAACAGATCTCCCATGGTATTGCTCATGGTAACTTGGAGGGTATGGAAGACACTTATGAGATAGCAGCATCATACCAATTAGTAGACGATGCATTATTCTGCTGCTAAGCTGCAGCTGTATTTAACCTTTTGAGGCCACAGAGCGTTGCTGTTGTAATAGCAACATCCTGAAGTCGATTTGAGGTTTAAGTGCTGTTGGTAAAGGAAGCTGGCAGATTGGCAGGTACTTGTAAATTCCCAACTCCAGAACAGAAGATACCAACATGAAACAACTGCCTTTATTTTTCTCTCTCATATTTTTGACACTTTTAAAAGTGCTGCATCTGAAGTATGACAGATGCAAAAAAAATGTGTATATTTAAAAAAAAATAATAATAATTCCTTGGTGTTTTAAGGAAAAAGAATCCAATGTTGTACTCCAGCAGGGGCCCACCATTTTAGGTCCTTTTGCCTCCAGGCTGCTGTGGTGACATCACTGATGTGGAGGAGCTGTACACTTCCTGGATCATCTGTATTCATTTTTTTTAAAAGGAATATTTAATCCCAAAACAATCAACAGAAATACAGTCAAACATTACTGGAACATATTTATGCACAGAGTTCTTAGAGTAGTAACGCCATGAAAACATATTTGTCAACCTGTCTATAGTTTGCAAACAGATGAGGCAGTGACAGATTGTATCAAAACGTGTTGTCATATCACTTTCTTATGATGTCAGCATGACAAAAATAACACGTAGCTCTTTTCCCAGACATTAAAATGTTTACTTTTGGTAACTTGAATTCTGACATTTGAAGTGTGACAGAGACAATTTTTTTTTGCACATTCTACTCAGTTGCCCGTGGTGTTGTACAAGACCAAGTGTCGCCTTCAGGTGAAGCAGGATTAGAGAACAGGGAATAATTTGACCACAGCTTGTAAGCGTAATTCAGAACCTATTCTAAAAAAGAAAGAAAAGACTTGCATTTCTATAGCACCTTTCACGACCACCGGACGTCTCAAAGCGCTTTACAGCCAATGAAGTACTTTTGAAGTGGAGTCACTGCTGTAATGTGGGAAATGCAGCAGCCAATTTGTGCTCAGCAAGGTCCCACAAACAGCAATGTGATGATGACCAGATCATCTGTTTTTGTTATGTTGATTTGAAGGATAAATAATTGGCCAGGACACTGGGGATAACTCCCCCGCTCTTCTTCGAAACAGTGTCATGGGATCTTCTACGTCCACCTGAGAGGGCAGACGGGGCCTCGGTTTAACATCTCATCCGAAAGACGGCACCTCTGACAGTGCAGCACTCCCTCAGCACTGCACTGGAGTGTCAGCCTAGCTTTATGTGCTCAAGTCCCTGGAGTGGAACTTGAACCCACAGCCTTCTGACTCAGAGGCGAGTGTGCTACCCACTGAGCCACAGCTGACACAAAAGTCATCCATTCCATCCTTATTTATATATGGTTTTAGATTATTCATAATTAAATCACAACACTTATGGCAATTTGGGAAGCAGAGAAGTAGAGCTGGTTGGAAGATGGGATCCTTTCTGCAGTACAGGCTGAGGAGCTGGAGATGCAAAACTGAAGCACTACAATGCCACTACTGGTGGGAGGGTGTAATTACAGTGTGGTAAATTTACGTAGGCAGTTTCCAATGTAAGTGTCAAGGTAGGAATTAAAAATTGGCACAAAAGTGTGACAAAAACGTGACGGGAAGTGAGGCTTTGTGGACAGGAATTGCAAACAGCTATAAGATTTTTAACATATGATAGATGATACATTCACAAATGTTTCAAGAGGAACAAAAAAACAGATTCCTTGCTTTATCAAACACCTACTATTTCAGATTAGTTCACCTCCAGGCTGCTTTCGTGACATCACTGATGGAAAATACACAAATTCTATCTGTGCATGATGAAATTGAATACTCATGTTAGTCACAATGAAACCTGCTGCTGCATACCTTGCATTCCAGATTAAGGCTTTAGAAAGATGAAGGATGGCCTGTAATGCTGATCTTTTTTTCTTTCCAGACATGGTTAGTCATCCTTGGAAGAAGGAGGTTAACGGCAATCAGACCCGAGTGATGCTGTACACTATTGCTCTCTCAAACCCACTTGCGCCAAAAACTGCCACAGTCACCGAGACCCAGGTGAGACTCGCCCATTAATGTTAGCATTAGCTGTGGTCTTGCTCACGTCCTTAACACTCTCCAGACTTGGCCTTTGATTCCTGAACCAGTGTCGCTGGAGCAAATACATCCTGTCATCTCGGTACAATTTCTCCAGGCATATTTATGCTCCTAACAGCTGCCAGGACTAATTTCATGAGACTGCAGATGACTTTATCTCAACCAAGATATTAAAAAGATATTTGCTGTTGACAACAAGTTGTTACAGTGAGTATTTTAGAGCACTGTAAGATAATACCCTCCTAACTGCTGTCAGCTAGCTTGGAGCCAGTAATTTCCACCTTAGCCAAGCTAAGTAGCTCACTATTTTGGAACAATATTGTTTAATATTAATTGCAGAGGACTGTTCTTGGGGTAAGCAGTTACCGTTTGCAGTGCGTATCACCAGAGTACCCTACCGTTGGAATGAATGCGATTTGTGCCCATTGAAGTTTTTTTTCATCGCAGACTTTGTACAAAGCCAGCCAGGAGAGTGAGTGTTATGTGATCGATGCAGAGGTGATCACACATGACGTTCCATATCATGATTACTTCTACACAATCAACAGATACAGCCTCACACGGGTGGCAAAAAACAAAAGCAGGCTGAGGTAAAGAAGCTGCTCCTCTTGATTTAGTTATTTTTGTACAGAAATGTATTGAGTTTCACCCAATGGCGACTTTCAAGTGCAGCAAGTGTCACAAAAGGGTCTGTGATTCGTCACAATTTTGCTTTTTTTCCCCCCCTCAAGCGAGCATCATTTAACACCACCCTTTGCCAAAGGAGGTGATCATGCAGCCACTAATTTTAGATCAGTGGAATCTGAATGGAGTCGGAATGGATCCTCAGCTGTGTGGTGTTATGTTTTTAGACTTTTCGATTGTGGTCTCATGCTCCGTGCCAAAGACCACCCCTGTGGATGAGCCATTGGTCCCTAAGAACCAACATGCACCTTTATACGCCCAATATTTGATAACATAGCAAGCCCAGGGGTCAAACAGAAACTCTTGCCCCTGTATTTATCTTACTGGAAATATCATGAGTCCTCTCATGGTCTCCTAGATTTTGGAAAGCAATAGAAGTAACACTCTTATCATAGTATAAACTACCGAAAAGGTTTACTAATAATTACTGATAGCCAGTAGCAAAGACAGTAAAGAAGGTTGCAGTATTCCCTAGAACATGTCTATTCCTCCTTGAGTACAGAAAATAGTAAACATTTACTGAAATCCTTTACTAATATTCTTATTAATTCTGGACCTGAGATAGCATCCCTTAACAATAACCTTGCACGATATTCTTTGCCTTTTCCCCCCATGGAGCAGTCCGCTACTTGTTCACACAAGGGGTAATGGAAATATGGAATTCTTCCCCCCCCCCCCCCCCCCCCCCCCCCAAAATAGCTGTTGAAAACTTCAAAACTGAGATTGATAGATTTTTGTTAGTCAAGGGGATTAACGGTTTCAGAGCCAAGGCAGGTAGATGGAGTTAAAATACAGATCAGCCATGATCTCACGGAATGGCGGAACAGGCTCGAGGGGCTGAATGGCCTCCTCTTGTTCCTTTGTTCCTACTTCCTTCTGATGGCCATAGGAAAAAAACACTCCCGGAGATACACCCTTTGACGTTTGACAAGTAAGAAAGGAGATCAGAATGTATCTATCAGAACCAAAGTGGCCAACCATTCAATTCAATTCAATTCAAATCGCTTTATTGGCATGACAAGTTACATCTTATGTTGCCAAAGCATCGAAAAACATTCATGTTTGTACACAAAAATACGGATCTATCCATACAGTGTATAAACAGATATATCCCTGAGTGTATAAATATACTTTCATATAACTTATATATACTCTTTTCTTATATTTAGTGGTTGTCCCTCTGTTTATGGCAACCATTCATCATCAATATACATAAAGGCATAGGGAAGGTGCAGTTCCAGTGACTGCCTCTTGGAGTATCAATAGTGTCTATCCAATAAATGTCAGACCCACTTGTCACCTGACAACAAATTCCTTTCATCTTAATGGACCATTCGCAGAACAAAGCAAGCCATTGTGCCAAATTATTTTACTCAATGAGTGTTACAAGCAAAATGTATTTGCATGGGAATAATGCCCTGTCTTATCAATTGAATATGTAAGCCATGGATTTTTATCTGCAGTGCCAGTGACTAAAATTAGAAGTGTGACCTAAACTCCCTGTTCGTCACAGGTGGACCTCTGGTTCGACATTATTGCGCTCCTGCATTAAAGCATGTGTTAAATAAAGAGTAATGGTTGACCTCCTAAGGAATCTGGCCACCCTGAATTGAGTTGGGTGTCCTCAGCTCTCCAGACGGAGGAGCAATCTGCATTAGAACAGAGATGTCCTTGTAGGTCAGACTGCAAGGTGAATGTTGCTCCTTGCTGCATGGTGGCGAGTACACAGTGGTTTAGGGAAAAAATTGGCAGGTCAGAACTAGATGAATCTCAAAGTTATTTTGTATTCAGAGTGACTTTGAGGCTCATCCTAATATCTCTTTCTACCCTCCCAAACTATGCATCTTGTTGCCCAGGAGGAAGGCTGCACTTGCAGTAGTCATATACCTACTGAGGGTAAGATCCCATTCAATCGTACTGATCTATGGTAAATTTAGCAGGTAAATCATTTATATTACATATTTGCCATGGCATTGGAGATTGCACATGTAAGTGAAGAAAGGTAAGGTTTTGAAAGATAATCAAACTGTAAAAGTATTCTTTAATGAATTAACAGTTAACTTCTCCTATCCAGGATATCAACAGAACTAAAGTATAGGAAACAGCCGTGGGGGTTGGTGAAATCGTTTATTGAGAAGAATTTCTGGAATGGTTTAGATGACTACTTTAGACATTTAGGTGAGGAACATTTAATTTTCTCCCCTCCTCTCATTGCTGAAGTACAGTTTCATGGTTTCTGCCAGACATATGGGGCAGGATTTTCATTGGGCCGTGGAGGCGGGATTGGAGGCGTGTGGGGGGTTAAAATCCTGAAATCGGGGGGCACGAACCCATCCCGCCCCCAATCCGCCTCCATGCCAGTTTCAAAGGAGGCGGGTACCCGCCCCGCACTGGGACCCGCCTCCCCGAGGTGGGAAGGGGATTAGTGCCAATTAACTGCGTTAACAGGTAGTTAACAGGCAGTTTTTAGCCTAATCCCTATTTTCATTGGTGAAATGTGGGATTCCCGACGGCTCCAAACCACGCCAAGTTAGCGAGGCGGGCCGTCAGGATGAAGGGCTTGGCGGGGTCGAGATGTCTGGTGTTCAGGTGAGTGATGGGTGCATGAGTGCAGAGGTAAGTGTGTTTGGTGTGTGTAAAGTGTTTAAAGAAGTTTTACTTACATGTACTTACCTTTACAGTCTTCGTTCCTTCAGGTCTCGGGAGTCCCTCATCTCACCAGCACAGAAAGCAGAATGGCTGCCAGCTGTCAAAAATTGCAGTATTCAGCTTTCTGTTCCGGATCTCTAAATCATCCTGAGAGGAAGGAATTAATCTGGAGTACAGATTGTCCGTGTTTGACAGCTTCAAACAGCTGTCAAACGCTGATATTTCATCTGTCAAAAGGTCTTGACAGATGAAATGTCAATCTGTGACGTTACCTGTTGCCGGGTGGCCCTTAATTGGCCTGCTGAGCCCGCTGGGCGGGCTCAACAAGGTCAATCAAGTCAAAATCGCATGGGTTGGCTAGAACTTGATGGAGGCGGGACTACAACCCAGAAAGTTGTAGTCCCGCCTCCTACCCACCTCAATGAAAATCCAGCCCCGGTACCTCATCTAAGTGGCCATTTTTCATTCATGAGCCTTAACGGTGAATGTTGGTAAACTATTTTACCCATGCGGCCCACAGCTCGATCCTGTGCGTAGTCAACATCCACCAGTGCAGTTTCCTGTAAAGGTCACTGGATATTGATCAGGAGCCGGAACATTAGTAGATTTACCCCCTCACTAGTGCAGGGTGCTAAAGCCAAGGCTACCACGATTAAGATCAGCAAAGACTGAGGAGCAAAGCTTTGTTCTTGGTAATGAACTTTATTCTGAGCAAGTGTGAACAATTTAGGCCCGTATCTCTTTTTCTTAGAACAACTGAAGGTTACAAAACACACTGGATGTGTGACCGACTAGTTCTAACATTTTTTTGAGCAGTGCAATGGTGAATGCTAATTGTTTCCCAAATCTACTGTGATAATTGCTGAGATCACAACAGGCCAGGACAGTTAGTTGTATTGAGAGGGCAGTGAGAAAGCACCCAAACCTCCCCATGATCTAATAATCATAATCTAACTTTATTTTTGAACTTCTGCACATCGTGGACACACTTGCAGAGTTAATCAAGGGGTAGTGAATAAATCGGTTCAATTCTGCACAACATGATATTTAATCAGGTAAGACTCTTGTTTTCTTTGATTTGCAACAGCTTGAAAGCATTCTCATTTTCCGCAGATATTGAGCTCGCAAAAGTAGAGAAACAATATGCTGCTGAACTGCACAGGCAATCTCCAAAAGAAAAACCCAACAAAGCGTCCACAATTCGGCGGAGAAAACGGCCTCACATTCACGTGCGAAGCCAACACCTCGACGAAACAGTCAGCCCTGTTACTACACCGACTGACGAAGAGTTGGTCCAGAGGATTAAACATGTGGCAGGTAAAATTGAAAATGGAGAAAGAATGCCAGTGGTGGGAACATTCCTCGAGTGCCCTTTAGTTTCTTTGTCACTTTGAGCTTCAGCACACAAACTCTGAGATCCAAAGGGAATCACGTTCTTCCTGCTGATCATTCCAGATAAACACATCCCTGAATGAGAGTGCACAGGGCAATCAATGATGGTTTCTAGCCAAATGCATTCTCAATTGTGTTTTATAGGCCTAGAAATTCAGTTGGTAGCGCCAGCCGCTAGCGCCTTAAGAGGGCGATAAGTGGGGCGCGAAGCGGCTAGCGCCCGGGCGCGGCATGATCTGCGCCTCTCGCGAACTTGAGTGAAGACTTAGCAGCGGCGCAAAACCGCAACGCCCGCTCAGCTGCGCGCGCAGATCCTGACGTCATTTCATGGTGCAACGCCTTTGGTGCGCCCCGAACCAGAACTTCAGTGGCGCCCCCCTTCTTTCCGCCTGGCGCTCGCAGCGACTGGTTGAGTGGAACGGTTCCCAGTCGCTGTGGGGCTGGGGGGGGTGCTATTTAAAGGGGACTCTTCCTGCATTCTTTGTGGCAGCCATTTTGTTCCACTCCTGTGAGAGAGAGATAGTTTTGGAAAGAGACAAAGGGAGAGAGCTTTCTGCTTTGACTCAGCGCTCGCACAGGTACTTCTGGCTTCAGCCCAGAGCTTTGCAGTTGCATTGATTTTTCAGTGCCATAGCCTTGAGTGGCCACATATAATGGGGGCTGCAATGGGTGGAAACGTTGGGTTTCTGCATTGCATTGAAAGGGCTTAGAGATGCCGAGAGTGCCAATCATGGCCAGATGGAGAAGGACCAACAGGCGTCGGCACAGGAGGCCTTACCCTCCCAGGGTATACTGCCAGCACTTCTCCTACCTCAACATGTCTGAGGAGCAGTGCATTCGGAGGCTTCGATTCAGAAGGGAGGTGGTCACTGAGATCTGCCACCTGCTTCAGAGAGATCTGCAGCCTCAGCTGAGGAGCAGGACGTCTCTGTTGGCAGTGAAGGTGACAGTGGCTCTCAACTTCTGTGCCACCGGCTCCTTCCAATCCGCTACTGGGGACATTGCCAATGTCTCCCAGTTTGCGGTGCATTGCTGCATCCGCCAGGTCATGAATGCCCTCTTCAGAAGGAGACGTCAGTACATTTCCTTCCCCATGACCCTGGACAAGCAGCAAGAGTGTGCAATGGGATTTGAGAGAATAGCCGGCTTCCCCATGGTCCAGGGCGCCATTGACTGCACGCATGTGGCTTTGCGGGCGCCTCTAGAGAATGCCGAGGATTACCGCAACCGGAAGGGGTACCATTCGCTGAACGTGCAGTTGGTGTGTGACCACAGGCAGCTCACACTAGCTGTCAATGCCTGCTTTCCAGGCAGCAGCTGTCTTGTTTTGCACACCTTGTACAGAAATAATAAATTGCAGGACAACGGAGTATTACAGTTTTAACTCTTTTTTTATGAAGCATCAGGTCTGTTTTTTTTTTTATTCATTGATGGGATGTGGTCGTCGCTGGCTGGCTAGGCCAGCATTTAGTGCTCATCCCTAATTGCCCTTGAGAAGATGGTGGTGAGCCACCTTCTTGATCCGCTGCAGTCCATATGGTGTAGGTACACCCACAATGCTGTTAGGAAGGGAGTTCCAGGACTTTGGCCCAGCGACAGTGAAGGAACGGCGATACAGGTCCAAGTCAGGATGGTGTGTGGCTTGGAGGGGAACTTGTAGGTGGTGATGTTCCCATGCGTCTGCTGCCCTTGTCCTTCTAAGTGGTAGAGGTCGCGGGTTTGGAAGGTGCTGTTGAAGGAGCTTTGGCGAGTTGCTGCAGTGCATCTTGTAGATGGTACACACTGCAGCCACAGTGCGCCGGTGGTGGAGGGAGTGAATGTTGAAGGTGGTGGATGGAGTGCCAATCAAGCGGGCTGCTTTATCCTGAATGGTGTCGAGCTTCTTGAGTGTTGTTGGAGCTGCACTCATCCAGGCAAGTGGAGAGTATTCCATTACACTCCTGACTTGTGCCTCGTAGATGGTGGAAAGGCTTTGGGGAGTCAGGAGGTGAGACACTCGCCGCAGAATTCCTAGCCTCTGGCCTGCTCTTGTAGCCACAGTATTTATATGGCTGGTCCAGTTCAGTTTCTGATCAATGGTAGTTGTTGATAGTGGGGGATTCAGCGATGGTAATGCCATTGAATGTCAAGGGGAGATGGTTAGAGTCTCGCTTGTTGGAGATGGTCATTGCCTGGCACTTGTGTGGTGCGAATGTTACTTGCCACTTGTCAGCCCAAGTCTGAATGTTGTCCAGGTCTTGCTGCATATGGACACGGACTGCGTCAGTATCTGACGAGTCTGGAATGGTGCTGAACAGTGTGCAATCATCAGCGAACATCCCCACTTCTGACCTTATGATGGAGGGAAGGTCATTGATGAAACAGCTGAAGATGGTTGGGCCTAGGACACTGCCCTGAGGAACTCCTGCAATGATGTCATGTGATTGAGATGAATGAACTCCAACAACCACAGCCAACTTCCTTTGTGCTAGGTATGATTCCAACCAATGGAGAGTTTTCCCCTTGATTCCCATTGACTTCAGCTTTGCTAGGGCTCCTTGATGCCACACTCGATCAAATGCTGCCTTGATGTCAAGGGCAGTCACTCTCACCTCGCCTTTTGAGTTCAGCTCTTTTGTCCATGTTTGGACCAAGGCTGTAATGAGGTCAGGAGCTGAGTGGCCCTGGCGGAACCCAAACTGGGCGTCAGTTAGCAGGTTATGGCTGAGTAGGTGCCGCTTGATAGCACTGTCGCCGACACCTTCCATCACTTTGCTGATGATTGAGAGTAGACTGATGGGACGGTAATTGGCCGGGTCGGATTTGTCCTGCTTTTTGTAGACAGGACATACTTGGGCAATTTTCCACATTGCCGGGTAGATGCCAGTGTTGTAGCTGTACTGGAACAGCTTGGCTAGGCGCGCAGCTAGTCTGTGATTTCAATCACACAGCACAGTGGGGACAAGATGGAGTTAGGACCCCTTGGCTGGGTCTTCCAAACAATAGCAGTCCTTACAGATGCCTGCAGGCCAATGACAACTCAGCATGTGATCACATGTGAATATAATAGGTATTCCATACAGATGCCTGCGGGCCAATGATAATTCAATATGCAAATGTTACAGCAGCCACGACGCCTTCATCCTGCGCCAGACTTCTGTGGCAGACATTTTCGAAGCCCTGGCTCACCCAGGAGGCTGGCTTTTCGGGGACAAGGGCTATCCTTTGTGCACCTAGCTGATGACCCCGCTCCATGCGCCCACCACCCCTGCTGTAGAACGATATAATGACAGCCATCAAGCGACCAGGAACATCATTGAGCACACAATCGGCGTGCTGAAGCAACGGTTCTGCTGTCTGGACCATTCCGGGGGAGCCCTACAGTACTCGCCTGAGCGAGTCTCCCATTTCGTTGTAGTGTGCTGCATGCTGCACAACCTGGCTATCCTCAGGACTCAGCCACTGCCAGCAGACATTGGAGGACCACCAGAGGAGGAGGAGCACCAAGACGGGAGGGAAGCACAAAGTGCAAGGGCCGTCCGTCAGCGGCTTATTGCAAGTCGGTTCTAGGCCCCCTCTCGGAATGGCTTGTGCCATTGAAAGAACATGAATGGAGCCGCTCCGCAAACCCTGAGGCGGTCAAGGCAACAAATAGTTCAAAGTGCAAACATGCACAATCTGAATAAAGACAATTTTTTATTTAACAAACTCTGTGCCCTTCCCGCATGACAAACATTTACAGAGAAACCCCCCAAAAAACAGTCAGACACAAAACTGGCTCTCACAACCTGGAGACAATGAACAAAACAGTTAAACAAAAATGCCCATGATCCTCGGCCTTCATAAAAAACAAACACAACATCCTCGGCCTTCAGAGAAAAAAACACAACATTTTGCCACACCTCCTACTCTTTGGCCTGCGAGGGTGATCTGCCTCGCTTGCGAGATTTGCCTCTTCCCGCCCTGCAGCTCCTCAATGGGACCCCAGTGGCTTGCAGCAAGGCTGGGGGAAGGCTGCTGAGGGTCAGATAGTGAGTTGGCAGATGCCCGTGGGGGATAGCCTGGACCAGCTCTGGGCCTGGAGGGCCCGGCTGCTGACTGCTCCAACTCTGCTTGGGCGGCAGCAGTCTGTCCTACGGGTGGTGGCAGCTGCAGTGGAGGAGTGACAGTGTTGGCAGCTGCCAACCTGACAGAGCACAGGCACTCCCTGGTCGGACGAGACACTGGCACTCGCACGGGCCAGCACTGAAGCATGCGCAGCAATCTGCTGAAGCACAGACTGCTGGGCTGGTGCGGCGAGGGCCCCGGTGATTCCTGGCCGATCCAGCGAGGGTGGCAGCAGTTAGTGCTCGTGTGGCCCTGATCTGTGTCTGCATCAGACCAGCCAGTGACTGCATGGCATGACTAAGCACTTGGCTGGAAGCCGCATGTGATGCAGCGACGTCCTGCTGACTCCTGGCCTGTGATGCAGCGACGTCCTGCTTACTCCTGACCTGTGATGCAGCGACGTCCTGCTGACTCCTGGCCTGTGATGCAGCGACGTCCTGCTTACTCCTGGCCTGTGATGCAGCGATGTCCTGCTGACTCCTGGCCTGTGATGCAGCGACGTCCTGCTGACTCCTGGCCTGTGATGCAGCGACGTCCTGCTTACTCCTGGCCTGTGATGCAGCGACGTCCTGCTGACTCCTGGCCTGTGATGCAGCGACGTCCTGCTGACTCCTGGCCTGTGCTGCCCCAAATTCCTGCAGACTCCTGGCCTGTGCTGCCCCGAATTCCTGCACACTCCTTGCCAGTGACTCTATGGAGTCAGGCATCCTTGCCACTGCAGCCATGAGCTCAGTGTGCCTGCGCTCAGCCTGGGCGCCCATTTCACCAAGGAGCTGCACCTCCTCTGCGCTCACTGTAGCAGGACTGGAGGCCGTACTCACCCTCCGGGGAGAAGGCCGCCGAGCTTCCCTACCCCTCCCGCGTTGCTGCAGCCCGCTGGGCCCCGGAGCTTCACCCTCCTCAGACCCTTCCCCCCCCTGCTCCCCTCCAGGGAAGATGTGTCCCCATCATGGCCATGGGCTGCCTCGGCTGAGGGTGGCACTGATGGTCCGGCTTCCTCTTCCTCCTCCTCGCCTTCCGATTCACTCTCAGTGCCAGCTTGAGGGCCCGCCTCCTCACCTGGCGAATCAGCATCTGAAAGCAGGGAGGCACAAGAGTTGCTTTAGTGTGAGGACAGGGCAGCAGCGAGGGAGGCATGAATGCTGCTATGCACTGCATTGGTTCGAGAGTGGCAAAGGATGCTGGTGTGAGGCACAAGTGGAAAGAGAGAGGTCAAAAAGGTGATGACCTTACCATTGCTGTCCAGAACGGGGTCGGCATCTCCAGTGGCGACGGGGCCAATCAGGCGGCCTGCCATAATCCGCTCCACTCGCTGCTCCAGGTCGCTGAGGTCTTGTAAGCTCAGGACGGCCTCCCCCGGTCCATTGCTGCTGCCTCCTATTGTGGGCCAGCTTGCCCTGCAAGAGAAAGGACGGGCTCTGAGTACAGTGTGAAGCCCTGATCTTGGCTGCACTGCCTCCCATGGTGGAATAGCCCTGACCGTGTCAAGCCCTGATGTTGCCTGCACTGTCTCCCATGGTGGAATAACGCTGACATTGTGAAGCCCTGATCTTGCCTGCACTGCCTCCCATGGTGGAATAGCCCTGACTGTGTCAAGCCCTGATGTTGCCTGCACTGCCTCCCATGGTGGAATAACCCTGACATTGTGAAGCCCTGATCTTGCCTGCACTGCCTCCCATGGTGGAATAGCCCTGACAGTGGCAAGCCCTGATCTCGCCTGCACTGCCTCCCATGGTGGAATAGCCCTGACAGTGTCAAGCCCTGATCTCGCCTGCACTGCCTCCCATGGTGGAATAGCCCTGACAGTGTCAAGCCCTGATCTCGCCTGCACTGCCTCCCATGGTGGAATAGCCCTGACAGTGTCAAGCCCTGATCTCGCCTGCACTGCCTCCCATGGTGGAATAGCCCTGATAGTGGCAAGCCCTGATCTTGCCTGCACTGCCTCCCATGGTGGAATAGCCCTGACAGTGTGTCAAGTGGTGAATGTGCATGTGATTTTCATGAGAGTCCCATAGGTGTTGGATGAGGGCTGGGCATTGGGGCTTTCAGGACCCTTTGGCCATAAAGTGAGGTGCACATGCAGGGATGAAGAGGATACTGGAAAGGGTGCTCACCCTGACAACCCGAGTGAGGTCGTTGAACTTCTTCCTGCACTGCGTTGGTGTCCTAGGGACCATGCTGCTGGAGGTCACTCTGTGTGCCACCTCCCTCCAAGCTTTTCTATATTCACTGGGCAGCAGCCTCCTGCCACTGTCAGGAAAGAGGATAGGTCGCCTGCGCTCCACTGCGCCAACCAGAACCTTCAGGGCACCCTCACTGAAGCGCTGCGCTCGCTCCCTGGCCTTCTCCATGGTCGTGGGCGTACCGTTGTCGAAGCAGGTTTGTCCAGGCCTAGAATCAGGGCTCCAGTGTGCAGGGCGTGGCTGCAAACTAAATCAACCCTCCCCCTTTAAGAGCTGACTGGCGCCAGCGTGTCTGCCTGCAATCGATAACTCGCCGCACCTGCGCTGCGCCCGCCCTCGGTGGTAGCGCCTCAGCTCGCCGGTTTAGCGCCTTATGATAGTCGTGCACCGCCTGCTTTAGCGCAGCATCAACCTCTTGGGGTGATGCAACTCAATTTCGGCGAAGGTGGCGCTAAGTTGCGCCGGGCGCTAAATTTAGCGAATGCTCGGTTGTAGCGCCCCAAACGTGGCGATACTGAATTTCTAGGCCTATTTGTTTTATCAGCTGGAATGAACACACAGTAGGTGTGTAAACTTTTTGAGAAGCAACAAGTTGCACATTTTTATCCCAAAACCATTCACCGGACTTGTGGGTTGAAGGACTCGGGTGCCGCTGCTGTAAAATCCTTCTCAGCATTGGTGTCATATTTGACCCTGAAATGAGCTTCTGACTACATATCCGCGCCATAACTAAGACCGCCTATTTCCACCTCCGTAACATCGCCCATCTCTACCCCTGCTTAGCTCATCCGCTGCTGAAACCCTCATCCATGCCTTTGTTACCTCTAGACTCGACTATTCCAACGCACTCCTGACCGACCTTCCACGTTCTACCCTACGTAAACTTGAGGTCATCCAAAACTCGGCTGCCCGTGTCCTAACTTGCACCAAGTCCTGTTCACCCATCACCTCTGTGCTCACTGACCTACATTGACTCCCGGTTAAGCAACGCCTCGATTTCAAAATTCTCATCCTTGTTTTCAAATCCCTCCATGGCCTCACCCTTCCCTATCTCTGTAATCTCCTCCAGCCCCACAACCCCCCGAGATATCTGCGCTCCTCTAATTCTGGCCTTTTGAGCATCCCTGATTTTAATCGCTCCACCATTGGCGGCCGTGCCTTCAGCTGCCTAGGCCCTAATCTCTGGAATTCCCTCCCAAAACCTCTCCGCCTCTCTACCTCTCTTTCCTCCTTTAAGACGCTCCTTAAAACCTACCGCTTTGATCAATCTGTTCCAGTTTCTCCTTAAGTGGCTCGATGTCAAATTTTGTTTTATAACACTCCTGTGAAGTGCCTTGGGACTACGTTAAAGGCGCTATATAAATACACGTTACTGTTGGTTGCCCACTCGGTAATAATTTCAACATTCTCCTGTTTCTGTCTACATGTATCGCTCACTCACCTTCTGCCTGGTACAGCCCTCCACTCCTACTGGATCACAGACGTGTTAAACCACCTCCCATCCCAACTCCATGCAAGGCCCCCCCCAAAATTTTTACCTTAAAAATAAAAGCATGCTTTATGTATAAGTTGGGATGGATGTGAATTATGGGCATACACTAGTGATGTGGCTAAAATAATTTACATGTGAGTTATGCAACCTATGACAGTTCATGATTTATTTCCATAAGTAACTCGTTCTTACTATGTATTGCCCATGTGTTTCGTAAAGGGATTTCCACATCACAGAATTGTCAGTAGACCTTTCATTTATTTACAAACTGCTTTATAGGTCACCTAGTGATGACATTACGTCAAAACCCATTGGGCCAAAACTTGCTGGAGTTGGACAGACTTTTTCCTGCACCCTTGAACTCAAAAAAATTTTTTGCACCGTAACTTGCTGGAAGTGCGAGCTGATAACAGCGCAGCGAGGGCAACTGGGACCTTAGTGAATGACAGGACCACCAGTGTCTCTCCTTAACCAATCAGATTTAAGGATTGAGAAAGAAACAACCGAGAAGGAGGGTGAATTAGAGCCAAATCAGGTGCAGAAAGATAAATAGAGGGAAAGAAAGATTGGATTAAGGGAGAGAGAAAAAAGAGACAAAGGAAAATAAGAAGAAAAAATTAAAAATTTGAAATTTTCAAAATCTTTTCACAACTTGCAGGAATGAGACTCAACAGTTTAAATTGTTCCTTTTCTGGGCTAGAGAGGTTGATTTGCATTGCATTAACAATTGTCATTGAAAGGGTACTTAAGCTGTTAATTATGAGCTCTAACTTTATGCGGCAGGTTTAACGGGCAATTAATATGCAAATCCCGCAGGTTCTTCACAATAACGGAGGCTAAGGGCCGGCTGCCGTTTGTATGAGGCAAATGGCAGAGCGACATAAGCTGACCAGCAAGCTCTGGAGATTCGCAATTCACGGCGTGTCTCTTTATCCCCTGAACTTGCTGGCCGATTTGTGCATTAATAACAGCGTGCGTCGTTAACACGCCGTTATTGTTCCAGGATGATCTGGCCCATTGCCTTAACTCTGTGCTTTTGGTCCAATAAGCTTTTATTTCTGCACTCAGTTGCCTACCAAATTATTACATTACGTGGGGAGAAATGTAATCAGGTTACTCGGAGGTGTACCAGTTCCTAATGTTCAAACACTGTCTGATACGACTATCGGAGACATCACCATGGCTCAAAAAAAACTTTCTGTCTTCTGTTTTCCCACAGGTTCCACTCAGACAAAACACATCCCAGATGAAATTCCAGGAGGAATTCAGCTTTACAGTGTTTCCAAGTTGTTGCTCATTATAAGCTTTGTGTAAGTAACAATTTACAAGGTCCTGTCTCTGACAATTTCATTGCACGAGATTCTGAGAGACATGGGGACGTACGGCAGGCAAGTCTTTGTAAGCTCGTAAAATCAGTTGTGAATTTGCCCAGGGAATTTTTAGTTAAATGGCAAAAAATAATTTTGAATTAAACTTTTACTGGAGTCCCCTGTTCTATGCCTATGGCACCAAATAGCAGAGCACTTGGAAAACAGTGACAGGATCGGACAAAGTCAACATGGATTTACAAAAGGTAAATCATGCCTGACTAATCTACTGGAATTTTTTGAGGATGTAACTGGTAAAATAGATGAGGGAGAACCAGTGGATGTGGTGTATTTGGACTTTCAGAAGGCTTTCGATAAGGTCCCGCATAAGAGATTAGCGTGTAAAGTTAAGGCACATGGGATTGGGGGCAAGGTATTGACTTGGATAGAGAACTGGTTGGCAGACAGAAAGCAAAGAGTTGGAATAAACGGGTCTTTTTCCGAGTGGCAGGCAGTGACTAGTGGGGTACCGCAGGGATCGGTCCCAGGAACCCAGCTATTCACAATATATATTAATGATCTAGACGAGGGAAGTAGATGTAATATCTCCAAGTTTGCAGACGACACAAAGCTGGGTGGGCGTGTGTGCTGTGAGGAGGATGCCGAGAAACTCCAGTATGATTTGGACAGGTTGGGCGATTGGGCAGAAGCATGGCAGATGCAATATAACGTGGATAAATGCGAGGTTATCCACTTTGGTGTAAAAACAGGAAGGCAGATTATTATCTGAATGGCAATAGATTGGGAGAAGGGGAAGTGCAACGAGACCTGGGTGTCCTTGTGCACCAGTCGCTGAAGGTAAGCATGCAGGTGCAGCAGGCGGTTAAGAAGGCAAATGGTATGTTGGCCTTTGTAGCGAGAGGGTTCGAGTACAGGAACAAGGATGTCTTGCTGCAGTTGTACAGGGCCTTGGTGAGACCACACCTTGAGTATTTTGTGCAGTTTTGGTCACCTTATCTGAGGAAGGATGTTCTTGCCATGGAGGGAGTGCAGCGAAGATTCACCAGGCTGATACCTGGGATGGCAGGAATGACGTATGAGGAGAGATTGGGTCGATAGGGCTGATACTCGTTGGAGTTTAGAAGAATGAGAGGGGATCTCATTGAAACTTATAAAATTCTAACAGGACTAGACAGACTAGATGCAGGAAGGATGTTCCCGATGGTTGGGGAGTCCAGAACCAGGGGTCACAGTCTAAGGATAATGGGTAAGCCATTTAGGACAGAGATGAGGAGGAATTTCTTCACCCAGAGAGTGGTGAACCTGTGGAATTCTCTACCACAGAAGGCAGTGGAGGCCAATTCATTAAATATATTCAAGAAGGAGTTGGATATATTTCCGAAGGCTAAAGGGTTCAAGGAATATGGGGAGAAAGCAGGGACAGGGTACTGAATTTGGATGATCAGCCATGATCTCGTTGAATGGCGGAGCAGGCTCGAGGGGCCGAATGGCCTACTCCTGCTCCTATCTTCTTTGTATCTATGTACCAACGATGTACACACCTAATAAAATGTCACATACATGGTTCCCTTGAGTTGTAATGGTAGTAACGTCTGTCCCAATCCCATGCTGCATTTGCAGATGAGCTGTTTTGCCAGAAAAAACATTGGATTAAGTGTTTGGGGGGTTTTTTGGTTCCTAAACTGCCAGTGTTCAAAAATTCTAAAGGGTTTTGATAAAGTAAATAGGGGGACAATTATTTGCAGTGGTCAGTGAGCAAGTAACTCAAAGGCAAAATCTATCATCAACTAAGGAATGACGAGAGAGGTTAGGAGACTTCTTTTACGTCGCGGGCTGTTAGGATGGAATGCTATCCTGGAAACAATGCCAGAATCCATAATAACATTAAAAAAGGACGTGCATAAATATTTGAAAAGAAACAAAAGGGTATGGGGAAAGGGCAAGGGAACGGGACCAAAGTTCCCTGCAAGCTGCCTGGCCGTGCAGCGCTCCAGGGAACCCCCACAGCCGGCTTGCCAGCTTTTCAATACAAAAACTGCGCATGCCCGGTGTTTTGAATGGCCCCTTAAAGGGGCCGTGCAGCACCAAATAAAATTAGAGGGCCCACTGACTTAGACTAAATGGATAGATCGTTCCGAGAGCCAGTGAAGATAAAATACGCAGAATGGTCTCCTTCTGTGCTATAAATTCTGTAAGTAGATAAACCAGGGTAATAGACCCAGAGCATCGGGGAATTGGGATCCCCCATTTCATTTGCTGCTTCCTAAACACCAGGGCTGGAATTTTCCGGGGTGGTAGCTGGCGCGATCGGAGGCGGGTCGGGTGGAAAAGTTGTTATTTTTGGGAGCGGGTCAGGAACCCGCTGTCATCTCGCTCCCATTCGCCTTTCCCCCCGGCGCATCTGTCATTGCGGCGGGCGACCCAATTGAGATGATTAACAGCTGGTTGTCAGACCCTTAACAGGCTTTTTTTTTTTTACTTAATTTTTTAATTTCCCTGCATGGCCACGGGAACCATGCTACTCGGGAAGCACATCTGTCTACCCGAGGCGGGAGTTCCGTGGCCATTGCTCCAGCTGATTACTTGACAGCATCAAATGTACAGTAAAAGATCCCACCTGACAGATGATCACTTTCCTCAGGCAGAAGCTGTTGTTCAGTCCATTTCCAGCACAGATTCTACAGGCTGCAAGTCTTTCCAGCAAAATCTCCATCCAGTCTCACCTCATTGGAAGAGCTCTCTCACCATTGACAGATCGCTTCAGTCATCTGTACTTCACCTGCCATCTATTCCATCAACATGGGTGCCGTTTATACTGTCTCACCTTGGTCCTCCGAATCGGACCACGATCAGCCCCAACACCAGCAGCACCAACAACAACAAAACCAACCTTCTCCGCAATCACCTGATGCTGCACAGGACACAGGGCATCAGCACCCGACCACATTGCTGCCCGGGAGGCCAGGGTTGGCCTCACCACGGCCAGATTTACTTCACTTGATGCTGTACACCCTGGCTGCCACATGATTATGCGCCAGGTTGGCACCACCCCACACCAACACCATAAAGCATCCCTACAATGTCCAAGCCATTCCTTTCATACTCCATCACCATTGCGGGGGGTACCGTTATGTCTCACCATTCACTGCAACTCACTAAGCCACTTCCAAAGGTGAACACAAATCTGTCCAAGACTGGAAAGTGTTGAAAATAAAGATTTTTATCTTTGACACCACATTAACAGAAACTTTGCATAAACATTAGATAAAACACCCAAGTGGCTACCCTTGTGTGTTAGTTGGTATGATTGGACTAATGAGGGTGAGTGTGAGGGGTGGCTAGTGAGATGGGGATGTGATAATGTAGATAGAGAGGGATGGGTGGAGGTGCAAGGTAAGTTGGTGTGAGTAAAGATGTGCAGGAGTAGGGTAGGGAAGGCAGAGTGATGGGGGTGTGATGAGTGGCACAGCAGGATGCAGTTGAGTGTGGCTTTGTACTAACGTTTCCTGATCTATTGAGAGCCTTGAAACTTTTGTGGCACTGCACCCAGGTCCTCCTGACCACATCCCTGTTTGTGCCCTCCTCTGCAATCTGCAACCAGGCTATCTTTGTCTCCTGGGGAGGTCTCTTCCACCATCAGAAGGGAAGAAGACCTCCCTGTGTGCTCCGACTCCCTCCATAAGTATACGGAGGGAGTCATCAGAGAACCTGGGTGCAGCCCTCTGCCTCTGTGCAGTCATTGTCAGTGTTTGCAGTGCTCCAATGCTGTGGTGCATTGACAGCACTATGTTAGATTAAACATCGAATCTAATGTGGCCACGGCCCCTTAAAAGATCCCGGCTGAAAATGCGTCATGAATGACGTCACCAGACCCGCACCATTTAATTGGGCTGAGTAACGCGCCGAGCGGGCTTAATAGGCCCTATTAAGGTAAGTTAGTTTTCAGCAGCAGGATGGAACCAGCAGCGGGGTCGCGACCCGCCACAGACACCGCCCGCACCCCCGCCGAGATAGGCAAAATTCCGGCCCAAGGATTAACTGTATAATGTTAAGAAGAACAATTGGATTTTCAGTGAGTGAGAGAGTCCACTTATGTGCTCAGTGCAAAAGTTGAGAATGAAATTGTTCTGCATGGTGGGGAAGCCATTACAGTTTACCTTCCCTCCCAGAGGTATCTAGGCAAAAGGAAACTGAGCTTCAAAAACTGCCAGGCAGCTTAGAAAAGATATGTTAGCTTCCAGTTTCCTTTTCTTTAACTCCACAGAACGAGAGGGCATCAACCCAGGGTTCTTTATTGTGTTTACGTGGAGTGTGTTTCTCTCTAGTTTCTATTTGACTGAAAGTTTAAGTAAACTCATCTCCCGGGTGATTTGTGGCAGGGACCTGTTATCTAATCTTGAAGATTAGAAAATTCCTAATTTGGAATTGGTTTCCCCATGATTAACAGCAGCGTCGGGAGCGGCTCGAAAATAGAATGAAGATTAGCTCCATTAGGGAATGTAGGCACTGTATAAACATCATACTTAAGCTTATTATAGTATATAACTGTGTTGTGTCAACATACAAAATTCTTACAGGGCTTGCAGGGTAGATGCAGGGAGGATGTTTCCCCTGGCTGGGGAGTCTAGATCCAGGGGTCACAGTCTCAGTATATGGGGTCGGCCATTTAGGACTGAGATGAGAAGAAATTTCTTCACCCAGGGGGCTGTGGAGGCTCAGTCGTTGAGTATATTCAAGACAGAGATCGCTAGATTTTTGAATATTAAGGGTATCAAGGGATATGGGGATAGTGCAGGAAAGTGGAGTTGAGGTAGAAGATCGGCCCTGATCCTATTGAATGGCGGAGCAGACTCGAAGGGCCAAATGGCCGACTCCTGCTCCTATTTCTTATGGAAACCTGCCATAGCTTTCTGTTGATAAAAAGTGATAAATACTGCAAAAAATATTGGCCCAGAATTTTCCGGGAAACGAACGGTGCATTTAATGTGCACACTGTTATTAGTGTGTAAATAATCCAGCAATTTGTGGCGAGGAAGTGATGCGCTGTGAGTTGCGTATCGCCACAAGCTGCTGGATGAGTTCCGCCACCACACCGTTAGCCTCACGAAAACCGGAGCTCACCGTCAACCTCGCCACGGGTTTCAAGAAATTGCTGCATTTCCGTTGTTAAAACGAATTAAACTCACCGCAGCAAATTAGGGCTGGCACTTAACGACATAAGGACCCCTTTTAATGACAAGATTTACATTCCTGCAATGCCACTCCACCTCTTTGGCCCAGAAAGGGAACAGTTGAAGCTGTGGCGTCTCATTCCTCCAGCAAATTCTGGGCCATTGTATTTTATTTAAAGTACAAGGATAATTTTTATGGGTAATTCCACAGTTCCGCACTCCCAGTGTGCAGCCAGCCTAACATGCAGCACAGTTCAGAGAATGGGGTAGAAAGATATAGCCCCATCTCCAGTGCATGCTTCCCCCGTGAGTGCCGGCCACACTGGGATTGTGGAATGACCCCTTAGCATCAAATAATTGAGTTCTATTCTTTCAGAATAAACTCTTGATTTGTGCATGACCTGTTGTTATTTATCTCAGAGGGTTAAATCTGCTCCAAACACTTCAACTGCTGGATTAATACAGTCAGGTTAAGATTCTCTCATGTATTTTCTACTGTATAAAGATGTTTAGAAGCTGCAGGGCTTTAGCCATTTGCAGGCCAGAGCGCAGTATCTGTAGCTGAAATGACTGTACATAAATTTGTTTCTAGTCAAGTTTCCTTATTTAAACTAGGTTCACTTTGATTTAACATGCTATCTAACTGGTTCTACTGTTTATAAGCCTGACCATGCCGATTGGTACATTCCAAGTAAATGATGTAGATGAGCCTCTCCATTTGAGACAGCAAGCTTCAGTAATTGCTTTAACCTCACTGTGCAGGACCTTCTGAGAAGCGTTCTTTCTGATCACTATTTTCCTCTTCTGTTTACTGCTCCCTTTAGGATCTGTTTAAGGTACAACTATAGTTCTTTTGCAGTCTCTTAAAGTTCTGCTTTCTGTAAAATACTTGCATTACATAAGGGACTAACTGGTTTGGATAACAGCATTTACGGCTCACTAGAATTAATATCAGCTTAAAAAATGACAAACTAAATATCCAATTTAAAGGACAGGTTAAAGGGGTTTTAAAGTAAGTTGAGTTGCTGGACAGCCTCCGCTCCAAGTATATCGTTGGGGAATCTCAAACTGCAGTAGACGTTACCCAGTTTTTGTTCTAATAAAAAAGTAAACTTTTACATTTTGCCTTTTTTTTATTAAAACAAAGATTAAAACCGATAAATTTGTAGCGCTGATGGCTGATTTGCACTCCCTACATGCGTCTTATTCTTAGTGGTGACGGTAACTATTTTGTTCTCTCCGCAGCCTGGTGTTACTAGTATTTCTGAATATGATGCTATTTTACAAGCTATGGATGTTGGAGTATACAACGCAGAGTCTCACTACCTGGCACGGGATCAGGCTCCAGGAGAGGTATTTTATACTCCGGTTTTGCTTGGTGACAAAAGTCAATCTAAAGGAGATTTAACCAAATAAATGACTTCAGTAGGCACTGGACTGTAACTCTACTTCCCTTCTCCTCCCTGGGTATTTATATCTTGTGACTATGATGTATGCAAGGACTGTCTTTGCATTTTCACTTCCCACAATTGGATTTTGAAGCAAACAACGTCAAGAAATAAACCAGTAGAGCAGCCAACTGGGCCACTTTATATTTTCAAGACTGTGAGATCGATAGGTTTTTGTTAGGTAAGGGTATCATAGGATATGGAGCGAAGGCGGGCGAATGGAGTTGAGGTACAGGTCAGCCATGATCTAAGGGAATGGTGGAACAGGCTCGAGGGGCTGAATGGCCTACCCCTGTTCCTGTATTTCTGTTGGAATTCAAAATGATTCTCTACTATTACAAAATAAAGGTTATATCATCTGGGCTGTTGCCCAAGTCCAGCGATCCACGTAATTGGGTCAGCCACTCGATTTTTTTGCATTCGTGGTTAGTAATGTTATGGGAACCACTTAGTTTCATCATAACACACCGCCAGCAGCTCTTATGCCATACACAGATTTATGCATGCAGTCAATATTTTTTAATGCAGACAAAACTGTATCCGAAAAATTTTCAAGTCAATAAAGCTGTCATAATTCAAGATGGTCGACCGGTCAGGGGACAGAGGGACCCAGGATATTGTGAATATTCACTCTGGTTTTTAAATAGTACTGTACCAGTTTACTTTGAACTGCAGCTTCCGTGTGAAACGGCTGAACTACATTACTTACATAAAGTTACCTGCAAGACTCCTTCCCCACATATTACCAGTGCAGTACTCAAACCGCCAATCAAAGAAGCACAAACCAATCACAAAGTCTGTCCTCACTATGTGTAATTAATAATGGTAGACTGCACAGGTATTTTTAAATAATCATCACTTAAATGTGACCATTTGCATAGCACCAATGGCGTTGGCCAGTGGGCAGTGGCTATGTAAGTGCAGGATAGTTCTACCGAATTTCAATGCTCTGACCTGGAAACGAAATGCTTTCCGTGAGTGCTGTTGCCTGGACAAACTGAGCACCGCTGGTTTATGAAGGAAGTCAGCACTTACCAAAACTTAAATAAAACCAGAAAATGCTGGAAATACTCAGCAGGTCAGGCAGCATCTGTAGAGAGAGCGAAACAGAGTTAACGTTTCAGGTCGATGACCCTTCGTCAGAACTGGAAAAAGTTGTATTAATCAAACTGCTCATAATTATGTCAAGGAATATTTTATAATGTAAGGGGGAAAAAATGACCAGTGACATCCTAAAACGCTGCCCCATCACGCCGGTTCATGGATAATTTTACGTTTGTTCCCAGATCAGAGCCTCGGAGTATAAGATTTCCTGATTAGAGACTGAGCAATGCATTTTTTTGGATTGTTGCATAATATAGTCACGGATGAATCCGTGTTGATGGTATATGACTCCAAATAAACATCCCACCGCTCCATAAGCACATTGCATTGATGCACCAAGCTTAGCCACTTTGGTCTGTTTTTCACTGCCGTGCATTTTTTTTGATTAAAACACATTGGGGTAGAGCTTCCAGTTTGGGCGCAATTGGCAATCCGAGTACCAATTGCGCTCAAAATTTCGCAAGTTTTCCAAAGTGAAATTTTGGTTCAAGTTTCTGGTGAAACTTATTTGCATAACCACAAATGTATGATCATCCATGAACCAGTGCGATCGGGCAGCGTTTTACAACGTAATTGGTCATTTTTTCCCCCTTGCATTATAAAATGTTCCTTGACATAATTATGAGCAGTTTGATTAATACAACTGAAAATGTCTTTATCAATATATAAGCATACTAGCTGGGGTGAGCCCGGCGTTGCCGAGGCTTTTTCGAGGGCATGTTGTTGTTGGAAGAGAGAGAGAGAGCGACTGGGGAGGGGTGGGGGGGCGGCAGAGAGAGACTCGGGGGGGGGGGGGAAACAGAGAGAGACGGGGGGGGGGAAACAGAGAGAGACGGGGGGGGAAACAGAGAGAGACGGGGGGGGAACAGAGAGAGACGGGGGGGGAACAGAGAGAGACGGGGGGGGAGGGGGGAACAGAGAGAGCCGGGGGGGGGGGGAACAGAGAGAGACTGGGGGGGGGGGTGGAACAGAGAAGCTCTCCACCCCCCCCCCCCCCCCGCGATTTCCCGAGGCTCTCCCCCCCCCCCCTCCCCCGGCGATTTCCGAGGCTCTCCCCCCCGCCCCCCCCCCCCCGCGATTTCCCAAGGCTCTCCCGCCCCCCGCGATTTCCCGAGGCTCTCCCCACCCCGTGATTTCCCGAGGCTCTCCCCACCCCCACGATTTCCCGAGGCTCCCCCCCCCCCGCGATTTCCCGAGGCTCTCCCCCCCCCCCCCCCCCCCCCCCCCCGCGATTTCCCGAGGCTCGCCCCCCCCCCCCCCCCCCGCGATCTCCCGAGGCTGTGTGCTGGCGTCACGGGGGCCGTGCGCATGCGTGCCAGCGTCAAGGCGGCTGCGCAACTGGCGGCCTCTTCATTTTTTTTAAACTCATGTCATGGGGTGGCGGGCCGTGCGCATGCGTGGTTTCAAGACCGCCGGCGTGCCACGTTGCCGGGGTAACGGGGGCCGTGCGAATGTGTGCTGTCGTCAAGGCGGCCGCGCAACTGGCGGCCTCTTCTTTTTTTTAAACTCATCTTTCACCGATTAAATAAAGAGAGAGCAGCAAAAGAGGAGGAGGGAGTAGGAGTCGTTCGGTAGGCCCATGCAAGAAGGACGGTTGATGTGAATAGGAGGCAGGGCTCGGCTGCCGGTTAACTAAGTGGCCCCTCGGGTCGGACGCAGGCCTGGTCTCGAACGAGGAGCCAACTGCCCCGCCCACCGCGTGCGCATTTGCTAAACACAATTTAAAACACAAATAAATTGTTATTTAATTCCCTAACACATCATTAAAATATTTACCTTAGTTCCCTAACACACAGAAAGTGTGGGGGGAAAAAATCGTGGAAAATCAAGATGGCGGCCACTCACCTCGGTTCAGAAGGATAAGGCCCGCACACACACGCACCGATTGGTCGACCGGTCAGGTCACCGAAGCGTAGGATTGGTCAATCGTCGAGTCACTCGACACTCAACTGTAGGACGGCACGCGCCAGGAACCCGCCGTCCGATTGGTCGACCTTGATGTCACACGGTCGCTAATGAGATGCTAATGAGCGGAACGCTAAACGTTTTTGGGATACCGCGGGCGGGATTTTTGTCCGGCCGAAACGTAAATACGCCTATGACCGGTCCGGAATCGCAAGCTTTCTTTTGAGTCGACGCGCGCGTCGGTACGCTCTGTAACTTTCAAACGTATAGAGAACGGACAGACAGACATCGGGACAGACAGAAGAGCCACTTTATATATATATATAGACTAGCTGGGGAGCCCCGCGTTGCGAGGGCAATTTTGGGGCGCTTGGTCTCCCTGCCCCTGTGTGTCCCCCCTCTCCCTGTCATGTCCTCTCCCCGTCCCCTCCCTCCCCTCGCCCACCCCCACCGCTCCCCCACTCCCCTCTGTCCCTCTCTCCGGCCCCTCCCCCTGCCTAGCGCCTGAGGTCCGGAGCTGATGATTTGCTTCAATTTATTTTCAAACTTGGGCACCGCAGAAAGAAAAGCTGCCATTTCAGTTCAGTGTTGAAGGTTGTAAGTCTTAATGCTGCCGTAGAGTGCCTGAGCATTCCAGATTTATCACTGTGGTGTAGCTTGTAGCTCCAAAGTCTGATTACATGTGGAATGATTTCTGACCAGGCTTGTGTGAATGGGTTTATCCAGCTGGTCTCCCTGCCCCTGTGTGTCCCCCCTCTCCCTGTCCTATCCCTCCCTCCCTGTCCTATCCCTCCCTCCCCTCCCCTGTCTCCCTCCCTCCCCTCCCCCACTCCCCTCTGTCCCTCTCTCCGGCCCCTCCCCCTGCCTAGCGCCTGAGGTCCGGAGCTGAGGTCCCCCGCGTATCGCGCGGCTGATGGACGGCCGCTGTGGGCGGGCGGGCGGCGTGAGCCCCCCGCGATTTCCCGAGGCTCTCCCCCCCCCCCCCCCCCCCCCGCCCCGCGATTTCCCGAGGCTCTGCCCCCCCACCGCGATTTCCTGAGGCTCTCCCCCCCCCCCCCCCCCCCCCACCTATTAAATTGTTATTTAATTCCCTAACACATCATTAAAATATTTACCTTAGTTCCCTAACACACAGAAAGTGTGGGGGAAAAAATTGTGAAAAATCAAGATGGCGGCCACTCACCTCGGTTCAGAAGGATAAGGCCCGCCCACACACGTCAGGTCACCGAAGCGTAGGATTGGTCAATCGTCGAGTCACTCGACACTCAACTGTAGGAAGGAACCCGCCGTCCGATTGGTGGACCTCGACGTCACACGGTCGCTAATGAGATGCTAATGAGCGGAACGCTGAACGTTTTTGGGATACCGCGGGCGGGATTTTTGTGCGGCCGAAACGTAAATACGCCTATGACCGGTCCGGAATCGCAAGCTTTCTTTTGAGGCGACGCGCGCGTCGGTACGCTCTGTAACTTTCAAACGTATAGAGAACGGACAGACAGACATCGGGACAGACAGAAGAGCCGCTTTATATATATAGATTAAATAAGAATTGTCTAGTCCGCCACCTGGGAGTAACCTGATTTTAAATAACTGAAAATGATTTTTAAAAAAGCTATACAGAACCATTTACATGTTCCATTGGTGTACACTAGTCAGTTTCTTAGTAAACTAAATATTTTTTAATATTTAAGATCTTTTAAAAAGTGCCAATTAGTGTCCTTAGTGTCAGCTGTGGCTCAGTGGGTAGCACCCTCGCCTCTGAGCCAGAAGGTTGTGGGTTCAAGTCCCACTCCAGGGACTTGAGCACAAAAATCTAGGCTGACACTCCAGTGCAGTGCTGAGGGAGTGCTGCACTGTCAGAGGTGCCGTCTTTTGGATGAGACGTTAAACCGAGGCCCCGTCTGCTCTCTTGGGTGGATGTAAAAGATTCCCATGGCACTATTTTGAAGAAGAGCAGGGGAGTTATCCCCGGTGTCCTGGACAATATTTATCCCTCAACCAACATCACTAAAACAGATTATCTGGTCATTATCACATTGCTGTTTGTGGGAGCTTGCTGTGCGCAAATTGGCTGACTCGTTTCCCACATTACAACAGTGACTCCACTTCAAAAATTGCTTCATTGGCTGTGAAGTGCTTTGGGATGTCTGGTGGTCGTGAAAGGCGCTATATAAATGCAAGTCTTTCTTCTTTGCCTAAAAAAAAATCAGCTTAATTTTATGAGCCTCCTCGAAGGGCCGCAAGCAGACACAGTTAACATAAACTCGCCATGGTGATGAATTCGATCGGGGGGGGGGCGTGGCCAGTTTTGTGGGCGGGGCCGGCTTTCAGCGCGATGTTTTTTAAACCAGCGCAAAAGATCGCAGAACCTCGGTTTGCGCCGGACGTAACTTGCGCTTGAAATTCTGCGATCTTTTTGAACTGGTTTGGCTGATTTGGGGCGGATTGCGCTGGATATACCAGCGCGACCTAGCCCGCAGCCTTTTTTTCTAACTTGTTTCTTCTCTTCCGTGCAGCAAACTTCCCCAGTCACAGGTGGAGTGGGCCCAGCTATTAGAGTCCCAACAGCGTTACCATGATGCTGAACTACAGAAATGGAGAGAGATTTTAAAATCATCAGTAGTGCTTCTAGATCAGGTGACCGTTATTTCTTATTGACTGGTGCAGATCGGCAGTGCAGTTCCTGCAGTGGGCCAGCACCCACTGGTGATTTGAAGACTGATTTCAGCGTACACCCCACCCCTCAGTGCTTTTTTTAAAAAGTTGGTAGAATTGATTACAAATATTTGCCTTTTTGTGGCATGTTGCAGTGGATTATTTAACCCTACCCCAATCAACATTTTGTATCGCACAGTCATCATGGAGGGCTGAGTGGCCTAGTGGGTTAGTACACTGACTTTTCACCTCGAGACTGGATTCAAAGCAAGTCTATATTGATGAGATGAAAGTCATGTATTGGATTTTTTTAAAAATCATGTGTAAAATGAGTTTGGGGAATCTTAATTCACTTTTCAGTGGGCAGTGACTCACAAAACTGTCCCTAAATTGGCATGAATTGCCAGTAAATTGCCAATCTTACTTCGAAGGGCCACAGGCGGCTAGCAAATGGAAAATGACACACTGGTGCAACGGGGTGCTGCTCTGCGATTAGGGATGAAATAAATTCTTGGGGTATAGTTGAGAGAGCTTTACTCTGCATCTCAGCAGACTATACATGACCTACAGGACAAGTGCTTGCTTCTAACACTGGGGCCTAGGTTTTCCAACGTGCCCTCCCTCCCCTCCCCCCACTTTGATTGAGGTGCATCTCCTGCAGAATGGGACATCCGCCTGCCCCCCCCCCCCCCAAGATGGCCCCCAACTCCAACCATATTTCCACCCCAGGGTCATTTATATTTGAGAGTCAGACTCTCCGGCATTTGCACCACTCTGCAGATGAAAGCTTGCTGCAGCGGGTCTCGAAAGGGCTTGCCTGAGCAGCAGGGAGAGGCAGCTCTCTGCCTATTAAATTCCACCCCCCTCCCATTACCCGAAAATGTTTCATTTAGATGATGGTGCCTGCGCATGGCCACGATCTGAGAGCTTTCACGGACCTTTCTCCTCATGCCATGTGACTCTCCCCTGCCCCCACTGACCTCTGAACACTAACAGGAGGCCCCTGCATCCAGCATTCCAAAGGGTGAAATGGTGGGGAAACAGGAAAACACAAGAGAAGGCCGTGTTTCCCTCATTTGAATGTTCATCCACCCATATATGGGTGCATGCAATTTACCCCAACAAGCCTAGTCACCAGAAAACAGCAGGGAGATGGGGATGCAGTGGAGCATGGCCTTAAGTAGCTTTCCACCTCCTCCCACAACAGAACCATTGATAAATCAGCTCAGGATGGGGTGACTGAAACGAGAACGTGTTCCATTACAACAGTGACTACACTCCAAAAGTACTTCATTGACTGTGAAGCGCTTTGAGACGTCCGGTGGTCGTGAAAGGCGCTACATTAATGCAAATTATAAAATTCTGACAGGACTGGACAGACTAGATGCAGGTAGGATGTTCCCGATGGTCGGGGAGTCCAGAACCAGGGGTCACAGTTTAAGGATAAGGGGTAGGCCATTTAGGACAGAAATGAGGAGGAATTTCTTCATCCAGAGAGTGGTGAACCTGTGGAATTCTCTACCACAGAAGGCAGTAGAGGCCAATACATTAAATATATTCAAGAAGGAGTTGGATATATTTCTTAAGGCTAAAGGGATCAAGGGATATGGGGAGAAAGCCGGGACCGGGTACTGAATTTGGATGATCAGCCATGATCGCATTGAATGGCGGAGCAGGCTCGAGGGGCCGAATGGCCTACTCCTGCTCCTATCTTCTTTGTTTCTATGTAAGTATTTCTTTTATTTCCCAGCACCTAACATCCTTTATGTTGCAAACACAAAATTCACCAAATTGAGGGGAATTTGTTTTTTTCAAACTGAAGATCCCACTGGTGCGTGATCACATTCTGCATCTTAACCGGGTGACTGCGCACGTGCGCGGAGTGTGAAAGATAAGCAGCCGTGAATCCTGAAAATGTTTGTACCCACATCAATCTGGCCTTCACAAAAATAGCTGCTGAAGCTGACTAGAGGATACACGGGTCTGTGAATCCCAATCTGCTGCTAACCGCCTGCTTGACAGAGATTACCAGTTCCAAATTTCAGCTCCGCCTGCTGCCAGGAAGATTAACCCTTGCAGAGCCTGTAGTGTTTTTTGCCCTAAGCTGACAGAGCAAGAGCGAGGAAAGCTATTGTGAACTTGTCTGTTATTACATTTTAACATTGCTGCCTCCTTCGAATCAGAATTTTTCCGAGTTTCCACCCAAACGCCAGGTCGGTGGGAGAATCCGTGGAGAAGTTAAACATAAAACTCCTACTGGTGGAAGAGATCTTTGAAGAATACTGCCTCAGTGAACCTCTTTTTGATTGTTGCAATAAGTTGAGATAGTGGCTTCAAAAGTCATTGTACTGCATGTGCAGGGAAACACCCTAATGAAGATCAATTTGCTTCCTCCGTAAAAAATTTAGCAAACAGTTCTTCGTGAAGACTATGCCCCTCTAATTTTTTTCCCGATTGACTAACGGGAGCAGCTCCTGCTGCGATGCTGCCCTTTAATATTTACCACAGCTGTTAAAGGGCTTTATTACGTTGACAGGTATGGAATCTGGGCTGTTGCTTCATCCTGAAGACCTGGCCTTCAGTCGGGCTGGATCCAAGCCTCCTCTGCGTTTGATGCTGAAGGTTGAGTGTCTCAGACAGGCTTTGGAATTTCATTTCTTTTTTTTTTTACAATTCATCCTACAGATGAGAGACTCGTTAGTAACTCTACAAAAAGGCATCGGTTTGCGTGAGTACAGCTCTGAAACAGACAAGCGTGATCGGTTTCATTGATGGGCATTACCAAGGCCGAAGAGGGAATAGTGTGCAATATAGTTATATATAAATTATATATATATATAAAAAAAATAAAAAGACACTGGAACCACAGGCTGAGTTGGACCTCCAGGATTGCTGCCCCAGTCAGCGGAATCACAATTGACAAAACCAAGATCCTGTACCGATTACAAACTGTGGCAGAACCAAGTTCTGACAGCACTGAAGCATCATGGGAAGACAACAGCCACACTAATCTGCCTACACACTCCTGTTGTAAATCCTAGAATGTTGTACTGTAAGCTTTAACATGTAACAAAAGCATGTAATAATCTGTAGGCTGTCTCTGTTGTGGAAGACATGTAACTGAAGTCCCGTATGCTCTGTGTCAAAATAAGGTATTCATCAAACACAGATAGGAGCAGGGTGAGGATCTTGAAACTATTACAAGTCTCTTTGCCTGCAAAAACACCACTTATACATCTGGTTAATATTAACAAAATTAATCAAATGTATTGATTCTGGCTCGGAGTGAATGGATAAAGAAACTGTGAATATCTGTATTGATAAAACTTGAAGATGTTCTAAGTTACAAGTGAAAAGTAACTGGAATCCTGATGTGACTGACTTAGATATTTATTATTGTAAATACAGACTAAACAATCTATCATAGGCAGGTCCGAGAATATATAGGGCAAAAGCGTGTCTCTGTTCTGTTACTCTCATTGCAGCATGTCGAAGAGTTGCAGATTGCTCGCAGAGCGCATGTGTGGAACCTGGCTGTGAAACATTCCGTGTTTTAATGTTGAAATGGTGACAAGCTTGTTGGGGAATAAGAGTTTCATCATCAGTACCGTTCATGTGCTGAGGCGTCTACAGGGAAGTGTGAGGCAGCTGAGAAGTGTGTTGTCACGTTTAACTGTGGGTGCAGAAGAATGGCATGTCAGTCTGTTCAGTTTTTAGTTCTACAGTTGTACAGTAGAAAATTAAAAAACTACAGATTAGTGCAGTTTTTTATAATATATATAATATATTGACCCTGACTGATTTAATGAGATGTAAATTTCCCAACAGAAGTCAACAAGCCACAGTTTAATGAAAATAAAGAATTAAGGATTTGTCTTAAAGTTCCCTGTGGGATTTGATCCACAGACCCGGCAGGATCCTATTGGATTCAGTGGGATTTTTAATTTGAGTGTCCTGTCATTTGATGAAGTCTTTTACTAGAGAACAGAGAAACTACGCTGTATGCTTGCTAATACAGCACATGGAAGAGACAAGGACATGATGTTTCGTGACCAAAATTCAATGTGTTGGCTCATTAGAGGAAAAATCCATGCGATAATCAGAGCATGGTGCAGGAACACACATGCTGCATGGTGGAATAGGGGTAGAGAGCTGATAAAACCAAGTGGCAGCAGTCAAGCACTTTAATCCCCCCCAGGCCCCAGAGTCATCACTGACCTTGTGCATGTTGACACTTTAAACATTGGAAGGTAATTTGCATTAGTATGTGCAAAAACAAAACCAAGTCAAAGTGGATTCTTAAAACAATATGCCCCATAAAAATACAATCTTCACACGTGGGACCTAGGAAATCGGTGCGTGCCTGTGAGCTGTTTGGGATTGAATAAATGATCTGCTATTAACATAGTCCAAAAAAGAAGAGATATTTAAATAGTTTATTTATAATTATATTATGGTGCAGCGGCTTGTCTGTGAGCTGACCGAGTTGGAAGGTATGGTGTGACAGGTGCTGAATTGGATATGCTGCTTCATTTTGTTCAAAGATTGACCAGTATTGCGACCATTTGTTTCACGGGGCAACCCTGAGCTTGATGTGTTTGAAGTAGGGTTGGGACAAATTGTTTTTTGGGGGGATGGGGGGGCAGGGGGATTCTGGCATTTTGGAAACTCAAAATATGTCATCAGGTTTCTGATGTTTCTCAACGTGGAATTTGTGGTGAGTTGGTTTGCACATTGCACAGGCTGCTGCATTCCCCCCCCCCCCACCCCCAGAATTGTGGATTGTATTCGTGCTATTTTATTAGTCTTGTGAAAACTGAAATTTCAAAGGCTTGCAATGAATTCTGGAGGGAGAACAATGTGCTTTGGAGCTTTTAAGGAAATTGAACTCCAGTAACTAACCCTGTAAGTGCACCTTACCTGAGGGTGTTTCTGTGCGGACGTTTATTTGGTGTATTATGCAGCTGCCAATACCTTTTCGATGCAGTCGGATACAATAAGATTTGATATCAAATATAAGGTGCTTTTAATATGACTGATAGACTTTTTTTTAAATTGCTTTCTAAAAAAGAACAAACCTTTCTATTCAGAAGTTTGTGTTGTCAATCAGAAATTATTTAGCAATATTTAATCAATTAAAGTGAGGTGTGTGTGTGTGTGTGTGTGTGTGTGTGAGTGATCAGTCAGTTATGTGCATTGTAAATTGTGTGGGCACACATGCCCAGGTACATACCAATGCACTACTTTCACCTCGCGACAGAATATTTCAGTGCAATGTATTGTCTGAAGGACAGGGCCCATGTGTGACCCACGACCCGTGATCCACTTAAATCGTTGGGGGTATAGAAAAAGGCAAAGTCCGATTCCAACATAGACTTTGGATGTTTTTTGGTAAACGCTGACGAATACATTTTGAACTGAATCATGGCATCATATTATTCTGCAAACAGGTCACTCTCGTACAATACTACATTCACTTTGCTTGTTTGCCGCGCATCACATCCACACTCAGCATGACTGGTAGAATCAAGAGGCAGATACTTTGCAGTAATGCTGCTGATCGGATTCGATAGGTTGTGTTTTTGTTGTCGACCACGCCATGTAGCATCACGTTGATGAGTACGGGCTTTCCTTTTTATGCTAAAGTTGTAACTTAATTTTTTTTTTAATTCTGAAGTCATTGCTACATTTTGTGTTGCCTTTAATATTTAAGTTCTTATTTTCAATTCATGGAACAGAATTCAAAAATAGTCAGAAAATAGATTTACACTAGAAATTTTTGGGGGGATATCTTGACACTGTCCAGCTGCTTACACTCATTGTCCTATTTTTTTTGTGTCTGTGCTCGGTATTGTATAGGATTGCCAGCATATTAAGAATTGAAACTGTTTTGTTTCTAAACTAGCTGATTTATGTGGCTAGTTTTGTTTTTAGAGTTTACATTATGTGTAACACCAAAAAAAATCAGTCGAGCAGGATTTGAGAAAAGTGGCAGGATCAGGAAATAGTTATGCAGGTCTGCGAGTAAGTTTACAAGCCCAGGGTGAGTGAGCAAGTGTGTGTGTGTGTGTGTGTGTGTGTGTGTGTGTGTGTGTGCGCGTGTATGTGTCGGAAAGGAAAGGGATAAGTTGCATAAAATACACAGAATTTAAATTGCTGTACAGCCCACTGGTCAATAACCCATGAATCAAATTTGAGTTTCACACAGGACACTGTAGAACAATATATTCCCATCAAAACTGAGCAATTGGCTTGCTTAAAATATAGATGGGCCAGTACCCCTCTCGCTGGGTTACCCTTCCCGAAATATCCCACAGCTATCCTATTCGAAAAATTGTGAAAAGTCCTATTTGGATCGTCCAAGGTTTTAGGAAAAATTCTATGGGAGGAATAGTAAATCCTACTGGATTTTTGGCAAGGGTAGAGTTGTGTATTGAATTACATCATGGAATTTACCTGCTTATCCGTTTGTTTCATTTCTTACTTTAATCTGTATAACGAGTGATACTTTGAAGTGAAGGATGATTTGGTTGAAGTTTCATAATTCCTTTTTTTTAAGGTAGCACAATGTGTTTTTACCATAATATAATTATCATATTGTAATGGAGGTGGTAAAGTGACCCCTGTGCCTGAAAATAACTTGTGACCAAAAGAATTCTAAAAGTATAGAGCAAAGGTAAAAGAGATTTGGTCCAATGACTTATAGTAAACTTTTTTGAAATCAGTTATTTCTAATCATTTTGTATTCGTATGGCACTTTTGAAATGTCAATGTATTGATACTTCTTAGAGCTAAAATGCATTTGCAGAAATGTTATCCTCTATTGCAGAAGATACAACTAATGTGTATGAGTGTTCAAGACCCACTTGGACACGCATTACCTCTCTTGTTCGCATTTATACTCAAGTTCTTGGGTCCTGCACTTTGTCCACCTTTTGTCTCTTGGTTTTGGCGTTTTACGGTTAAACATGATTGAAGACACACCTATCAGTCATTCCCAAATTCAGTGTAATCTGGAATCTCAAATCAGATTACAGGTGAAGGAAGCACCTTTCCTGATAGCAGATGGAGCTGTGCTGTATGTGGCCCTTTATGCTGTATTAGCTCACACATACGGGCCTAGAAATTTGGCTGCATGGTCCCCTAAGCCTCCAATATGGGGGGTCAGGAAGCACACGCTCATTACGAGCTGCAAGTGCACCGCCGGCCATATTGGTGAAGACCAAAAATCATATGTATATGCAAATAAGGGGCCTAACCCTTGATCGAGGCCCCCACTGCAAGATTGGTTTGCCTTGAGACACCCAGTGCTGGCGCCGGTTACACTCAGGAAAACCAGCTTCTACATGCAGCATACCAGGCGGTCTGAAAGGGAGCACCTGATAGGCCACAGCCAACAAGTTAGGGTTTTAAAATATACTTACCTGGATGTGGAACCGGGAAGAGTAGGAATGCTGCTTCTGACCCCGCATTCAAAGAACGTTGCCGGCCACTGCTTCCACCACCCCCCCGCTCCCCCCCCCCCCCCTGCCCTCGTCACCGCTACTTCCCTCCCGACCACCCCTTCCTTCCCAACTTGATCGCCCCCTCTACTTGGTCCCCCTCCCCCTGTTGTCACAGCGGCCCAATCAATCTCGCTTCACTGACGAGCTGAGGACGAATGTCGGATGCACCTCGGACCTCACCATTCAGGCACAGGGAACTAGCCCTGCGCGCCCCCCCCCCCAACCCGTGTGCCCAAATATGGGTGCACCCGAATCTCTAGGCCATGAACCTTAGTTTTTGCACCATTCCTTGCTGCATACATTGTGATGGTTGTTTTTGTTGCACACCTATTATTAAACCTATAACCCTTTTGCTGTCAGTGCACAGTCGTCATCCTCCTCTCCATTGTTTATTACTCAAGGTAAAAGCTGTATTGTTGTATTTTCTTTTCCTTGAACTCAAAGTTAAATATAGTATTATTTCAGAAGAAAATAGACAGCCCATAAAATGTCTTGCCGAGTCAGTTACCTTTTCAGAATCAAACCACGCCAATATCAAAATGTTGAATTCTCTTTACTGCCCTGCTGTGTGGTACTAATAGTAGATTTGTCATTCAAAACACATTAAAGGAATTTGAAGGAAGAGTTTTATGGGCTGTACATTTTCAGGACTGTGGTAAGAATTTTTTATTAAACTGATTGCTGTCGTGTCACAAGACATTGAACAATGATCATTGTACTGTATGCAGGATTTGAAAATGTGAATATGACGAGAATATAGTTTAAAAGGGACAGTGTCTGCCTCATGTGGGTCATTCAACCTGTCTTGTTTCTCTTTAAATAATGCAAAGAATCACAAAAGTAGTCATGAGTCATGATTGATTGTTGCAGTGGGATTTTTAAACTGACACGGCGCAGGGAGAATTGAACAAATTAATGTGTTTAATGCAACAGTTGGAGTCCAATACTCGGAAACTAATTATTGTTGATTCTGCAATGTTATCAGTTGAAGAATGTGCAAAAGGTTTTCATGTGTACAAGAATACAGTGGAAGCTCTTACTGGAAATGCCCTGATAGTGCAAACTGATCCCTTTATCCCATTGTTCCAATTAAGTAAAAGTCTGTAGAACATATGGGGAATGAATTGGTGCATGAGGAAAAGTTCCCTTTTAAAATGAACCTTCCCATTGAACAAGGTTGTCCGTTAACTGGCTGATGCTGTACTATAATGTAATTTAGTTCAAATAAACACGGTGCCCACTCCAGGCAGATATTTCTTTTTTAAATAAGATGCATGCGTATCTGATGCTACCTAATGCTAGCCTGCAGGCTATGCAACCATCACCAGATGAAATGAGGTAAAATTGGATTGTGCGGTTTGACTATGCCATGGCATTATGTAACAAAGTATCACGATGTGCATTCAAAAATAAGGTACATTTTTTTAGAACTGTTTTGATCTCCATATATGAAACCTAACTGTAAACTTTGCGCTGTGCGCAGGTTTAGTTTTAATAACCTTGCCTACTAGAGTTTAGGTTACTATGGCAACCCACCTGTAAGTTAATGTAAAGTAGAAACAAGGTATGAATAAAAAGTGTTGAAAAAAATTGCCTAATACTTTTGTCACTTCTCTTTCCTGGGTGATGTTGAAAAATTACTTTTGGTCATCAAAGTCTTTCTTCTTACCTGTAAATACGGGTCTTAGAAAATGAGTGTTAGAGATTTTCATGTCCACACACTTGGCCCATTCTCAATCCTTCTGTTTGTCTCGATTTCTTTTCCTGTTTATGCTCAGTAAGGGGAGGGCCAAAATGATGGTGCTTTTACTGACTGATAAATTGTTCTCCAGCCTTATTTTCAGGATATCAATTCCATTAAGTATTGTTTCACATTCCTTGAATATGTGATCTTGGAAATTAGCCAGATAAGTAAAAATGGTTGTTACTGACTTTACGGGAACCATTTTTGACTCTATCATATTTAAAATTAGTATTTACATCTTGTTACTATTTACTTACCAAATTGTAGGTATGAACAGAAAATATAATAAGGAAACACAGGAATTGAATGATCACAATCCTAGCACTAACCATAACTCACTCCAGACTGTGAGTTATCCGGTTATTCTAATTGTGGGATAAGTTGCAGCCCATAGGTCCTTATCCTGAAATCTCTGCTTTTCCTTATATTAGGTTCCCCAATCCATTCACCACTTTGCAGCTACTGTGGTATTAGACCAATACCTGGAAAGTACACTTTGCAGTAAGCAACACCTGAGTTATACAGGCTGAATCATACTTTGCATTATCAACAGAGAGTTCTGCGCACACATGGTTACACACATGCAGATAGCTCCCGAATGATAAATTGTGGGTGTTTTGCCAGCCTGGGTAGCAACATCTGTGCTATCAACACATTTAGAAAGAGAAGTCTGCTTCAGTCTATAAAGTACGCAGGTGGTGCAAGCATTTTAGAAATTAGCATTTTTTAAATTCAGCTTGACACCACATTGAAGTTATATGCCATCAGGATGACCTCTGCTTCCCCATAGGGTTTTGAATCACACTGGTGAGGTTCAGGACCTGATTCCATTCTTAAATCATTGCTTCTGAGTTGCTGCAAATCAGAAATCAGCACTGCAGAAATTACGGTATAACTCCACCCTCCAAGGGAAGGTGGTCACATGCACACAAGTCTGAACCAAAGTTGCCCTGTAAGCAGCTTTAAGAGAAGTACTTCTAATCAGAACCTTTCCCAAATGATCTGGGAATTTATATTATGGGGAGTTGCAGGCATAACTGCATATCCCACCAGTCCATGGCACAGTCAAGGACTATGTCGGTAGATATTGGTATAAGAGCACCGGAAATTCAAAGCTCACAATTATGTGGAACCGGCTGGATGGACTACCCCAGTAGGTCTTTTCCTCTCCCTCATTTTTTGTATGTTCATAAGCGATCTCTTCAAATGCCTGCACATTGACACCTTCTTAACACACAAGGGAAGCATCTCAAATGTATGTTGTAACGGTCAGCTCACGACGTAAAACATTTAGTTACGATCTGGAATACACTTCCTGAAAGGGCAGTGGAAGCAGATTCAATAATAACTTTCAAAAGGGAATTAGATAAATACTTGAAGGGGAAAGATTTGCAGGTCTCTGGGGTAAGGGCAGGTGAGTGGAACTAATTTGATAGCATTGAAAGAGCCGGGACAGGCACGATGGACCGAATGGCCTCCTTCTGTGCTGTATCATTCTATGATTTCTTATAATGAAATTCCCTGTCCAGAGAAAGAAAGAATTTTTAAAAATATTTGATGGTTTCTCAGTATGTCTCTTCACGTGGCAAGAAATCTCTGGTGCTTAATAGTCACCACAGTTCAGCCACACTTTTATCCAGTGACTCATTTTAAAACATTATTTTGATTTGAAACCTGCTCTTAGCCGTTCTTGAAACAAATAAGCACCATATATTAGGGATGGAAAATTGTGAGCTGCGTGCGTGGCAGTTCAGGAGAAACCTCTTCACTCAGAGAGTGGCTAGAAGGTGGAACTCGCTACCACAGGGAGTGGTTGAGGCAAATAACATCGATGCATTTAAGGGGCAGCTAGATAAACACACGAGGGAGAAAGGAATAGAGGTTTATTAGATGAAGAGTGGGTGGGAGGAGGCTAGCGTGGAGCATATAAACACCAGCATAGACCAGTTGGGCCGAATGGCCTGTTTCTGTGCTGTAAGTTCTATGTAATTAATGGAGACTTTTCCTACCTGTCATCATTTTCACTGTCCTATTGCAGGAAACTCTCGATTTACCGGCACCTAAATAACCAGAAATCTCTGTTAACCGGCAAAATTCAGGAGTAGGTTCAGGTAAGTTTTACTTCATATTAGTGGCCGTTCCTGGATCTGTGGCCGTGTAACCGGGGTTCCTGCACCTGTTGCTATGCAACAGGGATGCCCGGATCTGTGGCCGTGTATGGAGCTCTCATACCTTTTACTATACCTCTCTGTAATCCATCCTTTTTGATAAACCGGCACCACGCCGGTCCCATCGGTGCTGGATAAAAAAGAGTTTCCTGCATTGTGTCATTGCTGGAAATTATTTTCCACAACAGGTAGGAGATGCCGCTGAGAAGAATTAAAAACAATTCACGGCAACATAGCAGAATCGCTCTTCGATCTGCAATGCAGGACAGTTCACATCTCGCCAACATCATCAACAACAGACGGTATCTGTAACTGGACCTGCAGCACCGATGGTAAGTTGCTTTTCTTCTGTGATTAGTTATTTTTCTTATTAGAAGTCTATTGTTTGATCTCTAGTGGTCTTGTGGTAGAGTACATGTCAGATGATATTGGTCAGTGCAGTGGCTGTGCGATCTATGGTCTGGAGGAAGAATTGTGCATAATCACTGCCAGTCTAGTGCACCAGCTGTTGAAAGGATACCCATGGCATTAGACTGGGTAAAGACCTCAATTCGAGATCTTTCAAATACATTAAAAAAAACTCACATATTGCTTTGATATCTGAAATGTTTACCTATGTTTTCCTTTGCAGAGGCTGATTGATCTGCTGTGCTTTCCCAGCATTTTCTGTTTTTATTTCAAATTTCCGAGCATTTGCAGTAGTCATGTAATGGAAATATTCAGCTTTTATTTTGAAATTAAAGCCTCTGGTGCTAAACTTAAATCTGCATTAAGCTGCCACCTCCACAATAATAGAGTCGGACACAGCAGAGGACAGTAGAAGCTTCAGAGAGCACGTTTAGTTTAGACTCGTTGATCGTTCATGGTGCTGGACACAGGAAGTCGAGACCAAATGTGGTCTTCAAGTAAAATGGGGTTAGCGAGCAGGGAATAATTCAAATGGGCCACGGTAAGTATCTTTGTTTACATTTTAAAGAATTCATCGTCTTTTTATAATATTTCACTATAAGATCCTTTGTTCACATTAGCAGTGGAAACTGCTACGTAAACTTGTCAAGCTGTAACTGCACCCTCCCATTAGAGGTGGTGCAGCAGGGCCCACACTGGTGGGAGAGTATGATTACAGGGTGATGCGTTTACATAGGCAGTTTTCACTAAGTGTGGACAGAGGAATTTATTCATGGAAAAAGCTGATGCAAGGTGAACATGTAAGATCCCATGGCACTATTTTGAAGAAGAGCAGGGGAATTCTCCTGGTGTCCTGGCCAATATTTATCCCACAACCATCACTAAAAAAACAGATTATCTGGTCATTATCACATTGCTGTTTGTAGGAGCTTGCTGTGCGCAAATTGATTGCCGCGTTTCCTACATTACAACAGTGACTTCACTTCAAAAATACTTCATTGGCTGTAAAGCTCTTTGGAATGTCCTGAGGTCATGAAAGGCGCTATATAAATGCAAGTTCTTTTTTTATTGAAACATATAAGATACTGAGGGGGCTCGACAAGGTAGATGCAGAGAGGATGTTTCCCCTTGTGGGGAAATCTAGAACTCGGGGGCATAGTTTCAGAATAAAGGGTCGCCCTTTTAGAACTGAGATGAGGAGGAATTTCTTCTCAGAGGGTCGTAAATCTGTGGAATTCTCTGCCCCAGAGAGCCGTGGAGGCTGGGTCATTGAATATATTTAAGGTGGAGATAGACAGATTTTTGCAAGATAAGGGGGTGAAGGGTTATGGGGAGCGGGCGGGGAAGTGGTTTTGAGCCCAAGATCAGCCATGATCTTATTGAATGGCGGAGCAGGCTCGAGGGGCCAAGTGGCCTATTCCTGCTCCTATTTCTTATGTTTATTCATTACTTCCCAAAGAGACACTTAAATAGTCCAGTACGATAGAGTTTTGCACCCAACAGTATGGCAAACAGGCTAAAGTCCAGCTGTTGTGGATACCAATATACCCGAGGAGCTTTAGATCCGGCAGCTCCTCTTATTGCCATGGTGATGAACTTTTGGAGTAGCTATGAGGGCAGTCCTGTTTAGCGTGCTCTATCTCTTTCCCTCCCTTCCACATCTTTCTCCACTAGATCAAATGTTTTCATTCGGCATTGAAAGACTGTGATGGTTTGCAGCCTGATAGCTAATTTAAAAATGGGAGTGTAATCAAGTGTTGAGGTAATATTTCTCAATAACTTAGAATGTATGACATAGCACAGGGGTTCACGACCTTTTTGCTTCTGAAGCCCCCCTCCCGTGTTATAAAAATTCCTTGGACCCCCTGTAACACAAGTATTTTTTATCTCTATATAAATTAGTTATACAATTAAACATATATATTTATTATTTTTGTTTTACTTACTTAATGGGAAACTTGTTGCTGGTACTGAGCAGCAATTCTGTCAGGATGTGGAGATCTGAACTCCTAGATATACAATAGAAGGACTCCCTCTGCTCCAGTTACCAGCACCATGACCAATTTTTTAGGTAAATCTCAGGCAAAAAAGGGAACTTGTTTCACGGAGGGAAGACTCTGGGGGGAAAAGCAAACTGTGAGCGATTAACCGGGAGGGATGATGTGCCTCAATAATCCCGAGACTCGATGTTAGCGAAACAAAACAAGGCTTTTATTAACTTAGAAGATAACACGCAGTGGAGAGAGGTATCTTCCATATGGAGCTCTGCAGTACTGGATATGAGGCCAGACTGAGCTGGCTTACATAGAGGCCAGGTATGGGCGGAGCCCTACACACAACACATTCCATACATTCCAATATACAATACTGAGGAGAAACCTGAAACCAACCACAGTCACAGGCAATACAATGGTGAGGGGAAACCTGAAACCAACCACAGTCACAGGCAGTGATGAATGGAATATTTCATCACATTCACCCCTTCTATAGATTTAGTCTGTTCGGGGGTTTGGTAATCCTCTGCGACCGACGTGGCTGTTGTGGTGTCGCGGGTGTCGGCTGGGTGTCCCCGGTGGCCTCCTGGGTCTCTGCCGGGGGTGCCGCCAGGGTTGTTGAAGGGGTAGTTGGTGGGGGTGCCGTTGGTCGATGTTCTTCTGGGGGTGATGAAAGAGTAGTGGGTGGGTAAGAGTTGCTGTGGTCGTTGTTGCTGCTATTGCCGTGGTTGTTGTCGTTACCGGCTGGGGCGACGTCTTTTATTGACACGGTGTCCTCCCTTCCGTCGGCGTGCCGGACATACGCGTATTGGGGGTTGGCGTGGAGCAGGTGCACTGGCTCCACGAGAGGGTCCGTCTTATGGCCCCTCACATGCCTTCGCACGAATACCGGACCTGGGGTGGAGAGCCATGACGGCATGGATACGCCTGAGGTGGATTTCCGGGGAAAGCTAAACATTTGTTCATGAGGCGTGGCATTAGTGGCAGTACACAATAGCGACCGTATCGAATGGAGCACATCTGAGAGGACTTCCTGCCAGCGGGAGATAGGGAGGCCCTTGGTCCTTAGAGCTAGAGTGACTGCTTTCCATACTGTCCCGTTCTCTCGCTCCACTTGACCGTTACCCCGGGGGTTGTAGCTGGTGGTACGGCTCGTGGCGATACCCCTGGACAGCATGTACTGGCGTAGCTCTTCACTCATGAAGGACGCCCCCCTATCCGTGTGGATGTAGCTCGGCATACCAAACAGGCAGAACAGGCTGTTGAGGCATTTAATGACCGTGGCGCTGGTCATGTCTGGGCAGGGGAAGGCGAATGGGAACCGGGAGTATTCGTCCACAATGTTCAGGAAGTAAACATTGCGGTCGACGGACGGGAGGGGGCCCTTGAAATCTAAGCTGAGCCGCTCAAAGGGCCGTGTAGCTTTGATTAAGTGGGCTCTATCAGGGTGGTAGAACCGAGGCTTGCACTCAGCGCAAGTGCGGCAGTTCCTAGTCAGAGACCGAACTTCCTCAATCGAGTAGGGTAAGTTGCGGGACTTTATGAAGTGGAACAGCCGCGTGACCCCTGGGTGGCAGAGGTCGTTGTGGAGGGTCTGTAGCCGATCCCCGGTGGCGCTGGCACACATCCCTCGTGAGAGGGCATCTGGGGATTCGTTAAGGGCCCCTGGCCGGTAAATGATGTCATACTCGAAGGTGGAGAGCTCGATCCGCCACCTAAGAATCTTATCATTTTTGATCTTCCCCCTCTGTTTATTATTGAACATAAACGCTACCGACCGCTGGTCGGTAAGTAGGGTGAAGCGTTTGCCGGCTAGGTAGTGGCGCCAGTGGCGCACTGCCTCCACGATGGCTTGGGCCTCCTTTTCCATGGAGGAGTGTCTGATCTCGGGCCCTTGGAGGGTCCTCGAGAAGAAAGCTACGGGCCGCCCCGCCTGGTTGAGGGTGGCCGCCAAGGCAAAGTCAGACACATCACTTTCCACTTGAAATGGAGTGTTCTCGTCCACTGCCTGTAGCGTGGCCCGCTCAATATCCTGCTTAATGCTTTTGAAGGCGGCGTGGGCCTCAGCAGAGAGCGGAAAAGAGGATGCTTTCAAGAGGGGGCGGGCTTTGTCGGAGTAGTTGGGGACCCATTGGGAATAATAAGAAAATAACCCCAGGCACCTTTTCAGGGCTTTGGGAGTGTTGGGCAGGGGCAGCTCCCGTAGGGAGCGCAATCGGTCGGGGTCTGGTCCGATTTCCCCATTCTCCACCACGCTGCCTAGTATGCAGAGGCGCGTGGTGTTGAAAACGCACTTGTCCTCGTTGTAGGTGAGGTTGAGTTTTTGTGCGGTTTTCAGGAACCTCTCGAGGTTCGAGTCGTGATCCTGCTGGTTGTGACCGCAGATGGTGACGTTGTCGAGGTAGGGGAAGGTTGCCTGCAAGTGGTGGTCATCGACCATACGATCCATCTCCCTCTGGAAGACCGAGACCCCATTCGTCACCCCAAAGGGGACTCTGAGGAATTGGTAGAGGCGTCCGTTCGCCTCGAAGGCGGTGTACGGGCGGTCCTCTGGTCTGATAGGGAGCTGGTGGTACGCTGACTTGAGGTCGATGGTGGAGAACACCCGGTATTGGGCGATTTGGTTCACCATTTCTGATATGCGGGGTAGCGGGTAGGCGTCTAGTTGGGTGTACCTGTTGATCGTTTGGCTATAGTCGATCACCATCCGTTTCTTCTCGCTACCCCTTACCACCACCACTTGGGCGCGCCACGGGCTATTGCTACATTCAATAATGCGCTCTTTCAGGAGCCTGTCTACCTCGGTCGCGATAAACCGCCTGTCCTCCCAGCTGTACCTCCTGCTTTTGGTCGCTATTGGCCGGCAGTTAGGGGTAAGGTTCGCGAATAGCGAAGGCGGCTTTACCTTCAGGGTAGCCAGGCCGCACACTGTGAGGGGCGGCTGGGACCCACCGTACTTGAGCGTGATGCTTTGGTGGTTGCACTGGAAATCCAGGCCCAAGATCACGCTCGCGCATAGATTCTTCATGATTAATACTTTAAAATTATCGTATACCGTCCCGTTAACGGACAATTGTAGCGTGCAGTAACCCAGAATGGTCGATGTCTGGGTTTTATCAGCCATAGAGATGGTACCCCGAGTAGGGACCACCGTTAAGGAGAGTTGTTGTGCCAGTTCAGGGTGGATAAAACTCTCCGTGCTTCCACTGTCAATTAAACATTTAACCCGGCACCCGTTTACCTCGATGTCCACCATTGATTTGGATAGCGGGTGGGGCCTGGCCTGGTCCACTGTGACCGATGCCACTGTAGGGCCCTGATCGAGACAAGATGGCGTCCACGCTGTCTGCTCACAAGATGGCGGACCCCACGAGGTCGGGCAAGATGGCGTCCAAGATGGCCGCTCCCACGGCGCACACGCGGCGGTGGCGGGTTTTGGTTTTCCGGCGGGGTTCCCTCTGCACACCTTCCCGAAGTGCCCCTTCTTACCGCACTTAAAGCAGGTGGTGCCTTTCGCCGGGCACAGGTTTCTGGTGTGCTTTGGCTGCCCGCAGAAGTAGCAGTTGGGTCCCCGACGCGTCGCGGCTGTCGTAGGGCTTCTGGGGGGAGAGCGGGGCCCCGACGGTGTCGGGCTGCCGGGCGGGGAAGATGCCTTCCAAGATGGCGGCGCCCTTGGTGCACACGTGGCGGCGTGGACGGCGCGGGCTGAAGAGTAGGCGTCCGAGTTTCTCTGGGCCACATCCAGGGATCGCGCGGTGTCCGCAGCCTGTTTCAGGTCCAATCCCGTTTTTTCCAGCAGTCTTTGCCGGATGTAAGTGGAGCTGAGGCCTGTGATAAAGGCATCGCGAACAAGCTCGTCGGTGTACACTGCGGCTTTTACATCTCGGCACTTGCAGTCTTTGCCAAGCATTTTCAGGGTGCCTAGGAACTCCTCCACCGATTCCCCAGGTCGCTGTGCGCGAGTGGCGAGCAGATGCCTAGCATACACCTCATTCGTAGGCTGCTGGTAATGCGCCTTTAAGATGTCGCAGGCGGCCAGGTACGTGTCGGCATCTTGGATGAGGGGGTAAACCCGGTGGCTTACCCAATTCCGCAGAATTCCGAGTTTCATACTCGCAGCGTCCGTAACATCTTTGACGGCTGCGGAATTGTCCAGGAAGAATTCCATACACATAAACCAGTGTCCGAAGCGTGCTGATCCAAATCCAAACGTTCAGGTTTCAGGAGTTGATCCATCGTGTTGAAAAATAAGTTAATAAAATTGATGTGCCTCAATAATCCCGAGACTCGATGTTAGCGAAACAAAACAAGGCTTTTATTAACTTAGAAGATAACACGCAGTGGAGAGAGGTATCTTCCATCTGGAGCTCTGCAGTACTGGATATGAGGCCAGACTGAGCTGGCTTACATAGAGGCCAGGTATGGGCGGAGCCCTACACACAACACATTCCATACATTCCAATATACAATACTGAGGAGAAACCTGAAACCAACCACAGTCACAGGCAATACAATGGTGAGGGGAAACCTGAAACCAACCACAGTCACAGGCAGTGATGAATGGAATATTTCATCACAAGGGAGAATCAATCCCAAGGTGAGGATACCTCTGCTGAGCCACCTGGCGTAAAGCTGTGTGTTTCCCATGTCGTAATTGGTGGTGAGTGAGCCTGGTAAATGGCACTGGATTTAAACATCGAGAACCCTGCCATCGGCCCTGTGTAACCTCACCTGCAAGGCAGTTGCCGCATCTTATGGCTAAAGAGGAAACTCTGAGACTTGGGAGGACAGCCGCTGGAGGCACTACCTGGAGACTGAACCAGCGAGAACCATCCCAGTTCTCTGTACTGGGAAACGGCCCCAATACGCTGGGTAAACTCCAGTGGGACACTTGGACACATTTGGGGGTCTGTGACCCTTGGTTCTGTCAACATGCACCTAAACTCTCTGCCGTCAGGTCAATAGAGTCCGTCTGTCAGGAATAGAGTTTGGAATCCACATCTGGACCCTGAATTTGGGAACTCTGTTGAAGTGAATAAACCAGAGACTGCAGTTCCAGGGGGGAGCCACTGGGTGGCAGCACCATTCTGGGCCCGATCACTGATATTAAGCACTAGTTTTAGCTCGTTTAAGCCCTTGTTTAGCGGACCCCTTGAAACTTTCTCTCAGACCCCCGGTTGAGAAGCCAGGATATAAGAGACAAATATATTTATTTGATACAGATTCTTTTGTTTTATGCTATACAGAGTGGTGCCTGCTGAAATGGTCCTGCTTATATATATGGCTGAGATAGGTTCTAATGTGATGTCACTTATAATTGCACTTTCAAACTTCCAACTGCCTAAACTTTGGCCTTCCATTTGGCACAATGGCCCCAATTTTAACTCCAGGTAGATTCCCTTACAGTCGGGTCTCAATGATGTAATCGGGCCGCAAAATGCATATGTAAAGAAGGACCCTGTTGACTCCAGGCAGGTGTCCTTGCTGCCTGCTCAGGAGAGCAGGTTAAAATTGCAGATGTTGCCATCATGGCGGCTTTCGGACAGCTAAGAACCAGGGCGATTTTAACTGCCCACCCGCCAGTTTTCTGCTGAGCAAGTAGATTAAAATTGCCCCCAATACTTCTGCAGCTGTCGATCTGCTCACGCACTCCCTCACCTCCACCCCCTCTCTTCACTGATCTTCATTGGCTCCCTGCCCCCCAGTGTCGCTAATTTAAAATTCTCATCCCTGTTGCTGGAAGCTTTCTGGCTGAATTCACTCTGAATTTGAAATGTCAGTTATACAATGCAATCGCTGGACCAGATTAAATAATAAAAGCATTTACAAGAGAACTTTCTGTCAGATAATGAATTACATAGAATATACAGCACAGGAACAGGCCATTTGGCCCAACCAGTCTCTGCTGGTGTTTATACTCCACACCAGTCTCCTCCCATTCCATCTGCCTCACCTCAGCCTTTCAGCATATCTTTCTATTCCCTTTTCTCTCGTGTACTCGCCTAGTTTCCCTTTGAAAGGATCTAAGCCATTTACCTCAACCACTTCCTGTGGTAGCGAGTTCCATATTATAATCACTCTCTGAGTAAAGAGATTTCTCCTAATTTCTCTATTGAATTTATTAGTAACTATTTTGTATTTATGGCCTCTAGAATCTTAACTTTGTACGTTTTGAAAGATGGAAAGGATATTAAATTTCCAAAAGTTTAAGATTGCTGACGAGACATATTTGGTCAGTTAATCAGTCTCTTTGTGGGCTAATTCATTACTGATCTTACTCAGCAAAACAAACCACTGAACTAGGATGCCGATTTTACAGAACCTGTTTATAAGACTCATATTGCAATGGGTTGATTATATCTAGTGTGCAGTGTATTAAAACATGACGAGCAGGGGACTGCAGGCTTTGAGATTAAACTATCAGATCTCCTGTGGTGTTGGTGGCCGGAATTTTCTGGTGGTCAGCAGGCGGGATCGGTGGCGGGTCGGGTGGGAACGTTTTTTTTTGACAGTGGGGCAGGACCCTGTTGTCAACCCGCCGCCACGCGCCTTTCCCAATGTCAGGTCTGTCAGCGCTGAGCAGACCCGACAGGCAGCAGTGGGGGACCCAATTAATCTCATTAACATCTAGTTGACAGATCATTAATAGGCTTTTTTAATTTACCTTTTCACTTTAACTTCATGGCCACGGGAACCACGCTGTCCGGGGATCACGGCTGTCAACCTGAGGCGGGAATTCAGCGGTCATTGCTCCAGATGATTACTTGACAGCTTCAAATGTACAGTAAAGCACCCACCTGACAGATCATCACTTCCCTCAGCCACAAGCTGTATCTCAGTCCATTTCCAGCACAGATTCTGCAGGCTTTCCACTTTATGCCAGTCTCCATCCGGTATCACCTCATTGGGAGAACTCTCTCACCATTGACAGAATGCTCCTGTCATCTCTATTTCACCTACCATCTATTCAATCAACATGGGTGCCCTTTATACTGTCTCACCTTGGTCCTCAGAATCCGACCACGATCAGCCCCAACACCAGCAGCACCAATGGTACTTGGGGGGGGCGGTTACCATTATGTCTCACCATTCACTGCAAATCACTAAGCAACTTCCAAAGGTGAACACAAATCTGTCCAAGACCGGAAAGTGTTGAAAATAAAAATGTCAATGTTTGACAGCACATTAATAGGAACTTTACATAAACATTGGATAAAATACCCAAGAGCCTACCCTTGTGTGTTGTTAGTTAGTACGATTGCACTAGGATGAGGGTGAGTGTGAGGGGTGGCTAGTGAGATGGGGAAGTGATAATGTAGAGAGGGATGGGTGGAGATGCAAGGTAAGTTGGTGTAAGGATATGCAGGGGTAGGGTAGGGAAGGCAGAGTGATGGGGATGTGATGAGAGGCACAGCAGGATGAGGTTAAGTGTGGCTTTGTACTAAAGTTTCGTGATCTAATGAGATCATTGAAAGGTTTGCGCCACTGCACACAGGTCCTCCTGACCACATCCCTGCTTGTGCCTTCTTCCTGTGCAATGTGCAACCAGGCTGTCTTGGTCTCTTACGGAGGTCTCTTCCGCCTGTCGGAAGGGAAGAGGACCTCCCTCCATAAGCATATGGAGGGAGTTATGGGAGAGCTTGGGTGCAGCCCTCTGCCTCTGTGCAGTGCTTGTCAGTGTTTGCAGCAACTCAATGCTGTAGAACACTGACAGCACAAATGTCAAAATAAAGTTGGCCATGGTCCCTTTAAGGAAACCGGCTGATGTCGCGTCATAAAATGACGTCACCAGACCCGCTTCCCTTAATTGGACCGGCAAACATGCTGGACGGGCTTAACAAGCCCCATCAGGGGAAAATAATTTTGGACAGCAGGGTTGGGACCCACCACCGACGTCGCCCTGCCCGGACCCGCTGAGGTGAGAAAAATCCCGGCCAGTGAGTCAGAGGACAGGAAAAGGTGCATGTGTCCACTTAAGGATTTGGAAAGAGATTTTTAAGATTTGCACAGAGACAGTGAACTAAGTATTTCTGATTGGTTCCTAGAAAATAAAAGGTCACATTTGCCTCATTTGTTTCGGCTAGAGGTTTTTAAAATAAGGCCAAAAATGATCAAACTTAAGAAAACATTAAAATAATTTGCATCTATCCCTCCTTACAAAATACTTCTGTAACAGTACTTCGTGTTACTAAAAGACTCTACTCAACTAAACATGTTTAAATTTATGACTTTTAATCAAAGCTCCCTTCAAACTTGAATAATTATACGATTCCAGGGTTTGCAGCTTATTATTCATTGTCTTTTATGCTGTGCTTTCAGTTCTCTCAAATAAAGATGGATAAAAGAAATGCAGCTGCTTTAACCATATATTACAAAATGCAAAAAAAACACACTAAACAATGGCAGAATTGCAACAGAGTTTTATTTGTCACATGCTGTACTTTCTGAATAAACAACTCCATCAACTTTTATTAACTCGCGTTGTTTGGTTCAGCAAAGTTATTTCAGAAAATGTTGAATAGTTCATGTTTTAGTTTGTCCGGATGTTTTATACTCTATAAAACAAACTCAGGTCAGAGGGTCAGCTTGGCTCAATTGGTAGAACTCTTGCCTGTTGAGTGAAAAGGTCATTGATTCAAACCCCAATATATTATAAATATATAAGCTGACATTCCAATGCAGTCATGAGGGAGTGCTACACTGTTGGAGGTGAAGTCTTTTGGATGAGATGTTAAGTTCATAAGAAATAGGAGCAGGAGTAGGCTATGTGGCCCTTCGAGCCTGCTCCGCCATTCAATAAGATCATGACTGATCTTCGACTTCAACTCCACTTTCCTGCACTATCCCCATATCACTTGATTTTCTTCGTGTCCAAAAAATCTATCAATCTCAGTCTTGAATATACTCAACAACTGAGCCTCCACAGCCCTCTGGAGTAGAGAATTCCAAAGATTCACATGCCTTCGAGTGAAGAAATGTCTCCTTGTCTCAGTCCTAAATGGCCAAGCTCTTATTCTGAGACTATGATCCCTAGTTCTGGACTCTCCAGTCAGGAGAAACAACCTCTGAGCATCTACCCTGTCAAGCCATCGAAGAATTTTATATGTTTCAATGAGATCACATCTCATTCTTCTAAACTCCAGAGAATATAGGCCCATTCTACTCAATCTCTCCTCACAGGACAACCCTCTCATCCCAGGAATCAATCTAGTGAACCTTTGTTGCTCTGCCTCCGAGGCAAGTGTATCTTTCCTTAGGTAAGCAGAACAAAACTGTGCACAGTACTCCAGGTGTGGTCTCACCAGGGCCCTATATAATTGCAACAAGACTTCCTTACTCTTAGCCTTTCTTGCTAGGGGGTTGGAGTATAACATACCATTTGCCTTCCTAATTGCTTGCTGTACCTGCATGTTAACTTTCTGTGATTTGTGTACAAGGACACCCAAATCCCCCTGAATACCAACATTTACCAGTCTCTCACCTTTATAAAAAAATTAATTCTACTTGTGGACAATTTCACATTTCCCCACATTATACTCCATCTGCCACCTTCTTGCCCACTCACTTAAGCCCATGTTAAACCCATTCTGCCTGTTAAGGTGGACATAAAAGATCCCGTGACATCACTGGAAGAAGATTGAGGAATTCTGTCAGTGCCTTGACTAGCGTTCCTTCCTCAGCTGACAGCACCAGAAGCAGATTGGGAGCCGTGCCTTCAGCCATCTAAACCCTTCTACTGCTCCACCTCCCTCCCTTCCTCCTAAGACCTTCTTTAAAGCCCACCTCTTTGACCTAGCTTTAGTTATCCCTCCTAATATCTCCTCCTTTGGCTCAGCATCCATTTTTTAGGTTACAGCTCTGTGAAGTGCCATGTTTTTTCCTACATTAATATATGCTATATAAATGCAAGTTGTTATAAGTTCTTTCCCTGCTGCTAAAAATTATTTTCCTGGGATTTTTAGTCCTCAATCCACAATCATTTTCCATGAATAGCCAGGAGGGAAGGAGAGCTGAGACTTAAAAAGAGCAAGTTTTAGCATGCTCTGTGAATGGCCAGGTTGCTGTCGATTGTAAATCCAAATTCTGAGAGCTGTAGGCACAGATTCATGCTGTGAGCTGCAGTCTGTTAGCTTGTTGAATCTCTTCATCTGGACGACTCGATAGCACTGGGAAGCTCGGACTCCCAAGGCCTAAGCTTCTCAGAGAGGTTCATCGCAATGTAATTTTGGAGATATTTTAAATGCATTGTAGTCATAGGGTTAGAAATTCGCCCGGGCAGGCAGTGGGTGCACCAGATAAGAGTCCCGAGGCCAGCCCGAAATTGGGCCTCCCCGGGCAGCTCGCGCAATGCAAGTGCCGAATGTCGGGCCGTTTGCCTCGCCAGCAGCGGCCCAAAGGTGGGAGATTGGGGGTTGGAGCGGGAGGGGACGGCCGCAGCTATTGTGGAGTCAGTGTGCACTCCTGCTCCTCCTGGCCCCTCTGCGAGGCTTTTTAAAAAAAACAAAAAACATTTAAATGTTTTTTTAAAACGTACTTTTCGTTGGGGGCCACTGAAGAACTCGAAGCAGGCACGGCCCAGCACTTGCTCCTTCTCAACTAATCTTACAGAAGCCATGGTGTGGAGATGCCGGAGTTGGACTGGGGTGGACAAATGTAAGAAGTCACACAACACCAGGTTATAGTCCAACAGCTTTATTTGAAATCACAAGCTTTCAGAGCGCTGCTCCTTCGTCAGGTGAAGTGGAGAGATGCATAAAAGCACAGCTTATATAGTCAGAGAATAATGTCAGATGTTTAGAGGTAACCTTTCCAACTGCCATTTATCACACCTCGGCAGAGATGTGATAAATCTTACAGATAAATCTTAGAAATAAATCTTACAGAAGGTCCTGTCCAGCCTGCTACATGTGGCTTTCTGCTGCATATTCAAGTTAATTTTCAGACCTTCAGCTGACTAAAGGTTACACAAAGAACGCTTGTTTTAACCAAAGCCCTTCTTGCTGGGATCAGTGTGGGCCTGTGCTCCTTTATGCAACACAATCGTGGTTTAAAGCCGTAAAGACATTTATTTCACTGAAAAACACAATATAAATATACATTGCACAACACATCTCATGAATCAGTATTAACTGTGACCGTACAGAGAATCTGCAAAACAATAATCACTATAATAATCACAGGACAGTGTAAAAAAGTTAAAATGCATTCTTTGAATCCATAATGACCCATCTCTCATGGGTTATATTTAATCAATAAATTGTCCAATCTCCTTGTCAGTTATTTATATTAATGTTTACACAGATATTTGTATTTCAGTTAAATATTTTTGCCCTAAAAAAAATGGGATATTTTACTAAACATCCAGCCCTCTATTAAGCCTGCTTCGAATCATTTCTGTTCAACTACGTTTGGCTCAAAAGTGCCTAAGGTGATGACTAAAGGCACCATTTCCCAATGGGCGTTTGATCTACTTATACTGACATCAATGGCTATTGGACTGAGGCACAGCAGTGGGGTTTTATATATATATATATATATATACAGACAGACACCATTAAAAATTCAATTAAAAAAAAAAAGTCATTTGTGAGAAGGGATTGGTCCCAGGTTGTATCTATTACTCCGTGCAACTGTTCCTTTCAGGCGCAATCCACATAAGCCCAGATTGGTTGTGTAGACCAGTGAAAGGCCAATTCTAAACATGTTCCTGCGTCATTGGTGCTCTAGTGAGCCATTCCATTATTGTTGCAGGTGAATGCAAGTTTGCTACCAGTGGGGGCAGAAAATGAAACAGTGAGACTTTTATCAGTACGCAACGCAGACTCTCAGTATCACTTCAGAACAATCACATTTGGATAGTCTACAACAAATTAAGAATTAAAAAAGGTAGACAGTAAGTCATTTCAGATATTACATTCGTTCTTGCATTGCAATTTAATTTGACATAATAAAGTACTATTCAGTAGCTGGAGTCCTACAGTCAGTCTATTTTTTGGATTCCAGAAGTTGGATAATTTTTCTTGGCGGGGTATTCTTTTAAAGATCTTCCATATTCAGAAGCCAATTTATAGGCAGGATAAAATCCAGGTTGACTGAATTCGATTGGAATTGATGCCATCGACCTGGATTTTACAATGTAAACTCCGCCTCATTATAACAGTCCTCAGGAGCCAGGCAACTTGTGTTTTATGCAAGAAAAGATGCATATTGTAGTGAATATCTCAGAACACCTCATAAAAATGGAGCCTGAAAAAGTCAGGGGTCAGTATCATCAAAACACAGATATTACAAGAATTGAAACGCTTATAATGAGTCAGGCTTGTGTCACTAAAGCAGCTCATATGTTGTACTTTATCAACCTTTAGGCTGATGCAGGGGCTGGCAAGTACTATGGGATTTAAATCAGTTGCTTATCAGAGTAATTTCCTCACAAGTTAATATTTCTCTAAATAATCTGAATCTAAAATCCACAAACTATTTTCTATTGGTACTACTTCTAGTCAATCTCGTCAAATGATTCTTTTTAGCTGTGAACTGGTGATACTATTTTTGTTGCTGTTGCACAGATCATTTGACCAGGTTTGCAGCTCTAAATAAACACCATCACTCTCACACTACCGTACAAAACTTCTGCTATTTCTACAATATATCAAAGTACACAGTAAATCAAGACTTACAATGACAAGGAGCAGTTTGCATCTTAAAATCCTTACCCAGTTTAAATAATCCTCAACTCGATGCAATCGGCACAAGCCCTGACTAGCGCGACTGAAAATCCTTACTAATGTCTCATTGTGAGTTATTGACAAGTACAGGAAACTCTCGTTTAAACGGCACCTAAATATCCAGAATTCTCTATTAACCGGCAAAATTCTCACTCCGAAAACAACACCTCAATAACCGGCAATGTTGCCGAGTCCGAGTCTCCCACGATGGCCGAGTTAGTCAGTGGGGGTAGTTCTCCAAACTGCCACTACTCGGCTTCTTGGCATTGTCGGAAGTCGGAACACCTCAATAACAGGAGTCTGACTCTCCCGCTCTGCCGGTAGTCTCTTCTGATCCGCCATTTTACAGGGGTACTGTGTGTCTCCCACGCTGCTGGTAGTCATTGCATTGCATCACCCTCAACTGGCAGTACTGTGCTTAATCAAGCATCTTCCACCATCCATTTAACACAACATTCTGTAGGTGAGTACCCAATTACTGTATACTGCACATTTCCTGATTATAAAAAAAAAAAATTTTTGTTAAAAATAGCCTCGGTAGATAGCCCTCTCTGCCATCCGGAATTTTTGATCAACCGGCAACACGCCGGTCCCCTCGGTGCCGGATACCAAAGAGTTTCCTGTAAAAACCATATTTAGGGAAAATTCATGCCAGGTCAGAAAAGCAGTCAGTTCAGTAATAAATCAACTATGTGATTGTTATAATTCTTAATCCTTCAATCGTTTTGGCTGAAGGTTCCTCATGCATCATCTGGCATGGATTTGGCTATCAATATCTGCCTACTTAGCAGTGGAGGTGATGAAAATGGAATAAAATTGCCTCCACCAATCACACATTATATGTACAAATAAATACCTGGGTGGTGATTTCAAGACAATAATCTCATCTCTGATGATTATAAACTGCTCCAGCTCCACTTTCATGGCTTACAGTATCAACGTGGTGACATTACTGCTTTCTAATCACTCCACTTAAAATGGAATCTCCATTTAAAATGGGGTCGGGTGGTGGAAACTCATTACCAGGAATTTTCTCGGGGGCTTCTCCCACTCCGCACTGTAACTTGGGTCTTCAGGAGACGGCCCGGGGAATTTCACCCCCAGCTGCCCTTGGATCCGCAGCCATGGAGTGTAGTTAAATAGATCATCCATTGATTGAATTAGAGAGTGAGCCATTAAATGATGAGTGTGTGCCACAGAACACAAATTGCTTGTCTGTGGCACTATCATCAATTAGCTCATTCCTGTACACACTCGGGATTTTTACAAAAAAATTGCCACATTGATATTTTTAGATCAAATTAATTTAGATTCAAGTATTCATTCACAGTGCCACTTACATTGGCGGATTTTTTTAGTGTTATGCTATAATCCCCATAGAGGTATTTTATGATATGGTCTTGTATGAATCATCTGGCTGAACACACCAATTTTGAAAAGAAGTTCCAGCAGCAGCTCTTGGGAAATGTGCAGCATAAGGTCTTGCAAACTACAGTCACAACACTACCAGATCCCGTGTAAATGCAATCACAGGCAGGCATAATACACAATGTACAGAAATGGTCTATTTCACTCGCTGGGCTCAATGGGGGATTTTTTCGTCCTGCTATTACTTTTCAGCATCGCCTAGAAAAAAAATTCTGACTTTCACTGAAACTTCATGGAGAACAAGACAAAGTCCTCAATTAAAATGTTTTTTTAGATATTTGACCGTAAATAATTTCCAGACAGAAAAGCCTCAATGAATTAAATAGTTTATCAGCTCATGGACTAGAAGTTAGTGCTTGCGAATCAGAGTTAGAAACAATTTAAGTCGTGTTGAACAAAATCAACTGAAAATGAAATTGCTGGTACAGACTTTAATTAAATGAATGCCTTGCTCGTCAAAGTGAGGGGTGGGAGTGCTGGAGAATGAGATGCTCTTCCCACTTTTTTTTGCATGGTTGGCCTCAAGAACCCTTGGCCAATCTACCGACCATTTTAATTCCCTGTGCGTAAATGACGGACAGTGATAGTGATCTGCTTGCAGTTAAAATCAGTTTGTGGATTTCTGGTGATGTCATCAGAGATGCAGAACATTCTGTGCTGGGGGCTGATCCTTGTAATCCTTCTGATCTGCAACATGCTTTAATTTGACATGGCTCCTCTGTTCTTACATGTTTTTATTGGAGGGCACTATCTGGGGAATGGTTTATATCTCAATAAAGTAGACAACCCTACAGTCTGATTAAATGTACACAAGGGTGTCGCACTACATCGGAGGATCAGTGTACAATGCAATGGCAGGAGCAGGTTTAATCTGTTTTTTTGCAACCAAGTGGTTTCCCTGGTCTCAACCATATTTTCCAGGAGTAAAGTGCAAATCCCAAGGGGAGTTAATTGGCAAATTTCCAGACAGAAAAGCCTCAACGAATTAAATAGTTTATCAGCTCATGGACTAGAAGTTAGTGCTTGCAAATCAGAGTTAGAAACAATTTAAGTCGTGTGGAACAAAATCAACTGAAAATGAAATTGCTGGTACAGATTTTAATTGAATGAATGCCTTGCTCATCAAAGTGAGGGGTGGGAGTGGTGGAGAATAGTTCACTTTCCAGGACTTTCGCAAATCAAGATACAACAGACTGTTTCACAATTGAATTTACTACCAAAAATGGATGGTAAGCTGAGATAAGTCAGCTTGGTGACGGGATCTGTTTCAGCCACAACTATAATTAAATACATAAATAAAACGGAATGGTTGGTGTTCTAACACCCTGTGGGTTAGCAGTCATGGACTTGACACCAATGGATGAACCTTTTCCATTTAGTGTTGTGGGCTTTTAAGGTACTCCTAGATCTGTGCCTCAAAAAAGGTGCAGTATAGCTGGGATATTCCTCCAACTACACATCTCCCATCAGTGTATCTTCTTCATTGGAGAACTCCCAGCACATCCTTTGGAGCGCTTGCTGTTTAAACAACTGGGTCATAGTCCTTGAAAAGATCCCCGACTAGTGTCACCCTGGATTCATTCCCTCAATATTATTTATTGAGATTACCAATAACAATTTTCCTTGGTTTGTGCTTGTGGGAATCAAATCAAATCAAATCAACTTTTATTGTCATTTGTGCTTGTGGGAATCGCTTGATTTCTCCCGTGTACAGCCAACGGCATATCCTAGATATCTAGCATCCAGCTGGCCCTGCCAAAATGGACTTCATGGAACCAGAAGCTGTAGCTGACAGTGAGGGGTGGGCAATGATGCCCTTAAAAAGGGCATTCCAGTAATACTAGTTTTCAGTCCAGGATGTGGGGCAGCCGCCAGCTGTTTAGGCAGCGAGAGAGACCTAGAATTAGAATGCTGTTAAGTTTCCCTTGTGAAGTTCTTACAAGGATGCACGCTCTCAGCTTTATCAAACTATTAACTCCCACTGGGGTAATCATTGCAAAGAATATATGTATTGAATAGACCACAGAAATGGTGATTTCAATGACAGTTATTCACACAAGCGACCCGAGATCTGTACAGTTCTCCTGAGTGGAATTGCTTTATTCCTTTTGGTCAACAGTCAAACAACACTTGGTCGTTGCCATGGCATCCTTTCAATAGTGCTGGCTCAGTGGAAATGTAATCACCAGAGAATCTACATATGGGACTGAGTGCAAAATAAAGTTGATCTGAGTTAAAAGCTGTTGAGAAGAATGCTATAAATATTTATGCTTACCTCAATCTCTGGGGACAAGTTTGGTTATATGTGTGTAAGTGGCAGAGCAACAATATAAATGCAATTTGAAAAACATTTCTTAGAGTTCGTTTCAAATTAACTTAACGGTATCTTACTGTAGGCCAGCTCACGAGAATAGGCACAAGAAGCTTTCAAAGGTTGACTACAATGTTAAATAGAATATTGTTCTTGTCAGAATTAATGCCAAGGTTTCCACAAAATTAAGTTCTACAACAAGTTTTGTTACTTGCAAAAAAAAAAGCAGAAATCACAGCAAGTATCAATGTTCACACTTCAGATTCACGTCGTATGAGGAGAGATTGGGTCGACTAGGCCTGCAATCACTCGAGTTTAGAAGAATGAGAGGGGATCTCATTGCAATGTATAAAATTCTGACGGGGCTAGAGAGACTGGATGCAGGGAGGATGTTTCCCCTGGCTGGGGGGAGGTATAAAACGAGGGGTCACAGTCTCAGGACACTGGGTAGGACATTTAGGACTGAGATGAGGAGAAATTTCTTAATTCAGAGGGTGGTGAACCTGTGGAATTCTCTACCACAGAAGGCTGTGGCGGTCAAGTCACTGAATATATTTAAGAAGGCGGTAGATAGATTTCTAGACACAAAAGGCATCAAGGGGCATAGGGAGAGAGCAGGAATGTGGTACTGAGATAGAGGATCAGCCATGATCATATTGAATGGCAGAGCAGGCTCGAAGGGCCGAATGGCCTACTCCTGCTCCTATTTTTCTATGTTTCTATTGAGTAGCAATGGGCCGGCATATGGACAACTCTCTATAGATACCGTGAGAAGCACATCTTCGGCAAGAGCAACCACAATGCACACTTCAGCAGTGTCGGAAAGGAATACCTGGTCAGTTTTCCCTTCCCTCCTCTTTGCATTTATGTCTTAAGTTTGATCAACTCTCCTCCGGGAGAAGCCTGATTATTATTTGAGTCATGACTATAATTCAAACCCAGCTCCAATGTAATCATCTACGCCATTTTGCACAACTTTCAAAGATATAAATGATTATTTGGCCTGGAATTTACAGTGCTTCTGATTCCGTACGCTGTTGGAAGCCTTTAGAATGGCTCCGCAAATTCCGGGTTTCTGAATGCGTGAAAACATGGAACTTGTGATCTGTCAAGTTTCGCTTGGACAGATCCACCGTATCCGCTGTAAATTCACTTTCGCTGGCGCAGAACTACTGCCTAGCGAATACCCATGAAACCCTTACACCCGGTAAAAGCAGGCGTAAGGATTAAAATAAATGTTAACATTTTAAATGATTTAAACATTCACTTATATTCAAAATTATTTCAGGTAAATTTTGTCCCGTTTGAAATTTATTTTTCAAAAAATTAAATTTTTATTTTAAAAGTTTAATTAAAGTATTTTAATTAATTTTGAACCTGTGATCATTTATTTTTATTTAAGTGGTGTGAAATTTTATTCATTAGGTGATTTCTATTATGTTTATGCTGATTCTGTACGTAAATGGAATCCCTATAAGCATCATAGGAATCCCCCTTTCTGATTGGTTGACCGGGCCCACGTGATCCCAGGGGCGCTTGCATTAACTGCATTTGCCCCTGGGGATCCATACGCCTGCAGGCTCGGTGCCGGAACAATCCGAAGCTCCGGAAACACCAGGTCAGTACGGAGTTTTCTTTCGGTTCGGAGCCATATGCGGGCGGCAAGCCTCCGACTGCAATTTCCAGGCCATTATCTCTTCTAACACACAATATCTGTCTAAACCAATACATTAATCTTCTGTCTTCCTATCTTCCTGTTGTCTGCTTTAATATTGACATTGCAAAATGCAGTCTTTGTAAAAGGTAGGTGTATAGCTGTAAAACTAAAATATTAAAATAAACCTTAACATTAGATTTCAGTAAAGAAGAAGCACTCTGATTTTCTGCATTGTAAAAGCCGCAATAAATTTGCAGCTGAATCTAGTCTCAGTTTAATTTAATTTTATTATCCAACTGAAGAGGAGTAGACCCTTAGTGAGTGTACAACTAAAAGAAAATCTCAAACTGCTACTAATAGTAAACAAGAATGCACATCACTGGAATCTAATGAGCTACAAGATACTGAAAATTAAATATTTTAATTACTTTGTTTTCGTCTCCCCCATGCTACATGCCACTGTTTGTCTGACATGGATGCCATATGATCCCCTACAGGTTTCCACTTAGTTTACATTCAGGTCAGATACTTGGAGGTGTATAGGAATGAACTTGGTTGACTTATTCACTGATATTGCCTTCCCTTGCTATATAGATGCTTTTACCCTCAGGGTAAGTATCTCTTCCAACAGCACAGTTAAGTTCAGGAATGTAAGTAGGGAAAAAGAGAAATAAACACTATCCAATCATTCCATGTCCCAGCACTTTTGAGCACTTAGCAATCCCACAAAGAGATGTTGGAATTGGAAATTAAAACATCTCTCTAGGGTATTCTGAGGTTGGGTTAAGGCACCCTTTTGAGACAGAGTAGAAGGATCTTTTTTGTGCTTGCAGTCATGCAATACCTTGTTTTTATTCATTCACATGATGTGGGTATCACTGACAAGGCCAGCATTTATTGCCCATCCCGAGTTGCCCTTGAGAAGGTGGTGGTGAGCCGCCGCCTTGAACCGCTGCAGTCCGTGTGGTGAAAGTACTCCCACAGTGCTGTTAGGGGAGGGAGTTCCAGGTTTTTGACCCAGTGACGATGAAGGAATGGCAATATTTGTCCAAGTCAGGATGGTGTGTGACTTGGAAGGTAATTTGGAGGTGTTGGTGTTCCCATACGCCTGCTGCCCTTGTCCTTCTAGGTGGTAGAGGTTGCTGGTTTGGGACCTTGGTGCTAATATTTAGTGCCCAATGTTCCATCCCCCAGCACTGACATTCCTTACCCTAATGAATACAAAATTCCCCAAAATTAAATTTGCTCTATGTTACATAATTTTTCAGTTGACTACTTCTATTTCCCTTCAAATTGATCAAACCTTGAGTAGAATATTTTCCTCCTTATGCATCATGAGGGGACAATTCTAACCTCTTTGCAGTCTAATTCTGCGAGCTGATCTAATGAACTTTTCAAATAATAGTCAAGATTGATCTAAATAATACAGAAGAACGCAGTGAAAATGATTAGAGGAAGAACAAGAAGAGTATCGTTTGAGGGAGTGAGAGAATGTAAAAAGGACTAGTCCATGGTTTTCATATTCCTTTTTCACACCCCCATCATTATATTTCAAATGCCCGTTAAACTTGGCAAGGCATGGCTGAATCTCAAGTGTTATCATATTTAAAGTGGTACTTCACTGCGAAAACCAAACATTGAAGATTGAGACAAATAATGACCTGTTCAGCACCTGCCTTGATAGCAATCATTATATCAATTTGCAGTTGAATAGGTGCACCATAAAATTTTCAAGAAAAAAACTACTAAATGACATCTTTGTTTTTACTTAAACAACATGCTGACATAAAATGCTGAGGGTTGCTGAGAAAATGTTCTTGTAGGAGCAGACAATCTTTTCATTAGAACAGATTAAAGAAAGACTCTGCTCCTACAACAACATTTTGTTTATAAAAATTCCATCAGATTTAAGCAGAATCAGACAACTGTTGTTGTCAGTACTATTTGGACACTTAATTACTGGATGCTTTATTTTCATACCATTTTGAAGTGAGCAAATTTCAAAAGAACATTTCTTCTGCCAGCCTGCTTAAAAAAAAGTCTTAATTTACTATCCTTGTTATTGATGGCTGAATAAAATTCAATGCTTCGGATTAGCAATAATTAACACTAATTACTGCCATTAGTCATTCATTTTGGGTACAGACATTTGGGTTGATCAGATTAAGCAATTTTGGGCTGCCTTCATCATTCATGTGTAACTTCTTGGCTGTGAAGTACTTTGGGATATTCTGAGGTGCTGTAAAAATGCAAGGTATTTTTTCATCATCTTTAACAATACTTACTAGCAAGACTTTGCTTTGGGTAAGTTTAGCCTAGGAGTTTAATAGTTGACTATCAAATTCCAAATAACATTTCTAGTCGTTGCCCAAAACCTGTGATTGCGTTTTACTGATATTTATGAGCATTTTCTTATTTTGCAATTTAAAAAAATGACTGGAGTCAACACAATAAGAATTTTTAAAACTCCAGGGGAAAAAAAAGGATACAGCTGGTAAAAAAATATCCCTACTTATTTTTTGATATTAGGAAGAGGGAAAGCATTCAGGTTGAATGAACACTTTTGGGCCTTGCAGCTGTGACTGTTGTTTGCGAGGGGTACGTGCCAGTAATGGTGGGGAAGCATCAGCCAGGGTTCTTACAAAACCAGGAAGAGTCTGAAATAGATTAAAGAAAGACCGTCTGCTCCTACGACAACATTTCTCAGCAACCCTCAGCATTTTATGTCAGCATGTTGTTTAATAACCATCATTTTAAACGAATGTTGGTCATTTCCAATTATAAAAATTCCATCAGATTTAAGCAGAATCAGACAACTGCTATCTACATGGAGTCGGAACATTACCGTCGCCATCACATGTTCGGACAATACACTTTACATTGACTCTAAATTCCTTTAAGGATATGAAAAGGTGTGCTCTTCCCAAAATAGCTGTAATTCCAGGTAAACAGCTCTTTTACTCAAAGTGTTCTGTATAATTTGTTCCAATGTGTTGTATTTCTATGCCTGTACAAACCTTTGAAAGTTGGGCCACACTTCGTAGACTGCATCCACCTCTGATGACTAGATCTCCAAATGCACACTGGTGCATTGAGACGGTATAAAGGGAGATAACAAGGATGGGTTTAGCACTTCGGATATCATTTTATGAGAAAAGCTTCAGGGCGTTTAGATTACTTCCATTAGGGAAAAAAAAAGACAATGAATGGGAGGCTTGAGTGGTTACTATCATTAAAGTACTAGATACGTTGGAAGCTGAAAGCTCTGTAAATTGAATTCAAGAACAAAGAGCTAATCGGCCTAATTTCATAATTAATGGCCCAGAAATTCAGGTCCCAACGCGTGAGTACGCACGGGATACTCACCCGTAGGCCCAACGAAAGTGCCGGTTTCGTGCATGCACTGCACATGCGCAGGAAACTGGCACTTCCGTTCTCCTGAAAGAAGGGGTTGACAGGTGGAACGCGTGCGCAGGAGAGGCAGCGTGTGCGCATCGAACTTTCGTTTTTTTTTGCAGGTTTCTCCGGGAGGGTAAGTCTCCAACAGTTACACTTTTAAAAAGCAGGCGCAGGTGAATTAATTAAAATTAAAACATTTTTTTCCACAGGTTTATTATTTTTAAATACTTTAAAGAAAGGTCAGTTTATTTTTAGACCCGTTAGAAAATGTAATTAATTTTTTCAAAAATTTAAATTATTGTTTAAAGTAGTTATTTCATGTAATTTATAGTTATTTTAAAAATGTGATTTAAAAAAAAATTATTTGAAGTTTTAGTGATGTTTTGGGGCTTATAGTATTTATAGGTTTGACAGCTCTTCCTGTCAAACTTATGAATGAAGCATTCCCTGCTACCATTGGCTCTCCATGGCCCACGTGATCCCAGGGGACACATCAAACTAACTGCGCCCCTGGGATACGCAAGCACTGCGCACCGGCAGTTGGAGGAGGCCCAGGATCGGAATCCCACATGGGCCCACAGCTCAACAGCCGGCGCGCAAGGTAAGTGCAGGTCGGAGGCTTGCACCCGCGAGAAGCCCCGACCCCAATTTCTGGGCCAATAAATGTAGTGAGTGCTGGAAGAGCTGAATTGGTCCAATAAGAGCAAGTTTCTTGATTCACAACAGAATGAAGGGGTATCAGTCTCGTGGACTGGTGCAGAGCAGTTACTTAATATGGAATGAGCTGAATGAGCTAAATCTCGCTCCTATGCCCCTTACTTTCTTCTGTTGCTTACTGGAGGGTTGCTGTGTAAGTCGGTTTTAATTCCCTCACTAATCTCCTGGATACTTAATTACACATGTATGTATAAGATAACTTTAAAAAAAAAGTTATATTTAAGGAAATTGTCTGTCCCAGCCCATAGAATAGAAACGATCATGCAACGATCACATTTGGCAATGTGATTTCTATTGTGCATTTTGAAACATGATGCACACAAATAACACTTGATTAGCAATGTATCCAAACACCGTATACGACACTACTGACAGTAACTGATTATTATAAAGCTTTTAAGCAAATATCTCCTTTTAACACTTTGCTACAAAAAGTAGTATTGAAGGCTGTGCATTAGTTGTCAATAATAGATATCAAAACCTGGCCTTAAACTATTCACCAGGAATGTAACCACCTTGCTCCTTCAGCGCTAGTGTAATATTTGAAATATTCCAGTTCGTTAAGCAGACAGTCTCTCTTTAAAGGCAGCCTAACTGCACGAGATTCGGTGCAGCAAATGAGGCAAAGAATTCAAGTTTCACCTCTCACGGCAACATTAAATTTATTTGTCAATAGCCATAATGTGAACTGAGAGTTCTCAGAAAACGGCAGGGAGTTGGTTAGCCATGATGCACATTAATGATTCAAATCCGTTTACTCAGAAAAGCAAATAGACTGTCAGTTAGCCTGCACGCCATTTGCACACTTATTCGCGCGTATGCTACCAACTGGGAATGAAATCTGCACGAATAGCACATTTGGCAAAACAATTGAATTTGGAGGTCGGTTAAATCAAGATTCAAAAAGACATACCAAGAACCCTTTGGTAAAACGTGCTACAAATGTGAGAGTTGCGATTCCTGTTGATAACTTGCCTATAGGTTGTTAATTGTGATGAGAATAATGAATGCTGCATGGAATCCAAGCCAAAGGAGTCTTACACTGTTGCTTTTCTCTGGTTTTCAACATTTCAGTCCATCGCAATGCTCGTGGCTGATCTTCCTGGGGGTTGCAGAACCTAAACAAAAGAAAGTCAGTCAACGACATATACGAATATACGTTCTATCCATATTCCACGGCAAAGCGTATTATACAGGAAACTTTGTGTTATCCGGAGGCTAACTGTCCGGAATGCTCGAGCCACCGGCAAAAATCAGGTGCCGTTTTCGTTAGGTTTTTTTTCTTCTCGTTGCTTTTTTCCTCAACAGTCAAGCTCTGCAAGGTCTGCTGAAGCTGTTGCTAAGCTACAGAGACGCTTGGACTGTTTAGAAACTGTTGCTAAGCAACAGGGTTTGTTGACAGATACGGAGCTCAGAAGCTTCCGTTTCTTTCAACATTAACACTGGTGTGTCCGGCAGTTTTGAGGGAATGGCAACAGCTCGGTCCCGTCGGTGCCGGATAGCACAAAGTTTCCTGTAATTCCATGGGAATAGACCACTAGGTCAATTGAATTTTACCTTTAGGGTGTGAAAATGGTTACATTTATGGTTGATCTCTGTTTATTACTTGATTGCAATTAAATGTTTCCTTAGAAACACAATTAACTGAAGAAATAAAAAGAATAACTGCAATTGCTGAAACTCTTATAAACTAAAAACCGATGAGAATGGAATCATAGAAATTTGGTCCATCATGTCTGTAGCAGTGCTACATCCTCAACTGCAACTATCTACTCTAATCCTATCGCCTCTGACCTCTCCTGGTTGAAATACAAAGCAGGTCAGTCAGCACCTGAAAGGAGAAAGACCGGTTAATGTTTCCATTCATCTAGACCCTGGGGCAAAGATCGCATCTCATAAAAGGTAAGTGATTTAACAGTTAACATTAGCACGGTTGATGTGGTCTCCTGGACTGGTTCTGATCACCTGACGGAGTCGGAGAGGAATTTTCCAGATTTTTCCCCCCCCTTTTTGACCCCGGGTTTCTTTTTCTAATTTTTTTTTTGGCCTCTCCTAGAATATTGCATGGCTGCTGCAGGGTAGGGAGTGTTAAATCAGGATGCTGCAGGCATGTGGGGCAGGCTCGATGGACCAGCTGGTCTTTTCCTGCCCGTCATTTTTGTATGTTTGTAACACAACCATTTCCCAAAATACAGGGTTGGCTTGGCCTTTTTGAGATGAGGGTCTCTAATTCTTTCTGCTTGATGTACGCTCTACTATTGTCTCGCTTCTCACTTATGTACACTAATTATGACTCTTTTATGTATGACTTTCTCTTAGTTTCCTACCACATTAAAGGTTGGGAGACTTGTCAATAAAAATATAACTAGTCTGAACCAAAGGAGGCAACTTTTCCACAGTGTTCACATCATATTTCATTTTTTCTACGTGTAAGTGAAGCGTGTCTGTATTTGGTACAAGTTGGCTAATTGGTGACACACCAATTGAATTCAAAAGCAGAGAATCTAGCATTAGTCCTATGGAAGAAAAATATAGGCCCGGATTTTGCTGCAATAATAAGTGAGGCTAACAGCGCTCGCCGTTATTACAGGGTAAATCTGACAGCTACTTAAATGCAGAAATCCAGAAGTTGCTGTCAGGGATACCCTGCTCCTCCACAGGGTGCCCTGTTGCAATCCTCGCCGATAGACTCGGTATTGAAATCACTGTAATGGCATGAACTTAGGGTAATTACCCACTAGTCTCACACTAAAAATGGCTGGAAATGTTAGGGCTAGTATATTCAGGAGTAAGTGAGTTTTTAACAGCATAATAAGTGATCATTGCTGCTGAACAATGTCTCCTGCCTTCAAAAGTTAATTTTAAAAGTGTGGAGTCTCATTACCTCAGAAGAAATTCAATGTTGCAGATTTTCTTTTTTTTTTAGTTTTTCCTGTTTTTCTCTTTTATCTCTCCCTTAACCACATCTGCATGTCCCAATCTTTATTTCACTTCCTGTACAATGATTTAAATGTAATTTATATTTCCTGTTTTTTACTTCCTGGTTTGCCGTTTGCACGTCACAGTGAGGATAATTCAACCTGATTGATTGAAGAGCCTCCCTGCTGCTTTACCTGCTCACAGACACCACAGATCCCCTGTAGAGGGTGCCGCACAGGATCAGATGCGGGATTAGTAGAAATCTATGCTGACAAGCCCGCAAAAAGTCTCTGGGCAACTAAACGCAAGGTGAACAGCGAAAGCCGTCCCTTCGCCGCTGAGAGCAAAACCCGGGCCAATGTTTCTTTTGCAATCGATTACTCTAACTATTCTGTGAAATAGTACAGAAAGGTTCATGAATTTACTCTGATTTATCAATAAAATATTCAAATAACTGATTTTTTGTAGCTTTGATAATACTGGTCCATGGATACAAACTGAAGCAGCAGTTTATTGGGGCGTTGTCTGCAAATTGCCAGTAAAAACCTGCAAACTGAAAACTGTGTTGAAAGGGTATATGCACGGGCAAACCAACAGTAAACATGCCTGGTACAGCACAGACTTCCGCAGGGCACCTTAGAAATGTTTTTGTCTATTTTTAAACCAGCTGATGCCGATGCAATTGATGTTATTGTGCCACTACACACACATTGGTTTACAGACCTGATGCATGACTTGTAAGACCCTCTGTGAACAGCAGTGGTGCATTAACATCATCATTGTAGGCAAGACAACATGCACAAAAGAACAATTAAATAACACTGTGGTGGCTTTGAATGAACAGATTTTTTTTTAAATTTGTTTCTATGGGATGTGGGCATCACTGGCAAGGCCAGCATTTATTGCCCATCCCTAATTGTCCTTGAGAAGATGGTGGTGAGCTTTCTTCTTGAACCGCTGCAGTCCGTGTGGTGAAGGTGCTCCCACAGTGCTGTTAGGGAGGGAGTTCCAGGATTTTGACCCAGCGACAATGAAGGATCAACAATGTATTTCTAAGTCAGGATGGTGTGTGACTTGGAGGGGAACTTGGAGGTGGTGGTGTTCCCATGCGCCTGCTGCCCTTGTCCTTCTAGGTGGCAGAGGTCGCGGGTTTGGGAGGTGCTGTCGATGAACCCTTGGTTTCTTAAAATGTGACATTTTCCCCAACACCTTCAGTGAGAGATCATTTTATCTCGGAGAAAGATAACTTTTACTAGAATGTGTTCATGAAGTTTTTTGGGTTTTGAAAATCAGACTCGAGCTTCAGCGAGCACATAAGAAAATGTGGAACAAGAAAAGGGCACTTGGCTCTTTGAGCTCACTTCTTCCAACAGATGTATACAATTTGCACTTGTCGACTCTTCCCAGCCTCATCTGAGGCATGTAAAACTTCCAAGAGAAGTTCTGGGATTTCCTTCTTCCACTCCTCCCCTCTCCAAGGTAATCGAGCAGAAGCCTCAGATAACATTGATGTGCATTAATCGGCCTTCACCAGTTACATTCCACAGACGACATTCCAAACAGGAGTGCATCATAATGCTCAATAGAATATTTGGTCTCTTATTTAGTCTACATGCTTATTTTCGTAACCTTTATTGCTCTGGGCATTACTTTGAAATTAACTAACACAGCAGGACCTACTTTTGACAGGAGCTAATTCCAAGTATGTACTGCTCAGTTGGAAAATAAAACTGCGATTTTTCCTACATTTAATTGAAATTAATTTGCTACTGTGTGACATACGGGAATGGTAGCATAGTGGTTATGTCACTGGACTAATAATCCAGAGGCCTGGACTATTGATCTGGAGACGCGAGTTCAAATCCCACCACGGCAGCTGGGGAATTTAAATTCAGTTAATTAAATAAATCTGGAATAAAAAAAAACTAGTATCAGTGACCATGAAACTACCGGATTGTTGTAAAAACCCATTTGGTTCACTAATGTCCTTTAGGGAAGGAAATCTGCTGTCCTTACCTGGTCTGGCCTATATGTGGTTGACTCTTAACTGCCCTCTGAAATGGTCTAACAAGCCACTCCGTTGTACCAAACCGCTACAAAAAGAACAGCGAGGGCAACTAGGGATGGGTAATAAATGGTGACACCCACATGAACAAATAAATTAAAAAAGACATGTATAATAACACAGCCCAGCAATGTGTGAATGGGACTATTTTCAATGTAGTCTGTTTCAACAAACAGCTGTTCCCACTGTGTATCTGAATCAGCTTTCTGCAGAAATTAAGTATGATCGCCAGGTTAAGTAAGTAATGCACTTAGAACTAGATACTTTTTAGCACTCCCCTCAACATACACTATGATAAAACCTTTAACTGGTCATTCTCCAGGTTTCTCACTTTCGAGCGTAAAATTCCTGAATTTTTAAAAAAAAACTTATTCCAGCCTTTTGTGTTCTTACCAAACTATCCACTGTCTGAGCTGAACAAGTTCCTATTCTTCCACAGGAATTGTTGAGTGGTTCTCTTTGTTTCCAGATGAAATCGCCAGATAGTCTGTTCTGTAATGATAATTGAATTGGAAATCAATTTGAATCCTCAGAATGTCCTGAACAGTATATACATTTCATAGAGACTGCCTTACTAACAGCTAAAGACAGACATGACCATGTGCACTATTACCCAGTAAGCTCCATGGAATACCCATCCTCATCTCTTTATATGGTGTAATTTCAAAGGGACTGAGAATAATGAAACTAAGCATTAACGAGCAAAATACAGCATGAGGTAAATAAAAATATAAAAAATACAATTAAAAAAAAAATTACTTTAAGCACCTGACCTTTAAGACACAGGTGGGATCCTATGGCCTAGAAATTCGAGCATGCCCAAGGGGGCACTGGGATAGGCCCGAGGTGCAAGTGATATTGGGCCTCGGGGTCTCATTATCATTGAGTTGGCAAACAGGTATCAAAGGTCGGGCCGCTGCAATGACAGCAGGTAAATCCTTAAAGAGGATTGGGAAGGAGGGCCAATTGGGTTTGGCTAAGTTTGGGGCACCCTAATATTACAGCAGGCACTTTAAACAGGAGGTTAGGTTCCTTATTTGGAGATGTAAAGGCGTGGGTCCTGGATGCCGATTTTTTTTTTGTGGTGTTGTTGCCTTCACCAATATGGCAGGTGGTGCATTTCCGGCTCGATATGAACATGTGCTTCCTGCCCGCCATATTGGAGGCATAGGAGGCCGTTTAGCGCCTGAAGAAAAGAGGTGCTGCACGGTCGAATCTCTAGGCCTATGTGTCCCCGGCTGCTGGTTTTTATGCAGAATGCTGTGGGTCAAGCCTTACCCAAGGTCGTGAGATTTGTTGTGTGCTCCTTTTTTTAGGTATTATTTACATATCAAAAAATGAGCTTGCGGATGCCGATAGCGCAGCCTCACTTAAATTGTTCATCAGAAATTTGGGCATCTCACAAATTGGTCGCATGCCCAATTATTCAACCTGTGCCCATTGATTGTGGGGCCCACGCTGCTGGCATGGCCTTGAAAAAGCAGGTTCAATCGGCGAAAGTAGACTGAACGTCAATTCACGCTCTCCTTCCCTAATGGGAGCTTCTCATATACAAAATAGTTAAAAACATTGGCTGTTACTTTCTTTATTGGGAATAATTCTATTTCTGCTACAATTGGTGAATTTATATATGACACTGCGCGTCCAACACAAAAATAACCCGTAACTAACACATGGTTTAAAAAAAACTGCGACTATTCACATACCTTCAAATGAGATTGTAAAAATAGCCCCAAAACTGAGAGATTCAAAAACGTGAGAGAGGCTTGATTTAGCTGGAGATACTGTTGGGTTCTGACGTGTCTGAATTTCAATTATGCTCATCGTGTCTGAGTCCTATTGCTATTGAATAGAAATGAAATGAATAAGTGTAGACTGACTCCAGTTTGTCTACAGAAACATGGCCTATACGCGGGTGCGCTGAAGGTAATGATGGTAAAAGTTAGTAACTCCTCAGCTTCCCATCTGCATCTATTGGATATTAAATACAGCATAAAAGAATATTAAATTCCCTCAGCTGTGCCTCAATGAACACATGCCCGAACGCAAACACAAATAATGTCCTAAGGTAACTTACGCATTTTCTTGTGCAGCAGCCTCTGATTTCAGTATCTTCCTATAGCAATATATCATTTCTATAACAAGCCATAAAGTGAGGGAAACAAGGAGAAGATACATCATGATTTCTGAAATGTATGAAGTGAAATCTTCAAGAGCTAGAAAGAAATGGAAGTGAAACCAGTTAGCTTTTTGCAAAGCTTGTCCTGTTTTTGAAATCCTCTCTCCTTTATCAGGCTAGACATTCCTCAGAACCTAAGCTCTATATCTCATCTTTCTGGGGAGTCTATTTCTCACTTTGCTGGTGGGAACAAATCCTGTTTATGCTGGCAGTCTGCAATTTAGTTGGATCCTAAATGAAGACTACATAGAGATGAAACATGTGTCTTACTCCCTAAGTTTATGTCCTACTTAGTCTGAGATGTGCAAGTTACTGGGGTTATTGGGTTGGGACTTGATGTCTAAAGTACATTGGCCACTGGCAGATTCTCATAAGTTCTACTTGAAGTGCTTCAGCTAAGAGAGACTTTAATTTGATTAATTTTTTATATGGTTATTATGTAGGTTCCAGAATTCTGCGATTTCACAGCTGCAGATTGTAATATTTGCTACAGAATTGGCTTCATACCTCAATTCTGCTCTAATTTTCCCTCTTTTCTCCCCTACACATGAAAGTGGGGGTGTATCGTTCCACAGGCACTCCCAACACTTTCTATTTAACCAGCCCAATCCCATCCTCATCCTATATCTACAAGTGTTTTTTTTCCCAGTGGGTCAGTGTCACCGTATGGTGATCAGAAACAAAATCCCTGACTTTCCCCGCCGCCGCCTCCCCCCCCCGCCCCCTCCTCCTTAGTCCCAGGATTACTGGAGCAAATTGTAGACCACTAATCGCTGCCCAGCTGAAATAGTCAAAGGCCTAAGGTCAAACCTGGGACTTTTCTTGTCTACATGGCTCATCAGGTTATGAATTTACCTACTATCAGGGGAGCTAATGGGCCAAGTTTTGCTGTAGCTGGGCATCTAACGGCATTTAACGTTAGTTAGACTTGCTCCTGCGCCCTGCAGCTCAAAAATGTTTTGCCCGCAAAGTTGCTGAAAGTGGGAGCTGGTAACGGCATGGCAAGGGAAATAGGGTATCTTGGACCTGAGTGAACAGGGAAATCAACAGGGTATCTCCTTAGCCAAAGAGATTTAAGGATTGGGAAATAAACAGTGGAAGAACTGAGAAAGAGGGTTAATTAAAGGAGGTGAATTCAATGTCAAATCGGGTGCAGTAAGAGAAATAAAGAGGGAAAGAAAGATTGGATTTAGAAAAAGAGGAAAATAAAGAGACAGAAAGGAAAAGTAAGAATTTTTTTTGACATTTTTAAAATCTCCCCCAAAAATCAAAACGTGAAGGAATGAGACTCCACACTTGTAATAGTTAATGTTCCGAGCCAGAGAGGTTGTCTGGCAGTCATCAATACTTATCACGTTGTTAAAAGGGTACTTACGCTTATAATTACTAGCCCTAAATATCTGCGACGGGTTTGGTTCGTATCTACCACGTAAATACAGCAACTACATGACATTCAATGCATTTCAATGGTGAGGCAGACAACAAAATGCTGTTTTCACAAAACTAACGGCGGAGCGGTGCAACTTGGACAACAACTTTTGGATATTCGCGGTTAACCGCGCATCTGCTCTTCGCCTGAAGTTGCTGTACCATTTACGCATAAAAAACGGTGAGCACCATTGGCCTCACTATTATTTTGACAGCAAAATCTGACCCAGTATATAGCCTAGTTTCTCTTAAATTCTATTGGAAATGGCTTTTCCTACCTTTCTCGCTCAGTCCCAAGTTCAGTGTCACAGCGATGTATTTTGCACTGTGTCTATTCATGACCTTGCATGTTGACAACTTCTGGCTCGACGAAAGGAGTCCAACCAGCCAAGGAAATATACGTTATGTGAATGAATACAAGTATATCTGGGATAATATAGTCTGTCCTTTGCCTCTGGTGTATTAATACCCTGAGCAGCCTATCCAGAAGCTCCTATGGGGCAATACTTCCTTGGTTGTTGCTCTGTTTTAGTTTCAATTTGTTCTTGTTCTTATTTATCCTTGTTTACTGACTTTTACAAGACTTCACTTTATCCTATTCTCTGTGTCCTCCAACTGCCCCTTTTCCGCTCCACTCCCACTCAGAGCTCACCGTCCGCGGCCTCTTTCACTGTTCCAACGAAGCTCAGCGTAAGCTCGAGGAACAGCACCTCATCTTTCGATTAGGCACTTTACAGCCTTCTGGACTCAACATAGAGTTCAACAATTTCAGACCATAACCTCTGCCCCTATTTTTTTTTCCATTCATTTTTTTTTACAATTCATCTAGAGTCATCTTTTGTTTCTTAACTTGTCCCATTACCATCTCCTTTTGCCTTGCACCAGCTCTTAATGTCTCTCAATCTCTCCTGCCTTCCATCCTATCACAGACCTTCCCTTTTGTTCTTTCCTCCCCTCCCCCCTTTCCCTGCCCCTGAACTTGCTTAAAAACCTGTTCCATCTCCAGCTTTTTCCAGTTCTGATGAAGGGTCATCAACCTGAAACGTTAACTCTGTTTCTCTCTCCACAGATGCTGCCTGGCCTGCTGAGTATTTCCAGCATTTTCTGTTTTTATTTCAGATTTCCACATCCACAGTATTTTGCTTTTGTATTGGTGTTTAATTCACTGCCACTTCTCTTCTAAGAATGCCCACCTTGAAGAAGTTCTGCTCTTCTCTCCGACGGGATTTCCGTTTGTCTCTTTTACCTTGTTCATCTTCATTGCTTTCTGTCTCCCTCCTCGTGTTTGATCAGGTATCTACCAAAACTCGCTTTCACAGCCACATATCTTTCCTCAGCAACTGTCTCCGGCTCCGACTTACTCCACGTGGATTCCAACTGAATTTTTACCCCTCATGTTTTGGATCCACCCAGGACTGCAGATATCTCCAAGATATTCAGTGTTCCTTGAACCACTGCTCTCCCCATATCCTGAGATCACGCTGAATGTCATGTGCCGCCACATGAACAGTCTCGACCTCTCTCTTCAACAGCACCGATGCACTCTTTCTCAAAGCTGTCCTGGTCCGCAGTTCCATTTCATCCTTCGCCTCATCCGATGCTTTAACAAAAAACTTTTTTTCTTCCTTTCAGGTGTCAAGGATCGCAAGCTTCAACAACTCTTGGACACCAACACCCTTCCAGAACTTTCTTCTCCTTCACTTTCCTCTGACCCCATCCCTTCTTCCAATCTCACCCCCTGCCGTGTTTTCACTATCCCCTCTGACCTTCCCCTCTCTGACCCCGAACGATCAGTCCTTAGCAAAGGCCTGAGCTTCATCCCCTTACACCCCCATCTCAATGAATTTCGAGCTCAGCACCATGCTGAGCTCTTTTTCCGCCGCCTTCATCTCCGTGCCCACTTCTTTGGCCAGGAGTCTTCCCCCACACGGCTGACCCTTTTCCCGCTTTCAGAATTCTCGTTCCACCTGGATCCCTCCCTCTGGCCTCTTAACCTCTCTACATCTTTTCATTGCAAACTGCCGGCATGACATTGGTCGTCTCAATTTCTCTGCTCCCCTCACTCACTCCAACCTACCTCCCTCTGAACTTGCAGCACTACATTCTCTCGGATCCAACCCCAACATTGTCATTATTAAGCCTGCTGACAAGGGTGGTGCTGTTGTTTGGTGAACTGACCTCTACCTAGTGGAGACTGAATGCCAACTCTCCGACACCTCCTAACTCTGCCTGGACCATGACCCCACTACCGAACATCAAGCCACCGTTTCCAAGACCGTCACTGACCTCATCTCCTCTGGAGATCGTCCATCCACGGCCACCAACCTCATAGTTCCCCAAACCCGCACAGCCCGCTTCTACCTCCTTCCCAAGATCCACAAACAGGACTGCCCTGGTAGACCCATCGTTTCAGCCTGTTCTTGCCCCATGGAACTTATCTCTTCCTATCTTGACTCTTTTTTTCTCCCCTTGTCCAGTCTCTTCCCACCTACGTCCGCGACTCTTCCGACACTCTCCGTCACTTTAACAGTTTCCTGGGCCCAACCGTCTCCTTTTCACTATGGACGTCCAATCCCTCTACACCGCCATCCCACACCAGGATGGCCTGAGGGCACTCCACTTCTTCATTGAACAGAGGCCCAACCAGTCCCCATCCACCACCACCCTCCTCTGCCTGGCTGAACTTGTTCTCACATTGAACAACTTCTCCTTTGACTCCACTCACTTCCTCCAAATTAAAGGTGTTGCTATGGGAACCTGCATGGGTCCCAGCTATGCCTGCCTCTTCGTGGGATATGTGGAACATTCTTTGTTCCAGTCCTACTCAGGTCCCCCTCCCTCACCTCTTTTTCTGGTACATTGATGACTGTATTGGTGCTGTTTCCTGCTCTCACCCTGAACTAGAAAATTTCATTCACTTTGCTTCCAATTTCCACCCTTCCCTCACCTTCACATGGTCCATCTCCGACTCTTCCCTTCCCTTCCTCGACTTCTGTCTCCATCTCTGGGGATAGGCTCTTGACAAACATTCACTACAAGCACACTGACTCTCACAGCTACCTGGACTACACTTCCTCCCACCCCGCTTCCTGTAAGGACTCTATTCCATTCTCCCAGTTTCTCCGGCTCCGCTGCATCTGCTCTGACGATGCCACCTTCCATACCAGTGCTTCTGACATGGCTTCCTTTTTCCTCAACCAAGGAATTCCTCTCTACTGTGGTTGACACGGCCCTTGACCATGTCCGTTTTATTTCCCACACTTCTGCTCTCACCCCTTCCCCTCCCATCCGGAACCATGTTAGGGTTCCCCTTGTCCTCACCTTTCACCCCACCAGCCTCCACATTCAACGGATCATCCTCCACCACCTCCAGCGTGATCCCACCACCAAACATATCTTCCCCTCACCTTCCCCTTTCAGCATTCCGAAGGGACCGCTCCCTCCGCAACACCCTGGTCCACTCTATCACCCCCAACACCCCTTCCCCTTTGCCCAGCACCTTCCCATGCAAGCGCAGGAGATGCAACACATGTCCTTTTACCTCCACCCTTCCCACTGTCCTGGGCCCCAAACACTCCTTCCAGGTGAAACAGCGATTTACTTGTACTTCTTGCAATTTAGTATACTGTATTTGCCTCCCAGGATGTGGTCTCTATATTGGGAAGACCAAACGCAGATTGGGTGACCGCTTTGCGGAACGCCTCCGTTCAGTCCGTAAGGGTGACCCCAAGCTTCCGGTCACCTGTCACTTTAAATTCTCCACTCCACTCCCACTCAGACCTCACCGTCCTCGGCCTCTTGCATTGTTCCAATGAAGCTCAACATACGCTCGAGGAGCAGCATCTCATCTTTCGATTAGGCACTTTGCAGCCTTCTGGACTCAACATAGAGTTTAACAATTTCAGACCATAACCTCTACCCCTATTTTTTTTTTCCATTCATTTTTTTTACACTTCATCTAGAGCCATCTTTTGTTTCTCAACTTGTCCCATTTTCCTTTGCCTTGCACCATCTCTTAATGTCTCTTAACCTCTCCTGCCTTCCATCCTATCACAGACCTTCCCTTTTGTCCTTTCCTCCCCTCCCCGCCTTTCCCTGCCCCGCACTTGCTTAAAAACCTGTTCCATCTCTAACTTTTTCCAGTTCTGACGAAGGATCATCGACCTGAAACGTTAACTCTGTTTCTCTCTCCACAGATGCTGCCTGACCTGCTGAGTATTTCCAGCATTTTCTTTTTTTTATTTCAGATTTCCAGCATCCGCAGTATTTTGCTTTTGCCCTTTTTCTGCACAGTTTCTCCTTTATTAGAATTCCAAAGAGATAAGAATTTAAAGTATTTTTACTCTCCACATTTCCTAACCTGTTTGCTAGGTATATCTCACGCGGTCTTGATGACTCTGGTATGCGCATACGGGTTAGCGTACAAAGTTAAAATGAATATTTAGCAATGATGATTCACCATTCAAATTATAACAGATCAATATAACAGTAAACTACTACTGTTTACTTTAGTTAGAATTTGATGAAAGAATTTCAATGTTATTCACAATAATGGCCCAGATATTCCGATCCCTACAGGTGTGTACACACTGTGTACTCGCCCGTAGGGACATCGGAAATGCCGGTTTTAGGCATGCACTGCGCGTGTGCTGGAAACCGGCATTTCCGATCTGTCAAGAAAGCTCTTGACAGATCCTCCGGCTGCCCTGGAGAAGCGCCTCTGTGGGCGGAGAGTTCTGCTTTTTGGAGACCCTCCGCCCGCAGAAAACCCTTACAATTCTTGCGCACTGGCACCTTTTCTAGGATAAGAGTTGAAAAAAAAATTTTTTGTCAGATTTATCATTTTAAAATACTTTTTAAAAAAAGGTGTTTATTTTTAGCCCTGTAAAATACTTTATTTTTTTCAAAAATTTAAATTTTTGATTAAAATAGTTAATTTATTGTAATTTCAAGTCATTTTAAAAATGTGATTTAAAAAAAAATGTATTTAAAGTTTTACTATTTTTTCATTGATCTCCATTCATATATTTGACAGCTCTTCCTGTCAAGTGTATGAAGGGAGATTCTCTTCTGTGATTGGCTCCCCATGGCCCACGTGATCCCAGGGACGCTGCGAACTACCTGCACCTCTGGGATACGTGGGCCCTGCACACTTGCAGTTTGGAGAGGCCCAGCATCGGAACTGTGTGCCTCCCGGGAGCCCTCGGGGCAAGGGCGCAGATTTTTCCAGATCGCAGTCCTCCGCCCGCGGGAGGCCTGCGATCGGAATATCTGGGCCAATGTAGATAATCCACTTAATTGAATGATATCTTTGCTATACCCAAATGAAAGATAGAATGTATTCTTTATCCTGTTGCATATTTGTTGGTGATACATTGCCCTTTCTATTCTAATCTGAAAAAACTAGTAGGGTTACCACATTTTTAGTTACAGTACTTTCTTGCTTTTTATTATCTCCCCTCATCTCCTGAAACCGCAGTTCTTGCTGAAACACCATTCAATGGGCATTGTAGCCCTCTGCTGTCTGGTGGAAGTGGCAGGAGTTTATCCCACCGTGGACCACATCGCAACAGGAGTCACTGGCTAGCAATCAAAAGTAAGAACCTGGATTCTTTTTTTGTCCTTCCTAGCCCAGAGGCACTGAGCCCCATTGTAGCACCCAGTTGCCAGCCGAGCTGAGATCAGCTAGGTCAGCACAGGCCAGGAATCGAACCTGGGGCCTTCCAGTCTGTATGGCTGAGCGCAGCACCATGCAGTGCCTGTACCTGCTAAGGGGGTACTAAAAAAAAAAAAAAATTAAAATCCTGATACCGTTTAAAGGTTAAACAGTATTAACCATCAGTGCTGTGAATTAAATTCTGCCAATCTCAGCGCACAGAACTTGATCTCACCGTCTTCATGCACTGTTAGCTGCACCTCTTTCACAGATGTCATAGAAGGTCTGTGTATCTCATAATTAAACTGGCGTTTGATCGTGCATCGGTACAGACCGCTGTCGTTAAGTGTAACATTCACTATGGTTATGGATACATCTTGTAGATCTTTACTTCCATTCCACAGAATTCTGCCCTGATAAGGTCCTTTTAGCGCTCGTGGCTCTCCGTTGTACTCATAAATCTGTCACAAAAACACAGATTTCATCAGGCGATGAATTGCTAAAACGCCAACGTTATATTTCAGAGTTCCCCCCCCCCCCCCCCCGCCTCAGTTTTATCCCCTCTTACCCTGGAGGCGCCGACTCTTGCTGAGATGCAGTTACACAGATCCTTTCACTGCCTCACCCAAGACGGTGAGTCTGGGCAGACTGTCTGGCCATTCAGACGGGCGTCGCAGCCAAGGGCTGATCCTGTCTTCACCCAACATCCACAGACACACACACACACTCACTCATACACACACACACACACACACACTCACTCACAGACACATGCTCCTTCCACCAGGGACTACCCTTTGGGGGAAATCTAGCTGATTGTTTTCACTCCATAGCCCAGGGCGTTGAGGTTAATTCTAGCACCTCAACTATCGCCCCAATGAGATTAGCCGAGTGGGCACAAACCTGCCATCAAATCTGGGGCCTTCCTGCTCCGTATGGCTCAATTCCACACTTAAGTACGGCATTCAACATCGGAGCCACTGGGGAGCTCTGGAGAGTTTTAACCAAAGGGATTGCATGAGGAGTGAAAACTCATGAAACAGCACAAATACTGACTTGCTAAATAAAATATCTATATGCTACCAGAAGAGCTGGTTCATGATGTTTTAAAAGGAAGTGCTTTAAAACAAAATTGTTTTTTTGATTTTTTTTCTTTAATGTTCAAGAAGGTGTAGGATCTCAATGCTTGCAGATGGAATACTTTTTTTTCTACTTTTGACAGTCAGTATGAGGTCTCCCAGATCCAGATACATCATGCCCAGGTGCAGAATAACCCCCTCCGCTCCATTCTTCCTACCGAGCTACAGAAGAACAGCCCCTTCTGCACAATTTTCCACACCAACCATCCTTGTGGTCACTTTCAATGAGATTGCCAATTGAATGCTAATTTGTGCCCTGTTATCGACAGCTTTGCTTGGAATTGGAGTGACATTATCCAAAATTATTTAGTGTAGGAGTCTTACAACTGAGAGCAAAACTTTCATCGAATTAGTTTGGCTGTGTTGACAAAAAGTATCACTAAGAATGTAATTAAAAACTAATTCAGGACATAATATATATTTTTGTTATTTTTGGTCCACATATAAGGACTGCAGCTCTCAGGCATAAAGACAATGTGTAATTGTTTATGTCAGCAGTGCATAATTTTGGCTTTAAAAGTATGACTGTCTCCTCAATATACTGAGGACAGAACAGATGGTGTAGACAGCGGCAATATGGTGTGAAGCCCTGAAGTCACAGCAGGGACTTGGAAATGAACCTACCAATGAGCCACACCTGTCCAGGTGTTTTGTCCAGCTGGTCTGTTAAAACCATTGGCACCCAGCTCTAGTTAAAAGTAAAACGATGCATTGAGAATCAAATAAAATGACCTAGTGAGTTAGATCTGGCTCCAGGATCATGTGTTGTAGAATACGGGTCTGTCTGCATTGTAATACAACTATCATTCTTTCTGTCTTAGTGGTTAGCAATCGGCAGTGGTTCTGATTCATTTACCAACCTTATGCCTGATCAAGGCTCATTAATTTAAATGGAAGAATGTATGGTGTGCCCTCAATATTGCAGTTTTAGCTGATGTATTGAGTTTACTGCAATCTTTTTTAAGAGAAACTTTTCCAATGCTCAGCAGAAGCTATGCGAGCAGGATCTTTACATTGGGACATTGTACAACCTTTATCTATGAAAATTGACCTATATATTTAACAGGCATCTCTGTTACTTAGTACATAATCTATTTACATCTGTATTTTTATTTTAAAGTAGACACATACTGATATCTCTTGCCCATCATTGGTGACGTAGCTCCATTCAACCATGGTGTCTGTATTCACTTCTTCCCTCCTCATGCAGGAAATGCAAGTGAGTTTCATGTTGGTTCCATGTAGGGCTTCAGTATCTGAAGGAACCTCAACACAGACTAGCCAGCAACAGCGCACTGTAAGAGACAGAAGCACAAATCAGTCTAAATTCACCTCAAGATAGCATCCCCTCCGTACTGAGTATAAGCTGCGGCAGAGCAACCCTGACTGCACAGCATAAGTTAGATGCATGATAAAATTCTGCCTACTTTGCACCAATGGCGTTCCTCAGACTCAACCTCAATAGAGTGACCCCATTGCACCAATCTGACATTTCTTTTTTCCACACCTTCAATCCTCGTGGCCTTTATGATAAGATGGTTAATTTGGGGAGAATTATGAGCAGGTTTGTACTACACACTCGCGTGACTCCAATTGGAAAGCAAGTTACACATGAATGCATTTCTAAAATGATTATTTTTAGAGGAAAAATGAGAAAGAAATGGCTATTTTTTTAGTTAAGAATTATTCAGCCTAATGGATGAGGAGAACTTAATCTCGTCACTAGGTGTAGGGACATTGTAAATGTGTACTTTTTAAATGTATTTATACACTGACCAGATACAGGAAACTTTTTTTTATCCGGCACCGACGGGACCGACGTGGTGCCGGTTCATCAAAAATTCCGGATAACCGAAAGCTATAGTAAAAGATACGGAGAGCTGAGAGCTCCATATAAAGCAACAAACCCTGCTGCTTAGCAACAGGTTCAGAACAATGGCCACAAGTTCCAAGCGTCTCTGTAGCTTAGCAACAGCTGCAGCCACACCCTTGCACAGCAACAGATCGAGGAAGGCAAGTAGAATATGAAGTAAAACTTACCTGAACCTACTCCTGAATTTTGCCGGTTAACTGAGATTTCTGGTTATTTAGGTGCCGGTAAATCAAAAGTTTCCTGTAAGTTGTTCCCTCGAAGTATTCATTTAAATATCTTTTTTTCAGAAGCATTTGGCAGGTTTCTTTTTCAAAGACTTGGCTTTGATTTTTGCCTGACTTTTGGCTTAAATGGAAAGTAATGTAAGAACATCCATGCATTATTACAACCAATCTTTTTGGGTTCTGAGCTGCTGTCTCTTTTAACTTAATAAAACAAGCAGCTGATGCAGTCAGTCTTAATGTCAGCCAAAAAATGCCAATTCATACTTTAACTTGGTTCATGTATGTTCCAGAAGATTTAATATAATCAGCTCATGGAAACAAAGTTGTCATTGGGCATTTAGCCTGTGGCAGGACAGCAAATATCATTGTACAATCCTGTACCTGGAAATGTAATTTTTGTTAAATTCTCACTTCCCTTATAACTGCTGTGAAACTATTACCTTACTTGATCCATGTGTCAAAGCATACACATTCCCTTTATACAGGTTTATTGTCCTATGCTTCATTCCTTTTCATCCCCGTGTTCCTCAGAGTACATTCCAGCTTTAGATGTACTACATTATTCTTTGTTATGTGGGTCAAAGGCACCTTTACTTAGAATATGTATTTCTTTATTTTCCGTGTATATGATACACTAATGAACTGCAGATCTAAATAATAATCAAATTATTTTTGTCCATTTTAAATGCTCAAAAAAGGTGTAAATTCTTTTAAAATTAATTTTAAATGTTGAACATTTCAACCTAAGTAGTTTCAGTATATGATTCCTGTTACCGCTCTATATCCATCTCAGTACTTAAAGACTTCTTCAGCTGGTGAAATGCACTGACCAGATCCATTTTTCCCTTGCAGCATCCATTTGAGCATCTTTATTTCTTCATTTGTCAGTTTGTTTTCCCGAAGACTTGGCATTGATTTTTCCTGACTTTTAGTTCAATTGGAAAGTAATGCAAGAACAGCCATGCATTATTAACTCCAATTATATTTTTTAACAAACATATTTAAGAACACAAGATCGACAAGAATAAGAAAAGTCTATTGACTCATTTTAGCTCACTCAGCTATAAAGACTCTAAACTCCCCCAAGGGGAATCAAAATGTTAAATTATTCCAGTGTTTGCCTCCACTATCCTACCCAGAAGTCTAGATCAACTAAACCAATCATCATTTTTAACATATTTTTCTTTTGTGTTATAATTTGTTTTGCTTATCTTGGGTCTCACCACACCCTGTTCTCCAGGGTTATGGACAGATAGGTTCCTCCAACCAGATCTCTGCCAATGCCACTTTTCAATCACCGTGACATAAAGCATGTGAATGGCCTGAGGAGACTGGCCCTCTTATCTGCCCCCCTCCTCAATGGGAAAATACTTAGGGGGTGGGTTGGGGTGAGATGGGAAGTTAAAGTGTTAAAAATCTGAATCCTGACTCCTACCCACTCATTTCCGGTTTTAACAGAGGCGGGATGGGTTGGGCAGCCAACCCGCTCCCAGGAGGCGGGTCGCCCATTTAAATATTATAATGAGGCTGACGTGCCTCAGATGTAACCACCATTTTAAATTTAACAGTGGCTGGTCAGGTTTTGCAGGTCTCGTGAAACCCGCCAGCTAATGGAGGGCGAGGACCGCTGGATCCAGGAGTTAAATGCCTTTACACTTACCTCCTGGATCCAGTGTCCCTGCCTAACCCACCCCCCGTGTGATCGGAGATCCCCCCACGAGGCCTCAGATTCTCCCCCCCCCGCCCCCCCAAGGCCTCCGATCGTCTTCTCGGTCTCCCTTCCCCCCTCCCCCCCCTCCCCCACCCACGATTTCCACCCCCACCCCACCGATGATCTTTAGGCCGCCCGATGTTTTCTGCCTCCACCCGCCCCCCCCCCCCCCCAAAAATAATCCTCGAAGCTCCTCCGGCCTCCTGATGTTGCCCCCCCCCCCCCCCCCCCCGATCAGCCCCTGCCACCCCCACCCCTCCCCAATCAGCCTCTGGCCCCCCACTCGATCCCTCCCTCCCTCCTCTCTGCTGCCCAGTGCTACAGGCCTCCCCGTCCACAGCCAGTCAGCCCCTCCCTCTGGCTGGCTGCGGGTGGGAAACAGAGGTTCCAAATGCAAATCTGGCCCTGCCGTTAAATTCGGCGAGCCTGCAAGAAACCCGGCCTCCCAGGTTTCCCAACTGCTTTTGAGACCCCCTGCTCCCAACCCGTCAAAGGATTAAAATTCAGGTCTTAGAGTCTGTTCTAGACCTATCCCAGATGGGCCAGCCAAAATCATGTGTGGGTAACCTATATTGTCCAACTTTGGGTGCAGCATGTTGATACACTCGTGCCCTGTGCCATACCTAATTTATAGATTTCTAAAGATAAATATTTTAAATTAAAATCTGACAACAGAACGTTTTATAATTTACCACCTTCTTTAAATTAACTAAGAACTCTCTCATCTTATTTGTCTTTAATTTTAGTATAAAAAGTCAAAGACCTCTGTAGCCTTCAGGGGGTTAAACAACACTGGAGTGGAATTCATAAGTAAAATAACACATCACTGTAAATTTTGGTCTCAACAGTTCATTACTTGCGCCTACGCAGTTCATCCATTGATGCCCGCCAATTCTCCCTGATCATAAAGGCTTATTTCCACTCCTTGATCTTTCGCTTTAGTCTCTTAACCTTCCTTTTTTCTAATCAGAATGGATTTAAATTCCACAGCCTCTTCATATAACTGAATGACCTAAAACCTGCAACCGTTGATGTCATCCTTTCCTGAATCCTTTCCACTGCCTCTAATCCTTCTCTTAAGTATGTTGTCCAGATTGTGTACAATGCTCCATGTATAGTCTCACTAAGGCCTCTTATACTTTGTTTCTTTTATTCAGGTTACACAAACTTGGGCATTGACGCTCACAGAAATAAATCCATCACAGAGGCCGAGGAGATTTAAGCGAACAGGGCATCTTGAAAGGTCGTCAAACAAATGACCCCGCAATTTTTGCCTAGTCGCTGTTTAACAGACGAAATAAAGAGCATGTGGTAGATCTGATCTTGCAAGGCTCAACCAAAACCTGCAAAGAAAATCTTCAGGAAGGAGAGACTATTTACCTGTCAAAAGAATATTGGTGTCCCAACATTACAATTAGTGTAATGGATATTCTGAAGGAATAATGCTCTGTAACAGGTTGATAGGAGGTGTGTGAGAGTCGACCACAGTGGTCCCCTCCTTCTCTCTCAAATGAGGCTTCATTTTCACTGCATGGTGGCTTGACTGAAGCCAGAAGCTCACTGTATGGAACACAACGACATGAGCCCGTGCCCTGGTGCTCTGCATGACAATGTTGCTAGTGGGTACTACAGTGAAGAGCATGATTATGGAGAGGGCTGACAAGATAATTAGTTTTACAGTGCCCGTTGTCCCAGGCAACAAGATAAGTCAACTGAGAAAGCACCTAAAGTTGCGTTAAACAAAAATCAACATAGGCTTGATCTGTTTGGTTCAATGATATAAACAGGTCAAAGGTCTTGACACTTGAAGAGCTGAAAAATAGTGTTTGGGGTAAATTTTCAGCTAATCAGACACCAAATTCTACCCATGTGATTCCCCATCAGATCTGTGAAGGCACAAGAGTTTGCGAACAGCAAATATTTAAAAGTGAAATAAATAAGGAAAAATAATGCCATTTATAATACGAGAAACTGTATCAGATAAAAGCTGAATAGATGAAAGAAAAAAACAGGAAAATATGGAGAGAATCGGGGAATAAAGAAATGAGAAGCTGAGCAAGAATATTTTCTAAAAATGTTTATTATAGTCATCAATACATGAATATTGCAGTACTAAACATATTCTTGATGTCTGGGTAGCCATATCACTTTACTAATTTGGCAGTATCTCAGTGTGGGAGAAATAAATTACTTGCTCAGGAAGAACAAAATTGCTAGGGTTCCTATAAAAGTGCGGTTTGCACTCAGCGCAGACTTGGCAGTTCCTGGTCATGGTCCTGACCTCCTCAATGGAGTAAGGCAGGTTGCGGGCCTTGATGAAGTGGAAGAACCTGGTGACCCCCGGGTGGCAGAGGTCATTGTGGAGGGCCCGCAGTCTATCGATCTGCGCGCTGGCGCAGGTGCCACGCGATAGAGCATCCGGGGGTTCATTGAGCTTCCCGGGCCGGTACAAGATCTCGTAATTGTAGGTGGAAAGTTCGATTCTCCACCTCAAGATCTTGTCATTTTTGATTTTGCCCCTCTGCTTGTTGTTAAACATGAAAGCAACTGAACGCTGGTCAGTGAGCAGGGTAAATCGTTTTCCGGCCAGGTAGTGCCTCCAATGACGCACAGCCTCCACAATAGCCTGGGCCTCCTTCTCAACAGCGGAGTGTCTGGTCTCCGGGCCCTGGAGGGTTCGTGAAAAGAAGGCCACGGGTCTCCCCGCCTGATTGAGGGTAGCGGCCAGGGCAAAGTCGGACGCGTCGCTTTCCACCTGGAAGGGGATGGATTCGTCCGCTGCGTGCATGGTGGCTTTGGCAATGTCTTCCTTGATACGGTGGAAGGCTAAGCGGGCCTCTGCCGTCACGGGAAAAGAGGTGGACTTGATCAGCGGACGGGCCTTGTCCGCATAGTTGGGGACCCACTGGGCGTAATAAGAGAAAAACCCTAGGCACCTCTTCAGGACCTTGAGGCAGTGGGAGTTCCATAAGGGGACGCATCCGGTCAGGGTCGGGGCCGATGACTCCGTGTTCCACAACACAGCCAAGGATGGCGAGGCGGGTTGTGCGGAATATGCACTTCTCCTTGTTATACGTCAGGTTGAGGAGTTTGGCGGTGCAGAGGAATTTTTCGAGGTTTGCGTCATGGTCCTGCAAGTCATGGCCGCAGATGGTCACATTGTCCAGATATGGGAAAGTGGCCTGCAACGCATTTTGATCGACCATCCGGTCCATCTCCCTTTGGAAGACGGAGACCCCGTTGGTGACGCCCAAGGGAACCCTAAGGAAATGATAGAGGCGGCCGTTTGCCTCAAAGGCAGTATACTGGCGGTCCTCAGGGCGGATAGGGAGCTGGTGGTACGCTGATTTCAGGTCAATGGTCGAGAAGACGCGGTACTGCGCGATCTGGTTGACCATATCAGCTATGCGGGGGAGTGGGTAAGCGTCCAGCAGGGTGTAGTGATTTATTGTCTGGCTATAGTCGATGACCAGGCGCTGCTTCTCGCCGGTCTTAACGACCACAACCTGGGCTCACCAGGGGCTGGTGCTGCCCTCAATAATCCCTTCCTTCAGGAGTCGCTCCACTTTGGTTTTAATGAAAACCCTGTCCCCGGCACTGTATCGCCTGCTCTTTGTGGCGATGGGCTTACAGTCGGGGGTGAGGTTAGCAAACAGTGGGGGGGGGGGGTGACTCTGAGTGTGGAGAGGTTGCACCTGGTGCGCGGCGGGCAATTTGGAAGCTGCTGGCTGCGGACTGTGAGTGGGGGGAGGGGTCCACCGTACGCCATCGTAACACTTTTAAGGTGGCACTGAAAATCTAACCCCAGTAGAATGGCAGCGCAGAGGTCGGGCAGGACCAGAAGTTTAAAATTATCGTACACGGTCCCGTCTACTACGAGTGTCACCACGCAGTAGCCGCCAATGTCCGCCGACTGGGACTCGGAGGCCATAGAAATCCGCTGGTGCGCAGGCAGGACTGGGAGAGAGCAACGCCGCACCGTGTCGGGGTGGATGAAGCTCTCCGTGCTCCCAGAGTCAAAAAGGCAGATTGTTTCGTGACCATTTACCTTAATGTCCATTGTGGAACTGGCCAGCTGGTGCGGTCTTGCTTGGTCCAGTGTAACAGAGGCCAGCGTAGGGGTCGGTGTGTCGCTGCGGGTACCAGATGAGGCGGTGTTGGGGGCCTGCTGCGTCCCGGCTGTCATCCAAGATGGCGGCGTCCATGATCCCCATGTGGCTGGAGGCGTCCAAAATGGCTGCTGTTCCGGTGGTTCGCACATGGCTGGGGAGGCCCAAGATGGCGGTCCACACGCGGCGCTGCTGGGGTTCGGGGTGGCTTTGGCCCTGCAGACGCTGGCGTAGTGTCCCTTCTTCCCGCAGCCCGAGCAGATCGCATTTTTCGCCGGGCAGCGCGCTCTGGGGTGTTTGGCCTGGCCACAGAAGTAGCATTTCTGGCCTTGGGGCACTGCTGTCTGGCCTTGGGACACTGCTGCGATAGTTGGGCCGTTGCTGGGATGTGGCTGGGGTGGCGCGGCGCTATGAGACGGTCCTACCGTGTCCCAGGCTGTCGTTCCCCGCGGCGTCCACGGTGCAGAGGAGTAGGCATCCATGCCCCGGTAGGCTGCGTCCAATGATAGTGCGAGTTCAGAGGCCTTGTTGAGGTCGAGGTCACTCTGCTCCAACAGTCGCTGTCGGGTGTAATTGGACCTGTGGCCCGCTACAAAAGCGTCCCGGATAAGTTCCTCTGTGTACACGGCGGCCTTTACATCCTTACAACCACAGGCCCGGCCAAGCACAGACAGTGCCTGAAGGTATTCCTCGGTCGATTCCCCAGGTTGTTGTTTACGACTCCCCAGAAGGTGCCTGGCGTACACTTCGTTCACTGGGCGCGTGTACTGGTCCTTGAGGAGCTTGATAGCATCCGCGTACGAGGTCGCGTCTTGGATGACCGAGTACACTCGGTGGTTCACTTTGGAGGTCAGGACATCCAGTTTGTCCTCGTCCGATTTGACCGTTTCAGCGGAGGCGATCAGGAATTTTTCAAAGCACCTCAGCCAGTGAGTAAACTTGGTGGATGCGTCCGCCTCCCGATGGTCTAAGTCTAGGCATGCTGGTGTGAGGATTTTCTCCATTATAAAATCTTGTTAATAAAATTGATGCGCTATCATAACTCAAAAGACTGAGATTAAGCGAGTAATTAACGGGCTTTTATTAACAAGAGAATGAAGGTGTGCCTCGAGTGGTCGACCGGTCCAGAATACAAAGGGGCTGTGGAGCAGTCACCTTTATACCTGGATTCGTGGGAGGAGTCAGCCAAGGCATGTACAGGCATGTACACAGTGGAATACAAACAGTGGTTTACCACACTAGCACTCTTAAAAGTTCATTAAAAAGTCATAAGCCCAAGATCCTCCTGTTGATTATCAGTTCTGCAACCTCTCCCAAATGACAAGTCAGGTCTCCTCTATGTATGAGGAGGAATACCCATCAAAAGATCGGCACTTATTGTTTCCAAAATAAGCAAGACAATAACAACTATTGAGAGTGTTTTTGGCATCATAAACATTTAAAATCTCAGCTGCTGGCTGTTATTCTCGTTAGTACAGAAGATATTTTAATTCCAAGCCAATGGGAGTAACTTTGAATTCTCGTCAAGTTATCCAGAGCTGGCGCATGGAGGAGACGTTTTGTGCCAGGTGTAGAGAAATCATTATTGCATTCTTTATCAATGCTACCCTTATTGCACAGGGGAAACCTTCGACCACTGTTTTCTGATTAAAAAGCTAAAGCAGTTGAATTAAATCATAAAATAGGTCGGTATGCTGCTAGTTAGCTTACTCGACAATTTAATAAATGAATTAATTATAGACATTCAGCACTAATTTATGCAGGGAATCTATAAATAAATGCCCACGAGGATCTTAAAATTGCTTATGAGATTTATACTGATTGCTTTGGGTGCTGTAAAATCATAGAACCAGCTACAGCTCGTAGGGAGGGAAGAGGGAATGTTTAAGGTGGTGGCTGGCACCCCATCCACTACCTTAAACATTCACTCCCTCCACCACCGACGTACCGTGGCTGCAGTGTGTACCATCTACATTGCAGCAACTCACAAGGCTTCTTCGATAGCACCTCCCAAACCCGCGACCTCTGCCATCTAGAACGACGAGGGCAGCAGGTGCATGGGAACACCACCACCTCCAAGTTCCCCTCCAAGTCACACACCATCCTGATTTAGAAGTATATCGCCGATCGTTCATCGTCGCTGGGTCAAAATCCTGGAACACCCTCCCTAACAGCACTGTGGGAGTACCTTCACCACACGGACCGCAGCGGTTCAAGAAGGCGGCTCACCACCACCTTCTCAAGCGCAACTAGGGATGGGCAATAAATGCAGGCTTTGCCAGCGACGCCCACATTCCGTGAACGAATAATTAAAAAAATGCCATGAGGTATTTGGCAAAAGTGTAGTTATTCCTTTTCTGCATTCAAGTCCATGAAAATATACACAACAGCCAAGTCAATGGTAATGTGGCAAACCATTCCACTTTATTATGCTGCTCTTGTATGGAACGTCCCAAACTTGGACATAAAAGTTCCATCGGGTGCAATTTCCAACAAAAGGAAAAATGTTAACGTTGACAAATTATTTTCATTTTTCTGTGCTTGTTTGATGAGGTTTATCAATGTGGAGAAACTTGACATTCTCCACTTTGTGCATCTAATTAAATGCTGAATTATTTTCTGTTTTGTGGAATTGCACCCAGTAGAAATAGGATTGAGACTATCTAAATATAATATATGCACTCTTGACCCCCAATAGAAAGAGAGAAGACTTTGGTCCTACCACTCTGGATTAAATTTGAATCCAGGTTTCAGATGTGAAAAGGCAATTTGTAACCCGTTTAGTTCCTTCAATTGTGTTTTTTTTTAAACCAAGTATATTTACACATAAAGTAGATACAAGCTTGTTGTTTTAATCCTGGCTTCTATTTATAATTGTAATCTATATATTGATATTACACTGTATCATCCGAACCTCTAATAACCTATAGTCCAGATCCAAAATGTTTATTCAGCTGGGTACAAATTAGGTTTTTTAAAATAGTGTAAGTACCTCGTTAAGTGTAGGAAGTATGATTTGTACTGAGCTCAAGAAATATTATATTGTATAGCTGCAGTGTAAAAATAGATATGAGATGAATGCTCTCAGAAGTTTCTAGAATGCGTTAAGTGCTGAAGTTAAGGGTGGCATCCAGTAGCTCCATAGTAACGAAAGAGGGTGCTGGAGAGTAAAATAATTACAGATCATTACTTTAATGAGTGCACTAGTTCTACGAATCTGTCAGTCAACTATATGAATAATTAATATTTTTGTAGACAGAAATATTAATAAGGGAGATGAAACATCATGCTAAATTGATGGAGAAACCTTAAATGCAATATGCATAGGGGCTGAGTTCCCCAAAATGTCTGTTTTTATATGTACAAAGATTCTCTGAAATGATTATTGAAAATATACAATCTAGTGAATGTTCTGCATGGCCTGAATGTTGGCAGTTCGTTAGAAAGAGGATTTTATTTGTGCATTTTAATTGCCTCACTAGTTGATATCCATAAATCAGGCAACAGGTTCCACCTCTGACCAGCTTTCAAAAAAAAAGTTTGGATTTTTATCCAAATATCACCTCCTGTCCCTTTTTTTGTTTTATTCACTTATCTTCCAATTTCCAGTTCTGACAAAGGGTCCAGACCCCAAACCTCAAACTGTCTCTTCTCTTCACAACTGCTGAGGGACATTGTGTATTTTCAGCATTTTGAACAGTGTTCTTTTGTCTTTCCCTCTGTGCTTTCTGAACAGTTCAGAGAATGTGACTGAGGCCTGAGATGTAGGTTCAGGCCAAGATATCTATATTAACCACCAAGTTCAGTCATCTCTAGCTCCTGTAACATGAGGTAGATCTGCCACTAACTTAGGACGTGGCTGATCAGGAAATGGAAGTATTTATTTGGTCCGTGTTGCCTTGCTGAGCTGCATCATTACCTCCAGAATGCTCTCTGCGGAACTAGGCCTCATTTATATTGTCAGGATTGCTCGGAATATGGCGGTGTGTTGTGTGATAAAACTGTTTTTGTTTATTCAACTGTGTCCAGTACCCCATATATGAATATAATATTACAAAATGGGGTCAAAGATTAACCTGGAGAAATTCAGGCTTGGAGGCTGACGAGCTCACATTACACTCCTAGTTGTGTACGTACAAGTAACCCAGTCTCACAACAGCGGGGAAGTGCCAAAAAATTGGTATTGTAATTTAGACAGTTTGTTCATGATATGGAGTGTTCGTGTCAAGGTAGCAATATGTTGACCTTTTTATTTGGAAACACTTTTGAGGTTAATTGAGGAACATCAACAGCTGCAACAGCTGGTTTATTTATATTTTTCAATTCAGAAAATTGCAGTTCCGAATTATTAAAGTTAAGTTGCCGGAAAATCACTAGAATAAATGAAATGTCTCCCTTGTTAGTCGAATAATTTTTTTAAAGCGTTACAATATTTCTCACTTCCTAGTAATCATTTTTGACGTAAGAAAACGACTAGGCACTTGGTCTAAGCGTTAAACAAAGCTTTAATCAACTGTTTTACAACATGGAGGTCTAGTTGTGTCCTTCACTAGTTCCTGTTAAGAATGTCCTGCACAAGCTGGGCCCGTGCCAGAGTATTTATACTCTCCCTGGACAGCGCCACCCACAGGCCACTCAGTATTATTTCATAAGTCTTTCTTTCATGAATGACTGATTCATGTCAATTTTCAACTAGCCTTTTGCAAAATACCAACATGAATTCCGAGAGCACTACCTCCTTGTAAGACACTACAACAGCCCCTAAGCAGAGTGATCAGTGATGTGATGATGTCAGGCTGGCTGTCTGTCTGATTCTGAACAGCCAGCAACCATGGGAAAGCCAGAATGAACTGGAATACTCAGAACAGCATCCTACTTCTTAAAGAAAGGCAGCTTAAAAATTCCAAATGCTGTTTTGGAGAATGACATCCCACTCTAACTACTGACTGCAAGTGTCTGCTAATTTAAATGTGACACTTAATTATTCCACACTATTCTTTTGTTAGCATTAGATTTTACAAGTATTATTTCTATACTTATAAAATAGACATTCAGAAAGTACTTGCTTTAGCAAGGAGTGGTGAAACAACAGGTGGCAGATCAGACAGAGTGAGTGGTATTATGCCTTTTCTTTAGAATCCATAAGGTTGCCCCAGTGTTATTAAACCAAAAAACTCTAGCAAAAGCGCCTAACTGATCAAAACCCAAATCATAAAAATCACAGGAAACTTAAATTAAATAATAATGTGGCCGCCCGCGTCGACTATGCATTGAGCTGTATAGCTTCATAGGTGTTTCCTTTTTACTTAGTCACATATATGCTGAGTGGGTATAAAGTAATGTTCCTATTATATCGGACAACTGATAATTAACTACCACCATATTTTAATTATAACTCTCTTTGTCCTTTCAGCTTTAGATAGGCGGGACCTGGTTGAATAGAGCACTATTTCTTACCCATACTGTTCACATTTTGATTAAATCTGTGCATTTTTTTCCTGGGTTTCACCCGAACTACCTTTGTTCAAAATGGTTCAAAAGGATTGACTCATTTTATCATCTTTTTTGTCTTTCTAAGTTCTGATGTTTTTCTGAGCAATGAGTGCTGAAGGGGGGAGGGTAAGAAAGGGAGAGGGGGTATCCCAGATCCCAGCACAGGGAGGATGCTGAATAAATGTGTGTTTTGCATTGCGAAGGGACACACCCCTGTATTAGAAACTGTCTCCTGCTATTGGCTGCACTCCCAAATAAAATGAGGGGGACCTGCGGGGAACTGAGCCCAAAAAACTGGGTCTATAAACGTGACATTGGGTTAAGGTCATCTGTTCTAGCAGAGTAAACGTGGGGACCTGTTGCTGTGTTTATGCTCTGAATGTTACAGGATAAAACTTTTAAATCTGATTTGCTGATCTGTCTAAAGCATAAAAAGCTCAAGGATGTGTTTGATGTGGTATGTGCCCTGCTCATGGTGGCATCCAGCAACCAATTCTACCTTCATCATTTTAGATGAGCTTCCGTTTTCTTCAATGGAATAATTTGTCTCTGTGTCCTCCGATGAGGACAATGGGCGGAGCCCCCCCCCCCTACAGAAACTTTGTGGAACAACTCACTGGATAAGGATGTTATTTAATGAAAACTACACAACCTGGACACACAGCAGGATCCAGCACCTGACATTAAACATTAAGAGGAGGTGGGGAAGAGGTGGAGATCATTCTCTCCAAACAGGAACAAAAATAAATCTAGTAAATGCAAAAGCAATGTTAACCCATGTCATCAACCCATGTTTTCCTTGGAACAGAGGAGGCTGAGGGGAGACCTTATTGAGGTGTATAAAATTACGAGGGGCCTAGATAGAGTGGATAGGAAGGACCTATTTCCTTTAGCAGAGGGGTCAACAACCAGGGGGCATAGATTTAAAGTAATTGGTAGGAGGTTTAGAGGAGATTTGAGAGGAAATGTCTTCACTCGGAGGGCGGTGGGGGTCTGGAACTCACTGCCTGAAAGGGTGGTAGAGGCAGAGACCCTCATCACATTTAAAAAGTACTTGGATATGTACTTGAATTGCTGTAACCTACAGGGCTAGGACCAAGAGCTGGGAAGTGGGATTAGGCTGGAGAGCTCTTTGTTGGCCGGCGCGGACACCATGGGCCGAAATGGCCTCCTTCTGTGCTGTAATGTTTCTATGATTAATTGGGGTCAATGGCTGCATCAGAAACGGAAGTTAATCCTATTCCCTTGTACTGATGGGCTCAGTGCTGCTCCCACTCCCACAGGGCCAACAGTCCTCACTTAAAGAAATACAGTGATGTGTGATAGAACATGGGCATTGAAGGCACTCACAATCATCTTTGGAATAATTGTTGAGGATCTGACCCTATGTACCATGATAGAAGGTTTATAAGGCAATTGCACATTCTAATATTTCGCAAAAAATAAGGCATTGCTTTGTCCTATTTCTAATAATTTTTTATTTTACTAGTTTTCCACTAGGACGCGATTAACCTCTACTGTTCTTCATTGAAAAGTCCTATTAATTCCTTCTATCTCATTTTAACGATTGCTGTTGGTTGGCCAGGTGTCCTGTTTATCAGGAAATCAAATACAAATGACTAGTAAGATTTAAAAAAAATCAATCTATATTTTAAAAAAAAGTTAACTTACCTAACAGAATAAGCAGCAATGGGACAGAATAAAGAAACGTGTTCCACGGACTCATGGTCAGGGAGAGTCAGACACAAGTGGGTACAGCTTAAACACCTGGTAGCAGTACAACTTTGTAGCCGTTTACTGGGAACTCTACTTCGCCTGTCGAGCCACAGTTCACAGACTGATTCTCGCAAAGCGATGTCGGTTAAGGCAGTCGACTGGACTTCAATGCAATTGCTCCCTATGGCGTTTTAAAGCCAGTCTCCAACAGGTTTCCATCCACCGATTCCTGTGTGTTGTTGCGGGCTCCGAGTCGATGAGATTTCACTTGGGATTTCAGCACTCCAGACAGCGCCAAGTGAAGCACATTGCGAGGAACAAGAGGCGCCTCAAATTCTCCCCTCACTTGATCAACACCGGCACAGCCCAGCAATCGATGCAAACCAACCCGTCGAAACTCACAAAAAGGTCCAAACCTAATTGTTCATTGCATCTTCACATAATGCTCAGGTCGGAACAAAAAACATCATTTTTGTTGTTGTTGCAAGAAGTATCAATCTGCTGGGCAAACTGATCGCCACAATATTTCTTGCTGAATTTGAAGGGGTAGTTCGTTCGTTGTTGCTCTGCCGGGCTCCTGGTGGAGAAAGCCAGTTGGGTTTTGTGCCTTTCTATCTGTCTCGGTTCCTCTATTAATATTCCCACGCTTACTCCACCCCGCTCCTAGAATGGGCAGCAGCACAGACACGCATGCGTTGGCAGCCAACATTGTGGCCAGTGTTTGTGGCACCTGTCTGTGCTGCTGGTTGCCGCCACGTTTGCAGACAGATGAAATAAACACCGACTTTAACGAGCAACAATATAAGCTGTACGATAGGGTAAAGCATATATTTAAGTCAGACCACATTTTTTTTTAAAGTGTGCTAGTTAGAAGGTTCGGTAATAGTAGTGGTTGGAGAGGGCTGGACATCTTGCCGGAGTTATGTCCTGTTGGTTAGTCCTGGTGTGTTTATCAATGTTCTTTTTCCGCTCCATTGCCATATGTGAGTAAAGCTCCACTCCACCCTACCCTAGAGTCAGTGGAGCTCTCCTCTCCGGGGATAGAGGCAAGAAAAACAACGCCAAGTAGGTATCGGATGTTTGTTCGTGGAAACCACTGTCCTTACTGACAAAAAAACAACTGCCTGCCGCCTTCAGGCTGGCATCTGCTTGTAAAATGGCAGTGGCTGTAAGCAGAGGTCCAACAGAACCGAGGTTAGCAGTCACTCTCGCTTTTAACTGTTCCCTGAAAATCATTATCTGATTTAATCTTACCTTCATTGTTAAGGAGATTTTTAAACTGATTTGCTCAGGTGTTTGAATAGAATTTACCACTAAAAAAAAGACTTGCATTTATATAGCGCCTTTCACGACCACTGGACGTCTCAAAGCGCTTTACAGCCAATGAAGTACTTTTGAAGTGGAGTCACTGTTGTAATGCGGGAAATGCGGCAGCCAATTTGCACACAGCAAGCTCCCACAAACAGCAATGTGATAATGACCAGATAATCTGTTTTTGTTATGGTAGTTGAGGGAGAAATAATGGCCAGGACACCGGGGAAAACTCCCTTACTCTTCTTCAAAATAGTGCCATGGGATCTTTTACATCCAACTCAGAGAGCAGACAGAGCCTCGGTTTAACATCTCATCCGACAGACGGCACCTCTAACAGTACAGCACTCCCTCAGTACTGCACTGGAATGACAGCCTAGCTTTCTTTATGTGCACAAGTCCCTGGAGTGGGACTTGAACCCACAACCTTCTGACTCAAGCGAGTGTGCTACCCACTGAGCCACAGCTGACACAACTAGTTGAATGTAGCTTTGATGGGGCGTTGCTATGTGCTGGGTTGCTTTCAAAACATTTTGTTTCTTTACAAAAAAATCAGAAATGGGGTATTAATGCAATTAGGTATAAGTGACAATGGGGCAGTAATTCCTCCCCAAACGCGTGAGTACGGAAGGGGTACTCGCGCGTCTGGCCGGAGGAAATGCCGGTTTTCAGCATGCACAGCGCATGCGCTGAAAACCGGCATTTCCTCTCCTCTAACCCAAGAGGTGAAGAGGCTAGCGCGTGCGCTGTAGGGGGCAGCGCGTGCGTCTTGGATTTCCTCTGTTTTGGGGGATTTGCGCATGTGTAAAGGCCTCCGGTCTTTACGCTTGTAAAAAGCACACGTAAGTATTTATTTTTACAGGTAAGTGGTGTTTTATTGCAGTTTCGAATTTTTTTTCCACAGGTTTATTATTTTAAAGAATCTACAATAAGGTAAGTTTAGTTTTAGACCCTTTTTATTAAAAATTTATTTTTTTCAAAAAAAAAAATTGTTTAAATTATTTTTTTAAACTTATTTATACTTAATTTAATGATTGGGATGTTTTTTAAATTTTTATTTAAAGTTTAAATAGTGTTTTGGGCCCCCGTAGTTTTCATGAGTTTGAAAGTTCTTACTCTCAAACTCATGAATGAACCTTCCCCTCCCGATTGGTTGTACAGTGCTCACCTGATCCCAGCCGGCACATCGCACTAACTACGCCACTGGATCAGGTAAGCACTGCGCGCCGACATCTGAACCGGGCCTGTGACAGGAAATGCAAGCAGGCCCGGGCTTCAGATGTCAGCGCGCAGGGTGAGTGCAGATCGGGGGCTTGCACGCGCGGCAAGCCCCCGACACCAAGTTCTGGGCCATTATTTCTCACTATATCCATGGCAGTCATTTTTTAATTGGATACCAAACTAACTTTGTAAAAGATCATGCTGCATCCGTTATCTATACAGTTACCTCAGCAGCTAAACCTAATCTGCCATAGGGCCTAGAGGGAATCAGGACTATTAATGTAATATTTGGTATGCTATTGGTATTAAGGCTTGCCCTTCATCAGTCCTTCAGTAAGGTATTTAAACCATGTTCTGTTGAGCTCTGCAATTCTACTTCCAATCTTCTACTGAAATCCATTGTATCATTCCAGCAGACACAGCTAATGGTTCCACATTTTACAGCTGTGACTCTTGGCAAAGGAAGTTTGTTGTTGACGTCGGAGGGCATCAATAGGGACAAGATAACATTGGATTGTGTGTCAGAAAGTACCTCAGTGGAAGCTTCAAATAAGATGAGCCCATGGAGGTTAGTCTATAGCAATTTGGTTTTACTTTTAGTGAAATGTGGCTACAATTATGCTCAATTATATTTTTATACTTTTTAGAGGTTTTTTTGTCACATTTTCTTTCCTTTCCCCCCCCCCCCTGTTGATGGTGTTGACTCCTGACAAGGTGTGGCTGCACAGTCACTCGCTAACTGCCAAAATCTTAACCAAGTGCGAATTTTTCTTGAGTGAGGCTAGGCAGCGAATGCCTGCGAGCTATTGGACAGTGCGGCCGTGCCCAACCCTGTCCTCACCTCCCATCCATATCTGTCCACTTTCCAGCAATCGTTACTTAAGATGAAAACCCTGACTGATTTCCCATTCGATAGCGCAGGGGCACTCCGGCTCATCGTAACATCTCTACTGGCACTCTGCTTCTTCTTCTTATCATGTCCACGGACAGTCTATACATAGCCCAGCCAGAACTGGACACATTTTTGCGCCTTGTTGTTGGATTCAGCAAGATCTGCAACAGTGCAGGGTTCCTCTAACGATGGGCATTGCAGGAGATGTTGCATAGTCTGTGCCTCAGTTCCACATTCACAAGTTGTCAGGCTGGTTGAACATCCCCATTTGCTTAGTGACACCTTTGAGCAACCTACACCGGTCCTAAGTCTGTTAAGGCATTTCCAGGTTGCCCAGTTGCAATTAGCTCCTGGGGGAAGGCTTTCATCAAGTAAAATTTCCATCGCTGGGGGTTGTTCAAGACTGGCGAGCTGGTCTTTCCACAAGGCGATGCGGGCTTCAGATGAGGTTGATTGTAATGGAACAACACTGTTCATGAAGCTCTTTCTTGACTTTAGGTGGCTGGGTGTAGGTGTATGACAATGCAGAGGGTGTCTCTCATCTGATGTTTGACGGAGTCGCTCTTTCTTGCTGACTACCGTTCTTCTTATATCAGGGGGAGCAATACCCGCCAGGATATATAGGCTGTTGGTGTTTGTTGGTTTTAAGCAACCTGTGATAAATCGGCAGCTTGCATTCAGAGCGGCATCCATCTTCTTGGCACGAGTAGACCTTTCCCATGCAGGGCAGGCGTATTCGGCAGTGGAATAGCAAAGAGCAAGTGCACTGGTTCGCAATGTTTTCGGGCTTGTTCCCCATCTTGTGTTAGTGAGCTTATTCAGGATGTTGTTTCGTACGCTCACTTTTGCCTTTGTCTTCTCGATGTGGTTCTTGAAGGTGAGGCATCGGTCAAGGGTGACTCCTAAGTAGATAGGGTGCTCGCAATGCGTCAGTGTTGCTCCACACCAGGTTACTTTCAGCTGGCGTTTGGCTTCACGGTTTCTGAGGTGGAATGCACAAACTTGCGTCTTTGATGGGTTTGCGCGAAGGTGTTTTTCTTCATAGTAGGATTTTAGTCCCTCCAAGGCCTCAGAAAGCGTTTTCTCCACGGTGTTAAAAGCGTTTTCTCCACAGTGACACATAAGTCATCATATATAAAACGGCGTGTGACACCGTCTATAGGTTGGTCATTCGTGTAGATGTTGTACAGCAGCGGTGCAAGCACGCTTCCCTGAGGAAGACCATTCTTCTGAATACGCCACCTGCTGCGCTTCCCACCTAGTTCAACATAGAACCGGCGATTCTGAAGCATGCTTTCTAACAGCTCTGTTAAGTGAATCTCTTTTGTCATCTCTAGAATCTTGCAGAGGAGACGTCTGTGGTTCACTGTAACGTCTGCTGCTGACAGGTCTACAAAAACAGCACCTGTTACCATCCCTTGCTCAAAACCATCTTCGATGTGTTGTGTGAGGTTGAGCAGTTGGCTTGTTGTTGATTTGCCGGGGCGGAAACCTGCTTGCTCTGGAATGACCTTCTCATCTACAGTTGGTGCTATCCTATTGAGTATCAGGCGTTCAAACAGCTTATAGGTGTGGCAAAGCAGTGAAATTGGCTGAAAACTCTTAGGATCTGAGGGATCTTTTCCAGGCTTTAATAGTGCTATTACATGTGCCTTCTGCCAGATGTTAGGTAGCTTGTGTGTTGCCAGACAGTGGTTGAACAATTGTAGGAGCCATTTCTTTGCTTTCTGTTCAAAATGCTTTGGATGAAAGCAGCTAACTTAGCACAGAATTGAACCTGGTGTGTGTGGCTCAGTTAAACTCTGCCTTTTCCAGCTGTACAACTGAGGGTGCTATATCTGTTCTCTTTGATTTCTATAGGCAATATATTAAGTATATTGGTTAGATTGTAGTTCCAGCATATCCAAAGCAAAGCCAGGTTACTGAATTTAACTCCTTTTGTCTCTTAATCTCTCCTGCCTTCCACCCTATCACAGACCTTCCCTTTAGTTCTTTCCTCCCCTCCCCCTTTCCCTGCCCCTACATTTGCTTAAAAACCTGTTCCATCTCCAGCTTTTTCCAGTTCTGACGAAGGGTCATCGACCTGAAACGTTAACTCTGTTTCTCTCTCCACAGATGCTGCCTGACCTGCTGAGTGTTTGCAGCATTTTCTGTTTTTATTAAAACCAGGTTACTCTTCCTTAATAGACAGGAGTGATTGTTCTTTTTTTTCATTGTAATAAATCCAGCCAGACGACTTAAACCAGTTTCAATCATTTTGATAGGAGATGAGCTTTACTCTTTTGTTTTTTACATCTTTGCCTCTCCACAGCTACAAAGCCTAGTCCTATGACAAGCAGACAATTTTTCAAAGTTTTGATTGGGTGCCACCTCTGACTGGCTAGAATACCTCAACAGCGCAATGAAGTCCCTAATATTAAACAGTTCTCACTTTGAGGTGTTCTGCTTAATGACAGACGTTGTACTTACTAAGTAGACTCCCTGTTACTGCCTGGTCATTTAGTAAATCAGTTAACACTATATTCAGACTGTCACAGTATGAGCTTGATGCTAGTGCCTTCTCTCTGATAGTTGTGAGTGATGTGTCTGACAGTCTTGTCCTATTGATAGGAAACATGAACATACAGTACAGAAGTGACAAGTCCATAATCAATTCATAAATCATTGCTCCAAGAATTTTCTGTGGCTGAAATCTTAAATACCATTTAGAAATAACTCCATATTAATACTGATCACCCCTTGCGGTGTCTAATGCTCAGAATGCAACAACAACAACAACTTGTATTATATAGCACCTTTAATGTAGTAAAATGTCCCAAGGCGCTGCACAGAAGTATTAAAAGACAAAAACTTTGACACGAGCCACATAAGGAGAAATTAGGCCAGGTGACCAAAAGCTTGGTCAAAGAGGTAGGTTTTAATGAGCGTCTTAAAGGAGGAAAGAGAGGTAGCGAGGCGGAGAGGTTTAGGCAGGGAATTCCAGAGCTTAGGGCCCAGGCAACAGAAGGCACGGCCACCAAAGGTTGAGCGATTATAATCAAGGATGCTCAAGAGGGCAGAATTAGAGAAGCGCAGATATCTCGGGGGGTTGTGGGGCTGAAGGAGATGACAGAGATAGGGAGGGGCGAGGCCATGGAGGGATTTGAAAACAAGGATAAGAATTTTGAAATTGAGGCGTTGCTTAACCAGGAGCCAATGTAGGTCAGCGAGCACAGGGGTGATGAGCGAACGGGACTTGGTTCGAGTTAGTACACGGACAGTCGAGTTTTGGATGACCTCGGGTTTATGTAGGGTAGAATGTGGGAGGCCAGCCAGGAGTGCGTTGGAATAGTCAAGTCTAGAGGTAACAAAGGCATGGATGAGGGTTTCAGCAGCGGATGAGCTGAGACAAGGGCAGAGATGGGCGATGTTACGGAGGTAGAAGTAGGCGGTCTTTGTTATGCTGCGGATATGTGGTCGGAAGCTCATTTCAGGGTCAAATATGATACCAAGGTTGTGAACAGTGTGGACAGATGTTAGGGAGAGGGATGGAGTCAGTGGCTAGGGAATGGAGTTTGTGGCGGGGACCAAAAACAATGGTCCGTATTTTCTGATGCCTACGGGTGTGTATGAGCTGTGTACACACCCGTAGGGACTTCGCAAGTGTCGGTTTCAGGCATGCGAAGCGCGTGCGCTGAAAACCGGCACTTCCCATCTGTCAAGAATCCTCTTGACAGATCGGACGCCTGCCCTGGAGAAGGCCCTCTGTGGGTGGAGAGTTCCGCTTTCTACAGAACCTCCGTCCGCTGAAAACCCTTAGAAATCTTATGCCTGGTAAAAGCAAGAGTAAGGCTTGCTTTTATCAGCATATAAGAGTTTAAAAAATAATTTTTTTCATTCATTTATAATTTTAAAATACTTTTTAAAAAAGGTAAGTTTATTTTTAGCCCTGTAAAAAAACTTCAATTATTTTTTTCAAAAAATTAAATTTTTGTTCAAAATATTTAATTTAATGTAATTTTAACTCATTTTAAAAACATGATGGTTTTTTTTAAAATTTATTTAATGTTTTGATGTCTTTTTTCAGTGATTTCCATTCATACTTTTGATAGGTCTACCTGTCAAAAGTATGAAGAGGGATTCCCTTCTCTCATTGGCTCGACTGGCCCACGTGATCCCAGGGACGCTTGCGAACCGCCTGCGCCCCTGGGATACCTGGGTCTCTGCGCGCCCGCACCAGGAGAGACCCAGGAGCAGAAGAGTCTGGACTTCGGGAGCCCTCCGATAAGGGTGTAGATTTTTTCCTGATCGGAGGCATCTGTACGCAGGAAGCCTCCTATCGGAAATTACGGGCCAATGGCTTCGGTCTTCCCAATATTTAATTGGAGAAAGTTTCTACTCATCCAGAACTGGATGTCGGACAAACAGTCTGACAATTTAGAGACCGTGGAGGAGTTGAGGGAAGTGGTAATGAGGTAGAACTGGGTGTCATCAGCGTACATATGGAAACTGACGCTGTGTTTTTGGATGATGTCACCAAGAGGCAACATGTGGATGAGGAATAGGAGGGGGCCAAGAATAGATCCTTGAGGGACACCAGACGTAATGATACGGGAAGAGAAGCCGTTGCAGGCGATTCTCTGGCTAGATTAGATAGATAAGAATGGAACCAGGCGAGTGCAGTCCCACTCAGCTGGACAATGGTGGAGAGGCGTTGGAGAAGGGTGGAGTGGTCAACTGTGTCAAAGGCTGCAGACAAGTCAAGAAGGACGAGGAGGAATAGTTTAACTTTGTCACAGTCACAAAGGATGTCATTTGTGACTTTGATGAAAGCCGTTTTGGTACTGTGGCAAGGGCAGAAACCTGATTGGAGGGATTCAAACAGGGAATATTGGGCACGGATTTGGGAGGCAACAACACATTCAAGGACTTTGGAGAGGAAAGGGAGATTGGAGATGGGGCGGTAGTTTGCAAGAACGGAGGGATCAAGGGTTGTTTTTTTGAGGAGAGGGATGACGACGGCAGATTTGAAGGAGAGTGGGACAGTACCTGAACAGAGAGAACTGTTAACAATGTCAGGTAACATGGGAGCCAGAAAAGGAAGTTGGGTGGTCAGCAGTTTGGTGGGAATAGGGTCGAGGGAGCAGGAAGTGGGTCTCATGGACAAGATGAGCGCGGACAGGTCATAAGGGGAGATCGGAGAGAAACTGGAGAAAGATGTGAGTTCAGGGCTAGGGCAGGGGGGAACCTTAGAGGAAGTTTGGCCCGGTGGGCATGGGGAAGGAAGGGAAATTGCACAGGCAGCTGAATGGATGATCTCAATCTTAAAGACAAAGAAGTCCATGAGCTCCTCACACTTGTTGGAGGTGAGGGTGGGGGAGACAGGGGAGAGGTACACTCTGTTAAATAGCAGAATCTGTGCATCAAAGCATTTTATGGTTCGTAAAATACATATCCATCATGTTGGATTCAAGCTTAGACTCCTGCTTTCTTTGATTTGTTATTAGGATGTGGTTGAATCTGATAAGACTGTATTGATTGCCCATCCCTAGTTGTCCTCGAAAGGTACTGGTGGGTCTTCTCCTTGAACTACTGCACTCTTGTGTTAATGGTGTTAGGTAAGGAATTTCAGGTACTGACCCAGCAACTATAAAGAAACAGTGATATATGTCCAAGTCAGGATGGTGTGTGATTTAGAGAGGAACTTGAGGTGTTGGTCTTCTCATCACATTGCCCCCCTTGTCCTTAGTGGTAGAGGTCACAGGGTTGGGGCAGATACTGTTGAATTAATCTTGATGAGTTGCTACCATAGATCCTGTAGATCATACATACTGCAGCTACAGTGTGCTGATGATGGAGGGGGTGGATGTTGAGTCCAGTGTCAGGGGCGCCGATCAAACAGACTATCCTGTCCTGGATGATGAGTGACATGAATTAACTGAGCGGCCTGTGGGTGGTGCTGTCCAGGGAGAGTATAAATACTCAGGCACGGGGCCAGCTTGCGCAGGACCTTCTTAACAGGAACTAGTGAAGGACACAACTAGGCCTCCATGTTGTAAAACAGTTGATTAAAGCTTTGTTTAACACTTAGACCGAGTGCCTAGTAGTTTTCTTCTGTCAATGAGCTTCTTGAGTGTTGTTGCGGCTGCATCCCTCCAGGTGAATGGTGAGTATTACATCACACTCCTCACTTGAGCCATGTAGATGATAGAGAAAGGCTTTGAGTCATCATAAAAATGAATTGTTTTATCACCCTGTCTTTCTCTTTTATGATCATTTAGAATGCTGCGTTTATTGCTCAATCAATACTGTTTTTGTTTAATTTTTCTTGTCAATTTTTGCCACCAATTTTTTACTCTCTGCTTCTTTCCTGAAGACATTGACTTCTTATAGGAGTGCTGGGTCGGCAAGAAAAGGAGCAGAAAATAGCCAGGTGCTGTTGGGAAAACGTTTTATTCTGGATTTCCAGAGTTCAATACTGGATGAACTGGATAGGAGAAAGATAAATAGCATAACGTTTTATGGAGCAAGTTAGAAATTATCCTGACAACAAATGAAGCGAAAGTCATTCGGGATTTCGCTGATGAAAAACAGAATCGAGCAACAGTGGAACAAAGTGTCACTTCTTATGAATCTACAGAACAACCTAGCACTGCACTCTAAAATGATAATTGACTAATATAAATAAAACACGGTGACTCATAAGGCAGGCCATAAAAACTGATCACAATATTATGAACAATTTACCACTGGATTGCAGTAGTAATAGCGCAGCAAAAGTTGAAGAGGTCCCTTTGGATTGCAATGGTCCTACCATTGTGCCAGGTTTCTGGAATTTACAGTTCTACAAGGATTGACCAGACTCGCCACCTCATGGCCAGACTGAGTTCAGTGAAGGTTACTTTCTTCTAGAACTATTGTCTAACATAGCTATGCTTCATTACTTTTTAGCCCAGGTAGGGAGGGCCAATAAATATCGCCTTGCCAGCATCGCCCACAGACCAAGAACGAATATATAAAAGAGAGTGCACAAGGTAATATATTGGTGAACTGTATTATTGTCATTGTGTCTGTAGCTGCCATGACTTGTGACAACCTATATCACTAATTATTAGTAACTTTGAATTACTGGGAAGAATGGGTGGAGTGGCCCATTGTTGCTGACTGTCAGTCTCTTGGTTACACTTAATGATTCCCTGATAACACTGATAGCTGGTGACATCATGATGAGCAGGCATCTTTTAATTTAATTCCCTACATGCAGATCGTGAGGGTAGACATTTGCACTGATGCATTTTAAAGAAATTATATTAAAAGGCAGAGAGTGAGAATCAGTACTATTCAACAAAAAGCACTGTTCTTCCGACAAGGAAAGAGCCGGGAAAAAATAATGAGATTTCTTTTGGATAAAATTATTATATAACATATAATGATTATATATATATCTCACACACATATACATGCACCACAAAACAAAAAACATATGTCACAAAGTGGTTTTCTTTACAAAAGAACCAATGCTATGTATTGATTTCTTTGTGGGTTCAATGACGAGACATTTATGAAAGAGAATGGGCTAGAAATTCAGTAGGCTTTGCGCCCAGTTTTCGCCCAAAGAGGGCTTTTGCGCCACTTGCTGAGCTTTCGCCGATATTCAGCGCTGCAGTAATGGCGGCGTTAGCCAGTAGCGCTGTGCCGCCACCGATGACGTCATCGGTGTGCGCAGTGCCCCGCTACCGGCCCGACCGCCATATTTAGTTGCGGCCGCCTCTTCCGCAGCGGCCGCAAACAGCGATCAGAAAACGGGGCCGTCCTGTAGCCTTAGTGGGGCGCTTTAAGGTGGAGGTGCGGCCGGCCGCTTTTTCGGCGGCCGCCTGCCCGCACCTCCTTCCCCAGCCTCCTCCACCCCCGCCCCCCCCCGCGGCATTGCCGGCTGCTTTCCGCGAACCCGGCACTTCTCCGTGGTGCCGGGCTCATTTGCCGGCACTATCCAGCGGCGATCTCCCCGTTGCAGGCACCTCCCCCTTAAGAGAAGGAGGAGGCCTGCAGTACCGCAGCCTGCTGCTCCGCAGCGGGTGGTGCAGCGGCGCCTAGAGCGCTGAAATTCAGTTTCAGCGCCCCAAGCGGGGGCAGGCACACCCTGGAATAGCGCCCGGTTCCGACTTGGGGCGCAAAAACTGAATATCTGACGGGCGCAACTGGCTCCACGCTCAGCGCTAACTTTTGGGCGCACGCCAGCTGGCGGGCCCAAAGTGAATTTCTAGGCCAATGTCTTTTAATCTAAAGTCTGTTCAACTCTTTATACAGCATTTACAGGAGACATCATGCTAGTGATGCATCTAGAACGAAACTGAAACTAAACTAAACTGCCTTGCTTGTCTCTGTCACATGCCCTCTGCTGATCAGACACAAGCAATCAATACATGCAAACATGCTGGTAAGGCATCATAATCAAACAGGCAAATACCATCTCTATTTGCTGATATCATTACATCTCCTTTTCTTAAAACAAAAGTATTTTACTTTTAACTAACAACATGTTTTCTTTGTATTAATCTGCATTTTAACTGTAACACTTAATGAACTTACATTATCATTATCATGATCAAGGTTTTTTAACCTTGCTTTGTGTGTTCACATGAAATATGTCAATACACTAGAACTTGAAGAAAGAATAAGATAACATTACTTCCTTCTATAACAATAGTCCTTAAATTTGCTCAATGAGTCTCTCAGGAGGCTTCACGTGTCTTGAGGATTTTCTGATTGTCCTTGAATCTGAGTTGTTGCCTCAGATGATTGGTTCTCAGCTGTGTGATCAGGTTGTTCAACAGTATCAGTCTTTTGACCTGCTGTGGCTGGTCCCATGAGAAGATCCCGACAATTTCTTCTCAGAACAGCACCCTCATCTGTCTGAATGGTGTATGATCTTGGTTGAACTTCACTCGGGACAGTTCCCTTCTGAGTCCATGTGTTTGTTTTGTCTTTGAACCTTACTTGGTCACCAGTGTGGAGTTCAGGTAGGTTTTGTGTTCCTCTGTCATAGTAGTACTTTTGCTTTTCTTTCTGTTGCTCTTTGAACTTCCTCACTTTCTCCCCCTCTTTTGTTTTCAGGAGGTTCTCCGGGATGGGTAGGTTTGACCTTAGCCGACGTCCCATCAGGAGTTGGGCTGGTGACATACCACACTCGAGCGGCATTGTGCGGTATACAAGCATGCTCTGGTAGAAGTCAGTTCCACCGTCTTTTGCCTTGTACATCAGTCTTTTCACTGTCTGGACCGATTTTTCCACTAGTCCATTGGACTGTGGAAAGTGAGGACTTGACGTTGTGTGGACAAAGTCCCACTCTTTGGCAAAGTGTCGGAAACTTGCATTGTAAAACTGGGGTCCGTTGTCTGTGAAGACCTCGCTTGCCACGCCATGTCTGGAGAATATGGCTTTCATACATGTTATCACAGCATCTGCAGTGGTGGTGTACAGTCTACAAACCTCTGGATACAGGGAGTAATAGTCTGTGACTACAAGATAGTCCTTCCCTTGACATACGAATAGGTCAGCGCCTACCTTCTGGTAAAGTCTGTCTGGCGCTGGGTGTGGCTTTAGTGGTTCTACCGGATTGCTTGCTCGATATTTCAGGCATATTGTGCAGTTTGACACCTCATTTGTCACATCTTGGTTGATTCGTGGCCAGTACATCACCTCTCGTGCTCTTTTCTTACACTTTTCGATTCCCAGATGTCCTCCATGGATCTTTTTTAACATCTCTTTTCTCAGACTCTTTGGGATAACTATTTTACTTCCTTTGTAGATGATGTCTTCGACCACTGATAGTTCCGCCCTGCAGTTCCAGTACTCTGCCATGTCAGGTGAGCAGTCTTGCTTCATGTTGGGCCATCCATCCAAGATGCTTTTCCTCAGTCGTCTCATTGTTTCATCTTTGTTTGTCTCAGTCTTTATGAGCTCCATTTTTGCATCTGCTATGGGCAGTGCACTTGTGATCATGTCCACGTAGGCGTTCACTTTTTCATCCATTGTGGTGTTTGCGGGCTCACTTGGGTCTACAGCTCTGGACAACATGTCTGCTGTATACATCAGCTTACCCGGTGTGTACGCAACATTCAGTGTATAGCGTTGCAGCCTGATCATCATTCTTTGTATTCTAAGCGGACAGCTATTTAGTGGCTTTTGGAACAATGCAATCAAGGGCTTATGGTCAGTCTCTACACTGATTGCTTGTCCTGCCACAAACTGGTGAAATCTTTCACAGGCGTATGTGATGCTGAGCAGCTCCTTTTCTATTTGAGCATATCGCGTCTCCGCGTCTGTCATTGAGCGCGATGCATATGCAATAGGTTGCCAGTAGTCATATTGTTGCAGAAGAACGGCACCGAGCCCACTCTGTGATGCATCTGATGATATCTTGATGGGTCTCGCTGGGTCATAAAACCTCAGAACTGGTTCCTCTGTGAGCAGTTTCTTTAGATCGCTCCATGACTTCTCATGCTCATGATTCCATTCCCATTCTATGTTCTTTTCAGTTAGTCTTCTCAGTGGCGCCATCTTTTCTGAGAGGTTGGATATGAATTTCCCCATGTAGTTGATCATTCCATTAAACCTCTGCACGTCCTTTTTGCATTGTGGCTTTGGCATATTCTCAATGGCGGACACCTTTCTGGGATCTGGTCTGATGCCCTCACTGCTAAGGATATCTCCCACGAATGTCAGTTCTGTCACCCCGAGCTGGCATTTCTCTCTATTCAGCTTCAGGCATGATGTCTTTTAATCTAAAGTCTGTTCAACTCTTTATACAGCATTTACAGGAGACATCATGCTAGTGATGCATCTAGAACGAAACTGAAACTAAACTAAACTGCCTTGCTTGTCTCTGTCACATGCCCTCTGCTGATCAGGCACAAGCAATCAATACATGCAAACATGCTGGTAAGGCATCATAATCAAACAGGCAAATACCATCTCTATTTGCTGATATCATTACATGCTAGACCTTTTAGACTGACGGTAATCTTGGTATTTGCTTTGGACTGAACAAAAAGGTGGCACTCTGGGCACGTATGGACGATGAGGGAGGGGTAAAACTATTCTTAGTCTGGTGCCAGCAGACAATCTCCAGTACTATTACTGCCAATTAACATTTTCCAACTAGAATATGAAACAGCATTAATGAGTTGCCGCTTCTTAACTAAATGAGTTAATTTAGCCAATTATCAAGGGCCGGCTCTCATTTAATTTAGTCAAATTTGCCATTTTCCAATTTTTAAACAATCCTTGCTCGGAGTGCTATTAGTTTAATTCCAAATAAGTTTTAAGACTGATCATAGTTTTAGTTTGATATGTTTTCTATTTAAAATAATTGACATAAATACAAAATTATTCAGGAACTTGTGCATTATATTTAAAGTTGATAACATCCAAATATCTTGCATTTTTGTCTATTATACATTGTATAACTGTGTTAATTAATAGTTATGTAAGATAAATCTCTAATCTCAATTTATTTCCACGTTTCACATAACACAGGGTAAGGTGCTTTTTACATGAATATATTGATGAAATCGGGCCACAAGCGGTGAAAGAGTCACACGTGACAGGAAATGTCAGAAGTTGTAAGTGGTGTATGGATCGTGGAGTGGACTGGCTCACAGTCCCAGATAAACCACTATTGGATGAGCATGTAGTAGTAACCATCTCGTAGTGATCTTTTCTATTATCAGATGCTTCTGGGTCATTGAAACCAATTGAACTATTTTGAAATCGCTGTCACTAAAACCTTTGTCACCGAAGGAAACGGGAAACTCAAAATGACAGATTTATATGATGCCAAAAAATAAGCTACACAATTGTCCATATTTGCTAATAGGTACTAGATACGGTAGGAAATCGGCTGTTAAGAATGAGATGTGAGACAAGTTTGCACAGAATGTGGTTCCCAACCTTTTGTTATGTTACAAGGGGTTATTTGAACTTGGCGTAGGATCCAAAATATATCCTGCGACTTATTGCTGTCTCGTGCAACCTTCCTTGTTGCGACAATGTAAGTACCAACCTGCCTTGCTCTAATTTATTATAAGAATTATTTGCCACAAGTGCAAGGAATGTTCTGTCAGTACTGCTGCACAATTGATAACTTTGTCAGGTAACAATTCCAAGTACGATTATGATAGTAACATTTTTTTGGTAACAAAAATTGAACCGAGTGGTTGGATCACTTTGCAACATGTAGTTGCATGCTCTCCAGATTCCAGTGGAACTTACGGATGATCACACAGCAATAAATCTGTATCACTGAGCAAATTCTAAAAATGGTACATTTCAGTAGATCTTTATATAAACACGATCGTTTGTGAAGTTCTAAGATATGATACTTTGTTACAGAAAATCATTGTGTAACATTGAGTACTTTCCCCTTTCTGCACTATTCTCTCAGTTGAATCTTTCTGCTTACTCTTTCCCGTTAATCTACAAAGTTATTCCCCAAGTGGAATATGGTTCTATTCTCTTCCAGTTAATCTGGCTATTTTTGTGTAGTAAAAATACAGGACTATACATTTTTGAGATTGATGTTCAGTACCATGTACTTTAATTATTCATATAATAAATAGAAATGACAATATAGCTAGTTATATTTTTATTCATTTTGCCTGTGCAGGTGCAGAAAATGAATTATTGGCTGCATCTTATGTTTGAAGTGCTATAAATAGAGCAGCTGATAAAACACTGTACAATGTACTGATATCTGGTATGAACATCATTTGTATTACACATGTCTGGGGAGAATAGAAACTGCTTAATTTCTTCCTAACAAAGGTAACAACTCAAGTGCAAAATATGCACATTCCACACCTCAAAAATCGATTGCTTACAATTATAGCATTTATATTATCACCATGATATGTGCTTGGCCTAGGTTGGCTAGAGTAGATACAAATGATACTTACATAGGATATACGGCGCAGAAACAGGCCATTTGGCCCAATCAGTCCATGCCAGCGTTTCTGCTCGACTCGAGCCTCCTCCCGTCCTTCCTCATCTAACTCTATCAGCATAACCCTCTATTCCCTTCTTCCTCATAGGCTTATCTAGCTTCCCCTTAAATACATCTATAAATACAAGTAGACACAAATGGTTAAGTTGCTTTATTTCACAGTCAGCATTGAATATACTGTACAGAGTAATAGTCAATGCAAATCCCATTTACTGAGCTCAATCTCATCTCTTTGCTCAAAAACATGGGAAGAAATTACAAAGCACAGGAAAGAAAAGACTTACATTTATATACTTAGTCAGATACAAATAAGCAATAAAAAGGTATACTTAACCTTACTATCTAACTGGAAGCCTTCCTCTCCTTTTTAAACAAATTTCTCACACCCATTTATTTGGGTCACCGACATATTCAATTGTGTATAAATTGCTATACCTTACTTACAAAGAGAACTGTACACAGAATGCTTAAAGTATGTGGTGCTGTTCTGTTGAACGCAGTTTGTAACACTACACATGGGATGGATATTGTGAGCTTCCTCGAGTTCATTCTTTCTTTGTAGTTCTTCACAGTGACCAGGGTTGAGTGAAATCTGTCTGAAATGTTTCGGGAAGCTGTGCAAAATCTACTGAGGAAATTTGAGATTGATTCCAAGCATTTTAAATTACACAGTCTATAAAAAGTGATCATGAACTGTTGTCCGTAGACTTCCTCTTCAAAACTGAAGTCATTGGGGGTAAAAGCAAAATCCCCCGTGGCTGGAGTCATACCTGACGCAAAGGCATATGATTGTGGTTGTCAGAGGCCAGACATCACTGCAGGAATTCCGCAATGAAGTATCCTCATCCCAACCATCTTCAACTGCTTCAACACTAAGGGCTGGATTTTGTCAGCCCCGAGGAGGCGGGTATGGAGGCGGGACTGCCGGTAAAGTTGCAGAATTTGGGGGCGGGTGGCAAACCCGCTCCTCCAACCCGCCTCTGTGCCCTCTTGCCAGGAGGCGGGAAGCCGTCCTGCCGGCCCGGGTCCCATCTCCTTGGAGGCGGGAAGAGATTAAAGGCTATTAACTGCCTGTTAACGGGGTCAGAGGGGCCTGAAAGTACGATGTAGAGGTGAGTGATGGGTGCAGGTGTGGAGTGGTATGTAAGGTGAGTGTAATGTGTTAGAAAATGTTCACTTACCTTTGTTTCTGCCTACAGTCTTCAGCCGCTGTGGAGCCGGAGTCCTGACATCTCCATTGTAGATATCACAGACTGACTGTTGGATCTTCCGAACCAACAGCCAGGTGATTTCTGCAAAGTTGAAAGGTTTGAGGAGTCCTGAACACAAGGACTCATCAAACTACACAGAATGTCAGTGTTTGACAGCTTCACAGAGCTGTCAAACGCTGACATTTCTTCTTTCAAAAAATCTTGACAGATGACATGTCATACGTTGACGTGCTCTGTCACTGACTTCCCTCTAATTGGCCTGCTGAGCCCACTGGGCGGGCTTAACCAGGTCAATCAGGGGAAAATCCCGTTGGTTGGCCAGAAGCTGATGGAGGCGGGATTGAAAGCCGGCAAGCAGCAGTCCCGCCTCCAAAAGCTTCTCACTGACAAAATCCAGCCCTAACCTTCCCTTCTGCTATAAGGTCAAGAGAGGGGCTGTTTGTTTTGATTCCATAGTGTTCAGCTTCATTTGCCACTCCTTCAGTAATGAAGCAGTCAATTCCAGCTTACAACAGGACTTGGATAACATCCAGGCTTGAGTTGATAGGTGGTGCAACTGTTACATTCCACTTAATGACCATCTCAAACAAAGAAATCCCAGTTATCTCTCCTTGACCTTCAATGGTGCTACCATCATCAAGTCCCCCACCATCAATATCCTGTGAATCATCATTGACCAGAAGCTGAACTGGACCAGCAACATTGGCTACAAAAGCAGGACAGAGGCTGGGCACTATGCAACAAATGGCTCACCACTGACCCTTCCAAGTCTCTCCACTATCTACAAGCCTTGGGTCGTAAGGAGTGTAATATCATATTCACCAGTCACCTGGATGGGTGTGGCTGGAACAACATTCAAGAGCCTTGACACCACTCCAGGACAGAGCAGTTCACTTAATCGGTGATCCTGCCACTGGACTCAGTATTCACCTTTCCATCACCTGTGCACTGTGGCAAAAGTATGTACAATGGATGCAATGCAGTAACTCACCAAGGTTTATCAACAGCATCTTCTTCACTTGTGACCTGTCACCAAGAACGACAAGAGCAGCAATGATGTGAGAACGCCATCACTTCCAAGTTTCCCTCCAAATCACGCACCATCCTGACCGTGGATCACCAATCCTTTATTGCCTCTGGGTCAGAATCCTGGAATTCCCTACTTAAGACCATTGTGGGACCGCTATCATCACAAGGACTGTAGTGGTTCAGGAGAAGGCCCACCACCACCTTTCTCAGGGCAGCTATGGATGGGCAGTAAATGTGGTCTTGCCAGCATATCCCAAGAACAAATAAAAATTGTATTGAGGTTGTCTTAGATAATGTAACTTTTACTACTGCTGACTGAGGCCTCTGTCTGTTTTGTACTTAATGTGGATCTAATACAGCCACTTGATAAACTTTCGTTTTGCTAGGAGAGGGCAAACATTAAAAATGTCCAACTCACTTCTCTACAGCTGGCCACCGACCTAGCTAAACCAAATAAAGGCCAGATGAACGAGTTATTTTCATACCGCTAAGCACATTTTTTTAAAGTCTGAACATTCTGCTGAAGTGGACATTTTATGTTGGACCCAAGATCCCGCTGCCTTTTTTTAGCAGCTAAGGAATCGCAGAAAACGACACACACTGGAGTCGAATGAATAATGAGACAAGGATGCCCGATATCCATCTTGTGACATCAGTATAGCATTCCATCAACAGCAGAAGAAGCCGAATAACATGTTGAGAGTACTGCAAAATTGAAGATTTTAAAACTTTTCAGCCTCATTTTAGTGGTGTCCACTACTTATCATGATTTAAAGTTTAATTTAGTTGGGGATTAACTCAACAAATATCAAGAGAAATATTGTGCAGTTCTGCATTTATAACTCTTGGATGTCAGCATGAGAGTCATTCTTACAGCTCTTAACATAATTTAAGCAGCAGAAAGCGTTGCATTAGCAATGTGAATACACAGGTTCTCTTAATTACTAATGCTCCTGACACAGTCACTCAACTGTGTGACTAATTGGGGAGCGCAGTGGCTACCTTGCACCTGTTCCCTTCTTGTTTATTGCTTATCACACGAGTCACAAATAGCTTTTACTCCCTCTCATTTGTGGCACTCAGACATCATGTGGTAGGGCTGACAGTGTTGTTTGGAGCTCCGGGACCTAGAATCAAATTCAGTCTGGAACGCGGGTAGCAGCTGTTGCAAGTTACACTGGAATGGGAGCTTGAAGCCTCGGTGTAGTTGCTTGCAGGACAGAGTGTTTCCACTTGTGGGGGAAGAGCAAAACTAGAGGCCGCCAATATGATAGTCACCAAGAAATCAAATAGGGAATTCAGAAGGAACTTCTTTACCCAGAGAGTGGTGAGAATGTGGAACTCGCTGACATGAATCAGTCATTCATGAAAGAAAGACTTATGAAATAATACTGAGCGGCCTACGGGTGGCGCTGTCCAGGGAGAGTATAAATACTCGGGCACGGGCCCAGCTTGTGCAGGACATTCTTAACAGGAACTAGTGAAGGACACAACTAGACCTCTATGTTGTAAAACAGTTGATTAAAGCTTCGTTTAACGCTTAGACCAAGTGCCTGGTAGTTTTCTTATATCTCTTGCTACCACAGGGAGCGATTGAAGCGAATAGTATAGATGCATTTAAGGGGAAGCTACATGAGCATATGAGGGAGAAGAGAATCTAGGGTTCTGCTGATAAGAGTTAGATGAGGAAAGATGGGAGGAGGCTCGTGTGGAGCATAAACGCCGGCATGGACTGGTTGGGCCGAATGGCCTGTATCTGTGCCGTATATCTTATGTAATCCTATGTCCTATGTAATTTAGTTCTAACTGGGCTTGATTTCCTGCAATGTCCTGGCAACTGTCAGACAATTCCACTCCTGGTTATTTCATTTTCCTTAGCTGGTAGGTAATATCCTATATTTTGTTCATATTGCATTCCATCAGCGGGCTTTACACATGGTCATGGCTTATTTTATTTTCAGCTGTCTAGCCATCAGAGGAAGTGGTCAAGTAGAGGCTAGGCGATTCTGCACAGGGAGCGGAAGATATCCAGAGAGTGAGTCATTGAGGGCTTCTCATGCACAGCTGCAGGCTCAAGGGGCATTGGCACAGGTCTGGCAGCAAGCTGCCTGCCTGCCTACCCTTTGGGCTGCATAATGGTATATTGAGAGGAGGGGAACTAAAATGGATGCAGAATATAAATACAGGTAAAATAATGAAAAAAATACTGATGTCATTCTGCTCGATGCTGTCAATGCAACATATTAAAAATTCTATTGCCCAAAATGATCATCCTTCACCTAGATCAGCACAGATGTAAAGGGAACATAACACTTTTTTTTAGATACTTAATTGGAAGCGATAATTCTATCCTAAGATCTGTACCTCCAATGGCATGGCAAAAATCTTGGCTGACACTCCAGTTCAGTACTGAGGGAGTGCTGCACTGTCGGAGGTGCCATCTTTCGGAGACATTAAACCGAGGCCCCGTCTGCTCTCTCAGATGGGCGTAAAAGATCCTATGACACTATCAGGGGAATTATCCCCGATACCATATCAAATATTTATCCCTCAATCAACATCACTAAAAAACAGGTTATCTGGTCATTATCACATTGGTATTTATGGGAGATTGCTGTGTGCAAATTGGCTGCCACGATTCCTACATAACAACAGTAAAAGTACTTAATTGGCTGTAAAGCACTTTGGGATGTCCGGTGGTCATGAAATGCGCTATGGAAAGTCTTTTTTCTTTATGATAGTATATTACTGTCGTGATGTTGAAGCTACAGTCAGGTCAGGTGAGGCTCATGTTCAACTCTTCCCATTACCAATACAACACTGAATCATTGCTTTACACACAGAAGGCTGCTTACAAATTAATCAGAGGACTTTGAAGTCACTATTTTTGGGATCTCCGGTCTCTAAGTAAACGTATAACATGAACTAATAAGTCTGTACCTCGTTCATGAAGTTTCTCCTGTTCCATTTTTCTTTTGTCTACAATTGCCAGGGTGCGCTCTGGTGGCCTGTCCAAGTGCCGTTATTTACTTGCCATTTTTGATGGTGAGTTTCAGCAGTATATTCATGGTGGATCCTGTCCACACCCACACACGCTTGCAACTGGGATTCTGGATGGTGATCAGGAATGCGAACAGTGGCCACTTGCTCCCTCCTAATCCAGAAGCACCTCTAACTGAGTTCCGCTAACTGATCCTTAGTCCTCTCTCTCTCTTTCTCCAGTCTCATTTCCAGATGAAGAATCAGAATTTAGAAAACATTCTTGTTTGGCGCAGAAAGTCTCCCAGTTATTGATTATTTCATGCAGAGAAAAATTCCAGAATTTTAAACAGTCTACAGATCAAATACTCAAAGCCATTGCACTGTAAACCTCACTGTGCTCGGCAGCTGAGGTGATTATCTATTTACTGGTGGATTCACACTCCACAAGTTTAACATTGGTGTGAAGCCTAAACTACTTCACATTGATACTTAGGGCTGGATTTTATCATCAACGAGGTCAATCAGGGAAAATAGCGTGGGTTGGCCAGAAGTTGATGGAGGCGGGAGACTGAAACCCGACAAGTGGGAATCCCGCCTCCAAAAGCTCCCCATTGGCAAAATCCAGCCCATGCTTGGACTGTAAATGAGATCTAAAGGTCTGAACTTCCTCTTAAATGATGTGGCATAAGATTGTCTCCTCCGGGGAGGCCTGAATCCAAATTCAGTCTGCATTTACACTATAAGTGTAGCATTGGTGCAAAGCAAAATGGATGCTGCAGTTGTAGTGTAAATGCACCCTGAAATTAACAGCAAGGGGTATGTCCTGCTCCTGAACTGGTGCTTAATGTACAGCACTACCAAGATCAGTGTGGATGTCACTGTGATTTCTCATCAGCTGATTGTAACAGACAAGCCATTCAATGAAGACCTCAATGCCTGCATTGTATGTGATGAGTTTAGTGTGGTAGCTGTATTGTAGGGATACTCTAGGACAAGGCTGATTAACAGTTTATTGTTGAGTTGCCGCCTTAAAATTAGGGTCCTGTAGAATTTAAAAAGAAAACACGTTTGCTGTGACCTGACGAAAGGTTAGTGTCCTGACGAAAGGTTAGTGTCCTGACGAAGGGTCATCAACCTGAAACGTTAACTCTGTTTCTCTCTCCACAGATGCTGCCTGACCTGCTGAGTATTTCCAGCATTTTCTGATTTTATTTGCTGTGACCTCCTTGTTGGTTCACAATTGCAAACCAGTTTCCTTGGAATAGAAAAGAATAGGAGAGAGCTTTCATTTATCCAGTTTTCTATCACATCCTCAGGTGTCCCAAAGTGCTACATATCCAATTAATTGCTTCTGAAGTATAGTGACTGACGTAAGAAAACTACTAGGCACTTGGTCTGAGTATTAAACAATGCTTTAATCAACTGTTTTTCAACATGGAGATCTAGTTGTGTCCTTCACTAGTTCCTGTTAAAGAATGTCCTGAGCAAGCTGGGCCCATGCCCGAGTATTTATACTTTCCCTGGACAGCGCCACCAGCAGGCCGCCCAGTATTATTACATAAGTCATTTTCACATGAATGACAAGATTCATGTCAGTCACTATTGTTATTTTAGGCAAACATGGCAGCCAATCGGTGCACAGCAAGAGCTCACAAACAGAAATTTAGAGGAATGACCAGTTAAATCTGCTTTTAATGTTGCTAGGTGAAGAGAGGAATGTTTGCTACAATGCTGGGAGAATTCCCTACTCTTCAAATAGTGCCATGGGATCTTTCACTTTCACCTGAACTACCTGATGAAGCAGAAGAGGCCTTGGCTTAACATCGCATCTGAAAGATGGTGCCTCCAACAAGCTGCTCTCCCTCAGCATTGCACTGAAGTGCCAGCTGTGATTATGTGCTCAACGCATGTGAGAAACCCAAACCGAAATGTGTATTTCCATGGGAACAACAACCTTTCAAGCATCGAGGTCAGTAGATGCTAAATCAATCCTAGAGACTAGGAATTTGTTTTGTCAGTAAACTCACTTTTTAAATTACGTACGTTTTGTGCTGCAAAATTACATTTGATCTGTAAGAACTTTTTTGAGCTAACTTGTCCTAAGTTATGAGCCTGTGACCTCTTATTCTATATTCTAACAAACAATGATTTAAGAGTTTCATAAGTGACAGCCAGACATGGGAGTCTATCCCACCTCTGCCATCTTTGTGCATCGAAATATAGAACCTGAAGAGAGTTCTTTTAAGATCTGAAGGACAACAATAGTAGAACTGAATTCATAATGTGCTCCTGGGAATGGTAATCCCGCTTAATTGAGGCCATTTAGAAGTTGCATTATTTCTATTGTATGAGCTGCTGATTAAAAAGATATTTTGAACCGTATATTAAATGCTTTAAAGTATGCTTGGATTGTGCTCTATATGAAAATATGTATAATTTACAAGTGGAGCATTTTTTGTTTGCGATGTCTTTATGGTTACTCCAACAAAGAAGCTAATGCAATACGGTATCTATTCTTAATAACTCTTGATAACCATTGCAAGCAGGTGCCTTCCATAAGGCTGGCTTTGATCCCTGGTGTATTCAATGCTGTTGGCTTTTGTGTCTCTGCCTGTAACGTCTTCATTTGGCTGGGCTGGCACGTGCTCACAGAGACAGCTCATCAGCTTGGCCAGATTTATCTCTCATTCACACACAGCTGCCGTTGGAGATAAAATACAGCAGAGTAATTGATGGGCAAACTGCTTTCTGGAAGAAATAATCACCGCGGATCCATTTCCTCTTTCAGCAGACAGAATGTTCGCGAACACTGCAAATGGTAAAAATTGGGGAACTGGAAGGGAATGAACTGTTAGAGAGTTGTCTTCACAGCTTTCAAAATGCACATATTTTGTACCAGATGATGAAAACTGAATTGGGCGGGGGGGGGGCGGGGTACCGAGAATTATCACCTCTTTCCCATTAAAGCATTAGGGAACTGGGTGATGCAATGGACACAGGCCTTTCCCCTCTGGGGCCTGGATTCAAATGTAGTGCAGACACATGGGCTGAAAGTCTTCTCCAGCCTGCTGTCTGGAAGCGTCCTGTGTAAAATGAGTTTGGGCAGTATCAAGTCAGTTCCGAAGGAAAATTTAAAAAAAGCAAAAGAACCATAGATCAGTAAATTAACCACTTCACAAAATGGATTTTAACCCCACCTTAATATGTCTGTATGTTCCAGATAGTTTGTTTTTTAATGTTGAATTTTTATGTGGCGTGCATTTAAAGAACACTTCTCATTTCAATTCATTGATTTTTTTTCTATCTACCCCCTTTTTTAAGTCACCTTATTGGTGGATGGTGTTGAGTTAGTTGCATGCTCCCAGGTCCCTGCCAATGATGCCAAATGAAGAGAAGCGTGTGGTGTCATTGTAGGGTGACTGACTGCCCTCCTGGCGTTTTCTCTCTGCCCAATGGAAGGCCCGGGGCTCTACACAGCCCTTCCCCATGATGGTAACTCACCATTAGAGAAACTGTGGCCCGGATTTTACGGTGCTTCCGACAGCGTACGCTCAACTGTCCGAAGCCTTTAGAATAGCCCCGCAAGTTCCGAGTATCTGCACGCGCTGCGCATGCGCGAATACCCTGAACTTGCGATCTCTCAAGTTTCGTTTGGACAGATCCTTTGCCTCCGCCGTAAATTCACTTTCACTGGCGCAGAGTTGGGCTATTTGCCCAGCGAATGCCCACGAAACCCTTACGCCCGGTAAAAGCAGGCGTAAGGCCATCTTTTACCAGCGTAAGGGTTAAAATAAATGTTAAAATAAAAATTATTAAATGATTTAAACATTCACTTACATTTAAAATTAGTTTAGGTAAATTTTGTCCCATTTAAAAACATTTGCATTTATTTTTCAAAAATGTTAATCTAAATTTTAAATGTTTAATTAAAGGTTATTTTAATTAATTTTGAACATTAGGAACATTTATCTTTATTTAAGTGGTGCGAATTCTTATTTATTTGGGGGTTTCTAATATGCTAATGGGGATTCCATATGTAAATGAGATTCCCATAAGCATCGTAGGAATCCCCCTTTTTGATTGGTTGACTAGGCCCATGTGATCCCAGGGACGTTTGCTAATTGCATGCGCCCCTGGGATCTGTGGGCCTTTACGCCTGCAGGCCCAGGACCAGAACAGTCCGAAGCTCCAGCGACACCAGGTAAATTCGTAGTTTTCTTTCGCTTCGGAGGCATCAGCGGGCGGCAAGCCTCCGACCGCAATTTCCAGGCCAAGGTGTCACAAACCATGTGCTACCACTCCATGGCAGGGCACGTTGACCAGGGCAGTAGAATTGAAATGAAACAAAACTGCAAATGCTGTAAATATGAAATAAAAATAGAAAATGCTGGAAATACGCAGGAGGTTCATCAGCATCTGAAGAGCTAAAAGATTAACTTTCCAGGTGTAGACCATTTGTTGGATGTGGCCGTTTAGTTCTCTTGAAGCAAATTGGACCTAGCTGTGAAGTTCTCTTGAATCTAGGCATTAATCATGTTCCTTTGTGTTTATCTGAAAGAGAGTGAACAAGCAGTATCAGATTTTCTCGAGCTTCTGTATGGATGTGAGATGATTGCATTCCATCCCATTTCCACCACTCTCTTTTATTCCAGCTAGGTACCATCGCAAATCTCTTTCTTCTAAGAGGATGGATGGTCTGGGACACGAATTTATCCGTTTCTGATATCGGTGGTTCACTAGGAGTGTCTGTCAGCAGGAATGATTCAAATGGGATGTGTGGGTAGTTTAGAAAATCTTTGTATTGTTGAGTTTATGCAATATTAGTTAATATAAAACACACTTTGACTAATTAAGGCACACCTTCACCTAAATGTAGTTTAATAAATTGAATAATGCCATAGTGTCATCATAATTTTCCATTGCTAATAAATAAAATTAGAGTTATGATTTTTTTACTCCGCGACAGGCATAGAATCATAGAATCGCTACAGCACGGAAGTAGGCTATTCGGCCCATCGAGCCCATGCCGGCTCTCTGCAAGAACACTTCAGCTAGTCCCACTCCCCCGCCCTTTCCCCGTAGCCCTGCATATTTCTTTCCTTCAGATACTTATCCAACTTTTGAAAGCCGTGATTGAATCTGCCTCCACCACCCTTTCAGGCAGTCCTCTCAGTTGACTCAAGATTAGCCGACTGTGAAGACCATCGCTATAGTTCTGGGTAATGACTTTATTCCCTTTCCAACCAATGTAGAATTTCTAAGAAACAGCAGATGAACTATTACTTCCCTCTGCACCTGTTATCTTCCATTATGTGACTTTAATTAATGGAGGTTACACAAAATATGAATGACTCAAGAGCACCATGTTTGTGGATGAGCTATGAATGTGTGTGTATTTCTGAGACTCATTGTTCCCGGTGAGTTTTTTTTTATGGGGCAAAACCATCCCAGGACTCCCAGATAATTTTAGTATGCAGCAGGCAGCTACAGGCTCGGAGGTGATTATTCAACAGGACACTGTTTTATCACTGGCTGTTGGAATTAGCATTCATCCACAGAATAAATAGACAATAAAAGATATGTGGGAGTGACTGGTGTAATCTAATTGAAGGTTTCAAGTATCATGGGAGCACTGAGATTTATAGTAGGTGGATAACCAGCACCTGAAGGTTGAGATTAGATTACTGCCTTGTTGCAGAGCACACTAAGACATTTGTTATTTTTTCCACTCTACAAGCAGGGTTCGATGTTTCCCACAGATCAATAGAAACTTGTATATCTGTTTATTTTTCTTCTTCTTAGGCAGTCCCTCGGAACCGAGGATGACTTGCTTCCACATTAAAAATGAGTTCTCAGGTGACTGATGAGTCCAATGCGGGACCTACAGTCTCTGTCACAGGTGGGGCAGACGGTGGTTGAAGAGGCGGGTGGGTGGGGTGCTTGGGTTGACGTGCGCTTCTTGCGCTGCCTGCGCTTGGCTTCTGCTTGCTCCCGGCGAAGAGACTCGAGGTGTTCGGCACCTTCCCGGATACTTCTCCTCCACTTTGTGCGGTCTTGGGCCAGGGATTCCCAGGTGTCGGTGGGGGTGTTGCACTTTTTCAAGGAGGCTTTGAGGGTGTCCTTGAAGCGTTTCCTCTGCCCACCATGGGCCTCTCTTGCCGTGTTGGATCTCCAAGTAGAGCACTTGTTTTGGGAATCTCGTATCGGGCATGCGGACGATGTGACCCGTCCATCGGAGCTGTTTGTTTATTATTATCTGATTACAGGATGGCAGCCTTGGCTTAGTGTTGGCACACTTGCCTCTGAGTCAAAAGTTCGTGCCCCGCTCGAGAGACTTGAGCACAAAATCCAGGCTGATACTTCAGTGCAGTACTGAGGGAGTGCTGCACTGCCGGGGGTGCTGTCTTGCAGATGAAATGTTAAACTGAGACCCTGTCTGCCCTCAGGTGGATGTAAAAGATCCCATGGCACTATTTGAAGAAGAGCAGGGAAATTCTCCCGCTGTCTTGGCCAATATTTATCCCTCAACTAACATCACTAACAAAACATTATCCGGACATGTATCTCGTTGCTGCTTCTTCCATTTTATACAGTTTACTGAGTAAGAAGCTACAACAAACAAATACATCAGTTAAATACAGTTACAACAAGCTGCAGATTTGAGTGCTAATTTGGAACATGCACAGTTTCAGTGATAAAATCACTAACGTGTCCCATTCAATAATGCAATTCCATCGACATTGATACAGCTCCCTCAATTGCAAGAACTCCTCTTGAGTTGTTCCCTGAATTATGTCATTAGCACTTAATGTACGGAAAAAATATAAGGGTAACCTTTTGCTGAAAGCAATGTACTTTGTTTTAAAAGTAGTGCTGCTGCTGATTATCCACTGTGGTGGTATAAAGTCTGATCGCTAAATTGAAATGTGGGCAATCGAGATGTAAATTATGCAACTCTGCAGATATTCTTCAAGTGCCCTGAGTTCGCAAGACTGGTTTTGCCACTACTCACCCCAGCAGTTTTCTATACATTGGCACGACAAAGCTGCCACCTTCCTTTCTGCACGTACAGCAGAAGCTGAAAAAATAGCAGAAAATAATATTTGATGGGGAAAATTGGCATTTAGGTGTGCGGGTCACGGGCGTGTTGGTTTATCGGGCGGGAAAGGTGAGAACACTATTTTTTAACAAGTATTGAAGTTTCCTGCACTTTTTCTGCATGACATGTAGTTGTGAGGATGTGATTGAACTGAAATCCACTTTCAGTAGCTTTACTTAAACAGTCAACAGCATCAGCCAACATCCTGAAATAGCGGCGACAGATTCCAGATATATGAGCTCCACATATTATTTTACAAACTATGCAGAGGCTCCATTTTTAGCACAGCTGCACTTTGAAACAGACAGTTGATAAAATGCTGCTGTTAAACTTTACATTAAGGACATCACTTTCAAGTTGTTGTTTTATTTCTGCTCCACATGTGCTTTCTGTTCTTTGTTTGCTGTTGTGCCCAGGACTTTAGCTAAGGGCACCATCAACGTAGGGGCATTTAGGATATTTGAAAGCAGACAGACTGATATGATAGGTGGCACAGCGATGATGCGGAGTCATTGGCCACGTGTGCACTAAACAACATTTATTCAAAAGAAACTCATTTCAATCAATTATACTTCGCAGCTGTATAATGCTAGCTCGCTGAGGGCCCAGATAGTGATTGGATGATTGCCTTTGGTTTAATCTCCTTTTCCCCTTAATCAGACAGCGAGAGCAGCAGTGGGAAACCTAGTCAGCTGGGACAGTTTGGGGAGGAAAATAATCAAAATAATTGCTATGAAAAATGGCATCACACCCATGCAGAGGTAATATGCAATATATTAAGGGGAACAGATAGGGTAGATAGAGAGCAACTATTTCCGCTGGTTGGGGAGTCGAGGACTCGGGAGCATAGTCTAAAAATTAGAGCCAGACCTTTCAGGAGTGAAATTAGGAAACACTTCTACACACAAAGGGTGGTAGAACTCTCTTCTGCAAACTTAATTTTAAATGAGATTTTTGTTAACCAAAGGTATTAAGGGATATGGGGCAAAGACAGCTATATTGAGCTAGGTCTCAGATCAGCCATGATCTCATTGAATGGCGGAACAGGCTCCAGGGCTAAATGGCCTCCTCCTGTTTCAAATCAAATCAAACCAAATCAAATCAAATCAACTTTTATTGTCATTGTTAGTGCACAAGTGCAGTACAACGAAATGTAGGCTTGCGGCTCCCGAGAGTGTACAATTTGGATTAGGACACTTAAACATTCAACATACATTTATACATTTGGCTTGCAGTATATTAGCATAAATATGACCATAATAAAGTGCATTGGCAGATGTGCAGGCTTTAGTGTTTATTTGTGGAGTTCAGTAGGATGACAGCCCTGGGAAAGAAGCTGTTCCTAAATCTGGTCGTACGGGTGCGAATGCATCTGTAGCGTCTTCCAGATGGTAGGAGGGCGAACAGACTGTGGCTGGGGTGGGTAGGGTCTTTGATGATGGACCGTGCCCTCCGTAGGCAGCGTTTCTGGTATATGTGCTCTATGGTCGGTAGCCGGGTGCCGGTAATGCATTGGGCAGTTTTGACTACCCACTGCAGGGCTTTCCGGTCATGGGAGCGACAGCTGCCATACCATACCGTGATACAGTTTGTCAGGATGCTCTCTATAGTGCAGCGGTAGAAGTTAGAGAGGATCAGGGGTGACAGATTACATCCCTTCAGCCTCCTCAAGAAATATAGGCGCTGCTGGGCCTTCTTCACCAGAGAGGAGGTGTTGAGGGACCAGGAGAGGTCTTCCGTGATGTGGACTCCGAGGAACTTAAAGCTGGCCACCCTTTCCACCTCCGCCCCATTGATGTGGATGGGGGTGTGACTTCTGCCTTTGGACTTCCTGAAGTCCATGATTATTTCCTTTGTTTTCTTGGTGTTAAGGGCCAGGTTGTTGTCGGTGCACCACTTCACGAGATGCTGGACCTCCTCCCTGTAGGCTGACTCATCGTTGTTGGTGATCTGGCCTACTACCGTGGTGTCATCTGCAAACTTGATGATGGTGTTGGAACCATTAACAGCCACACAGTCGTGGGTGAAGAGGGAGTAGAGGAGGGGGCTCAGCACACATCCTTGTGGGGCCCCCGTGTTCAGGGTCAGGGGGGGGGGGAGGTGTGGTTACCTAATTTGACAGACTGGGGTCTGTTTGTTAGGAAGTCCAGGGTCCAGTTGCAGAGGGAAGTGTTCAGGCCAAGAGTTTGGAGTTTGGTGGGCAGCTTGTTGGGGACGATAGTGTTGAATGCTGAGCTGTAGTCTATAAACAATATTCTGATGTAGGTCTCCTTACCATCTAGGTGATTCAGTGCCGAGTGTAGAGCAGTTGTGATTGCATCCTTCGTTGATCTGTTTGCACGATAGGCAAACTGGTGTTGGTCAAGGGAGGCAGGAACACTGGCTTTGATGTGGGCTAAGACCAGTCTCTCGAAACGCTTCATTATGATGGGTGTGAGTGCGACAGGTCGATAGTCGTTCAGACACGTCACAGCCGCTTGTTTAGGCACAGGAATGATGGTGGCGGTCTTGATGCATGTAGGGACTACTGCCTGGGCCAATGACAGATTGAAGATGGCGGTGAAGACATCAGCCAGCTGATCAGCACATTCCTTGAGTACCCGTCCAGGGATGCTACCCGGTCCAGCAGCCTTTCGTGTGTTCCTAGGTTCCTCACAGCACTGAACAGACTGGAATATTCTGCCCATGAATCAGAATTCTGCTTGAGCTGAGCACACATTTATCTATGGTGGACTACATAATCTTCACTATAAATAGGCTTTTTACTTACCTTCCACTCTTCTTTCAAAGAAGCCTCAAAGCATTTAGTTACGACCCAAGAACATCCAAGTACCTCAGAGTTGAAACAAGGAGGAGAAGGAGCGAAAATCATGAAGAAATTGGACTCCCAACAACAGCAAGAAAACATCCCAGCAGCAGTGGACCCTCCCGATTGCACGGGGAGCTGACTCGATGATCTTGGTCAAGCAAGGATGAAGGCACTAGTGGTAATACGGGTTCACGGACCAGTAAAACCGAGTACCATCAGATCCTTTATCGGAATCCTGTTGATCGAAAAGTTCATTGACCGGAAAGTCCCCCGCCCCCTTGATCCGCGAGATCTAGTCTGAACTTTAGAGGGAACGGGCCATGATCCTGTTCTCCCTTGCCTAGTCCAGGCGAACGTCTCAGGGACGAGTCAAAGCAGCGAGTGCGTAACAAAGGGTCTGTGGGCCACGTTTCCCCAACTTGTCATCCAGTGTGAGATTGAAGGGTTGGTTACTGTTCCCACACCAGGACAACTGCCCAGAGAATGGCTCCCCTCCTTGTGCAAGCATTTTAAATCCATGGGAAGATGCTGCTCTTGTAGACACTTGGAGGCTTTGTCAGATTGACGTGTAAGTCCAAAAGGACAGAACAAGACATTACGAACATTTTACACAAAGAAAAGGTTTTACAGTTTAACTCCCCCAACCCCAACAATCATACTCTTACCGGTTTCTAGCAAAACAAATGCTGTATGTATAAAACCTAGAGATGAACGCTGAGCAATTGCTATTTAACCTTCTTTCTGGAAAATGAATCAATTCGCAATCCAGTAATGCTTTGGAGATCTAACACTAAATGAAGGGCTGGTCATTTGTGAAATAACTGATGATGAATTCTATGTGGACTTTTCATATTTGCAAGGCAAGCAGGTGGACTGAGGTATAAATCAAATACATTTGGGTTTAGCCTCCAGTTCCTGATTCCTTCAGTTCTTGAAGCCCGATGGAATCATAGAACCATCTTGCCTGTGCCAGCTCTTTGAAAGGGCTCTCCCATTAGTCAGACTCCCCTGCGATTTCCCCATAATCCTGTAAATATTTCCTTTTCAAGTACATATTCAATTCTCTTTGACAGTTACTATTGCTTCCACCACCCTTTAAGGCAGTGCATTCCAGATGCCCCTGGATTATGTTTATTTTGGTATTTAATTCTAATAACATAGTTTTGTTGCTAAATGTGGTTCTAGACCTTGTGGTTGAACCAGGAATGAAATTGGCACAAAAACAGAAAATGCTGGAAATACTCAGCAGGTCAGGCAGCATCTGTGGAGAGAGAAACTGAGTTAACGTTTCAGGTCGATGTCCCTTCGTAAATTTGGCAGGGCCTGCGGGAAACCCAGGTTTCCCGACCTCCCTGGAGCCCCCCCCCCCCCCCACCCGCCTTCTTCCTTAAAATCCAGCACCTAGTGCTTATTAATTGTAATAAAGGATGTCTTGCACAAGGGAGATTTGCAAATAATTCTTGCATCCTTAAAATAATTTTTTCACTGTAATTGGTAGAACTATTATAATTATGTAGGAAATAAGAACGCTGGTTCCAAAAATCAAATTACTTAGCCATGCATTTACAATGCTTTTGTGACAGTGATGTGTACTTGTACGAGGGTGTGGACTCAGTCACAACAGGCTTTCTCTCTGGTTTTATTCATCCACAGTATCCTGACTGTATGCAAAACAATCTGAAGTTTACAGTTGTATATGAGATTTACAGTGTTCAAATTTCTTTATGATCCCTTTAAGTTGCCTGGGCTTAATTACAACTTTAGAATCAGTGTTGGTTGGAGTGCAAATGCACCCTAAGTGTTGGTTTAGAATACATACCTGATGACTACTATAAACAGGCAGTGTCTTATAGATCATTTGAACTAGTTTAGCAGGTCTGTACTTTTATTAGACTGTGGTGGGGAACATTGCTTTATTCAATATTACATATTTTCACTTTCAAAGGATGGACCCTAATCAATAATATAAATCCCTAAGTCTTATAGTTTTCTGAAGTGACTAATATTAATAACTCTGATAATAGGGTGTACAGAAAGTGTTTATGGCTATTCTCAGTAACACAAATGAGGCAGTGCCAGTGTAGAGTCCCAGAAGTGGCTTTTCCCCAGTTTCACTGAAGGCAGAATGCAATTAAAGACAAAGTTAAATGGCCCATACTGGCTGCCACTCCCACCCAGAATGAACATGCTTTAAAAGGGAGAAAACAACTTGAAAATAAAAAAAAACTTCTTGTTCCTCATATAATAACCAGATGCCAAATTGCAGATCATTTAAAATATAATCATTACAATCTAACTAGCACAGTAAGCCTATCATTTTGCCCCTAGATGGGAGATCTGAACTACTTTGAGGGAATAGCAATACTTTAAAAATCCAGCACGGAATATATTAGTCCTCATTCCACTCCCCATGAGGAGAATGAAGAGCCCACCTGTATACCGATATAGTTGCCTGGTTGAACTAAAAGGCATGTAAGACACTGCAATAGCTCCTCACCTGCATAGTAATCAACTGTAAATACTGTAGCAGCATTCAGAGTGGCAAATGAGGAGCAAAAAGGGAAACATTTAAGCTGAGCCGTCTATGACCTCCTGAACTGTTAATCAATCCATTCATTGCAATTTTGCCTCATCACTGGGACAGGCAAACAATGGGCTGCTAAGCAACCTCAATTGAACATGACAGTATTTAGGACCTGGTAATTGACAGCAGCTAATAGGGGCTGTAAAGCAAAGTAACATCATGGTGGCTCCGAGGAGGGCAATTCCAAAAATGGAAGGCTCCACTATGGGCCTGTTTTGGTCCACGAGCTTGGACAAAGATCCAGTATGGACCACAAAGGGGTGAAACTGTTGCCTGTGGAATTTATCCAGGAGTAATTCTTCTGCAGGAAGAAATGAACAATCAAGAGGCGATGGACATTCAGCAGGTAAGTAAAACTCTGGAGTTAAGAACTCAGAAGCTGGTGGGCTGTAGAGAAGGATGTAAGAACCTTATTAAAATGGGGACTCAGCCTGGTGCACCTTACTCTGTGTTCTATTAGCGTGACCTTCACGACATTGAATTTTCAACGTCTTCCATAAGATTTGGAAGTACTTCTAGATTGAAATGTATTTCCCTTTCCTTTAGAGACACTATTGTTCTATGTTTACGTGTCAGTGGTGGTTCTCTGCCATGTTGTATTGTTGCATAAGTTGCTGTAGGCACCAGCTTTGAAAGCAACAAGCTTATCGTGATTACAGAAATGGAGACGCCAACACTGATGTAGGCCCATCAGGGTTAGTCACAGATACAAATTGAGCCTCCTTTATTCCATGCAGTTTGCTAGTTTACTGTACAGCCGTCAACCAGTGGTACTCTCAGCTGGGGAGCAGTTATTTTCAGGGGACATCTACAACTAAAATGCATTAGCTCATGACACACAGAGGCGCATGTGGCAACCAAACACATTTAACATGCACGCAACAAGCACTGCACAAAGAGTTAACATTAATTTCTTTTTAATGTGTACTGAATTTGTCCTTTCGCTGCGCAGAAAATAAGATATCAGATGTCCTAAAGCCAAATAAACAAAGAGGATGACTCTTGTGATGTCATTTGGGCGTATGTGGGAGGCCACTGTGGAATAACAGCCGAGGGAAGTGGTGACCTTTGCTACCCTGGCAGTGTGTGATAGATAGTTTGCTGATCCTGAAGGACTTTGTGGACCAGGTGGCACAACACAATTGTACCCTCTTTGGTGAGCCTGAGCCTCCTTGTGTGCTGATCCTTCACCATGCCCTGATTGCTGACCTTGTCACAGTAGTCTAATTTGCACAATAACCTGCTGTAAGTTATGCACCTCCTATTCCCTCTGCACTCTTGAAACACCCTTCTCTTCCTAATCCACTGCAATATAGCCACTGATAGCTACTGTACCCATGTAGAGGGTACAGTAGACTAGTAATCCAGAGACCTGGACTAATAATCCAGAGATGTGAGTTCCCACCACGGCAGCTGGGGAATTTAAATTCAGTTCATTAAATAAATCTGGAAAAAAAAAGCTAGTACCAGTAATGGTGACCATGAAACTATCGGATTGTTGGAAAAACCCACCTGGTTCACTAATGTCCTTTAGGGAAGGAAACCTGCCGTCCTTACCCGGTCTGGCTTATATGTGACTCCAGACCCACAGCAATGTGGTTGACTCTTAACTGCCCTCTGAATGGCCCAGCAAGCCACTGTATTCAAGAAGGCGGCTCACCACCACCTTCTCGAGGGCAATTAGGGATGGGCAATAAATGCTGGCCAAGTCAGCAACGACCACATCCCGTGAACGGATAATAAAAAAAATGTCCTTGGACAGAAAAACTTCTCTATTATTCAATTCTCTCACTGTTTTGAAATTTCTCCCTTTTGTTATGCTCATTAACTCTGGGTCTGATAATAGGGAATAGAAAACTCACTTCTGCATGAGTTCATCATTAATGAACTTTAACAAGGTCTTGTTACAATTTTTCTTGACATTTTTTATTTAACTTTTTAATCTCAAGTTTCACAGCAGCTCCCTTAAGTAGACCTATAATCTGGAAGCTACACTTTCACTGTAATTTGCCCTTGGTATGACCCGAGGATTTTACATAAAAATGCATGAAAGTTACAACATGGAAACAGGCCATTCAGCCCAACCAGTCCATGCCGTCATTTACCATTCACATGAGCAAATAGTACTAATCACATTCAGAATAAGGGGGCATCCTTTTAAATCGGAAATGAGGAATTTCTTGTCTTCGAGGGTGGTGAATCTTTGAAATTCTCTTCCCCAGGGAGCTGTGGAGGCTGGGTCATTGGAGATAGACAGATTATTGAACAATAAGGGAGTCAAGGGTTATGGGGAGCGGGCAGGGAAGTGGAGTTCAGGCCAAGATCAGATCAGCCATGATCTTATTGAATGGCGGAGCAGGCTCGAGGGGCCAAATGACCGATGACTCCTATGTCTTATGTTCTTATGTATTTACCCACTCTCTTCCCATATCCTTTCAACCCCCTTTCCATCATCATTAACAATCACCATACTCACATTAACATGTTAACTGAATGAAACGTATGCTTGGATCACCACACTGACTTTAGAATGGAAAAGTGAGAGACTCGGATCAGATCTTAAAGGCTAAAACGAGTAATATACTTACAGAATGCTCTCTGAAAGAGTATTTTTGGATATAAAAAGAATGTATTTGAGACTGATTGGAAAAAATTCTGTCCCTGAATGGTAAATTGCGCCTGTTTTTATCTTCCCATATCACTTTTGGTATTGCTGTATTGATTTGAAATGTAATCTGATTTATGTAATGTTATCCACACGCATGGGGCAGAACAGAAGACTTCACCTGACCAGATTAAAGAACTTGGAAGATGCTGCTGAACTGGGATTAGTAAAAAGGCGAATAGTAGTCTTTAGGTCTTCAGGACTTACAGGTTTCAGAAGTTCCTGATAATTTCTAAGCTTGTCAGTTCTATCATAGAAATATTCGAAGACAGGGGAAGTGCAGTCTGGCCATCATCAGCTATTATTCTGTAACTTGAGAGTAATTGTATTGCACTTTACAGTGAGACTGATTCTAATCATCGTCAACTCTCCGTTTCCTGCATTTGCTGGCAAAATGCAGCTAAACAATGATTGGAAATATACTCAGGAACATACCCATTCCTGTCAGCTAAATATGTTAAATTAATGTAGCAGTATTAGAAAACTGAATTGTAACTAAAATATTGTTCAAAAAGTGTAAAAAATCTCAATTTTGCAAAAGGAAATGATGGCAGCTCCAGTTTAAATGTTTTTGATTGTTGATATTTTGCATATTCCCTTTTTTTCAGCATGACCACAAACTTTCAACGCAAGAACTGGTAAAAAAATATGAAACCAACCTTATAAAAGTGAGTACACTTAGCTTCACAACTCAACCTTTAGTCTTCACTGCAAAGCATTTTCATAAAGAAAATCACTACTTCTAAGACCAGCTGATGAGATGTGTATGTTTATTACAGTCCACTCTTGATAATCAAAGGTTTATGCACTAAAAATGTAATTGTCCAATAATTTGAATTAAGCAACATTAAATAATGGAATTTATGGCTAACAAATTGATCAGATATTGAATTAAGCAACTTTGAATTAAGGGTAGGCTATTGATTTTCTGGTTTCCTTCTGTAAAAGCAAAGGATTTATTTTGAGTCGTGTGAAATCTCAATTTTGCAACATTGCAGCCAACAGAATATAAACAGTTAAGGTTCTAGCCAGCATCACAAAACGGTATAGCTGACCTGGACAAAATTGTTCTCTTCAGACCAGTTCATTTAAATTCATATTTCCTTGCATCAGATTTGTACTGAGTTTGGTATTATATAGGAACAGGCACAGGCCATTCAGCCCCTTAAGCCTATTCTGCTATTCACTCGGATCATGGCTGACCTGTTGGCAACCTCCTCAAAAAATTCAACCAAATTTGCCAGACATGACATGACCTACCCTTCACAAATCCTTTGACTCTCTTTGATCAGCTCATATCTGTTCAAGATTCACTGCAGCAACTCGCCAAGGCTTCTTCGACAGCACCTCCCAAACCCGCGACACTCTACCACGTTGAACGACAAGGGCAGAAGGCGCCTGGGAACGCCACCACCTCCAAGTTCCACTCCAAGTCACACACCATCCTGACTTAGAAATATATCGCCGCTCCTTCATTGTTGCCGGGTCAAAATCCTGGAACTCCCTCCCGAACAGCACAATGGGAGCATCTGCACCACATGTACTGCAGCGGTTCAAGACGACGGCTCACCACCACCTTCTCGAGGGCAATTAGGGATGGGTAATAAATGCTGGCATTGTCAGCGACGCCCACATCCCAGAAACGAATATGAAAAAAAAATGCTCAGTCACTGTCTATTGATAGATTCCACTAACTTCCCTACAACTGATGTTAAACTGACAGGTCTATAGTTCCCTGGTTGCTCCCTCCCTTATGTCTTAAGTAATCGAGTGACATTTGCAATTTTCCAATCAAAAGGCAGAATTCCCGAACCAGAAAACTTTGGAAAATTATGACTAAAGCATCTGCAATTTCCGCACCTGTTTTTGGTCATTAGTTAATCTGTTTAAGGTTTTTGAGCAACTAAAACATTCTCTAAACAGCAGGAAGACATGATTTGAGGTTATTTTGAAAAGCAGAGTATGGAGCTAACTGACTTGATGTCCACACTTCAATAAATTATTTGTGCGTCAGTGACCGAGTTAAATATGTCACTGAGGCCATTGCTAAATACAGCAGCTTGCAGCATGAATGTCAATCCAAGGAACAAGCTTTTTAACCCATTGGAAATGTGAGTGAACTGGTATTTTTCACAGAAATCACAGAAACCCCACAGTGCAGATAGAGGCCATTTCGGCCCATCGAGCCTGCACCGACACATATCCCACCCGATCCCCGTAACCCCTACACCAACACATATCCCACCCTATCCCCGTAACCCCACGTATTTAATCCCCCTAACACTAAGGGTCAATTTATCATAGCCAATCAACCTAACTTGCACATCTTTGGACTGTGGGAGGAAACCGGAGCACCCGGAGGAAACCCACGCAAACACGGGGAGAATGTGCAAACTCCACACAGACAGTCGCCCGAGGCCGGATTCGAACCCGGGTCCCTGGCGCTGTGAGGCAACAGTGCTAACCACTATGCCACCGTGCTGCCCTATGTACTTACTGTGGGAATAATAGTATGGAATTTAATGTCCCAGTTATTCAACATGCTCCATGCTCATAAGAACTAGGAGCAGGAGTAGGCCATATGGTCCCTCGAACCTTGACTGCCATTCAATAGGTACATGGCTGATCTTTGACCTCATCTCCACTTTCCCGCCCGATCTCTCTATCCCTTGATTCCCCTGATTCCCCATGAGTCCAAAAATCTATCTCTCTCAGCCTTGAATATACTCAATGATTCAGCATCCACAGCCCTCTGGGGCAGAGAATTCCAAAGATTCACAACCCTCTGAGTGAAGAAATTCCTCCTCATCTCAGTCTTAAATGGCCCACCCCTTATCCTGAGACTATGCCCCCTATAGTTCTAGACTCTCCAGCCAGGGGAAACAGCCTCTCAGCATCTACCCTGTCAATCCCCCTCAATCTTGTATGTTTCAATGAGATCACTCCTCATTCTTCTAAACTCCAGAGAGTATAGGCCCAATCTACTCAATCCCTTCTCATAGGACAACCCTCTTATCCTAGGAATGATGCTGTGCAATCTTTTGAGTAGTGCCTTCACTTTCTTTTCTTGCCATTCTTTCTCTGCCGATTTTTTTCCTCTCTACTCCTCTCCTGAAGGCATCGACTCGTTTCTGAGGTAAGTTTCCCTGGGTGGTGGGTGCTCTCCAGTGTGTGAGCTCTGACAGTGAGCGGCAGCAGGCTATTTGACTGTTCGAATCGTTACTGCCCAGGCTGATCTGACAGCCACAAATGGGTGCATCCAGTGGGGATCTCTGGATTGCGACCAGGAGAGGAAACCCTGGCTGATTTTCCCCATCTCAACTCAGTGGTTTTGAGGCCCATTTCAGCACTCAGTTCACCATCTGATGTCAACTGACTCAGCATAGCCCTGCGATTGAACTGAGGATCTTTCTGGTTTGTATAGCTCAGCAATTCAATGGCTAAACTCACTGGGCTGGATTTTCATGGGGAAGGCGGGTTGGGGTCAGGAGGGGGCTCCGATGTGGACGAGAAACGGACGGCAGGGCCTGATTTGCATCAGAAGCCTCTGTTTCTCACCTGCAGCCAGCCAGATGGAGAGGCGGGCGGGCTGGCTCCAGGCAGGTAGGCCTGCTGCACTAGGCCGCACAGAGGAGGGAGGGAGGGATCCGGTGGGGAGCCGCCTTTGGAGGATGGGGTGGTGGTGGAGAAGGAAAATTGGGGCCTTCGGAGGTTCGGGGGGTGGGGGGGCGAAGGGGACAAGGAAGATCAGGGCCTTCGGAGGATCGGGGGGAAGGAGCTGAAGGAAGAACGGGGCTGACCATCGGAGGATTGTGGCTGGTCTCGGGATGATCGGTGGTGGGGTGGGTGGTGGTGAAGGTAAGAGAGGATCAGGGCTGGCCTCGGGATCATCGGGGGCGGGGGGAAGTGAAGAGAAGATCGGGGCTGGTCAGTGGAGGACCGGGGCTGCCCTCAGGATCATCAGTGGGGGGCAGGTCCGGGAAGGCGATCAGAGGCCTTGTGTGGGGGTCCCCGATCGCGGGGGGTGGGCTAGGCAGGGACCCTGGATCCAGGAGTGTAAAGACACTTACCTTCTGGGTGCAGCAGGCCTCTCCTTCCAGCCTCGTTAAAATATTTAAATTGATGTCCCGCCTACTGGCAGCGGGTTGGCCGCCCGTCCGTCCTGCCTCCGTTAAAACTGGAAGTGGGTGGGTTGGAGGCGGGTTGAGGTCGGGAATCTGACTTTTAACAATTTAACTGCCCTCACGCTCCAAGCCCATTCGTTTCTGACGGTTGAAATCCCCCCCCCCCTCCACTGAGTCATAGAAACAGCAGGAAAACATTCAATTTTGCATATTTATCATCAGCAGCCAATTTTTTAAGCTTGAATTCTAAAGTTTAAAAGAGCTTGCACGGATTAATGATGGAAAAAATGTGGCCAATGAGCAGCATAATGTAGATGAAGCTAAATCCCTATTGGGGGTGAAAGGTTATCGGGGGTAGGTGGGAATGTGGAGTAATCAGACCAACCATGATCTTATTGAATGGCGGAGCAGGCTCGAGGGGCCGAGTGGCCTACTCCTGTTCTTAATTCGCATGTTCGAGTGGGAACTGTAATGGTAGCACCCTGGTTGTACTGCTCTTGGACATGCTATTGATGCTACCCTGCTTGGGTTATGAAGCTAGTGTTTCTTATAGTTGCATCATAATCAATTTTTACAATGCGTGGTTTCCACATATAGAACCTTTCAAGTCCAAACATGTCTTTCTGGCACTGATTGTGCAGAATATTTTTGAAAATTCACATTGAGCTACAGTTCAGGAACTCATGGTCCTTCCACTCCTATCACTGGGCTACATTGTTTAATCATGGCTTCCTGCCAATGTCAATGTTCAGGCTTTAGCACAACGTTCTCATTGATCTTCAATAGGAGAAAATAACAATTGATAGTAGAAGGAAGTTACTGACTAACTGTAAATACTTCTTTAAGGGCCATGTCAGATCTAATCAATTAGCTTATCCCTGGTATAGATCTTTAGATCCTTTTGACTACTGTCACTTGTGGTATCCAGTACTGTATTCCTTTTCTAGCTCTTTAGCGGTTTTGTTACAGGGTCTGACCAGTGAGAGAGCAGCCGAGATCCTGGCTCGAGATGGTCCCAATGTGATCACGCCTCCCAAACACACCCCTGAAGTTGTCAAGTTCTTGAAGCACATGATTGGCGGTTTCTCCCTTCTGCTTTGGGCCGGAGCTGTACTTTGCTGGATTGCTTATGCTATTCAGTCGGCAGAAGGCAACTCCTCGGCCAAAGACAACGTAAGTGATAACAACACACTGAGACTTTCTGTGTAACAACTGGGAAGTGACTGCTTCTGCACTGATTTCACCCGAAAGGTTAACGGCCTCGAAATTTGGCCACCCAACACCTGTATTTTTGGCGCTAAACGGCCTCCTAAGCCTCCAATATGATGGGCAGGAAGCGTACACACATAATGAGCTGAAGGTACGCCGCCCACTATATTGATAAAGGCCAAAAAATAGGCATGCATTGCCCACACCTGAAACAGGTGTTGTTAGGCCCTTTGTACATGCAAATTAAGGGGCTTAATGCCTGCGAGGCCCCCCACTGCAAGATTGGTTTGCCCTGAAGCAGTCAGCTTGCCCCACTCCCGATTGTATCCCTCCCTCTCCTGATCGCTGCCTAACATCCCTATCCCGGTCGTTGCTTCCTTCCCTGTTCCGTTCCTGGTTTCATTACTTACCTGATGGTCGCAGCGGTCCTGAGCATCACTCTCGCTTCACTGGCGAGTTGCCTGTTACTGTCCGCAGCTCACTGGCTCGATGGCAATGAGGCCCAAGGCCGAATATCAGGTGCGCCTCAGACCTCACCAGTCAGCTGCAGGGATCAATTCCTGCACCCCCTACGGGCACAGAAATGGGTGTGCCCAAATCTCTATGCCAACCTGTCTTTTCAGATTCCGGTGGACTTGTTGTACATTTCCAGCATTAATCTGCATTTCAGTTTGCACGATGATTTTATTTTATGAGTTGATGTCGGTGAATACTGTTAGATCCGTGTATCTTGATGTCGTGTGTCCTTCAATAATGAGACAAGAGACTGCAGGGAACAATCAACAGGTGTTTACTGGAAGAGGGTTACTCTAAAACTAACTGTACAGATCCCTACTCAGGGTTTCTATACAGGTGTGGTCACTGCCGGTACTACAGTATACAGGAGCTGTAAAAAGTAGTTCTCCCCTTAAAGGTACATACACTACAATTCCTCCCCTTTTAGATCAACAGTACCATAACATTCATTTAACAATTAAATATCAACAAATTACAATTAACACTTTTAACATGCAACATTAACTGAAAATAGTCTATTTATAAATTCATTCTTTGGGGAGGCTTCCTGATCCCTTCTGGATAGTGCCTTTCCTGAGTGTCTTGCTCTTGGTGCGGAGGCGATTCTGGCCCCCTGTCGTCGGTTGGTTCATCAGCTTTCAATGCTACTGTTTCTGGGGTAGATGCTACCGGTATGTCGGGTTCATCACCAGGTACGTATGGGCGAGACATGGGGTTGACTCGTTCCTGTGATTCTAGGATCTGGTCAACATGGCGTCTCACAATGTTCTCCCCAACATCCACTGTGTACATTAGTGGCCCCTGCCGTGTGCATATCGTTCCTGGTTGCCATTTCTCTGTTTGGTAGTCGCGGGCCAAGACTGGTTGCCCTACATTGAAGCTCCTTGTCGGCTTCTCATTGATGTGCTGGAATTGCTTATTCTCAACATCTCTTCGTACATTTGGTCTGAACAAATCCATACGAGATCTCAACCTTCGGTTAAAGAACATCATGGCCGGGGTCTGGTTGGTGACTGCATGTGTCGCATTTCTGTAGGCTAACAGGAAATTGTCCACCTTATGCTGCAGTGGAATGTCGTCATCGCACATGGCCCTTACTGCTTTCTTAAAGGTTTGTACGAACCTCTCAGCCAATCCATTTGTGGCTGGATGATACGGGGCGGATGTGCAATGCTTTACCCCATTCCTCTTCATAAATCTTCGAAACTCCTCGGACACAAACTGTTGTCCGTTATCAGAGCAAATCTGCTCTGGCAAGCCGTTCCTGGCAAATATGGTCCGTAGGACTGCAATAGTTTTCTCCGTGGTGGTGGAGGACATTTTGATCACCTCAGGCCATTTCGAGTGCGCATCCACGGCTATTAAAAACATTGAGTCCATGAATGGACCAGCAAAATCAATATGCACCCGTTGCCATGGAGATGAGGGCCACTCCCATGGGTGTAGAGGGGCATGTGGTGGTGTATTTTGGACCTTCTGGCATCCTGAGCAGCTCTTTGTCAGGTCCTCGATTTGCTGATCGATCCCCGGCCACCACACATAAGCCCTAGCAAGGCTTTTCATTTTCACCCCTCCCAGATGGCCTTCGTGAAGCTCATTGAGCACTCTCTCCCTTAACTTGGGTGGAATTACCACTTGGGATCCACACATCAAGGTCCCCTGGCATACTGACAGCTGTTCTCTTCTGGATGAGAATGCTGGCAACAGTGAGTCGCCATGTGTTGGCCATCCCTTCACTGTCAAGTCATATACCTGAGACAGTGTCGGGTCATTTCGGGTCTCCTTCTCGATATCAGCGTTAGTTACAGGCAAGCGTTCAATTATAGTCGAATGAAATATTTCGACAGGGTCCACTGCTGGTGCTTCCTCCGCAGTAGGCAGTGGCAGGCGTGATAGCCCATCAGCGTTTCCATGCTGTTTCGTGCCCTTATACTCGATTTCATATTGGTTCGCCCCTAGAAAAAGGGACCATCTTTGTAGCCGTTGCGGAGTCATCACCGTAACGCCCTTCTTTGGATTAAAGATGGAGACAAGTGGTTGGTGGTCAGTCAGCAAGGTGAACTTCTGCCCGTGCAGATAGTGGTTGAACTTTTTCACTCCCCACACTAGGCTGAGGGCCTCCCTGTCAATCTGGGCGTAGTTACGCTCGGCTGAGGTTAGTGATCGTGACGCAAAGGCTATTGGCCTCTCTGAGCCGTCTGAGAATTTGTGCGACAGCACCGCTCCAATGCCATAGGGTGATGCATCACACGCCAACCGAATTGGTAGTGCTGGGTTGAAATGAGCCAACACCTCTTTTGATGTGATCAATTCTTTGCTCTTCTGGAAAGCTCGTTTACATTCGTCATTCCAATTCCATGGTACCCCTGTTTGCAGTAGGGTGTTCAGTGGGTGTAGTACGGTAGACAAATTTGGCAAGAACTTATGGTAGTAGTTCACCAGCCCTAGGAACGACCTCAGTTGTGACACATTTTCCGGAGCTGGAGCCTTGACTACTGCCTCAATCTTTTCAGGGGACTTATGTAACCCCTTTTCATCAATAACGTGGCCACAATACGAGATCTGCTTCTGGAAAAACTCGCATTTGTGGCGATTAGCTCGGAGCCCATATTCCTTCAATCTCGTGAGCACCTGCTCCAGGTTGGCGAGGTGATCACTGTCATTTTCGCCCGTGACCAGGGTGTCATCCAAATAACATTGGGTCCCTGGAATCCCTTGCAGGACTTGATCCATTGCCCTTTGCCAAATAGCCGGAACTGATGCTACCCCGAACACCAGCCGGTTGTATTGGTAGAGACCTTTATGAGTGTTGATCGTGAGGTACTGTTTCGAGGCTTCTTCTACCTCCATTTGCAGGTACGCCTGGGCCAGATCAATCTTAGTGAAGCGTTTCCCTCCAGATAGCGAGGCGAAAATATCTTCAATCCGCGGAAGCGGATATTGTACCGTGTGAAGGACTGGGTTCACTGTCTCCTTAAAGTCCCCACAGATGCGAACCTTCTTTGGTTCCCCAGGCGTATTACTCAATGACCTCTTCATTACAGGAACGATGGGTGTAGCCCACTCGCTCCAGTCCACTTTGGACAGTACTCCTGAACGTTCCAAACCTTCCAGCTCTGCTTCGACGGCTGGGCGGATCGCATAAAAAGCTTTAGAAAGCTTTGGGCTTGCATTTTCCTCTATTTTGATCGTCGTTGTTATGCCTTTTAGTGTTCCGAGTTCCTCCTGGAACACGTCTTGTGCGTCAGTTAGCATTTTTGACAGTCGTCCAGGTGTGACGTCGTCATCCTTTTTGGCATCTACAGTCAGTGCTTGTATGGAATGCCAATCTAGCTGTATCTTCCAGATCCATTCACGTCCTAGTAGTGGTGGGCCTCCCTCTGGCAATACATATAGATCCATTTTTGGTGTTTCCTTGCCGTTATATATAACGTTCACCCTTATTTTTCCTTTGGGGTAGACTTTTTGCCCCGTGTACGTCTTCAAGACGATCTCTGTATCTCTCAAGGGTATATGTGAGAATAGCCGCTTGTAGTCCCTTCGGTTTATGACTGTTAGGGCTGATCCTGTGTCCAATTCCATTTTCACTTGGACTCCGTCTATCTTGAGCGTGACCCAGATAGTTTGGTGATCCTCCGTTTTGATCACATTATGTAGTTTCAGACAACCCAGCTCCTTGCTTCCGGAGTCTGTATCACTTTTCTGTTCGTCTGAACTACTCTCCGTCACCTTATGTACCTTCTTGTACTTCTCCTGTGGAGATTTCTTGCTGCTGGTTTTCTTTTCCGACCTGCAGACTCTTGCTATGTGTCCTACTTTTCCACACTGTCTGCACACTTGGTCCTTGAACCAGCAATCCTTATGGTCGTGTGTTGTTCTGCCGCAGCGATAGCACTTCACTGTTCCATATGACATTTCATTTGTGCCATATTCTTGCGGTCTCCGTTGTATCTCTGGCATGCCCCGTGCTGCTGCTTCGTGTGATACTGCCATGCTGAAAGCCTTGTCCAGCGTAAGATCCTTTTCTGATAGAAGCCGTTTCTGGGTTCCTTCACTTTGAAGCCCACACACAAACTTGTCCCTTAAAGTATCTGCTAGTCCCGTTCCAAACTGGCAGTGTTTCGATAGCTTGCGCAGTTCCGTTAAATACTCAGCATTACTTTCATCTTTATGCTGGTTCCTTTTGTGAAACTTAAATCTTTCTGCTATCAGCAGCGGTGTGGGGTTTAAGTGGTCCTGTAGGATTGACACTATGTTTTCAAAATCCTTTTCTACTGGCTTCTCTGGGGTTACTAGGTTTCGTAGTAAGCCATACGTTTTTGCACCCATTGAATTCAACAATACCAGCGCTTTCTTGTCATCTGGCACTTCATTCGCCTTGCAGTATATTTCAATGTGTTCGACATATGTCGTCCAATCTTTGACTTCATTGTCGAACGCTGTGATACTGCCACTCTTCGGCATTTTTGGGTGTGGTTAGACTGGCTCAAAATGGCGTCTCCCGCGCTCTCCCTTCTCCGCTGCGGCTCAAAATGGCGTCTCCCGTGCTCTCCCTTCTTCTCCGCTGCGGCTCAAAATGGCGTCTCCCGCGCTCTCCCTTCTTAATGGCGTCTCCCGTGCTCTTCCTTCTTCTCCGCTGCGGCTCAAAATGGCGTCTCCCGCGCTCTCCCTTCTTCTCCGCTGCGGCTCAAAATGGCGTCTCCCGCGCTCTCCCTTCTTAATGGTGTCTCCCGCGCTCTCCCTTCTTCTCCGCTGCGGCTCGGCCCTTGAACACCGGCTGCGCTCTGCGCGTTTTCCTGCGCGCCTCTCTCGTTGCCGCTGCTTGGCCCTTGAACACCGGCTGCGCTCTGTGCGCTCTACCCTCTCTCTTCTCCCGTCGACACCGCTCGGTCCTGAACACCGGCTGTGCCCTGTACGCTCTACCCTCTCTCTTCCGTCGACGCTGCTCGGCCTTTTCTGTGCTGTCGGTCGGCTCTAGCCGCCGCTGTCCAGGAAGGGTCTGCGCCGTACCTGTTGCCAGCCCGTTTCACTGGACCACCGTGACTGGAGAACCAAGCCCAGCTCTCAACAGCCTCCCCTGCGATGCTCAAATCTCCACTGGATGGTCGACGCCCATGCTTCTGGACTCGGCCTTCTTCTTTCACTGTTCTCCAGGAGCGAATCCCTGGGAGGTGATGCAGAGTTGCAGGTAGGTTTGAATCGTCTCGTCGCCACTGTTCGATCCGTGTATCTTGATGTCGTGTTTCCTTCAATAATGAGACAAGAGACTGCAGGGAACAATCAACAGGTGTTTACTGGAAGAGGGTTACTCTAAAACTAACTGGACAGATCCCTACTCAGGGTTTCTATACAGGTGTGGTCACTGCCGGTACTACAGTATACAGGAGCTGTAAAAAGTAGTTCTCCCCTTAAAGGTACATACACTGCAAATACTATCATCCATACAATGTTACAAAGTATCGATCTTTTAATTAAAAATGCAACATTCAGTCGTTAGCGTGACAACAACCAGACCTTTTTGCCTTTACTGAGAGGTGCTGCATTATCACAGTTGGAAAGCATTGATGACTGAGGGTCTGCATCAAGACCCTGACACTTTGTGCACCCGTACACTTGAGGTTACAGGGAACTGATCTACGGTCCAAGGAAGCTGAATACAGTTGGAGCATTGAATCATGGCAGAAGGAAGTGAATTTGTAGCTGAGATCTGAGTCATAGAAACATAGAAAAATAGGAGCAGGAGCAGGCCATTCGGCCCTTCGAGCCTACTCCGCCATTCAATATGATCATGGCTGATCCTTTATCTCAATACCATATTCCCGCTCTCTCCCCATGCCCCTTGATGCCTTTTGTGTCTAGAAATCTATCTATCTCCTTCTTAAATATATTCAGTGACTTGGCCTCCACAGCCCTTCTGTGGTCGAGAATTCCACAGGTTCACCACCCTCTGAGTGAAGAAATTTCTCCTCATCTCAATCCTAAATGTCCTACCCCGTATCCTGAGACTGTGACCCTTCGTTCTAGACCCCCCAGCCAGGGGAAACATCCTCCCTGCATCCAGTCTGTCTAACCCTGTCAGAATTTTATACGTTTCAATGAGATCCCCTCTCATCTAAACTCTAGTGAATACAGGCCTAGTCGACCCAATCTCTCCTCATACGACAGTCCTGCCATCCCAGGAATCAGTCGCTGCACTCCCTCTATGGCAAGTATATCCTTTCTTAGGTAAGGAGACCAAAACAGCACATAGTACTCCAGGTGTGGTCTCACCAAGGCCCTGTATATCTGTAGTAAGACATCCTTGCTCCTGTACTCAAATCCTCTTGCAATGAAGGCCAACATACCATTTACCTTCCTAACTGCTTGCTGCACCTGCATGTTTGCTTTCAGTGACTGGTGTACAAGGACACCCAGGTCCCTTTGTACATCAACATTTCCCAATCTATCGCCATTTAAATAATACTCTGCCTTTCTGTCGGAGGAAGTTCCTGAAATATTAAAACGCGTTTGAATAGAGGACAAGTAGCTGAGTGGATCAAGATGGGGCAGGGGGGGGAATGGAAACATCAAAGCATTCAGACTTAAAATAAAAATCACAACTTGATATAATTAAAGTAGTTTCTAATATATTTAGCGGTGAAAGAATGAGTAAAATCAAGCTTTTAGTTTCATGAAACTGGAATCCTGTTTGGTAACGGTTTTGTCTCCTCAGTTGTATTTAGGTGTTGTACTTGCTGGAGTTGTCATGCTCACCGGCTGCTTTGCCTACTACCAAGAAGCGAAGAGCACCAATATCATGGCAAGCTTCCAGAAGATGGTTCCCCAGGTGTGCGATATCATTTATTATTGATGGTGTCTGTGGCCGTTTGAGAACAAGAGCCTAGAAATTAAAAGCTGGTCACAGTACAAGTGACCAGGAAGCTTTTGGACTGTCGTTCAACCCCCCCCCCAGCTGGTTCACTAATGCCCTTTTTAGGGAAGGAAACCTGCCCTCCTTTTCCTGGTCTGGGCCTATATGTGACTCCAGTCCCACAACATCGTGGTTGACTCTTAATTGTTCTCTCAAGCGGCTGAGCAAGCTTCTCCGTTGTCTCAAAACTGCTACCAGATGTTCAAGGAGAAGGTCGTCCACCATCTTCTCAGGACAACCACGGATGGGCAATAAATGGACTTGCCAGCAGTGCCCACGTTCCAAGAGAATGAATGACAACTTTTTAAAAAAGGACTGTATGTGACTTGGAGGGGAACTTCGATACCTATCTCGGTCCTGTTTAGTCAGCCAACATTTTTAACACAATGCATTTTAAATCTGCACCAAAATGAAAAACAGTTAGTTAGGACAATAAATTCTTGTTGAATTAACTTAGTTACAGTGTTGAATGTTCTATTCCAGCAAGCCCTTGTTATTAGAGATGGTGAGAAGCAACTGATTACAGCAGATAAGCTGGTTGTTGGTGACATTGTGGAGATTAAAGGTGGTGACCGAATTCCAGCAGACCTCCGACTCCTTTCTGCCCAGGGTTGCAAGGTAGAACATCTCTTATTTCAGATTAACAGGTAGTCTGGCACTAGGTTGCTGCAGCAATTTTAGAAATTCTACTTTTAAAGGGAGGACAGTACTATCTTTGAAAATAATCTATTTTAATATGGACACCTACATTTCAGATGGCAAAAAAACACTTTTTTTGCTGACTTTTGCTACCTTTAACCTATAGCGGTCTGCATTTTCAGTTGATTTTCTTTGCTCTTCAGGTTCCTCAGTGCGATCAATCATTACCTGATTGAGAAGATAAGCAGCCAATCTTCTCCGAGCCAGTTATCATCAGCTATCAGACACTGTACAAGAGCAGCTCAGGCAGTCAGTCTTATTGTTCCCTCTCTCCCCATGTGGAAGTCTAAACTTCAAGACACAATTTTTTTTAATCACTGTTCTATATCATTTTTAAGAGTTGCACTGATATTTTATAGACTCACACAGCCCAGAAGGTGGTAATTCAGCCCATCGTGCCTGTGCCGGCTCTTTGAAAGAGCTCTCCGATTGGTCCCACTCCCTTGCTCATTCCCCCCATCGCCCCTGCAGATTTTTTCCTATTTAAGTAGAGATCCAATTCCCTTTTGAAAGTTACTATTGAATCTGCTTCCAACACCCTTTCAGGCAAAGCATTCCAGGGCAATTTTATTTAAAATAATATTTAAAATTGATGTGAAATAATTCAGATTGTTTTACTGGTAAATACAAATTTTAATGTAATTCTGTGGATATAATTGATTTGTTGCTTTTTGGAAGGTGGATAACTCCAGCCTGACTGGCGAGTCTGAAGCACAATGTCGTTCCACTGAATATACACACGAGAACCCACTTGAAACAAAGAACATTGGGTTCTACTCCACCACCTGTATTGAAGGTAGGCAACAGCTAGAAATAAACATGCTTTCATGTCTCTTTCCTTGGCACATTTTTTACAACCTTTCGTCCCCTGTGCAACTGAAATCCCTCATCACACTGGGGTATGATTCCACTGGCATTAACATTACTTTTCCCAAGTGACCATTCTCCATGCAAATAGAAAATACTGCAGATGCTGGAAATCTGAAATCAAAACAGAAAATGCTGGAGATACTCAGCAGGTCAGGCAGCATCTGTGAAGAGAGAAACAGAGTTAACGTTTCAGGTCGATGACCTTTTGTCAGAACTGGAAAAAAGCAGGAAATGGAACAGATTTTTAAGCAAGTGCAGGGGCTGGGAAAGGGGGAGGGGAGGAAAGAACAAAAGGGAAGATCTGTGATAGGATAGAAGGCAGGAGAAGTTAAGAGGCATTAAGAGATATTCAAGGCAAGAGGAGATGGTAATGGGACAGGTTAAGAAACAAAGGATGGCTCTAGATGAAGTGTAAATTGCGCTGGCAGAATGAAAGACAGCTGCCATGTGGGAGAGAAGAACAGAAGGCACAGACAAAAAGTGTGGATAAAAAATATATATATGATCGGGGCCAGGTTATGATCTGAAATTGTTGAACTCTATGTTGAGTCCAGAAGGCTGTAAAGTGCTCAATCGAAAGATGAGGTGCTGTTCCTCGAGCTTATGCTGAGCTTCCATGGAACAATGCAAGAGGCCGAGGACGGTGAGGTCTGAGTGGGAGTGGAGCGGAGAATTAAAGTGACAGGCGACCGGAAGCTCGGGGTCACCCTTCTGGACTGAACGGAGGTGTTCCGCAAAGCGGCCACTCAATCTGCATTTGGTCTCCCCAGTGTAGAGGATACAGTATACTAAATTGCAAGAAGTACAAGTAAATCGCTGTTTCACCTGGAAGGAGTGTTTGGGGACCTGGACGGTGGGAAGGGAGGAGGTATAAGGGCATGTGTTGCATCTCCTGCGCTTGCACGGGAAGGTGCCGGGCGAAGGGGAAGGAGTGTTGGGGGTGATAGAGGAGTGGATTAGGGTGTTGCAGAGGGAGCGGTCCCTACGGAATGCTGAAAGGGGAGGTGAGGGGAAGATGGGTTTGGTGGTGGGATCACGCTGGAGGTGGCGGAAAAAGCGGAGGATGATCCGTTAAATGTGGAGGCTGGTGGGGTGAAAGGTGAGGACAAGGGGAACCCTATCGTGGGTCCAGGGGGGAGGGGCAGGGGGGAGGGCAGAAGTGTGGGAGATAGAACGGACACGGTCAAGGGCAGTGTCAGCCAAGCAGAGGGCTATTCTTCATGTGTGCACTTACAGAGTGAATGAAGGTTGGCTGTTCATGGTAAAGGAACCTCACAGCTGAGACTGATCAAAATGACAGTGGCCTGGATTTTCCGGGGCCTATGACCGTGTACACACACGTACGTGGTCGTAAGTGCCCGCACAATCCGGGTTTCCACGTGCGATGCGCATGCGCGAAGACCCGGAACTTGTGATCTGTCAAGTTTCAGCTTAACAGATCGTACGAATCCCCGGAATGGACATTCGCTGGCGGAGAGTTGCCCAGCGAATGCCCATGAAACTCTTACGCCCGGTAAAAGCAGGTGCGTACAACAATAACAATAACAACAACTTGTATTTATATAGCGCCTTTAACATAGTAAAACGTCCCAAGGCGCTGCACAGGAGTATTTGAAGACAAAAAATTTGACACCGAGCCACATGAGGATAAATTAGGACAGGTGACCAAAAGCTTGGTCAAAGAGGTAGGTTTTAAGGAGCGTCTTAAAGGAGGAAAGCGAGGTAGTGAGGCGGGCAGGTTTAGGCAGGGAATTCCAGAGCATAGGGCCGAGGCAACAGAAGGCACGGCCACCAAAGGTTGAGCGATTATAATCGGGGATGCTCAAGAGGGCAGAATTAGAGAAGCGCAGATATCTCGGGGGGTTGTAGGGCTGAAGGAGATTACAGAGATAGGAAGGGGCGAGGCCATGGAGGGATTAAGGGCTTAAATAAATATTAAAATACATTAAAAAAAAATTATGTAAACATTCAAAAACCTTTAAAATTAGTTTAGGTTATCACTGGCCCCTTTAAAAATGTTTAAATTTATTTATCAAAAAATTAAATTTTTGTTTTAAATGTTTAATTCAATTGTTTTTTAATTCATTTGGAACATGTGATGATTTATTTTTATTTGATTGGGGTGAAAGTGTGTTTTTTAGGGGATTCCTATTATGCTTATGGGGATTCCGTATGGAATGGAAGCCCTAGAAGCATAATGGGGATCCCCCTTTGTGATTGGTTGGCCGGGCCCACGTGATCCCAGGGACGCTTGCAAGTCGCGTGGGCCTTTATGCAGGCGTACGCCCGCAGGCCTAGGAGCGCGAGTCTTCGAAGATACAGAGGCACCAGGCAGGTGCGTACTTTTCTTGCGATTCGGAGGCATTCGCTTCCAACTGCAATTTCCCGTCCATCATTGTTGGTGGTGTTGCACTGCATAGTTGCTTTAAGTGTATATGTTGTAAAGATATATTCGCAATTTAGTTTATGCTGAGTGGTTAAACATTTATAATTAATTTTTGCCGAGTTCGTGGTTTAGTAGGAAATGGTAACTGTTGTGTTGATTGGGTTTTTGGAAGGTTTGGGCTTCAGGTTTCCTAAAATGAGGTATTTCCTGCCCAAAGGTGAATTCTGATAACGCAAGCTGTGTAAGACCTTCGCTGGAGTAGATCCCCCTCTTTATAATGTGAAACACATCCTCATACGATTCCTAGGTAATAAGGAGACATGCTCAGCATTGGCGATGCAAGTCATTTTGGGTTTTAGCCAGATTCTTACCCCCAAATTATCTAGCTGTTCCCCTTAAGCAAAGCTAATCATTAGAAACTCTTTGGCTCCGATATTAATGGGGATGGGCGGAGGCAAAAACCAGCTGAGGAACCTGGTAAAGTCGGGGACATGGAGGTCCTGCAGATCTTGAAGTCAGGGACTCATTAACATATTGTAGGGCTGCCTCCTGCCCGACAGCCGGCCAAATTGACAGCCTGGCCAGCGGGTGGGTGGGAACACTGGCGGCAGGAGGCCAAAGCCGGGGGCCCTTAAGGACGGTCCCCGGCACTGGGAAGGGAGTATCCACTCCAAGCGGCGATTGAGAGTGCTGGGTGAGTGTGGGAGTGGGGGGCTGGAGATTGGGGCTGGGGGAGGCCAAAGGCTTCGTTGAGGGGGAGCACTCCTGCTGCCCTGGCCCACAAGGAGTGGTGAACGAGCCATTTACCATGGGGATCCGGCAGCTCCCACCTCGGATCAGCTCCTGGCAATGCCACAGGTCGGGCCTTCCCGTCATTTACTATTACATTTAAGTCGTAGCGCCGATGATGTCATCAGGCTGTGACTTTACTTTGTTAATTAGGCCCCAGCCTGCCTTTTATAGGAGCTCTGTCCACGGCCTAATTTCTGCACTTTAATATTTAAAGGGGCGGGAATGGGGTCGGGTTATGGTCGGGTTGCCTGATCCTGATATTTTACCCCCCCCCCCACAAGCAACCCTCTCTCACCTAACATGGGGGGAATAAAATTGAGGCCAAATTGCAACCAAAAATATCTTCCCACAAATGCACCTGCTAGTAAAAAAATTTATTTTTATTTCCAAAGGCACTGCCACCGGCATGGTGATCAGCACAGGAGATCAAACTGTCATTGGAGGAATTGCATCTCTTGCCTCAGGCGTACAAAATGAGAAGACTCCCATCGCTATTGAGATCGAACACTTTGTCCGGATTGTCACCGGATTAGCTGTGACTGTCGGAGTGATTTTTTTCATCATTGCGCTGTCTATGGGGTACAAATTACTAGATTCCATCATCTTCCTGATTGGCATCATTGTTGCTAACGTGCCTGAAGGCCTCCTGGCCACCCTCACTGTAAGTTCACCTCATCCGCACAAGGCCTCGCTCTTTGTCTCCCTTGGTCCTTTTGGAACTTTATTATCTACTACACTTGATGCTTTGGGGAGGGGGGAATAAAACCTTGAGGCGCGGCGGGGTGGGGGGGGGGAATTTTGACTTTGGCCCAAAATGGATGATTGGAAAATTGTCCGGCTTCGACACGGAGCCAGCTGGGGGAGGGGAGGAGAGTGGATCCTGGGTGGGCGCTGAGATAGGGCCGATAGTGGGACAAAATATTTTCGTGGGAGAAGTGATGCCTCTGGCTCCACAAAAATCTTTAATAAAAAAAAAGCAAAACCAAAACTTAGCTGAGTGGTCACCAGTGGTCCCTTGAAAGACTGTTGGTTAGGCCGCTCAGTGCCCTGTACAACATGGGACGAGCACACACGGAGCACGCTCCGCCATTTGCACATTAAAATTGCTGCTGGGGTCCTACAGCTGGCGCAGGACTCTGATTTGCATATTTAAATAGCCGCCCTCCCCCCCCCGTCTTTTTTTGGGCGCCCATTTAAAGGCCTGCCTGAAAATTGAATCAGCCCAGCAGATTTTCCTTTGCCAGCCGCCTGTTTTTCAGGTGAGTTACGGGCAGTCAGCAGTTCGGAATCACCCCCTCCCTCCCATCGGTGCGCTAACTAAATCAAATTAAGTGATTATTCTGAATTTATTAATAATAGAAAAGCCTCTGCTAGCTGGTAATAATCCCTGCATCCTGCCACGTGCTCACCGACTCGCCCAGTGTTGTAACAAAACGTTTCCTCCACATTCACATTTCCGTTATTTGTTTGTGGCTCAGTGATTTACAGTTTCCTTGGCAAACGCAACAGAAGTTTTTGCCCGAGGCAGACAGATTTAAGTAACGGGCAGGTATCACATTCCAGACCTAGAGTCTTCTGATTAGGAAGCATGCACTTCGTTTGCCTACAAACTGCAATATAAGGGCCGTGAATCTATCCCAGTGGCTACGTCGCTGGGTCAAAATCCTGGAACTCCCTCCCTAACAGCACTGTGGGAGTGCCTTCACCACACGGACTGCAGCGGTTGAAGACGACGGCTCACCACCACCTTCTTGAGGGCAATTAGGAGTGGGCAATAAACGCTGGCCTTGCCAGCGACGCCCACATCGTATAAACGAATAAAAATAAATAAATACCCTCCAGCACTGACCCCACCAGAGTGGCCTAGGCTCCTTCGACCTTGGCCACAGCTACGGCCTTGATAAAGAGGCCATCCTTAGGTAGTTATCATTTGCGCCTCAATGTAGTGTGGGTTAATATTAGCTTCAGTAGGTCCCCTAAGAGGGGTTAGTTTGCCAGGATATTTGATGGTGTTGGAGCATTAGGTGAAGAGCCTCATCCATATCTAACCTTTTCAGAATTGGTACATTTTGCAATTTTTGAAATGCTGGGCTCTGAAATGTAATTGTGGAATACAATGAGCGGAATCTTACCTTCCAGGCCGAGTTCAAGACGGGACTGCTGGTTTTCAGGTTCCAATCCTGCCCCCAGCGACGTCTGACGAACAGACGCTATTTCACCCTGATTGGCCTTATTAAGCCCGCCCTGCGGGCTTGCCAGCCAATTAAGGGAAAGCCGATGTCAGTTGATGACGCTTCATCTGCCGGTTTTCTTAAAGGCATATGCACCACATTTGTTTGACAGATGATTTGACAGCATTGAGCTGCTGTCAAACACTGACAATGACTGTCCAAAGGTGAGCCCTTGCACCCAGACTCTCCAATTATGCTCTCCTTAGGATAAAACAGATGGCAGCTGCAGCTGAGATTGCAGAAGCCATCTGTCACTTCTCCCGATGAGATGAGGCTACACAAACACTTCACAGCTTGTCACCTGCAGAAACATCTAACCACATGAAAAATTACTTTCACAACATTTCCATACCTCTGATACTAACCAGTGTCCCATTGCATCCTTCACACCCCTTCTGCAGCTGTCATCCAAACAGCAACATAACAACAGACCCACAGCACGCCTCACTTACCCTGGCGTGGTTCTCCGATGTCTGGAAGCCTGTAGCAGCAGTTGAAAAATTGGAAAAAGCCTCTTAACTGCCTGTTAACTACCTGTTAACAGGCAGTTAAGTGGCTATAATCCTCTTCCCGCCGTTAGGAGTCGGGTCCCTGCGCAAATTGGGGACCCGACTCCTGGGAAGATTGGTTGGAGACGGGTTTGGGACCCGCGCCCATTTTGGGAGATTTTCCCAGCAGACCCGTCTCCTCAGGGCTGGTAAAATCCAGCCCAATGTGTTCATCTTAAATTCTTACTGGTGCTAAAAGAGCATAGTTAGGAATTTCAGATGAATGCATTAATTATCCCCAGCTGTGATTTCTGGGTTCCTGTTTTCTTTTCATCAATGTGGTAATGCTCTCGCAATAAATGTAATATTCTTGTTCTTCAGTTGTTACATTTCGTCCAATTAGAATCAAGTGTTACTTGGAGTTATTTAATGACATGGTTTCAAATCTCTATCACACATTGATAGGACCTTGGCTTGCGAACAAAAATATACGTTCACCTTTGTCCTTTTATTCACAGGTTAGCCTCACCCTGACGGCCAAAAGAATGGCCAGGAAGAACTGCCTGGTAAAGAACTTGGAAGCTGTTGAGACACTGGGCTCCACATCTGTTATCTGCTCTGATAAAACAGGGACACTTACCCAGAATCGAATGACTGTAGCACACCTGTGGTTCGACAATCAAAACTACAAAGCAGATACCAGTGAGGAACAGTCAGGTACCGGAAGCATGTGATTGAGCCTGTGTCTATGTTGTCCTAATGACACCGATTCTGATCCAACATCCAAACTGACGCTTTTTAGGTCGGAGAAGATTTGCAGTTGTTGGCCCGGAATTTGCGGTGGGTAATAACAGTGAATGTTGTGGGATTTCTCTCTGCCCCAAAGCAGACAGAGACGAGCGTGTACTGGTTCCAAGCGATCTTTATTCAAGCACGTGCAGGAAGAGACCCTCTCAGTCTGAGCTAAGACGGGAGTCTAATTTTTACATTAGAGCGGTTGGCTTATATACAATCTTACATCTTGTTTCCTTCAAATCTTCGGGACTTGGCCAATTAATTGTCCAAGTCACGTACATTTAATCACATCTCCACATAACACATCTTGTTTATCGCATTTGCCCTGTTTCCACATGTGCCATTGTTCTACTCTTTAGCTCTTATCCAATTTTGTACACTTAACCACATCTTCGCAAATCACATTGGCAGCCCATTGTTCAATGTATGGCCTCTTTGCCTTCTTTTACTCCCCTAATCATCGAGTAATATGCTTTTTCCAACTGTCTTTGTTCTGCCAGACCTCCTTTATTACATCAGTCAGCTAGTCAGTTAAGCTGCTAATCTAACTTTTAACCCCTTCAGTGAACGAACAGCGTTTGCTGTTATTGCCCCTTTGAAACTGACCGCAACTTCAGGATGTAGCGCATGCACATCCTAACGCGGAAATCCTGAAGTTGCGGTCTGTCATTCACTGCTCCACACTGGTTGCGCTGTGGCCCACCACAGCCGGCGATCTGTGTAATCAGTCAAATCAGGGAAACTGACGAAAACTTCGGCTCTTCCGCGGTAATATCGCTGTGAAACACCCAGTTAAAAGTTAGACCATTTTGGATTAGGTGTAACTGGAATTGTAAACGCGTATTGACTGCTATACAAACGTTATGGTCCGGAAAAACGAATTAAAATTTTGTGGAGTGTCAAATGCCTCAATTTTATTAAAAAATTAACATTTTGAAGAAACTTTAAGAATATTAAAAAAAAATGTTTTAATAAGTTTGTTCATCTTTATTTCAGATTGACCTTTTCCCCATGTGAGAGCCCTGATCTTTGTTTTGCTCTCTATTACATATTTAAAAAGTTAGAATCAAAGGAGCTTACTCACTTCCTGGTTCTCGGTCTGTGAAATCTGCATTGCGATTGGCTGCTTGTTGACGTCACAGCAGCTCGTGTTAGGGATTCCCCGTTAACTTACACTGATTTCACTTGCACGTCGGGAAAAGCTGAACCTCTCGCCACAGAGATCGCGAGATCCTTGTGGGGAAGCTTATTCAGGGCCAGCGGTGAATGCCTTTGCTTCGCCACTGACTGCACATTACAGGCCGTTATGTATTTTAGATTTACCATTCTTTTGAGTAAATAGCTGCCAAACAATGGGCCAAAGAGTATCAAACAGCCATTTTGATCTCTGTGTTGTCACTTTTTACTGGGGCAATTGTTTGAATTCTGAATAATTTCAAACATCAAGAGGATTTAATTTTCTCTGAGCAATACTTTTAGCGTACTGGGTAAGATGTTTGTGTTGTGTTCCTGTCTGCACTATCTTATGCAGTCATTAACTCACTTATGTTAAATAGCCTAACAACTATTAAAGTAGCACAGACAAGGAGTTTAGTGCAAATGTGTTTATCAGTGTCACTAAAATTAACCGCCCACTCCCCCCAGAGTTTATTCTGTGGAATAACATTTCATTTATTACATCACAAGCAGTCTTTTCCTGCTCTTGCTGGTCGTTCTCAGCCCATTGCATTGTAAGTGGACCACTGACTCCAATATCCACTGCAGTGTAAATACTCTGCATTGTAGCTCAGATTTGTAGCCAATTCACTGTCAGTGCAGCCAAAGCAGCCTGCTGCCTCTGCTACAATATGGTGTGAAATGAGGCACAGACTCACATGTGTGATGTGGGAGCCTTGGAAAATGGTGCGAGTTCTATTTCAGCGCCAGCGTTGATCAGCTCAACTTGGCTAACTCACGGCTTCAGTGCCTATCGTGATGACCAGTCGCCCACTCCCAACAGTAATTTATCTGTGTGTGATAACACGAGGTTAAATGTGCCCTGCTCTGTACTCCCGAACTTACTGATGCTTAAGCCACAAATTGAAGATCCGTTCATTGTAAAACCACCAGCAATTGCCAGGCTTGTATATATCTTTAAAAACAACACTCGTGATACCATGGCGAATGCGTTCCCAGCAGCTGGTGTGCAGTTTTTGTTTGACTCCCCATTTGTATTCTCCAATACAAAGGAGTTACAACAACAACTTGCATTTATATAACGCCTTTAACGTAGTAAGCCATCCCACAGCGTTTCGCAGCAGCGGAATCAGACAACAAGTGACACCGAGTCAAAGAAGGAGACGTTAGGGCAGGTGACCAAGCGCTTGGTCAACGAGGTAGGTTTTAAGCAGCGTCTTAAAGGAGGAGAGAGAGGTGCAGAGCTGACGAGGTTTGGGGAAGGAATTCCAGAACTTAGGTGCTAGACAGCTGAAGGCACAGTCACCAGTGGTGGGGTGAAGGAAGTGGGGATGCACAAGAGGCCAGAGTTGGAGGAATGCCGAGTTCTCGGAGGGTTGCAAGGCTAGAGGAGGTTACACAGATAGGGGCAGGTAAGGCCTTGGAGGGATTTGAAGACAAAGACAAGAATTTTAAAATTGAGGTGTTGGTGGGTGGACTGAGAGCCAATGTAGGTCAGTGACGGGTGACCGGGACTTGGTGGGAGTTAGGATATGGGCAGCATTTTGGACGAGCTCAAGTTTATAGAGACTAGAAGGTGGGAGGTTGGCCAAAAGAGCATTGGAATTGTCAAATCTAGAGTTAACAAAGACACGAACGAGGGTTTCAGCAGCAGATGGACTCAGGCAAGGATGGAGACGGTGATGCTGCAGAGATGGATGTAGGCAGCCTTGGAGAGGATATGGGGTCATCAGCTGAGCTCCCGATCGAATAGGATGATGAGGTTGGGAACAGTCTCGATTAGCCTGAGACAATGGCCAGGGAGAGGGATGGAGTCGGTGGCTAGGGAACGGAGTTTGTGGTGGGGGCTGAAGACAATGGCTTTGATATTCCCAATGTTTAATTGGAGGAAATTTTGACTCATCCAAGATTGGATGTCTGATGAGCAGCGTGACAACACTGAGGTCGTGGAGGGGTCGAGAGAGGTAGTGGTGAGATAGAGCTGGGACATTGTCAGCGTGTATGTGGAACCTGACCTTGTGTCTTCGGATGATGTCACCGACTCCATTGTGTTAGCTGTGGCTCAGTGGGTAGCACTCTCGCCACTGAGTCAGAAAGTTGTGGGTTCAAGTCCCACTCCAGAGACTTGAGCACAAAAATCTAGGCTGACACTCCAGTGAAGTACTGAGGGAGTGCTGCACTGTTGGAGGTGGTGTCTTTCGGATGAGACGTTAAACTGAGATCCCCTCTGCTCTCCCAAGTGGACATAAAAAATCCCATGACACTATTTCGAAGAGGAGCAGGGGAGTTATCCCCAGTGTCCTGGCCAATTTATCCCTTGATCAACATCACTAAAACAGATTACCTGGTCATTATCACATTGCTGTTGGTGGGAGCTTGCTGTGTGCAAATTGGCTGCCGTGTTTCCTACATTACAACAGTGACTACACTTCAAAAAGTATTTCATTGGCTGTAAAGCAATTTGGGACGTCCTGAGGTCGTGAAAGGTGCTACATAAATGCAAGTCTTTCTTTTTTTAAATACTCGGAAAAACTGAGGCTGACTGAATACAGTCATACTAGCAGCTGCTATTTTTCTTGGTCACTGTTTTCTTTCTTCTGTTGTTGAAGTTGCCTCCCAGTGTGAGCAACTTAGTATTGTGAGTGCGATGTGAATGTGTAGAATGTACACCAAGGGCACATCTCCAGTTAGGATTCCTCAGTAGTTTGGAATAGTTGCAGTTTGAGTAATTTGTTCTTTTGCTCTACAACCATAAGTAAATGTAAAGATAGAAAGAATCACTGATGTACAAGTAGCTTATTGTATTAATTCGCAGCTCACAGCTTCGACCAAACGTCACAAACGTGGACAGCTCTGGCCAAGGTTATAGCACTCTGTAATCGAGCAGAATTCAAAGCAGGGCAGCAGGATGTCCCAGTTATGAAGGTACGGCTGAGTCAACTGTTTTATTTCCAAGAAACTTTACCTCATTTATTACCCGGCTTTTTTTAGTGTCAATCGGACATGGGATGGTAGCAACAAAGCTCCATTGCTGAAGCTATGGGAATAAATGGAGCTTGGTGATGAGAGGGAAATGTCAGAGATGTAGAGGGGAAATTGCAGGCGCATGGAGAGGAGGGAAATCAAAGAGGTAAGGAGCTGGGTGAGGCAAAGGAACTTGGGTGTTAAATGGAAAACATTTGGATCATTCCTAATGATCCAGAAACTTTGTGCTTGATGGACACTAAGACATTGGAGAGAGAGCATGCTTTTTGACATTGAATGGAAAAGGTGATTTAAAAAAAAACGAATTCATTGAATAATATATTTTTAGTACTAATACATTAGGGTGGCTCACTAAGCCTTTAAAAAAATGTAAAATCACAGTTAAAGGGTCTTCAAAATCTTCACTATGAGGTATATTTTCCTTTGTTTTGTTAATTTTAGTAAAAATCTAGACATGAGATTAAAGCAGAGAACATCATTTTATCGTGAAAACATAGCCCCGGCTTCTCTGTGGGCCGATACGTCCATCATACATGGATATCTGGTTATCTCGAGCAGAGTGAAAGTCAAATGTGGGTGGAAGAGTAGGGGGGCGGGAGGTCACACAAAATTACAAGATAAGTACAGGTAAAGGAGGTCACACCATTTGACCTCATTAACGTGGGGAAACAACATACAATCTCATAATCCAACTGCATCTCAGGTTTTCAGCTCCGTTACCCTATCTGGCAGACCATTCCAAATGTTGATTGTTTTTTTGTGTAATGTGTTTTTCAGATAGAGCTCCTAAATTAATGTTTTCACCAATAATAGCCTAAGTCCCCTTGTCCTACAGTTACACCTTACCTTCAAGTAACTCACTCCAAGTTTACTGTTTCTATACACAGTTTAATATGTTGTATATTTTTGTAAAGCCCTTTCTCAGTTACCTCCGTTCAAGGCTGAAGAGCCCCAGTTTCTTCAGTCTTCCCTCATAGCTCGATTCTTTAGTTGCTCAATGGCTCTGCACCATTGCCGAGGCACAAATGTTTTTTCTTGTGGCTTGGTGACTACACTTGGACACAGTAGTCATGGTACAATGGACTGGAAAGTTTCAGCATGACCTCTTCTGACTTACACTTTAATGATTTAGCCGTACAGTTCAGCATTCTAAGTGCGCTATTTGCCACACCCGTCTTCCACTAAATGAGGCTTTATGACTCATTAGCAGTTTAAAGCTTCAAGTTAGAGCCTTAAATGCCATCAATAAAAGCATGAGCCAGTGGTGGTCAGGGCCAAGCCAGTAATGAGTTGTTGCCCCAGAACAGTGATCTGTTAACGTACCTTTGCCATAAATATTGATGACGTTTCTATGAAGAGGTGTATATTTACTCAAAATGTTATTTCGTTTTTTGTGCACACAGCGAGAAGTGGTTGGAGATGCCTCAGAAAGTGCTCTTCTGAAGTTCTCTGAAACTGTTTTTGGTAATGTGATGGAATTCAGAAATGAGAATTTTAAAATATTTGAAATACCATTCAATTCTACCAACAAATTTCAGGTACTGTACAAGTTTGACAGGAGAGTATGATGTTGTTAAATGTCTAGTATTTGAAGTACAGGAAACTTTGTGATATCCGGCACCGACGGGACCGAGCTGTTGTCGTCCCATCAAAACTGCCAGACAAACCAGCGCTAATGTTGAAACATACGGAGCTTTTGCTCCGTATCTGGCAACAAACCCTGTTGCTTAGCAACAGTTTCTAAACAGTCGGCCGTACCTTGCAAGCGTCTCTGTAGCTTAGCAACAGCTTCAGCGAGACCTTGCAGAGCCTGACTGGTGAAAAAAAAGCAACGAGAAGAAAAAAAACCTAACGAAACGGCTCCTGATTTTTGCCGGTGGATCGAGCATTCCGGACAGTTAACCTCCGGATAAACCAAAGTTTCCTGTATGTGATCAATCTCTAATCCGCTTTTCTGACCACCGTTAGTTGTTAAGCATGAAAGGAAGAAGGAACATTCATTCATGTAACGCCTTTCACTGTGGATGTCTCCGAGTTCTTCACAGCCAATGAAATACTTTTGGGCCTGGAGTTCCCTCTGCGGGTGCAACCCAGAAAATGCACCCAATGTCGCGCCCATTCTGATGTCAAGTTACACCCAAGTATCTGCCCAATCTCATTAGAATACACCCAAACTCAAAATAGAGCGTAAACAATCAGGGTCCAAGGAAAGCGTTGAACCCATACCATATATTTCTTCTTTACATATGAAAATGTAAGTTTCATGTACATCTGGCACAGCATGTTTACGAACCTGCAAGCATGTGACTGATGGTATGAAAATGCATTAAAAGTAGCAGAAAATACAAAGTAGTTTTCAGTGAGGATAAATAAAAACAAAAGCTCAAGAAATTGCAGAAGAACGACTTTCTTTCCTGCTGGTCCTGAAAATCTGGTCTCAATGTGAAGATACCCTCCAAACAAGTATAATGGAAGATAGTCACATTTGCAATTTGGGGGCAAGGCCAGTTTTCATGGGCGGAGATTTGTTCGGGGGGAGGGTTTTATGGATGGCCATAAAAGATCGAGGAGACTTTGGGCGTATTTTACTTACCCGCGTAACTCACTTATGCCCAAGATTCCGCGGTCTTTTAGTCTGATCTGTATAAAAGGCAGCTTTCTGGAGGCAGGGATGACAGCAACCATGGCCGTCATGAGGAAGTATTTCTTGTGATCACAAGACATCAGGCACTGTGGGTCACGTGGGCCATGGGGACATTCAGTGGCAGCTTGGTGGCATTTGAAAAATGAAATGGTTGGTTTCCAGGATTCAATAATAGCGTAAGAAAATGTAATTTCCACTATAAGGCTAGAAATTGGTTATGGCCCATTTTTGAGAGCATAACCAACCGTGCCCGAACCGGTAGGTCCGTGCCTCATCCTAAATTGGTTTTCGGGCCTTATTTCAATATTTTTTGAGGAGATCAATTTATGGCCACTTTCCTCACTAACAACTGCCATTGGGTAAGTCCTGAGGGGGCAGTGGTGGTGCATGGAAGGACAACGGGAAGGGGGATCGACCGTTGGCTGGCAGTTGCTCCTCCTGGCTCCATATTAAATGTAAAAAAAAGTTTACTTACTTTTTTTTGTTGGTGGCCACTGCTTAACTGCAGCGACCGCTGAGGACTCCTGAGTGGAGCAGGCCCGGCTCCTCAGTGAAGTCGAATTTAGGAGAGGGATCCTAAAACAAGGTGTTCAGCCCCTCAATTACATAACGTAAGTGGCTTAATGCTTGTTTTAGGCACCCACCAGGGACGTTTGAAAAATCATCCATCCCAGTTTGGTGTCAGACACTCTTCAGGCGCCCCTGGGGCACGGGACGTAGCACCATGAAATTGGGGTTTCTTGGCCCTTGCTCTGCATCCAAACAACAAGAGCAGCCGGGTTCAATTTCTCCCCCCGTATTTTTTGGACTCCTAACTAGAAGGGGGGAAGTACATAAAGTACTCCACTACATCTTTCCTCCTTTGATTAAAATGAAACCATTACAGTACATGTTTAACAAATGCATCTTTATTTTTAGCTGTCCATTCATAGGAGCAACAATCCATATGATAAACGTCTCCTCTTGGTGATGAAGGGAGCTCCAGAGCGCATCTTGGAATCTTGTTCCACCATAATGCTTCAGGGCAGAGAGGTTCCATTGAATGATGAAGAGATAGATATCATCCAGAGAGCTTATATTGAACTTGGAGGGCTGGGTGAGAGAGTTCTAGGTAAGAGGACTACACCATGCACTGCTCTTTAGAATATTTAATTTGAACAAAGTATCTTACTGGGATTTTCGCATCAACTCTAGAAGACAATGGCCCAGAAATTCCGTTCACAGCCCTCCTGCAGGCGGAGGGCTGCGATCCTGAAAAATCTGCACCTGGACCGGAGGGCTCCCGGGAGGCGCAGAATTCCGTTGATGTGCCTCCTCAATAGAGATCAGCCCCAAAACATAAGTAAAACTTCAAATAATTTTTTTTTTTAAATCATATTTTTAAAATGACTATAAATTACATAAATTTTATTTTTTGTTTAAATTGTTAATTTTTGGAAAAAAAATTAAAGTTTTTAACGGGGCTAAAAATAAACATACCTTTCTTTAAAGTATTTTAAAATGATAAATCAGTGGAAAAATGTTTTTTCTTTTACTTTCTTCACCTCTTACCTTGTTAAAAGCAAGCCTTGCGCCCAGGAGCTGCCGGCTGTACGCCTGCTTTTCCAGGCGCAGCTGTTTCAGACTTACCTGGACTGAAGCAACTGTGGAAAAAACGGAAGTTCCAGCCGTACGCGCTGCCTCTCCGGTGCAGGCGTTTGTCCAGAACGGAAGTTCCGGTTTCCAGTGCATGCGCAGTGCATGCGTAAAACTGGCACTTCCGTTGGCCCTACGGGTGAGTACACAGCGCGTACACACCCATAGGGAGCGGAATTTATAGGCCAATAATTCGCTCAATGAATCTATCTAACAATAGTGAGAATAAAACTTTCAGCTGATCCAGGGCCTGGTCCGAGACTGTTTTAGTGTTTTAAATTTTTGACCCTAACCCAGTGCTTCCATTTCGTGCGAAGATCAAGAGTTTATCCTCTTTCTTTTGAATGCATTAACTCAAGTCCTATAACTCTTGAGTATGAAAAATTATTTCTGAAACTGAGTCTTTGTGCTTCTCCGAATCTTTTCCATTGGCTCTATATATCTTACAAAAGCAAAATACTGCAGATGCTGGAAATCTGAAATAAAAACAGAAAATGCTGGAAACACTCAGCAGGTCAGGCAGCATCTGTGGAGCGAGAAACAGAGTTAACGTTTCAGGTCGATGACCTTTCGTCAGAAGGGGAAAGGGTTAGAGATGTAAATGATTTTAAGCAAGTACAGAGGCAGGAAAGGGGGAGGGGAGGAAAGAACACAAGGGAAGGTCTGTGTGGAAGGCAGGAGAGATTAAATGACAAAAGGGATCATGGCTCTATATATCTTCTTAGATACAATGACCACAACATGACACGCAGTAACCTAGACTCAAATGGAAGTGAACATTTTACACCTAATTTTCTGAGGTCATCTCATTAGCAGGACTTCCAGTATAGATTTGGTCGGGTCTAAAGAGCTGCCTTTGCAACTTTCAGCACAAATATATGTTAATTTACATTTCTCGTGTGCTAAATTTAATTTGTGATCCTTGACTTTGCTGCTAAATCTCATGTAGTTTTAAAATATTTTGCAATTTTCTGCCTTAAATCTACCAAAGTGTTTTCTCTTCATTTTTGTTTAGCTTCACTGTTCGACCAGTTAGATTTTAATGTGAATTCTTTAACACCAATTGCATTTTGTGAGACTTTTGACTGACGATTTTTAATTCTTTCAGGATTTTGTCATCAATATTTGCCAAAAGAGAAATATCCAGATTTGTACATATTTGACGCAGACAACAGGAACTTCCCAATCTCCGATTTATGCTTCGTCGGTCTCCTGTCTATGATCGATCCACCCCGCTCCAGTGTGCCAGATGCGGTTCTAAAATGCAGAAGTGCAGGAATCAAAGTACGTGTCCTCTATTGTATATCATTTGCTTTTTAATACTTGGAGCATTTCCACCAGAGGTTAGATTGGCGAAAGCTGGTATATTTTCCCCTCTAAAATCGTTTAGTGTAGCTCCATGAGAATAACAATGTAACTTCGGTTCTTCCAAACCTACTATTCCCTACAATTTATTTGATTAAAATCACTATCAAAAGAATATATTAACCAAACTAGAATGCTCATATTTCAAAGCAAAGTTACAGGAAACTCTTTTTTTATCTGGCACCGACGGGACCGGCGTGGTGCCAGTTGATCAAAAAGTCTGGATTACAGAGAGGTATACTTACTAAGGTACGAGAGCCCCGTACACAGCCACAGATCCAGGTGTCCCTGTTGCATGGCAACAGGTGCAGGGACCCCGGTTACACGGCCACAGATCCAGGCGTCCCTGTTTCATGGCAACAGGTGCAGGAACCCCGGTTACACGGCCACAGATCCAGGCATCCCTGTTGCATGGCAACAGGTGCAGGAACCCCGGTTACACGGCCACAGATCCAGGCGTCCCTGTTGCATGGCAACAGGTGCAGGAACCCCGGTTACACGGCCACAGATCCAGGCGTCCCTGTTGCATGGCAACAGGTGCAGGAACCCCAGTTACACGGCCACAGATCCAGGAACCCCGGTTACACAACCACTAATATGAAGTAAAACTTACCTGAACCTACTCCTGAATTTTGCTGGTTAAGAGAGATTTCCGGTTATTAGGTGCCGGTAAAAAGAGAGTTTTCTGTACTGTGTTCTGTTGGTTTGAGTCCCGGAATTCCCAACCATGGCAATCTCAGGAGAATTTGCTGTGGAATTTCTACTCTGTTGCTTTTAAAATGGATTTTGTATTTGAATTGCCAGTAATTTCGGTGCCCAGTTATAGAGAAGCAGAAAGCGAGAGGCTGGCTTGAAAGGCAAAGAACCAATCACTGAATTATTTACTTCATGTACAGAAAATGATTATGGATGTTTGAGGTTTGCAATACTCTACTAAATATTATGGAAGAATATGTATTATATTTATTATCTAGGAATATATATCATTAAAAAAAAATCAGTGTCATTTTCACAGTCCGGGATTTTCATCGATTTGGCCCAGAAGGGCATTTTGATTTGATCTATAATGGCCTAGATTTTGCTGTGAGCGGTGAAGGAATGGCTTTCGCCGTTCACCTTGCGTACAGCTGCCCACAGACTTTTAGCAGGCTTGTCAGCACAGATTTCCAGTGCCGGTATGAATTCGGCGCCCTCTACAGGATATCTGTGGTGTCTGTGAGCAGGCAAAGCAGCAGGGAGGCTGTTCAACCAATCAGATTGAGGATTCCTCACCTTGGCAAAGCAGGAAGTAAAAAAAATTAAATTAATTAAATTACATTTAAATCATTGTATAGTAAGTGAAATGAAGATTGGGGTTAAGGGAGAATCTTAAATAGAAAAACACAAAAACAAATACATTTTCATTTAAATTTTTTTTTAACATCTGCAACTTTAATTTTCTTCGGAGGGAATGAGGCTCCACACTTGTAAAATTAAATTTTTAGGCCCAGAGAGGTTATTTAGCAATAATTATTATTTATTTCATCATTATAAACTCAGTTATTCTAGATTCTACAAGCTCTAATTTTTGAATGTGTCTTTAGTGCCAAACTAGTGGGCAATTAGTCCAAGTTCACACCATAACATTGATTCCGCTGCAGATTCCATCAGCAAGGACTGCAACAATGCAGCCTGTGGAGGAGCAGGGTATCGCTGCGCGTGTGTGGATGCCAGAAGTTGCTGTCAGTTTTGCCCAGTAATAATGGCGAGCGCTGACAGCAATTAGGAAGGCAAATGGCACGTTGGCCTTTATTGCAAGGGGATTAGAGTACAGGAGTAAGGAAGACTTGCTACAATTGTACAGGGCTTTGGTGATACCACTCCTGGAGTACTGTGCACGGTTTTGGTCTCCTTATCTAAGGAAGGATATACTTGCCTTGGAGGCGGTGCAACAAAGGTTCACTAGATTGATTCCTGGGATGAGAGGGCTCTCCTATGAGGAGAGATTGAGTATATTGGGCCTGTCCTCTCTGGAGTTTAGAAGGATGAGAGGTTATCTCATTGAAACATATAAGATTCTGAGGGGGATTAACAGGGTAGATGCTGAGAGGTTGTTTCCCCTGGCTGGAGAGTCTAGAACTAGGGGGCATAGTCTCAGAATAAGGGGTCGGCCATTTAAGACTGAGATGAGGAGGAATTTCTTCACTCAGAGGGTTGTGAATCTTTGGAATTCTCTATCCCAAAGCGCTGTGGCTACTGAATCGTTGAGTATATTCAAGATTGAGATAAATAGATCTTTGGACTTGAGGGGAATCAAGGTATATTGGGATCACCGGGAAGTGGAGTTGAGGTCGAAGATTAGCCATGATCTTATTGAATGGTGGAGCAGGCTCGAAGGGCCGTATGGCCGACTCCTGCTCCTAACCCTTTTGTTCTTATGTTCTTATTGGGCAGTAAGGGTCACAGGATCTGCTTATGGCGATGTTGATCGCAAGCGAATATCTAGAGCAGATCCAAAACTTGTAACAGCTAATTACCAGAATTGGAAGATAGTGGCCCGGATTTTGCAGGGCCAATGACGGCGTACACACAGCATACGTCACCGTAAGCCCTCAGAATGGACCCACGAGTTCCGGGTTTCCGCATGCACAAAACCCCGGAACATGCAATCTGTCAAGGTTTGCCTCGACAGATCGTCCGCGTGCGCCCCAAAAACACTTTCATTGGCGCAGAGTTGGCTATTTGCCCAACTGCTGCCCAGCAAATGCCCACGAAGCCCTTAGGCCTGGTAAAAGCAGGCGTAGGGCCTGCTTTCACTAGTATAGGGTTAATATAAATGTTAAATTAAAATTTTAAAAATGATTTAAAAATATAAACAACATTTAACATTAGTTTCTGTCAATGTTGGCCCGGATTAAAATATTTTAAAAAAAATTTCAAAAAATTACTTTTGTATTTTAAATGCTTAATTAAAGGGACTTTTAATTAATTTTGAACATGGGAATATTTATTTTTATTAGAGCTGTGTTAATTATTTATTTATTTGGGGATTTCTCATAAGCTTATGGGGAATCCCCCTTTCTAATTGGTTGACCTGGCCCACATGATCCCAGGGACGCTTCCGAGCCGCCTCCGTCGCTGGGATCCGTGGGCCTTTACGCTGGCATACGCCTGAAGGCCCAGGACCAGAACAGTCCGAAGCCCGGGAGCCAGCAGGTAGGTCCGAATTTTTTTCGGGTCGGAGGCCTACTCCGGACGTCCACCTCCGACCGCGAATTTTGGCCTGGTGTTTTAGCTGCCTTTTTTTTATTAATGAAATGGTAATGGTTTGCCTTCATGAAGTGGGAAAGGACTGGTGTCAAAGTGATGAAAACTTTAAAATGAAAGCGTTAAATTAAAAAAAAACAAGCATTAAATTCTTATTAAAATGGATCAATAGTTGCCACCACTTCTTGGTGTATGTTTATTAACAAATAAACCCAAAGGGCTGTGGGAAGTCACGTCACGAGAAGGATCCTCTCCATGAAGTGATACATCAGCAGTGGCAGAACTTGAAGTTGGCCGAACAAAATAGAGATTCCTTATATATTATTGTTGTTGAATTGAATTTTAAACAACTTGCTGGGTACTGAGAAAGCATTCTTAAATAGGGCTTGTTGAAAAATTTAAATGGTTATTTTAGTAACATAGTAAAAACAGCTGAATTTAACCTGGGTGAGTGAAAGATATTGTAAAACTTAAAGCTGGAACACCATATACACCATGCCTTCTCTGTAAACCCTTTTACAGGAAACTTTGGTTTATCCGGAGGTTATATGTCTGGAATACTCGATCTAACGGCAAAAATCAGGAGCCGTTTTCTATAAGTTTTTTTAGTTCTCGTTGCTTTCTTTTCCCAGTCAGGCACTGCAAGGTCTGTAGCTATAGCAACAGCTTCAGCTAGAGACGCTTGCAGCTGCAGCCGACTGTTTAGAAGCTGTTGCTAAGCAACAGTGTTTGTTGTCAGATACGGAGATGAAAACCTCCGTATGCTTCAACATTAACTTTGTATGTCCGGCAGTTTTGATAGATCAGCAACAGCTCGGTCCCGTCGGTGCCGGATATCACAAAGTTTCCTGTATGTCACAGCATTTATTGACAAGGCTGATGTGGCAACATCTCTCTCTCTTAGGCGGAGCCGAGGATGACTTGCTTCTACATTAAAAATGAGTTCTCAGGTGACTGATGAGTCCAATGTGGGACCTACAGTCTCTGTCACAGGTGGGGCAGACGGTGGTTGAAGGGGTGGGTGGGTGGGGTGCTTGGGTTGATGTGCGCTCCTTCCACTGTTTGCGCTTGGCTTCCGCTTGCTCCCGGCGAAGAGACTCGAGGTGTTCGGCGCCTTCCCGGATGCTTCTCCTCCACTTTGTGCGGTCTTGGGCCAGGGATTCCCAGGTGTCGGTGGGGATGTTGCACTTTTTCAAGGAGGCTTTGAGGGTGGCATAACCATACTCTGGCACTTGTTAATTGGGAGAAGAAAGTGGAAGGCGTATCAACATTTACAGGAATGTCTACTGATGACATGTAAATGAGCTGACTGCCCAATTGAGGAGTGTGTTTCTTGTGTCCGACAAATATCTCCTGTAAAAATTTCTTGAAGATTTCACGAAACATATGTGTGCACGCACACTAACACACGCACTTCTCTAGCAAAGGCTTGAAGAAATATTTGGATATTAAAAATAGAGCGCCGATAAATCGGCAATTTCTGTGACACATGCACATCAGATAAAACGGTATACGCTTTTTGAATTTTAATATTCATCAAAATGTAGTGATTTTATGTATTTAACCTGACTGAGAATTTTGTGGAACCTACTAAATTAAATTAAATCACAAAATAACAGTATCTGAGATATGGGAAATCCTTGAATTTGGATAGTTTTTTTTACCTGTATACATCAATAAATGCCTATTTCTTTCCCCCCAACAGGTCATTATGATCTCTGGTGATCACCCAATCACGGCAATGGCTATAGCAAAGAGCACTGGTATTATCTCAGCTAGCAGTGAGACGGTGGAAGACATTGCAAAGCGCCTTAATATCTCAGTCAGCCAAGTGAATAAAAGGTAGATTGAGGTAATCTGTGTTACACAAAAGACTTAATTAAATCTCAATAAGTATTTTTTTTTTATTGCAGAAATTGTACTGAGGAATTAACAAGCAGGCCATTCATTTTTCACAACCTAATGCATGTTCTAGTATTCCTGGTTCAGCAAGCGTTGGTTAACTCTGTATTTAAAACTTTGCATACAAGAAACAGAAAGGGTAATTCTATGGTCACACACTCCCAGCGAGGGGTGGGGGTCTACTAGGTCAGAGATGGATCTACAGCAATGTAGACCCAGTTGTCTAACCTGTGCTCCCTATCAGCACAGCTTCCTGCTGGGAGTGCAGGATTGCGGAATGACATCTCGATTTCCAGGTGAAGCCACTGTCTGGAAGAGAACTCCACAGGCAGAGGAAACAACGTGAGGCCGATTCACAGCTGGTATCCTGTGTGGACTATTACGTGGTTGATACAGTGGACCATAAAATGGTTGATACAGAATGTTTGAGGTGCTGGTGCAGCAGCTCTTGTATTCCTGATATAGGCATGGAAAACCGACCAGCGCAGGCAACATCTCTCTGATGTTGGCGAGGGAGGCACCTGGCATAGAGTAAGCTATCCTCATCAACGCACAGATTGGAACTGTGCCGACAGCTGAAGCATCAATTGGGTTTTAACATACAAGTAGAACAAGAAGGCTGATAACCGCCATGCCTTATGATAACTGCACATTCCCCTAGATCCTGTGATATGAAAATATGTCAAATTATAAAATGCAATAAAATATAACTGTGGTGTCAATGTTCTTTGTGTTTTGAATATTGAAGGGAGGCCAAAGCTGCTGTTGTGGGTGGTTCAGAAATCAATGACATGAACCCTGAGCTCTTGGATGAAGTTTTGATGAACCACAGTGAAATTGTATTTGCCAGGACATCACCTCAGCAGAAACTAAATATCGTTGAGGCCTGCCAAAGACAGGTAACAGGCCTACTAGGTTTGATGATTCAGTGAAACGTTTAGTTGACACTGAAAGATATTTCTAGTCTCTCTGTTTTTAATTTCTACAGGTGTTTTTGATTTCTCTGTAATTTGACCTCAAATATGCTCCTGGTGGCTAACTGCTGCTGTTATAATAAGTTTGGCATTTATTGTAGAAGACTATTGACTATGGAGCTTTATAGCTAGCTTCAAGTAGAAGATACCTTGGTATTCTCATCAGATCCTCCTCTTTGTATAACAGGGATCCATTGTGGCAGTTACAGGAGATGGTGTCAATGACTCACCAGCTCTGAAGAAAGCAGACATTGGAATAGCTATGGGGATCGCAGGCTCGGATGCTGCCAAAAATGCAGCAGACATGATTCTACTGGATGATAACTTTGCCTCAATAGTCACTGGAGTGGAAGAAGGTACAAGCCACTAAAATACATAGTTACAGATGAGATGGAACGCAAATTATTATTACACAGATTATAAAATGGTCTGTGCAATTCAGAAATCAACGTTCTTTCCTTATCGATTCAACTTCCATTTACAAGTAAAACATGCTGCCACCCAGCAGGGAGGGGAGGGGTAAAGAAACACTTTGGACATAATGGCCCAGATATTCCGATCCCTACGGGTGTGTACGCATTGTATTCACACCCGTAGGGACCTCACAAGTGCCGGTTTCAGGCATGCGAAGCGCAAGTGCTGAAAACCGTTATTTCCGATCTGTCAAGAATGCTCTTGACAGATCGGATGCCTGCCCTGGAGAAGGGCCTCTGAGAGTGGAGTGTTCTGCTTTCTGCAGAACCTCCGCCCGCTGAAAACCCTTAGAAATCTTACGCCTGGTAAAAGCAGCATAAGGCCTGCTTTTACCAGCATAAGAGTTGAAAAAAGTTTTAAAAAATAATTTTTTTTCACTCATTTAGAATTTTAAAATACTTTAAATAAAGGTAAGTTTATTTTTAGCCCCGTAAGATTTTGATACTGGAGGCGTGTAGGAGGCGGGACTACAACTTTTGGGGTTGCAGTCCTGTCTTCATCGCGTTGTGGCCAACCCACACGATTTTTACTTGATTGATGTTGTTGAGCCCGCCCAGCGGGCTCAGCAGGCCAATTAAGGGCCACCCGGCAACAGATGACGTCACAGACAGACATTTCATCTGTCAAGAGCTTTTGACACATGAAATATCAGCGTTTGACACCTCTTTGAAGCTGTCAAACACTGACAATCTGTACTCTGAGTTAATTCCTTCCTCTCAGGCTGATTTAGAGATCTCTCCAGAACAGAAAGCTGAATGCTGCAACTTTTGACAGCTTGCGGCCATTCTGCTTTCTGTGCCGGTGAGATGAGGGACTCCCGAGAACTGAAGGAAGGAAGGCTGTAAAGGTAAATAAAGGTAAGTAAAATTTATTTAAACACTTTACACACACCAAACACACTTACCTCTGCACTCATGCACACATCACTCACCTGAACACCGGACATCTTGAAACCTTCAGCGCGACGGTCCGCCTCGCTAACTTGCCGTGGTTTGGAGCTGTCGCGAATCCCACACTTCAGGGATAAAAAAATAGGGATTAGCCTAAAAACTGCCTGTTAACTATCTGTTAACAGGCAGTTAATTGGCACTAATCCCCTTCCCGCCTCGGGAAGGCGGGTCCCAGCACAGGTCCGGTATCTGCCTCCTTTGAAACTGGCATGGAGGCGGGTTGGGGGTGGGATGGGTTCGTGCCCCCCGATTTCACGATTTTAACCCCCCACACACCTCCAATCCCACCTCAACGGCCCAATGATAATCGAGCCCATAGAGTCATAGAGTTATACAGCACAGAAAGAGGCCCTTCGGCCCATCGTGTCCACGCCGGCCATCAAGCCCTGTCTATTCTAATCCCATTTTCCAGCACTTGGTACGTAGCCTTGTATGCTATGGTGTTTCAAGTGCTCATCTAAATGCTTCTTGAATGTTGTGAGGGTTCCTGCCTCTACCACCCTTTCAGGCAGTGAGTTCCAGATTCCAACCACCCTCTGGGTGAAAAAGTTTTCCCTCAGATCCCCTCTAAACCTCCTGCCCCTTACCTTGAATCTATGCCCCCGGGTTATTGACCCCTCTACTAAGGGGAAAATTTCCTTTCTATCTACCCTATCTATGCCCCTCATAATTTTGTACACTTCAACCAGGTCCCTCCTCAGCCTTCTCTGCTCTAAGGAAAACAACCCCAGCCTGTCCCGTCTCTCTTCATAGCTGAAGTGCTCCAGCCCAGGTAACATCCTGGTGAATCTCCTCTGCACCCTCTCCAATGCAATCACATCCTTCCTATAGTGCGGTGACCAGAACTACACACAGTATTCCAGCTGTGGCCTAACTAACGTTTTGTACAGCTCCATCATAACCTCCCTGCTCTTATATTCTATGCCTTGGCTAATGAAGGCAAGTATCCCATATGCCTTTTTAACCACCTTATCTACCTGCCCTGCTGCCTTCAGGGATCTATGTACAAGTACACCAAGGTCCCTCTGATCCTCTGTCCTTCCTAGAGTCCTACCATTCATTGTGTATTCCCTTGCCTTGTTAGTCCTCCCAAAATGCATCACCTCACACTTTTCAGGGTTAAATTCCATTTGCCACAGTTCTGCCCATCTAACCAACCTATCTATATCATCCTGTAGCCTGAGGCGTCCCTCCTCGCTATTTACCACTCCACCAATTTTCGTGTCATCTGCGAACTTACTGATCATACCTCCTACATTCATATCTAAATCATTAATGTACACTACAAACAGCAAAGCACCGATCCCTGCGGTACACCACTGGACACAGGCTTCCAGTCACAAAAACAACCTTCGACCATCACCCTCTGCCTCCTGCCACTAAGCCAATTTTGGATCCAATGTGCCAAATTGCCCTGGATCCAATGGGCTCTTACCTTCTTGACCAGTCTCCCATGCGGGACTTTGTCAAAAGCCTTACTGAAGTCCATGTAGACTACATCAACTGCACTACCCTCATCTGCACACCTAGCCACCCTCTCAAAAAATTCAATCAAATTGGTTGGACATGATCTCCCCCTGACAAAGCCATGCTGACTATCCCTGATTAATCCTTGCCTCTCCAAGTGGAGACTAATTCTGTCCCTCAGAATTGTTTCCAATAATTTCCCTACTACTGATGTTAGACTCACTGGCCTGTAAATCCCTGGTTTATCCCTACTATCCTTCTTGAATAATGGTACTATGTTAGCTGTCCTCCAGTCCTCTGGCACCTCCCCTGTGGCCAGAGAGGTTCTGAAAATTTGTTTAAAATATTTAATTTAATGTAATTTTAACTCATTTTAACTAAACGTGATGGTTTTTTAAAAATGTATTTAATGTTTTGATGTGTTTTTTCAGTGATCTCCATTCATACTTTTGAGGGTCTATCTTTCAAAAGTATGAAGGGAGATTCCCTTCTCCTATTGGCTGGCCTGGCCCACGTGATCCCAGGGATGCTTGCGAGGCCCAGGAGCGGAGGTGTCCGGACCTCGGGAGCCCTCGTGTAAGAGCGTAGATTTTTTTCCGATAGGAGGCCTGCACACGCAGGACGCCTCCTATCGGAAATTACGGACCAATCTTTAAAAATTTTGCAACATGTGCAGCCACCTGGGTCAGGGGCTTTTCTTCACTCAGTTACATCGTTACAAAGCCCTTGCTGGATCTCAGCCTCTGTTCCTTTCTCCTAGTAGGATTGCTGACGCTCATCTTAGCGCATAGAGAAAAGATAACTGTTGTTCTTTCACATTTTGCAGACCTTTTTTTTAAAACAAGTATTGTAAAAGTTCTGATTGATGTATTTATTGAGGGTGAAGTTTGGATTTCAAAGTCACTGGCATCAACATTGCTTCTCGAAGTTTTACTGATGGGCTTATCTGAGGCCTCGATTGCCATAAGAAACAAACAATTGCCCGGTTTGACAAGGATTCTTACTTCAGCCTTCACAGACAGTTACAACTCTGTAAACATCAAAGTGGCCTTTACTTTCATGGGACAGGTACAGATGAGGAAGGATATTCAGTCGATCTTGGCTCATCCATCCAGAAAGAGCTACAATCTCACGTCACAGCACCCAACAAATGTTTCCAGGGTTTTTACCTTTGCCACTCTATCCAGAAGTCGATTGCATATGTTGATCACTCGTTGAGTAAAGAACTTCCTAAGTTTACCTTTTACTAGTTTGAACCCATGGTCCGTAGTAGTATTCCGGATCCACCTTATCTGTACTATTTTACTTTCTTAAATACCTCTATAAGATACCCCTCACACAAAGCTTCTTTATCCTTTAATTATAACTCAGAATTCTGACATTTGGAATCAGTCTGCTGGCTCATCTCTGAACTGTTTCCAAGACTTGAAAATCTCCTTGATTTCTCAGTGACTAGATATTAACACAGTATTCAACATATAGTTTGACTAGGTGCTAAACAGTTTGAGTATGATTTCTTCGAACTTATATTCTACTATTTTGGCTATATAGCTCGGCATTTTGTCTGGACTGTTGATTGCTGCTTTGTAGTGGTTGGGCACAGTCAATGTTGATTCTTCTAAAACCTCTGCACAGACATGAAGTGGCAGGCAAACCAATTGTGATTGCCTAAGATAAATAAATGGGGATATAATTTTTTGCAATAATGGGAGATGTAGCCTTATGATTGCCAATTTAGCTCCAATTGTGGAGAGTTTAATGCTGTGGGCTTGCACCTTCTAGGAGGTGTGTTGACACTACCTACATTAACTCCATGTTGGACTGAACTGATGGAAGAGATTTTTGTCCCGTCAGTGTGAGCTGAATTTGAATTCAGCTGCAAGAGGTGAAAGAACAGTAACGCCATCGAGTATATGGAGGAGGAACAACACTTAAGGAATCATGGACTCCATACCTTAAATATTTCCAGGCCAATTATTCAACTATAGTTAGGGTTTGTGGAAATTAAGTTAGGAAGCTGGAACATGATAAATGTCTATATTGCACATCCAAGCATTCCTTTAGGTCTGTGTTTTATGATTTGCAAATTAATATATAAAATATCATAGTAATATATGAATTCATGTCAGGCTGTAAATGTTTTTTCATTACTAAATCAGTTTAATGTATTCAAAAGGTCGTCTGATTTTTGACAATCTGAAGAAGGCAATCGCCTACACCCTGACCAAGAACATGGCTGAATTGTGTCCATTCCTTGTTTACATCATCGCCAGTATACCCCTTCCCATTGGTACTATTACCATCCTCCTCATTGACTTGGGCACAGATATTGTAAGCAATTACTACTGATCTAGAATCAGTTCTATCAGTTGACTTTTTTTTTGTCCTCTTTCCTTACCATCATTGCTGATTAATGATTGCTTGGTTCTTGCTCGATTGAAAAATAATGGGCAGTTTAAGTTTAATTCCAAGTTACATTTTCTCTTTCACACATTGCATTATTCAGACTCTCACAGAGAATTAATTCATTATTCTCAGCCTACATATTAAAAGAGGGAAGGCTGACTAGAATGTTTGATAATTGGAAAATAGTGGATGTAATTTCACTGTTCAAGCAATGTTACAATAGGCAGCCTACCAGGGTCGAAAAGGGAAATTTGATGATGCTATCGTGAGATATAAGATGTGGCGAGGGGCCTTAAAAGGGCAGAAAAACTCCAAGTGTGAAGGAAGCTGTAGCATTGTAGGCCTGGGCAGAGACTGAAGCCCTCAAAAGTAGATGCACGGAAGCCAGATTGGATGGAAGGGAGGCCTTTACTTTGCTCTTTCCTTCCATTTTTGGATATCGGGGTCATTGCCATTGCTACCTCCCCCCCTTCCCCCCAGTCGCGCTCTCTCTTCCCCCCCCCCAGTCGCGCGCTCTCTCTTCCCCCCCCCCAGTCGCTCTCTCTCTTTCCCCCCCCCCCAGTCGCTCTCTCTCTTCTCTTCTCCCCCCCCCCCCCAGTCGCTCTCTCTCTTTTCCAACAACAACATGCCCTCGAAAAAGCCTCGGCACCGCCGGGCACTCCAGCTAGTTTACAATAAATGGGTGGGGAAAGGATTGCCAGCAGGGATCCTGGCGAAAGGTTGGAGGTTGGGTAAGGTGGTAGTCCTCACTGTGCCATTTTCCTACTGTTTCTGCTGCTATTCAGCTCCGTAACTTCCATGGTAAGCTAAATGAAAAATTAAAGATCGAAAGGAACAGTGCAAAAATACTGCTGCGCCCTTTAAAGAGGTAAGTGAAACTTAGTGTTTACCAAAAATATATAAATGCCAGTGATGTGTACAAGTTTTGAGTCAGAACGATCTCTTCCTTTTGAATTGCAGGAAGCTTTAGCAACAAACAAACTCCTTTGTCTTATTGTATTATGTATGTTGTGGAGTATTTTAAACCAACACTCGACACAAGGTTTTCGATCGATAGTCAAGTTGTCTTTATTGCACCGGTGGGGAAACAGTCTGCTCTGTCTTAGCCAGACCTTTCCAAATTGTTACAGAAAACACTACATTTTTATACATTGCAATAAGCATGGCCACCTCATGTTAAATTCATTCCTGCCACCTGATTGGATCTTGGATCCTGCATGCACCTTCACGGATTGGTTACAAATCTTAATATAAACATGTATAAGCTGCCTCCTCAATCAATCACTCAAACTGCTGAATGCTGATTAAAAGATACCTTGGAATGTGACCTAGGTAATAAAGTTCTTACGGGCAGTTGAAATGCTGGACATCCTGTCTCCATTTAATTGTTTTATATTTCTCTAAAGGTCAGCTATCTTTGACCGCATCTTTATGAATGTGGTCTTTCATGTTAGTCCCTGTCTTCCTTACACTATTCAGTGAAACTGCCAGCGATGTCAGTTTAACTCTTTCCCCACTGCAATGTATCTGAACCCTGTGACATATAAATGCAGTGATTTTTGAGGAACACTCATTAGTAAAGGTTTTTTATTAACGTTTTGCCTTATCAACAGATCCCATCCATTTCATTGGCTTATGAGAAAGCTGAAAGAGATATAATGCATGTCCAACCCCGAAACCCCAAAAAAGATCGACTGGTGAACTTGCAGCTTGCATCATATTCATATCTGCAAGTTGGTGAGTAGAGAACTTTGGGCTAGAAATTCACTATCGTCCAGGAATGGGCGGTAAAATTAGAAAAGTTAGAGAATTAGCACCAGGAGCTAATGCTTTAGACTGCATGTAAAATTCATGCTCACTGCTCAAAGAAATGATTGGAGTGCTAATTCAAGTCTTTAAGCCCAAGCTCATTGGCGTTACATTCAAAGGGTGGACCAATATCAGGTGCAGTCTAATCGCAAGTCATGATTGCCGCAGGCTTTTTCCAGTTCTTAAAGGGGAGGTTCATTGATGCTGCAGAACTTCATTCTCAGCATTGCTGGCTGTGCAACTGCCTCAGCCAGCAGCAGCAGGTCAAGGAGAAGGAGCCGGAGGACTGAAGCAGCTGTACTCATGGCAGATCCACGCCCAGGGAGAGAGCCCGCAGAGTCTGCGATCAAGCATTGGAGGAATCGGTGTCCGCGGTGGAGAGACTGAGGGCGGTGCTCTACCCGGCCAGTGGCAGGTGGCCCTCGCCGCAAGTCTTCCGCACCATGTGGAGGGAGGTAGCGCAGCACATCTTGGGCAGCACTGTGGTGCCCAGGACCCACACACAGTGCAGGAAGAAATTTAATGACCTCACTTGGGTGGTCAGTGTGAGTGAATACTTCTACAAATGATACATACCACTGTCTGCACACACTGGCCAAAGCACCACACCCTCAGCACTCACCCACCAACAATCTCTACCTACCAACACTCACACACTGCACACAATGACAGTTATTCAACTATGGCAGGCACATCACCCAAACACATTGCTCCACACTCACTCACACACTTTCCTTTCTCTTGCAGGCCAAGTGGCGCACAACAGAAAGTAGCAGGAGCACACAGCCAGGGGACAAGCCGACACCCACTGTCTGCTTGGAAAATAGAGTGCTGGAGATTATTGGGTGCCAGGTGGTGGGCGCCGTGGCCACCAGCGACGTTCATCCCTACTCCTTCTTCTCACATCCCACTTCCCCCTCACCCAACAAGCGTTTCACACTTTCCAGCTAATCATGCTGTATGCATGCATTTCTCCCTTCCTGCCCCCCTCCCCTCACCTTAACCCGACTCTTGTGCCTTTATGCTTTCAGATAATCAGCAAGCACCTGAGCAACTTGGCCCTGAGGGCACCGTAGAGAGCGAGGCGGGAGAAGAACACACCGCGTCACTTCATGTCTCACCCGCAGGCACCAGCTCAGATACTGGCACTACATGTTCTTCAGAGGCTAGTATAGTAGTGGGATCTGCACAGGGTGAGGCACCAGGGATGAGTGGGCTGCAGCAAGGCCAGTTGGAAAGGGTAGCTCGGGGGCCAGCTCCCCGGAGGGCGAGTTCGCGTGAGAGTTCTGTTGCACAGGACTCAGATGAGGACCTTGATGGGGAGATGTTTAGAAGAAGGGTGATGGGCATGCAGACGGAGATGATAGGTGCAATGGCAAGGGTGCCCGAGAGCCTCTCGGTAATGGTGAGGAGCATGGAGGAGTCCACCTCCAACATTGCACAAGGCTCTGCGCACACCATGGGGCCCATCATTTCCAGTCTGCAAAGGATGGTAGACTCCCAGAGAGACCGAGGTGACCCAAACCTGATGCCGCGTGTGATGGGTGATCTGGCAGCTTCCATTGCTGCACAGGTGGAAGCGAAGCAGCATCTTAATGGCCCAGAAATTCCAGAACGGGGCTTGCAGCGCGTGCAAGCCCCGTATTTGCACTTACCCCGCACTCGTGCCGATCAGCTTCTGGGACGCCTGAACTTGCAGAAATAGAAAGCACATTCCCGGGCAGCGTATGACGTCACGCCGCCCAGGAGTGCAGCCAGCGCGAAGCCAGGAGCGTGCAGTGCAAGTGAGACACGCCCCTTGAGGTCTCAGTTTCACTGGACACACCCCCAATGTTTCTGTCAAGCTGCTAAGGATTTTTACATGCAAAGCAGCAGTTTAAATAGGTTTTTGGAAGTTTTTTGAAGATTTTGGTAACTTTTATAAACTTTTTAAAATGTTTACATTATTTTGAGTAATCTGAAGTAGTTTTAAAGAGAATTAAAGCAATTTAAAGACTTTTAAAAGCCCTAAAAGAATTTTTTTAATTCCATTTATTTATTTAGCAATGTCGTCGTCATACGTGTCTTCACACTGTTCCCTTTGGGGAACTGTATGAAGTGGTGGAAGGATTTATGGCCATGATTAACGCTCATTCCGTGACCGTAACCATCTTTGAACCAGCCATTAGGGCGGTTAGTCCTATGGCGGGAGGGTTTTACGGGCTCCCACAAGCTATACAAGGAGGGGGGGCCACCCACACCCACGGACGCAAATATCCCACTGGATGTCAACCCAGAATTTAGAGCCGGAGCTCCGACTCCACTTGCCGGGACTGTCTGGAGCGGGGTTCGAAACCCTACCCTGATCTGGCCCAGCGGCGGGGATCCTACCGCTATGACAAAGGCCCAATCCAATTAGCAACGTGAAATGGCAGCATAGGGCTCCAGTCACGGGGAGGGAAAAGGCGCAGGAAACGTATGGGTGTCACCTTTTGTGCGGAGTGGGCCTTTTGCATAGCAGTAAGCATCCCCGCCGCTGGGCCAGAAGGAGTCGGGTTTTGAACCCCACTCCAGACAGTCCCGGCAAGTGGAGTCGGAGCTCCAACTTTAAATTCTGGGTGGACATCCAGCGGGATGCTTGCGTCCGTGGGTGTTGGTGGCCCCCCCCCCCTCAGATGGGTTGTGGGAGCCCGTAAAACCCGCCCGCCATAGGACTAACCACCCTAATGGCTGGTTCAAAGATGGTTACGGTCACGGAATGAGCGTTAATCACGGCCATAAATCCTTCCACCACTTCATACAGTTCCCCAAAGGGAACAGTGTGAGGATACGTACGATGATGACCTCTTGCGCAATGCACCTCCTTGGACCCTCAGTCGCAGATGCGAGGGGGCAAGTTGTGCAATTGTTAAATTTTTTATTTTATTGACATGTAAAATGTTGGCCCAGTAATTCCCTTCTAAATGCGCTAGTACGGTCGGGGTACTTACGCATCTGGCCGGATGAAATGCCGGTTTTCAGCATGCACAGTGCATGTGGGGAAAACCGGCATTTCCTGTCCTCTGAACGAAGGGGTTCAGAGGCAGAACGCGTGCGACTGCACAGGCAGCGCGTGCGCAGTATAATTCGCCGCTTTCATTAATGCTTTCAGTGAGGTCCAGTCATTACAACTTACACATGAAAAAAGCATGGGTACAGTTGCTCCAGAGGCTGCGGAGGAAGATATTTCTTATCGTGGAGCTTCTGAAAGTATGTATGTCTGTATATATTCCTTTGCGTGTTATGCATATATTCCTTTACTTATGTCTATGAATGTATTATTTAATTATGACTCAGAGAAAGTAACTTATTGGAAAATCATAATTAAAAATATACATTCATACACATTAGTAAAGGAATATAAAACATATATACGTAAAGGAATATATGTGGACATACATACATAACTCATTCTCACATTCCATTCACACAGCCACAATTGCTCCTTCTACCTACCGTTCTGAAAACCCGTTTAAAAAAAAAAAATTTAAACTTTAAAACTTACTTAAAATTTCTTAAAATAACTTCCCTCCCTTTCCCAAACCTAAATATTGCATTTCATAAGCTCCTCCATAAAATATATCTCCTTCCCCAGCCAATGAACAACTTTACACTTGCTTTTTTCAAGTGCAGGTTCTAGGGACTTACCCTCACTGAATCCATCAGTGAAATCTACAAAGTTCACTGCGCAAGCACTGCCTGTGCAGTCGCACGCGCTGTGAATAGACCTCGGGTCTGGAAATGCCGGCGTTCCCCGCATGCGCTGTTCCTGCTGAACGCCGGCATTTCCAACGGCCAGATGCGTGAGTAACCCGACCGTACTCACGCTTCTGGCCTGGAATTTCTGGCCCAATGCTATAATGCAGTCTATGCTTGGTGCCATTGATTCTCAGACTGCTCTCATGAAATCTCAGCTTGATGCCACACAAGCTCTGACTGCTGCCATCGTGGCTGGGTCTACCACCGTCGACCGGGGCTTTCACGGTGTTGCAGCAGTCCAGCAATCTGTGCTCCAGCAGATTGCTAGGGACGCTGAGGTGCTGTCCCGGGGGAGTGGCAGTGGGTCAGTGGAGCAAGAACCTGCTGTCCTCTCTCAGGATGACAGCATTCCTGCTCCCACCACTGCAATTCCACCATTGTCCTTGTCGCTGCCTGTCATCCAGCCAGCCCAGCCAGACTGCCGCCGCCCATGCTGAGGTGGTGCAGTCTACAGCCGGGCCTTCCAGGCCTAGAGTTGGTCGAGGGCGTCCTGCAAGGCCATCTGAAGCCTCCCGCATGGACACTGAGCAGCCTTTCACCAGCTCTGCTGCAGCCACTGGGCCAACACTTTGTAGGAGCACTAGAGTAGGCAAAGGCACAGTAACGAGAGGCACTAAGGGATTGGACAAGGGTGAATAGTTAATATTTATGTGTTCACTGATTTTTGATAAATTTATTGGCCCGTATTTTCCAATCGCAGGCCTTCCGCCCTTACCTGAGGGCTCCCGGGACGCACACGCTTCCGCTCCTGGGCCTCTCCAAACTGCCGGTGCGCAGGGCCCACGTATCCCAGAGGCGCAGGCAGTTCACAGCGTCCCTGGGATCACGTGGGCCATGGGGAGCCAATCAAAGAAGGGAATCTCCCTTCATACACTTGACAGGAAGACCTGTCAAATATATGAATGGAGATCACCCCAAAAACATAGTACAACTTTAAATACATTTGAAAAAAATCACATTTTTAAAATGACTTGAAATTACAATACATTAAGTATTTTAAACAAAAAATTAAATTTTTTGAAAAAAAAAATTAAAGTTTTTTACGGGGCTAAAAATAAACTTTTAAAAAAAGTATTTTTAAATGATAACTCAGTGAAATTAAAAAAAAAAAACTTTTTTCAACTCTTATCCTGGTAAAAGCAGGCCATACGCCCGCTTTTACCAGGCGTAAGAATTGTAAGGGTTTTCTGCGGGCGGAGGTTCTCCAAAAAGCGGAACTCTCCGCCCGCAGAGGCCCTTCTCCAGGGCAGGCGGAGGATTCTTGACAGATCGGAAATGCTGGTTTTCAGCGCATGCGCTTCGCATGCCTGAAACCGGCATTTCCGATGTCCCTACGGGTGGGTACACAGTGCTTACCCACCCGTAGGCATCGGAATATCTGAGCCATGAATTCAGTTTGGATTCTTTTGTACTGTCTCTCATTTGAGCTTTGCACTGTGATATGGCTGTGACAGGGATGGAATAATGGGGATGTGGTGAGCAATGGGGATCTGGGGTTTAATTAATTCGAACCGCAGTCTGATGAGGTGGTCACGGACTGCCCTTCCAGAAGGCCAATTGAGTGGCTGCCTCCTCCCTCGCTCCTGTTCCTCCTCCTCCTCATCATCCTCCTCCTCTTCCTCACCTCTTCCACCTCCTCCTCATCCTCTCCCTCTTCCTCTTCTTTCTCCTGAGGTGATCCCGCAATCCCTGGTAGCAAGGGCTGGGCCCTCATGATAGTCAAGTTGTAAAGCATGCAGCAGACCACCATGAAATGGGACACCCGCTCAGTCGAGTACTGGAGGTTTCCTCCCGAGCGGTCAAGGCAGCAGAACCGTTGCTTGAGCACCCTGATGGTCTGCTTAATGATGTTCCTGGTGGCAGCATGGCTCTCATTATATGAGTGCTGGGCAGGAGAGTTGTAGTTGTTGAGGGGAGTCATGAGCTCGGTGGAGAGCGAATAGCCCTTGTCTCCGACTAGCCAGTCGCGAGCTTGACATGGTGGCTGGAAGAGTGCTGGCGCTGCCAGGTTAGCGGGCATTTACATTGAGGATTCGCTGTCCGTGGTCGCACACCAACTGCACATTAAGTGAGCGGTAGCCTTTGCAGTTACAGAAGATCTCAGGATTGTTATGCGGTGCCCGCAAAGCGGTGTGGTCAATGGCACCCTGCACCATGGGGAATCCCGCTATCCTGGCAAAGCCACATGCACGCTCGTCCTGCTTCTCTCTGGCGATGGGGATGGAAATATAGTCCCTTCTCCTGCTGTACAGAGCTTCTGTGACCACCTGGATGCAGCGATGGATGGATGACGAACTGCGAGATGTTAGCTATGTCTCCTGTTGCAGACTGGAAGGATCCGCTGGCGAAGAAATTGAGGGCGACGGTGGCCTTGACTGCCACTGAGAGAAGAGCCGTGGTCGTCCTGATCTGAGGCTGGAGGTCTGGTTGCAGGTGGTCTGGTTGCAGGAGGTGGCAGAGTTTTGTGACCACCTCCTTGGTGAATGAAACGGAGCCTTCTAATGCATTGTTCCTCGCTTAATTGGAGGTAGGAGGAGTGCTGTCGGAATACCCTCGGAGGGTAAGGCCTCCTGTTGAAAGCCCTGATGCCTCTCGGACACGGAGAACCTGCAGCGTGGTAGCACTGAACATTGGAGCTCTGACTCACTGTGCCTTAGAGTGGAGATTGGTAGGTTTGACCTCCAGTCTTCTGTCTTCTGGATGTTAAGTAGCTGCACAGGAAGATACTGAGTGGAGGCAGGCATTAGAGGTAAAATTGGATTAGGAGTTTCCAGGGGCTGTTATTGGCCTGGGAGCGAGTGGCCTGGACTGGTCTGCATGAGGCGCTGGGTCAAATGGTGATGAAAATGGAGCAAAAACTCCAGGGGTGGGACAGGACAGGAGGGTGCATTCCCTACAAAAAGAGAACTGGCTGCATAAACTTGGCTTGTATTCAAATTGTTTGTCTTATAACACTCCTGTGAAGTGCCTTGGGACGTTTTACCACGTTAAAGGCACTATATAAATATAAGTTGTTGTTGTTGTGTTTGGAAGGTTGGGGGGATGATCAAATTGAGGTCTTTAAAATGATAAAGGGATTTGATAGAGTGGATACAGAAAGACTGTTTCCTCTGGTGGGGGATTCCAGAACAAGGGGGCACGATTAGAGCTAGGCTATTCAGGAATGAAGTTGGGAAGCAGACAAAGGGTAGTGGAAATCTGGAATTCTCTCCTCAAAACGTTATGGATGGTGGGTCAATTGAAAGTTTCAAGTGAGATTGACAGACTTATTACACAAGGGTATCAAGGAATATGGATCAAAGTCGGATAAATGGAGTTGAAGTACTGTGCAGCCGTAATCTAATTGAATGGCCTACTCATGTTCATTAAAAGAATACATAACCTTACAAAAAATCCTCACGCAGCACACTTTCACTATATCTGACTAGAATGTAGAGTACGGTATAACAATATTATTCAGCAAGGAAACTAATCATTAGAAGAACATAGGTTATTGGTTAGTATTTTGTCATTGAACATGTAACCGTGAAGCTCAATAAACGTTATCATGTAGCATCTTCACCAAATTTGACAAGCAATTCTTTTTGTGACTGTGCACAAATGCACCGTAGAGAATGTACCGTAGAGAATGCACCTATCCACACTAGAAAATGTATCTGTTAGCGTTTCTGAAGTTTCACCTGGCAAATGAAGCGGCTTTTGAAAACAAAGAATTGTGAAGAGCAGCGAAATGCTGTTTTACTTTATGAAAACAACATTTTCGATCCTTGGTTCTGCTCCTGGAACTAATAAAAATCAGAAAAGTTATCTTAAAAAGTGAAATAAAGCAACATTTTAAACACATTTTGTATTAATATTTTTGCAGTTCTTGTCCGGGAATCTGTTTTTGCATGTGGTCTTGTCTTCAGTTATATAGTTTTTGAACCCAAACTGATTCTCTGATTCTACCTGTACGTACAGGAGTGACACAATCATTTGGAGGATTTCTCTGTTACTTCACTGTCTTGGCAGACCAAGGCTGGCTTCCGTCAAGGATTCTTGGCATACGTGTAACTTGGGAAGATACCACTAATAATGATGTTGAAGACAGCTATGGACAAGAATGGGTATGAATTTTGCTCTGAGACATCATTGTCAGTGAACTTGCATTTATATAGCAGATTGTCATGTCCTCAGGACATCCCAAAGTGTTTTACAACTAATACATTACTTTTAGAAGTGCAGTCACTGTTATTTGGCAAACGTGGCAGATAATTGATGCATGCTTAGGTGTTTATACTAGCCTAAGGCCACTTTGGTTGATTGTATGTTGAGATTAGCTTCCACATGTACACTAATGACACTCAGCGTTACCTCTCTCGACCTCTCCACTGCCTGTATGGTGGACTGCTTGTCCAACATCCAGTATTGGATGAGCTACAATTTCCTCCAATTAAACATTGGGAAGCTCAAAGCCATTGTCTTTGGCCCACGCCACAAATTCCATCTCTCTACCTGGCCACTGTCTCGAGCTGAACCAATCTGTATGCAATTCTGGCATCCTAGTTGACCCGAGCTGAATTTCCAACCCCATATCCTCTCCACCATGAAGACTATTTCCACCTCTGTAACACTGACTGCCTCCACCCCACCTCAGCTTTCTTCTTCAGTATCAACCACACAGCTGATTTTAGTATCATCTGCAAGCTTCTTAATCATACCCCCTATATTCAAGTCTAGATCATTGATATGCTATCTGTCCTACCAACAGTCTAAAAGTTATTATTTCTCCTTCGCAGCCTTTGTACTGTTGACCATTTCGCATCTTTACTGCCGCAACTCAAAGGTGCTGAACGGCCGGACATTGCTAATGTTTGGGATCTGTGCAAAACCGCTGCCAAAGCCACACTTAAATCACCTCTTGTTAGCCTATGGACGGCCAACTCAGCATGGGGCAGTCTGGAGAAACTGCTCTCTCCTAGACAAGCCCAAAACACACCTGTAACTGTTCAATTTTCTTTTCTACAGACCTATCAGCAGAGGCTGTACATGGAGTGGACCTGTTACACGGCTTTCTTTGTTGGGATTGTCATTGAACAGCTCGCCGACTTAATCATTCGTAAAACCAGGCGAAACTCTATTTTCCACCAGGGTATATTTGGGTATGGCACTTGATTTTCTGCAGAACTTCTACAGCTTACTTTATTAATTTTATGAAGTGATATCATACTTTAAAGCTAACCCTGACTGCTAAACTGGAATTTTTTTTCGGGAGGTTGGAAAAAAGAACTTGTGTTTCAGATCAAAGACTGCTAAGGATGGTAGTTATCTGATGATTGTGCAGAATTTGTTTCGGAACTGCCTGTGGGAGCCACTTTTCCTGCAACACTCAAATTTGTCTCATAATTGTTTGACCATGGAGGGGCATTTAGGACGGCTGAGTGACAAACAGTCCCACCGTCTTGACCATAGGAGACAACATGGATACTAGGAATATGGGCCATGGATACTGGGAATAGAACTGGGAAGCTGAATGGGGGAGTAGTTTTTTTTTAAAGTTTCTGTACCTATAATTTTCTGTTTGTGTTTTCTAGAAATAATGTGCTCTGGATAGGTCTTCTCTCTCAGGTTGGTATTGCTATTGTCCTTTGCTATTGCCCTGGGATGCTAGACAGCCTTCACTTCACCACTCTCAGGTGAGCAATTCACACTAGAATATATTGCAGAATCACACTCGGTAATCTATATTTAAACGCTGCTTTTGCCATACTGCGCAGAAGGGATATCTTGATAAGCGCACAGGAAACATTGATCCAGACTCCAGCTTCCTTTTACGATAGAATATTTTGGATTCATGTCTTCTTGGGCAGTCCCTCAGAACCGAGGATGACTTGCTTCCACATTAAAAGTGAGTTCGCAGGTGACTGATGAGTCCATTGCGGGACCTACAGTCTCTGTCACAGGTGGGGCAGACGGTGGTTGAAGGGCGGGTGGGTGGGGTGCTTGGGTTGACGTGCGCTCCTTGCGCTTGCTCCCGGCGAAGAGACTCGAGGGGTTCGGCGCCTTCCTGGATGCTTCTCTTCCACTTTGTGCGGTCTTGGGCCAGGGATTCCCAGGTGTCGGTGGGGATGTTGCACTTTTTCAAGGAGGCTTTGAGGGTGTCCTTGAAGCGTTTCCTCTGCCCACCTGGGGCTCTCTTGCCGTGTCGGAGCACCGAGTAGAGCGCTTGTTTTGGGAGGATTTCGTCTGGATTTATGTGGCAGTAATATTACCAGCTAGAAAACAATGTGGTGATAAGAACTGAAATAAATTAACAAAGGAAATTCTCAATGATTGTAAAATTAGAAAGTTCTAAAAATTGTTCCAAGTCCAATTGATTGATTCCCTCAATTTATTTCTTGTTAAAGGGTAATGGAAATCTGGACCTCTCTTACCCCCAAACAGCTATCGAGGCTAGATCAACTGAAAATTTCAAAACTGAGATTGGTAGATTTTTGTTAAGATACAGATCAGCCATGATTTAATTTAAAGGCAGGAGGGTTGAATGGCCTACCCCTGTTCCGATGCTAAGTTTAGGGCCTGTCCTCTATTGCTCTGATTGTTTTATGATGGAAAAGCACCAACTATTACCGATGTGAAGTTTGCTTTTTTTGTAATGCTTTATTATCGGAGAGAGCTGAAAAATCCCAAATCTGCAGCCCACAACGCCTGTTTAAATAGCAAAATCTCAGACTTTATAAGGTACAATATGAAAGATCTTAAACCAAACCTTGGTGCTAATAGTGGTCCACTTAGACTGTTCTCAAATCTTCGTGAAGTAGAGATCACTCAGCTCAGCAGCTGGTGAAATCTATAATGTTGGAAAAGAATGTTTGCAGTCATACTGTGCTCAATTCCTGACTGCACCCGTAGAGAGAGTTAGAAATGGCGCACCTCCAATTTAAATAACAGTATTATACAGACGTTCAACTGAACACAGAATAGCGCAGATGCCAAGAATTCTTGGTGGAGTGATTGACTATTGTAGAAATGAGTTCAAATATGCTTAGTTACACTGAATGCATTCTAATATTAAATATTTTTTATTCTTTTCAGGTTTCAGTACTGGTTTGTGGCCATACCTTTTGCAATTCTAATTTTTGTATACGATGAAATCCGTAAATTCTTCATTCGCAGGCACCCTGGAAGTAAGTCTTGATTAAAGCTGGTTCTCAATCTTTAACTTTTTCAGTGCAAATGACAAAGGAATTTGTAGCAAACACTCCTGGCACCATACAACAGCAACTGAGCTAGAATTTTATACTACTGACTCGTCGCTTAATTCTTGGCTTTTTAATTTGCACGGTAGGATAAATTGCATCCTCAGCTGGTGAAACTCTGCTCACGTTTTCAATCAAGGCTCCTGTTGAGCACTTCAAGTGGAGCCTCACAAAATTTACCCTGATCCTAAAATCACATTGCAGTTCTTTCTTTAATGATTTCTTTATATGGGGAGATTTTGTGAAAGTTGTCCATTTTTCTAATTAAATGATGCCCTGATTCTCCCTTGTCTATTATGTAGGAATTGATAGTCCATCATCCAAAAGGGGGAATCTGCAGCTGCCTCTCAAAGTGGCCAAATGAGGCTCCACAGGTCCGTAGTGATACAAGGCCTAATTCTGCAATCCCTCCTGAACCTTTTCTTTCTTTACCATGCCCTTACTAGTGTTCCACATTAAAGATTTTCAGGCTTCACACTCTTATTCTAGTTTAGTCATTTAGAAGTAACATTTTCTGAGCCTCTGCCAGCAGTTTAGAGCTTCACAGGAAGCCGGTAGGTGTTGGGAAATAAAGCCTGTGGCACGACCAGTTTCCAGGCCAGCATTTTCTTTGGAGCAAATATTATGCTGCCCTTCCTGTTGTATGATCATGCAGAGCGAGATTCCAGAGGGTGTAGGGGTTGAAGGAGGGTACCTGCCCGTGTGTGGAATCATGTAAATGTGGCCCCTTGCTCAACTACGGGGGAGCGCTCGCCCACAGTTTGCTCCTTTCACAAGCTGAAATGGGCCTAGCAGGGATCTTGGGGCCTGGCTCGCTCAAGCAAGCTTCCTTATAAGTAGGTATGTGTCCTACAGGTTTGTTAAGTTAAGTCATCCTCGGTTCATTTAAGTTTTACTTTGCATTCCTGGGACAGTTTTTACTGCATTTTGCCACTTGTATTAGTTGCTTTTGGGGGATTTATGTCTTGCCGGAATTTAAATCACACCATACAAAGTGGCGAGTGTCCACATATCTGCCTGGACATGCTGAGGTGTTATCGGTCAACATACAAATCCTTTAATTCAGTTAAATTTATTGCGCATAGCTATGAAATCATGATAGTCTGAATATTTGAATTCTTGGATAATTCTCTTATCAGAATGTGATTGTTACAGGTTGGTGGGACAAGAACATGTACTATTGAATGTCTTTTTGTGATTCTACATGCAACCCCTTCACCACTGGACTGAAGCTCTCGCGTGTGGCTATAAAACAGAGAAAACGAGGAAGGGAAGAATCACCACTCTGCCATACAGCATTAAAACCACGTAGAATTTTCTCTTCACCATATTTTGCTTCTACACAACTGTAAAGTTGGAGAGCAGCAATTTTGGTATTTTACAGTTGGAGAGATTCCAGTTTAAACACACCAAATCGTTGCTGGTTCCTTAACTCTACCAGTTCTCTAGAAGCAACTCAGGTTTAGGACTAGTGGGGGAAAAAAATTCTCATTCTATTGAATCAATCGAAAATGAAAGCTTTGAATATATTCTATTGTGCTTTTACTTCACAATTTTATACTCCGCACAGTGTAGGATTATGGTGAAAACAAAGCACTACAATAAACCTGGGAGGAGAGGAAGAAAGATAACCAAGAGGTTCCAAAACATAGGCCTGTGGGCGATGTTATTGTACAAACACTTAAAACATTAAAGTAGAAATGTTATTTTAATAACATTAACCCATTTATTTTGAACAGGATAATACTTCCAGTAAAATGATTAGGAGAGAAATTTGAGACGAGTATGACGATAATTTGTTGATTTCCAAGACTGGTCATTACTAGCCTTGTGGAACAATTTGAAAAGCCATACAGTTTGTGATGAGAAAATAGCTCTGTTTACAAGTTATGATCGCTTCAAAACTCATATTTATCAAAATAAATTATTGAATGCAGTAACATCACTGTTAAGAAGACAGCCTCGAGTATGCTTCAGGCTCAATGCTTCCCTGATCGAGGTGTTGGGCTATTTTTGCATCTCCCATGGGGTGAGGTACTCTGTTTACCTGCCGAACAAAATATGGGGCAAAGCATTACCTTACAGGAAACAAGTATCATATTTATAACACAAGCTTCAGTAATCAACATAGACTTGGCCATACTTAATTCCCCAATTTAATTTCCCCTCACAGTTCCATGCATCATGTGTCAGCCTTGGCTCAGTGGTAGCACTCTCGCCTCGAGTCAGAAGGTGTTGGGTTCAAGCCCCACTCCAGAACCTGAAGCACATACTCTAGGCTCAGACTTCAGTGCAGTACTGAGGGAGTGCTGCAAGTAGTTTTGGATAAGACACTAAACTGAGGCCCAGTCAGCTGGACATAAAATATCCCATGGCACTATTTGAAGAAGAGCAGGGGAGTTCTTCCAGTGGCCTGGCCAATATTTATTCTGAACAACCATCACTAAAAAAAATCTGGTCATTTATCTTACTGCTGTTTGTGGGACCTTGTAATGTAGGAAACACAGCTGCCAACTTACGCACAAGAGTGACTAAACATCAATTTGCTGTAAAGCACTTCGGGATGTACTGAGGTCATGAAAAGTGCTTCATAAATGCAAGTTCTGTCTTTCTATCATATACACTATTTCCTGGTTGAGAAGTTGAATGGAATGTTTCTGGCCTCTGCCAATGCTGTTTTATGCTGAATGGGTACGAGATGTTGGTGAGGTTGACTTGCCCGTCACTCCTGGCTTCTATATATAGGAGTATGAACGAACCTGCATTTATTTAGCACCTTTCTTGTCCTCAGGCCTCCCAAAGCATTTAACAGCCAATGAATTACCTTTTTTGAAATGTGGCCATTATTGTTATGTAGGCAAAAGCAGTGGCCATTTTGTACAGAGCAAGATCAGCAAACAGCCAAAGATAAAGGGGGTGATTTTCATTCAGAAGTCGGGAAGGAGGCGGGACTACAACTTTCGGGGTTGTAGTCCCGCCTCCACAGAGATGTGGCCAATCCACGCGATTTTAATTTGATTGACCTTGTTGAGCCCACCCAGTGGGCTCAGCAGGCCAATTAAGGGCCACCCGGCACCAGGTGACGTCACAGACTGAAATTTCATCTGTCAAGACATTTTGACAGATGAAATATCAGTGTTTCACAGCTGTTTGAAGCTGTCAAACACTGACAGTCTTACTTCTAACCTGAGTCCTTCTACACAGACTCAGTTAGAAATCTCACTGGCACAGAAAGCTGAAGGCTGTCACTTTTGACAGTTCGCAGCCATTCTGCTTTCTGTGCCGGTTAGATGATGGACTCCTGAAATGATAAGTACAGGTAATTTAAACTTCTTTACACACTTTAGACACACCAAACACACTTACCTTTGCACTCATGCACTCACCTGAACACCAACATCTCGACCCCTCCAAGTCCTTCAACCTGACGCCCGACTCCTCTAACTTGGCGTGGTTTGGAGCCATTGGGAATCCCACACTTCAAGATTTAAAATAGGGATTAGGCTAAAAACTGCCTGTTAACTACCTGTTAACAGGCAGTTAATTGGCACTAATCCCTTCCCGCCTCGGGTAGGCGGGTCCCAGTGCGGGGCGGGTACCCGCCTCCTTTGAAACTTACATGGAGGCGGGTTGGGGGTGGGATGGTGTCGGGACCCCCAAATTCGGGACTTTAACTCCCCGCACGCCTCCAATCCCGACTCCACGAAAATCGACCCCAAATGTTCAAAGACACTGTTTTTGGTGGAGTACTTGATTATTGAAACAAACGTGTCAACAGAACAATGCCAGTTTATGTTTAGTTTGATCTGAAGCCAGTGTTGTAAATGAGATTCCTTACCATCTGTGATGGACGAGGGGGAGATGGTGATGCAGACTTTTTGTGTGGCCTATTTGCTTTTCCTTGGGACCGACTGCGAGAGTCTGGACGGGCTCCTAGTTTAGCTTTAGGAAAAGGGAAATAAAGGGAGATTTGAATCTCTACTCAACCCAGGCTGGCTGTAACTGTTCTAAGTGTCGGGATTTTACTTTCATTATTAAACCAGCTAGTGTATTACAGCAGTGGTGAAACACAGACCTAAACGAGCACAGAAATCTCAAACACTGACTCAAGGTGACAGCGGTTAGGCTTTTCTAACAAGACCCGCTTTGTCACCTCTAATTATTGGAGAAATCAAACTGTTTGGAGGCGATGATGGAAATAAAGAGACATCAGAGCTTTTGGAGCTGATTTTCAGGTAGCTGGTCACCTTCTGATTGGCACTTTTTGAATGAGAGACTAGAGAAGCTTGGATTGTTCTCCTTAGAGCAGCGAAGGTTATGGGGAGATTTAATAGAGGTGTTCAAAATTATGAGATTCTTTTTATATAAGAGTAGATAGGGAGACATTGTTTCCACTGACAGGAGGGTCTGTAACCAGAGAACACAGATTTAAAATAATTGGGAAAAAAAGCAGGGGTGCGATGAGAACATTTTTTACTCAGTGAGTTATGATCTGGAATGCACTGTCTGAAAAAGTGGTGGAAGCAGATTCAATAGTAACTTTCAAAAGGGGAATTGGATCTCTAGGAAAAAATGACAGCATGTTGAGGATCACAGCCATATGAAGGAACAGATGGCTTCATTTTCTACTGCTGCTTCTGAACAGGTTTTCTAATGGGTTGGCTCCTTTAGTTGTTACTTACACGGCAGTTTGTACACACTAGCTGTAAAATATATTAGTATGATAGATTTGTTGTATTCATTCTCATTCTATACGCTGATAAGCGGTGCTGCTTTCTTAATCCCCCACGTGAGGAATGAAAACTCTTGAGCCCTTTTTGACCTACCTAAGAATTTGGAATTGACAATATTATCATCGTTCAGTAATGGTATATAAACGGATGTGGAGGCACTGGCAGGCTCTAGAAAGTACAGAAAGGCACACTCAGGGTGGCAAACACTTTTCCAAGGCATGCAGCAGAATGATTGTGGTTCTTAAACATTCTTCCTTTTGTATCCCAGCTGGTGCTGCGTTCTTACCTCGTTGCTTTCCTCCTCCAGTTCGGAGGGTCCGATGTTCTGGATCAGGGGTGGCCAGGGTTCCCATGTGCCACTCTGTCCCAGTCACCAGGGCTAAGTACATTACAGGATAAGTGTAGGTTCCTCTATCTTCCATCCCAGGAATGGATGCTACTTGAAATTCTACTAGCCCATATTATTTTTCAGCTTTACCTTGCTGTAAAACTCACACATCAGTTTGCAAGTCACATTAGTTTGTTTTTATCTCTCCAGCTCCCATTCTTTACTGCTGCTTTTTCTGCTTTCTTGTGTACCAGATCCTTTGTGACTGATACAAAAGCAAAATACTGCAGATGCTGGAAATCTGAAATAAGAACAGAAAATGCTGGAAATACTCAGCAGGTCAGGCAGCATCTGTGGAGAGAGAAACAGAGTTAACGTTTCAGGTCGATGACCCTTCATCAGAACTGGAAAAAGTTAGAGATGTAACAGGTTTTTAAGCAAGTGCAGGGGCAGAGAAAGGGGGGAGGGGAGGAAAGAACAAAAGGGAAGATCTGTGATAGGATGGAAGGCAGGAGAAATTAAAAGACAAAAGGGATGATGGTGCAAGGCAAAAGGAGATGATAGTGGGACTAGTTAAGAAACAAAAGATGAGTCTAGATGAAGTGTAAATGGGAATGACAGAATCATCAACAGCCGCCATGTGGAAAAAAAATAGGGGCAGAGGTTATAGTCTGAAATTGTTGAACTTGATGTTGAGTCCAGAAGGTTGTAAAGTGCCTAATCGAAAGATGAGGTGCTGTTCCTCGAGCTTACGTTGAGCTTCCTTTGTGACTGATAGCTATTTCCTCAAACCCCTTTTGAAAATCCATATACACAACATCCACTGCATTTCTTTCAACAATACAATATTATTTCCTCAAAGAGCACTATTAAATTTTCAGGTAGGAATGACTCCACCTCATTCTAGGTGAGTATTAACTTTACTCATTATTATGGCCTCTGGAAGCTTGCCCACTTAGGCTGACTGATCTATACGTAGTTACCTGGTTTATTTTTCTTTAGAGGGACCTACTTACTGTTCACACCAAGAAGAATGTAAACCTCTCGTTCAGTCAGGATGTCAGAGGCGTAGCAGTGTTGGTTTTGCAATAGATTCTTCACCTGCCCACTCTCATCCGCTAGCTCAACCTCGGCTGAAATGCAGACACAACAGAACTGGGTCAATGCAAAATATACTGGGCAAGGCAAACATCAGTTTCTCCCCAAAGTTCGGCAGATTTTTTGCACTCCTTCACAAACAACTAGAATGAACTGTTTCTCAAAAATCTTGTATTGCTGTGTTATTTAACCTTTGGATAGCTGACATCACCACATTTTCTATTTCCCCCATTTGGTTTTCTTTCCCATTCCGTCTCCAGCCCTTAAAAAAAACTCTTATTTTACTTTTTTGCTACCTAAAAAGTAATAAAAACGTTCACTTCTCTTCTTTCTCCAGCTTCTATTTTGGAGGTGGAAGCTAGTTTTAGAAATGTGATTTTCATTGGCTGGCTCTGACAGTTTCAGCTTTTCAGCTAATTGAAAGCCTGTAATATTTATACTTATAATGTTACTCCATGGTGGTGTGTTAACACATCACGGCAGCAGGAAGGTGATCTACCAACAAGGATACTCATTAGCTAATGGATGGGTTAATTACATAGAATTAACAGCACAGAAACAGCCCATTTAGCCGAACTGGTCCATGCTGGTGTTTATGCTCCACGGGAGTCTTCTCCCAACCTACTTCAGCTAACCCTATCAACGTACCTTTCTATTCCTTTCTCCCTCATGTACTTATCTAGCTTTCCCTTAAATACATTTATACTATTCGCCTCCACGTGCAGGAAACTTTCGATTTACCGGCACCTAAATAACCGGAAATCTCGGTTAACTGGCAAAATTCAGGAGTAGTTTCAGGTAAGTTTTACTTCATATTACTTGCCTTCCTCGAGCTGTTGCTGTGCAAGGGTGTGGCTGCAGCTGCTGCTAAGCTACAGAGACGCTTGGAACTTGTGGCCATTGTTCTGAACCTGTTGCTAAGCAACAGGGTTTGTTGCTTTATACGGAGCTCTCATCTCTCCGTATCTTTTACGATAGCTTTCGGTTATCCGGAATTTTTGATGAACCGGCACCACGTCGGTCCCGAATAAATAAAAAAAAAAAAAAAAAAAAAAAAGTTTCCTGTGGTACCAAGTTCCACATTCTAATCACTCTTTGGGTAAAGAAGTTTCTCTTGAATTCCCTATTGGATTTATTAGTGACTACCTTATATTGATGACCCCTAGCCTTGGACTCCAAACAAGTGGAAACATCTCTACTGCTGGGGTTCTCCCACTTGTCCATCAGAACTTCGGCAGAAATGGCCAAGGAAGCCCCTGAAAAACTCGGTTTACGCCATTTTCCGGGGTTTTCGTGGCTCTTCCACCGAAGTTACGACAGACAAGCGGGAGAACCCCTGTGGACATTCAACCCCTATTTATAATCACATTATAAGCTGCACTGAAAGTTCTTACAACCATGTCTACATTGTAGTCTCTTGCTCTCTCTCAAGGGACTTTGATAATAGCAATGAGAACAAATATAAGAACATAAGAAATAAGAGCAGGAATAGGCCACTTGGCCCCTCGAGCCTGCTCCGCCATTCAATAAGATCATGGCTGATCTTGGGCTCAAAGCCACTTCCCTGCCCACTCCCCATAACCCTTCACTCCCTTATCTTGCAAAAATCTGTCTATCTCCACCTTAAATGTATTTAATGACCCAGCCTCCACGGCTCTCTGGGGCAGAGAATTCCACAGATTTACGACCCTCAGAGAAGAAATTCCTCCTCATCACAGTTCTAAAAGGGTGACCATTTATTCTGAAACTATGCCCCCCGAGTTCTAGATTTCCCCTATATAAAATTTACATAAAATTTAAACAGAAGAGTTGGACAGAATGAACTTCTGTTTTGATTGCATCTTTACTGCCTAGTATTTCTTTCCTTTCTATCTTCTGGATTTCCCTAGGATCCCTCGCAAAGAAAGTGGGTGCAAACCCTACTTCTCAGCCTCTGCTGATACTGCTCCAGAGCCAGCTTCTAGGTGCTACACGGAAGTGGTACAGAAAGACAGATTTTCTTTCTGATCTTCCCTATTTTCCTTCCCCATAGAATAATATTTGGCTTCTGTTCTGCCCATGGTTGACGACATGGCTGAGATTGAGAATTCACTATGTGGAGTGCTATTGACATGAACCTTCACCCCTCTGCTGATTATTTATGTGCCAACCTATATTTTCTTTCAATTTGGAAACCATGCAAAGAGTAACCCAGCACACTTGAATCAATTTTAAAAACGTGCCATTTACCATAAAGAGCCTCAACATTCATGCACGGTAAATCTTTGACATGCAAATTTGAGGTACATGCGCCACTGACATTTGGTGGATTTATGTCAATGTTGGAGTCACACTGAGGGTCAAAGAGCAGTGGTCAACTTATGAGAATATAAGTAGCACATTCATTACAAATGGAGCCACTGCCTACCTATAATTATGGGACCTTTTTTCTTTGGTGAAATGAGAGACGTGGGAAGTGGCAACTTTGGGTAGTTTCTCTTACCTTCCGTCTCATAGTGACAGCGCTGTTTGATGCAGTCCAGTAAAATCTGGGTCTTACAGTATGGATTGAAGAGAGCATGTTCATTATCTGCGGTGAACATGCACATGGTTACATCATCAAAACATAGAAGAATTCTTACAGTTCCTAAGTGCCTCAGTGAATAAGAACAAGAGAGATTGAGTAGATTGGGCTTGTACTCTCGAGTTTAGAAGAATGAGAGGTGATCTCATTGAAACATGTAAGATTCTGAGGGGATTGACAAGGTAGATGCTGAGAGGTTGTTTCCCCTGGTTTGAGAGTCTAGAACTAGGGAGCATAGTCTCAGGATAAGGGGTCAGCCATTTAAGACTGAGATGAGGAAGAATTTCTTCACTGAGGGTTGTGAATCTTTGGAATTCTCTACCCCAAAGGGCTGTGGATGTGCAGTCATTGAGCATATTCAAAAATTTTCAGGATAGATTTTTGGACTCTAGGGGAATAAAGGGATATGGGGATCGAGCAGGAAAGTGGAACTGAGGTTGAAGATCAACCATGACCTTATTGAATGGCAGAGCAGGCTCGAAGGGCCTTGTGGCCTACTCCTGCTTCTAATTCTTTTCTTAACTTCTTGACTGTAATCAATATTTCATCTGATTATTAAATATTTAACTTCTGCCCTAATTTATTCTACTTTTCCCAATGGTGCTAACTCAGGCTGGAGTATAGTTCCTTGATGACATAGACCAACTAGCCATTCTCATGTGTAAATTGAAACAGTGAACGCGGGCAAGATATTGAATCACTGGTATCTGCACAGCTGGACATTGACATCCACATGGGCACAAGACTCTAAAGTTAGCATTTGGGAATAGAAACTCTAACTGACCCAAGGAGGTGTTGAGGTCAATTGTAATAGCCCTATCTCCTACTCACACTGAGATACGATAACTCAGCTCTGACCATGGATTGGACCTGGGACTTTCCTGGTCTCTATGGCAATTAGAGTAGCAGCCTTCCCAGATTCTAGGAACAGGAGTAGGCCATTCAGCCCTTCAAGCCTAATCATGGCTGATCTGTATCTTAATTCCATTTACCCGTCTTGGTTCCATATCCCTTCATATACTTACTTAACAAAAATCTATCAATCTCAGTTTTGAAATTTGTAATTGATCTAGCCTCAACAGATTTCCACTGCCCTTTGTGTGAAAAATTGCTTCCTGACTTCACCCCTGAACGGCCTAGTTCCAATTCTAAGGTTATGCCCTCTTGTTCTGGACTCCCCTATCCGAGGAAATCATTTCTCTCTATCTATCCTATTCTGACTGGCACAATCAAGCGCCACGCCTGTATCACCTGTTACCTAATGTGTCCAGAAGGAAAGAGGGGGTGCGGGTGAAATGGGCACTAAACCTCCCTTTTGCACTTTATAAACTCCCCTTTTGTGTCAATACAAAGAGCATTTGTGCCTATCCACTGGGTGGAAAATGGTCCCTTTATGTTGCGTGTGATACAGAACCTAATTAGCTTTAAATAAAAACCTCTTCTTTTACAGACACCATGCAATTGACAGTTTAATTATTTGAGGACAAAAAGTGGTTAATTTCTTACTTTTAATCCACCACGCATCAGTGTCCAACAGATGACAATTATGTATAAATTATCAACTGTAATTCATAAAATACTGCGGAAATACGTCTGCCCCACCTGTGACAGAGACTGTAGGTCCCGCATTGGACTCATCAGTCACCTGAGAACTCATTCTTAGTGTGGAAGCAAGTCATCCTCGGTTCCGAGGACTGCCTAAGAAGAAAAGAAACCAAACTAGATGTTCTTCATAATTATCATTATTTGCACAATATTGATGTGAATGAATGTGACGGAGGTTACATTAAAACTATTTCTGTTACTGTAAAACCTTCCATGTGATGCTCCTGGCTGAAGCCGCGTCGTAGTTAGAAGAGACGTTTAAATCCTAATTGGTTGAACCTTCAGTCCCAAGGAGTCTGCAATACTGAGGTCTGACTATTAACTTTTTACCACATACAGCCAGGTTTAGAAACATAGGATTCTGCAGCTAAAACTAAAGATACTGATTCAGGGAGTGAGGCAATTATTTTAACTGTTAAATAGGTTTCTCACACTTACCTCCATATAACACTGTAATAAACATGATGTGTTACAATCACTACGGTAAAATTCTAACTAGATTCTGAAGCTTCGACAGTTAAAGTCCATCGGATGATAATTGCAACAGTCATGTAACTACAAACAGCAATGCAAGACTGGGCATGTTGCAGTGTGCTTCCATCATAAAGCAAGTAAATAAATAATTCAGCTGAGGCAACATATGCTCAATGAGCAAGTAAGGTAAATATGGTATACCATTACTTATTAACAAGCAGTGGCGCAAATATTTATTGGATTCCTTTCAGAAGTAATGGAGAGTAAGAAAAGGTCACTGTTGAGTAGCTTTAACCTGCCAATCTAAGCCTCGGTTCTTTTATCATGTTTTATTTTTTTTTTAAAAGGCCATTTACAATGTACTACTAGCATGAATGATCATACTGTTCTGTTCATCTTCCGATTAGGCACTTTACAGCCTTCTGGACTCAATATCGAGTTCAACAATTTCAGATCATAACCTCGGCCCCCATTACATTTTTACTCATTTTTTTATCCACACCTTTGCTTTGGCCCTTTCCCCCCCCTTTTTTTTCTTCTCTGTCCCACATGGCAGCTGTCTCTCATTCTGCCAGCGCATTTCACACCTAATCTAGAGCCGTCTTTTGTCTCCACTAGTCCTATCACCGTCTCGTTTTGAATACCTATTAATGTCTCTTCACTTCTCTTTTGTTCTCTCCCAGCCTGGCCTTCAGTCTTGACAAAGGTTTTGACCCGAAACGTTGACTATTTTCTCTCCACGGATGTTGCCTGGCCTGCTGAGTTTTTCCAGCATTTTCTGTTGTTATTTCGGATTTCCAGCATCTGCAGTATTTTGCTATCATAATACTGTTCTGTTCATTGGATTGGGTGGAACTTGACATATTTATTACCCAATCACTTTTCCTCTGCGTTTTCCACTGTGCCAGCCTTGGCTCACCGGTAGCTCCACTAAATCAGCAGATTATGGGTTCAAGTGCCACTCCAGGACTTGAACACGCAATCTAGGCTGACACTTCAGTGTAGTACTAAGGGAATGCTACATTGTTGGGGGTGGCGTCTTTTGGATGAAATGTTAAACCAAGGCCCAGTTTACCCTCTCAGATGGACATAAAAGATCCCACGGAACTCTTATGTACCCTTAGCTAACTTATGAGGGCACTCCAATATGTACCTCTGGATGGCCAGAGAAAAATGGATGCCATATCCTTTTCCACTGGATTGTTAGGGACTCGTTCCCTCACTGTTGGAGCACCAGGGATATGGTGTATAACCACTAGTGGAAGTACCTGAAAATGGCAAACAATCCAATTTTCACAGGTTGAAGGAGCGTGCTTGTTGCTCAACACATGGCTCTCTCCATTTTCAAGCTGTCAGCCCTCTGCACTGCAATGGAAGGCCAAGCCAATCTTACTCAGAAAAGCAGCCTCTCCAAACTACTCCAATAGGCTTTTAAGATTTTGCAAAATCAAACCATTTGTACAGATGGAGTGCACTCTTAGGGTTGGATTTTCCCAGCGGAGGCGGGATCGCGGTGGGAGAGGTAGTTGGTGGGTTCCGGTGCCACTCCCGGCTGCAGCCGCTCTGTAAAAAGGATTTTCCGTTAATAGGGCTGGTTAAGCCCGTCCTGCGGGGTTCCCGGCCAATTAAAAGGAAGCAGGTCTGATGACGTCATTTGATGACGCGTCATCGGCAGGTTTCCTTAAGGGGCCATGGCCACATTCATTTTGACAGTTAAGCTGTCCGTGTTCTACAGCATTGAGGTGCTGAAAACACTGACAATCCCTGCACAAAGGTGCACAGCTGCACCCAGGCTCACGCATGACTCCCTCCATGTGCTTATAGAGGGAGTCACAGCACGCAGGGAGATTCTCTTCCCTTTACATGGATGGAAGAGAGCTCCCCAGGACACCAAGGCACATTGGTTGCACATTGCACAGGAGGACACAAGCAGGGATGTGGTCAGGAGGACCAGGCTGCAGTGGTGCAAACCTTTCAATGATCTCAGTAGATCACGAAACATTACTGCAAATCCACACTCAACCTTATCCTGCTGTGCCACTCATCCCATCACTCTGCCTTCCCTACTCTACTCCTGCACATCCTTACTCACACCAACTTACCTTGCACCTCCACCCATCCCTCTCTATCTACATTATCACTTCCCAATCTCACTAGCCACCTCTCACACTCGCCCTCATCCTAGTTCAATCATTCCAACTAATAACACAGAAGGGTAGGCACAAGGTGTCTTATGCAATGATCATGTAAATTTTCTGTTAATGTGTTGTCAAACATTGAAATCTTTATTTTCAACACTTTTCCAAAGGTGAGCACAAATCTATACAATAAGGCAGAGTCATAGTGAGTTGCAGTGAATGGCGAGGCATAACGGTGAGACATACCCCCCGCAATGGTGATGAGTGTGAAAGGAATGGCTTGGTCTTTGTAGGGATGCTTTATGGTGTTGGGTTGGAGTGGTGTTAACCTGGCAGCCAGGGTGTACAGCGTCAAGTGAAGTAAATCTGGCCATCTCTGGCAGCAGTGTGCTTGGGTGATGATGCTCTGTGTCCTGTGCAGCATCAGGTGATTGCGGAGAAGGTTGGTGTTGGGGCTGATGGTGGAGGGATTCAGAGGATCAAGGTGAGATTTGTTCAAGGGCACCGATGTTGTTGCAAGAGATGGCAGCTGAAGCGATCTGTCAATGGTGAGGGAGCTTTCTTCAAGGAGGTGACAGGGGATAGAGAGCTTACTCCAAACACTTCCAAACTGCATACAGCTCAAAAGTATCTTCCAAGTCCTGAAGGCTCAAGCTTCTGACATTGGAAAGTGACCAGCTGTGAAATGGTAGCTTGCTTCCACTTTTGCAGCTGTCACCTATTCACAACAATGGGGAGACATAGGGCTAAAAATTGAGTAGCGGGGTGCTAACTTCGCCGGGGCCCTAAAAGTAGTGCCCCGGAAAAATTAGCGTCCCCGCGTTGGAAATTGAGTGGCTGCGCCCCAAGAGGGAAGCGGGGCGCTACTGGAAGCACCCCGCATCCCTCTTGGGGCGCTGAGTAAATATTGTGGCGTTATGTGCCGCAGCGCCACACGCTGTGGCACGTCGTGCTGCGGTATTGCAGGCTTTCCTCCCCTTCTTAAAGGGGAGGAGCCTTGTGCAGCGCGACCTGGGGCCCAGATCGGGAGTGCTGGCAAAAGAGCCCGGCACTTGAGAAGTGCTGGGCTCTTGGGGCGCAGCCAGCACTCCACGGGGGGGGTGGGTGGGGGGGGGCGTTTCAGGAGGTCTGGGACGGGAGCGCAGGCAGGTGCCGGCAAGCGGCCAGCAACAAAAATGGCCGCCCCGCACCTCACCTTTAAATTGCGCCTCCCCGGCCGCAGGCACGCCCCCCTGACCCCGAAGATCGTGGCCAGGGCGTGAGCGGGGCGCTGCGCACGCCAATGACGTCATCGCCAGCGCCGCAGGACACTACTGGTTAGCGCCACCCCTAACCTCCCGCTGAATTTTGCGGGAGGCGTGGGCAGTGCCACGCCCGAGCGCTAGTTGCGTTGCGTCCCGTTAGTGCCCTCTTAAGGCGCGAATGGGAGGCGCAACCAACTGAATTTTTCCCCCATAGAGAACCCAACCTACTTACCTGACGTGATTTCCAAACGACGGGAACCCCATTAAAAATGTGGGAAAATAGAAAAAGGCTGGCAAAATAGCAGTTAACTAACTTAGCTGCCTCCACCGCCGCTTGGTGTTGGGTCTGTTCGGAAATCGCAGACCCCCGACACTTTGGAAACTTAATGGAGGCGGGTTCGCAACTCGCTGGCAATCATTTCGAATTTTACAGCTGAACCGCCTCCGAACCCATCCTCTGAGTGCTTGCAAAATCGCGGCCATAGAATGCTATCCAGAATTCACAAGATTAACATGTGGAGGAAAAAGGTTAGATTGTTTGATTGCGTGCCTATTGCAATTATGTTTGTTATGTATAAACCAGACTGCCAGTATTTATTTAAATACAGTTTATTATATTTTTCTATGAGCACTGTCATAACTATTTTACTGCTCTCATTAAAATACAATGCATCAACAAGCTCAAAGTTTTCAGGTAATCCAAACACTTCAAAAACACCAGATTACTACACAATGCTTCACATTAAATGTAGCAGTCAGCTATTCAAGCTGATTGTGAACACTTTAGCAGAAGTTCAAACAAGATCATTATTTTGCAAGTTTATAATTGAACCTACGCAGCACCATCTTTAACTTGTTCTCACTTGAGGCAGTCAGAAACGGCTGTGAGCTCCCACACACAAAGGGATAGGGCAGTAGCAGACACTGAACGTGAAGCGGGGGGTGGTGGTTAGAGGAGGCAACTGAAGGAATGATTGAAGAAGTAGGCTTTGAGGAGTTTTTTTTTGTAGGTGGGGAGAGATGTAGCAAGGTGGAGTGGTTCAGGGGGAGAACTCCAGAGTGTAAGGTCATGATGGTTGAAGGATCTGCCACTGCTGGTGGAGCGAAAGGTGGGACTGCTTAGATGTCCAAACTCCGAAGAGCGGAGAGTAGAAGAGGGACACTGTGCAGAGGAGGGAGGAGCAAAGCTGTGGAGGAAATTGTAAATGAGGATGATGACAGTCGTAAGGCACAGGCTTAAATTACCTGCGCTTTGGAGTCTCGATCTTAGCTCATCGCAGTGGCAAAGCCATCTAAAGCCCTACCCCTCTCCTCCCAAAGGGAGGGTAAAAATCAGAGAGACACAGAGGGAGAGTGTCATCCCATTCTGCTCTTGTGCATCTTCTAGCTGTCCATTTATAGTGACACAGGCTGAGGAGAAGTTTGTTTACGTGGCTTCCCTTGCTGTCATCGTTGGTCAATGGCCCAAGGGAATAAAATCAGGAAGAAATACAGATAGCATTCATCCCAAAATAAATAATCAACAATATAATAGGGAAAGCATGTTCTAAGATATCTCAACAAGAACCAAAACTTTATCCACTGAAATCTGAATCACAACACGATTCAATAAACATACAGGCTTAGTTGTTGATAAACCAGAATCTCCGATTCTCCCAGTGTTAGTCATCAGAAGTGATGACTAACCACATTTGAGCAGGAAGTTTATAAAGTACAATGTCTAGATTATCTTTTAAATGGATGCTTATTTTACTCCACAGAATAAATGTTAACTCCTTCTGCATCCTGTTGTAAGGAATTAAAAGGTGAGGAAGCAAATTAAACGCTATTTAGTCGTATTTCTGAAAATTTAACGTAAAATTTAAATAAGGTGACTTTGAGTGGGATGGTTACGCTGGTCATTGAACAGTGCTGTTGCATATTTCTAAGCGAAAGCGTGGCACTCTTTAGATGAAAGTAGCAGCGGGTTGAAGTGATAAAGCCTCTGCTTCTAGGCCTTGCATATATTGGTATATTAAATCACTAAGGGGACAATTCTTCATTCCTGTGCTTGCAGAGGATCAGGGTTCCCTTCAAATGTGGCTTCCCCACTAGGACCACAGAATCATGGAATTAACTCGTATAGTCTTGACATTATTAAATGGATGGTGATGTTGAACTTAGGTTGACCCCATCATGTTCCACTAGCAGCGACTTGTGCCCAAGATTATCTCTAACTCACTTGAATACATTTTCCTGGGGTTTCTACTGTAGCCAAAAAAGTAGGTGCAGGTAAACAAATGGAGAAACCAGATAAATTAGTGGAACCTGTTAAACAGTGCGCAGTGCATGCTACATTGTAAATTGCATGATACTTGCATATACGTACAATACGGGACTTATACAGTGCTGTACATTTGAATGGTACTACTAATTGGCAGGGTCAGGGTTCAACCTTGGTAGATGACTTGGGTTGTATCAGAAGGGTGAGTCAGGGAGCTTCTTGAGCATTAGGTGACGGGCAGTGTCCAGGAATAATTAGGAGGGCAGAGGGGGAAATCTTTTTTCTCTGATTAATCAAATAAAGTAAAAATTATAATCATTTAAGCTTCACGTTACAAATTCTTCAGTTTAATCTTCCTTGACTTTACGCCTCACTTTCTAACCGTGCATTGGTTGTCATGTTTGAGGTGCTGTTTGGGTTGTTTTCCAGTGCTTTGCACAGTTCTGCTAATTCAGATTCCAGTTCTGTCAGCCTGTTCAGCACACAGCGTCTCTGTAGATGCAGCATCGACTGTATGTCTCGTGCTTGTGAGAGATTTTTCAACAGGTTGCTGAAATCTTCCAGCGGTGACTCACATCTGCCACCAGGCTCCTGAAACATGGAAACACATGAGTGCGGCACAAACAAGACAGAGACCTGAGATTTTGGAGAATATCAGTCATGTTATTTACAGAAAATCTATAGAGCCCGTGTCCTTTAGAACAGAACAATAGTTCTAGATGAGGAAACCATTGTAAGCATCAGAAATCAGGCAGGACAAGGTTTTTGTGAGAAGGTGATAAATGCATCTTCGGAAGGGCTTCTGACTCTTCCTTATGCCTCCTCTTCTCTTCAGCCCACTGTTGGTAGTTAATTGTACTGGGCCCCACACTCTGGAATTCCCTCACTAAATCCCTCCATCTCATTCTTTAAGACCCTCCTTAAAACTTTGATCATGCTTTTGGTCACCCTTCCTAATATCTCCTTCTTTGGCTCGGTGCCCATTTTCTTTTAACGATGCCTTTGATGGAGCATGTTAAAGTCGCGACAAAAGCGGAAGTAGTTGTTCTTGTTACAATGGGTATGCCTCTGACTTTTAGTAAGAGAAAAAGTGTCGATGAGAGATCTCTCCTCAACGACAAAACAGTTTTCCATGGAGTGCTTTTATTTCACAGGCAAATATATTGAGACGAAATATGAGCAGGATGTTTTGTAAAAATATTAGCTTACTGCACTGTATTTTGAGACCGTCACAGTTATTGTAACCCTAGAACCTGGTCTGATTGACTAGTGCGTAGACATTTTTAACTCAGGGGTGATGCAGTGTGGGTTCTGCTTATGAGCAATCAGAATGACCTGGTTCTCTTCACGTTTTACTCAGCTCTCAGCCCCCTATTCCACCATGGACCCTGTTGGGCACTTCTAATCTGTGCAGGGGGCTCCAAAAAGACAGCAAAAACACCAGGGCAGTAAAAAAATGAATATACTGTTTTGCACAAAAACGAATGCAGGGAAAAGCCTATCCAACAGCTCTTGTATCCATCATTATATAGTCTCTGTCCGTACCGGTACAACGTTAGCCTGGATCCTTAGCTCCTGCTCCAAATGTTCAATCTGCTGGTCGTACTCTGCAATCTTGGTCGTGTAAAGAGAAAATTCTTCATTCATGTTATCCACTTCGTCCTCCAGTTCTACAATTCTGATCTGCAACAAAAGTGTAAGTGTGTCTTAGCACTTAATTGACTTATTGGCCAGCACGCCCCAATTTGCTGGTTCCTTCATCGGCACTGGGTCAAAGTCCTGGAGCTCCCTCCCTAACAGCACTGTGGGAGTACTTTCACCACAAGGACTGCAGCGGTTCAAGGCGGCGGCTCACCACCACTTGCTCAAGGGCAATTAGGGATGGGCAATAAATGCTGGCCTTGCCAGCGATGTCCACATCCCAGGAACAAATAATAAAAAAAGAAATTGTAATGTGCAATGCATGGCGCTGAAGAGAATCTAAAACACACAGTTGGATGTTCATCCCGCCCTGTGTAAAGATCTGTTTGTCCTTATACTATTTCCCAACAGTTACATTTTTCTAATTTTTTTTTTGATATCATGGAAGTATATCCCACTGAACAGATTTGGAATGTAGTGTGATGCACATTGCGTAGGAAGCGTTTGATTTCTAGCTATGTAGCTTGGCACAGTTGGGCAATGATCTACTTCGACAGTGATTTTCCTTTAAATGGATTTTCTTTCAAATGAATTTCCTGCTCCTGTCCTGAGGGTGATGAATCATGCTCCTTCACGATCCAATGGTGCCAGCAGCCCTCTGGCACCTTCCCAAGGTGGCGACTTTCCAAGAAAGCTCACTGGGTCAAGATCAGAAGCCGAAATTTTGGCTGAGTTTCCGCTCCCTTGGGCGAGGTGCCAGAGGGAATCTGCAATCCTGCTGAGGAACCCAATACTATTATGCAGCCAGTCATTCTAGACTTGGAGTCAAGTATTTATGCGAATCTACTGGAGAAAGAGCTGACCTACTTGGCAGAACTCTGACTTGAGAACATTGGCGATCTTGGCTTAAGGAAACAAGATGGTATATCTCCAAATCACACAAAGTGTATGTTTGTGAAAAAAAGAGTGGTCCAGGGGGTGAGGGGAGAGAGATTCTGGCTGCAAGGGAAAGACCAGGGAATTGGAGAAGGAAGATGTTGCTTAATTTTATTTTTGTAGCCATTTTGAAAATTCATTTTAACAGGGTTTTTGTGTTTGTAAGCAAGGGATTTCATGCTACCCGGGAATCCATAGTATTATATGATGGCAACGTTCCCATTAAGCTGCACGGCCATAGCGGTCTGGAGGTCCAGCACAGGCCGCTCACCGGCTTTCACATTGAAGAAGCCGCGCATGCGCAAAAATCTGAATGGGCCGCGCAGCCAGTTAAAGGGACCGCGCACCTAAAATAAAAATTAGAGGGAACATTGAACACCCGGTGTATGTCAATGTAACAGCAAGTAAGCAACCTCTGCTTCAGGATGTTTCAAAATCACTTGTAGCATAACATGCGTTGATGATTCCATACAATAGTGATTGAAGCCAACTACAGTACGGCGCTGTCAGTGAAATCTAAATATCTCTCTCCTGCACTCTACAATTCCAATCCATCTTCTACAGTCATTACTAGATGGCCATCTATGCAAATTTTCTACAGTAGTAATTTTGGAGAAAGATTGAATTGTTTCAGTATAAGAATGTGACAATGGTTTCAAGACCTGTCGTTCAATAGGAACGCCATTAAACAATACACAGCACCAAAATCCAGATACATCCCTTTAGAATAGCCAGATAACCTCACTTGTCAGTCAGCATGATTGGGTGTGGAGGAGGTAAGATAGTGTTTACGAACCGCACCATACCTGTGTGTTGGATTCTGCAAGATCTTCATCTTTATCTTCAAACTCTGATGTAAGAAAGTCAATTTTAGGAGATTGATCAGAAATCAGATATGTTAGTAATGTACTTCACATAGCAAAGACAAGTTCTTAGTATAGAATTATCACAGTCTTTTCCCCTTCTAAAACTATACCTCCGGAACCTCTCAGAGTCAAAGTCATGTAATTAGTGCCAAAAAGGAAATGGATGAGTCTCTGAAGAGATCTTTTAGAACGGATCACTCTGATATTCAGTAGTTACTTTCTCAAATACAAAAGCAAAATATTGCAGATGCTAGAAGTCTGAAATAACAACAGAAAATGCTGGAAATACTCAGCAGGTCAGGCAGCATCCGTGGAGAGAGAAACAGAGTTAATGTTTCAGGTCGATGACCCTTCGTCAGAACTGGTAAAAGTTGAAGATGGAACAGGTTTTTAAGAAAGTGTAGGGGCAGGGGAGGAAAGAACAAAAGGGAAGGTCTGTGACAGGATGGAAGGCAGGAGAGATTAAGAGACAAAAGGGATGATGGTGCAAGGCAAGAGGAGATGGTAATGGGACAAGTTAAGAAACAAAAGATGGCTCTAGATGAAGTGTAAATGGCACTGGCTGAATGATTGACAGCTGCCATGTGGGAGAGAGAAAAAAAATGGGGAAAAAAAGATAGGGGCCGAGGTTATGGTCTGAAATTGTTGAACTCGATGTTGAGTCCAGAAGGCTGTAAAGTGCCTAATCGAAAGATGAGGTGCTGTTCCTCGAGCTTACGCTGAGCTTTACTGGAACAGTGTAAGAGGCCGAGGACAGAGTGGGAGTGGAGCGGAGAATTAAAGTGACAGGCGACTGGAAGCTCAGGGTCACCCTTACAGACTGAACGGAGGTGTTCCGCAAAGCAGTCACCCAGTCTGCGTTTGGTCTCCCTAATGTAGAGGAGGCCACATCGTGAGCAGCGAATACAGTATACTAAATGGCAAGAAGTACAAGTAAATCGCTGTTTCACCTGGAAGGAGTGTTTGAGGCCCTGAACAGAGGGAAGGGAGGAATTAAAAGGGCAGGTGTTGCATCTCCTGCGCTTGCACGTGAAGGTACCGGGCAAAGGGGAGGGGCTGTTGGGGGTGATAGAGGAGTGGACCAGGGTGTCGCGGAGGGAGCGATCCCTTCGGAATGCTGAAAGGGGAGGGGAGGGGAAGATGCGTTTGGTGGTGGGATCACGCTGGAGGTGGCGGAAATGGCGGCGGATGATCCGTTGAATGTGGAGGCTGGTGGGGTGAAAGGTGAGGGCAAGGGGTACCCTATCATGGTTCCAGGAGGGAGGGGAAGGGGTGAGAGCAGAAGGGCCGTGTCAACTTTCTGTTCATTTTTAACAAAACGTAATTTTAAATTCTTCACTAGAAATGTAAAAAGCATGCTTGAAACTCCAGCATCATTTCAACCTGATCTAGACACCAAACTGCAGGTCATTGCATGTGGAGGTGAAAAGTGAAATAATCTGCAGAATTTGCTAGTTGTATAAATCATCATTTTAAAGCACCAGCGTCACAAATCATTATCAAAAAAATGTTAGCAGATGTGTTTCATGCTCCAGTTCTAGTTTCATTCTCTACCTCGTGTGTATTGTAACATTTGCATGTTGAATTGTCATTGGCCCGCAGGCATCTGTAAGGAATACCTATTGTGATCACATGCTGAGTTGTCATTGGCCTGCAGGCATCTGTAAGGACTGCTATTGTTTAGAAGACCTAGTAGGGGTCCTGACTCCATCTTGTCCACACGGTGCTGTATTGATTGAGAAAGCTCACAGACCTGATGCTTCATTAAAAGGGTTTAAACTGTAATACTCCATTGTCCTGCAATTTATTATTTTTGTACAAAGTATGCAAAACAAGACTAACTTTATAGCGACTGTAAACACCCACTAGCGAAAGAATGCTTTTTCTAGGCTAAATAAGAGCACAGGTGACCTGGTAGTAGTTAAAAAAAAAGGTTGATGTTCCATAAAAATCTGATTCAATGTTCCCAAAGGTTACCTGTTTCAGTATGGACTGTATCAGCTACCCTTCTTCCCTCCTGCACGGAGAATCTCCTGTACGTCTCCCGAGGTCTCAGGAGTTGTTGTAGCACATTGTGCAGTTTAAAGAATGTGTATTTCTTAAGTCTGGAAGTTAGAAAACAGTGTCACTGGTCTAAAGGTGAACATAAGCAAGCAATGCAGGCTTCAATTAGGCTCAAAAAGCGACCTGCTTTTCACATGAGTTTGTAATAGGAACGACAGAATTTTAAGTTGCTTTATTTTTCCCGCTTGACCAAAGCTGTTATGTTCTGATCTAAATTTACACATCGGGTAACAACAACTTGCATTTATATAGTGCCTTTAACATACTTCCGACAGCGCCAAGAAGCCGAGTAGTAGCAGTTTGGAGAACTACCCCCACTGACTAACTCGGCCACCGCGGGAGACTCGGACTCGGCAACATTTCCGGTTATTGAGGTGTTTTCGGAGTTTGAATTTTGCCGGTTAATAGAGAATTCTGGATATTTAGGTGCCGTTTAAATGAGTTTCCTTATTAGGACAGGTGACCAAAAGCTTGGTCAAAGAGGTAGGTTTTAAGGAGCATCTTAAAAGGAGAGAGAGGTAGAGAAGATTTAAGGAGGGAATTACAGAGCTTACGGCTGGTAAAAGCAAGTACTTTTAGGTAAGTAGGCAAAGTTTATTTATGCTTGAGGTAAGACAAGTACCATTGCTGGTCATTCCTCAATGGGAGACCCCAGCGTCACTTGTGAAGATCTTTATTTGATACAATTCCATGTCCTTTAGAAACTTCAGTAAATCTCAGCGAAATGTTCTTCACTACTAGGGGTCATTTAGAAAGGTTAGGATTAGGCCGTCCTCTAGTTAAATTTACACTCAATCGATGGTTTGCCATGCTGGCACACTACAAGCAAAAGGCTGCATCATTTGGCACTGCTGATAAACTTGCTACATTCAATTTTAGTATTTTCAAATCTGAAAATCAAGATTGATCAACTGTGCCTCCAAACTGTAGGTGCAGCATTGTACTGAAGCGATGCAAACAGCAGCCCCACTCCAGGCTGCCCCTCCCACTTCTTTCACAGCATAAAATTAGGGAGAATTTATTTTAGTTCCATTTTCTATCTGATTTTCTTTCTACACTCCAACACTTTATACACGGCAGCTTCTTTCAGTAGATATAAATTTTGACAGCCAATTTATTCTCATTTTTAAACTGGTCTAATTCACAAATGACAAAAAGTAATTTCTTGCCGATAAAAGCTTGTCGTCGGCATTGGAAACCATAAAATATAAAGAGCCGATTGTGCAGTGCCACACCACCCGGTGGTGGAAAAGTAGTTCTGCACCGGAAGTGTGCTGCGCCTCCTTAGGCCCAAGAACACTGGGATTTCCTGTCCTGGGTCATTGACATTGCTCGGGTGCGCCCTGTACAGGGTCTAATTCTAGTAGAAAGGGGCAGAAAATGAGGTAATTTGAACCTCAGAGAGATTGAAACTTTCTGGCCGCTTGTGGCGTCCCAATTCAAACTGTATGATAAAGAAAGAAAAAATCCTACCTCCATTCTTTGGCTGATCCTTGAAATCCCACAGGCCTTACAGTCAGCTGGGGTCAAAGAGCAGGCCACAGCTCCGTGTTTTTTTTTTAGGGCACCCAACCAAAAGTCCAAAGGGAAAATGAGGTGAGAAGCCGGGAACTCCTCGGCCTACCTTCAGTCAAATGCCTGTGTCAGGCCTGTGCCAAACTCCCCCCCGCCAACCCCACCCCGCCACCCGCTCCCCACCACCAACAACAGAGGACAGCGCCAGAAATCCCAGGGCAACAGGACAAAGAACTGGGTCTCTGGCCCTTTTTCCTAGCCTCTGCCCCTGGGGAGGCAAGGATCAGGAAAATTGCCCCTCAGGAACTTTACAATACTGCACAGATATAGAAAATTGCCTTTGATAGCATTTCTTAACAAGGTATGATGCCCTACTATTTTTAAAACAAGTTTCAGGTAGAAATATTTCCTGTTAGATTGAAGTGGGCTTTTGACCAAACCACAATGAGGCACAAGGAAAGTTTGCTTGAATCTATTGGCAGCAGTTTGCCCGTCACCGTGACAGTCACTGACTCACACTCAATGAAGATGGAAGTAATATTTGCAAATGCATTGCTGGGACACATTCTGCTCTATTTATATATTTTACACACACTAACCGACGCACCGTGGTGTTGCTCATGGTGAGTCGAAGGAATACGCTGTTTCACAATAACAGGGGTGTTTTACACTTATACAAGGCATTTAATATAAATATATATATATAATTATGTATTATTTAAGCGCTGGACCAGAGTTTGATAGTGGGTCTGAATCACTTTCTGTGATGGCAAACTGACCCTTGTACACTGTGAGGAAACAAATGGTGGCAACAGTCGCAATCGCCATCTCATCTGCCCAACACTCACCCATTAATGACTAGAAGGTGGCATTAGGTGTACTCCCCTTTATTCAAATGTTTCTTCTTGACGTAAGAAAACTACTAGGCACTTGGTCTAAGCGTTAAACAAAGCTTTAATCAACTGTTTTACAACATGGAGGTCTAGTTGTGTCCTTCACTAGTTCCTGTTAAGAATGTCCTGCACAAGCTGGGCCCGTGCCCGAGTATTTATACTCTCCCTGGACAGCGCCACCCGTAGGCCGCTCAGTATTATTTCATAAGTCTTTCTTTCATGAATGACTGATTCATGTCACTTCTCATCATACTCAATTTGAGTAACAGGTTCTCTACATGGGCCATCATGTTGCAAAGGGGAGAGGGTGGACGGACCAGGAGAGTTTATCCCCATTGACATTATCTGGTAGTTGGAGCTTGCCCGCATTGACAGGTCATCACCGTTAGAAAACTCAAAGAAACGAGTCCCTCCAAAGTATTGGATTGTGTTTGTTCAGAATAGGCTAAACTTGCGATGTTAGTATTTGAAAAGAGAAGCCAGATTGCTCAATTTATTTTGGGGGAGTGGCCTTTGGAACTATAAGATGATATTATCATATGGCCTGTGAATATCAGTCAGTGCTTTAAGGTAATAAAGAGCTTCACGTGCTTGCATTTAACATGTTGTTAGAAGATACCAACCTTTCATTTAGGCTTTCCTCAGTAAACTTTGTTTCAGGTGGGACTTTGATACGGATAAGATCTTCGAAGATTGACTGAGTAGAAGGAATCTGTTTAGTTTCATTCCAGTTTTCAGAGTCCTGGAAAATGGAAACAGAACCACAATTCACACCCCAACAGGGTTCACAGTTCACACCCCAAACAGGGTTCACAGTTCACCACCCAAACAGGGTTCACAGTTCACACCCAAGCAACACCTTATGAACAATAAAGATCAGGTTGGGGGGCAAACTGTGCGGAGGACGCCGTTACCACACATAAGGAAATGGAAACATGGAGCACCTGAGAAGAGTTAACAAACAGCTTCTAATGTTGGAAAAGGGAAGGCCATGCACTTTACTTTGTAGCAGAAAGTGGGGGACACTAATAAAAAGAACAAGTGAAAGATTTGGGAATGGGAGTTCGGTTGACGTATAGCAAATAACCAGAGTACAAATGCAGTGAGGAAATGGTGAATTTCCACAGTGATATAACTTGGAACACTACACCAGTTCTGGATGAATACTTGAATATTCAGATAAACTACAAAGGCCATGGAGAAGAGCAACTATGGTGATTCTAGGCTTGAACTCAACTACTGAGGACAGACAGTGGAACCGGTTTACTTCCCTCACAGGAAAGAATGAGAAGGGAAGAGAAGAGCCAAACATTTAAAATTGGAAAGGAATTGATGGAATGAGTGAGTTTTTCTCACTTAACACAGATCATAAATAAAAAAGCATGAAAGTATTAGAGTCAAGGACATTAACAATCAATATGGTTAATGCAGAAATGGTAGATACATTTTGAGAAAAACAAGATTTTTTTTATTGCAGAGGAGTATGATAGGGCTTCAGATAAGGCTCGGCAAACTTCAGGATTTAAATTGGAGATTGTCGAAATTGTAATGGTTGCACATCAGAGATGAGAAACAGGATGGGAATATTGGTCTGTGAAAATAATGCAATAAACTGTGTTCCAGAGGAGCAGTCTAGACATTCTTTAATATCAGTCCTCTATCAATTACTGATTGTTCATAATTCACTTTTAGCTCACAGCTGAAGGGAAAACTAATAAAAATATACTAAATCACTTGTTACTAAAATGCAAAGTAGGAAAGGGAAACAGCAGGGAACTGTTGTAATGCATAGTGGATGTTGTGATGTATAATTGTATTGTATACCTTTGCCTAAAGTAGTTATCTTTTATGTTTGCTTAACTGTATTACTTTAAGCTAGCTGCAAACTGCAAGAACAAACTAAATTATGGGAACAAAATGCTTGCGCTCTGTGCTTTTACATTCGTAATGGGTTGACTTTCACTTAGGCTGTAAACTATGCAAGTAATACCTTTGAACTATCAAGATAAGAATTCATGGAACTGGTAAGCCTAATGAGGTAGGAAGCTGTTTACAAACAATCTTGGAGGAAAAGACCAATTAACAACCGGAATCATACTCGAATATCTCGGTTATGAGTCCCATTGTTGAAACTGTGAAAATTGGAATCTGAGAAGCAGATAATGACTATCGCGGTGGGCAATAAACAAATGAGAGATAAGAGACTAGCCAAGCTTGCAGGTGTTTGTTTAAACTAGTTGAGATAAGCAGGCGAGTGAACTATACAAATGGTGACTTTTAGACTGTAGCAGGACTTGCATCCTTTCTTGACAGCGAGTCTTCTGTTAGCAGAAGATATTGGCCCTGGTTGAAATGGAAGAGTTTACGTTTGTGATATTGCAAGTGAGTTTGGGCATCAGTGTTCTCGCTCAGGCCAACATCCCCAGCATCGAAGCGTTGATCACGCTCGATCAGCTCCGATGGACGGGCCACACCGTCCGCATGCCCGATACGAGACTCCCAAAACAAGCACTCTACTTGGAGCTCCAACATGACAAGAGAGCCCCAGGTGGGCAGAGGAAATGCTTCAAGGACACCCTCAAAGCCTCCTTGAAAAAGTGCAACATCTCCACCGGCACCTGGGAATCCCTGGCCCAAGACCGCACAAAGTGGAGGAGAAGCATCCGGGAAGGCGCCGAACCCCTCGAGTCTCTTCGCCGAGAGCAAGCGGAAGCCAAGCGCAAGGAGTGCACGTCAACCCAAGCACCCCACCCTTCAACCACCGTCTGCCCCACCTGTGACAGAGACTGTAGGTCTCGCATTGGAATCATCAGTCACCTGAGAACTCATTTGTGGTGTGGCAGCAAGTTATCCTCGGTTCCGAGGGACTGCCTAAGAAGAGGAGGAGTTTGGGTGGAAACTTGATTCAAAACTTCACTTTGGGAAAACAGAGCAATTTGTGCCCAAATTGTACCCCAGGAAATGTAACCATTTCAGACCCTTAACAGAACCAGCATCAGTGCTGTTCTTTAATGCCTTGTCCTGCTGTTGTTTCATTATAGGGTTCCAATGACTGTACCACTACAGGCTAAACACTCCATTTTTTTTTTACCAATGTTTCAGTATCTTTGCGTTCTTCTGTCACACGAGCAGTAGTGTCACAACACATTAAGAACAGAGTGGTGCCCAAGGCGGCAACTGCACGATCAAACTCCTCAGTGAAGATGGGGTGACCATCGTTTATTTGGATTCCTGAAGACAGAGACAGAATTTAAGAACTCTGCCAGTTACACCCAAAAATACACTTTCACCTGTTTAAAGCTAATGGAACACAATCATATTGTCTATACTGTAATCCTCTAATATAGGGCTTGCAATTACACTATATGATAATGCAAGAATGCTTAACATATCGAATGCTTTGTTAGTGGAACTGCTAACTACTTTTATAAATAGTGGACAAAAGTATTTCATATGCATTGAGTGTTCATACCCTATAGTCACACAGCATGAATTCCAGGCCTTATTGGTGTGGCCTTATAGAGAATAACCAAAACATGATCGATTTTTTCACATTGTTTACTTTCATGCAGTACTATATTCTAAGGCCTTAGAGCACGTGGCCCAGTTCAAGTTCTAATTTCTCCTTCCTCACTGCCATTATGCTGCATTCCCCCCCATTTCTCCAATATCCCTGACCCACCTGTTGAACCTGAACCCTCTAGACTCAATCAGCTTTCTTCAGATTACACACACTCAGTAATCACAACCTTTGCTCCTCTAATATACAATGGACGAATCACGACATCTTGATATCCCCATATCCTTCAAGGGCCAATGAAAATCTGGTTTCTTCCAATCCTTCAAATACACAGTTTTTTCTTGTCACTCATAATATTGATGTTTCTACACTTAATCTTTCTTCACCCAACATTGTTGGCCTTACTATTTGATCTGATCTCAAATGGAACTTCCACATCCTTTCCATTGCTAAAGATACCTCTCGGAAGCTTGGTTTACGCTTTCATGCCAAGCAGAGCTTTCCTTGTCAAGAACTCTTAACTCTTTTTATAAAAAATAAAAAAATCTGTTCAAGACTTGAATTGTGCTCCTTTATCTAGGGAGTATCTTCTAGTGCCTCTCACACATTCCTGGATAGGATACAAGAAAAAGATTTTCAGCTCTAACCTCCCAACTTCTTATTCTCTCCATTGCAAGTTTTATTGTCTTTCTTTTAGCAATATGGATAGTGCTCCTCTGAATCTTCCTCTTTTTTTAAAAAACTCACTCTCCCAAATGCTGTCCCTCTCCCTATGTTGCTGAAATCATGACTCATCTCATACTCTTCTACTTGAACTAATTTTATCCTGAGCCTGAAAATGGCAGAGCTAGACTTCCCGTCATCAATTCTAACTCCAACAATCTTCAAGCCTTTGTAACCCAAGCTTTACAATACCTCAACAATCACTAGCTCCTAACTTACTGCATCATTCCTTTTACTTTTTTCAACCTCAGAGGAATACTGGCCCTTTACACTGCTTTCCCGCACAAACAATCAAGTCTGTGATTCCCTTTGATAAGCCCAAGTCTGCTGATAGCAGGCCCTTTATGGTATTAAAGTCTTGTTTACTTCCCTTGTTGTCAAGATTTTATATCATGGGTCAAATACAGGCTTAAACTTTAAAGTGAGCTTGATATTAGATGGAGGAAGTTGCCCCTTGTTAAAACTGGCTTTCATTTGAGATATGTTCTCGTGTATTTGGTACTTGTGTCACATGCTGTCTTGGAAAGTGAGCTTCAGCAGGAAGTTACACAAAGAGGAATGTACTATGTCTGATGAATTCTGCATAGGGACAGTCTTTACATAGTAAACACATAGAATGGTTACAGCACAGAAGGAGGCCCTTCGGCCCATCAAGCCCGTGCCAGCATACCATGTTAGTGTGCATGTTGGCTGATCTTGTGTATGGGCTGCATTTTAGGCGCGGGATGACGTTATACTTCAGAAATGTCAATGCCCAAAGGGAGTTATTAATGAACCTATCCCAACGTTTGATGCAAAGAAGACACTGATGTGTGATTTTGCTAGATATATATATATTTATTTTAAAGAAAAGGTTTTATAACTATTGCTCAGTTTCTGTTTAGGAAACACTATGTAGCTCGCTTTTTTTTATTCATTCATTGGATGTGGGCATCACTGACAAAGCCAGCATTTATTGCCCATCCCTAATTGCCCTTGAGAAAGTGGTGGTGAGCTGCCTTCTTGACAGCTGAGTGGCTTGCTAGGCCATTTCAGAGGACAGTTAAGAGTCAACCACATTGCTGTGGGTCTGGAGTCACATATAGGCCAGACCAGGTAAGGACGGCAGATTTTCTTCCCTAAAAAGGACATTAGTGAACCAGATGGGTTTTTACAACAATCCGGTAGTTACATGGCCCATTACTGGTGCACATACAATGAATGAACTTACGTGATGTAGCAGTTAGCCTGAGGCTACAGAGCAGTCATTAACTATGAGATACTTTGAATAAGTCACCAAATGCTCTTCCCATCTTGATGCTTAAGACCAGTTATACACTTTAGGGGTAAAAATTGGGTAGCGCCCCCGTGGTCGATTTTCCCAGGTAGTGCCCCGAGAGGGAGGAGGGGTGCTACTGGAAGCACCCCGCGTCCCTGTTGGGATGCTGCGAGCCAATATCGCAGCGCTACGTGCCGCAGTGCCGGGCTCACAGAGAACAGGAGGCTTCACAGGGGCCGGTGCTGGCAGGCGGCCAGCAACAAAAATGGCCGCCCGCCACCTCACCTTTAACTAGCGCCGCCCCGGCCGCAGGTAGGCCCACCTGACCCCGGTGGACATAGTGTTGGGTGGCGCTACCCAGTATTACAGGCGGGGCGCTGTGCATGGCGATGACGCCATCGCCGGCGGCACAGCACCCCGCGGCACTAACGGTTAGCGCCGCCGCCGCTAACCTCCCGCTGAATTTCGCAGGAGGCGTCACCGCGCCCAGTTGCTAGTTGATTTGCGTCCTGTTAGCGCTCTAAGGCGCAAATCAACCAAATTTAGCCCCCTTATACTGATATAGGTGTAACAATAAAATTCTGACAAACACAGTAGTTAGTTCATTTACCGGCTTTAATATGTGCCATTGTGTGGAGAATGATGACGATAAACCCTCCTGCGTTGTCAAGCCAGTTTGACCTGATGTATAATATCCTGTTGTTAGCATCGTAGTAAAAGCCCTTCCTGTATGAACTATTCTGGCAGCGAGTGCCTACTTCAGTGGGGACGCTGTCAGCCAGGAGGAGGGTAACAGGAGAGTGATCGCAGCTACTGCAGAGCAGGCGGGCGACGTAACACCCAAGTCTGTAGACCACGAAGTGGTGTGGGGTCAGGCTGCCCAGATCAGCTGGAATGAGGCTGGCGTCACTCAACGGAATGGGATCCAATCGATTAACATCACAGATTTCTATAAAGAAAAAAATACATTAATGAACACAACTACGAATTTTTAATGATTTCCGTGTGAGAGAATAGATCTTAATCAAGTAAAACGATACATATCTTTCAATCACATCATATCTTTGCCCGTCCCAAGGGATTGTGCTGTTTGGGGACGGAGCAATAGTGTATATGGTTGCAGCAAGTCTGGATAGGGCAGTTTGATGGGTCTGATGCTCCTATGTCATCCTTCTTTCCATATGTTTGTTTAATTCACTGAGGAACGGCACAGTTCTGCCAAATGTCTGTGCTGTTGCTGATTTACAAACCATTCCGATGCCTAGTCCCATCTGAAATATTAACCTCCCTTTTTCTTTCAGATGCTGACTGACTGTGTATTTTAAGAATCTTTATTTTGAAAATATCTACCGAAAATTCATCGACTGTTTTAGGACTTGCGTTGAGGTTTTTTTTTTAAATAGGTCATTGAAAATAATGGGAGTGTAAATGCCCAGTACCACCATCCTTTCTATGCCAAGGTTTACATTTCCTTCCTGGCCATTAGCATTGTTAATTCATGCCAACAGGTATTTTGGGGGGAATGTTTCTTCCCTCTCTAGTTTCTCCACCAAATTTTCCCCCTCCACCCCAGATCTTTTCTCCTGGAGCACAGGTCCATACCTTGCAGTTGCTCTCCTGTACTTCACCCAAGTGGCCATTATTCGTGCATGAGGTTTGACAGTAAGTGTTGTCAGGCTTAGGACCAGTAGTTATTGTCCGGCTTAAGACCAGTAGTTATTGTCCAACCCTAGTTACCCTGAGGGCAAAACAATTAGGTGCGGGGCTGGAGTCACTCACAGGGGTTATGATACTGCACTGGCAATCCAGAGGTTGTGACTTCAGTTCCATGGCAAGATAGCTCCTGGGTTGTTATAAAAATAAATCTTAATGCCTTCTTCACCTTCTATGCTTGGACAGCCCAATCCCATTGTAATGACCAAATTATGCATAAAGACAGGGAAATCTCTGGGGGCACTTGGCCACACGCCGCCACCCCCTACCCACTTCACTTAGATACAATGGGTGGGGCGCGCTCCCAGTGGGCTGATCAGGGAGGGAAATTGTGGTGGCCATTTTTGGGCTGGAGGGCCTCCTCGTCCCATTTTACTTGCCAGACCGCCTCAGCATCATCCCAAAACAGGCAGTTTTGTAAAAAAAAATCCAGGCCTCTGCTAGATTTCTGTACGGAGGTAGAGGCCTGCCTGTAAGTTTGAACCTGATATTAATCACATACAGCCACCACAACAAAACACAATACATTAGACAAGATGAGCCAAGAGGATTGAGCAGGCATTTTGTGCACTTAAACAAAGCTAATTTTTAATTCAATTCTCAATTTGGTATTTTAGGAGCAGAAATCATTGACTAGCCTGTCAGCTCCCATTCCTACCTGCTTTGAGGCCATGGTGCTGTTTTATTAACGCTTGTTTAATCTCTCTCATTTTTTTCAGAAGTGGAGAGGAAAGGAGGATCTCAGTTAACTCTTCATTACAAGGCGGGGTTGACACAGTGAATGTATCGGGCACTGACAGCTCTTCTGCCAAAAGAGAACATTTGTAAATATAGTGGCATTGGATTAACATGCAACCTACCCAAGCATAATGTACAATTCCCACTGCCTAACACTGGGACAAGCCCTCCCGTCATTGTTCCACGGCACCCTCTGCTGGTGCAATCAAGGAACAGTATATATAGTTTGTGGTAATTACAGGTGCACTATCCCTTATCCGAAACCCTTGGGACCAGATGTTTTTCGGAATTTGGAATTTTTCGGATTTCAGAATGGTATTCAGAATCAGTATGTAACACCCTAGCGGGGGTCCGGGCAGCACCCCATAAGCAAACACATTAATATTTCTGCAGTGAACCTTATGAATATTCACACTGAGTGGGATAAATAAAGACTATAAATAGTATTACAGTTTTTGTACAGTAATAATTTGGTAAATTAAATAGTGGGATAAATATAGACCATAAATACTCTAGTTACGCTCCACGAAAAAACTTTCGGTTTTCAGAAGTGCGGATAAGGGATAGTCTACCTGTACTGCCCTTCCAACCAATGAGTGTGTGGATTCAGGGGAAAATCTGGAATTGAAGAATAAGTCAAATATATTTTCTCCCCCTATTTTTTCTCCATGTATCAATAATTACAACATCCTGCCCCTCTCTCTGGGGAAGTGGTAAATCTGTGCCCCACTTCTGCAATGAGGGCTTTGGGAATCTGTCGTACAGTCGATTGAAGGACATAAATCGATATGCTACAACTTTATTGCAGAGCACATTGGAGCACAAGCACTCTGCTCTACAATTAGCAACCTTCACTAAACCTACCTAATGTTTCATCAGTCTAAAACATTGTTTAGATTAAAAGCAAAAGCAGATAAAGGTATTAAGAGTTTGCAAAGAGTACAAGTCTGGTTCAGGTTCCAAAGTGAAATTCATATTGGCCAACTTGTTGCTGCGGGCGAGTACTCATTCCTTCAATAAATGTTGCAGTCACCTTGTTCAATGGTGTTGATATTGAGCACCATGGGAAGTTTTACTGCGTTAAAGGTGCTATATAAATGCAAGTTGTTGTTGTTGTTGGATAAGGCATTATGGAACACATTTCCAAATGAAGGCAAAAAATGAGTTGACATGAAAGGGTCAATGTTGCCCTCAGGCTCCTGCACCTTCAGAGCTTTGGCAGGGCGAGATTTCCACCCGTTCAATGCCCTGTGCCCCTTGATTCCATCTGATATCCCAGGGCCAGGGCCATTTGAATATGTTGGGTAGGTTACTGATAGGTGCCTGCCTGCATTGGGGTGATCCCCTCGCAGGGAATGAAGGGAAATCGCTGTAACACAAATGATGGGAAATATACTGTACGACACACTCCCATCAGTTGCAGCTCATTCTAATACACACATATTAATTCAAACTTCTTCCTTACACATTGCTCACTGCATTGCATCATACTCTTTATTTATTAGTGATACACGTCTAGTGGTTATGGTACTTGGCTAGCAATCCTAGAGGTTGTGGCCACGATTTCCCCTACCTCCGGGGGGTGGGGTGGCTGGTCCCGACCTCACTGCTGGCTCCAGCCTGCTCTGTAAGATGATTTTACATTGATTGGACTTGTTAAGCCCGCCCAGTGCGTTTCCTGGTCAATTGAAGGAAGCGGGTCTGATGACGTCATTCGATGACATGTCATCAGCCGGTTTTCTTAAAGGGACCATGCGCAAATTGATTTTGACAGTTGTGCTGTCAGTGTTCTACAGTATTGAGGTGCTGCAAACACTGACAAGCACTGCACAGGGGTGCACGGCTGCACCCAGGCTCTCCCATGACTCCCTCCATATGCTTATGGAGGGAGTCACAGCACACAGGGAGGTTCTCTTCCCTTCCAATGGGCAGAAGAGACCCCCCCAGGAGATCAACACAGCCTGGTTGCACATTGCACAGGAGGACACAAGCAGGGATGTCATTAGGAGAACCAGGCTGCAGTGGCACAAACATTTCAATGATCTCAGTAGATCACAAAACGTTAGTACAAAGCCACATTGAACCTCATCCTGCTGTGCCACTCATCACATCCCTATCACTCTGCCTTCCCTACCCTACTCCTGCACATCCTTACTCACACCAATATACCTTGCACCTCCACCCATCCCTCGCTATCTACATTATCACTTCCCTATCTCACTAGCCACCCCTCACACTCACCCTCATCCTAGTGCAATCATACCAACTAACAACACACAAGGGTAGACACTTGGGTGTTTTATGCAATGTTCATGTGAAGATTCTGTTAATGTGCTGTCAAACATTGAAATCTTTATTTTCAACACTTTGCATTCTTGGACAGATTTCTGTGCGCTTTTGGAAGTGGCTTTGTGAGTTGTAGTGAATGCTGAGACATAACAGTACACCCTGCAATGGTGATGAGTGTGAAAGTAATGGCTTGGGCATTGTAGGGATGCTTTATGGTGCCGGTGTGGGGTGGTGCCAACCTGGCGCATCATGTGGCAGCCAGGGTGTACAGTGTCAAGTGAAGTAAATCTAGCCATGGTGAGGCCATCCCGGGCAGCAATGTGGTCGGGTGCTGATGCCTTGTGTCCTATGCAGCATCAGTTGATTACGGAGAATGTTGGTGGTGTTGTTGGTGCTGCTGGTGTTTGAGCTAATAGTGGTGGGATTCTGAGGACCAAGGTGAGATAGTTTCAAGGGCACGGATGCTGATGTAATAGATGGCAGGTGAAGTTGAAATGACAGAAGCGATTTGTCAATGGTGAAAAAGGTTGTTCCAATGAGGTGACACTGGATACAGTGTTTACTTCAAACACTTGCAATCTGCATAAAGTGTGAAGGAATAAGCAATATACCTATTCAGAAAAATACACCATTCTATAAAAGAATTCTGACTTTATTAAAACATGACATACTAGGTCTGGAAATCTGGAAGCCTCAACAATGGAGAAGCTGTGAACAGCATTCAGGCTATTGAGATAAGATAAGTTGTTGACACTGAATCAATAGCCTTATTGAAATAGGAGGTTGGAGGTTCCTGATAGTCTGAAGCTTTGGAAAGAACACAAAGGTATACCCTATTAAGGTGTCTTAAATTACACTTTGGAAACAAACACAGAAAATTAAAGAAACATATGCCTTCATAAAAATGATATCAAATGAAACACGGGAGACACAATTCTGTGTTGCAACCAGCTGAGGTGACATAAGAATTGCATAGAAGACTTTGGTAAGAATGACATCAAATAGATGCACCTGCTCCGCACCATTTTTTATGATGAGCTTCATACACCTAAGGGTAGAGACATAATTCTTAATGCTACAAGCTGATCTAACTGTAAAAATAGCAGGTGTCAACAGAAAAATGACTAGAGATAATTAGATAACATCAGAAAACTTCAAAGAAAATACCACTGCAAAGGGGTATAAAAATTGAACTTTCAAATGGGATGCTAGATTCGCTGGAAAGGGGCAAAGCGATTCTCGGCTTCAGAGGTAGCTCTGTAAGTCTTCAACTCTTTGTATCTCGGGGATCAAGGTATTGTAATTGATTTTGGTGGATATCCTGGAATAAGACTAAGAAATGTAAAAATGTAACAAAGTTAAGATTTGAGAATAAGGATCTCTGATAATAGAATTATAAGCTTTTTGTATTTGGAACTGTTAATGTTGCGATTGAATCACCAACTGTAATTATATGTCGGTTCTTTAATAAATCTATATATTTTTAGAATTGTCTCACATAATACTTCGGTATCAAACTTGCAAACTCAATCTCTGTATGCTCTTTGGTGAGGAGTTGCAGAATTCTGGGGGAGTTTTCCGGACCCTCATAATATCTGGAACGTTACAGTCTAGCTAAACTTATTAAACATGCTATTTGGAGGATGGTAACATCTTTAGGTTGTTCCTTTCCTTTAGGGAGAGATAGTCTGGACCTTTAGACCCAATTAAGCGTCTTTAGGATTCGGCTACCTCAAACTTTAGTTGAAAGTGAACGTCTGGGGTTCACTTTCAACTAAAATGCCTGATCTGGGGTAGCCCTAAAGGGGCTAGGACTAGTAATTATCCCTTCAAAAGCTCAATCTATCTTCCAAATGCAGTAAGCAACAGCTTCTGAGCTTGGAAAGTGAACAGCTGTGAAATGGGAGTTTTTACAGCACAGTAAAGAGATGATTTCATGATAACATAACTCCCGACCTGCTTACCTGACGTGATTCCCCAAGCAGTGGGGACCCCATGGGTGACCTCGTAAAATGTAAAGGTGAGATCAAAATACTTTTTAAGTGGCTCTTAACAAGGTCATAATTACCTAAATTGCCTCCTCTGCTGCTGTGTGTTGGGTCTGTTCAACGTTGACAGAACAGACATCTGGGAAAGTCTCGTAGCGGCAGGTTGACAGAGGGTTCCTGACCCGCAGTCAAAATTTTTTTTCCCACCTGACCCACCAGCAAACGCTGATCTCCCCAAAAATTCCCCTACGTGTTCAAATCCCCACCATGGAAATTTGTGAAATGTGAATTCCGTAAATCTGCTCAGTTGTGGGGTGGCACCAGATAAAATGACCATGAAAGCTGCTGGATTGTCATCAAAACCCAACTGGTTAACTAATGTCCTTTAGGGAAGGGACTTGCCACCGCCACCTGCTCTGTCCTACACATGACTACAGTCCCACACTATGGCCAGGACTTTCCTCGGAGCTGCACGCGCTCTGTAACCTCACCGGAAGTGCGCCGGCTACACAGTTTATGCGCACGAACGGAATTTCCACTGCACTTCGGGTGAAGTTATGATGGTGGAGAAATTCCCGGCCTATTTGAATGACTCTGCATGCCCTCATGACAACTAGGAATGGGCAATAAATACTGCCTGGTCGAGGCCACCCACATCCCGAAAATTAATTTTGAAAAAAATCCGTCAGCAATAAAACGCCTAACCTCATTCTTATTCAAAAAAAATTATAAAGCTCCGGCAATGGCTTAGTTGTTAAAGGGCTCAGCAGCTGAGTCAGGCAGATTAGAAGGCCCCAGGTTTAATTTTTGGTCTGTGCTATTAGATGATCTCTGCCGGGCTGACAGTAGGTGCATTAAAGTTATCAAGAGTTCTAGGCCCATGGAGGGAAAATCAAGATTCCCAAACTTGACAGGTACCCAGTGACCACCTGTATGTACATTCACGTGTGGACGTGAGACAGAAACAGGGCTGATCTTGGACATGATGGTCAAATAATCCCTTATTGAGGCTCACACATAAACAATGGATGGCTGGGTGATGTACCAAAGGGCACCAAGTGCCCATGGAGGAGCCAACACTTTTGGGAAGAAAAAGAAAAATGAACAAATCTGATAGCTTTCAGAACATTTATGGGATTGTAAAGACAATTTTAAAACCATGTAAATAATTTTGCTATAATCAGAACAAATCAGAATGAATGCCAAGTCTCTCAGCGAGACACCAGTATAGCAAAGCTTCTAAGAACATATGAAATAGGAGCAGGAGTAGGCCATTCAATGAGATCATGGCTGATCTTCTGCCTCAACTCCATTGACCGGCCCTATCGCCATATCCCTTGATGCCCTTACTAGTCAGAAATCTATCGACTTCTGTTTTGAATATACCCAATGACTGAGCCTCCACAGCCCTCTGGGGTAGAGAATTCCAAAGATTCACCACCCTCTGTGTGAAGAAATTTCTCCTCATCTCAGTCCTGAATGGCCTACCCTTTATCCTGAGGCTGTGGCCCCTGGTTCTAGACTCCCCAGCCAAGGGAAACATTCTCCCAGCATCCACCCTATCAAGCCCTGTAATAATTTTGTATGCTTCAATGAGATCCCCTCTCATTCTTCTGAATTCAAGAGAATACAGGCCTAGTTTACTCAATCTCTTCTCATATGACAGTCCCGCCATCCCAGGAATCAATCTCGTGAACCTTCGCTGCACTCCCTCTATGGCAAGTATAGAGAACCAGGGCAAATCAGACAGCAACTTCCTGATTTCCGTGTTTAACGGCGAGTGCTGATTTCAGACTCACCTTTCGCCGGAGACGAGATTGTTCTTTGTTTCTCAATATTGCCTGATATTTCTGCACCGTCAACGGCCAACTCTTCAACAGGATCCATTTCCTACAGAAAAAGCATCGAAACGAAGGGGCTTTAATTTGCTTTGTGTGTTATAGTTAAGATGGGCTACTTGTGCACAAAAGGGTCATCATTTTATGACTTAGTATTATTTAAGCAGCCCGTCCTTCCAAACTGGCTAGCAAGAAGGGCTGGGGACAGTTGATAATTGCCCCACTGTATGGGAATTATTTTTTCTTACATTATGTTAATAAGCACCCATTGCAAACTTTAAAATGTTCAACGGTTGTGTTTAACGTGATGCAGCACTATGCTGCCTCTGTGAACGAGTGTGGCTCACTCTTTCTATGTACTACTGCTAAGTGTTGCCCTATTAGAAGTATATGTGGAGGATCCCCGAGAAGTCTACTGGAGGGGCCTGCTTGTGATTCCACTGGCTGCTGACTGCAGAGACATCAACAACAACAACTTGTATTTATATAGCACCTTTAACGTAGTAACACGTCCCAAGGTGCTTCACAGGAGTCTTAAAGACAAAAAATTTGACACCGAGCCACATAAGGAGAAATTAGGGCAGGTGCCCAAAAGTTTGGTCAAGATGTCGGCTTCAAGGAGCGTCTTAAAGGAGGAGAGGTAGAGAAGCGGAGAGGTTAGGCAGGGATTTATTAAACCATAAAATCGATTGTACCATTGTTGTATGGGGTTCTTGTTCAAATACAAAACTGTGCTCCTTGTATAACTTTTTACCTCTGGTTCTGTCTTGTCTTGGGTGTGCATATTCAAGTCATCCGGAAACCCATACAGTCTTTGTGCCTTTGCAATCATTTCTTTGGAGATGGTGATGTGTCCAGAGTTGATTTTACAAACCAAGATTTGTAGATTATTAAAAAGTTCCTCAAGACGCTGACTAGATCGGTCTCCTAAATAGAAAAAAAAGGAAGTTAAAAATGTTAAATATAACTTAGGGTATGGGCAACATTGCACGATGAGGTCAGTTACTGTGGGGCTGTACTGTTTTACTATGCACAAAGGATTGCCACTTCCCTAGTAACCACAATCTTATATCCCATCACTGTCTCCTTCATGTTATATGGTGTTCGATTGCTAAAAGAGTTTCCATCAGATTGTAATTGCGTCACCTTCCTTCCTATCTCATGATGTAAATATCACAACCCAATTGAATTGGCAGATTGGTTGTGATTTACCCCAGAGGGCTGTGGATGTTCAGTTGTGGATATATTCAAGGCCGAGATCGATAGATTTTTGGATACTCGGGGAATCAAGGGATTATGGAGATCAGGCAGGAAAGTGGAGTTGATGTAGAAAATCAACCATAATCTTACTGAATGGCGGAGCAGGCTCGAGGGGCCATATGCCTACTCCTGCTCCTATTTCTTATCTTACTTATAGATGATCATGACATATTATGGTTAATCACCAAACCTGATCATTTGATCAATAAAATACGACGATGGTCTCAGATCAACGGTAACTCATATTGTTGATATTTCCATAAATTTTTAAGTCGATGGAAATCCTCAATTGATGATGCTAAGCATTGTAAGATCCACCACATTATCAACATGGGATAATTATGCTTCCTCAACTTTTGACAGCTGGCTCAACCTTGAAATTTGGCGGCCAGTTTAAACCTGGTGTCAGTTCCATGCAACCTTTAAAGATATGAAATTTCTTAAAAATGAAAATTGGAATCCTCAAATCGGTTTTAAGATAGTACAGTACAGAGAAAATAATTCGATCAGCAGGAAAATGCTACACTCTTACTGAGATGGAGGTTGAATTCAAAGCACCTTAATAACCCCAAGGTAGGAAATAAGCAACTAAATGCCCATTGTTGGAAGCTGGGATGTCATCTCAGTTTTACAAAGCAAATTTCAGGAGAATCTACAATGGTTTATCACAAGAAAACCGTTCCTATCTATAGAGGCCATGTGACACAGGAGATTCATCCTTTTGGTGGACTACTAAAATTAATCTATAAGGGGCACAACATGTCTCTCAAACTAAACCGATACTGTTCTGGACATTATGTGACATTTTTACATGCAGTAGCACCCTCTGGTGGTGGTTATTGTGTTAGCAGTGTGTTTGTATGAAGCAGAGGTCATTTGACCTTTGTACCTTTCTTCCTGTGTAACATAGGAAGTAGAATTCCAGGAAGAACCTGGCAGTAATGGAGGATTCCATAAGGGTTTCACAATCCAATGTAATCTGATTTCATATGTTAGGCCAAGCGCAATATCTGTGAGTATCTTTGTTTCTTAGCATAATAGCAACGTTGTCAGAGTAATATTTTGATAACACTATGTTTATAAAAGGTTAATATTTGATAGTTATAGAAGTTAGTCCAAATGTTAGTTAGTTATACAATTAGTCTATTCTACTGTTTTAAATATGTTTATATCTTATGTAATATCGAATGTATAGTACTCAGTTTATGTACAAAACATACTTTATCTTTGTTTACAGTTTCACAAAATTTGTTCAAGTAAAGGCTTCAAACAGCAAACGGCTTCACGAAGAATTATTTTGAATAGAGTGTTTAACTTGCTGGATAACTAGATAGGAGCACGTCTAGCGCGGCCAGTACAGATCCAAAACAGCTGGCCGTATGGTAACGTTGTTTTTGTTCTGTGTTTGTCAACTGCTCATTTACACATCATTAATAGCAGCAAATTGGCTTACAGGAAATTGGCCAATCAAATGTAATTTGGGCCAAAATCGCGTTGAACAGCCTAACCGGCAAGGTACACCAAAATCTACGCTGATTTTCCAGTCAGCAACTTATGCCAAAATTCTTATTGGCATACGCCGGAAAACTGCCATAAAATAAGCAGAAATTAGTGTAAACAATCAAAGCTGGAGGAAAACGTGGAACTTTTGCCATATTCCTTCTTTAAATTCCTCAATATGTTTGAAAATTAAAGTTTTGATCCATCAAGCCATTACACATTAGGTACAGCATGTTCAAGAAAATGCAACCATGGAAGCTTCTCAATTTTTAATGCAACTCATTCTGAGGACATAAAAATCGACTAAAAGATGCAGAAAACAGTTTCGGGAGCCAATTTTCACTCTGAATAATCGTTGTGGCAGTAAGGGCCTAAAACTGGGCTCGGTAGCCGTATGGGCCCTGTTACCCCCGACGATGGGCCTGCTGTGACTTTCACAGAGGCCTACCGCTGGGCAGCCAAAGCGCTTGCCTGAAGCAAGCAATTGGCCTCTTTCCCATGTAACTCGGGGTCCTAATGACGTAGTTAGGACCCCGATTGCAATTTTAAGGGGCACTTAGGCGGAGCTTGTGACACAAATGCTCTGCCCAGGTCTACTGTCATTCCAATCTGGAATTGGCCACAAAAATATTGCAGGCCGCTTTCGGCCCCTCCCCCCTTCCTCCCTCGGCATCTACTTGTGGGCCTCAGCCGGCCGACATTCCTAAGGCCAATGACTGGCTAGCTGCATCAGGACCCCTGCTTGAAGTCCGCAGCTGGCCTGCCACATTCAAACCAAGGGGAACGAATATCGTGGCTGCTTTTTTTAATGACGGAATGGGAGGCACTCTGCCGGCCAGATGCCCAAAAGTCCAAAGCTGTGAGGAGAAATAAATTTTTTTTTTTTTTTTTTTTTTTTTTTTAAAAAGGCCATAAAAACCAGAAATATGACATCAGATCATGCCGGGCCTAAAATTTTCGGCATAAATGTGGCGGCACAGGGTTTTGGTGGAAGTTTGCGGAATCGGTGCAAAAAGATCGAGGAAACTCGTATGTAGCGTAAGTCACTTACACAAGAATTTCCTCAATCCTTTGTGCTGAAAATTGACACTATGCCGTACTTGTGGCGTTGTTTCAGCGCAAGTTTCCAGGCCAATCTGGCCCACTGTATTTTGTGCAGCACTTGCACCAGGAATGAAGAGGAACAGAAGTCTTCCTTACTCTGTATTATTGGGCTCCTCTCCTGGTCGTTAATCATGGTACTGCTGCCAATGTCCCTTTTCATTACATTCGGAGCTTCAGCCTTTGCTCTCGTAGTGGTTTCCAGCTCCTCTGCTCGCATCCATTTCCCTTCCATATTTTGGCATTCGTAAGGATTTAAACATTCTAACATTTCCTAAATTAAAAAAAATCGCTGTTAAACTGTATTTTACTTGAGAAATTATATTCTATCGAAACTATTCACGGCCATTCAGGGGTGAAATCGGGAAGCACTTCTTCACACAACGGGTAGTGGAAATCTGAAACTCTGTCCCCACCAAAAGGCTGTGAATGTTGGGGGATCAATTGCAACTTTCAAGATGGAGATCGACAGATTTTTGTTAGGTTAGTATATCAAGGGAATATGGATCTAAGGCGGGCAAATGGGGTTGAGCTACAGATCAGCCATAATCTAATTGAATGGCGGAACAGGCACAAGGGGCTGAAAGGCCTGCTCCTGCTCCTATTTAAGAAATAAAGGGCTGATTCCACATTCCTACGCTCCCAGCGGGGAAGTGCACTTGCAGGATACAACATGAAGATTTCAGCATCAGTGACATTATTTTGACTATAATAAACTGGTGAGATGACCTGGAACTCGCTGCCGACGGAAGTGGAGATACTCAATGTTTTCAAGGGGAGACTGGATAGGCACTTGAGGGAAATAAACTTGCAGGGCTACGGGGATAGAACGGGGGAATAGGACTGACTGGATTGCTCTGCAGAGAGCCGGCACGGACTCGATGGGCCGAATGGCCTCCTTCTGTGCCTCTATGACTGAACTGCTTCACATTGTGCACACTTTCAATAATGTTATTTACTAATACGGTGCAGGATTTCATTAAAAAAACAAATATGATATTTTATCCTCTTTTTAAAATTCACAGTAGAAGTTGGGTCCCTCCAGTATACTGTCCTTATCTGTATCTCAAACCTTTAGCTCCTGAGTTTGTTGGCTGATGTGTCGATAAAACGCCTGCAGATCACTCTTGTGTTTACTCAGCTGAGAAGCAAGGTGAAGATTTTGATCCTCCAGTTTGTCATACAAAGTGCGGACACTAAAATCCTCCAGTTCGGTCTCCCCTTGCTTTTTGCCTGATAACATATAAAAGAAGTGTAAACGATTTAGGAACTCTTTCTTGCACAAAAGGATATATTTAATTAACTATATAATCCAGTGTACCTTTTATTCTATACATGCATGTACCCCTAGATGGCACTGTAATGGGAGACTGGCTTTGAATCCTGATATTTCATTAATTTGGGAAAATAATGATGAATTAGGGCATGCAAGGAAACAACGAAAGAACTTTGCATTTTATATACTGTCTTTTATGTCCTCAGGATGCCCTGAAGCCTTCACAATCAATGGAAAGTAGTTCGTGTTGTTACGTAGCCAAACATGGTCGTCAATTTGTACATAAGGTTCATTTATCTGCTTTGGTGGTGTTGATTGAGGGCCGAATGGTGTCAGGACACCAGGAGAACTCCCTATTCTTCTTTTGAAAAAGTGGCGTGAAGTCTTTTGTGCCCACCTTTGGTTTATTTTCTCATTCAATAGACGGCACTCTGACAATGCAGCATTCCCTCAGTACTGGACCGAAGTGGCGGCCCTAGGCGATGTGCTCAAGTCCTGAAGTGGGGCTTGAACCCAGTGTTGATGCCTAGGCCCTGCTATTGGAAGGATTCCTTTGTCATAAAAATGTTTTTATAAACAATTTGAGAAAAAGTTTTGCTGAATATATGAGGCACTGAATAAATTAGTGAAATCCATCGCTGTACAAGGCTGTGGAATAGAAAATATTTTCATGAGAGAATCTGTTAACTCAAGAGTGAAGGGGCGGTGGGGAGAAGAGCAGATAAGTCGCTACCTGCTATCAGGGTTGACTCCTCTTCTGCTTCTGCTCCTTCTCCAGCACATCGAGGTCCAAGAGCTTCATAAAACTCCAAACTAAGGAAAAACATTGTGTCTTTATTCACTGTCCTGAACTAAAGGGTTAGTCACAGGAAAGTCGGTGACTACACATCATACAACACATCAATGTATATTTTACAGAAGAATCATTTTGCTTTGTGCAATTAGTTTTTGTCACTCCCGTTATTGGCTCCTCCATGGGAGGCTCGAGATGTTGGGCAGGTGACCTGCTTGAAGACCTTCTACAACTGACCACACACTGGCCTATCGTGTCTCACCTGTTGAGTTTTCCCTCCCTTTTGGGAGGTGCTGCCTTCTGCTTGCTGCCTCCCTTGGTGGCACAACTGAGAGTGAACTTACCAGGTGGAGAAATGCAAGTGAAGGCCACATTGTACCACTCAAAGACACAGTGCATCGGGACACCAACATGTTGCACAACAAGTGGCATCCTTTAGCAAAGGCATTCACAAACCTGAACGTTGTCATAATAGGGGCATCCCTTCCACACCCAAAGGAAGTTTGAACATTTTAGCTGCAGCAACAGATTTCCTTACTAAATATGTATCTTTTTAATCCTAAACAAAATGAACAATTATAGCACCATTTTGCAAAGAACTGGTGCGAGATCTTGGACTCCATACCCAACATCTGAATGGTGTGGTACTAATTTACTGACTAGTAGATCGGTTTGTTAATATTAAACACAGGTGACGTATTTCCTTATACAATAGCAAAATACTGCGGATGCTGGAAATCTGAAACAACAACAGAAAACGCTGGAAAAACTCAGCAGGCCAGGCAGCATCCGTGGAGAGAGAAACAGAGTAAACGTTTCAGGTCAAAGACCTTTCATTCTGACGAAGGGTCTTCGACCTGAAACGTTAACTCTGTTTCGCTCTCCACGGATGCTGCCTGGCCTGCTGAGTTTTTCCAGCGTTTTCTGTTGTTATGACGTATTTCCTTCATGCTTACCTGTCCTTTAGTATGACATACTCAGGTGGGATATAAGGTTCCCCCAAACTGCGCCATTTTGGTTTCCACTTCTGCATGGGGTTTAATTCAGACCGAATAGGCTTCAGCACTAGAGCAGCCACTGTAAACAGTGCAGTAATCAGACCAAGGAGACAGAGTGTACCTGAAGCAAACAACAGCACGAGCACGTGAACTCATTCCAGTTTCAAATTAGCACAAAAAAAAATCAATGGTTCATTAAATCATCTGTATAAAGATTTAAGAACTGAAGAAACCAAATTCGAGTCTGCACTTCATCAGTTATGATATTAAAAAATTCTAGCAGATACCCCATGGCATTGCTCACAGTAAGTCAGAGGATGTACTGTATTATTATACCATGTAACACAATGCATTATTGCACTGCTAAATGTAGCTCTGTGCGCAGTGGCCTGTCCCTTTAAGACCACAAGGTAACTAGGTCAATTAGATGTTAAACAGATCTTGAGATCAAATAGAGGGCAGCTATTTTGCTGTAGATTTTGTAAGGCACTATATAAATGCAAATTCTTTCCCAAGGTCAGAAGAAACCACCACCTGGTGACTGACTTTTTTCAAGTTCTTTTTACGTACAGCCCCAAAATTTGCCGGTCTGACAAAGGTTTTACATATCCTAGCAGATCTCCCGTGTCATTGCTCATGGGTGGCCTGGGATCTGGAGTACAGTTGTGATGTTTAACCTCTAACCTGGCCTGTCCCTTTAACGTCAGTACTCACATACTCCCTGTGGGAATCCAGGTAATTGTAGCTGCTTGTAAATTTCTCAGGTCATTAAGAGTTCTATTGTATGTTTCAGGCTCCAGGTCAATCATTGGCTTTTGCATGGATTATTTTGTTCCCAGGACGACGTGTGATCGATGTCCAGTGTGTGAGGGGGTGTGTGTTAGATGCAAGAAGTTCAATAATAATGAACAACATCTAATATTCTAAACTATTGGTGAAGAGGATTCCTCTCTTTCCTGTTAACACCTGAACTCCACTGCTGGAGCACCATCTAGGTCAGTGGGGGTGGATGGCTCAACTCAGCGATTCGAGATGTGTTTTTTTTTGCTGTATTTAGGATTGTAATTGTGGTGGAAAAAAATCCTAGTAACAATGTCAGGTTTCTCTTTCATTTCACAAATGTACCAGCAAATAATTAAAAATCATAAATACAGTGTGATTCTGCTATATATATTAGATCAAGATAAATGCAAATCGTGTTATTGTTATAAGAGGATGGCAGCACTAACTCTGGAATAAGCCAAGACCGGGTAACTGACTGGTGTTTATGCCACTTCAGCGGTGAAGAATTTACTAAAGTTTTAAAGGTCCCTGTAACAAATACCTTGTACCTATGTCTGAGACCATCTATCAGAGATTTTAATTTATGGTTTGCATTAGAGTCATAATATGCGAGAACAACATTCTTTCTTTACCTGTAATGAGGGCCCAATCAGGTGCCAGGTTCAGTTTTTGCTGTTTTAGAATTCCATGTCTTACCAGCTGGATCGGAGAGGACGGCTGGACAAGTAAAGATGCAGTGTCACACTCTGTACTAAACTCACTGACACTCACTATTAGGGCTCGGTCAGGTTCTGCATTATCATGAAAGACGTATTTTCCAGGTTCCATGAAAGCATGAGCAAACCTAGATTAAAAAAGGAAATCAGTACAATGTATATTATACAGTCCAATAATCTCTAGAAATAATACTCAGCAGGGGCTGTTCCTGGTGACAGTGAATTCTCTGTCTGGATTCTTCCAGATTTTGAGCATTAATCTGGATTATGGTTAGTGTGTGTGAGTGAACGTGTGTGTGAGTGAACGTGTGAGAGAGAGAGTGTGTGTGAGTGAGCGTGTGAGTGAGCATGTGAGAGAGTGTGTGAGAGTGAGTGTGTGTGTGTGAGAGAGAGAGAGAGTGTGAGAGAGAGAGAGGGGGAGAGAGAGAGAGTGTGATGTGAGAGTGTGAGAGAGAGTGCGGATCTTATACCTCATATTAAACTGGGTGGAAACATGTCTGATAGTCACAAAATCTAAATATCACAACGTAGATTCTGTCTAGTTTAGAATAAGACACGACTGCAGCATTTTCCCAGATGCGGAATTTAGATCAAATGAAACAGTCAGAATGAAAAATGGTGAAAAACATCAGCTAACTGACAGTAAATGAAACTCTGCCTATGTTCCATCTGCCAATCAAAGACAAAGATGTGAAGCCACAGATACTAAATGTCGTCACCTGGAAATGTTGAAATTGGTTTCCCTGATGAAATGATCCAGCTTCCTGAAGGATCCAAAGTCCCAGCCTGAATTGGTGTTGAATAGATGGTCTTTCTGGTAGACAGGGTAGTGGCTCAAACTGCGATCTGTTAAAAGAGAATAAACAGCTGCTTACTGCCCTTCGTGTGGGACTCACTATTGAGTTACTTGGAAACCAACCAAATAGAGAGAAACACACACTTAGAAGTTATGGTTTGCTGTTTCAGCAAAACAAAAACTTATCACAGCTGTCTCGACATTCCTCTGTTTAAATGGAGGCATTAACCCATTTAAAAAAAAAACAATACTGGGAATACCACGGGCACTAAAACCCTCCTCGGCAGGTAATTTCCCCAAATGTTGCCTTTGGCAAAAATAAATGCTGACGACTGCCAGCATTTGTATGGTCCACCCTCTTGATTCTGGCCATAGACATCATTTTGACCAATTTTATTCCTTGAATTAGGACGTCAGCAATTCAGGCAATGTCAGCAATAAGCAAAAATGCAACCATTGCACGCAGCAAAGGCACTCAGTACCATGCCCTGAAATCATCCATAATTCATTGCTGGTGGATAAGATGCATCATTCCATGACAAACTGTGTGATTTTCATCCTACAGTGCAACTTTCCCTGTTAACTTTTCAGTGCACTGACACTTTGGTTTTCATCAGCACTAAGCTTTGAATCTCCATGTTCTGCCTCTCTCTGTCTGCCCAAAAGCAAAGGAAGTTTACAGCGTGTTGCTGCAGCACTTGTTGCTCAGCTCCACTTCCCAGAATTGGAATTTAACCTGTGATTGTAAATAATGCCAGTGACTAGAGGACCAGCTGTTGCAGTAACCTGCTAGAAACGTCCTTCACTCGGAGACAAGGCAGTAAGACTGACACTTTCAACAATGCTCGGTGAAGAGTAAAAACTGACTGGTACTGCCCGAAAACTATCCCGCGGAACTTCCAATGATCTTTCCCCAATAGCTATACTTCACCTGCCATAGGTATCAGCCATGGCACAGTTGGTAGCACCCTCGCCTCTGAGTCAGAAGGTTGTGGGTTCGAGCCCCACTCCAGAGACTCGAGCACAAAAATCTACGCTGACAATCCAGTGCAGTGCTGAGGGAGTGCGGTGCTGTCTTTCGGGTGAGATGTTAAACCGAGACCATGTCTGTCCTTTCAGGTGGACGTAAAAGATCCTATGGCACAAGAACAGGGGAGTTCTCCCCAGTGTCCTGGCCAATACTTATCCCTCAATCAACATCACAAACAGATTATCTGGTCATTATCACACCGCTGTTTGTGGGAGCTTGCTGTGCGCAAATTGGCTGCCACGTTTCCTACATTACAACAGTGACTATGCTTCAAAAAGTACTTCATTGGCTGTAAAGTCCTTTGGGGTGTCCGGTGGTCGTGAAAGGTGCTATATAAATGCAAGTCTTTCTTTCTTTATACTGCTGGTGGAGAAAAAAAAGTGAACAAGTAGTTTGGGATCTGAGGTTTCAATGATGACAAATTCCTGGTCGCTGAGCATCAGAGTTTGGCAGTTATACAGGTAAGTTGCTTCATTCTTAACCAACATCATTTTTAACACAATGGAGACATTATTCAGCACCAAAGGAGTTACATGGGAAATCTGAATCATGAAAAGTGTAGCATCATTTTTTGTATTGAAAAACCCGGGGATGAGGCAAGTCTCATGTTGAGACTTGACCAAGGCTGAAAAGATGTAGAAGAGAAAATGGGGTAAATCAGGTAATAGTAGTTAGGCAACACCTTTAGAGAGGAGCCTGTGTATCACAGGAGATCGACACTCACTGCTCTGATGGATGCTGAGCTTGAAGAGGATTAGGTCGTTTGGTCTCAGGCAGACAATGGGGTTTGGAATTTGGGGAATTGCACCATTCATGACAGTGGAAATGGTCCTTTGCAAATAGCTTGCTGTTTTTGTCAAGAATCGTGGATTTTCAAACATATCAGGCTGCTCAGTCTCTGCAGAGAGAAAAATGAAGATAGTACTTGAGAATTAATGTGATAAAACACCAAAGCCCGATTGTAACCTCCCCCACTCGGTGGGTACGGGTTGGACACACATTTTAAACCCTGCCCAATTTTACACTCCGACTTGAACCAGCAATGTTCCTGCCCCAGGGGGAAGGGGGAGTTGGGGTTAAGGTTAAAATCGGGGCTTGAATATACAATAAGAGGCATACAGTTCGGTGTACAGCAGCAATTCAAACATTTCACATTGCATCATAAACTGAAAGAACAATCTTCAACTGGCTTCTGAGCATAATAAAACCCTACAATTGAATAAGTATCTCAAAGTGACACCCAACTATTTCTCATTCTTTACATTGTGAAGTTGTTTAGAAACATAGAAGATAGGAGCAGGAGTAGGCCATTCGGCCCCTCGAGCCTGCTCTACCATTCAATGCGATCATGGCTGATCATCCAAATTCAGTACCCTGCCCCTGCCTTCTCCCCATATCCCTTGATCCCCTTAGCCTTAAGAAATATATCCAACTCTTTCTTGAATATATTTAATGAATTGGCCTCAACTGCCTTCTGTGGCAGAGAATTCCACAGGTTCACCACTCTCTGGGTGAAGAAATTCCTCCTCATCTCAGTTCTAAATGGCTTATCCCTTATCCTTAGACTGTGACCCCTGGTTCTGGACTCCCCCGCCATCGGGAACAGCCTTCCTGCATCTAGTCTGTCTAGTCCTGTTAGAATTTTATAAGTTTCAATGGCAGATTATGATGGAGCAAAGGACTATCAGACAGTAAATACACAATATAATAAGACTGTTCTGTTGCTGCTTGAGTAAAGTTACAAAAGTGTTATTGAACTATTTAATTGAACTAGACAAACTAAAGCTTTGGGAACAGTCATAACTCATTCATTCATGGACACTTGGGTGGAACGACACATTCCAGAACTTGCCTCGTCTCAACTGGATAATTTGCCATGTGCTTTGTTGAACTGAAAAGCAAATTTGTGAGCAATGTAAAACATCACCTTCCTCCACCTTGGTTATTCTTCTGTATCTGATCCTTTGCCTTAGATTTTCTGAATGATGTTACTTTAATTGCAGCAGTAACCCATTTATTTTACTGTTGGTGTTCAAATAAGGCTGATCAGAAAATCTAAATGTTGTGTCCTTCTTAAGGCATTCCCACCTCATTAACCAGCTACTCATCTGCACCAAAGGTCTATTTTATTCATTTTTAAAATGAATTTCCTCTATCTAAAATCCAAGTTATAGTGCAGATGATTTTAGTCCACTAGCAGATCTACTATGGCATTGCTCACAGTGTGTTAGAGGAGACAGTGTACAGGATACAACGAACGTACACCTTCGCCTAGTGGCCACAGCTTGCAACTACAGCATCAATGAGACCCGTTACATAGGAATTTCCCATCAGAACGGTTTACATAAACATTTCTAATGTAAAATGTTGACATAAAAATCATGACCAAAAATCATGACAACAGGAAGTGAAGTTTGTAGACAGGAAATGTGTATATACACGATTTATAAAAAAATATATAGCTATATCTACCTGCTCGTAAACGAAGGGTTGAAAATCTTGCCTCAAAAGGCCTAAGAAGCAAATGGTGAATAACTTTTTAAACTTGTGGAGAAATATTTCATTGTATCATCAGAGCATCATTTAAAATGCATATTCTGTTGCATAATGGTCCATAAGGAATAGCCTGTTTGAAATACTTGTTAAGAGATTCATGTCTGAGCCACAGCTGTATATTTTAGTGTGTCTCTGATTGCTTCCCATGTTCCTCTGGTACCAAATCAGGGCTCATCTCACTTTGCTCACTGACCTGTCAGGAACTTGTCGACCACAGTCTTTCCAGACAAAATCAAACCAAAAATTCCAGCAGGCTCAAAATGGATAAACTGGACTCTAGGACTATCTGAAATGTGTTCATCTGGACCCAGCACACCAGCAACAACCTGAGAACGTAAAACAACAGTTATCTAACCAGTCAGTGAAGTGAATGCTTATGTATTTTAACTGAATCTTTCTTTTTTTTTACAATTTTATATTATTCTTGAGGTAACCAGGAAAATAAATTACATTTGATCAAATTAATGCATGACTGAAATCCATTCCTCCTCAGGTGCATTAATCACTAAATGCATATTGGGAAGAAAGATCTAATCTTCTACAAGAATAGGAGCAGGAGTAGAACATATGACCGGATAAATGCTGCTGGCTTCTGGAATCCTACCTGTTCCTATTGTACAGTTCGACAACAATAACAAGACAATTACACAATTTGGTCACCGAGTGTCAGCTGTGGCTCAGTGGGTAGCACACTCGCCTCTGAGTCAGAATGTTGTGTTCAAGTCCCACTCCAGGGACATGCGCACATAAAGCTAGGCTGACACTCCAGTGTAGTACTGAGGGAGTGCTGTACTGTTGGAGGTGCTGTCTTTCGGATGAGATGTTAAATCGAGGCCCCATCTTCCCTCTCAGTTGGACGTAAAAGATCCCATGGCACTATTTCAAAGTGGAGCAGGGGAGTTATCCCCGGTGTCCTGGCCGATATTTATCCCTCAACCAACATAACAAAAAACAGATTATCTGGTCATTATCACATTGCTGTTTGTGGGAGATTGCTGTGTGCAAATTGGCGGCTGCATTTCCCACATTACAACAGTGACTCCACTTCAAAAGTACTTCATTGGCTGTAAAGCGCTTTGAGATGTCCAGTGGTCGTGAAAGGCGCTATATAAATGCAAGTCTTTCTTTCTTCTTTCTATCCTTGCAACAGTCTGCTTACCTGTCCTCTTACCTATGGAATAGTGCAGTGGCATGGAGGAACTGATACAAGAGGGAAGGGGGGGGAAGAAAGGAAATATTTTCATTTTGCAGACTCACCCACTTTTTATGGTCCCTGGCCGTTCCATTCTGAACGGTTAAAACAAGCTCTCCAGTAGGACGAGTACTTGCAGAGATATTCGGAGTTCCTGCCATACAGACTCTGTCACAGAGCTCTTCAGCAGAGATGTATCTATTACAATGGCACCTGGAATGAGAGAGAAATCCCATGCACTGGAGTTCCAACTGAAGCATAAATCCAGCAATTGTACATGGGTTACTAAAAACTCGTAAGTGTATGGGTTGGATGAGAGTGTGCAGGATAAATGTTTATTTTTTTCCTCGCCAGTTTTCTCCCCTTCCCTTCTCCTCTCCTGAAGTCCTTGCTGTGGTACGATCTTATGGATGCTAAACACCCTTCTGTACCTTACCCAAGCAGCTACTATTTGTGTGTGGCAGGGAGTGTTGGCAGACTGTTCAACATCACAGCCAAACCCAATCCTGACCACATACGTGCACTTCCAGCACGGATCACTGGAGAGAGTGGCCACCGTGGCTGATCCCCCCCGCAGCCCCTCCCCGCAACCCAAGGGAGCTGAGGCTAATTGTAATGTCCCGGCAAAGATCAGCCAGCTTAACTCAGTACAGGCTGGGGGTTAAATATGGGACCTCCCAGATGGCTGAGCTACTCCCTGGACAAACTAACTGAGTTACTGAGGCAGCCAGGGTTTGCTATCTACACTCACTATAGCACTAATCCATCCACATTTATCATCGTGCAGCCAGGTACAACAAATTGCTCAAACTGCATTACCCTCACAGCACTCATCAACTCCGAAGTTGGGGATAATTATAACTACGCGCTGGTGATGGGGAACCGCGCCCGCCGCCATCACGAATCGGACGATGGCGAACAGCGTGCCCACGAGTTTCTGATTTGCCCTTCCAGCAGGTGAAGCCCCTGCCTCCAGCACTTACCCAGGAAATCGCCCCCTCCGAGTGCATTTCCATATTGTGAATTTACCACAAATAGTGAAGCATTTTGATCAACCCTTTTGCTCTTTTAAATTGTTAGAGGGGACAGGGAGAAAGCTTTAAATCCTTAGGGGGAAAAATTAGGTATAGCCCATTTTGGGGCGTGAACCTCGTGTAAATTCAGTGGTAGCGCCCCAAGGAGGTGGTGGAGCGCCACTGGAAGTGCTCCATCTCCTTCTTGGGGCGCTCCTACTCAAAGGGGAGGGGCCTAGCGCTGCACGCAACGGGGCCCTGTCGGACCACCGGGGAGCCGTGGAAACGGCCCGCCACTTAAGAGGAGCGCCGGGCTGAGCGATCGCGGCCGGCACCCCGCATACAAATATGAAAATGGACCAAAATAAAAATGGCCGCCCGACGCCTTCCCTTGCGCGGCCGCCCCCTGATCCTGTTGCACATATCGCCCAGCGATAGGTCAGGGGGCGCAAGGGAAGTTTGCGGCCGGGGCGCAGCGCACGGCGATGACGTCATAATCGCAGGCGCAACGCTACTGGCTACGGACGCCGCTAACCTCCCGCTGAATTTCGTTAGCGGGAGGTTAGCGGCGTTGCACCTGGGTACTGGGGCATTTGCACCCCGTTAGCGCCCATTGGGGGGTGCTATTAAGAGGCAACCCAATTTTTAGCCCTTAGATTCAGAGTTCAAATGTGTTTTAAAATGACGCAATCCAGTGCAATCCATCCTCCATATGAATGTGTGACTGTTTTATGGAATGAGCCAATCTCCTGCAGCATTGCACACAGGGAGTCAAGGCCAAGTGTAATCTTCAGGTGAAGTGGGATTAGAGGCCAGAGTATCAATGGACCCGGGCGCACTGATGTAATTCAGTCCCCAGTTTAAAGTCATGCATTCTGTCCTTATTTTTCAATTGCCTTTATAAATTCCCCTGTCCACATTCCTCATGAAACTACTTGTGTAAATCTGTCACCCTGCAATTACCTCCTTCAGTCAATCACGACACTGCAGTTTCCAGAACGAATATGGACATAGGAATTTATAATGGAAAAAGTTGACAAGAAGTGCATGAAGATCATTATGTGACAGCGCCTGTTATTATTGCAAATGTCTTTCTCCCGAGACGCTGTATCAGATACGTGTTTCTGTGTGACTGACATTCCCAGCTCCACGTCCAGCTTGCCCCCATATTCCCCACATGCTGGAGTGCAGTTATGGTGCTCAGGGAGAACACATCTTCTCGTGGAAGCCAGTCGAGCCTCACTGACGCTGCAACGATCGTCCACCTGGAGGGAGACAGTGCACAAACCCGGGTCAAAAACTGAAATACGCACTACACGCAGATCTGCAAGGAATTAAAAAGGACCGAGGCGAGAAGATAATTGGTTAGCCCCACACAAACATTAATTAATTATTAACACCTGCCTGTACCAGTATCAATTATATCAAGTCTGTGTTTCTATTGAGCCTGAAATGGAATAAATCACATTTCAATAGTCTTGGTCACAAATGATACATTGATTGATATGTTCTAAAACTGGGAATAAACAACTTTAAAACGCGTGAAAAGATCTAATTATCTCGTTACCCATCAGGTTTACTTGTCCGGGCATGTGGTGTGTAGGTTATCGAGAGTTGTAATCATCTCTCGTTTGCCTATGTTGCTTTGAAACATTTTTCCGTTTCAGAGAACTGCACGATGTCAAAATTAAGTGTCTGAAATTTCAATGGGCTGGAAAATGTTTTCGGAGTTTGTTTTCAGCTTAAAAGCACAAACATTTTGTAGGAAAACGAGTGTTCAGAGAAGAAACAGCTTAAGAATAATGTTTAAGATTAAGTTTTTTTTAGGAAAGGAAGGATATAGAAAATAGATTCATTAGAAATACAGTAAAAAGTAAAGTTAAAAACTTACATTGTGGGAAATCAGAGTGAATGGAGAATGTCAAGTGCAATGTGCAGAAGCACTTAATTTTTCCTGATGTTTAAAATTATTTTTCGGTGCTTAGTTGTAAAGGATTAATGTTCCTGAAATCGGAGTAGCTTAATCACTGTAATACTAGTGTTTATTTGAGCATCACAACATACAAAACTGACTGGCCCAGTGAGGGAGAACTCTCCTTGGATCTGCGGGAAGTTCAAGGGTTAAAAATAGGGATATATTATTATATAAACAAACCATTCCTGATACTGGTAGCAGCCAGTCGTTTCCAAACAACAATAAGTGATGACTAAAATTTTAAATTCATGGTAGATTTTACATAGTGGTCACAGTTTACGGCATTGGATCTGGAACGCACTACCTGAAAGGAAGCAGATTCAATAGTAACGTTCAAAAGGGAATTGAATAAATACTTGAAAAGGAGAAATTTGCAGGGCTATGGGGAAAGAGCAGGGGAGTGGGACTAATTGGATCGCTCTTTCATAGAGCCGGCACAGGCACAATGGGCCAAATGGCCTCCCTTCTGTGCTCTATCATACTATGAGTGCCTCTCAGGAAATCGGGCACAGATGTCAGCACATCCTGCCCGTTCAAACAGATCAGGCCTCTGCGTCTGAAATCCTGAGGTGCTCCTGTCATGTGATGCTCTACTCTGGGAGCACCAAGCCGTAAAATCTAAGCCCCATATACAATATGCAGTAGCAGTGGAAACAGCAGCAGCAAAACCTGCCCAAGTGAAAGTAGGAAATTGAATCAATAGGCAAGGCTAGAGTTTCAATTCACAGCTCTGTAGTTGGGTGTCGAGCTCCCCATACAGAGGATAACAGGCCGCCTCAAACTTTTACTCGAACTTTCAAGGCGGCAACAATTCCCTGAGTTGCCGGAGTCATCGCTCAAGAACCTCCTCTCACCTCTGGGTGACAGTCCATGTCACTGTTGCTGTTTGAGCTTTTCTGATCTGCCTCATTGTAATAAACATGTCCAGTCTTACAGATACAGGATCCGTCTGATTCCTGGAAAGCCCGATTGAAACCACGGCACATGCATGTTATGGAGCCTACAGGAAGCAAAGATTGTTAAACTAATAACTTTCAAGAATTGCCAAAACTCCAGATCTTTTATAACATCCGAGCGTGTGCTTTTATACTTTTTTTCAAGGTTTGATTTCCCTAATTTATTGTAACATTTCTCTGGATCACTGTCCCTCTTCCAGAAAACAATGATGATAGTAAGATTGTGTTTAAATTGTAAGTTTAGCATCTTTTTTATGCATTCACGGGATGGGCTTCGCTGGCAAGGCCAGCATTTATTGCCCATCCCTAATTGCCCTCGAGAAGGTGGTGATGAGCTGCCTTCTTGAACCGCTGCAGTCCGTCTGGTGAAGGTACTCCCACAGTGCCGTTAGGCAGGGAGTTCCAGGATTTTTAACAGCGACGATGAAGGAACGGCGATATGTGTGACTTGGAGGGGAACTTGGAGGTGGTGATGTTCCCATGCACCTGCTGCCCTTGTCCTTCTAGGTGGAAGAGGTCACGGGTTTGGGAGGTGCTGTTGAAGAAGCCTTGGCGAGTTGCTGCAGTGCATCTTGTAGATGGTACACACTGCAGCCACGGTACGCCGGTGGTGGAGGGAGTGAATGTTTAAGGTGATGGATGGGGCACCAAGCAAGTGGGCTGCTTTGTCCTGGGTGGTGTCGAGCTTCTTGAGTGTTGTTGGAGCTGCACTCATCCAGGCAAGTGGAGAGCATGCCATCAAACTCCTTACTTGTGACTTGTAGATGGTGGAAAGGCTTTGGGGAGTCAGGAGGTGAGACACTCGCCGCAGAATACCCAGCCTCTGACCTGCTCTTATAGCCACAGTATTTATGTGACTGGTCTGCGTGAATCAATTTCAGCTCTGCACCGTGCTGAACTGGCAGTGCAAATCTGGAGTCAGACCCTTACATGAGTCTGGAATGAAGTGGACTGAGACTCCTTGGAGGGTCTTGTATCACTTTGCTCCGACACTGCTTGGAGTGTGAATCCAGTGCATTGTCCAACCAGCTTTACAGAGTGTGCCGTTAGACCCCCTGGACAATTTGTAAACCTATCTGGCCTTACTTTAAATGTTTTGCGAGCAGGGATTCTTCCCTCTCCACCCACTAAACATTCAAATTTCTAACTTTAGTTCAATCCTCTGACTATGTTTGTATCTGGAACAGGGAGAGCAGCTTACTTAGAAGGGACAAGAGAGAAAGGTTCAGAGGAATATTAACCATAGCAATAATAAAATAAAATCAAAGACGGACCAAAATGGAGGAAGAGCGGAGGACTAGATGTTTGATAGGGATTGTCTATTAGCCGACAAGAACTGCCTTCTCTCTTGACCAGAAGTACAGGAAAAGTATGAGTAGATCCTCCCCAGATATGGGAGCTGTATTTAATCTTGAATCTTTAAATCTTAAAACCTACCAATAGCATACACATGAAATATGATGAGGGCAATCATGTGAAATCATGAGGCCGTCTAATCTTGTTTTAGAATTTATGTCAAACATTGGGTGTAATAAAGTGTGAGTAAATTCTGATTTTTTAGGTTGAAATGAAACCGAATGTTTTGCAAATTAAAACAATCTTTAAAAGAGCAAATAGCCTACTTCAAGCTAATATAGTAATAAATGCTTACAGCTGTCTTCATAAATTACGATGTTAAGAGTTGTTGATGTGCCTCATTAACTGCATCTCTCGGCTTCCTCCCTCAAGGAAGATCGTTAAATTATCTATACAGAAGCTGCTCTATTTCCCAATGCTGTCCATTGGTAGAGAGAGATGAAAAGGAAGATTTTCATGTCCCACCCTGCCCTCCATTTTCCAATGCTATATAGGAAAAGTGTACTTGAAGTGCACTGCTCATATCGAGGCCCAGGATCAATGAGAATTCATATCCTGGGCCATTTTCATGGCTCATGGCACCCAACAGGTCTGCCCCACTGGTAGAGCCAAGCCCTGGTGGAAGGGGCAGGAAAAGGAAATGCAACTGCAGGCCTCTCAGCTGCATATTGGGCCTCAGACCGACATCGGGACCTTCTGGCAGTCGGAAGATCCCAATTTGATTACAAGATACTCAGTGGCATGTTGAATTATTTTTTTTTAGAAATAGCTCTACCTTCAACTTTTAACCTGCCTTGAGACCTCTGCCAACCCTCCAGCCTGTTTCCAGGACACCCCTTCCCCGGGGCACCGTCAGAAAATGATCTGGAAAATGAGGCGGCTGGACAAGCTCTGCTCGCTCAGGAAAGCCCCAGAAAACCCAGGGCCATGTAAACAGGGCAGAGGCCTAGAGATTTGGGTCTTCTCATCCCTTTTTCCTGATCTTTGTGTCTAGGAAACTGGGTATTCCTTGGGGACAAGAGTCAGGAAAATTGGCTCTAAAGTGCTCTCAGCACCAAATCTGGAAAGTAGTTGTGTGCTTGCCTTCATATTAATCGATCTATGGTCTTTAACTTTAGTTGCCCCACTCATTGCTCACCTAGTCCTGAATATGAGGTACTTCCACATGGAAAACAAGCTCTCTGTGCATACAGATGGTTAAACGTGTTTTCAGGACATGGATAGCATTCCCCGTGATGCTTAGCATGGCTGGTGTTTCCATAAGTCCCTGGAGGGCAGGGCACTGGTCGTCTGGCCACTTCAGAGCAGTAGTAGCCAACTGGGCAAGGATTCGATAAGTAGCTTTCAGAACCTGAGGGGAATGAAATGGGGGAAAAAAAAATAAGAGCAAGGTATTCTGGAACCGGTTCTACAAGTTGAAAACACAGTAACATTTAACGAGCTCCCGGTGAGTTGTATCAGGATCACAACACTAGGTGCATAGTTTGGGAGTTGTGGCTCTTAAAGTACATAGAAATACGTATACGCTATAACATGGAAACAAGCCATTTGGCCCAAACAGTCGTGACAGCGCTAACCCTCCACATGAGCAAATAGTCCGAATTAGATTTACCCGCCTTGTTTCCATATCCCTTCAACCACCTATCCAATCTAATCTCGAATATTGACGTAGTTTGTGCCTCAGCCACTAATCCTGGTAGTGAATTCCACAGCCTCACAACTCTCTCGCTAAATACATTTGTCTTGCTTTCTGTCAGCAATAATTCAGAGATTGACGATCTCCCATCTGAAAGAAAATCATTATTTGAAACTACTTATAAAAGTTTGCGGTTGTATTAATTGTGATGTGCCTGCTCTATACTTTGATGTAAACTGTAATCCGACCATTGCTGCCCTGGCTTGTGATCAGCTAGCAGCACAGACAGGGACTTGTTATGACTGTGTATTAGACTGGACAATTATTTTAATGCTTTTAAGGCTGTGTTTAGCTGTTGAAAGCCACGCAGGAACATTTTGAGGAAGGAAAGAAAAGGAACTGGTAGCACTGTACTGGAAAAACCCTCTCCAACTGAATAGCATGAACGCTGAATAAACTAACTCCCGTCGTCCTCACTTCCGCATGAACTTTGGTGGTGGGTAGACATCAGTCCATTACCACATGCAAAATTCTTAGCACTAAAATCCCAATTTTTTTTGCACAGGAATGTTATCAAAGTTCAAACAAAACAAAAGCAGAATACATAAATGAGCCAAGATAAATAAATAATGACCTCAACTGTACAGGACGCTGGTGAGACCACACTGGAGTACTGCGTACAGTTTTGGTCTCCTTATTTAAGGAAGGATATACTTGCATTGGAGGCAGTTCAGAGAAGGTTCACGAGGTTGATTCCAGAGATGAAGGGGTTGTCTTATGAAGAAAGGTTGAGCAGGTTGGGCCTGTACTCATTGGAGTTTAGAAGAATGAGAGGTGATCTTATTGAAACATATAAAATTCTGAGGGGGCTTGACAGGGTAGATGCTGAGAGGATGTTTCCCCTCGTGGGGGAATCTAAAACTAGGGGGCATAGTTTCAGAATAAGGGGTCGCCCATTTAAAATGGAGATGGGGAGGAATTTCTTCTTTCAAAGGGTCGTGAATCTTTGGAATTCTCTACCCCAGAGAGCCGTGGAGGCGGAGTCTGAATATATTCAAGGCGGAGATTGACAGATATTTGAGCTACAGGGGAGTCAAGGGTTATGGGGAGCGGGCGGGAAAGTGGTGTTGAGGCCAAGATCAGATCAGCCATGATCTTATTGAATGGCGGAGCAGGCTCGAGGGGCCGAATGGCCTACTCCTGCTCCTATTTCTTATGTTCTTATGCAAAACCATACAGTCTACTCCTGATAATTTAAAGTTTTCATTTTGGGCATAAAATGGAATTATCCACTAATTTGAATTAAGCAATGTAACTAACACAGCAAAGTGGGAATTTAGCACGAAGAAAAATGAAACTATCAGATAATTTGAATTAAGCAACTCTAAGAGTAGATAGTACAGCAATCTCAATGCGTTAAAGGGCAATTTTCACCCCACCTGCCTGGGGGAAACCGGGCACGTGGGTAGTTAAAATCAGCCAGTTGACTTACCTGCCAATGGCCTGCCTTGATCCCCCGTCTTCAATTTTAAACGGCTATTCTGGGCAGGCAGCAAAGGCACCCATCTGAAGCAGTTGGGGTCCTTCTTTAAATATGCAGATTGGGGTCCGATTACATCATCAGGTTCGGACTGTAACTTTAATTGTGGCCTGAGTGGGAAGCGGTTACGGTTTTTCCGCCAGGTGAAGACAGAGGGCCCGGGACCAGAAATGGCAAGACTTTTTACTTTCCTTGCAGGGCCAGGAGGAGCAGAAGTGCTTCCCCAAGGCCCCATTAGGATAGTTTAGGCCTCCGCTGCCTCCCACACTTCACTCCCGTGTGACCCTCCCCGACAACTGTCCCTGCGACTTACCTTCTTGCCAGCGAGCCTTCCTTTGGTGCCAGTTGGTAGGCCTCCTGCTGCCTGAACCTCCACTCCCACCTGCCCGCCGGCCAGCTTCCACTTCTTGCCCGTTTTGGGCCTGCAGGTGAGGCCTGGGAGTTAAAATTGCCCGAGTCTCACGCTGCCAAGTCAGAAAGGTTTGCTGCGCACCGTCTCCTGCCTGCCCGAAATCCGCTCTAAGTTAAAATCGGGGCTTTAGTGTCTGCAGTGATCCTGATCCGACATACCCGTTGGACAGTGGAAGCCTGCTGGACACGGGCCACAGTAGAGTTCAGCGGCAGAGCCTCTCCGATAGGTTCCGGCCTCACAGATTACACAAGCTTTCTCCAGATGGTCCCTCAGCCCTGTCGCATTGACTGGCATGTACCCTCCATCACAAGGCAGCATCGAAGAACTATTTGCAGGACAAAAGTATGGGAACACACACCTGCAACAAGAAGGCAATTATCCCACTACATATGTGTCAGAATTACAGGATATGACAGAGCTGTTGTAGTGCATCCCTTCTTAAACATCCTCCTACACTCAAGGCTGAGTGATGTGAAACCAAATAAAATTAGAAGTGCCACTCTTACTCTGTAACTGCCAGTTTAAAACACATCACTGTACTTCAGGTGAGAGTACTAGCCATCTATTATTGCCAGAGTTTGAGTGGCAACTTGTACCTCATCACAGACCCTCACACACCCCGTACATTTGAAGGGCACATTGTCCCCTTATTTTTCTTGAATATGGCACCAAATGCCCCAATTCACATTTACTTTAATGGATGGATGGAAATCAAAATGGCAGATGGATGGAAATCAAAATGGCGGATGGATGGAAATCAAAATGGCGGATGGATGGAAATCAATGGCGGGTGCATGTGTTGCTTTAGTACCCCAAATATTAGCTCACATGTCCATCATTATATTTGATCTCTGATGAGGTATGAGAGGTGTGTAAAGGTGAAAGCTCTGCTATACTGTTGCCTACACATCATTGCCCTCTAAAAGTGACTCATTGTGGGTGAGGTGTTCAGATATTTCAAGGCACAATACCAGTGTGTCTTTCTTTCACATCCACATCTGCTGAACGTAATGGCGGAAATTAGAAATCTTGCTTTTCCTTCATACCACTGACCCACAGCATCCAGTGCGAGGGCTGTACGAAATCTTCATCTTGACATTTACTTGCCCGTTTAATTTCGACGCTATTTTGCGCCACAAGTTGCTGGAAGTGTGAGCTGATGACGGCGCAGTGAGGGAAACCAGGCATCGGGCAGTAGTGAACAGGTCAAGCAACTGTGTGTCTCCTTAATTTCACAATCCTTCAATCTGATTAGTTAACAGCGCAAGGACTGAGTAGGAAGAGTAAATTAGAGAGGGTGAATTCAATGTCGAATCAGGTACAGAGAGAGAAATAATGAGAGGGAAAGAAACATTTGATTGAGAGAGAGAAACAGAAAGAAAAAGTTAAAAAACATTTTAAAATTTTTATATCTCCAAAAACAATTAAAACCTGAAGGAATGAGACTTCACACTTGTAATAGTTAATTTTCAGTGCCAGAGACGTTGTTTGGTGGTTATCACATTTAAAAAAAAGGTATTCAGACTGGAATGGACAGGAATTAACTTTCTGTAGTGAGTTTAGTTCATGTTTATCGCGCAAATAATGCAACTTCACGCCATTCAGTGCATTTCAGTGGTGAGGCCGACAGCGAAATACCGTTTTCGTGAAGCTAACGGCACAGCGGAGCAACACAGACAGAAACCATTTGATATTTGAGTTTAGCCGTGCGTCTGCCCTCGCCTGAAGTTGCGATACTATTTACGTATAAATAACGGCGAGCGCCATTTGCCTCATTGTTATTTTGACAGGAAAATCTGGGCCAATGTAAGTGTAAGGATAGCTGCTGGTTGATACATACAATTGCTCTGAGGTGTTGTATGTGGGGGAACCAAGTGGACAGAAATAACCGCCAGGGCAGACGGGTGCGATCCCCGTCATAACACCGCAGTATGATCCTGGCCGGCACAGAGCCTCGTCTACTGAACCTGCAACAAAAAAACACTTATAATTACCTTCTTGAAGATTTAACCATAGTTCAACAATATAAGCTGTAAATAAAAAGAACTAGTATTTATATAGTACCTTTTATGACTTCAAGACATCCCAAAGCGTTTTACAGCCTATGAATTAGTTTTGAAGTGCATTCACTGTTGTACTGTAGGGAAAGGTGGCAGCCAATTTGCACATATCAAGGTCCCAAAACAAGAGTGAGATAATGACCAGACAATCTGTTTTAGTGATGTTGGTTGAGGGATAAATATTGGCCAAGTGTTATTCAGCTTGCAGCTTTCTGTGCCAGAACTGACTTGGCATAACTCAGAGGCTGGCAAGTGGAAACATAGCCGGAGTCAAGCAGCTACCTTCTTAGGCTCCACAATAACTCTCCAATCAATTTGGAATATGTAGTCTTTCCTCAGGATCATCTGCCTTTCACATGTATTGTTGAGCCTGGTGATGTGTCGGCATTAGTTACTGAGGTTTTCAAAGGATTTTCACCATTAGCAAAGTAAATATCAGAATCAAACCCCTATTTTGCACTTTGTTCAATTGAGGACTTGGCAAAAGGTAGCAGATCTAGTGCCAAATCATGGTCCTTGGATACTGACGTAAGAAAACTACTGGGCACTTGGTCTGAGTATTAAACAAGGCTTTAATCAACTGTTTTTCCACATGGAGATCTAGCTGTGTCCTTCACTAGTTCCTGTTAAGAATGTCCTGAGGAAGCTGGGCCCATGCCCGAGTATTTATACTCCCCCTGGACAGCGCCACCAGCAGGCCGCCCAGTATTACTTCATAAGTCATTTCCACATGAATGACAAGATTCATGTCAGATACTACTTGCTCATCTTCAGATCTTGTAGGGTAAATGTTTGGCTTGCGCACTCCCAGTCAGGATCAGAAATTGGGGAGCGGCATGCATGAGCATCTTCTGTTCACTAAAATTAACGGAAGGAAGATTGTGAGCTTCATACATGCGATGTTTTGATGAGGTGAGGCCCTGCGCTGGAAGCGCGCAAGCGGAAAATTTACCCTTCCAGTTACTACTCGGCCTGGATTTTATTTTAATCTCACCTGCAGGGCACTCGTGTGCAGCTCGGCAAGGCACTCCGTTGATATTTGGTTGACCAGTTTCTCTTGGGTCAGGGCAATAGTAACCAGGTGGGCATGGTTGACAGTCCTTGGAAAAGACAGCACCAGTCTTGTTTCCCATAGTTCCAGCAGGACACACCACACGGCCACCTTTCCCGGGGCACCAGTACCCCAACGGGCAGAGGTAATGTTCATAGGTGGTTAGTCCTGGTAACAGTCACATTAGTTACTGCAGTACACTATCATTTTTGAACACCACATAAATCGGCAGCATTATTTAAATACTCAATGTCATCAAGGAAAATTGTAAATACAAACATTGCATTTATCAGTAATTGTAGTGAAAAATTAAAGGTGACTTAAGTGAATGTTCTCGTGCATTATCTGGAAAACAAATACTTCTGAATTGTTGCAGAACTCCTAAATGTTATAAAGGAACATGACTGCGCGTTAAACTAGTGTCCTTGAATCATAGCTTGAGAACAGAAATTTTGAAAAATGAATAGGGAGTGTGACCCACAGTCTCCATTCATGGACTGGGTGGTCTTTAAGTCCCTGTTCACAGGGAGTGGGGCCCACAGTCTCCATTCATAGACTGGGTGGTCCCTAAGTCCCTGTTCACAGGGAGTGGGGCCCACAGTCTCCATTCATAGACTGGGTGGTCCCTAAATCCCTGTTCACAGGGAGAGTGACCCACAGTCTCCATTCATAGACAATATGGTCCCTAAATCCCTGTTCACAGGGAGTGTGACCCACAGTCTCCATTCATAGACAATATGGTCCCTAAGTCCCTGTTCACAGGGAGTGTGACCCACAGTCTCCATTCATAGACAATATGGTCCCTAAATCCCTGTTCACAGGGAGAGTGACCCACAGTCTCCATTCATAGACTGGGTGGTCCCCAAGTCCCTGTTCACAGGGAGAGTGACCCACAGTCTCCATTCATAGACAATATGGTCCCTAAGTCCCTGTTCACAGGGAGTGTGACCCACAGTCTCCATTCATAGACAATATGGTCCCTAAATCCCTGTTCACAGGGAGAGTGACCCACAGTCTCCATTCATAGACAATATGGTCCCTAAATCCCTGTTCACAGGGAGTGGGGCCCACAGTCTCCATTCATAGACAATATGGTCCCTAAGTCCCTGTTCACAGGGAGTGTGACCCACAGTCTCCATTCATAGACAATATGGTCCCTAAATCCCTGTTCACAGGGAGAGTGACCCACAGTCTCCATTCATAGACAATATGGTCCCTAAGTCCCTGTTCACAGGGAGTGTGACCCACAGTCTCCATTCATGGACTGGGTGGTCTTTAAGTCCCTGTTCACAGGGAGTGTGACCCACAGTCTCCATTCATAGACAATATGGTCCCTAAGTCCCTGTTCACAGGGAGTGTGACCCACAGTCTCCATTCATGGACTGGGTGGTCCCTAAGTCCCTGTTCACAGGGAGTGGGGCCCACAGTCTCCATTCATAGACAATATGGTCCCTAAGTCCCTGTTCACAGGGAGTGGGGCCCACAGTCTCCATTCATGGACTGGGTGGTCCCTAAGTCCCTGTTCACAGGGAGTGGGGCCCACAGTCTCCATTCATGGACTGGGTGGTCCCTAAGTCCCTGTTCACAGGGAGTGGGGCCCACAGTCTCCATTCATAGACTGGGTGGTCCCTAAATCCCTGTTCACAGGGAGTGGGGCCCACAGTCTCCATTCATAGACAATATGGTCCCTAAATCCCTGTTCACAGGGAGTGGGGCCCACAGTCTCCATTCATAGACTGGGTGGTCCCTAAATCCCTGTTCACAGGGAGTGTGGCCCACAGTCTCCATTCATAGACTGGGTGGTCCCTAAATCCCTGTTCACAGGGAGAGTGACCCACAGTCTCCATTCATAGACTGGGTGGTCCCTAAGTCCCTGTTCACAGGGAGTGGGGCCCACAGTCTCCATTCATAGACTGGGTGGACCCTAAATCCCTGTTCACAGGGAGTGGGGCCCACAATCTCCATTCATAGACAATATGGTCCCTAAATCCCTGTTCACAGGGAGTGTGACCCACAGTCTCCATTCATAGACAACATGGTCCCTAAATCCCTGTTCACAGGGAGTGGGGCCCACAATCTCCATTCATAGACAATATGGTCCCTAAATCCCTGTTCACAGGGAGAGTGACCCACAGTCTCCATTCATAGACAATATGGTCCCTAAGTCCCTGTTCACAGGAGTGCAGCCTCCAGTTCCCATTTACAACGTCACAAACTGTCTTCCCCAGGCAGTTTTCACCAGCAGTTCTAAAGCATAAAACCATGGTAATGAGGGGTGACTGAGAGACATTGATCAGCAGGTGTAGGTGTTCTACTTAACAGCATTTACAGACTTTAGGCCATATAGTTTGTACCTTTACTTTTTAAGTTAAAAATGTGGGTAGTTAGTCCTTTTGTCAAAACAATAGAAAAATAACAAGTTCATTTTTTAAGTATCATTTATAGGAAGCATTTTTTTCAGATGCTAAGCTTCACTCACTGGACTGCTAGGCATTTCCATTAAAATAGAACTGGTTTAGGGCAGAAATGTACCTGTTGCATTGCAGTAGTATCCTGGAGGGCATTGCTGGCACACTGCCTGACTGGCAGCTCCACTGATATTGGAGTAGGTGTGGACAGGGCACTTCTGGGGTCCACCAGGGGACAAGGGGGCCTGGATAACTCCATCACAGAAATACCCCACAGGACAGCGATAAAGAACAGGGTCACCTGCATTCAGGCAAACATTTACTGTAACAGACTGCAGAAGAGACTTGAAATATTTACTATAAAATCATAGGGTATTAATAAAATTAGTAAAAGTTTTAATATGTTTACAGATGCTGCCAAAATTTCAAATTGAATCCCGCAAAAGGATTTTGTACTAGAGAAAGGCTTATACAATTGTATTATTAAAAATCTCAATCACTTTCAATATAGATTTATAGAATTCATATAAACAGAAGGAGGCCACTCGACCCATCGTTGCTCTTTGAATCTAGAACTCGGGGGGGGGGGGGAAATCTAGAACTCGGGGGCATAGCTTCAGAATAAATGGTCGCCCTTTTAGAACTGAGAGGAGGAAGAATTTCTTCTCTCAGAGGGTCGTAAATCTGTGGAATTCTCTGCCCCAGATAGCCGTGGAGGCTGGGTCATTAAATACATTTAAGGTGGAGATCGACAGTATTTGCAAGATAAGGGAGTGAAGGGTTATGGGACGCGGGCAGGGAAGTGGCTTTGAGCCCAAGATCAGCCATGATCTTATTGAACGGCGGAGCAGGCTCGAGGGGCCAAGTGGCCAATTCCTGCTCCTATTTCTTATGTTCTTATGAAAGAGCAAAGGCAACTTTTATGCAGGCACAGGCGGGGGTCGAACCGGTGCTTATCAGTTTACAAGTCCGACGTCTTACCACTTGGCCACCGCGCCTCACGATATCTAATAAGTTCGAATGAACCCGACAAGTTATTTTGGCCTAATAAGCTCAACTGATACCTTCTTTACACCAATGTCCAGGTGGGCAAGGCTGGCAGTCCTCTTGCTGTCCAGCACCAGGCAGTAATCTAACCGTGTTCGCCGGGCAGGCTTTGGCTGCTTCAGTCCCCGCAGGGCAATAGAAACCTAGGGGAGCAATTCTGATGATGACATTCAAATTGGAATTGAAACGTATCAATTTTGTCAGGCCCCACATTTCACCGTTCACCTAACAAGCGGCTTTCCCAAAACTCCTCGAGGGTGAATTTCCAGAGGGGGTTCTCCCACCCCTTCGCCGTAACTTCAGCAGAACAGCCACGAGAGCGCCGGAAAAATGGCTTAAATGCTGTTCACGGCATTTTTCTGAGGTTTCTATGGATCTTTCGCTGCAGTTACGGAGGATGCTCGGGAGAGCCCCCCCTCTGGAAACACAGCCCCTCCGTCATTTTAAAACAGACTTCGATTCATGAAAATCTGCATTTTCTGGGTAACAGCACAGTCTGTCGGAATTTGAAAGTTGTAGCTTTGGACAGACTCCACATTTGCTGCAGAAATGTGAAGATTCTTCCAACTCTAGAGCAAATTCATTAAATGAAGATATAAGGGGGGGTGAATTTGCTCACCTGTTTTGATATACAGAAAACTTTCGTTTAACCGGAGGTTAAATGCCCGGAAAGCTCTATCTACCGGCAAAATTCAGGAGCCGTTTCCTATAAGTTTTTTTACTTCTCGTTTTTTTTTTTCCCAGTCAGGCTCTGCAAGGTCTAGCTGAAGCTATTGCTTAGCTATAGAGATGCTTTTAAGCTGCGGCCGACTGTTTTGAAGCTGTTGCTAAGCAACAGGGTTTGTTGATTCACACGGAGCTCAAAAGCTCCGTATGTTTTAACATTAGCGCTGGTTTCTACGGCAGTTTTGATGGTACGGCACCAGCTCGGTCCCGTCAGTGCCGGATAGCAGAAAGTTTCCCGTAATTGGGTCAAGTAACTTCTTACGGCGGGAAAATGGCACAGAAGCCACTTCCACTGATCTGCTGCCACAAAATGGCTCTCCACAAATTCCCTCGCACTTTTTGGCCCTTCCTGTGACACGCCTGCCAGTTCTGAGTGACCTCGTTTAGATAAATTATAATGAGAGAGTAAAGTGATGTTTCGGAGCCTGAAGCATGTGGAAAGTTTCACCAGCAATTTCTGAAAGCCAGTATCGCGATAGGTTTCCAAAGGGTTCTAAGGTGGCCTTCCTCTCATGGCAGCCTGCTCCCGGCAGGAAACCCTTTACTGGCTCCCATATTTCTGAAGGTGGACTGAAACAATTTGTGAGGCGAGGTCAGATATGAATCAATAAGTTGCTTTATTTTACAGACAGCAAGTGAACATAAAAGAAAGAAAGACTCGCATTTCTATAGCGCCTTTCACGATCACCGGACTTCTCAAAGCCCTTTACAGCCAATGAAGTACTTTTGAAGTGGAGTCACTGTTCTAATGTGGGAAACGCGACAGCCAATTTGCACACAGCAAGCCCCTACAAACAGCCACGTGATAATGACCAGATAATCTGTTTTAGTGATGTTGGTTGAAGGATAAATATTGGCCAGGACACTGGGGATAACTCCCCTGCTATTCTTCGAAATAGTGCCATGGGATCTTTTACGTCCACCTGAGAGAGCAGACGGGGCCTCGGTTTTGTTGTGTATGTAACATGTATGTTACTTTAAACCTATGGCCAGGGCAGCACTACTTTGTAGGGCGTAGTGATACCATAGTACCACTCCTGGCCATAGGGGTATAAATAGTACTGTGGGTACTGATCTCCCCTCAGTTCCCGCCTGTGGGTATGAAGTAAAGACCTAAGTTAAACCCTTCCAAGCTGTCTCTTCCTTATTGTATTAAGTATATTCGCATACTTTACACTGGCGACGTGGAACGTTCGAACTCACCAGTACAAGGTGCAACAAAGGATCGGTAGCAGTACGGGGAGAGAAGCTTCTTACCAGCCTGCAGAGTCCAGCGTCGACTGAAGGAGGCCGCCCAGTTCCGGAGGAGCGGCAGCAATGGAGCAAGAGAGAGAGGGTTCCAGCGGAGGCTGCGGCAGCTGAGAGAAGAGGCTGAACGGGCACTCCAGCCACGGGGCAAAAGTCCACCCAGGGCCAGGTAAACTGCAATATTCCCGGGGAACGCGAGCTGCAAGGGCCAGAACGGGCAGGCGATCTGGGGAACAAACGGAGCCACGAGGGCTAGCGGGCCACGAGAGGGGAAGGTCGTTGTAATAGCGGCGGTGGCAATAACGGCAAGGGCTAAAAATAACGAACCTGGAGAGACGTCGTTGACAGCAGAGAAAAAAAAGGCGGGAAAAGCGCCATCTAGTGGACAAAAGGGGAAAAGTTTTTCTCTTCAGCAGTTTAAAATTAACAGCGCCATCTAGTGGACAAAGGGGAAAAGTTTTTCTCTTCAGCAGTTAGAAAAAAAACAACAGCGCCATCTAGTGGAAAAAGGCGGGAAAACCTCTTCAGTAGTTTTAAAAATGGCTAAAGAAGCTCGGTTGTCAGAATTTGTTGCCGACATAGAAGATTGGGACGCATATGTAGAAAGGCATGAACTTTATTGCATAGTAAACAAGGTGGAAGATGACGAAAAGGCAGCAACCTTATTAAATTCTATGGGGGCAAAAACATACGGTCTGCTGAGGAATCTTCTTACTCCAGAAAAGCCAGCAGACAAAATGTATGCCCAAATTGTTGATACGTTAAAGGAACATTTAAACCCTAAGCCACCATTTATAGCGGAAAGGTACCGCTTTTACAGACGCGACCAAAGGAATGATGAGTCGCAGGCAGCCTATTTGGCTGAGCTCAGACGGTTGTCCAAACATTGCCAGTTTGGAGCCTTTTTGGCGGAAACGATCAGAGACAGATTTGTCTGTGGCATGTTAAATGAGAGTACACGAAAACGGTTGCTGGCCAAGAAACAGCTCAGCCTAGATCAGGCGATGGAAATAGCATTGGCACATGAAGCAGCAGCACAGGGTGCTGCCCAAATACGACAAAATACAACCGGCTATGACACCCATGAGGTGACATTTCACAAAGGTAAATGCTACCGTTGTGGCAAAACCACCCACGACCAAAGTAATTGTTGGTTTCGTGATAAAATATGCCGGCAGTGTGGGAAAAAGGGGCATATAGCGAAAGTTTGTCGGTCGGGTACGAAGCCCAATAGTGGGGGCAATCTGAGCAGTACCAAGGCAAGGACAAAAATACATAAGATATCTGACAGTAGCTCAGACGAGTCACAGGAAGGCACAAAAGCAGAGCCTAAAGGTCTGGGATGTCTCAAGTTATATGGTGTAGACAAAACGGAGGACCACAGCACAATGTGGGTTAAAATGAAGGTAGCAGGCGTCGAAGTTAATATGGAGCTGGACACGGGTTCAGCCCTATCAGTAATTAATGAACAAGATTATAACAGGCTGTTCAAACGCATTCCCTTAAGGGATACCGAAATCAAATTAAAAACATATACGGGACAAAAAGTTTACCCGAAGGGAAAAATGCAAGTAACAGTTAAATACAACGGCAGAAAAGTGCCAGGACTTTATTTATACGACCTACCAAACGGTGGACCACCACTTTTGGGTAGGGAATGGATAAGAAAAATCCATTTCGACTGGAAGTCGATACACGAGATAAAAGTAGAGACCACCGAGGATGATACAACCATTACAAACAGGCTGTCGAAAATATTGGCAAAAACGCCAGAGGTGTTCCAACAAGGGCTGGGGACCTTAAAGGACATTAGAGCAAAAATAACTATTGCTCAAGACGCAAACCCCAAGTTTTGTAAGGCCAGACCGGTGCCTTACGCCATTCGGCCAGCTGTGGAAGCAGAACTGGATGCCTTAGAGAGTGCAGGTGTCCTTACAAAGATTGAGTGGAGTGAGTGGGCCACGCCCATCGTCCCAGTTATAAAGAAATCTGCAAATAACACACCGGGGGAACCAAAGAAGGTTCGCATTTGCGGGGATTTTAAGATAACTATTAACCCAGTCCTGCACACGGTACAGTATCCGCTGCCGCGGATAGAGGACATATTCGCATCGTTAGCTGGGGGTAGACACTTTACGAAGATTGACCTTTGTCAAGCTTATTTACAGATGGAGGTGGAGCAGGACTCGAAAAAGCTCCTAACGATTAACACACACAAGGGATTGTACCAGTACAATCGCCTGGTATTTGGTGTGGCGTCCGCCCCAGCCATATGGCAGAGGACCATGGAACAGGTCCTACAGGGCATTCCAGGAACGCAGTGCTACCTGGATGACATCCTGGTGACAGGACAAACGGATAACAACCACCTCGCTAACCTGGAGCGAGTACTTCTGCGGTTGCAACAATACGGACTCGGGGCGAACAAGCAGAAATGTGAGTTTTTCCAGGAACGTATCTCATACTGTGGTCACATTATAGATAAGGAAGGCCTGCATAAGTCCCCAGAAAAGATCGAGGCAGTAGTGAAGGCCCCGCCCCCTGAGAATGTATCTCAGTTACGATCATTCTTAGGCCTTATAAACTATTACCATAAGTTCCTCCTGAACTTATCGTCCATTTTACATCCACTAAATTCATTGCTGCAAAAGGGAGTCTCCTGGAATTGGGACGAAGCGTGTGAGGCTGCTTTTAAAAAGGGTAAACAACTCATTACATCAAAGGAAGTGCTCGCACACTTTGACCCAAAAATGCCAATGAGGTTGGCATGTGACGCCTCCCCGTATGGTATAGGGGCAGTGTTGTCACACAAATTTCCCAATGGGACAGAGAGGCCAATAGCATTTGCCTCAAGGTCGTTAACTACAGCCGAAAGAAACTATGCGCAAATCGACAGGGAGGCCCTCAGTCTGGTGTGGGGTGTGAAAAAATTCCACCACTATCTACATGGGCAACGTTTCACACTACTGACGGATCATCAACCGTTGGTGTCCATATTTAATCCAACAAAAGGGGTGCCACTGGTGACGGCCCAAAGGCTACAGAGATGGTCACTGTTCTTAGGAGCACACCAGTACCTTGTCGAATATAAGGGTACCAAACAGCATGGCAATGCGGATGGCCTGTCGCGGCTACCATTGCCTGCCGAGATCGAAGAGATAGTACAGGACCCCGTGGAAATATATCATACGGCGGTTATGGAACACTTGCCCATCACCAGCCAATGTATCGAGCGGAAAACACAGAATGACCCGACACTGGCAAGGGTTTACGAATTGACCGTGAAAGGCTGGCCGGCACAGGGCGACGCATCATTGCCGGCGTTTTCGGCAAGGAAGGACCAGTTGTCCGTATGCCGGGGCACATTGATGTGCGGAGCCAGGGTGGTGGTCCCTCAAAAATTACAACATAGAGTGTTGCGGGACTTACACGAAGGTCATCTGGGGGGTGTCAAAATGAAAAGCCTCGCCAGAGCCTACGTCTGGTGGCCCGGCATTGACAGGGACATCGAGGAAGTAGCAAAAGCATGCCAAGGGTGCCAGATGGTACAGAACGTACCACCCCAAGCCCCACTACATCCGTGGGAGTGGCCCTCAACGCCGTGGCAAAGGATCCACGTGGACTTCGCTGGGCCCTTCATGGATGCGATGTTCCTTATTGTAGTGGACGCCCACTCAAAATGGCCGGAGTTCATAAAGATGTCATCAACGACAGCCGAAAAGACGGTTGCAGCCTTAAGGACCATTTTTGCCCGAAACGGGGTGCCCGAGCAAGTCTGTTCGGACAATGGGCCACAATTTGTGGCAGAAGAATTTCAAGCATTCCTAAAAAGGAATGGAGTGCGACATTATACGTCCGCACCATATCATCCGGCTACAAATGGGCTGGCAGAGCGATTTGTACAGACTTTTAAAAAGGCCATCAAGGCGATGGGGGAGGAAAGGTTGCCACTACAACACAAGGTGGACAATTTCCTATTCGCATACCGTAATGCTGCACATACGGTGACCAACCAGGCCCCCGCCGTCATGTTCTTTAATAGAAGGTTAAGGTCTCGCCTCGAATTGCTCAGACCAAACATCCGGAGAGATGTGGAAAACCGAGTATTTCGTAGGGCTCCTGACAGACAGACACGGAGCTTCGAGGTGGGGCAGCAAGTGTTGGCCCGTGATTATAGAAATGAAAAGTGGCGGTCTGGTACGATAAAGGCCCGCCAGGGGCCTTTGATGTACACAGTGGATACTGGGGACGGCATAATCAGACGACATGCTGATCAACTTGTGGAGTCCAGAAACCCAACTGATTCACTACCTCAAACGTCTCAGCACATTGTTCCAGCGGAATCACGGCCCAGCTCGTCGCTACAGAAGTCTCAGGATTGCGAGGAGTTCAGCACTCCAGTGAGCTCCACGGCATAGGATGTGCCATCAGACACCGACGACTCCAGCGATGAAGTGGTGACGGAAGTACCGCCGCCTACACCGAGACCGACTAGAGAAAGATGTTATCCTAGTCGAGACAGGAGGCCTCCTCAGAGACTGAATCTATAACATGTTTCTTTTTATATATATATAGGTAGACAACTCTGATGTAAATATGTTATGTATGTTGTGTTACCAAATGTTATTAGCCCTAGTTAGGGCGCATCTGTTGACTTAATTGCACGGGTACGTTTTAATTAAAAGGGGAGGAATGTTGTGTATGTAACATGTATGTTACTTTAAACCTATGGCCAGGGCAGCACTACTTTGTAGGGCGTAGTGATACCGTAGTACCACTCCTGGCCATAGGGGTATAAATAGTACTGTGGGTACTGATCTCCCCTCAGTTCCCGCCTGTGGGTATGAAGTAAAGACCTAAGTTAAACCCTTCCAAGCTGTCTCTTCCTTATTGTATTAAGTATATTCGCATACTTTACAGGTTTAACGTCTCATCCGACAGTGCAGCGCTCCCTCAGTACTACACTGGAGTGTCAGCCTAGCTTTATGTGCTCAAGTCCCTGGAGTGGGACTGGAACCCACAACCTTGTAGAATAACACATGTAATAAAATCTCGCCTTGATTTAACTCATTACTGAATCCTCCTCGAGAACAAAAAAAAAATGTTGTTAAAAGCTCTGTGGCTTGATAGGAGTTAGTTTCCTTTCACGAGGTCAAGCTTTATCCCCAGATCAAGTTGATTGACTGCCCAGGAGTTTCATTGGGCTAGAAATTAGGATCAGGTGCTTGCTGCGCGTGCAAGCCCCCGATCTGCCCTCACCCTGCGCGCTGACATCTGAAGCCCGGGCCTGCTTGCATTTCCTGTCACTGGCCCGGTTCCGATGTCGGCGCGATGTGCTTACCTGATCCAGCGGTGTAGTTAGTGCGATGTGCCGGCTGGGATCAGGTGAGCACTCTGCAGCCAATCAGGGGAGGGGAAACTCATTCATGAGTTTGATAGTAAAGACTGTCAAACTCATGAAAAGTACGGGTGCCCAAAAGACTAGTTTAACTTTAATTAAAATTAAAAAAAACATCCCAATAATTAAATAAACTATAAATAACATTAAAAAACTATTTAAAACAATTAATAAAATTTTTGAAAAATTTTTTTTTTTACGAATTCGGGTCTAAAAATAAACTTACCTTACTGTAAAGTCCTTAAAAACAATGAAGCTGTGGAAAAAATGTAATAATTTTAAATAATAGACCACTTACCTTGAAGAATCCACTCCTTACGCCTCCTTTTTTCATTTCCAAAAAGTTCAGTCCCTTGCACACGCGCAAACCTGTCAAAACGAAGGAAGTTCAACGCGTGCGCGCAGAGTCCTGCGCGCACGCGTTGGACCTCTTAACCCCTTAGTTCGATGGAGAGGAAATGCCGGTTTCCCGCGCATGCGCTGTGCATGCTGGAATCCGGCACTTCCGACGGGCCCATGTGTGAGTACACTGTCCGTACTCATGTGTTGGGACCGGAATTACTGGCCCATTATCTCTTTTCCCTGTGTACCCAGCCAGTCGGAGGGCTGACCCTCTGACTCCTTCTCCAATCAATGATTCGCCAGCAGACTTGTCAATAAAACAGGATACCTTCTCCCCATGGGGTATGGGTTTAAGGAAAATACCTCCTTCTATTCTGAATGTGAGTGAGAGATATTCTGGATTAACGGCCCTGGGATTGAGACTATTGAGCATTGTTTTATCACTCAGACAGACTAGGAGCTGCAAGATTCCACAAACTGGCTCATCTGGCTTTAGCGATTTTCAATGCCTGGGAATGCACTTTGTTTTATATTATACAGCATCTACATATAGTTCATTCCCAAGGGCTTTCCATGAAGAAGAAAAAAATGAAAAATTCTGAAATGTGACATGGCCTCACAATACAATGGCGAACATTCCCAAAGTAGAACCTAAGGCTACATAAAAAAAACAACCTTGCTATTAGCATTTAACAGAAACACAGACCACAGAGAAGCAATAATGAGATCTGTTAATAAATTAATATTTTAATATCATACCTGCAGGGCATGGTCCCGCACACAATTGCCCCCACTCGCATAGATTATGATCAGTCGTGGCATTAGGAAGAATTCCATGAGGGGTAAAATGATAACTTCCAGCAAGGCAGAAGTAACCGGCAGCACAGAATCCCTGAATCTTTCCTCCACTGCAAAAAGGCACAAGGTTTAAATTCATCCAAATACACGAGCACAAATATTAATGTTTTTGCAGCAAGTGCTTAGAACATTGTTTGAGATGGTGATCGTTATCTTGTGGGCCACATTATTGGATAAATGCTGTTCAGTAATTTTCTGCCCAAATGATCACTTCCAAACACAACAAGAAACTAGGACCAACAGGCACAAGTGAAAATAAGTGATAATTAAATCAGAACAGCTATCAGGAAAACGTTCTTTATCCACAGGTGATAAATGTTTAGAAAAACCTGCCAAACAAGGCAATGGAGATAAAAACACAGGGTTATTCAAAGGACAACAGAATACCATGATGGCAGAGTTAACATATTAGAAGGTTAAGCTTCAGTGGGTTAAATGGTCTTTCCTTAGTCCTGACTTTGTTCTTGCATTCTGTTCTAGCATGTACTAGAAAGTTCTGATTGGAAGGGAGGATTCTTAGGGAAGTTTCTAAATAAAAAATAAAAAATTGTAACGATAGCCCTAATTTCTGGCATTCGATGCAGCAGTGACACTTAGACTGTTGGATTTATAAATTGGCTCATATTGGTGATTTTTGCGATGAAGTCTCTGGTTTATTAAGTGACTCAAGTGGATATAGTTCTTTGGGATGCAAATAATCTAATATATTAATAATGCAATTGTAATGATTTCATGATAATTGTAATTATATATATAGTTTAGTTTAGATATAGCCTAGTGTACTTAGACTAAACCTGCAGCAGGGAGTGTCAGAACCTTTCACGGTGTAGTGATATTGGCTCTGAAGGACTATAAGGTTAGAGATAAAAAGATGGAAATATAAACTTTGAACAGAAAATGCTGGAAATGCACAGCAGGTCAATTTGCCTCTGAAAAGAAAGATAAGCTAATGTCCTGTAAGAATCATTTGTTAGAAGAATCAGTCCTTTAGTGAAGGCTCCCACCAAAATCATTAATCATCTATCTTTCTCTTTCAAATGCCCACCGACCTGAATTCTCTTTTTTTCGTTTTACAATAAAGTCACTAAGAGAACGGGCACGTGACTCCGCTCGAGTCTCCGCCAATGCCAATCTGTCATCAGTTGTATGGTGGTCCAGGAGAGCAGTCTGCGTAGAGACTCTGACTCTGTTTCCTTGATGCACTTTCCTTGATAACTTTGTGGACATTAGAAACTTGGCAGTTCTGACGAAAGATCACCAACCTGAAACGTTAACTCTGTTTCTCTCTCCACATATGCTGCCTGACCTGCTGTGTATCTCCAGCATTTTCTGTTTTTAGTTCACATTTCCAGCATCCGCAGTATTTTTGCTTTTGTATTAGTATTTAATTCACTGCCACTTCTCTTCCAGGAATGCCCACATTGAAGAAGTCCTGATCTTCTCTCCGACGGGATTTCCGTTTGTCTCTTTTGCCTTGGAGTTCTGACGAAAGGTCATCGACCTGAAACATTAACCCTGTTTCTTGCTCCGCAGATGCTGCCTGACCTGCTGAGTATTTCCAGTGTTTTCTGTTTTTATTTTATATTATTAGAGACTTGCTCCCACCAAATGGGCTTAGAGGCACAAACCTGCAGTTGAGCACTTTGCAGACGGGCTTTCGAAGTTTGAAATGGAAGTGTGTGTGAACAGGTGCTGTTACACTAATCTCTCCACTGACAGCACAAAACATTTGATCCCTACATATAACTGAAGCGATTTCTAATTATCTTTCAACCCCGATAAAAATAGAACAGTTAGAAACTCGTGTCTGAACAGGAAATACTGTACTAGCTGACCTGCAGTACTTGCCAGTGGGACAAGGCAAGCAGTCCCTCTCCTCCTTCAAGCCTGATGTCTGTCCTGGGGTGAATGTCCCACTACGGCAGGGAAAAGGAATCTGGGTACCTGAAAAAAGATGTTTACAAAAAGCAGTAGATATAGAAGATACGAGCTGACAGTGAATACAATGATCACCTTTCTCCGATTGTTCGTCTCATTACAGCTTTGAGGGAGGTGGCCAGGAACAAAGCTTTCTAAATTGTTTGGACTGATTAGTAAAATGAATAATTATTTTGCTAATGTGTAAATAAAGAAAGAACTTTTCATTTTTATAACACCAGTCACATCCGCAGTGTAATGTATGTACCTTTAAGAGAGGAACTATCTTTTACAGCCCCTGTATACTGCAGTACCAGTAGTGACCACACCTGTATATAACACCGTGTAGTAATTTGTACAGTTAGTTCCAGCACACCCTCTGTTCAGTAAACACCTGTTATTACCGTTCTCCTGCAGTCCGTGTGCTTTTGATACGCGGACACTACAGTGGCGACGAGCAGGTTCAAACTCACCTGCAGTACTGCATCACCTCACGGGGATCCATCCCTGAAAAGAAGCTTCTTGGAGGTCGAAGCCAGAACAACGGGCGTCGACCGTGGGCAACCGCCCAGTGATCCATCGGAGTTCAGAGAATCGCAGGGGAAGCTGTGGAGAGCTGGGCTTGGCTCTCCAGTCAAGGTGTTCCAGCAAATCGGGCTGGTAGCAGGTAGTGCGCTGACCCTTCCCGGACTGCGGTGGGCTAGAGCTCGATCGAGCGGCTCTGCAAGGCGGCCGAGCAGCGTCGTCGGGAAGGAAAAGAGAGAGGGTGGAGCGCACAGGGTGCGGCTGGTGCTCAAGAGCCGGGCAGCGTTTAAGAAAATAAAAAAGGGGGAAGGAAAAGAGATGCGCAGTGGACAGCGTCGAAGAAGAATAAAACTAAGAAAATTAATTAACAAAAGAGAGACGCGCAGAAAGCCGCGGGTCGCCGCCATTACTATTTAGAACGCTAGGAGCAGCATTGGCAGCAGGGGGAAGAAGGAAAAGCGCGGGAGGTGTCATTTTAATCCATTGGGGAAGAAGGAAAAGTGCGGGAGGCGCCATTTTAAACCACCCAAGATGCCGAAGAGTGGCAGCATCACTGCTTTCGACAACGAAATAGAAGACTGGACCACATATGTGGAAAGAATTGAAGTGTACTGCAAGGCAAATGAGGTGGCCGATGAAAAGAAGGCATCGGTATTATTGAATTTGATGGGCGCGAGAACCTACGGCCTATTGCGGAATTTAATTACCCCAGCTAAACCAATGGAGAAAAGCTTTGAAGAGATTGTCAATATCTTACAGGAACAACTAAACCCTACACCGCTGCTGATAGCAGAAAGATTCAAGTTCCATAAAAGAAACCAGCACAAAGACGAGAGTAATGCTGACTATCTTACGGAACTACGCAAGTTATCGAAACACTGCCAGTTTGGAGCAGGACTGGCAGATACCTTAAGGGATAAGTTTGTCTGCGGGCTCCAGAGTGAAGGAACCCAGAAACGACTACTTTCAGAAAAGGACCTTACGCTAGAAAAGGCTTTCAGCGTGGCAGTATCCTACGAAGCAGCAGCACGGGGAGCTGCGGAAATACAACAGAAACCGCAAGAATATAGCACCAATGAAATGGCATATGGAGCAGAAAAGTGCTATCGCTGCGGCAGAACAACCCATGACCAGAAGGATTGCTGGTTTAAGGACAAAGTATGCAGGCAATGTGGAAAAGTGGGACACATAGCACGAGTCTGCAGGTCGGGAAAGAAAACCAACACTAAAAGAACTACTAAGGAAAAGTACAAGAAAGTACAAAAGACGACGGACAGTAGTTCAGAAGATCAGAAGAGTGATAATGACTCCGGGAGCAGGAGACTAAGTTGTCTAAAGTTACACAACGTGATCGTAAAGGAGGATCACCGAACCATTTGGGTCACCCTCATGATAGCAGGGTCCCAAATAAAGATGGAATTGGACACAGGATCAGCCCTAACAGTCATGAATCGACGAGACTACGAGCGGCTATTCTCACACATACCCTTGAAAGACACGTCCATTGTCTTGAAGACATATACGGGGCAAAAAGTCTACCCCAGAGGAAAAATAAGGGTGCCCGTTAAATACAACGGCAAGGAAACACAGAAACTGTATCTATATATACTACAAGATGGAGGACCACCATTATTGGGACGTGAATGGATCAGAAAAATACAATTGGATTGGCATTCCATTCAGGTGCTAACTGTGGCTGACAAAAAGGATGACGACGTCACACCTGGACGACTGTCAAAGATTCTAACTGACGCGAAAGAGGTGTTCCAGCAAGGACTTGGGACTCTAAAAGGCGTAACGGCAATGATAAAAATTGAAGATAACGCAAACCCAACATTTTTTAAGGCCAGACCGGTACCGTATGCGATCCGCCCAGCTGTCGAGTCTGGAGCATTCGGGTGTGCTGTCCAAGGTGGACTGGAGCGAGTGGGCCACACCCATCGTTCCTGTAATGAAGAAATCATTGAGCAGCACGCCTGGGGAGCCGAAGAAGGTTCGCATCTGTGGGGACTTTAAAGGTAACTGTGAACCCAGTCCTTCACACAGTATAATATCCACTTCCGCGGATAGAAGATATTTTCGCCTCACTATCTGGAGGGAAACGCTTTACGAAGATTGATCTGGCCCAAGCGTATCTACAAATGGAGGTAGAAGAAGCATCTAGAAAATACCTCACGATAAACACTCACAAAGGTCGTTACCAGTACAACCGACTGGTATTCGCCGTAGCATCAGCTCCGGCTATTTGGCAGAGGGCGATGGAACAAGTCCTGCAAGGGATCCCGGGGACCCAGTGTTATTTGGACGACATCCTGGTTACGGGCGAAAATGACAGTGAACACCTTGCCAACCTGGAGCAGGTGCTCACTAGATTACAAGAATATGGGCTACGAGCCAACCGCCCCAAATGCGAGTTTTTCAGGAAACAAATCTCGTATTGTGGCCACGTGATTGATGAAGAGGGGTTACATAAGTCCCCAGACAAGATTGAGGCCGTAGTCAAGGCTCCAGCACCGGAAAATGTGTCGCAACTGAAGTCGTTCCTCGGGTTGGTGAACTACTACCATAAGTTCTTGCCAAATTTGTCTACAATTCTGCACCCACTGAACGCCCTGCTGCAAACTGGAGTAGCATGGAAATGGAGTGATGAGTGTAAGCATGCCTTTCAGAAATGTAAATGCCTAATCACTTCAAAAGAAGTATTGGCCCACTACAATCCAACACTACCGATTCGGTTGGCATGTGATGCATCTCCCTACGGCATTGGAGCGGTGCTGTCGCACAAATTCCTTGACGGTTCAGAGAGGCCAATAGCCTTTGCGTCACGCTCGTTAACCTCAGCCGAGCGTAACTACGCCCAGATTGACAGGGAGGCCCTCAGCCTGGTGTGGGGGGTGAAAAAGTTCAATCACTAGCTGCACGGGCAGAAATTCACCTTACTGACTGATCACCAGCCTCTTGTCTCCATTTTTAACCCAAAGAAGGGCGTTCCGGTGATGACGGTGCAACGGCTGCAAAGATGGTCCCTTTTTCTAGGGGCACATCAATACGACAGAGTATAAGGGCACGAAACAGCATGGAAATGCTGATGGGCTGTCGCGCCTGCCGCTGCCTACGGTGGAGGAAGCACCTGCAATGGACCCTGTTGAGATATTCCACTCGACCATAGTTGAATGTCTACCTGTTACAAACTCAAGTATAGAGAAGGAAACCCAAAATGACCCGACACTCTCTCGGGTCTATGATTTGACAGTGAAGGGATGGCCAGCACATGGCGACTCACTGTTGCCAGCATTCTCGCCAAGGAGAGAACAGCTGTCAGTGTGCCGGGGGACATTGATGTGTGGATCCCGAGTGGTAATTCCACCCAAGTTGAGAGATAGAGTGCTCAATGAGCTTCATGAGGGTCATCTTGGAGGGGTAAAAATGAAGAGCCTAGCCAGGGCGTTTGTGTGGTGGCCGGGAATTGATAAACAAATCGAGGAAATGACCAAGCGATGCACAGGATGCCAGAAAGTCCAAAACGCTCCACCACAGGCCTCGCTACACCCATGGGAGTGGCCCTCATCTCCATGGCAACGGGTACACATTGATTTTGCTGGTCCATTTATGGACTCAATGTTTTTAATCGCCGTGGATGCACATTCGAACTGGCCAGAGGTCATCAAAATGTCCTCCACCACCACGGAGAAAACTATTGCAGTCACATAATCACACAGAATCACAGAATCCCCACAGTGCAGATAGAGGCCATTTCGGCCCATCGAGCCTGCACCGACACATATCCCACCCTATCCCCACGTATTTAATCCCCTAACACTAAGGGTCAATTTTATCATAGCCAAATCAACCTAACCCGCACATCTTTGGACTGTGGGAGGAAACCGGAGCACCCGGAGGAAACCCACGCAGACACAGGGAGAATGTGCAAACTCCACACAGACAGTTGCCCGAGGCTGGATTTGAACCCGGGTCCCTGGTGCTGTGAGGCAACAGTGCTAACCACTATGCCACCGTGCCCCCCTACGGACCATCTTCGCCAGGAATGGCTTGCCAGAACAGATTTGCTCCAACAATGGGCCACAGTTTGTGTCCGAGGATTTCCGGAGGTTTTTGAGGAATAATGGGGTAAAGCATTACACATCTGCCCCATATTATCCAGCCACAAATGGATTGGCTGAGAGGTTTGTTCAAACCTTTAAAAAAGCAATAAAGGCGATGTATAATGACAACATACCACTGCAACACAAGGTGGATAATTTCTTGTTTGCTTACCGGAATGCGACACATGCAGTCACCAACCAAGCTCCAGCCATGATGTTCTTTAACCAAAGGTTAAGATGTCGCCTGGATTTGCTCAAACCAAACCTAAGACGAGATGTTGAGAATAAGCAATTCCAGCACATCAATGAGAAGCCAACCAGAAGCTTCAAGATAGGGCAACCAGTCTTGGCCCGTGACTACCGAACAGAAAAATGGCAGCCAGGAACGATATGCACACGGCAGGGACCACTAATGTACACAGTGGACGTTGGAGAGAGCATCGTGAGATGCCACGTTGACCAGATTCTAGAGTCACAGGAACAAGTCAACCCCATGCCTTGCCCATACGTACCTGGTGATGAACCCGAAGTACAGATTGCGTCTACCTCAGAATCAGTGGTATTGGAAGCTGACGAACCAACCAATGACAATGAGCCAGAATCGACTCCGCCGCAAGAACAGGATACTCGAGAAAGGCGCTATCCAGACAGGATCAGGAAGCCTCCTCAAAGACTGAATTTATAAATGATTACTTTCAGCTGATGTATATAGTACAAAGAAAATTGTAATTGTAATTAGTTATTATTTAATTGTTAAATGAATGTTATGTACTGTTTATCTAAAAGGGAAGGAATTGTAATGTATGTACCTTTAAGAGAGGAACTATCTTTTACAGCCCCTGTATACTGCAGTACCAGTAGTGACCACACCTGTATATAACACCGTGTAGTAATTTGTGCAGTTAGTTCCAGCATACCCTCTGTTCAGTAAACACCTGTTATTACCGTTCTCCTGCAGTCTGTGTGTTATTGATATGCGGACACTACACGCAGGACAGCACAAAGCATTTCACAGCCAATGACTTACTTTTGAAGTGCAGCCATTGTTTATTTAGGAAAACGTGGCAGTCAATTGACACACAGCAAGGCCCCACACACAGCAATGAGGTCTTGACCAGTTAATCTGCTTTTGGAGGCGCTGATTAAGGGATAAACATTGACCAGTACACCAAGAGAATTCTCCTTGTGTTCTTCAAATATTGCTGCGGGATCTTTTGCGTTCACCTGAGGGGGCAGATGGGGCTACGGTCTAAACACCTCATCTAAAAGGCAGCACCTCTGACAATGAAAAACTCTCGCAGTACTCCAAACTTGGGGGTGTGGCAAACAGTGAGGATGACACCAACAGGACATAGAAAGGCTAGCAGAATGGGCAGATGGAATTTAATATAGAGAAGTGTGAGGTGATGCATTTTGGCAGAAGGAACAGTTGAGTCAATATACGCTTAATGGCACAGTTTTAAAGAGTGTGCAGGGACAGAGGGACCTGGGAATTAATGTGCATGGGTCCCTGAAGGTGGCAGGACATATTGAGAGAGTGGTTAGCAAAGCATATGGGCTTCATAAATAGAGGTATTGGGGGAAAAATTCAGTTGTTTGCGCCTACCGTTAGCGCCTTAAGAGGGTGCCAAGTGGGGCGCAGTGATGTATGCGCCGCTCACAAAATTAACTAGTCATTTTGCGGCGGCGCTAAACACAACCGCCACAATCTCCTGCGCTGGCAGATCGTGACACCAGTCGAGTGTGCAACGCCCCGGTAGCGCCCCGGACCGGATATTGAGTGGCGCCCCCTGCCTTACCGCCTGCTGCTAGCAACGACAGGTTGAGGGGAGCGTTATGCTGTCAGGAAGGGACTGGGGGAATGCTATTTAAAGGCGACCACTTCCTGCCTTTTTTTGTCGGTGACATTTTTGCACCACGTATTCTGAGAGAGAGAGAGAGAGAGACACTTCTGGAGAGATTCAACGCTGTGTGAAGGAGTTTTGGGTACTGAGCAGCACTTTGCAGGTTCATTTTGATTTGCCCTTCCTTGTATCGATTTAGAAGAGACTGTGGGGGCTGCACTCTGAGCTCTTTCCCTGGGCCTCTCCATTGTTCTTTCCAGCAGATTTAATGTACAGGTCTCTCCAGGCCGAGATTCAGGCCGAGATTCAAGGCTGCAATGAGCAGGATGTGGATGGAGAGCAAGATCAACCCTTCCCTTTAAGATAAAAACAGAAAATGCAGGAGAAACTCAGCAGGCCAAGCAGCATCTGTGAAGAGAGAAACAGAGTTAACATTTCAGGTCGATGACCATTCGTCAGAACTCCCCTTTAAGAATTGGATGGCGCCAGTGTGTCTGTGTTCCATTGCTGACTGACATCACATGAGCTTCGCCAGCGCTCTGAGGTAGCGCCTCACTCCTCGGCCTTAGCGCCTTGAGAGGTGTGTAGCGCCTGATTTAGCGCTCCAATCACCTCCAGGGGCGATAAAAGCCAAGTTTGCTGTCAGAGGCGATAATTAGCACCAGGCGCTAAACTTTGCGCACCGCCAATAATGGCGCCCCAAACGGGGCGATACCGAATTTTTCCCCCATTGAGTACAAAAGTAGAGAAGTTATGCTGAACCTTTATAAAGCGCTGGTTAGGCCACAACTGGAGTATTGCGTCCAGTTCTGGTCACCACACTTTAGGAAGGATGTGAAGGCCCTTGAGAGGGTGCCGAGAAGATTTACCAGAATGGTTCCGGGGATGGGGGATCTTCGTTACAAGGATAGTTTGGAGAAGCTGGATTTGTTTTCATTAGAGCAAAGGAGGTTGAGGGGTGATTTGATAGAGGTGTACAAGATTATGACGGGTTTGGATAGGCTAGACGGGGAAAGGCTGTTCCCACTAGTTGATGGTACAAGGACTAGGGGACACAGATTTAAGGTTCTGGGCAAGAGATACAGGGGGGATGTGAGGAAAAACTTTTTTGCGCAGCGATTGGTGAAGACCTGGAATTCGCTGCCGACGGAAGTGGTGGAAGCAGAGACACTCAATGTTTTCAAGGGAAGACTGGATAGGCACTGGAGGGAAATAAACTTGCAGGGCTACGGGGATAGAGCGGGGGAATGGGACTGACTGGATTGCGCTGCAGAGAGCTGGCGCAGACTCGATGGGCCGAATGGTCTCCTTCTGTGCCGTTATGACTATGAAATGTCAGTCTAGATTAGGTGCTCAATGGGGCTTGAATCCACAGCTACCTGAATCACAGGTAAGAGCGCTACCACTGAACTAAGACAGACATTACTAAGTGTCAAAGTCGATGCCTCCGATCACGCCATTTGACCCCAGTAGCTGCTTTAGTGAGTTATAACTGCTGGCCCGGGACTGTTCTGTGGTCGGAGAAGGTGGACCTCGGCACACGAGAACTTGTATGAATATGCACAGTTTTGCTCACCAGTCATTTTTAATATTAGCAGATCTGACAGGATCCTTGGTGCTTTGCTCACATTAGAAAGTCTAATTTTTTTTTTTTTTTTTTTTTTAAGTTCCCAGGTGGTTTCTTAAGGTTTGTTCTGCACCAGTTGCAGTTGTAGATCGCAGCGAGCGCGAAGCTATAGGGGCTTCAGACTACAGCAATCTGACAACGCCTTGAAATAGTCTCAGTTAAACCGTATTGAGAAGAAAGCATGCCAGAGGGCGAGTGACACTCTCAGGCTACAATCGCTGTGTTCCAAAATTAGTAACTACTCCACTGAGCAACATATCGAAAATTCTGTGAAATATGTAGTTTAATCCATAATTCCGAGTCTGCCTACATATACCTACAAAACATTTTTGAGGTTGATTTAGCATGTGATTCAGCGCACAGTCTGCAGTGTTACTGGGTCCCAGATACAGCACCCTGGCGAAAAATGTGACTGAATCGTGACTTCAGCACAGGAGCTCAGCACAGAGTTCTGACGAAGGGTCATCGACCTGAAACGTTAACTCTGTTTCTCTCTCTACAGATGCTGCCTGACCCGCTGAGTGTTTCCAGCATTTTCTGTTTTTATTTCAGATGTCCCGCATCCGCAGTATTTTGCTTGTGTGATAGTTCAGAATGGGCCTCTTTTGCCTGCCAAAGGATTCCAAATACAATCTGAGGAGATCACGTGTGGCAGCCCATGTTCTGCAGCTTGACTTTAATATCCTGCTTTGGAATGCTGAGTCTGCACATTGTTAAATTGTGACGAGAAACAGGAATCCCAAATGTAAACTGTCAAACTGCCTGACTGACAACCTTGCCAGAGACAGAGCTCTCTAGTGGTCATGACCTCTGCTGACACATGTCAATACTTCAGCTGGTCCTGGATCTCTTTTTAAATCAGGAAGCAATGCAGTCAAAGCATTACAATCAACCTGTTCTTAGTTTGGAACATTAAACAGGTCATAAACGTCATGCATTAGAAGTTACCAGCAACTCTTGACAGCATTCACAGTGTGAGTTATTTTATGTTTGTTATAATAAATGTGAAATGCACCATTGCAAAATGCACAGTGGAAAAGTAAACTTAATGTAAAAATCAATACTGCAACAAATCATTGAATTACTAACCTTCCGGGCAGTAAAAATGGGGTGGGCAGGGTTTGTGGTCGACTGTCGCAGCTTCTTCACAGTAAAAGCCTGCCCAGCATGGGATGCACACATCGGAATGTTCATTTGGTTGATATTTTCCCGCTGGACATGGGGTGGGAGATCCTGAACCTTCAGGGCAAAAATGTCCCTGGACAGAAAAAGAGACGATAAAAAAATCACATCTAACCATTCATCAGAAATTGTTCATACTGTATTTAGAAAATGTGGTAGTGAGAAGTGATCGACCAATCATGATGAGCATCTCTCGGGTCCTGTTATAGAACTCAGCATTCGTGCCCGATATCCTACACAGAAACTGGTGCATGGTTTGAAAGTACAAGATGGGACGAGATCACGAGATCATCAGTTCAAGAGCACTTTTTCTAAGTGTGGAAATGCATAATATATGCTAGCCACATTATCTTTTGGTAATCAACTACGATCATTCCACAAACTTAACTTAATACACCAGAATCGTTAATGGGTCGGTGTGAATATCAGCAGAAAAATAGACCACAAAATGAATAAAGCAATTTCATGAACAATATAACCGTTTGTGTAAGAAAATTGACACCAGAAATGACTTCAATGTTATTATTTTATCCTGGCTGTGGTAATATGATAATAGGGTAACCTAAATGTGATGCACATTAGTTTGCTTCAATAATTAAAAATGCTTCAAATTTGAAAAGTAACATCTTCTACATTTTCACTGATTGCCTTAAATATGTTTTAAGTACTTTTGGGTATTTTATTTTGCATAATACAAATGGCAGAAACTGATTGTGCACTTCATACCATCACCAAATTATTACATTTTCCCACTTATTCTTAAGGTTAGTGTCATCGCAGGTGTGGGGAAACATCCTCAAATACTCAATAGTTTCAGGTATGAATTATACATCAAGTTATTAATAACCAGATCAATGAAACGTGGCTGTCATTATTTGACTGCACTATCCACACACACAAAAAAGGTCGCACTCACTGCAAAGTGAACTTGATGAATAATTTGCTTGAAGGAACTCGGGAACTACAATTATTTTCAATAGGAATTGGCTAGCTGTCTTCTGTCTGATCGGTATGGAAGGTTAAGGCAGAACCTGTAACAATCAGTGCTGAGTGATTAAGAGACAACAGTGCTCTTTACTGTCAAGTACTAACACATACCTTTGGGCAGACGAAAGCATTTGGATTGATTAAGCTGTGATTGGCAGGACAGTAGAACCCAGCAAGGCATAGCCCACTAGGACGGCTCAGACCTTCCCTCGCACAGTAATGGCCAGAATAGCACGGTGTGCAGCATTCTAGTGAAGCTCCTCCTATTAGCAAAATATATTCAGGTCAGTTTGAATAGCTGTGTCACACCAGCACAGTAATATCAAAACAGACAGGTTACATTTCTCATTTGGTGTCCTATTTTCCCTTCACCATTTGAGATAGAAGGTAATTGAAACTCCAATTCCAGAGAGAGAATGTCAATCTGTTATAAATTGAACAACCTTCCATGTACTTATTTTAAAAGTGCAGAACAATTGAAGAAATACCTGGTAATATATGGAGGTGGAGGATGGGCTCAAAGTTTTGCCTTCAAAGGTTAAAAAAGTTCTCTTCAATTGGTGTATGATTATGAAATTAATATGATCAAAGTACAGCTTACTGCACTGACCTAATATTTTTCAATGTTATAAGGGCATTTACGGTACACTTATTGGTACCTTTCCTCCCTTGGTTTGATGCTAAAATGGTGGCAGGAGGGAGTCTCAAAGCAGTCATTTTGTATGCAGCATCCTTCTTATAATGACATCCCAAATTTCTAGTCCGGTGACATTGTGAATGGGAGCCCACTGTTTCTGTCTATGATATCGCTGGAATGCAACTTCATATCGTCACAGAAAGAAGATTTGGGCACCTAATGTTGGCTCCTAAGCTGTTTCTAACCAGCAGATCTGAATTATAAAACACTGTACATACTCTTGTTACAACGTTTAGCATTATCAGGCCATTCACTAGGATATGCTTGTCTTTAACTGGTAAATCTGTACTGTAACCAGAAGTTATTATGCTAGCCCCTTACTTAAAATGCCAAAATTGGCATCTCGTGTATCCCAGAAATCAATCAATCAACTTTATTGTCATTGTTAGTGCACAAGTGCAGTACAACGAAATGTAGGCTTGTGGCTCCCGAGAGTGTACATTTAGATTAAGACATTTAAACATTCAACATTCATTTGGCTTGTAATACATTAACATAAACATAATAAAGTGCATTGGCAGATGTGCAGGCTTTAGAGTTTATTTGTGGAGTTCAGTAGGATGACAGCCCTGGGAAAGAAGCTGTTCTTAAATCTGGTCGTTCGGGTGCGAATGCATCTGTAGCGTCTCCCAGATGGCAGGAGGGCAAACAGACTGTGGCTGGGGTGGGTAGGTCTTTGATGATGGTCCGTGACCTCCGTAAACAGCGTTTCTGGTATATGTGCTCTACTAACCACATGCTCCACTAACTTCTAATATTACTACTATTCACATTTTTGCATAGGAATACAGGAGTCATAGCAAAAAATGAACTCAATACTGAATTGGTTTCATGGTTATATACTTTCTTACATACTTAAGCTAACAACTACAATTCCACCTAGAATTGCGGTTTAGATAGCTTAAGTATGTTTACAATGCCATAACAGAGGTTAAAGGTAAAGGAATATTAAGACTGTCAGAAGTAGAATACAACAAGGGGTATTGAAGGAGCTGAATGACAAGTAAGGGAAACAGATACATTGCGAATCAAGCAGGGCAGTCTTTAAAATGATACATAGTTCTTTGTCTACATGGGTACTGACATTAAATAGGTTTTAAAATAAGATAACTTTGGTACCATCCCAATGCCTGCTGTGGTGATTCTCTGATTTATTGCCTGTTGCAGTTACACAGCTGGATCAGATTTGCATAAGCCCCATTTAATTTTCATTTCCTATTGGTTTTAGTGCCACTCTGGTCATACTGAACATGGAGAGTACACAAATGTGGGTCAATAATCAGTATACCCGAGTGAAAACCCTCGCTCAGTTCCTCCCCTCCTTCGTCTAGGAAGCGAATTGAGCACTTTTCAAAATGTTTCTTTTTCTGTCACACAAAGGGGGAAAAATAAATGACCAAATCTTGAACAAGTGACCAGACCATGGGGTGCCATGCTGCCGACAGGGAGCCTCACCTGTTGGGAGCCATTATCCAAGTGCTTCACATGACTTACTGACCCTTTTTATTCCCTGGCCAAACGTACAGAACATTATGCGCAATGCACGGCCAAATTTCCGACACAGGTCGACACCAATGTTCCTGCTAAGCTGCGCGGCCCTGCCCGTAGTCATCTGCAAGGTCCCGCGCAGGCCGCTCACCGGCCTTTACACTGTAGGTATCACGCATTGGGGAGGCAGGCCGCGCAGCTTACGGGGGACGTTGGTCAGCACCGCCCATCACCACCGGCAGAAAGTCAGAAAATTACCCCTTAGAAGCCAATATGGACATCACTTGATACCTTAAGGTCTCTTGGATTAGTTTATTCTTCAAACTGCAGAATATCAATTGCGGAAAAGCTCTGTACTGCAAATTGTGAATAGTAATATCTGTACTACAAATTATGATCAGATTAATTCTCTTCACTCACCAGTTGTATTCTTAAATGTTCCTGTTGGGCATGCAATTGGTGCTTCAGTGCCTGCTGGACAATAATAACCCACAGCACAAGGACCACTCATTGGAAATGCTGCATTGTTCTGTGGTATGGGACCTTTTGCTCCTCCATGGCAGTAATATCCTCCCACACATAGGCCTACAACAGAAAATATTATAGCAATTCATGTCTTCGGTTCAAACTGTTCTCTATTGGGAGAATCATGCAGCTCGTGAGAAGCGATGATACAGGAAACTCTTTTTTATCCGGGACCGGCGTGGTGCCGGTTTATCAAAAAGTCCGGATTACAGAGAGGTATAGTTAAAAGGTACGAGAGCTCCGTACACAGCAACAAATCCAGGCTTCCCTGTTGCTTAGCAACAAGTGCAGGAACCCCGATTACACAGCCACAGATCCAGGAACGGCCACTAATATGAAGTAAAACTTAGCTGAACCTACTCCTGAATTTTGCCGGTTAACAGAGGTTTCCGGTTATTTAGGTGCCGGTAAATCGAGAGTTTCCTGTACTTTATATTTCATTGACTGCGGGTGGCACATTAACCCAACCAGAGCCCCACAAACAACCAGGGAACCAATGGGCTAGAGCAAGGTGTAACAAGTGTTCCTAGGTATATTATTGCACCCAGCCAGGCCATTATTGGTCCTGATTTTCATTCTTGCCCCATTACAAACAGCAGCATTTCTTACCCATACCCTTTGGTGTCCTTTCTGTTTGGAACGTGATAAATACATTTTTATATCAGGCACTGATACCCACCATCTGGCTCAGAGCTTGCCACGCCTTGGCAGTATAACCCAGCTGGACAGCTTACACAGGCAGCGGCAGAGGAGGCCCCATCCAACGTATTGTATGTTCCTTCTGGGCATGGCAATGGAAAACTTGTCCTTGATAAACAGTAGTAGCCTGGAAAAGCAAAAAACCTGTAAAAATGTATCGACTACAATGGATACAGAATGGCCTCCTTCTGTGCCGTATTTGTCTATGATTCTATATATTTCTTTTTAAAGTTTAATTTTATCTTGTAGAGTGAAAGAGAAGGAGAGAAGAGAGACTGATCCATAATATTTTAGTGGGATAAGGGAACGTATTCATTTTCCCTGCAACAGTGACTACACTTCAAAAATAATTGGTTGCAAAGCCCTTTGGAAGGTCTTGAAAGGCGTTATATAAATAGAAACATAGAAAAATAGGAGCAGGAGTAGGCCATTCGGCGATTCGATCCTGCTTCGCCATTCAATATGATCATGGCTGATCCTCTATCTCAATACCATATTCCCGCTCTCTCCCCATACCCCTTGATGCCTTTTGTGTCTAGAAATCTATCTATCTCCTTAAATATATTCAGTGACTTGGCCTCCACAGCCATCTGGGGTAGAGAATTCCACAGGTTCACCACCCTCTGAGTGAAGAAATTTCTCCTTATCTCAGTCCTAAATGTTCTACCCCGTGTCCTGAGACTGTGACCCCTCGTTTTATACCCCCCCCCAAAGCCAGGGGAGACATCGTCCCTGCATCCAGCCTGTCTAGCCCTGTCAGAATTTTATACGTTTCAATGAGATCTCCTCTCATTCTTCTAAACTCTAGTGAATACAGGCCTAGTCGACCCAATCTCTCCTCGTACGACAGTCCTGCCATCCCATGCAAGACCTTTCATCATTTTTTCTTTACTTGTGTTAAAGGGTAGATTGGTACGGGAGTTGAGCTCGAGAGAAGAGTGTGTGTGTGTGTGCGCGGTGATGATCTAGTAGCGTGTATGTACTCATTGGTGGTAAAAATTCAACTTCTGCGGGGGATAGGAAAAATCGGGCGGGGTGTATAATGGAAGGCCGATTCACTACTGCCCATTTTGCGCCCCTACCGAAGTTGAATTTTACCCCTTTGAATCTTCATACTCCCATGGTGGAGGACGTTTCTACGATCACTTGTGAACTAAGGAAGTTTGCTTGCCAGCCAACTGGATGATAGTCAGCTTCAATTTTGAAACAAAGTAAATTTTACAGGTTTGACGCCAACCCTCCACCCAAAGAAAATCTCTGCTCCCTGACAGTAGTGTAGTGTGTCTTGACATGGCCTTCAGGAGGTTTAGAACTAGTCTAGACCTTCAGGAGGTTTAGAACTAGTCTAGACCTTCAGGAGGTTTAGAACTAGTCTAGACCTTCAGGAGGTTTAGAACTAGTCTAGACCTTCAGGAGGTTTAGAACTAGTCTAGACCTTCAGGAGGTTTAGAACTAGTCTAGACCTTCAGGAGGTTTAGAACTAGTCTAGACCTTCAGGAGGTTTAGAACTAGTCTAGACCTTCAGGAGGTTTAGAACTAGTCTAGACCTTCAGGAGGTTTAGAACTAGTCTAGACCTTCAGGAGGTTTAGAACTAGTCTAGACCTTCAGGAGGTTTAGAACTAGTCTAGACCTTCAGGAGGTTTAGAACTAGTCTAGACCTTCAGGAGGTTTAGAACTAGTCTAGACCTTCAGGAGGTTTAGAACTAGTCTAGGCCTTCAGGAGGTTTAGAACTAGTCTAGGCCTATTTCATTCTCATCAAAGTGGAGATTTATTTTACGAATTTAGTTAAGCATCCCAAATATCAGTGTGCTTGAGCACTGTACACGTTAGTCTCAAAGAAACTCCATACATTTGTGCTGATGTAATAATCAAATGGGTGGTGTAAAGTTGTTTGAGATAAATCAGAAAATCTTACCTCTAGGACAAGTAGCAGGTTCCACTGTGCTGCTGCTGTCACACATGGTGCCAGCAGGGCAGGGCAAACAGATACCAGCTCCAGGGGATGGATTGTATGTACCAGGTTTACAGGGTAACTCAGTGGTCGTACCAGGAGGACAGCGGAAGCCACTGGGACACACATAACCCTGAATACCATCTGAGGGACGAGGCACGGTGCTTCCAGCATGGCAAACGTACCTGTAAAACATCCACCAGCACGGACAATATACAAAGTGCAAATATTGATTCTCAGGCTAGAGTTAAAGTATGACATCTGTATGAACATAGACATTCTGGCAACAGCATCTGAGGAACTTCAATCAGAAAAAACTTAGGAAAATGGTTCACAAAAACCAGATTACTGCACTTTCTTGCAGGTAGCTGGTGGAGTAAGTAATATAAAAAAAACCATCAGGGCTGCTTCTGCTTTTAGAGAGTTAGACAGATTGACACAGGCAGACATCCTTTCGTATAACACTTAATTATGTCTCGCAGAAGCACTTCACATACAATGAATCACTTGAAATGCAAACAAACTGTTAGAGCTACTATCTACAAAACTTTGTAGGGGGCTAAATTCGGTTGATTTGTGCATCCCGTTAGCACGCTCTAACGGGGCGCAAATCAACTAGCGCCTGGGCGCAGTGCTGCTAACGCCTCCCGCGAAATTCAGCGGGAGGTTGGCAGCGGTGTAACGCTGCGGGGCACTAAGCCGCTGGCGATGATGTCATCGCCGTGTGCAGCGCCCCGCTCGCGCCCCGGCTGTAATATTGGGTGTCGCCCCCCGACTTACCACCGGACGCTATGTCCGACGGGGTCAGGGGGGCCTACCTGCCGCTGGGGCGGTGCTAGTTAAAGGGGAGGTGGCCATTTTTGTTGCTGGCTGCCTGCCAGCACCTGACCCCACTGCTGTCCCCGGCCCCCGTGAAGCTCCCTCACGGGCTGCCGACGGCTCTCCATGAGCCTGGCACTCCTCGAGTGCCGGGCTCGTTTGCCAGCACTCCCGATCCCTGGTGGCCCAGCTGGGCACCGGGATGCACTGCGCCAGACCCCTCCCCTTTAATAAGGGGAGGAAGGCCTGCAGTACCGCGGTGCGACGTGCCTCGCAGCGCCCCAAGAGGGACGTGGGCGCTTCCAGTAGTGCCCCTCCTCCCTCTCGGGGCGCTACCTGGGAAAATCGGCCGCGGGGCACTAACTTTTTCGGGACGCTAAAATTAGCACCCCGGCTTGGGGCGATACCCAATTTTTATCCCTGTAACTTTAGTTACTTTATATACAAGCCATTTTTCCCGAGCAGTTTAATTTGTCTCACTAACCACTCACATGCTATTTTCAAAAGGAGTGACACCCTGTATCAGATTAACCTGGCAGTAATTTGCTCCCTTTCCTTTATCAATGGATTGGTCAGTCCCTGTGAAAGAGTAGAGTCACACCAAGTTATGGCCATCTAACTAGCTGCTCAAACCAACGTCAATCTTTAGGTTAATCAGTTATAAGGGTGTCGTGGCCAGTTTTTCCCTGAAAAATGATGTTGCTTGAAATTAAAATAATGACTGAAATTAAAGGCAAATTAATAAACCAAAAATATCAGGAGAGAGATAAGAAAGTGACATTTCTGATAGGGTATACAAAGTCCTGGTTAGGCCACACCTGGAGTACTGTGAGCAGTTCTGGGCACCACACCTTAGGAAGGATAACAGAAAATGCTGGAAAAACTCAGCAGGCCAGGCAACATCCGTGGAGAGAGAAACAGAGTCAACGGGGTTGATTTTCAGTGTGCCGTGAGGCGGGCTTTTAGGCGTGCGGGGGGGTTAAAATCCAGAATTCGGGTGTCCCGACACCATCCCGCCCAAAACCCGCCTCCATGTAAGTTTCAAAGGAGGCAGGTACCCGCCCCGCACTGGGACCCGCCGACCTGAGGCGGGAAGGGATTAATGCCAATTAACTGCCTGTCAACAGCTTTCAGTGCCGGCGAGATTTCTAACTGAGTCTGCGTAGAAAGACTCAGGTTCGAAGTAAGACTGTCAGTGTTTGACAGCTTCAAACAGCTGTGAAACACTGATATTTCATCTGTCAACACGTTTTGACAGATGAAATTTCAGTCTGAGACATCACCTGTTGCCGGGTGGCCCTTAATTGGCCTGCTGAGCCCACTGGGCGGGTTCAACAAGGTCAATCAAGTGAAAATCGCGTCAGTCCTGACGGAGGGTTTCGACCTGGGGCATTGACTCTGTTTCTCTCTCCAGGATGTTGCCTGGCCTACTGAGTTTTTCCAGCATTTTCTGTTGTTGTTTCGGATTTCCAGCATCTGCAGTATTTTGCTATCGTCCTTAGGAAGGATATATTGGCCTTGGAGGGAGTGCAGCGTAGGTTTGCCAAAATGACACCCGGTCGCCAAGGGTTAAATTACGAGGAGCGATTACACAAATTAGGGTTGTATTCCCTGGAATTTAGAAGGTTAAGTGGTGATTTGATCGACGTTTTCAAGATATTAAGGGGAGCAGATAGGGTCGATAGAGAGAAACTGTTTCTGCTGGTTGGGAGTCTAGGATTAGGGGGCATAGTCTAAAAATTAGAGCCAGATCTTTCAGGAGTGAAGTTAGGAAACACTTCTACACACAAAGGGTGGTAGAAGTTTGGAACTCTCTTCCGCAAATGACAATTGATGCTAGTTCAATTGATAATTTTAAATCTGAGATTGATAGATTTTTGTTAACCAAAGGTATCAAGGGAAATGGGGCAAAGGCGGGTATATGGAGTTAGGTTGCAGATCAGCCATGGTCTCACTGAATGGTGGAACAGGCTCGAGGGGCTAAACGGCCTCCTCCTGTTTCTATGTTCCGATTCAGAATCCAAGTATTTAGTGGTTGTAGGTTTGACTACATCATGCCCTGCATCACAGTTTGGTGCTTAAGAACTTGTTAGTACAGAACAGATTAACTGTTACATGTTAAAGTGCAGGGCAGAACTAGATTAACACTTACCCAGGGTCACAAAGTTGAGTTTGGCTCAAGTCCGTCAGTCCCAATTGACTGCAATAGTGCCCAAGAGGACAGCGCTGGCACTGGGCTTCACTGGCCAGCCCTGCAGTCTGAGAATATGATCCTAGCGGACAAGGCAGTGGATACTCGCTACCCTCTGCACAGTAGTGACCCACGGGGCAGACATCATTACCAGTAAAAGTGGCGTTATCAGATTCAACCTATAACAAAGAATTTTTAAAATACAAGTGCAATAAATTAATCCAGCAGCTCACATTGTTTAAACATCTGTCTCTTCCAACTAATATTCAACAACCTTATCCACAACATTATGTCAAAAAATGTTACACACAAAAACATTAACTGTACATGTTAAAGATCTTTTGTAAAATCTTTAATTTCAAAACATGTGTGATTTGAATACTACACACTGAGAAACGTACACTGGGATATCTCAGTGTTTATTTACTGTATCTTTAATGGAGACATTAATACAGAAACTACACACAGACTGCACATTGTGGAGGCTGGATAATTTACTCTCTGCTTTTTTGCACTCACAATATAATTGATCTGAGCACATTCTTGTTGGGTTATGTATCTAAGCAAAGCATGTAGATTATTGATCGAACAGCTAAACAGGATGCAATAATCCAGAACATTCTTGAAACATGAAGGTGGTAGACGGCAAAGCTGAATAGAATAAGCTGCAGGAGGATCTGAATATATTTGGGAAGTGGGCAGACAGGTGGCAGATAAAGTTCACTGTAGAGAAAAGCGAAGTGCTTCACATGGGAACAAAAAAAAAATCCAGGATGAGACTATTGCTTAAATGGGAAGAAAATAATGTGTATGGAAAATGAAAGAGATCAGAGGGTCTTGATTGACAATAAATTGAAGCTATCGCAACACTGCTTAGTGGCAGTGAGTAAAACAAATCAGATGTTGGGGCGTATTAAAAGGGCAATATTGAGCTGAAATAGTGGGGCAATTCCTGCTACTTTATAAATCAACGGTGTGACTGCACTTAGAATACTGTTGGACAGTTCTGGTCACTGCAGCGCAAAAAGGATATTGCAGCTATTGAGAGGAAACAGAAGAAAACAACCTGAATGATTGAGGAGATGGAGGGGTAATTTTATGAGGAGCAATTATGTAAACTGGATATGTTCTCACTGGGAAAGAGAAGGTTGAGAGGTGATATGATTGCTGTTCTTAGGAATCTAAATGGACTAGGTAAAGGGACTGCTTCACCTTGACTTCACCTGCACTTAAATTTGGCAGAACATGAGGGAAACCCGTTCTTCCGGGTTTCCCAACCTCAGACTGCTCCCTCCAAGCCAATATCAGGGCCATTATTTCAGTGAGCGAGTTGTAAATCTATGGAACTGGCTCCCCAGAGATGGTGGAAGTAGTAAGTATCGATTCACTCAAATGCAAATTAGATAACTTTCTTTCTGAAAATAATGGGCCGGATTTTGGGACCCCTATGGGTGTGTACGAGGTGCGTACGCGCCTGTAGGGGCCGCGCAAGTGCCGGTTTCAGGCATGCGAAGCACATGCGCTGAAACCCGGAACTTGCGCTCTGTCAATCTTGACAGATTCTCCGCATGCCCAAGGAAAGTGCCTCTGTGGGTGGAGCGTTGCGCTTTTTGCACAACTTCCACCCGCTGAATGACTGGCAAATTCTTACGCCTGGTAAAAGCGGGCATAAGGCCTACATTTACCAGCTTAAGAGTTTTAAGAAATAGAAAAATTAAATTTGATAACTCATTTATAAATTAAAAATACTCTTCAAAAAGGTACGTTTATTTTTAGCCCTGTAAAAACAAATTTTTGTTTAAAGTATTTAATTAAATGGCATTTTAATTAATTTTAAATGTAATGTTTTTTTAAAATGTATTTAATGCGTTGGTGTATTTTTTAGGTGACCCCCATTCATACTTTTGACAGTTCTGTACGTACGCACCTGTCAAAAGTTTGAATGGGGAATTCCCTTCTTCCATTGGTTGGGCCGGCCCATGTGATCCCAGGAGCGCCTACGAACATGACATATGATAGGTGTAGCATGCTTGGAAAGAACAGGTGAGTGTGGACTTATGGTTCCCAAAGCTCGCCACCACTGGCGGGTTTTTCTCGCTTAATGTCTGAGTCTGTTGTAGATTCATTGGTAGAGATTGATTGGTAATGATTAGTCAACGTTCCATTATTGTTGTAGCATGTGACTATCAGGATGATAGAAGGCAAACTAGATGGACCGTGGTAATTTTCGTTGAGCAGTTCCTATGTTGGACATTCCACAAACCACTTTCTGAGCCAAGCCTTAGTTCAATTTTACCTACACTATCTGCGCTCCCACCATCTTTGATGAATGAGGAAGATCTAAAGAAAGTGCTTTTTGTGACTTAAGTATCTAACTAGTAAAGAAAATCGACTTCAGAAGTTAAAAAAATAGTAAAATGTTGCTATCGTGATATTTCCTTACTGGAGCAGTAGGAGGTCTCATACTAAAATACTACAGAGCAACATTAATTTATCCAGTGATTATAGGTATTTAATCAAAATATTCTGCTTAAATATAATTTTAAATAATTCTGATTCCAATTTGTCTGTGCAGATTATACCAAATGCTTGATAGGAGTTGGGCTGATGGCACTTCCTGTACAGTAGTAGCCAGGATGACAAGATCCAGCAGGATTAGAGAGTCCATCGGTAGCACAGTGCATACCTGTTCAGGAGATACACAAGAGTTTGAACAAACCGGTTAGCAATTGAGCGGCAGTCAGAATGAAAGAAACTGAGCTCTGCTTCACTTTATTTACTACTTGGGTACAGTACTGTTGTGGTTATGGTACTGGACTAGCAACCTAGAGGCTGTGACTTCAAATCGCACCTTGGCAAGTTGTGAACTTGAATTAAATTAATCTGGTAAAAAATGTCCATGAAAGCTGCCATTTTGTTGTAAAAGCCAACAGGTTCACCAATATCCTTCAAGGATGGGAACCTGCTATGCCCACGTGACTCCAGCTCACTCGACATGGTTTACTCTGAATGCCCTCGGCCCACCACCACCACCTTTTCAGGGCAACTAGGGATAGGCAATAGATGCACCCTTGTCAGCATCCTGAGAAAGAAAACTGTACCCAGACCAATATGCATTTATACAAGAAGAAAATCGCACCATGCAATGTTAAATATTTATCACATTTAGTACATAGTTTTTCTTTTAGCCAGTCTACAACTAGACTATATTTCAATCAAATGGGGGAAAAATTCAGTATCGCCCCGTTTGGGGCGCCATTATCAGCCGTGCGCAAAATTTAGCGCCTGGCGCTAATTATCGCCTCCGACAGCACACTTGGCTTTTATCGCCCCTGAAGGTGATTGGAGCGCTAAATCAGGCGCTTCACACCTGTCTTAAGGCGCAAAGGCCAAGGAGCGAGGCGCTACCTCAGAGCGCTGGCGAAGCAAGGAAGGGCAAATCAAAATGAACCTGCAAAGTGCTGCTCAGTACTCAAAACTCCTTCACACAGCGTTGAATCTCTCCAGAAGTCTCTCTCTCTCTCTCTCTCTCAGAATGTGTGGTGCAAAAATGTCACCGACAAAAAAAGGCAGGAAGCGGTCGCTTTTAAATAGGGCTCCGCTAGTCCCTTTCTGACACCATAACGCTCCCCTGAACCTGTCGTTGATAGCGGCAGGCGGTAAGGGAGGGGGCGTCACTCAATATCCAGTCCAGGGCGCTAACGGGGCGTTGCGCGCTCGACTGACGTCACGATCTGCTGGCGCAAAATGTTTAGCGTCGCCGCAAAATGTCTAGTTAATTTCGTGAGCGGTGCAAACATCGCCGCGCCCGGGCGCTAGTTGCTTTGCGCCCCAATTGGCGCCCTCTTAAGGCGCTAACGGGAGGCGCAAACAACTGAATTTTTCCCCCAATATGTTTTGACTTCTCCCAATTCAAGGAAGGTACTTTAAGTAAAATATCAACTTTTGTAATCTTGTACAAGTAGACCTCTTGATGTTACTTGTGTTTTGCTCACACAGGCTTCCAAAGATATAATTATATAACTTCAGCAACGTTAACTTTAAATTTCCCTATCTTCCAAGATTTTATTATCTTGACTTTTAATAAAAGGAGCATAATCACTTACATACCACTAGAACATACAGCACTTCAGGCTGCTCCCTCGCTCATCCTATCCACAACACACCCCTAAATATATTGCAACCCTCGTCTATATTTTTACATCAAAGTGCAACTGTTGTTTTCAAAGGGTTATATTTTCTACAGTTATCCTCATCACTTTTTTATTTCTGCTCGTTAAACGTTGGTACTGACCTGGTGAACAGGGCACGCAGCCTGACTCACTAGCTGCACCAGGTCGAGGACCAAATGTACCCTTTGCACAGGGATGGTCCGTGCCCAAAGTGGTGCCAACTGAACAGAAGAAGCCTGCGGGACACGGTTCAGGGTATTTCCCAGCAGAACCTTAAGTGGCAAAGAAAACAAGAACAATGTATAATAGTTACTTAAGAGCGAGCAGGAGGAAAGCACAGCTGATTTAGTGCTCTGAAATACTAAATGTTACCGTATAATTTAATGTTATTAAATAGGATATTCCACTTAAGTGCAATGGATTGGCCTTTTCAAACATACCTCATTCTGCTATCAGTGGCCATCGACAAGCTCATTTTACAAAATAGTTTCCCATTGCCATAAAAGAAAAGAAAGACTTGCATTTTTATAGTGCCTTTCACGACCACCAGACCTCTCAAAGCGCTTTATAGTCAATGAAGTACTTTTGAAGTATAGTCACTGTTGTAATGTGGGAAACACGGCAGCCAATTTGCACACAGCAAGCTCCCACAAACAGCAATGTGATAATGACCAAATAATCTGTTTTTGTTATGTTGATTGAGGGATAAACATTGGCCAGGACACCGGGGATAACTCCCCTGCCCTTCTTTGAAATAGTGCCATGGGATCTTTTACGTCCACCTGAGAGAGCAGACGGGACCTTGGTTTAATGTCTCATCCGAAAGACAGCACCTCCGACAGTGCAGCACTCCCTCAGCACTGCATTGGAGTGGCAGCCTAGATTATTGTGCTCAAGTCTCTGGAGTGGGACTTGAACCTACAACCTTCTGACTCAGAGGCGAGGGTGCTACTAACTGAGCCACAGGTGACAAAAGATGCCATCATCAAAGAGACGTCTACTTTTTGTCATTCATATCTCTGATGGAATGAGGATCATGGATAGCGACAGTCCATTGAAGATACAATTATAAATATGTGTTAATGATTTAGTTCAATACAAGAGCTTGCTACGGTATCCTCATTTAATAAGTCTTGTTTATACAGCTCATTACTTTGTGCACTTTTCCTCTGCAGCAGCAGTCATGACAGGAAGCAAATGCAACCAGAGGAGTCCTGACCTTCACTACAGTCTGGAAATTGCAGCAGGAATGGAATCAAACTGGATACGAGACTCACTGTAATGGATGCAATGGGCAAAGATGCACAATGCCAACGCTACCAATTGACATGCATTTGCCCCTGCCTCAGCTCATCTGCTGCTGAAACCCTCATCAAGCCTTTGTTATCTCTAGACTGGACTATTCCAACGCACTCCTGGCCGGCCTCCCATCTTCCACCCTCCATAAACTTAAGTTCATCCAAAATTCTGCTGCCCGTGTCCTAACTCGCACCAAGTCCCGTTCACCCATCACCCCTGTGCTCACTGCCCCGTGTCCTAACTCACACCAAGTCCCGTTCACCCATCACCCCCTGTGCTCACTGCCCCGTGTCCTAACTCACACCAAGTCCCGTTCACCCATCACCCCCTGTGCTCACTGCCCCGTGTCCTAACTCACACCAAGTCCCGTTCACCCATCACCCTGTGCTCACTGCCCCGTGTCCTAACTCACACCAAGTCCCGTTCACCCATCACCCCTGTGCTCACTGACCTACATTGGCTCCCGGTCTGGCAACGCCTCAATTACAAAATTCTCATCCTTGTTTTCAAATCTTTCCCGGGTCTCGCCCCTCCCGATCTATCTCCGTAACCTTCTCCAGCCCCACAACTCTCTGAGATCTCTGCGCTCCACCAATTCTGACCTCTTGCCACCATTGTCGGCCGTGCTTTCAGCTGTTTAGGCCCCAAAGTCTGGACTTCCCTCCCTAAACCTCTCCACCTCTCTCTCTTCCTTTAAGACGCTCCTTAAAACATAGTTCTTTGACCAATCTTTTGGGCACCTATAATAATATCTCCTTACGTGGCTCGATGCCAAATTTTGTTTGACAACACTCCTGTGAAGCACCTTGGGACGCTTTACTACGTTAAAGGCACTATATAAATGCAAGTTGTTGTTGTGAGAGTCACCCATTAAGCAGCAGTGTCATACCCGGCAGTTGGAGCATAATAGCAGTAGCAATGGGACTTGATCCCTCTCCAATCGGTCTTTCTTTTTCTCTCCTGCCGGATATCAGCCTGTGGAAATATGTCTCCTTACTCCTACTCTCATAGCTAGTCAAGAAATGCAACTGGTGAAGGGGGTACATAATCATAGACAGATTTACTTTCCAAAGTCAGAACAATCTGGTTTCAAGCAGACACATGGATGAATGTCAGGATGTGAATCAAAGAGAGTGTGAAAGAAATAACTGCACAGATTACAACATAACCAAACCTTGATAAATAATTATTCTCTCTTTTCTTTTTCAAAGTAATTTATATAAATATATGTAATCAATCGTGGATCTTAACAACTGGTCAGAATATTATATTGACTTTCTCACCATTAGTGAACTGACAAAAGTAACCAGCCGGACATGGGTCACAGGATTCTTGGCCTTTATTTGCTTGGTAAGTTCCTCCCTCACACGGCAGTGGAATGGAAGCTCCGCCAGGACAATAGAAGCCGAGTGGACAGAGAAACGATATGGGACTAGCTGAGCTTTGACCTCGAGGGCAATAAAATCCCACCAAGCAAGGACCATCAGGAGCTTCATTACCTAGCCCTTGAAAAGGAAGTAATACAATTTGAGAGAAATTCTATTTGAACAACCCATTTGTTTCAAATAATAATCTTACCAGCAGACTTCATATCACCTGTGCAAGTATTGAGAAACAGCACTCGTGTCACAGTGGAGGGGTGCACTCGAGCACCAATACACAGTGGCATGCAAGGGCGTAAGAGCCATTCACCCTTCGTTCTTGCTGCAGTGAGGATGTGCCAACTAGAGAGGAGGTGCCGAGTAGATGGGTCCCTGTGAGGAGAGGGACATTCAGGGGGAGTGCTGTTACCAAGCTGCATTGCACATCCCCTTGTGGCCACATGAACAGTAGGACTCGTAAAGTCCTGGAACAAGAGACTCACTTGCCCTCTTTAATGCAAGAGGTCTATGGTAGGGAGAGACCTTCACTGGGAGGAAAGGGGAAAACATTGATAAATTGGATTCAATGCCGCCTTTTTTTTTTACAAAAAATGTTGGTGAATGAGGAGCGACATGTTGAAAGAACTAATATAATCTGAAAGAAGTATTTGGTGTTGAAATTACTGTTGGCAATACTTGTAGTCGAGCCCTTACTGTGTTCATTTGACAGTACTCAATATGACAGTACTCAAAGTGAATTAACCCACCAAAGAACAGCAATTATGCCTTTATTGAAGTAGTGGACAGAGGAATGTTATATGAACATGTTATGTGCTCATTCACTAGTATTGCCAAAAGTAATTTCTAAGCTTATCAATACATTGGCCCGTAATTTCCGTTAGGAGGCTTCCTGCGTGCGGATGCCTCCAATCGGGAAAAAAATCTACGCTCTTACTTGGGCCTCTCCACAGTCAAAATGCACCGGGCCCACATATCCCAGAGGTGCAGGTGGTTCGCAAGCGTCCCTGGGATCATGTGGACCAGGCCAGCCAATGAGAGAAGGGAATCTCCCTTCATACTTTTGACAGATAGACCTGTCAAATATATGAATGGAGATCACCCCAAAAAAAATCAAAAAATTAAATAAATTAAAAAAAATCACGTTTTTAAAATGAGTTAAAATTACATTAAATTAAATATTTTAAACAAAAATTAAATTTTTTGAAAAAAATAATTAAAGTTTTTTTACGAGGCTAAAAATAAACTTAACTTTTTAAAAAAGTATTTAAAAATTATAAATGAGTGAAATTTTTTTTTAAAACTTTTTTAAACTCATGCTGGTAAAAGCAGGCCTTATGCCTGCTTTTAACAGCCGTAAGATTTCTAAGGGTTTTCTGCGGGCGGAGGTTCTGCAGAAAGAGGCCCTTCTCCTGGGCAGGCATCGGATCTGTCAAGAACTTTCTTGACAGATCGGAAATGCCGGTTTTCAGCGCATGCGATTGGCATGCCTGAAACCGGCACTTGCGCGGTCCCTACGGGTGTGTACACAGTGCGTACACACCCATAGGCATCGGAAAATACGGGCCAATTTCTCCCTTAGACAGAATCACTTGGAGTGCATTCACACTGCAATTTTAGTGTTTGTGCAAAGCACCTTCTCGTGTTGCAGTGCCGACCTTATAGGCCTAAAATTTGTATAATTTCTCAAAAGATTAAAGCAATTTTAGGTTTAATGGCTCTTTCACATTATCCTGCCTCATAAGCCTGTCTACACCCATCCCTTCTACTTAGATCCAGACTTAAGTACAACATTCTTAGACATTTTTACCATCACAGAACTGTCCACTGAGACAAGGCTGGCAGTCTGAATCATTTCTGTTCCCAGTGCTGTTGCTGTAAGTGCCAGGTAGACATGGCATAGGAATGGTTGTGCTGTTTGGGCAGTAGAAACCAGCAGGACAGAGGTGTTGGTCAGGCTGAGTGGAGGCAGTGTCGCAGTAATATCCCGCACAACATCCACCTGCAGCAAATGGAGGACATAACAATCAAAAATAACACAATCCTCCTTTGTATTTTAACCTAAAACATAACTATTCTACAACAAACTAACTAATCCCAGCTAGAATGCGAGAGAGCTGTTGATTTAAAAATCATTGGGGCAACATTAAAATTTAATTTGAGAAAAATGTCCTTACAACAGCTATACCAGGAAAGTATAAGTACAGCAGCAGAGCAGAAAAGAAACAGAAAACTAACCACAGATCTACAATTGACCTAAAGGGAGACTTAAAGAATACCAGAACAACTGATAGCTTTTCGGTTTAGATAAACCACTTTTTCCTACAGTCATAGATTTGGTAAATGCGGTGAAATTAAACTGGCATCTATTGTAATTTACATGCAAAATGTTAAGAATGAGCATACCTGTTGGCATGGCAAGTCCTGGATTTGAACAGTATTTCCCTCCATCACATGGTACTGGAGTGGGAGATCCAGTCGGACAGTAATAACCAGCGGGGCAAAGCCCACCCATCAAATAATATTGGTCCGGACACCACTTGTGCCTAATAAGGTCATTAAAATAATAAGTAAGTTGTATAGTTTATGGAATTTTATACTTACCTAGCACAATGAAGATAAAAAAATTAGATTACTAAAGCTGATATAAAAAGGGTGGTGACTATCTGACCCCTTCGTTTTCCACCCCAGCAATAAGAATGTTATAGAAGCATGCAAAGGCAGGATTCTGCAGTCACAAACGGAAAAGTAACACCAACATGCTGAACAATCCAAAGCCTGATTCTGCTGCATCACTGCTGCTATACTAATGAGCACAATTAAATTGTGCATTTCTGAAAAAAAGGAAACACTGCTATATTTAGTTGTCTTGTTCATTTCTTGTTCTGAAAATGATTACCAGGTAAGATCAGATGAGAATGTTGGTTGACAGGTAAATCAAACCAATAATAGACTTTGCAAACTTCCAATTGAATAATGTCTATTAAACGAAATAATGCTCCAATTGTAAATGACCTTAGATTTTTGGTAGGGGAAGATCAGAAAGAGAGAGTTTAAGACAAGCGTGCTTCAGATTTGTACACAATGTGTTGGACAAACTACATGAAGTAGCTGGTTATAAGGTTGAATCTCAGTAGAGCTGAACCTATTTTTCCATGAATTTTCTGTTGAGATTACGAGAGGACATTCAGATTGCACCCATAGATCAGCATGGTGTTCAGTCAGATACAAATGAATTCAAAGCCAATTAAAGGTATGTGTGTAATTGCTCCATATATAAACAGTATCTCTCATCTTAAAATTGCAGAATCTAGATCCAACAAGCCACTGTATTTATACACTGTATATAATAAAATATACCAGATGATATTTTTAACAGAGGAACAAACAGTAGATTGGAGCACTTACTCAGAAGTGGAGTTCAAAGAAACGTTAAAAGTTAAACTATTCAGAGATGGTTTGTCAGTTGTGGATCCCGCAGTACAGTAATAACCCGCAGTGCACGGCCCAGAAGGTCTCGTGAGGCCAAATCCACTACAGTGCTGTCCTGCAGGACAGACCCGGCACTCCCTCTCACTTCTACTACCTGATAAAAGATAAATTAAGTTTCTGGGTTAGTGCAGGGTTTGTCATGGTGCTATGGAATAACTCACTGCACTCACTACAAAATTAAGCACCAAAAGCACATCACATACACAGAAACAGCTTTCCTCATTGGGCCGGTTAACTCACCAAAATTTCTTCATTAATTCAAAACATATTCCAAAAGGTTTTCTTTAAAAGTAAATGCAATTCTTATACGTTGTCAGATTTTAATTCACACCCTACTCCTACTCTCTCTTAGGCAGTCCCTCGGAACCGAGAATGACTTGCTTCCACACTAAAAATGAGTTCTCAGGTGACTGATGAGTCCAATGTGGGACCTACAGTCTGTGTCACCGGTGGGGCAGACGGTGGTTGAAGGGGCGGGTGGGTGGGGTGCCTGGTTTGACGTGCGCTCCTTCCGCTTGCTCCCGGCGAAAAGACTCGAGGTGTTCGGCGCCTTCCTGGATGCTTCTCTCTCACACCCTACTATGAAATCATCAACTGCACAACAGAGGCTCAAACACTTGGATGGATCTGTGTTTACAATGCTGATAATTACAATACCTGACTGGCCATTGTACGTCCCTGGAGGACATGGATACTGAGTGGCTTCCTCTGTTCCAGTGGGGCAATAATAACCTGGCAGACAGAGCTGAGGAATCTCCAAAGTAGACGGACAGTAATATCCTGCAACAACCATTAATGGTGAAATAAATATTAGAAGGCTTGTACATTATTACAAAGAGGCAGTGGTCATTTAGAGTTCTTGTCTACATTATCAGCGTATAATCATCTTTCTGTTCATCACATAATCGATGTGAATCTGGCGTAGACTCAATGGGCCAAATGGCCGCCTTCTGTGCTGTACTATTCTATGAATATAGTACCACCCACTTAAAGAATTTGCACTCTCAATGATAAAATCTAAAATGATAGCATGTGTAGCTAGAGGGATTGATTTAATTTAAATCCAATTAATTAAAGGGGATACTAGCATCTATAATCGGGCAGAGGGTGTCCATAACTAACAATAAAAAATTTAATTAATTAAATAGAATGGAGCAGGTGATGTGTTACTGTTGCGAGATGTGGGAGCCGGTGGACCCCATTGAGGCTCACGGTGATTACATCTGTGACAAGTGTCTGCTGCTACAGGAACTCCAGCTCCGTGTTGATGAGCTGGAGTCTGAGCTTCAGACACTGCGACACATCAGGGAGGGGGAGAAGTACCTGGACTCTGTTTCAGGAGGCGGTCACACCTATGAAGTTAATTAATTCAGATGTAGCCCATGGTCAGGGACAGGACGGTGTGACTACGAGTGAGGCAGGTACGGGGATCCAGGAGGTAGTGTTGGAGGAGCCGCAGCCCTTGCTCTTGTCCAACAGGTTCGAGGTTCTTACTCCCTGTGCGGACGGGAGCAGGGACTGCAGGGAGGATGAGCAACCTGGCCACAGCACCATGGAACGGGGGGCCATTCAAGAGGGGGGAGTAAATAGAAATGTTGTAGTAGTAGGGGATAGTATTATTAGGGGGATAGATAGAGTTCTCTGCAGCCGAGAGCGAGAGTCCCGAAGGCTGTGTTGCCTACCCGGTGCCAGGGTTAAGGACATCTCCTCTGGGCTGGAAAGAAACTTGCAGTGGGAGAGGGTGGATCCAGTTGTCGTGGTCCATGTTGGTACAAACGACGTAGATAGGACTAGGAAGCCGGTTCTGTTAAAGGAGTATGAGCAGCTAGGGGTCAAATTAAAAAACAGAACCTCAAGGGTAATAATGGATTATTACCTGAGCCACGAGTGAATTTGGCTAGGACAAATAAAATTAGAGAACTAAATGCGTGGCTCAAAGACTGGTGTGGGAGAAATGGGTTTTGCTTCCTGGGACACTGGCACCAGTATTGGGGCAGGAGGGAGCTGTTCCGTTGGGACAGGCTTCACTTGGCCAGTGCTGGGGCTAGAGTCCTGGTGAATCATATAACTAGGGCTGTAGAGAGGGCTGTAAACTAACTAGTGGGGGGGGGAGGTTCCTAGAGAGCAAATAATAAAAATGACAACAGAGAAGGTCATAGACTTAGGTAGCAGTGGGGAAATTAAAAACCAGAGCGTGTCAGGAAGAGGCAGAAGGTATGGAGTAAAAGGTAAAGTAATAAAAAGGGCAAAAGCAGGAACTAAGTGTCACAAAACATATTTGAACGTTCTCTATCTGAATGCACATAGCATTCGTAACAAAATAGATGAGTTAATGGCACAAATAACTACATATGGGTATGATCTTGTGGCCATTACAGAAACATGGCTGCAGGGTGACAATGCCTGGGAATTAAACATACCAGGTTATTTAACGATCAGGAAGGACAGGCAGGAAGGAAGGGGAGGTGGGGTGGCTATGTTAATAAAGGAAGGAATCACTAATACAGAGAAATGATATTGGGTCAAAAGATCAGGATAATGAAACAGTTCGGGTGGAGATAAGGAATAATAAGGGGAAAAAAACACTAGTGGGCGTAGTCTATAGGCCTCCGAACAGTTGCAACTCTGTTGGATGGAGTATCAATCAGGAAATAGTTGAGGCTTGCAATAAGGGAACATCTATAATTATGGGGGATTTTAACTATCATATTAATTGGACAAATCAAATTGGGCAGGGCTGCCTTGAGGATGAGTTCATTGAGTGTATTAGGGATGGGTTTCTTGAACAGTATGTAACTGAACCGACCAGGGGGCAAGCAACCTTAGATCTGGTCCTGTGTAACGAGACAGAATTAAAAATGTCCTAGTAAAGGATCCCCTTGGAATGAGTGACCATAACATGGTTGAATTCCATATTCAATTAGAGGGTGAGAAGGTTGGATCTCAAACAAGCATGCTAAGCTTGAATAAAGGAGACTATGAAGGTATGAGAGCGGAATTGAGTAGAGTGCATTGGGAAAATAGATTAAAGGGTAAGACGATACATGATCAGTGGTGTACATTTAAGGAGTTATTTTACAACTTCCAAAAAATATATATTCCACTGAGAAGAAAAGGGTGTAAAAGAAAAGACAGCCATCCGTGGCTAAGTAAAGAAATTAAGGATAGTATTCGACTAAAAACAAGGGCATATAAGGTAGCCAAATCTAGTGGGAGGATAGAGGATTGGGAAAACTTTAAAAGACAGCAAAAAATAACAAAAAGATTGATTAAGAAAGGGAAGATAGATTATGAAAGTAAATTAGCAAAAAATCTAAAAACAGATAGTAAGAGTTTTTATAGTTATATAAAAAGAAAAAGGGTGGCTAAAGTAAATGTTGGTCCCTTAAAGGATGAGACCTGGAAATTAATGGTGGGAAATATGGAGATGGCAAAAACACTGAATGAATATTTTGTATCAGTCTTTACAGTAGAGGACACTAAGAATATCCCAACACTGGACAAACAGGGGGCTATAGCGGGGGAGGAGCTAAACACGATCAAAATCACTAAGGAAGTGGTACTCGGTAAAATAATGGGACTCAAGGCGGATAAATCACCTGGACCTGATGGCTTACATCCTAGGGTCTTGAGGGAAGAGGCGGTAGGGATTGTGGATGCATTGGTAATAATTTTCCAAAACTCCCTGGACTCAGCAAAGGTCCCGGCAGACTGGAAAACTGCTAATGTAACACCCTTATTTAAAAAAGGGCAGTAGACAGAAGGCTGGAAACTATAGACCAGTTAGCCTAACATCTGTGGTAGGTAAAATTTTGGAGTCCATTATTAAGGAGACAGTAACAGGACATTTGGATAAACATAATTTAATAGGACAAAGTCAGCATGGTTTTATGAAGGGGAAGTCATGTTTGACAAATTTGCTGGAGTTCTTTGAGGAAGTAACATATAGGGTGGATAAAGGGGAACCAGTGGACGTAGTGTATTTAGACTTCCAAAAGGCATTTGACAAGGTGCCACACAAAAGATTATTGCTTAAGATAAAAAATCACGGGATTGGTGGTAATATTCTGGCATGGATAGAGGATTGGCTATCTAACAGAAGGCAGAGAGTTGGGATAAATGATTCATTCTCAGACTGGCAATCAGTAACTAGTGGTGTTCCGCAGGGGTCAGTGCTGGGTCCCCAGCTCTTTACAATCTATATTAACGATTTGGAGGAGGGGACCGAGTGTAACATATCAAAGTTTGCAGATGATACTTAGATGGGAGGGAAAGTAGTGAGTGAGGAGGACATAAAAAACCTGCAAGGGGACATAGACAGGCTAAGTAAGTGGGCAGAGATTTGGCAGATGGAATACAATACTGGAAAGCGTGAGGTTATGCACTTTGGCAGGAAAAATCGTAGAGCAAGTTATTATCTTAATGGCAAAAAACTGGAAAGTACTGAAGTACAAAGGGATCTGGGGGTCCTGGTGCACGAAACTCAAAAGGTTAGTATGCAGGTGCAGCAAGTGATTAAGAAGGCCAATGGAATGTTGGCTTTCATTGCTAGGGGGATAGAATATAAAAATAGGGAGGTATTGCTTCAGTTGTACAAGGTATTGGTGAGACCGCACCTGGAATACTGCATACAGTTTTGGTGTCCATACTTAAGAAAAGACATACTTGCTCTCGAGTCAGTACAAAGAAGGTTCACTCGGTTAATCCCGGGGATGAGGGGATGGACATATGAGGAGAGGTTGAGTAGATTGGGACTCTACTCATTGGAGTTCAGAAGAATGAGAGGCGATCTTATTGAAACATATAAGATTGTGAAGGGGTTGGATCAGGTGGATGCGGGGAGGATGTTCCCGATGATGGGTGAAACTAGAACTAGGGGGCATAGTCTTAGAATAAGGGGCTGCTCTTTCAAAACTGAGATGAGGAGGAACTACTTTACTCAGAGGGTGGTAGGTCCATGGAATATGCTGCCCCAAAAAGCTGTAGAAGCTACATCATTACATAAATTTAAAACAGAAATAGACAGTTTCCTAGAAGTAAAGGGAATTAAGGGTTATGGGGAGCGGGCAGGAATTTGGACATGAGTCTAGGTTCGGATCGGTCATGGCCCTGTGGGTAGCGGAGCGGGCCCAGGGGCCGCGTAGCCTGATCCTGCTCCTATTTTGTGTGTCTAATTCTGTTAGATTCAGGAGATGGTTCTGTGATAGTAGATTGGCGGTTAGGATCAGATCAGCCATGATCTTATTGAATGGCGGAGCAGGCTCGAGGGGCCGATTGGCCTACTCCTGCTCCTATTTCTTATGTTCTATGTTCTTATGTAACTGAGACGGATGCACCAGCTCACTACCAAGCCTGTTACTGTATCTAATCCTGCTCACCAAGACCAATCATTTAAAAGTGCTGCTACCTCAAGTAATAAATGTTTAACCTACAAATCATAATGGCAGCAGTTCGAGAGGCTGCGTGCAAGGATTTAAAACAAAACATTAAAAATGAAAGGCCTAATCAGGTAACATACACATAGGGCAGCTCCTTTCAGATCAATTGATAAGACTGAATGCTACAAAAATAATACATTAATACTTATTGTAACAATAATGAGAGTGTAACATGAAGACAGAATCACAACAAAAAATGTAAATGGCATATTAAACGTCAATGCACTGTCCACAAGGGGCTGAAGGAACCACCGTAAATACTCGAATTGGGCTTGTTCAACAGATAGATGTGGAAATTGCTGCAGGTGTCAAAACTGTCCAAGTAACAGCAGGATCAATTATCGGGGAAGAAGATGCAGGGGCAATCTCTTGTCTGTGCAGGGCAACAAAAAGAAGATACAGCTTCTTCATTTGGAAAATGTTTTCATGAACAGCATTACTATTTATTTCAGAATTTCTACATGGATAACAGCTCAAAGATGCCAAACAATCAATAATGCTTTACCTGCAGGGCAGGTTCTACAGTACTCCAGCCCCTCTTCTTCAGCATAGGTTCCCGGTGGGCATGGCTGTGGTTGAACTGACCCTGAAGGACATTGTTGTCCAACACCGCACTTTCCGCCTGTTCCCAGGAAGAGCCGCCGCGGGCCAGGATTGGGAATGCTCACTCCTGCGAAGAAGATAGTATCTAAATTCTTCTCAATTTTCTCCAGGGTTGTTTATTTTCAGTGGTTTCTTCATATTAGTGCTTTTCTCTCTCAAAATTTTGAATTTCCCTTCAATAAACTTTTACAACTTTTTTTTTACATTATTTTACTCCCTACTGGAGTATGGCCCGTGGTATCTTAGTCCTCTGGTATCTTGGCCACGAGGAGGACATTATTCGTGTGTCAGCTTTGGTAGGTTGTGCGACCATAACCAGGGCGAGGGAGACTGGGGGAATCATGTCCAAGTCCAGTCCTGTCCTCACCCGATGTGCATGCCTGTCCTCTTCCAGCAAGATTGTTGGATTGTAATCAGAAGTGGGAAGCTTGAGTGATTCTACCCCCCCTAACCCTGGGGCACTAAACTGGGATCTTCCTGGTCTGTACAGTTCAGCTCCTCACTGGATAAACTCACTGTGCTATCAGGAAGGCTTCTTTTAGAATTTTCACCACAAAAAGAATGTCACAACCCACACCAAAACATTCATATTTTATGGCACCGATACTTTCCTTGGCTATAAATATTAATGTTATTATTATACAGAATTTCTGGTATATATTGCGTTGGAACACTTGAATTCTCAGACATCAAGATGAAAATAGTCTTACATGGTGATACAACAGGTTATTTTTGCTCCCAGGACAGAGGAACAACAATATCATTTCTGAAAGATTAGCAAGAACATCTATCCCATCTGGACAGCCATCTATCATTGTCAAATTTAAATTAAAACATTTTTATTCATGGTGCTCCTCCATTGTTCTTCTTGGATGTGGAGTATTTAGCAGCGTGCCAATTTTAGCAAGTACAGTAAATAAAATGTACTAGGATTTTATTGTTGTGACTAATGTTGCTTGTGACCTCTTCTTACTCCCAACAGTGTCCTGAAGGAAAAAGAAACTGAAATATACTGAAATTATTCAAAATCCGCTAAAACAGAATTTTAAAAAGCACCAGTATGATCTAGCAATTCAATTTGTTCAACAGGGAAAATATCTAATGAGGGAACTGGATCTATTCAAAGGGCTGAAATGTACTGCTTCAATTACTTTTCCTCATTCCCATTGTTGAGGAGAAGATTTATCTGTTGAACAAGATTTCACATTGCGCAAATATTGAATAATTCACAAGTATGCAATTATTGTTGTTTCCTGCATTGAAAGGTTGTAAAGTTTCTAATAAAACCCAAACATTATTCACGTCTAAAAGGTTTCCCTGTCACAAGTTCTGACAGCACATTTATTCTTGAGGTTTTCTCCTTTCATTTTTCATCCTCAGACTGTGCCCTGATTTAATGACCAGGTTGTTTTTACCTGAGATACAGTAATGTCCAGGGTCACACTTCCCCTGAGGCTTTACAAGGCCATCTTGAGCACAGTAGAATCCTCCTTTGCATGGCAGACAATCCTTCTCTTCCTTCAGACCTACACGTCCTCCATATGTGCCTGAGACAAAAAGTACACATCTTGCTTAAATACTTCCTGATTTTTAATTCAAAACAAAACACACACACACACACACACACACACACACACAGTTGAAGGGTTCAAAATTCCTGCCCTTCAAAGCAGAATCCAAAGCCAAGCTTTCAAGTTAAGTAGGCAAGTCAAAATGCAATGGTTGTAATTGGTACATCTTAGTGTAAGTGAAACCAATGGAGTAATTTGACTGCCATGAAGGGCAAAGGCAAGAGGTGCCACCATTTTGACTTATGTATGCATTCTTGTCAGAATACTTAACCCTCAATGCATCTACCCCTAAAGCCTGGGACTCGATTTAAAATGTTGCCCAGCACCAGATTCACAAAGGGACACAGACAGGGCCCCAAAGCCTGGCACTCAATTTAAACCGCCCGCCCCAAAACAGCCCTGGCAAAGCCGGGCTCCCCCAGCTAGTCACCTAATAAAATGAATGCTACTGGTGAAAATATGAGAAGGACATTGGACAGTTGATAGCCGTGTAACCACATGTGAGTCATTCTTTGTTGCAAAAGCATCATTCTGGCTATGTCTACCAAAAAGAGGACATTTAAAAGTACATATTTTATAGAGCATGGACAAAGAAGTGCGATGAGCAGACTTTTTTTTAAACGCAGCGAGTTGCTATGATCTGGAATGCGCTGCCTGAAAGGATGGTGGAAGCAGATTCAATAGTAACTTTCAAAGGGCAATTGGATTAATATTTAAAGGGGAGAAAATTTCCAGCCCATGGGGAAAGAGCAGGGGAGTGGGACTAGTTGGATAGGTCTTTCAAAGAGCCGGCACAGGCACAATGGGCCAAGTGGCCTCCTTCTGTTCTGTAAAGTTCTGATTAAGAAAGTAAGAAATAGGAGCAGGAGGTCGGTCATCGCGCCTGCTCCGCCATTCAATAAGATCATGGCTGAACTTCTACATGAACTCCACTTCCCCACCCTATCCCTATATCGAAGATTCTAAGATTTTGAGATTTACCCTTAACTTCATTGCTTATTAAAATGTTTAAAACAAGTTGGGTGAAAATCTGCCAACCCAACCAATTACCCTTTAGGGGCCTCACTGGCAGTAAGCCACTACTGCCATTACAAGGAAACTTGTGAAAACAACTATATAAGCTAGGTACAGGAAACTTTCTGTTATCCGGCACGGACGGAACCGACGTGGTGCCGGTTCATCAACAATTCCGGATAACCGAACGCTATAGTAAAAGATACGGAGCTCAGAGCTCCATATAAAAGCAACAAACCCTAACAGCTTCAGAACAATCGGCACAAGCTGCAAGCGTCTCTGTAGCTTAGCAACAGCTGCAGCTACACCCTTGCACAGCAACAAATGGAGTAAAAAAAGTAATAAAAGTTACCTGAACCTACTCCTGAATTTTGCCGGTTAACCGACATTTCCGGTTATTATGGGGCCGGTTAATCGAAAGTTTCCTGTACCATCAACAGTAGATAAAATTGTTGGGATATATTTTTAAAAATCACCTGGTAAGAGTACAGCCAGCAGGCAAATCCACACCCAAATCTATGAAGGTTGAATTTTGAATAAGTTTGAATTCTATTATCTAACTTTGAGACTATATTATCATGTGAAACATGTTTAAAAAGATAAATTCATCTGTTTATTTGAAATATCTAAACCCTGCTGATCACTGAGACTTTAAATCAAAGTCATGAAGCAATTGTGTTGTATCCTACTCACCTGCAGGGCAAGCGGGGATTTCTGCCCCAGTACCTTCTGGACAATAGAATCCCAATGGGCATGGGTCAAGCCTGTTGCCATGGATACAGTAAAATCCAGTGGGACACTGAGCACACTCAGCCCCACCACTATGGTTAAGGAATGTTGTAACTGGGCAAGGGGCAGGGGTGTGGGTTCCAGCTTTACAGTAAAAGCCCTCAGGACAAACGCCACCATTTTGGCCATCTGAAAAAAACAATTAAATTTGCAAGTTATTAAGAATATAAATACGATCTACGCTTACTGATTTTCTAGTTTTCCACATGTGTTGATTGGTTTACATCAGGGGAGATGTTAGGGATAACGTAGCAAGAGGACACAGGTTGTAAATCCTTTAAACACAGGAGGGATATCTCTGCACTCCAGTGGGGCACACATACCGCACAGGAGGGAACCAAACAGAAAAAAAACTTGCATTTATACGTCGCCTTTCATGACCTCAGGACGTCCGAAAGCACTTTACAGCCACTTAAATATTTTTGAAGTGTAGTCACTGTTGTAATGTAGGAAACGCGGCAGCCAAATTGCACACAGCAAGCTCCCACAAACAGCAATGTGATAATGACCAGATAATCTTTTTTTTTATTTTTTTATAAAGTGATGTTGGTTGCGGGATAAATATTGGCCAGGACATTGGGGAGAATCCTCCTGCTCTTCTTTGAAATAGTGCCATGGGATCTTTTGTGTCTATCTGAGAGGGTAGACGGAGCTTCGGTTTAACGTCTCATTTGAATAACGGCACCTCTGACAGTGCAGCACTCCCTCAGTACTACACTGGAGTGTCAGCCTGGATTATGAGCTCAAGTCTCTGGAGTGGGACTTGAACCCACAACTTTCTGACTCAGAGGCAAGTGTGCTATCTTCTGAGCCACAGATGACACCAAAGTAGATTTCCACCCTAAAGAGATAGTGAGACTCCATCAAAGTGCAGGTGGTGGCCAGCACTTGTAGCCCATTCTTATCATTTGACACAAGATAGCCATGGCTTGAGTAGCCTATGAAAGAAGAAAACAATAAAAGGAGGATATATATCCTTTAGAACAGCCCATGGTATAAATAGAAGCATGATGGAATCATGCCATTTCTATGAGTCCAAACCTCAAAGTTGCCAGAAAAAGTAGCAAGCCTGTGGATTGGGAGCACTTTAGAATTCAGCAAAAATGGACCAAGAGATTGATTAAGAGGGGAAAAATAGAGTATGGGACTAAACTTGCAAGGAACATAAAAGTGGACTGTAAAAGCTTCTACAAGTATGTAAAAAGAAAAAGATTAGTGAAGACAAATGTAGGTCCCTTACAGTCAGAAACAGGAGAATTTATAATGGGGTATAAGGAAATGGCTGGGCAATTAAACAAATACTTTGGTTCTGTCTTCACAGAAGAGGACACAAATAACTTTCCAGAAATGCTAGGGAGCCAAGGGTCTAGTGAGAAGGAGGAATTAAAGGAAATTAGTATTAGTAAAAAAATAGTGCTGGAGAAATTAATGGGACTGAAAGCTGATAAATCCCCAGGGCCTGATAATCAGCATCCCAGAGTACTAAAAGAGGTAGCCATAGAAATAGTGGATGCATTGGTTGTCATCTTCCAAAATTCTATAGATTATGGAACAGTTCCTGCAGATTGGAGGGTGGCAAATGTATTTAAAAAAGGAGGGAGAGAGAAAACGGGGAACTACAGACCGGTTAGCCTAACATCAGTAGTAGGGAAAATGCTAGAGTCTATTATAAAGGATGTGATAACAGGACACTTAAAAAATATCAACAGGATTAGACAAACTCAACATGGATTTATGAAAGGGAAATCGTGTTTGACAAACCTACTGGAGTTTTTTTGAGGATGTAACTGGTAGAATAGATAAGGGAGAACCAGTGGATGTGGTGTATTTGGATTTTCAGAAGGCTTTTGATAAAGTCTCACATAAGAGGTTAGTGTGCAAAATTAAAGCACATGGGATTGGGGGTAATATACTGGCATGGATTGAAAATTGGTTAACAGACAGGAAACAGAGAGTAGGAATAAATGGGTCTTTTTCGGGGTGGCGGCAGGTGACCAGTGGGGTACCGCAGGGATCAGTGCTTGGGCTCCAGCTATTCACAATATAAATCAATGATTTGGATGAGGGAACCAAATGTAATATTTCCAAGTTTGCTGATGACATGAAACTAGGTGGGATTGTGAGTTGTGAGAAGGATGCAAAGAGGCTTCAAGGCAATTTAGACAAATTGGCCTAGAAATTGGGTTGGGGCGCCAAAGTGGCGCAAAAGTCGCCTGAGCGCAGGATTTAGCGCAGCGATCGGAGTGATACCGATCGCCAGAAATTCAGTTTCAGTGCCCCTCGAGGGAGACGGGGCGAGGCTCAAGGCGCTCCGCGTCCCTCTTTGGGCGCTGAAACTGATTATCGCAGCGCAACGCGCTGCGGTACTGCAGGCCTTCCTCCCACTGTTAAGGGGGAGGTGCCTGCAACAGCGCGATCCCCGCTCGCGAGTGCCGGCAAATGAGCCCGGCACCAAGGAGAAGTGCCGGGCTCTCGGGAAACAGCCGGCAATGCCGCGGGGGGGGGGGGCGGTTAGGAGGCCGGGGTCAGAGGTGCTGGCAGGCGGCCGCCGAAAAAGCGACCGCCCCGCACCTCCACCTTAACTTGCGCCGCTGCCGGCACAGTAAGGCCCCATGAACCGGGTGCGGGTAGCGAGCGGCGCAACTGCGGCGTTCGCTACCAAATATCGTGAACGGGGCACGAATGGGGCGCTGCGCACACCGATGATGTCATCGGTGGCGGCGCAGCGCAAATGCCTAACGCCACCATTAGCACCCCTACTGAATATCGCTGGAGACGCAGCCAGTGGCGCTACAGCCACTGACTGCCTCTTTAGGCGCTAACAGGTGGCGCTACTCACCCAATTTCTCCCCCATTGAGTGAGTGGGCAAATACATGGCAGATGCAGTATAATGCTGGCCTTTGGGTTCTAGCACTGACACATCTGCAGCTGTCCAATCCACTAATGGAAACCTCATTTCTCTGGTCTGCAAGGGACTCTCGATTTCACATTCCATAATGGAACTTATCTACTGTCAAAAGGCAGCGAACTGTTACAAATTTACATGGGCTGGAATGTTGGAAAGTTTTGAATTGGAAGAATTCATATTATAATCTTAAAACTTTTACACATACCACGTGGGTTAGGCTGGGAGGCATTTCTGGTACAGTAATAACCCTCAGAGCACAAGCCGCTGGGTTGGGTCAGGCCAACGTTGGCACAGTAATGCCCTGGATCACATGGCAAGCACTCAGCCAATGAACCCCTTCCTACAGAAAGCGCAAGAAAATCCCGGTGTTAGAAACAATCAGTGTGACAATGTAAAATGATGACATTTAAATCATGGCACTTGCTGAACCCAATAAAGGGGGGAGGGAGGGGATTTTCCTGGGTCTCACATTGGTTATAATAATAATAATAATCAACTTTATTGTCATTGTTAGTGCACAAGTGCAGTACAACGAAATGTAGGCTTGCGGCTCCCGAGATTGTACATTTAGATTAAGACATTTAAACATTCAACATACATTTGGCTTGTAATACATTAACATAAACATAACCATAATAAAGTGCATTGGCAGATGTGTAGGCTTTAGAGTTTATTTGTGGAGTTCAGTAGGATGACAGCCCTGGGAAAGAAGCTGTTCCTAAATTGGAAAAATTGAAAATTGGAAAATTCGGAGGGTCGGAGGCCACGCCTGTAAATTATATTAATGGAGGAAAATCACATGCATTCCTTTACAGGCGTGTGCTCCAATCCGCTGGAGTTTCCTCTATTGACTGGTGTCAGGCATCAAGTGCACCCAGATGCACACCTATGAAAATCTCAGCCAATATGTTGACAATTAAACAAATTAGCCTCCCCCCGCCCTGCAGTATATTTTGTAGATGAGGCCCTTCGTCATGCGTACCTGTGCTGGGAGTAACAATTTCCTCTTGCTGCTGGTACAGTTATAGGTCACAAGTATTTTACAATGTACCTGTCCTGTTCCCCCCACCCATCCCCTTACCAAGTCACTAGTAGATCGCAGAATTAGTTGGGTTTGGAACTTTACTGAAACTAGGATTAACTTGAAATTGAAAAAGGCATCAAGCATTAATGTTCTGTGCAGTAGATGGGAACATTCTTTTCCCCTTTTCAGACTTGTTTTCTGTTCGATAATTATAATACAAATTGACCATTACCATACCCTCTCTCCTCAGCATTTACCACCTTTCATGTCCTCCCGAAGCGCTTCACAACGAATTTCTTTTGAACATGGCAGCCAATTCCTGCACAGCAAGGTCCCACAAATAGCAATGTGTTAATGGACGGTTGATGGAGTTGTTTGAGTGACGAATGCTGGCCAGAACACAAAAACTCTTCTTCAAAAAAGTGCCATGGGATATATTACTTCCACCTGAACAGGACGATGGGCCTCAGTCTCAGCCTAGAGTATGTGCTCAAGTTTTGGTGTGGGAATTGTGCCCACAATGTAAGAGGCGAGGGTGCTATCAACTGGGTCACGGTGACACTTATTTTCACATATAAATATAACTAATATCTATATGGATGCAAATTGGTGAATTAACATCAAATGGATGAACTGGACTGGTGCTGGGGCAATACAATGAACATTTTTGGGATGTTGATACAAAATCAGTCCGTTCCCTACTTCTAAATGTCACGATACCACCCTTGCTTGACTCTTACACATAGGCTAAATAGGAGGATGGTTCATTTGAGCAAGTGTTTAAAAAAAACCCACAATGGTTGATTTTGCCTGATTGCAAAAATAAGAATTTCAATCGAATTTTTTATTTGGATTGTTCTAGTTTTTCATCTATTTCACCCAAATAAGAGCAATATTAGGGCTGGTGTCAGTCTCAAGGCCTTATAGTAATAATTCCTCTCAGGCCATGCAAAATATTCTTCAGCATAAATCTACAGGGTACAAAACCCTTGGTGGTCAATTAGAGTTTATTTATCTCTATGATCTCACTATGATGAACAGGAGTTGGAAGATTTTACGTGTGTGCAATGTGTGGTGAAACTAAACACGTTCTTTATCAATATTGCATATGGAGAAAATTCGTCTTGAAGTTTCATATATCGGTTTAAGGTATACAAAGTATTTATACCTATTGAAGGATTGTAGGTCCCAATTGGGCAGGGCACTGGCCTTGTAGTTCCACTCATACAGTAATAACCAGCAGGGCAAAGGAAACCTTCAATCCCAATGTCTGGGTTGGGTGTTTGAGCACCTGTGAAGGTCAAACAATGCATTGTAATCCTGATTAATTAATGACCTTTGGTTTCAGCAAATAATCCCAAAGTGGATCATAATTAAACATGCAACATGCTCCAGAATCATTCAGTCTAAGTGATCGCGATAATGCACTAATAAAAAGTTAACTTTGTACAGCATGGGTTCAGGTTCTAGCCTCTGCACTTGCTAATACTCCTAATTGTTCCTACCAGATTGGAGAGATCTGCTTTTGACTGTCACACGTCCACTAAAGATGCTATACATTGGGGGTGATTTTCTCAATGGGGAGCTTTTGGAGGCGGGACTCCCACTTGTCGGGTTTCAGTCCCGCCTCCAAAAGCTTCTGGCCAATCCACACTATTTTCTCTTAATTGACCTTGTTAAGCCCACCCAGCGGGCTTAGCCGGCCAATTAGGGGAAAGCCGGTTGCAGAGAACATCAACGTATGACGCTTCATCTGTCAAAACATTTTGACAGATGAATTGTCATCATTTGACAGCTCTGTGAAGCTGTCAAACAGTGGCATTCTCTGTAGTTTGATGAGGTCCTGAATTCAAGACCTCATCAAACTTCTTTCTTTTGCAGAAATGAGATGGTTGTTGCATCTGAGAATGTAACGGCCATCTGTCATCCCCAACGCGGATGTCCGAGACTCTCCGCATACAAACCAACTGAAGTCTGCAGGAAGAATCAAAGGTAAGTACACTTCTACTAACACTTTGCACTTACCTCAGATACTCACCTCTACACTCTTGCACCCATCACTTACCTTCACAGCACACTTTTGCAACCCCCGACCCCTACAGATCCACTACTTGCCTTGCTGAGCTGGCGTGTTTTGGAGCCTTCGGGAAGCCCACACTTGAGGACAAAAAGGGGATAATCCTATTATCTGCCTGTTAGCTACCTGTTAACAGGCAGTTAATAGGCTTTAATCCCTTCCCGCCTCCAAGGAGATGGGACCCGGCGCGGGACGGCTACCTGCCTCCTGGGAAGATGGCACGGAGGCGGGTTGGGCACCCGCCCCCAAATTCTGCCATTCTCCCGGCAGTCCCGCCTCCATACCCGCCTCCCCACGGCTGGCAAAATCGCCCCCTTGGTGTCCAACAGTCACGGGAAACTGATGTCAGGGTGATGGCTGTTGATGAGCTCCCCTAGAATCTGCTGGGATCAAACAATCTCTCGGATCCTGGATTAATGATTACCGGTTTTTACTAACAAACTATGTAGTTGGGTTGATAGTCTAAGGTAGATAAACCAGCACCTATTCATTTATATTTTAAATGCATCATTGATGTATATTTAAAAATGGACTTGCAGGCAGACAGCTCACAGCATGGTGCAAGTGCTACAGACACACATACATTATTACAATCATGGTTAAACAGACCCAGCGTTTCTATAATAAAAACAGAAAATGCTGGAGATACTCAGCAGGTCAGGCAGCATCGGTGAAGAGAGAAACAGAGTTAACATTTCAGGTCGATGACTCTGTTTCTCTCTTCACCGATGCTGCCTGACCTGCTGAGTATCTCCAGCATTTTCTGTTTTTATTTCAGATGTCCAGCATCTGCAGTATTTTCTTTTTGTACCAGCGTTTCTATAGGCTACTGTAGCACTCGTCAAGCTATTTACACATCATTAAATGCCAGTGCCTATCTTGATGTACTGGACACTGTTATTTGAGCACTCTGCTTATTTTCTTCCTACTTTCATGGACAGTATTTTACACTATCTCTGTGACAAAGGGGTTTGTTAATATGGAGTGAAGGTTTCTGCTGTTTGAGAAAATTGTAAGTGTATATATAAATATACTTTCACATTAAACAGTAAACAGAGGATATTCATCAAATGTTGCTCTGGTGCTAATACAGGTACAGTCAATTTACGCTTGTTAAATACACAAAACAGATATAAAGCAATGAAATGGATTAAAAGCAAATCAAAGCCTGAATGTTTAACCTCATACCGGCTCTAACCTAGCTCTTCTAAAATCATTAAGGGTCAACATTTTGGCCCCTCATTCTATTCTTGGCAATATCCCTGGAAAGGAAACTGTGTAAACTGAATTAGTAAAGTGAATTAGTATAGTAATCAAATAAATAAAGCATGGCAAGCTAGCAGTTATAGTACTGGACTAGCAACCCAGAGATCGTCAGAAAAGAAAGTCTTGCATTTATACAGAGCCTTCCATGACCACCGGATGTCCCAAAGCCCTTTTAAGCCAATGAAGAACTTTTTGAAGTGTAGTCACTGTTGCAATGTAGGAGTTTGTCAGTCCAAAATCCACTCTGGCAAGTTATTAAATTGGATTAATCTGGTCATTTCCCCTTCAGGGAAGAGAACCTGCAATTCCTACCTGATCTGGCCAACACATGACTTCACTCCACACTTACGTGTTTTACATTTAAATGCTCTCCAAAGTCATTCAGCTGTGCAGTGAAATCGCTCTTGGCCAAATGGAAATAGGTAGTAAATGTGGCTTTGCCAATGCTATCCACATTCCATGAGAAAAACATAAAGTCTGCACTCTTACCCAGTTTGCAGTAGTGTCCTGCTGCACATGGACCTTGAGGGGATGTCAACCCAGGGCGATTACAGTAGAACCCAGGGTCACAGAGGGTGCAATCACCTGGAGAGGTCAAACCAGTTTTATTGCTGTAATGACCAACAGGACAATCAACACCTGTTTTAAAAAAAAAAAAACATTTTAAAGCTACTGATTACTTTGGTGATTCAGATTAAAAGGTTTATTAGGATAAATTTTACCAGCCTTCGTCCCTGGCACAAAACTTTGCTCGGCGGAAGCACGGATCAGAAAATTAGCCGCGGAGGGCCATATGCCTGACTTGTGGCACTCCCAGTTTTCTGGTACTTCATTTTAATGACTGGAAAATCAGGAGCATCAATAATCAGGTGTTCCGGCCTGTGTGCCCAATTCTCCAAGCAGCACTCCTCTTGACCAAGGCTCTGTGTCGGGTCAGGGCTGTGCAATATTTATCCTAAAGTGATAATGGGGGAGAAATTCAGTATCGCCCCGTTTGGGGCGCAATTATCGGCCGGGCGCAAAGATTAGCGCCTGGCGCTAATTATCGCCTCTGACTGCAAACTTGGCTTTTATCGCCCCTGGAGGTGATTGGAGCGCTAAATCAGGTGCTACACACCTGTCTTAAGGCTCAAAGGCCGAGGAGAGAGGTGCTACCTCAGAGCGCTGGCGAAGCTCATGTGATGTCAGTCAGCAATGGAACACAGACACACTGGCGCCGGCCAGTTCTTAAAGGGGAGGGTCGATCTTGCTCTCCATCCACACCCTGCTCATTGCAGCCTTGAATCTCGGCCTGGAGAGGCCTGTACATCAAATCTGTTGGAAAGAACAAAGGAGAGGCCCAGGGAAAGAGCTCAGAGTGCACCCCCATATTCTCTTTTAAATCGATGCAAGGAATATCAAATCAGAAAGAACCTGCAAAGTGCTGCTCAGTACCCAAAACTCCTCAACACAGCTTTGAATATCTCCTGCAGTCTCTCTCTCTCACTCAGAATGCGTGGTGCAAACATTTCGCCGACAAAAAAAGGCAGGAAGCGGCCGCCTTTAAATAGCGCTCCCCCAGTTCCTTCCCGACTGCAAAACGCTCCCCTCAACCTGTCGTTGCAAGCGGCAGGCGGTAAGACAGGGGGCGCCACTCAATATTCGGTCCGGGGCGTTGCACACTCGACTGACGTCACGATCTGCCGGCGCAGGAGATCGTGGCGGTAGTGTTAAGCGCCGCCGCAAAATGTCTAGTTAATTTCGTGAGCGGCGCAAACATCGCCGTGCACGGGCGCTAGTTGCTTTGCACCCCATTACCGCCCTCTTAAGGCGCTAACAGGAGGCGCAAACCAACCAAATTTTTCCCCCAATATCTTTAAATTGATAGAAAAAAAATAGGGTTGGTGTTTCACTGTATGGATCTGTGCAGTCATTTCTTCTAAATGTCTTTTCCATTTTATCCCTTATATCTGAGTGATACTCCTACCTGTAGTCCACGCTAATGATGAAAGGAGCACCAAGTGGAAAGAAAGTGTCGGAATCAAGTGTGCTCCCAAAGGAAAACTCCTTGGTGCCTTTAATGAAAACACTCAAATATTTATAAGTAATAAAAGGCAAGATATTATGTTAAGAGCTATGTGCGGCCATTTGGTGTTATGTTGATGGGATGCCTTAAGGGAAGCAAGCTGTGATAAGTACCTGCCTATCGCACTAAAATGGTGTTGACAATCAATTGTCTCTGCTCTTCCTTTTAGCACTTCAACAGCTCATTGTTAACACAATTTTGGGCAAGAAAACTTCATTCTCTCTTCCTCAGGAGAATTTCACAATAAGGAGACATTTATGTAGGAAAGTGCTTATCTCCTACACTTTCGTACTTCATTAAATGAAAATTACAAGAACATTTATTCATATATAGTCATCTGAACCATACATAATTTCCAGATTATGTTCACAATGTATATATATATTTATATATATAAATGAAAGTAGTGACTTATTTCTAAGGTATATTTGTACAAATTTTGCACAAAAGACTTAAACGTGAAGGTTTCTTACCTGCAACAGAGCCTGCCTCACAGTACTTGCCCATCGGGCAACTGTCACCAGTGATGCCATCAGTTGGATTGGGGAACTTTGCTCCTCCAAGGCAATAAAAACCAGTCCAACAGGAACCAGAGGGTTCAACCAGACCTTCGAAGCTACAGAACTGTCCCGGTGGGCAAAGATCGCACTCAGCTGGAATCAGAGGAAAACGTTCTTTTAATATTTTGTTCATTCCAGATTGTGCTTTTGTACACAAGGCGGCATAGAAGCACTGAACCGCCCAATTTAAAAAACAAAATGGCTGCTGGAAACAAATAATTAGATAGGCGAGGCAATTCCGTGATGCTGCACTCCCAGTGGAAAGCACTGAGGAGTGGAGCGCATTAAATCAATGGACACAAAATTACAGGCTGCACGCCCATCAAGCACCACTCCCTTTTGGGAATCACCCCAATGGACTCAACCCAGCTCTTGCTGGCAAGACCAACTTAACCTGACTCCAGCTAGCAAGCTTGACACAACGCAACTCAACTCTGAGCAAGATGCCAACATCTTCAGAAGAATGGAGAGGAGAAAATTGACAAGAGAAAAAAAGATTAATCTAGACTAGGTACAGCATTACATTGCAATTTTCTTCTTTAGTCAAGCACTTTGATTTATTTGTTGCCCTACTGATCAACACATGGATGTTAGATTGAACTCAATTTTCTGTAACAATACCGGTTATTTCTTCCAAATGACTGCTGATCTGAACAGGAATAAACATTTACCTGCTGAGGTCCGTCCTTCTTTGTTGCTGTAAGTTCCACGAGGGCATTTGTACTGGGTGGCAAATTCTGTTCTCAATGGACAGAAATGCCCAGGTGGACATCGCTGAGGGGCTTCCACTCCCCAGTTCTCCAATTCAAACATGTCGCAATAGGCTCCAGCTGGACAAGGATTACATTCAGGCTGGCCTGTCAGCGCTTGATAGGAACCTATTGATCACAGAAATCGTTGCTAGTGTTGTTAGCCAGAAAAACAAACTTTTAAAAAGAATCTATAGTGTGTTTCTCAACAAAAGTGCTGATTTGGGATAAAGGGCACCCAACCACTGCTGATGGTTTCTGATATCTACACTGGGAGTGAAGCTGACCAAATTATCATGGGCAGCACCTCCCAGAACCACTACCACTTAGAAAGACAAGGGCGTCAGGCGCATGAGAACACCATCACCTCCAAGGTCCCTTCCAAGTCACACATCGTCGCTGGGTCAAAATCCTGGAACTCCCTATCTAACAGCACTGCGGGAGTACCTTCACCACACGGGCAGGCTGTGTAAACAGGGCAAACAGTGAAAGATTATTTTACTCGTCAGAGAATTGGTAACAAGGGGCTTAAATTTAAGATTTAAGACTGGAGGCCTAAAACAAGGAGGGGGGTCAGAAGAATTGTTTTCATGGAAAGGGAGTTCAGCATATGGAATGCATTTCCACAAGTGGTCATTGAAGTCAAGCCATTCAGGACATTCCAAAACGTATTGAAGAATCAAAATAGTAAAGGGTGCAGGGAACGAGCAGGGAAATAGGATGACAGTAGGTGCACCAGCAAAGGCAAGATGGGTCAAATGGTCCTACCCAGAGTGCACTGGATCACCTGGGTGCAGCAAATAGAGGAAAATCAGCCAGATAGACACACGTCTTTAAGGAAGTCCCTTCGATTTTCCATCCACTGGTGGTTACTGGGTGGACTGCTTTACAGATGTCCAATCCTCCCTAGTGGATTGTCCAGCATTCGTTGTACCCAGATGGTCCAATACAATTGGGTGTAGGACCAGGAAAATCTTCCTTATGACTCCATTGATGAAGGAGAAAGATTGATTGATGGCTTGGATCTAATAAGTTGAGTTTGGTCATCTCCAGATGAGATACACTGGACATCTCATTTGGGGAGAGGAAAAACAGACAGACAATCTGTCATCTTCTGCCATCAAGTCATGATTAAAGACATAGCTAACTCTATCTACCAGACAAAGCAGGATGGAGGAAGGGATAGAAACAATGATAACTCAGAAGAGAGGATACAGAAATTGGGATGTAAATTGGAAGCTTTGTAAAATTCTCAATTATTACAATTACTGAATAGGATTTTTAATGGAAGCACTTTACCTCTTGGACAAGGGTCAGGACTGGGGCTTCCTGCTGGACACCTGGACCAAGCAGGACATAAGAAGTTTGCTGGGGTGGGAGAACTCTGGCCTCCTGGGCAGTAGTAGCCAGATAAACAGACACCTGTAGGGTGAAGCAGCCCAATGCCTTCGCAGAAGAATCCTAATAAAGACAACCATCAGTATATATCTTATTCAAATAAAAAACAACTTTAGTTTACCAGATGATGTATGAAGCAGAGACAGCAGAAAATTTCAGCAGCCATCATTAACTCATTAGTAAAAAATATGTTTAGCGCAAACGGATTTTGCAAGCTTGTGAATTATTTTCAAGTAGAGAATACCATGCAATATCTATTTTAAATGCATATAAAAACAACTCGAGTCGATACTGTTTTTCTACCTAGTGTACAGGGCAGGCAGTTCTCCAACGCTGTGTTCCTGGGGGTACTGGAGTACGTTCCTTCAGGACATGGTTTGGGGAAAGGCGAGCCCTCAGGACAGTAATGCCCAGCAATACACCTGAACTGGTCTGGAGCACGCTCAGTACTGCCAATAGGACAATAATACCCTGCTTCACAAGGACCTAGGATACAATGAAAAATATAGTAATTAATTCTTATGTTTTAGATCAGAATGTGCTTTGAGGTTACCGCCTCACTGAATTGTAGTGATTCTCTTTTGATAACTTTAATGGTTAATTGGCTACTAAAAAATAGAACAATCAAACATGGTGATTGTATTGCTAAATGTAACCAGCATCATATAACATACCCATGTTTTAACTTTACATGATAGGGAAGATTTCCTCTGTGCACTATGTGCGCTGAAATTGTAAGCCCGTTCTTTATAAACAAGTTTATCATTTCAGTTAACACAGCACACAGAGTAGTGTTGTCTTATGTTATACGTTTGAATCAATCTGGGTTATTCCAATAGCAATAGAAATGTGCTAAAGTAGTCCCACGAAGGAACATCGCAGTAGTTTGGATGCCAGCAGATATCACAGTTGTTGTGCTAGGAATACTCCTTGCATTCAACATGGTAGGAGTGACAACAGAGTTTTGGGAAGAAACAACTCCAAGAGTCTTCTCAAAAACTCCCTGAAATAATGCGGATAGCTTTTTAAAGAAAATCCAGCCCTAAAAGGCATAATTTTAAAATTCTGGTTCCTAAAACAACAACCTGCAATTCTATAATGCTCTTCAGATATAGAAAGATGCTGTTATGAGGCAACAACCCTTCGCAAGACTTTGGAAAGAAAAAAAAACTTGGTGATACAGCATACTTTAAGAGAATGGATATGTGATGGCTTTTTCAGGAGCGGATGTGACAGTAACAGTTTTAAAAGAGTTTGAGAGTCTGGCAGAAGATACAGACAGGTTGATATAATCAGTGAGCATGGGGAAATTGGGTAGTCATGAGCTGGGAGGGAAGGGAATCAAGGGGGCTTCATGAAGAAAATGAGTGCCATGCGAGTTAAGTGGAGAGTGAGATGGGAGACACATGGCAGTGTATGGAGTGACTGGGGGCTTGTTTAGCAAGTGAACAGGAGAGACAACTCAGAGTTGAGAGGACAGGGCAGTGGATAGGTCAGAGGAGGCAGTGGTAGTCTTTGTGGAGGGCCACAGTTTTGGGCGTGAGGAGGCCCATCAGTTCCTCACATTAAGGCCGCGATTTTGCTTACCGAGGCGGGTCCAGTGTGGCCGGGGTTGGTGGTGGGGTGCAACCCCGCTACTGGCTCTGTCCTGTTCTGTGAAAAGATTTCATGTTGATTGGGCTTGTTAAGCCTGCCCAGCACATTTCCCAGCCAATTGTAGGAAGCGGGTCTGATGATGTCATTTGATGACGCGTCATCAGCCAGTTTCCTTAAAGCGACCATGCACAAATTGATTTTGACAGTTGTGCTGTCAGTGTTCTACAGCATTGAGGTGCTGCAAACACTGACAAGCACTGCACAGAGGTGCAGGCTGCACCCAGGCGCTCCGATAAACCCCTCCATATGCTTATGAAAGGAGTCACAGCACGCAGGGAGGTCCTCTTCCCTTCCCATGGGCGGAAGAGAACTCCCCAGGAGATCAATGCAACCTGGTTGCACATTGCACAGGAGGACACAAGCAGGGATGTCATTAGGAGGACCAGGCTGCAGTGGCGCCAACCTTTCAATGATCCCAGCAGATCACAAAACGTTACAGCAAAGCCACACTCAAGCTCATCCTGCTGTGCCACTCATCAGATCCCCATCACTCTGCTTTCCCTACCCTACTCCTGCACATCCTTACTCACACCAACTTACTTTGCACCTCCACCCATCCCTCTCTATCTACATTATCACTTCCCTATCTCACTAGCCACCCCTCACACTCACCCTCATTCTAATCCAATCATACCAACTAACAACACACAAGCATAGACACTTGTGTGTTTTAGCCAATGTTCATGTAAAGTTTCTGTTAATGTGGGTTCAAACATTGAAATCTTTATTTTCAACACTTTGCTTTCTTGGACAGATTTGTGTGCACCTTTGGAAGTGGCTTAGTGATTTGCAGTGAATGGTGAGACATGGCGGTTCAAGAAGGTGGCTCACCACCACCTTCTCAAGGGCAATTAGGGATGGGCAATAAATGCTGGCCTTGCCAGCGACGCCCACATCCCATGAATGAATTTAAAAAAAATAATACCCCCCACAATGGCGCTGAGTGTGAAAGCAATGGCTTGGGCATTGTAGGGATGCTTTATGGTGTTGGTGTGGGGTGGTGCCAACCTGGCGCATCATGTGGCATCCAGGGTGTACGGCATCAAGTGAAGTAAATCTGGCCATGGTGAGGCTATCCCAGGCAGCATTGTGGTCGGGTACTGATGCCCTGTGCAGCATCAGTTGATTGCGGAGAAGGTTGGTGTTTTTGTTGGTGGTGCTGCTGGTGTGCCTGGTTCTACTGGTGTTGGGGTGATCATGGTGGGATTCTGAGGACCAAGGTGAGAGAGTGTAAACCGTACCCATTCTGATGTAATAGATGGCAGGTGAAGTTGAGATGACTGAAGCAAATCTTTCAATGCTGAGAGAGGTTGTTCCAATGAGGTGATACTGGATTGAGAGTTGGTTCCAAACACTTGCAAGTTGCATAAAGCTCAATCTGTCTTCCCAATGCAGTAAGCAACAGTTTCTGAGCTTGGAAAGTGAACAGCTGTGAGATGGGAGCTTTTATAGAATGTTTGCAGCTGTCAAGTAATCAGATCATTCAATGCTGAATCCACTCACGACATGCTGAGCTGACGTGATCCCCGAGCAGCGTGTAACCCGTTGGGAACACATAAAATTGAAAGGTAAGCTTAAAATACTATTTAAGTGCCTCTTAATCTCTCTAATGATCTAAATTGCCTCCCCTACTGCTTGGTGTCGGGTCTGTTCAGCGATGACAGCCCCGACATCTGGGAGACTAGCGTGGAGGCGGCTTGACAGCGGGTTCCCTACCTGCTGCCATAAAAAAATTTCCCACCACCAAACGCACCCGCTGACCCCCCCCCCGAAAAATTCCCCCCCTGAGTGTCATAGAGTCATAGAGTCATAGAGTTTTACAGCACAGAAAGAGGCCCTTCGGCCCATCGTGTCTGCGCCGCCCATCCATCCCTGTCCAGTCTAATCCCATTTTCCAGCATTTGGTCCATAGCCTTGTATGCAATGGCATTTCAAGTGCTCATCCAAATGCTTCTTGAATGTTGTGAGGGTTCCTGCCTCTACCACCCTTTCAGGCAGTGAGTTCCAGCTTCCAACCACCCTCTGGGTGAAAAAGTTCCTCCTCAAATCCCCCCTAAATCTCCTGCGCCTTACCCTGAATCTGTGCCCCCTTGTTATTGACCCCCCTACTAAGGGGAAAAGTTCCTCTTTATCTACCCTATCTATGCCCCTCATCATTTTGTACACCTCAATCAGGTCCCCCCTCAGCCTCCTTTGCTCCAAGGAAAACAACCCCAGCCTGTAGAGTCTCTCTTCATAGCTAAGGCGCTCCATCCCAGGTAACATCCTGGTGAATCTTCTCTGCACCCTCTCCAGAGCAATCACATCCTTCCTATAGTGAGGCGACCAGAACTGCACACAGTACTCCAGCTGTGGCCTCACCAGCGTTTTGTACAGCTCCATCATAACCTCCCTACTCTTATATTCTATGCCTCTGCTAATGAAGGCAAGTATCCCATATGCCTTTTTAACCACCTTATCTACCTGCTCCGCTGCCTTCAGGGATCTATGTACATGTACACCAAGGTCCCTCTGACCCTCTGTACTTCCTAGGGCCCTACCACCCATTGTGTATTCCCTTGCCTTATTTGACCGTCCAAAATGCATCACCTCGCATTTTTCCGGGTTAAATTCCATTTGCCACTTTTCCGCCCATCTGACCAACCCGTTAATATCGTCCTGTAGCCTGAGACTTTCCTCCTCGCAATTTACCACCCCACCAATTTTCGTGTCATCCGCGAACTTACTGATCATACCCTTTACATTCTCATCCAAATCGTTAATGTAGATCACAAACAGCAAGGGACCCAGCACCGATCCCTGAGGTACCCCACTGGACACAGGCTTCCAGTCACAAAAGCAACCTTCGACCATCACCCTCTGCCTCCTGCCACTCAGCCAGTTTAGGATCCAACGCGCCAAGGCCCCCTGGATCCCATGGGCTCTTACCTTCTTGACCAGTCTCCTATGCGGGACTTTGTCAAAAGCTTTACTGAAGTCCATGTAAACCACATCCACAGCATTTCCCTCATCTACACAGCTAGTCACCCCCTCGAAAAATTCAATCAGATTGGTCAGACATGATTTACCCTTGACAAAGCCATGCTGACTATCCCCGATTAATCCTTGCCTCTCCAAGTGGAGACTAATTCTGTCCCTCAGAATTTTTTCCAATAATTTCCCTACCACAGATGTTAGGCGCACTGGCCTGTAATTCCCTGGTTTATCCCTGCTACCCTTCTTGAATAATGGTACTACGTTAGCTGTTCTCCAGTCCTCTGGTACATCCCCTGTGGCCAGAGAGGTTCTGAAAATTTGTGTCAGAGCCCCCGCAATCTCCTCCCTTGCCTCACACAACAGCCTGGGATACATCTCGTCCGGGCCTGGGGATTTATCCACTTTTTGGCCTGCTAAAACCGCTAGTACCTCCTCCCTCTCGATGCTAATATGTTCAAGTATGTCACAGTCCCCTTGCCCGATTTCTATGCCTACATCATCTTTCTCCACAGTGAACACGGAGGCAAAAAATTCATTTAAAACCCCACCTACTTCTTCTGGCTCTACACACAGCTTGCCACTTTGGTCCCTAATGGGCCCTACCCTTTCCCTGGTTATCCTCTTGCCCTTAATATACTTATAAAACATCTTAGGATTTTCCTTTATCTTGCTCGCCAGTGTTATTTCATGGCCCCTCCTCGCCCTCCTAATTTCCTTTTTAAGTATGCCCCTGCACCTCTTATACTCCTCTAGGGCTTCCACCGTCTTTTGTCTTTTGTAACTGCCAAAAGCCCCCCTTTTTTTCCTAATGCATTTTTGTATGTCCTTTGTCATCCAAGGTTCCCTTTGCTTGTTGGTCCCACCCTTGACCCTTACAGGAACATGTTGGTGTTGTACTCTCTCTATTTCCCTTCTGAAAGCCTCCCACTGTTTTGATGTGGATTTTCCTATAAGTAGCTGCTCCCAGTCCACTTTGGCCAGATCCTGTCTTATCTTATTAAAATCTGCCTTCCCCCAATTTAGAACCCTTATTTCCGGGCCGTCTTTGTCTTTTTCCATGACCACCTTAAATCTCACCGAATTGTGGTCACTATCGCCAAAATGCTCTCCTACAGACACGTCCACCACCTGCCCGTCTCCATTCCCTAGAATTAGGTCCAGCACCGCTCCCTCTCTTGTAGGACCTTCTACATGTTGGCTCAAAAAGCTTTCCTGAATGCACTTTAAGAATTTTTCACCCTCCAAGCCTTTCACACTCTGACTATCCCAATTTATATTGGGGAAGTTGAAATCCCCCACTATTATTACCCTATTATTTTCGCACTTCTCTGAGATTTGCCTGCATATCTGTTCCTCTATCTCCCCCTGGCTGTTTGGGGGCCTATAGTACACTCCCAGCAAGGTGCTTGCCCCCTTTTTGTTTTTAAGTTCTACCCATATGGCCTCATTAGAGGAACCCGCTAATATATCATCCCTCCTTACAGCAGTAATAGACTCCTTAATTTATATTGCAACACCCCCTCCCCTTTTACCCCCCCCTCTGTCTCGCCTGAAGATTCTATACCCCGGAATATTCAGCTGCCAGTCCTGACCCTCCCTCAACCATGTCTCCGTGATAGCCACAATATCGTACTCCCATGTGTTCATCAACAACTTCAGTTCATCCACCTTATTTGCAAGACTCCTTGCATTAAAATAAATGCATTCCAGCCCTGCCATATTCCCTTTTGCCTTCACATCTTTGCTCTGCCTTCCCTGCTGACTTGTTTTTTCCTCCGTATTTGGCTGTACCTCACCCCCTACTATAGCTCCACTCTGTATCCCATCCCCCTGCCGAGTTAGTTTAAACCCCCCCCAGCAGTGCTAGCAAACCTCCCCGCAAGGATATTGGTTCCCCTCTGGTTCAGGTGTAAACCGTCCGACTTGTACAAGTCCCACCTGCCCCAGAAGCAGTCCCAGTGATCCAGGAAACTAAAGCCCTCCCTCCTGCACCATCCCTTCAGCCACGCATTCATCTGTTCTATCCTCCTATTCCTATACTCACTAGCACGTGGCACCGGGAGTAATCCAGAGATTACAACCTTTGAGGTCCTGCTCCTTAACCCTGCCCCTAGCTCCCTAAATTCTTGCTGCAGGACCTCATCCCTCTTTTTACCTATGTCGTTGGTACCAATGTCTGAAGTGGGGATGGAGCATGCAGTGCAGCGAGGCCAGAGACGGTTGGTGTTGGAGGAGAGGAGTCTGGAGTTGTTCTTGCACCCCAGGATGATCTTGATGTAAGTGGATTTGGCTGGGAAAGGGAACAATTGTACAAACTACATGTGGTGGTGGACAGCCAGGCTGGTCACTTGCTCGGAGCATTCAAATTTTCAGCCCATGGATTTGAGGCCACAGAGGTGGTTATTATACAGAAGTTCTGGAGAAATACAGAAGTGTCAAGGGTGGAGGTGACTGATGAGTTTGGCATCTAATTAAAACTCAGTTTTTAAAAAATGCCAGAAAACTGACTACATTTTAATATATGTCAAAAGTACAATGCTAATATGTTTCAATTTGAGATATTTTCCTAAGTATTATGACTTGAACCGATACATGAGAAGCTTGACTAAAATTGAGTCATAATCCTGCTTTGTTATCGGCTTAAGTGACTAACAATCTTGGGTATCATTTCCCTGGTGATCTAGGCAGCTATGTATCCAATGAGATGGTCTCCATGGTGATCTAGGGAAGCTCTCCCTGCTAACTTTGCTCACGCGCTGTTAATCTTTGCTTTACAATTTACTAATCTGAAATTCAAGGGTCCGAATTTAAACTCGGGAAAGTGTGAAAAGCTTATCTCCTAACCTGTAGCGGAGGCTGAACGGTCTGCAAGAACAGAAAGTTAGCAAAAGTAAAAGGTAAACCAAACACCATATTAATATCCAGCATTAATTGATGGACAAATGCACACCCACTGCTAAATGTAGTGATGACCTGCAATGAAAATGGTCTGTCCTGTAGTTTCAGCTCTGAACAAATCATAGGAAAAATCAAACCTGTTGGTTCATCAAGCTCATATCGATCACAGTAGTATCCTGCTGTACAGATCAGAGGGAGAGGTGATCCCTCTGGGCAGAAGGACCCAGAAGAACAACGATTTCCTGCGGAAGCATGGTCTGGGCCAACACATTCGGAACTGTTTGAGAATTCACCTGAAAAGAGATAGGATTTTAGAACAAAATGTGGGTTTTTAACTGAAGCTTTTAAGAAATGTTATGAATATAATAGTTTAAGATTTTTTTTAGTGAAAACACCACTATTCACTTTATTTTTTGTATTTGTCCTCGGGATGTGGGCGATGCTGGCAAGGCCACAATTATTGCCCATTCCTAGCTGTCCTGAGAAAATGGTGGTAGAGCTTCTCCTTGAACTACTGTAGCCCTTGTAGTAATGGTGCTCTCATAATGGTGTTATGCAGGGAATTCCAGGATATTTATTTATCCAGCGATGATGAAGGAATGGCGATGCATTCAAGTCAGGGTGGTGTGTGGCTTGGAGGTGATGGTGTTCCCACTACACATCAGCTTTAGCTCAGTTGTAGCACTGTTGCCTCGGAGTCAGAAGGTCGTGGGTTCAAACCCCATTTCAGAGACTTGAACACATAATCTAGGTTGGCACTTCAGTGCAGTACTGAGGGAGTGCTGCACTGTCGGAGGTGCCGTCTTTCAAATGAGGCGTTAAACTGAGGCCACATCTGCCCTTTCAGGCGGATGTAAAAAAAAACCATGGCACCATTCAAAGCAGAGCAGAGGAGTTCTCCCAATGTCCTAGTCAACACTTATTCTAACACCTAAAGCAGATGATCTGATCATTTATTTCATTGCTATTTGTAGGTCTTGCTGTGCACAAACACGCTGCCATGTTCGTACATTAAAACAGTGATTACATTTCAAAAAGTACATCATTGGCTTTACAGCACTTTGGGATGTCCGGAAGTCAGAAAAAGCACTTTAGAAATGCAAGTTCTTTCTTTTTTCTCGGTAGTAAAAGTAGCAGAGCAGGGAGATGTTGCTGAAGTACTTTGATGAGTGGCTGCAGTGCATCCGGCAGATAGTACATACTGCAGCCTAGTGCGCAGTGCTGGAGGGGGTGGATATTGAGTCTAATGACAGGGGCACCAATTAAGCAAATTGCTTTGTCATGGATGGTGTGGAAGTACAGTTTCTTACTTAGACATAAAATGGCTTCCTGGGCATAGAATAAAATCCATTTAAACTTTAAATGGCCAACAGCATGATTCACTAATCATGTTTCAAGGGAACAAGACAATTTAGGAATGCTACATACGTACTCCTTGTCTGTGATAAGCTTAACAAGGAGCCTCATTTACCAAACAAACAGCCAAGGACATGATAAGGTAAACATCGGCCCACAGGCCTAGTTAGTACAGTGAGAGAACAGAAGGAACAGAGAGATCCCATAACAAAGGATTAGTTAATCTTATCCCAAGGTATTTCCGTTCGTTATTCTAACGAAGCCCGGAATACGTTGTTTCAATAATTCGCAAGGTCTGTGCCTTTGTAATCAGTTATGATTCAATACTATGTCATGTGGCATAGAAAGCCTGTTTTGTTTCTATACTGTATAAATATGTTACAAATTCTGTATTACTTTGAAGAGGTCTGATGTAGCCCTTGTCTACACAACTCTTCCCTTGCAAGCAAATAAAGCCTGTCTTTAACGATACTGTGTGTTTAAGAGTCTTACTCGGGAGTCGAGACTTCGACAATGGTGTCGAGCTTCTTGAGTATTGTGGCTGCATCCATCCAGGCAAGTGCAGAGTATTCCATCACATTCCTGACTTTAGCCTTATAGATGGTGGAAAGGCTTTGAGGGATCAGGAGGTCAGCCAGACGTTGGAGAAAACCCAGCCTCTGTCCTGCTCTTGCAGCGATGATGTTAATATGGTTATTCAAGTTCAGTTTCTGGTCAATGGTGGGGGGACTTGATGTTGGTACCGTTGAAAGTTAATGGGAGATGACTGAGCTTCTCTTGTTTATGATGTTCATTAGTTACGAGGTGTGAATGTAACCTGCCATTTGGCAGCCCACTTGGATGTTATCAAAGTCATTCTGTGGCCTGGCATGGACCGCTTCATTATTGGAGGAGCTGTGAATGGAGCTGAACACTGTGGAAGCATTAGCAAAGAGTAGTGAACAGTTCCTCTTCTGACCTTATAACCTAAGGAAGGTTGCTAATGAGCCATGTGAAGCTGGTCAAGCCTAAGACGGTTCCCTGAGGAACTCCTGCAGTCATCAGTTTCGGGCTGATATGACTGGCTTTCGACAATCACAACCATCTTCCTTTGCGTCATGTATGACTCCAGCCACTTTGCCCCCCACTGACTTTAGTTTTGCAAGGTCTCCTTGCAGTCATGCGCAGTCAAATGCTATATTACTAGCATTCAGCTCTTACGTCCATATCTGGATTGAGGCTGCGTTGAGGTGAGAGCTGAGTAGACCTGGTGGAATTGATGATCGGTGAGCAGGTTATTGGTGAGTAGATGTCGCTTGTTGCACTATTGATAACTCCTGCCATTACTTTACTGATGAGAGGGAGGAGGCTGAAGATAGATAGGGAAGTAATTGATTTAAGAGGGTTAGAGTAACCTTCTGCTTGTAGATGGTACACGCCTAAGCAATGAAGATATCCAGGTCAAACTCGCTAAGGGCCTATGGGACATGCATGCACACTCACAGAACCCGGGCATACACAAAACCTAGATAGTCATTGATTTCAGGTCCTGGATTTGATTGTGGGTCATTTCAAACACATTTCTAGCTTTTTGAGTAAATTTCATTTTACAAACGCCGTAGATCTGCAAACCCAGTCTTTTCACTCTTGAATACAAAGTGAATATTCCATGATAATTCAAAGGTTTTAAAATAAACAAACTTCATTATGGTGCATTGCTTAGACAGGATATCTCTGGCAGCCACATACCTGGAGGCAGGGGTTTGCCTGTGGCTGAACCTCCTGGGCAATACCAGCCTTTAGAACAGTTCCCACTGGGCATGCTCAATCCACTCCCTTCACAAAACTGACCTAAAAAAAACGACAATGTTTTGAAAAATCAGAACATATTTCAATAACATTTGGATCTATTTTTGACTCGATAAAATTTGAGAGGAAATTTTGCTAATGCTGATGTGCCAAATAACGGCCTGAATCTGTGAGGTTAAAGCTTAAAACTAAAGGCTTTTATTAAGTAAGAACATGGCATCAAGTTAACACAGGGCAACCATCATTCATCACCGACCCAGCCCTTATGAGTAAGACCCAGCTCTTATAAGTAAGACTCACACCAATCCGGAGGATCCAGAGGGGCGGGGCTAGGGAGGAGCATTAGTGGTTACACCGGTAGAACATTCCAGACATTAACAAGTACAACAACAACAGACAATACAAATGCCAGAACACAGAGTTATTTCATCACAAATGCCACTGGTGGGTACATCCACACATCCATCAGATGTGCGCTGCTCTTGAATGTCCATCCATTGATAGTGCCTTGCAAAACCTGCCCTTTCATCTGATGAATGTCTTGACCCTAAGGGGGAAAAATGGAGTCGCGCCCCCTTTGGGGCGCCAACTTCGCCGGGGTGCTACTTTTAGCGCCCCGAAAAAATTAGCGCCCCCTCGGCCGATTTTCCCAGGTAGCACCCCGAGAGGGAGGAGGAACGTTCCTGGAAGCGCCCCGCGTCCCTCTTGGAGCGCTGCAAGGCAATATTGCAGCGTTACACGTCGCGCTGCGGTACTGCAAGACTTCCTCCCCTTATTAAAAGGGAGGGGCCTGGCGCAGCGCTTCCTGGCACCCAGCTGGGCCACCAGGGATCGGGAGGAGCGCTGGGCTCACAGCGAGCAGCAGGCACCCCGCGGGGGGGCGTCACGGGGGCCGGGGACAGCAACGGGGGCAGGTGCTGGCAGGCGACCAGCAACAAAAATGGCCGCCCCAACCTCCCCTTTAACTAGCGCCGGCCTAGCCGCAGGTAGACCCCCTGACCCCATCGGACATAGTGTCCGGCAGTAAGTCAGGGGGCGCTACCGAAGATCGCGGCCGGGGCGTGAGCGGGGCACTGTGTGGGAGGCAGAGATTCTCACCGTTTGGCTCCAGTTAATACTGCAGACTAACAACAGGTCCTACTGTACTTTCTGTAACTTAGTGTCATTGGCGATTAAACCATAGGCGTATTAGGGGTTAACAATATATAAACTAAACGATGCCATTGTTATTCAAGAGTAGTCAAAGGACTCTTCATAATGCTGTAAAGAAGTAAAGGAAAGACTTGCATTTATATAGCGTCTTTCACGACCACCGGATGTCTCAAAGCACTTTACAGCCAATGAAGTACTTTTGAAGTGGAGTCACTGTTGTAATGTGGGAAGTAGTGTCATTTAATGGCCCCGATTTTCGGCTTGTGTGGGAAATGGTCAGGTTTTCCTGAATGTGGGGTTTCTGACACACAAAGTGTCAGCCAGCTCCATGCAATTTTCCCTCAAGTGGCCAATTAATTCCCAGCATGTGGGAAGCCTTGCTAATTGTCCAATTCGAGTCAGAAATCCCCACAGTATGATGTCATCATTCGTGGTGCTTTCAAGGTCCATAGCAAGCACTGCATCCTCTGAAGGCTTCCAAATGAACCATACAGGATGGCAGAGGAGCCTGCAGCAGCTGTGGCCAGTGCCAGACCCCGAGCTGCCTCCAAATTCGACGAGGCTTCACTGCAGACATTATTGGATGGGGTTAGGGCCCACAGGGAGGTCCTCTTCCCTAGGTCAGGGAGGAAGAGGCCTCCCACCGAGACCAATGCTGCATGGATGCAGGTGTCAGCAGATGCCAACTTGCTGGCAGTCACCAGAAGAACCTTGGCAATACATCTCTAACTCCTTCCTTTACTCCCCCACAGTACCATCCAGAGCCCCCGTCCTCACTGTGGAGGAGGAAGAGGCTGTGCAGCCAGACTCCTCAGAGGAAGCTCCAACCTCTGAGGGTGCAGCGTCAGCAGAAGTAAGCGCACCCAGCACCAGCGCAGACACTCACACCTCGGGTGAACCTTCGGGACATAGAGTAGTGTTGTCACCTGGTGTTTCACAGCTCACAAGTGAGCCTCAGCAGATTCTGGAGACAGGGACAGCAGTGGAGAGACCTCGTTGGAGGGCGCAGGACTCTGCCAGCTCAGCTCAGCTGTGCTGCATGTCGACCCTCTGCTCTGGGTCCATCCGCAAGAGAAGAGGTGATGGATCTCCATGCACAGATGCAGGAGTCTCTGGCAGGTTTTGTCTCCAGGGTCGCTGCGAGTGTGGAGCGAATGGAGGAGTCCATAGCGACCATGAACAGAGCCTTTGTGGAGTCATTGGCACATGAACGCATCACTATGGAAAGGTTGGCAACCTCCATGGAGGAGATAACTCGCCAGGGTACGGAAAACATGGTGAGTGCTCATAAGAGAATGACATCTCTTGAGGAGCGTTGGCCATCTGTTGAACAGAGAAACCAGACCTTCATGGAAGTCCTTCTGAGTAGGACTGCCAGTGCAGAAACGGGTCCCTATGGCCCCCTAAAGCGCAGCAAGGTGCTCTAAAGCCACTTCCAAGTGCTGGCCCCTTCTGGCCTGTGCAGCTTCAGGTGAGTGAGCAGCAGCCTGGTGCTCCTGTTGCTGATCCTGCTGTTCCTGGTTCTGCGGCTGCCGCCTCTGCTGCTGGAGATCCTCTAATGGCAAGAAGGGAAGGAAAAAAAGGCATCCCATGCTTCTCGTAGATGCCTCCGCTGAGGAAGCGCTGAGTGAGGGTGGCGAGAGGGGTTTCCCAGGAGATCACATTGGAGAAGTGTGTGAGGCTCCAACCTTCCACAGCTGTGCCTAAGCCTGGAAGAAGCAGCCCCAAACCTGCAACAACAAGGTCCTTCAACATACAAGGGCTGTCCCTTTAAATCGCAGCTTCTCCGATTGACCTGCAACTGAGAGCAAGCAAGCCGGCAAGCTTCACGCCAGGTCTCATCAGCGGGGTTCCCCGCAGGCGTGTTTGATGTGGGGAAAGCCCCAAAGTCGCAACGGCCCTGGAAAATCTACTTCAACAAGGTAATTATTGGTCATTAGTGTGCCGACGACCAGTCCCGCCAGCGGCGGGCGGGACTGAAGCGGGTCGCACAGAAACGGCGGTCCGAAAGTCGGACGGGGCGGGGAATCAGCCGGGGGGGGGTCCCGACCCGCTTTTTCGCTGATTTTCGGCCCCCGGCTGCATGAAAAGCCGCCAGACGGCTGCCAGAAAATTGACCCCAATGTGTTTACATAATAATGTTAATTTTATTATTTTAATACAATTTGTTAACCTCATTTCTGAGAATATATAGACTGAGCAGAGAAAAAACTATTTAACTGATTCATATTGTAAAGATAGTAACTGTGTTTATAATGTCCCTTCGAAAGAAAATTGTTTAGACGGATATATCCTTTGTACTGGATTAATATTATGGTCCCTAGATAAGTTTAATAAAAACGTTAATGCTGAAACAAAATCCATGGTGGATGGTTTTGAATTTAAAAGAAGTGCACACTTTATACTCAGATAATCCAGGGGGTCACTTCTGAAAAAGTGTCACAGTGAGTACATTCCAGCTGTAACTTCACTTACCTGGAGGGCAAAGTAAGCAGCCAGCAGAGCTTTCTTGACCAGGTGAACTACTGTAGGTCCCAGGGGGACATGGATATTCTTCTCCAAAGCGGGTGTGTTCTGGACAGTAGTGCCCTGACGGGCATTGCTGTGGGAAGGGGTTGGGAGTGCCACCCAAACAGAAATATCCAGCGAAGCATATCTGGCAGATACTCTGACCTGAATTTTTTCAAAGGCATGTGCAGTTAGATAGAAGAATGCAGAAAGAGTTTCTGACAGAGAGAAGGAGACGGCCATGCTAATTTGTTATTTAGTGTTACTTGTTCATATGTTGATAAAATATTTTTATTGCTTACCTGCATTTCAGCTAGGAGGTAAAAGTTCTATTGTGTTACCCAGATATTTCAAAATACCTGTTTGATGTTAACCTAAAGAACACTGTTCCCACATACCCTTACAGTAGTTTCATTAAGCTATTGTTATTATTGGCCTGTATTTTCCGATCGCAGGCCTCCCGCGGGTGGAGGACTGCGATCTGGAAAAATCTGCGCCCTTACCCGAGGGCTCCCGGGACATGCACAATTCCGATGCTGGGCCTCACCAAACTGCAAGTGCGCAGGGCCCAGGTATCCCAGAGGCGCAGGTAGTTCGCAGCGTCCCTGGGATCACGTGGGCCATGGGGAGCCAATCACAGAAGGGAATCTCCCTTCATACATTTGACAGGAAGACCTACCCTCCTGCAGAGGCCCTTCTCCAGGGCAGCCGGAAGATCTGTCAGATCGGAAATGCCGGTTTTCAGCACATGCTTTGTGCATGCCTGAAACCGGCATTTCCGATGTCCCTACGGGTGTGTACACAGCGTGTACCCACCTGTAGGGATCGGAATATCCGGCTCATTATATGTGAAAGACAAGACTATAGTGTTGAATCATGAAGTAAACCAGTGAAAGGGATACTGTCCAGTAGGCTGACAGCTCAACTGGTCACATCATGGTCTATTCTCAATTGAGATCGATGTTTGAGTTGGGTGAGTGTTGTCATCTTTAGCTGACTGCTCCTTTCCTTTCCTTATTTATTCTTTCACATTCTTTTTCTTTCTCTCACTCTTTTCCTTTTCTTCTAACCATTTTTCCCACCTATGCACTTTTGAAGGTGTTGACTTCTTGCTGGATTATGGCTCCATGGACAGCAGCTTCCCTCTGGTATCTCAGTTGCCATACATCAAGTATGAGCCCAAACAATGGTCAGAATTTTTCGGGGAGCCAGGGAGCTCATTTGGTGGTGGGACGGCTGGGAAATTTTAATTTTTGACAGCGGGTAGGTCACCCGCTGTCAACCTGCCTCCATGCTAGTCTCCTAGATGTCGGATCCGTCATCGCAGAACAGACCCGACACCAAGCGGCGGGGAAGGCAATTTAGCTGGATTGTTAAGAGGCAATTGTAGTATTTTAAGCTCACCTTTAGATTTTTAGCATTCTCCAACGGCTTCCCCACTGCTTGGGGATCACGTCAGGTAAGGAGGTCATGTGTCGTGTCAGCATGGGATGGTTTCTAAAGCTGTAAACGGTCTATAAAAGCTCCCATTTCACAGGTCTTCACTTTCCAAGGTTAGAAGCTGTTGCTTACTGCATTTGGAAAGCAGATTGAGCTTTATGCAGCTTGCAAGTGTTTGGAGCAAACTCACTATCCAGTGTCACCTCAAGTTTGCGACACTGCAGCCTGGTCCTCCTGACGACATCCCTGCTTGTGTCCTCCTGTGCAATGTGCAAGCAGGCTGCGTTGATCTCCTGGGGAGGTCTCTTCCGCCCATTGGAATGGAAGAGAACCTCCCTGCAGGCTGTGATTCCCTCCATAAGCATATGGAAGGAGTCATGGGAGAGCCTGGGTGCAGCCGTGCAGTGCTTGTCAGTGTTTGCAGCACCTCAATGCTGTAGAACACTGACAGCACAACAGTCAATATCAATTTGCACAAGGGCTCTTTCAGACCCGCTTCCTTTAATTGGCCGGGACACGCGCTGGGCCAATCAATGTAAAATTGTTTTCACAGAGTGAGATGGAGCCAGCAGTAGGGTTGAACCCCGCCACCAACCCTGGCCGCCCCGGACCCGCCTCGGTAGGCGAAATCACGGTCAATGAGTGTACTGGCAAGCCACTTGACTGTGGGGTCATCACAACCTCACCTAATCACATCCCTATCCCGTATTCACACATACACACTTCCAGCAGTGGTCACTGCACAGAGATCAGCACTAGTAACCCACATTGATTTTTTTTCCCTCGGGCACATGGGTATTGAGGTCATTATCATGCTCTGGCTAAGATCAGCTCACTCAGCACATACAATGGCTTGAACCTGGGGCCGTCCTGATCTTTTGTGTTCAGCTACTTACTGGATAAACTCACTCAGTGGAACTTTAACTTTGGCAGGGCGTAGAACGGGTGATAGTCGATTGACCGCCCATAACATGCCACGCCCGATTCTCATTTCCACTGAAGTCAATGTAACTGAAAATCAGGTGGCATGTATAACAGGCGGCCAATCCACTGGCGCACCCGCTGAAATTGAAAATTCTGCCCACTGAGTCATCGTTGGAAATCCTATTATTTTAATGCTACTGTTACTTAATTTCCAATAAATATATCCTTTACAACTATTCTGCACCAGCTTTCCAATGTTTCAAATCTGAAGCGCATTACGTGTTTTATTTCCGGATAGTTACTCAGCCAATCTGTTGGAACTGGTGTCAACCAGTCAAGCGATAATTCCACAGATGGACATGGTCAGGTCACTGACATGACCAAGTCAACCTTCAGTACATTTTTATCTGTCAAACAAGGAAGTGCTGCTTGATGAGTTATCTTTCTGTGGACAAGAACTAATCTGCAGCAGTACAAATATAAACCCTTAGATTATGTCCCCTTTAACCTAACGTCACGAAAGAAGCTCGACACCATCCAGAACAAAGCAGCCCGCTTGATTGGCACCCCATCCACCACCTTAAACATTCACTCCCTCCACCACCGGTGCACCGTGGCTGCAGTGTGTACCATCTACAAGATGCACTGCAGCAACTCGCCAAGGCTTCTTCGGCAGCACCTCCCAAACCCGCAACCTCTTCCACCTAGAAGGACAAGGGCAGCAGGCGCATGGGAACACCACCACCTCCAAGCTCCCCTCCAAGTCACTCATCATCCTGACTTGGAAATATATCGGCCGATCCTTCATCGTTGCTGGGTCAAAATCCTGGAACTCCCTCCCTAACAGCACTGTGGGAGTACCTTCACCACACGGACTGCAGCAGTTCAAGAAGGCGACTCACCAACACCTTCTCAAGGGCAACTAGGGATGGGCAATAAATGCTGGCCTTGCCAGCGACGCCCACATCCCATAAACGAATAAAAAAAAGTTCAATTTGCTGAGCCTACCTTTGTAACGTAGTTTTAAAATACAGATTAATCCTCATTATTATTATTCTCAAATCTTCCCCAATGCAATACTTTTGTTTTGAGGGTAATATTAATAAATACTGCACACAGTATTTCAAATATAGTGTCTCTAGTGAAACCAGATTAAGCTAGCCTATTTTGATTCATAATCAGATGCCTTCAAGATGCAATCTGAAATTGAATGGCCACACAACTTGGTGTGCTCCATAAATTTCACACCTAAAAAATGAATACCCTGGTACAAGGCTATGGTAAGCCATCCAACTTGGCAGTGAAGCTTCAGCTGGACATTTTTGTTTTAATTAAGGAAGTGCGAAGTGCTACAACATGGCCTAACAGAAAGTGACTGACTTGAATATTTTAAAAAAAGCAGAAGTATTTATAACTCAAATTATTTTAACTATTCATAATATACAAGTGACCAAGCTATTACAGTAGAATGATATTGCGATGTGATTCATATTATGATGTTTCAAGATGAATACAACATGCCATCTTCCTATTTTATACAAGGATGTGGTCTGTACCTGTTTCCGAGTTGTAGGTTCCAGGTGGGCAGGGTATAGGCACTGTAGAGTTGCTGGGACAGTAGGCACCTACACTACATTCACCACCATTCCCTGTATGACCCAAGTGCATTGAAGGTCGTGGAGAGTTGACTCCAGATTCACAATAAAAACCAGGATCGCAGGGACCTTCAGCCTTTGTCAGGCCTGGGCTGCCACAATAGAAGCCACCTGAGGAGGAAGGGAAGAGAACTTGTTTTTGTCGCATCATAGCACACTACATTAGGAATGGCACAAAGCAATTTTTAATTCCTATTTTATAAGTATTTTTTCCTGTAAGTTTAGTTATTTGTATACAGCTCACAATCCCACAGCAGAACGGTCCCAAACCCGCGGCCTCTACCACCTAGAAGGACAAGGGCAGCAGGCATATGGGAACACCATCACCTCCCAAGTTCCCCTCCAAGTCACACACCATCCTGACTTGGAAGTATATCGGCCGTTCCTTCATCGTCGCTGGGTCAAAATCCTGGCACTCCCTCCCTAACAGCACCGTGGGAGTACCTTCAGCACACGGACTGCAGTGGTTCAAGAAGGTGGCTCACCACCACCTTCTCGAGGGCAATTAGGGATGGGCAATAAATGCCAGGCCTGCCAGTGACACCCACATCCCATGAACAAATAAAAAAAAAAAGTTGTCAACTAATCTGTTTCTGGGTTCTATCAATGTTGCTCTTATATTGAGAGCTAGCAGAAAAGAGCATTTTTGCTCTTTCCCTCTAAGAAGCAGTGACCAGAGATGGCCAAACTGAGATCAGGAACTCACTGTGTGCACGACTGGAAGAGAGATGGTGTACCTGTGATATAACATGTTAGTGCACCAAAATACACCAGCTTCAGGGTGCCATACCATTTTTCTACAAGGTACTCGCCTAGGACCAATAGGACCTATATGTTCACCCAGAACAATAGAATCTATAGTGGCCTTCATGTCTTGTGATTTTAACTCTTTCAAGATCAAGAAATGATAAAATCTGCAGGTTAAGAAGCATAATAGGCAGTGTTGGCCCATTTGTCTAAAAGATCTTCATTCTGACATACTTTAGAGTTTCATTTAATGTTGCAACCTCTTTATAACCCAAGCTCATATTTAAGAATTTCAGTGTGAATTTCTAACTGTGAAGCAATAGAGAAATCAGAATTATGCTGGGATGCAATGTGAGGAAACTCAAATATTATACAGGCAGCATATTTTATTAAACTAGTCTGAAGATTAAACAGGCTCACAAACAGTTTTGACTTGGAACAAAGAATTACAGTAAATTGCTGGCTTTAGTGAATAAATGTACACAAGACTCTTCCTTCTGAGTTTGTGAAAGTCTAAAGGTTGTACCAAACACAAGTGAGGAAGATTACAATTGATTACTATTTGGTCTCCAAAATATTAAGAAAATGGAAGCAAAATTTACACCGTCAAGGAGCACTTTAATTTCTCTCACCTAGGCATGGGCTACAGTCAGAGCTCTTCCCCAGTCTGCAGGATACTCCAAATGTCCCAACAGGACAAGGCTGTGGGGCTGTACCAGTACCTTTTGGGCAGTATGACCCTTGAGGGCATGGCTCAGCTCGCTCTCTGTAGAGAAGGAGATGAAAATGAAGATGATTGCAAGTGTCTACTGTCAATTTTAAAGAAACAGGTGGTGAAGTTGGTTCTCAGCGACAGCGCGAAACGAGAGATAGCAAATCAGCAGCTCGTTTTGCCCCACGTCCAAATGAAGATCGAGCATGGTGTAAAATGGCTGCTGATTCACTATTGCCCATTTCACACTCTTGCCGAAGACCAATTTCACCCCCACAAACTTCAATCTTCAGTAAGCAATAAAACTTTATTGACCCACAGAAGTCGTACCCAAAGTTATCATTCTGTGCAGTTCTTGTGAGAAAGAAACACTGAAAATTTAAAAGAAGAACAATACTAATGCCTTTTTAGGATGTCACATTCTATGTAGGTTCACGTGGAGACGTTACATTCTGAAATGCATTCACAGGCCTGGAGAGCATTTAACAATATTAAATACTTGTTAAATAGTTCCACAGGCATTTGTAAATTTTAGCTTCATTTTGTGTGTGATGGTTCTTTCCCAAGATGCTAACATACTGTTAACAGATCTTTATATAACGTTAGAAGAATAAATACACCCACATTTCTGTGAATTAACATCTACCGGTTTATTTTAATAGCTTATCTGCTGTATGTATGAATTCCTGGTAAATGTGATAATGCTTGTTCTGATGTCTAATTTTTTCATGGGATAATATAACAAGTTACCTATTGGAAAATTGTCTTATTTCTTACTCCTCGTCCACTCACCCTCCTTTTGGGTTTTCATATTTACTTAACGGCTCTTTTACTTTCTGGAATCTTTATATCTTCATTTTTTCCTACCTTTCTTCCTTCAGCTAAGTTCTGATTTCACTTTGTGGATGAAGGTCGCAAGCATCATGATTTGAAACGTGTAGCTGTACGCCCTCTCCAGCCGAGGCAAAGTAATGCTTGCACCCCTTTCCTTTAGATCTTACCTATTTGGGCACAGGTGCCCTTCAGGACAGACGAAACATTCTTCTGCCCCCGTATAGTTCACGAATGCCCCATTCTCACACGGTGTGGGGCCAGCAGAACCCAATGGACAATAATGGCCAACAGGACAAATGTCACCTGGATAACATATGGTAAACAACTGCTGAATGGCAATAAAGAAAATACGTAGCATTAAATAACAGCTGTCTTTTTGTAGTGCTACTGAATACCTGGCATTATTATTTTACCTTACTGTATTCTGTAACTACTCAGACCTGCACATTTTATATTTTTATATCACTTCAGGTTTTCATGAATGTATTCATTCCTTAGGACAAAAAATGGCAAAGGCAATTGGGAAAGCATTTAGAAGAGTGGAAATCCTCGAGCTGTCTTTGTTATACTGAATGTTGGAAAATAGAAACAGGAGTAGCCCATTCAGCCCCTCGAGCCTGCTCCGCCATTCAATTAGATCATGGCTGATCTGTACCTCAACTCCATTTACCCGCCTTAGCGCCATATCCAATGATACCCTTACATAACAACCAAACCTGTGATGTAAGTAAATAATTTTGATGATGGATCGAATGTGGGGCTTGAATCTCAGCTAACTGGACATTGTGTGCCATTTAGTCTGAATAAGCAGCTGGGAGGGAAGTGGAAACAGAGACAAGAATATGGAGCTTCTTGCAGGAGCTGAATAGGATGGCTTTGGTCAGGCCAGTGATCATCTGAAGAAAGTCCTGGTTCATCCACAACTTAATTTGAGACCAGCAATCTGACAGCACAGTGGTGATGATGGAATCAGGCGTGATGGTGGAGAGATAGTGATGGTGTTGTCAGCATACATGGGGAAGCTCACCCAATGGCTACAGATAATGTCACCGAGACAAGGAAGAGACCAAGGATAGAACCTTGGGATGGCTCCGGAGGTGACCGCATCAGGGAAGGAGAAGCAGCAATTGTTAGAAATGTGCTGGCTACATTGCAACAAATAGAATGGAACATCATGATGTAAACACACTGTTTTACTCCAACAGATAGGAAAAACTATTGCTGCTGTAAGGGGACAAAAATGACTTTTTAGAATTAAAAGTTAGAAGAAACTATAACTTCTTAGAATTAAAATTAGTCGAAACTAGAAGCTGATAAGTTTGTCTCCTATTCTTGCTTAGGAATGTAGGACCTAGACAAAACAGGAACTGTAAAGCTAATAAGCTGGTCTTTTGTCCTTGCTTAAAATAAGACAGGACATACAGGACAGGCTGATACCTGGATGGCAGGAATGACGTATGAGGAGAGATTGGGTCGATTGGGCTTGTACTCACTGGAGTTTAGAAGATTGAGAGGGGATCTCATCGAAACCTATAAAATTCTGTCAGGCCTGGACAGACTAGATGCAGGAAGGATGTTCCCGATGGCCGGGGAGTCCAGAACTAGGGGTCATAGTCTAAGGATAAGGGGTAAGCCATTTAGGACTGAGATGAGGAGGAATTTCTTCACCCAGAGAGTGGTGAACCTGTGGAATTCTCTGCCACAGAGGGCAGTGGAGGCCAGTTCATTAAATATATTCAAGAAGGAGTTGGATATATTTCTTAAGGCTAAGGGGATCAAGTGATATGGGGAGAAGGCAGGGACAGGGTACTGAATTTGGATGATCAGCCATGATCTCATTGAATGGCGGAGCAGGCTCGAGGGGCCGAATGGCCTACTCCTGCTCCTATCTTCTATGTTTCTATTCTCAAAGCATGATTCTGTAGACCAATCAATGAGCGTAGAAGGGGGATGCACGAGGGGTGCATGCCTCAAGTTAGGGCATAATTGCTGTACGTATTTGATACTCGGTGGAAGAATCCTTTCTCTGGGATGAGACTGAGATTTTCCCCTTGCGTATGTTTGAATAAAGATCGTGAAACTTATCCAAGGTGCCCGTCTGGTGAATTCGTGGTTGCTATAGGGCAAGTGTCGACCCCTTATCTCAGGGGGTCCGCTTGAGAGGAGGGAAGACTTCTCTTTTACCCCAACACTGCAATAATGAAGTTAAAAGCAAAATCGGCAATTGAAATGGATTTTAAAATGGAGGGGTTTGTAAAGATTCATGTTAAATATTAATACAACCAATGTTTTATCTGCTATTTATCTGGTCTCAGTAATGTAATATTGACTTTGCTGCCAACGCAATGGTGTCAAGATAATTTCCAACAGGCCTGGTAGTTTGTTTCAGCCATTCCATTGTCAAATATCGACAATATGAATATGTTGATGCTTTGACATTTACTCTAGTGACAGAATTAGTACATCATCACCAAGAACTATTATATTAGCATATTATATTGGTAGATATTTCATAGCTTTCCGTGAGATTAGTTCAAGACACACCAACATTTACCCCATTATTTATACAAAATAGGCAAATAAAAATAGTTGACAATTAAAAGCAGCACCTGTAATGCCATCAAGAGGGGTTGGCGTCTTTGCACCCTTCTTACAGTAAAATCCTGGGTCACAAAACTCTCCGGCACGGTCCTTGCCTGGTTCCTTACAGTAGAAACCTACAGAAATAGTCAGGTAGACACATCACACGACATCAGGCTCTGACATAGGATCTCAGATATCAGGCTTTTTGGGACATTGACATACAGGAGTCACATCGATAGTATTCACTTCGACCCAGTGCAGAATAAATTCACATGAATTTAATAAGGAAAAAATAAACAAACAAATAATCTGCTGTCTGAAAATACCAGCTCCAATGTTACTGAAAGAACTAAAATGACATTAATAATAAATGCTGCCCATTACACACTAACCTGAAGGGCACATTGTGCAGTCTTCCTCACTTGTTCCCCCTGTTGTTGATCGGAATGTTCCAGACGGACACGGGGCAGGGAGGGCTGTAGCATTGGGGCAGAAGTGACCAGAAGTACAAATGTCGCCAAAGATGGCTGCAACGGGAGTTGGAGTTCTAGATCCCTCGAGACAGTAAAATCCTAAAGAGGAGGAAATAGTGATTGGAAAGTGATAACGAAGAATGGAATTATATAAATTATCGTCTCAGCATTTTGGTTCTCCACTGAACCCTGACATGGGCTAACTTTAAAAAATACGGTAGTAAGAGAGAGATTGAGGCATTTTCAAAGGTCGTTGCTGCCTGTGGGCCGAGTCCATGGACAGTTGGAACATTCTCCTTCCACCTTTGGTTAGGTTTACACGTGGCTTTCAGAGGGAGAACCAGCTTTTACGTTTTTGAAGTTTGCTTCCGTCACGTACACAATGGGCAGGAGTCAGTGGAAACAGAAAATAAGGCCTAGAAATTCAGTTTGGGCCCACCAGCTCGCTTGCGCCCAGAAGTTACCGCTGCGCGCAGAGCCACTTGCGCCCACCGGAAATTCAGTTTCAGCGCCCCAAGTCGAAGACGGCCGCTATTCAAGGGTGTGGCCGCCCCCGCTTGGGGCGCTGAAACTGAATTTCGGCGCGCTAGGTGCCGCAGCGCCACCCGCTGCGGAGCGGCAGGCTGCGGTACTGCAGGCCTTCCTCCCTCTCTTAAGGGGGAGGTGCCTGCAACAGCGAGATCGCCGCTCGCTAGTGCCGGCAAATGAGCCCGGCACCACGGAGAAGTGCCGGGCTCCCGGAAAACAGCCGGCAATGCCGTGGGGGGGGGGGGGGGGGGTGGTGGAGGAGGCCGGGGAAGGAGGTGCGGGCAGGCGGCCGCCGAAAAAGCGGCCGGCCGCACCTCTGCCTTAACTCGCCCCACTAAGGCTGCAGGACGGCCCCGTTTTCAGATCGCTGTTTGCGGCCACTGCGGAAGAGGCGGCCGCAACTAAATATGGCGGTCGGGCCAGTAGCGGGGCGGTAGCGGGGCACGGCGCACACCGATGATGTCATCGGTGGCGGCGCAGCGCTACTGGCTAACGCCGCCATTACCACAGCGCTGAATATCGGCGCAATCTCAGCAAGTGGCGCAAAAGCCCTCTTTGGGCGAAAACTGGGCGCAAAGCCTACTGAATTTCTAGCCCTAACTGCTTCAGGCAGGTCACAGGAATACAAAATGCTGAGGTGTTGTACGGCATTAAATCAACCACAACTCTGTGGTATCACTTTACTCATGAGGCATTCGGTTGGCTGAAATCTGATGGAAAGATTAGAAATGGTAAATAGAAAGAGCCGCACTTTATTTTCTGTTAACTTACCAGTAATTTATTGGCAGTCACGGGAATCCCAATAAATAGAAATCACTAAGGCTCATGGTGATACGTGGCCTTCAGTTTAATATTACCTGCCCAACATGGTCCTGACACAGTAGTAAGTCCCATTTCTGCACAGAAGTGCCCAGGAATACAAGCCTGGCATTGGGAGGCTTCAGACAGTCCTTGTTGCTCACTGTAAAAGCCACAAAAATCAAATGGTACATTCTGACAGACAGACAGGAACTCCAGAGTAATAATACTGCTCCAAATATATTCAGAAGAAATAAATATAAGGGAATAAGAATTCATGAGGCAAAAGTCAATGGACTGGATATCAACAGTGTGTGCCTTTTGTCCTGGACAGGTTCCGCGCCCAGAGGTCAGCCTGATTGACAGGCTTGGCTTCCAGTCGGGCAGGGAGGACTCCGGAGCAGGCCGCAGGACCAGGTAGGTCTGATCCACGACCCCGGGGTCTTTGTATTGGGGGGAGTGGGGAGCTTGGAGGGCCGGGGGTGAAGCACTCCTGCTCCTCCTGCCTCACAAGCAGTGCTGTAAAGGCACTTATCTTGGCCCCCCCGAAGCTGTCCTCGTCTCTCTTCAGCTGCTGCAAGGCCCGGGAAACCCAGCCGGCCACTGTTAAACCCACCAAGCAGGTTCAATCAGAGGCTGCCAGCCTCATTAAAATATTTAAATTGCCAACCCGCCTCCTGGGAGCGGGTTTGCTGCCCGCCCCTTATCCTGGCTCCATTAAACCTGGAAGTGGGTGGGTTGGGGGTCAGGTTTCAGGTTTTTTTAAATTGTCAAGGGAAATTAGGGATGGGCAATAAATGCTGGCCTTGCCAGCAACGTCAACATCCCAGGAACAAATTTTTTAAAAAAGGTGACCCGATCCCAACCCACCCATTTTTGGGGGTTAAAATTCACCTCAATGCGTCTCTTCCCCTATTTTCTGCGACTGCAGGAATGATAAGTCACCCTTTGCCTCAGGACCGTTTACAAAATTGATGTTAAAAATATCAATTTTGCTGATTTTAGGTGAACATTAAAATGGTGAAATTTAAAAAGATTATTGATACAAAATCAACAACCTACAAACAATGGCTGAACCATCACAAAGTGGAAGACATCTCGTTGGATGGAATGGTTTATCTATTTTACTATTTGCAAGAATACTTGACGACTTTTGTGATTTCCCCCCCCACCCCGACAAAATTAAAGCTCCAATTGTCCTGCAGCCAAAGATATTTCTGACAGCCTGTTAAAAGCTGCATCTCCATTAGACATCCTTCCAAAGTCGGGGAAGTGTCTATTAAGAGGCACGAGAAGGCTTCTGGGTTGTCACTCTTGCAGGAGCACCCAACTGGGGACTCAGCCCTCAGGAGCAAGATCTGAATTGAATACATGAGCAACACAATTGGACATTTTGATTTTAAGTTGCTGATATAATATTGCATGTTACACTTAAATAACTAACATCTAAACTACATATCACTCTTAAAACTGTTTCAACAAGGATTTTGTTTTAAATGAACAATACCTGAAGGTTCCCTTTGGACAGGGTTGTCCTGTGATACTGCCACTGGTACAAAAGAATCCTGGCAAACATTTATCTCCTGTAATGCCATCAGTTGGGGTTGGTACAGCGGCACCCAGGATGCACATATATCCAGCGCTGCATAGCCTGGTTGGACCAACATTTCCTTGAAAAATTAAATAAATTGGCAATAAAAATTACTCCTTTACAGTTTTCTTCCTTCAGACAAAAATAAAACAAGCCTCTGTCATCTTGCTTTTGGTAAACAGTAAACTCAAGGTGTAACTTATAATTTAGCACTCATGACACAGAACTCCGTGTGAAGCTACAAGTTAAAATTCACCCCATAGTTCCTCAGTGAAGCAAGACCAGAAGTGGAATGAAGTGGGATTCCCAGGTTGTCATTCATTTTTGGGAGTAGCTTTTTGTTTCTTGTAGAAAATTTGAGATGGTAAGGACCATTCGGCATGGACGGAGCTAAGGGCGAGGGACTGGGAATGCCTCACAAAGTCAGATTTGCCCAATCAGGCCCCATATTTGGCCCAGTGGGCATATAGTTGATGAGTTTAAACAGTTATTCACTTGTCTGCTGTTAAATCGCAGCTGATATGTGGGGTAAAGTAAATCAAAGACAAAGGGAGCGCTTTCTCGATACCTCCGAGAGTTTGCCCAGTCAGTAGGTGAAAGAGTCAAATGAGGCTGGGGCTGGGGGGGGGGGGGGGGGGGGGGGGGGGGCGGAGTTCCGTGCCCTAGTTACCAGGTCAGTCACTAAATGACAGTATGCAAGTTCACCCTGTGATTCTGGAGATATCTCTAATGAAGTTGCAATGCTTCCTTGGCAAAGGAGTGGAAGTCAGTGTAGAATTACAGTGAGAAAACGAGTAAACAACTAAAGCACTAGCTAATTGCTGGTTGGTTTCGAGAATGAATCACTCCCTGCCCCCCCACCCCCACCCATGCCTCACTCACAATTCACAATTCAATTCAAATCGCTTTATTGGCATGATAAGTTACATCTTATGTTGCCAAAGCATCAAAATACATTTATGGTTGAGCACATAAACGCAGTTCTATTCATACAGTGTATAAACAGGTATATCCCTGAGTGTATAAATATACATTCGCATTGTTTATATATATTCATTTCTTAGTTTACTGGTTGTCCCTCTGTTCATGGCAAGCTGTAACATAGTGTGCCGCCAGTGTTACACAGCTTCTCTCCTCTCCCAGTAGGAATGGGAGTTTTTGGTTGTCATTCAGATTTCTGAATTCAGGGCATATTTGAGAGAATATTTGGTAGAAATTCTCCCTGATGTCCTGATATTTTCCACAGGCTGTGAGGAAGTGCATCTCTGTCTCCACTACTCCCTGACTGCAGTGAGAGCATATCCTGTCTTCTCTTGGCAGCCTGGTCTGCCTTTTTCGATCGCTAGGCTATGTTCGCTAAGTCTGTACCTTGTCAAGGTTCTTCTTAGTTTGTTATCCTTTACCATGGTCAGGTAATCAGCTATGTTGTATTGTCTGTTTAGGGCCAAGTAGCAATTGAGTTTGCTTTGGGTTTTTGTTGTTTCTGCCCAATATGTCAGATATTTTTCCTTTTGCTTAGCGACGATTGTGTTGGGTCGAATTCTTTGTGTTACCCTGTCACTGTCCTGGGGCTGGTTATTGTTAGTATTGTTAGCAGTTACTTCACTGAGTCCCAGGACTAGTTGACTGAGGGTATTCTTCTTTATGGTCAGCTCTTGGCATTTCAGGGCGTCGTAGTGATAGCATTGGGGGTTGCTCATTTGTAGGTGATTCCAAAATTTGGTGGCTCTTTTTTGGATAGTGATTATTAATGGATATTGGCCTAGTTCCGCCCTGCATGCATTGTTTACTGTTTTCCTTTGAGTCCGGAGGATACTTTTACAGAATTCTGCATGTAGGATCTCAATTGGGTGTTTGTCCCATTTTGCGAATTCTTGTTGAGTTAGCGGTCCCCATACTTCACTGCCATAGAGTGCAATTGGTTCAATTACTGATTTGAAAATTTTGAGCCAAATGCTAATTGGGATTTCTATTTGGATTGATTTTTTGATGGCATAGAAAGCCCTTCTTGCTTTCTCTTTCAGTTCATTCACAGCCAGTTTGAAGTTTCCCGTAGAACTGATTTTTAAGCCCAAGTATGTGTAGTTAGTGGTTTGTTCAATTTTGGTTGTTCCTGTGAAATTTATTTTGGGTCCCTGATGTTTGGATCTTTGCTGGAACACAAGGACTTTGGTTTTTTGGGGATTTGTCAGGGCCCAAGTCTGGCAGTACGACTCCAGCAGGTCCAGGTTCTGCTGTAGACCCTCTTTGGTTGGTGACAGCAGAACCAGGTCATCTGCATAGAGGAGGAATTTAACCTTGGATTCATATAGGGTGAGGCCGGGTGCTGTAGATTGTTGAAGTAGTTTTGCCAATCCATTTATGTAAATATTAAAGAGTGTCGGTGAGATTGGCGAGCCCTGCGTCACCCCCCGCCCCTGTGGGAAGTATTTTGTTTGTTTGTCTCCAATTTTAACTGCACATTTGTTGTTTGTATACATTGATTTAATTACATCATATGTTTTCCCTCCTACCCCGCTTTCGATAAGTTTCAGGAATAAACCGTCATGCCAGATGGAGTCGAAAGCTTTCTGGAAATCTACAAAGCATGCGTAGATTTTGCTTTTGTTATGGTGAACGTGTTTGTCAATTAGGGTCTGTAGGGTGAAGATATGATCGGATGTTCTATAGTTTGGCAGGAATCCAATTTGGCTTTTACTCAAGACATTGTGCTCCTCAAGGAAGTTTATAAGTCTTTTGTTTATGATGCTACAGAATACCTTCCCCAGGTTACTGTTTACACAGATGCCTCGATAGTTGTTTGGGTCGATTTTGTCCCCACTTTTGTATATGGGCGTTATGAGTCCTTTGTTCCAGATATCAGGGAAATAACCGACACTCAGAACCAAGTTGAAGAGTTTTAGGATAGCCAGTTTCATTTTGTTGTCTGTGTGTTTAATCATCTCGTTTAGTATGCCGTCTGTCCCGCAGGCTTTTCCTGGTCGCAGGTCCTTGAGTTTTTCAAGAAGTTCTTTTTCTGTTATTATGGCGTCTAGCGGGTTTTGGTTATCTTTTATGGCCATTTCTAGCTTTTCCAGTTTTTTGCATATTTGGTGTTGCTCTGGTCTTAGTGTGTTTTTCTGGTATAATTTTTCAAAGTGGTTTACCCATGTGTCCCCATTTTGAATGGCCAAATCGTCGTGTTGTTTTTTGTGTAGTGTTTTCAAGTTTTCCCAGAAACAATTGGAATCAATGGATTCCTCCATGGAGCTGAGTGTATTCTTAATATATTGCTCTTTTTTGGTTCTGAGTGTGTTTCTGTATTGTGTTAGTGTCTGACAATAAGGCGTAATTCCTCGTTTTCTGGATGTCTGTGTTTTTGGTTTGATATTTTTCTAAGTTTTTTCCTCATGTTATGGCAATCTCGGTCAAACCATTTTTCATAGTTTTTTGTTTTGGGTTTGTTCTTGCGAGCTTTCAAGTTTGCATTTGTTGCCAAATTATCAAAAATATTGTTTAGTTTAATAACTGCCCGGTTTACGCCTTCTTTATTGTGAGTGTATATGTTATCCAGAAAGGTGTCTAAGAGAGCTTGAGTTGATGCATTGCTAATTGTTTTCTGGTATTTTTCCGTGTCGTTTTTGGCCCATCTGTACGATTTTTTGGTGTTGTACAGTTTACTGGGTTGTGTTTCTATGTTGTTTGTTTCTGTCTTTTTGAGGAACATAGTAATTTGACTGTGATCTGACAGTGTTGTTTGTGGTTTGACTGTGAATGCTCTGAAAGAGGATGGGTCTAAGTCTGTAATCATATCGTCTACTGTGCTGCAGCCAAGAGGTGAGCAATAGGTCGATCTTCCTAGGAGGTCTCCTATGAACCTACCATTGACAATGTACAGACCCAGGTTTCGACAGAGCTGTAGTAGCTGTTTTCCATTGGTATTTGACTGCTTGTCGCAGTTATGCCTGTATGGAAGGGAAGGGATGTCAAAGTGGTTATTCCCGAAAACGTAATTGTTTCCCTGATTATTGGTGAAGTCTGGTTCTTCGCCCGTTCTTGAATTGAGGTCCCCACAGATCAACACGTTCCCCTGGGCCTGGTATTGGATAATTTCCCCCTCCATGTTGGAGAAGGTGTCCTCTTTAAAGTACGGGGAATCGATTGGGGGGATATAAAGTGCGCAAATGTAAACATCTTGGGTGTTTGAGATAATCTCCCTCTCAAGTTTGAGCCACATATGGTTTTCGCCCTTTTTTATAAATTTGATGTAATTCTTAAGTTCTGTTTTAAACCAGATCAGTATGCCTCCGGAGTCTCTGCCTTGGGTTACACTTGGTAATTTATTGGAGGGGACCACCAGCTCAGTGTACCCTTGGGGACAGCCAGTGTGTCCTTTTCCTTTATACCAAGTTTCCTGTAAAATGATGATATCTAGGTCTTTAGTTTCATCTATGAACTCTGGGGTCCTACTCTTCACGTCTCGCACTGAAGAGCGTAGACCTTGGATATTCCAGGTCGAAATATATAAGGATTTCATGTTAAGTTTGATCTTTTACTATGATAGGTTAAAGAGTGGTACGTGTTTGTCGTGTCTAAGTGTGGGGAAAAAAAGATCACTTCAGTTGTCCACAAAAGTTAATACAATTTGGTTACAGTTCTTTCTATTAATTAGTCCTTGATCCATAAGGCGGAAGTAGATGCTGCTGCACATCTGCTTATTGTCTCTTAATGGATTGTTTCTGTCTGAGGTATTGCGTACGTCCTGTGCATCTCTCCCTCTGTCTGGCTGGGAGCGGTCCTATTCCCCTGTGGGACAGGAGTGGTGCAGGTCTGATATTGTTGTTTTGCATGGGGATCCTCTCTGGTCTCGGTTGGTGTGTTGGTGGTCTTTGTAGTGTTCTTGATATGTACCCCGCTGATCTCTGGTGGTCGGGGGGGATCCTCTTGGAGTCTGGGTATGGACCCGGTTAAAAGCGACGTCCTTCAGGGCTTTAGCAAAGATCGATATTCTTTGCCTTTGGATGTGGACGTGGTCGTAAAGACATTCCTCATCGAGGGTGGGGTGTTGGGCCAGGTGTACGTTGTGGTTTGATTCGCAGTCTCTTGCTATGCTGGCATTTATCTCATGAATTGTGTTGTTGTTGAAGTCTGTTCTCGGCAATATTGTGGAAACAGTGATTCTAGTGTTTGGAAATGTACTGCTTGCCTTCCTAATCATTGCACTGAGCGATGTTGCTACCTCTTTCTGTTGGGCCTTTAGGTCATTTGTGCCCGTGTGTATTATTATGTGTTGGGGGGAGCCTAATCTGGCTTTGGTCAGCCATCCCATGGCTCTGTTTGTTGTTGGGCACCAGATCTTTTCTACTTTACTTCTAGGGAAAAGCTTTTTCTCTCAATATATGGAATGTTGCATGGGTGCATGGGGATCTAAAGAATGGTAAGGAGTGCATCGGGGATTTAAAAAAATACTGTGTGAAGATAAATATTTGGTGACCCTGAATTATTCCATAACATTTTTCCCTCCTCTTCCCCTCAAGGCTTTGAGTTTATGTTGATGCACAGTTCCATGGCCTCCAAGTTGCCCGGTACCTCAGCCAAGTAACCATTCTTCACGAGTGACTCCAGACAGTACGTGTCGGCAAGCTATTGTTACAGGTTTAAATGTGCAGTGCACCCATGGCACGGGCCCTGCCCAGTACGCCCTGATTAGCATATGTTGATGAGGCTCCCACCTGAGTCAGGGAGACATCTCAGCCGCTGGCAAAAACAGCAGCATTAAACCTGCTGCATGGTGGGAATGGAGCGGAAAATAGAATTGCCCAGTTTCCACCAGGCGGAGGGAGTTAAAATCCCACCGAACGTATCAGATCATTAGTGCAAAAGGAATTCACTACCACCTACTGAATGTTGCCAAATAGTTATTGGCAAACGCAAAATGATTGAGGGATACCTGAACCCTGACAGTACATTCCAGGGTCACACGGCAGGCAGTCGGATGCTTTGTGTAACCCAATTCGATTTCCATAGCTTCCTTCAGGACAGAAGTGTTGGCTTGCAGACTCAGTACCAAGTGGGCAGTAAGATCCCAATGGGCAAATGACAGGTTGGAGTGCTCCTTGGAAAAAGGGACACAGAAATGAATACAAATAGACCAGAACATTATCAACTATGGAGAGAAGGACATTTTTTTTTAAAAAGCAATGACATTTTTGAAAGAGCAGTCAGTCATTAGATTCTTTCCCGAGATCTGCTCTGTGACAAATACAGCATGATTTTATTCATTTTTTACCTAGAGTTTGGCAGTAGAATCCTGGAGGACAAACCTCACACTTTTCCGTTGCCCACTTTGTCTGGTAATGACCTGGTGAACAGCTTGTTTGATTGGCACTTCCCTGTGAATATCGAGAGCAGCATTATAACTGGCAACCAAGGCTGTAATCTATAGATTTTTGGCCTGTTCAGAAACTGTCAACCCCCCTTCTGAACAGATCTGCAGTGTAGTAGCTCTAATCTTCCTCACGGCTATCCAATAGAGATTTATATTCATTTTTCTAATCCTTCTTACTCACATTGTCAAAAATGATTGGAAATACTCGTAAAAAGAAAACCCTCAAAATCGAAACCCTTCCCTGTAGGAGAGCAGATTTAGTCAAACTGCAAGGCAAAAACTCCCATTAGCACCTATTAGGGAAGATTATCCTCTTGCGGCACCTCTCAGACTGCCTGAAAAGAAACTTAAGTGTAGGCATGAATCTGCAGGCAAGTGAACATAAGAACATAAGAAATAGGAGCAGGAGTCGGCCATTTGGCCCCTCGAGCCTGCTCCGCCAATCAATAAGATCATGGCTGATCTGATCTTGGCCTCAATGCCACTTTCCCGCCCGCTCCCCATAACCCTTGACTCCCTTGTAGCTCAAATATCTGTCTATCTCAGCCTTGAATATATTCAATGACTCCGCCTCCATAGCTCTCTGGGGTAGAGAATTCCAAAGATTCACGACTCTCAGAGAAGAAATTCCTCCCCATCTCCGTTTTAGATGGGCGAACTCCTATTCTAAAACTATGCCCCCCAGTTTTAGATTCCCCACAAGGGGAAACATCCTCCCTGCATCTACCCTGTCAAGCCCCCTCAGAATCTTATGTTTCAATAAGATCATCTCTCATTCTTCTAAAGTCCAATGAGTATAGGCCGAACCTGCTCAACCTTTCTTCAGTACAGCTCTCTCTCTAGCGTGTGATGGCTGCTGAAGTGAAGGTGCTCCTGCACAAGGTGGTTGTGAGGAGGCCCTCCCTGCCACCCCACAGCACTATCCCCATAGATCAGCATGGCAGTATGCTTGAAAGAAGGTATGCTTCAGGCTGTAGCTGACTGGCAGGGTCACTGGCTGTGCCAGATGTATGCTGTGCGGTAGCAGCAAGTCTCCTAGTAGCAGCTGATACCACTCTGCATCTGGCTGAATTGTCTGAAGACACTGACCCTGTGATGCCATCCCCTCTATCTTTGCCTGGTGGGAGTGAAAGCACCTGCAAATATGATTGGTGACAGCTTGGTGGGAATGTCCAATTAGGTTATGCTGTGCCTTTTTTCATGCATTCAAGAAAGAGCCAAACATATTGAAAAGAAAAAGTCCAATAAATAGCTAAAAAACACTCACGCTACTGGTCCCTTTAAATGAACTTCCATCTACTTAACATTACCTAGAAATCCTGGATGCCCATTTTACACGGCATATTAATGAGTATTCATTACTCAACAAAGTCTGGGAAAATGTACACACAACACTGGGCAGCTATTTTACATGTTTTAATGAAATGCCCAGCTTTCCTGCCCCCAATGTCTACACGCTCGTGACATAAGTGAGTGGAGATTTGACATAACATATCTCTGCGCCTTCTTCATGATTGGGTTCAACCACTTTGCACAGATAGATTGCGCAAACGCAGTCAGAAAACATCCCCATTTGTGTCACATTTGTTTCACTTAATTGGGCTTGACATTTAATTAAAATTTTCATAAGATGCAATATAAAACTATCCTCATTGCCCATTTCAAAACGGTGGAACAGTAAGGGCCCTTCACGCCAATGTACTACTTTAACACGCTGGCTTGACATTTCCTCAAATGGCATAACCAACAAGTGAAGCCAACAGTTAGGCCGGTTTCTACTCAGGTTTGTCAATATGTCTCTCTACCTCTCTTTCCTCCTTTAAGACGCTCCTTAAAACCTACCTCTTTGACTAAGCTTTTGGTCACCTCCCCTAATTTCTCCTTATGTGGCTCGGTGTCAAATTTTTTCTCTCATAATACTCCTGTGAAGCACCCTGGGACGTTTTACTACGTTAAGGGAGCTATATAAATACAAATTGTTGTTGATGCCGAAATTTCCAGCCAATCTCGGTATCATATGCAGGGATTTAAAATCTGGGCATCAACAGTGATCTCCTTCCAAGATAACCATCAGAAACAATGGCCGCGATTTCCCCTACATTGGCAGGTCCGGTGCGGCTGGGGTGCGACCCCGCTGCTGTCCAAAGTGATCTTACGCTGAGTGGGCTTGTTGAGCCCAGCCAGCGCGTTTCCCAGCCAATTGAAGGAAGCAGGTCTGATGACGTCACTTGATGATGCGTCATCAGCTAGTCTCCTTAAAGGGACTATGTGTAAATTGATTTTGACAGTTGTGCTGTCAGTGTTCTACGGTACTGAGGTGCTGCAAACACTGACGAGCACTGCACAGAGGTGCACGGCTGCACCCAGGCTCTCCCATGACTTCCTCTGTATGCAGGGAGGTTCTCTTCCCTTGCAATGGGTGGAAGAGACCTCCCCAGGAGACCAATGCAGCCTGGTTGCACATTGCACAGGGGGCACAAGCAGGGATGTCATTAGGAGGACCAGGCTGCAGTGGCGCAAAACTTTCAATGATCTCAGTAGATCACGAAACATTACTGCAAAGTCACACTCAACCTCATCCTGCTGTGCCACTCATCACATCCCCATCACTCTGCCTTCCCTACCCTACTCCTGCACATCCTTACTCACACCAACTTACCTTGTATCTCCACCCATCCCTCTCTACCTACCTCATCACGTCCCATCTCACTAGCCACCCCTCACACTCACCCTCATCCTAGTCCAATCATACCAAATAACACACAAGGGTAGGCACTTGGGTGTTTTAGCCAATGTTCATGTAGAGTTTCTGTTAATGTGCTGTCAAACATTGAAATTTTTGTTTTCAGCACTTTGCGTTCTTGGACAGATTTGTGTGCACCTTTGGAAGTGGTTTAATGAGTTGCAGTGAATGGTGAAACATAACAGTACCCCCCAGAATGAAAATGAGTGTGGAAGGGATGGCTTGGGCATTGTAGGGAAGCTTTATGGTGTTGGTGTGGGGTGGTGCCAACCTGGCGCATCATGTGGCAGCCAGGATGTATAGCATCAAATGAAGTAAATCTGGCCATTGCGAGGCCATCCCGGGTCTTCTGGGCAGCAGTGTGCTCGGGTGTTGATGCCCTGTGTCCTGTGCAGCATCAAGTGATTGTGGAGAAGGTTGGTGTTGGTACTGCTGGTGTGCCTGATACTGCTGGTGTTGGGGCTGATCGAGGTGGGATTGTGAGGACCAAGGTGAGATAGTTTAAAGGGTACTGATGCTGATGTAATAGATTGCAGGTGAAGTTGAGATGACAGAAGTGATCTGTCAATGGTGAGAGAGGTTGTTCCAATGAGGTGACACTGGATAGAGAGTTTGCTCCAAACACTTGCAAGCTGCAAAAAGCTCAATCTGTCTTCCAAATGCAGTAAGCAACAACTTCTGACCTTGGAAAGTGAACAGCTGTGAGATGGGAGCTTTTATAGCACATTTCAAGCTGTCAAGTAATGAAATGATATCATGGTGACACAACTCCCGACCTGCTTACCTGACGTGATCCCCGAGCAGCATGGACCCAGTGGGTGACCTCATAAAAACTATTTTAAGCTCACCTTTAAATTTTAAGTGCCTGTTAACAAGCTCTTAATCATCTAAATCGCCTCCCCTGCCGCTTGGTGTCGGGTCTGTTCAGCGATGACAGACCCGACATCTGGGAAACTAGCGTGGCGGCGGGTTGATAGCAGGTTCCCTACCTGCTGTCAAAAAATGTTTTCCCACCCAACCCACCACCAAACGCACCTGCTGACCCCCCAAATAATTTCCCCCATAGAAGCTGCTGTTAAGAATTACAATGATTATATTGCTCTAAAACAGTTCGTATATTGCATAAGTTTGTTTATTATACCCTTTTAGCATCTTGCTATATCTTGCCGCTTGTATATATTTGTTCTGCAAATAAATCTGGCCAAGTAGTTTTAGCCCTTACACATTGGTCTGATATCTTATTACCTTCACCTTTGGAAGTAATTGGAAAAAATTATAGTTGGGCATCCTACATATTCTCTATTAGGCGGTTTGCACTGATTAGGGGCTGATTGTTAAACTTGGGTACACTAACCCATTCACAGCTGTCTATAAAGACTCTGGTTCTATCCTGCTTATGGAAGCTGTAATCTAGCTGCAATCACTGGGACAAGGGATGGGGATAAAGCCAGAACCATGACAGTAACATGTAATTTATACATCATAATGGTTTTCCATCAAATTATTTAATGCCACTTTTTCACTACAAGGTTAGAAAAGCATGAAATAATATATTCTGCTGACCTCAAGACAGAAATGACCTGGAGAGCACACGTAATCCAAAGGTCCTGATATACTCTGCCCTCCTGGACAGTAATATCCTGCAGAACATAAGCCTGATGGCGTTGACAGGCCATAAGTTTCACAATAATGACCAGATGGGCAAGGACTGCAGTCAGCCAATGTAACTCCTCCTGGAACAGCTTTGTGTGAGGAAAATGAAGAGTCAATTAACAACACAAAACATTCATACAACCTCACAATAAATTATACATTCATACATTCTATTAATAGGGGCTTTATACCGCTACAGTAAAAATGTTGTGTAGGGTGCACAATTTTTGGTCAGGCTTCTATGCCTGTATTTACCCCTGTAAATTATGTCAAAGTTTCCCATTCAATTTTGCTGACAACTATCACAATGTAGTTGCAGGTTCTCACCACTAGAAAGCTCTGTGCAGTGAGTCCGTGTCTCTCTCTCTCTCTCTCCCCCCCGCCCCAACTGTATCTTATATATAAATGGACATATTCATCATCTGACTGTGGGCAACACAATGGGTTATTTCCTAATAATATAATAATTACACATTGCAGCATTTGGCGTAAGAGTGTTTGTGTATCCTGAGGTTTCTCTCTGACCATTTGCCGATTTTCATTCACTATAGAAAAACTGAACCAGGAAACTCTCAGAGTGATTGCGCTGTCGAGAGTATGGAATTATTGACAAGAATGCTTGGCCTGTCTCACAAGGTATTTCATTTATAGGCGGGGGTCTGGCTCTGCAAGTGTGCGTGAAAGAGAGTTTCTTTCTACACGAAGGCTTTTCGCTAATTTCAACTGAGTTTCAGATATCTGCACAAGGATTTTTTTCCCACTCATTTAGAAAGGAATATTGTAAATTTGGAGAATACACCAGTGAAAACAAACACGACTAATGCACATGTGACATAAAGAGATGCTGGCTGTCTGTCATCTACTGACATCTTAACAAGCACCTGAAACAGATTTGAAATGTTTCAAAGCTTACAAAAGGGATCCAAATCATCTACTATCTCCTTAGAAATAAATCATGAAATACCACAGGGAAAAAGCAGCATCTGCAACTCGATCTGTTTGTTGCTCGTATCTCCTATAGGACCAACCTGCTCTTAAAGAGTGGGCTGGGGCACGTGGTTTCCTGAACAAGGTTCAATAAGTACAGCAATCTATCCATCATACTGATGTGAAAATGGCAGTATAACTGCAGCCTAAACAATGCTATTATGAAAAAGCTTAGAATAATCCTTTAAGCAGCAATTAAAAATTTTAATTGCTCAGAGTTTTTCCCCCTAAATTGGCCTAGAGTTTTATTCTTTTTTTGCCTGTCCCAGGGAAGTGTGAGGCTGGTTGGTGGAGGGGGTAAGGAAAGGGATGGGGGGTCATGATGGCTCTATGGTACAGGCTTGATGGATCAGCTGGTCTTTTCTTGTCCTTCCCTTCTGTAGGTTTGTATGTTCATAAAAAGAAAAAGTCAACTTTTTATCTACCCAATACAAACCATTTATAAAACCGGAGCTATAAATGAATGTAACTAACACTCTTACCCAAGAAGGTTCCAGGAGGGCAGGGTTTGGAATAGCTTGTTCCCTCTGGGCAGTAATGTCCTGCAGGACAGGGTTTTGGGTTGGGGACCGATGCATTGCTATCACACAGAAACCCAGCACCACATGGTCCAGTTGGGGTGGACAGACCAGACTGCTCACAGTACTGACCAAGATCACATGGAACTGGCTGAGAAGAACCTTCAGGACAATAGAACCCTGAGGAAGAAATAAGTTAGTCATCTGTCTATCTATCTATCAATTAATCAAATCAAAATAGAAAGTAGTTCTTGAGTCGATAAAGTAGCAAGGAAAAGACAGGGTGATGTAATGGGTTAACATACTATGGATGATTCTGTGATCCCACTTGCTGGGTACATGGGTTGGGGATAGGGCTACAATACTGTAACCTTGATTCTCCAACCTGCACTCCCTGTAAGCGTGGCTCCCTGCTTGGAGTAAGGATTCGTGGAATTATCACCTGTTCTTTCACCTCTAGGGTTTGAGTTCCAATACAGCTAATACTAATCCTTCTCTCTTTGGCAGCTGTAATGGTCTCATGTGAAATGAACTTGGGCAATGTCTACCCAGTTGCCAATGGATATGGGATTATGAGCTTATAGCACAGAACCATCCATAATGCAACACAAATTGGCATGGGCACAGGTTATGAAAAGAGCTGGCATGGGAAACGGATGATGTTCTTCACACACTGAGTTAAGGCACACTGGGGGACGGTTCCCACAGTTGGCTGTTTATCGTGATATCGCAAATACATACAAAGGACAATTAATATCAAACAGCAGAAATTCTCCTCCATCATTGGAGCAGAGTAAAAATGCTTGCAAGTGATAAATGTTGACACCGGTTACCAAAAGGGGAAGGCTGTCCTCCAGTATTAATGTTCTTCAACTGGACGAGTGCAACTTTTGCCTGATTTTGCTTAAAACAATAATATAAAGGCAGAGCATGTTTTTATTTTTGTCCTGAATGACTGATGTATGGCTCATATTTACTATTGTCTTGTACGAGAATTATTGTAATGGATGCTTTAGAGTGGAATTTAATTCAATTGAAGAGTTCAAACGGTATTATTCAATTGAAGGGTTGAAATGATATGACAAACTAGGAAAACAACTGATTTCGCAACATTAGCAAAGCAATGTAATTAAATAACAGCCTTTAGATGCATCCCAACATTTATTTGATATATTTTTAAAATAGATGTTTTAAATTGCTATATCATTAAGTTCTTGAACGTTTCAGTTTAACAGTTCTATAAAATAGTTAAATAACATTAATTAAACATGTTGCTGCAGATTAATAAAGAATTTACAGCTAATTATATATGCTGGGTTTACTCATTTAAAAAAAAAAAATGTTCATCATGTTCTTTAAAATGGGATCTGGCTGTGCAGATAATAGATTTGATTTTAATTAAAGCAATCTTTGTGCTGCTTTGAACCTTTTAATTTTTTAAGCTAATAAAATTGAACATAAATACTGTGGCAACAAGAGCAAGTCAGAGGCTAGGTATTCTGCGGCGAATGTCTCACCTCCTGACTGCCCAAAACCTTTCCACCATCTACAAGGCACAAGTAAGGAGTGTGATGGAATACTCTCCACTTGCCTGGATGAGTGCAACAACAACAACACTCAAGAAGCTCGACACTATCCAGGACAAAGCAGCCTGCTTGATTGGCACCCCATTCACCACCTTAAACATCCACTCCCTCCACCACTGGCGTACCGTGGCTGCAGTGTGTACCATCTACAAGATGCACTGCAGCAACTCGCCAAGGCTTCTTCGGCAGCACCTCCCAAACCCGCGAACTCTTCCACCTAGAAGGACAAGGGCAGCAGGCGCATGGGAACACCACCACCTCCAAGTTCCCCTCCAAGTCACACACCATCCTGACTTAGAAGTATATCGCCGATCCTTTATCGTCGCTGGGTCAAAATTCTGGAACTCCCTCCCTAACAGCACTGTGGGAGTAACATCACCACACGGACTGCAGCGGTTCAAGAAGGCGGCTCACCACCACCTTCTCAAGGGCAACTACGGATGGGCAATAAATGCTGGCATTGCCAGCGATGCCCTGATCCCATAAACGAATGAAAAAAATAATTAAAATTGCTGTCGCGGCCCGGTGACACCTTCGGACCCCGATCTGCATATTTAAAGAATGACCCCGCTGGCTTTAGGCGGGTGGCTTAGTCGCCTGTCCAGAAATATCAGTACAAATCGGCAGCACCAGGATCCGGGCGGGACACCGACGGATAAGTCATCTGGTAGTTTTTAAAACTGCTTACCTTCTGCTGGGTGGGTCGGGTTAAAATCCCCCCAACCATGAATTAGAAATAAAATAAAAGTAATACTGAATAGAAAAACATTTTAGTAAGACTATCATTCGGAGCACTTATAAAACAAAGTCTGAAGCCTCGGAGATTTCCTTTATTAAGTTACTAGTTAAGTGATTAATATAAATCAAAGACAGTATTCAATGGAATATTTTTTCTCACATAATAATTCAATTTATTGTAATAATTAATATGTTAATGAGTACCTGGCGGACAAACATTCCCTGTAAAATTCCGGCATCGGCCAAGGTAGTTTGTATGGATCCCAAGATAATCGGATATGTTGGCATGAATTTGCACATTGCACGTTGCACCTGGACAATAAAACCCTGGGTGGCAGGGGCCTGAAGGGACACTTAGACCTTCTCTGGCACAATATTGACCGGCTGTGGAAGACAAATTCAAGAGAGAAAATGGAGTTAAAAATGATAAAATCCAGAATTCAAGTGGGAGTTGAAGGTTATGGTTTAAAATCTATCCAAAAGACAACCGGCACTGACATCACAGCTGAATCAAAGGTCTGATCATTGCAAAGTAAATGTAGTAATCAGCATTCTGGTGTCATGGGGAATATGTCTCATGTTCTGACCAATATTCACCTAAAAATGAACAACCTGAATCTTAACCACTTTGGTTTAAATAATCAAGTGCTATTAAATCAAGGAGAGTCACAACATAGAAACAGGTTCATCAACTTTGTACTGGTGCCTTTTTCCACAAGTCTTCTAGTCTAATCCTGTTCTCTGCTCGCTTTCCATTCCCCTTATTTACACAATTATCCAAGTCCCTTTTAAAAGTATTATTTAACTTAGAAATTGCAGTGTTACGCACACGGGCAGGTCTAATGATAAATATATATATATCCTACAGAGAACAGAATTGATGCCAGTGGTAAAAGATGAAGGTCTGGGTCTCATAGTGCATCACTCTCTAAAGGCTCACAACCAATGTCGTGAAGCTGTATCTAAAGCAGACAGGATATTAGGTTGTATTCACAGGACGATTCTCTACAAGACAAAACATTCCATTTTGTCCTTGTACGAGAGTTTGGTTAGGCCTCAGTTAGAATACTGTGTCCAAAGGGTGCAGAGGAAGCCCACAAGATTGATTCTCAGTTTAAAACACCTTAGTTACCCAGATAGGCTTAAAGAGTTCAGTCTCTATATTTTAGGGAGGTGTAGATTTAGGGGTGATTTAATCAAGGTTTATAGAAGATAGGAGCAGGAGTAGGCCATTCGGCCCCTTGAGCCTGTTCCGCCATTTAATGAGATCATGGCTGATCATCCAAATTCAGTACCCTGTCCCTGCTTTCTCCCCATAATCCTTGATCCCTTTAGCCTTAAGAAATATATCTAACTCCTTCTTGAATATATTTAATGAATTGACCTCAACTGCCTTCTGTGGTAGAGAATTCCACAGGTTCACCACTCTCTGGGTGAAGAAATTCCTCCTCATTTTTGTCCTAAATGGCTTACCCCTTATCCTTAGACTTTGACCCCTGGTTCTGGACTCCCCCGCCAGTCCTGTTAGAATTTTATAAGTTTCAATGAGCTCCCCTCATTCTTCTAAACTCTAGCGAATATAAGCCTAATCAACCCAATCTCTCCTCATACGTCATTCCTGCCATCCCAGGTATCAGTCTGGTGAATCTTCGCTGCACTCCCTCCGTGGCAAGAACATCCTTCCTCAGATAAGGCGACCAAAACTGCACACAATACTCAAGGTGTGGCCTCACCAAGGCCCTGTACAACTGCAGCAAGACATCCTTGCTCCTGTACTCGAATCCTCTCGCTTTGAAGGCCAACATACCATTTGCCTTCTTAACCGCCTGCTGCACCTGCATGCTTACCTTCAGCGACTGGTGCACAAGGACACCCAGGTCTCGTTGCACTTCCCCTTCTCCCAATCTATTGCCATTCAGATAATAATCTGTCTTCCTGTTTTTGTTATAAAATAACAAAAGGGACTAAATTGTGTTTATGTGGACAAATTATTTCAACTGGATAAGTCAGAGAAGACCAGGGGAGACGCTTACAAGTTATACAAGTTATACAGAACGAGTTGGTGTTGGGTGGTTCTAGTTTTCTCAGAGACTTGTGGCAGAGGTTGCTGGCGAATGTGGTGAACGCCGATTTGCTGAATTCCTTCAAGCGAGAGCTGGACCTGTTTCTGGCTAGGGTGGATATGACGTTGTACAAGAGGTAGATACCCTATAATATACGTTAGGTCAATGTGGTCCCCTTGACTAGTTCGGATTGCCTAAAGGGGTCGGAGAGGAATTTTCCACATTTATTTTCCCTAATTGGCCTGGGATTTTATTTGGTTTTTCACTACTCCTGGGAGATTACATGACTCCGGATGGGTGGGGAGTGTCTGTATCGTGATGTATAGGGCTTTACGACTGTACGGGACAGGCTAGATAGATGACTAGCTAGACCAGTCAGATATCTTCATATGTTCTTATGGACTGTCTTCAATGTTTTGAGCAGATAATTCCATATTCTAACCACCCCTTGTGTACAAACATTTCTGAATGCCTCTCCAGTTCATTTTGTGATTATCTTAAATTTGCGCCAGATTATTACTGTCTCACTGAGCAATGAACACAATCACTGTTGATACTATCATGACACTTTCACAATCTTGAGGTGGTGACCTCTTAACATTCTTAGCTCTACTAAAAAGTAGACATAGGCCGAGATTTTCCGCGGGGGTCAGCGGCTGCGATCGGTGGCAGCTCGGGTGGGAAAGTGTTTTTTTCTCCAACGGGTCGGGACCCCGCTGTGAACCCGCCACCACGCGCCTTTCCCCGATGTCAGGTCTGTCAGCGCTGAGCAGACCCGACACTCAGCGGCGGGGGACCCAATTCAGGTAATTATGACCTTGTTTAGAGATCATTAAGAATACATTTGAGCTCATCTTTTGATTTTAGGTGCTCGCCCATGGGTCCTCGCTGCTCAGGGATCACATCTGTTAGGCTGAGGCAGGAGGTCAGTGGCCATTGAATCAGCTGATGAGTTGACAGCTTTAAATGTAAAGTAAAAGCTCCCACCTTACAGAGATATCTTCCCTCAGTCACAAGCTCTTCCTCACTGCATTTCCACAACAGATTCACTATGCTGCAGGTCTTTACACAAGTCTCCATCCAGTCTGACCTCATTACCTCTCTCACCATTGACAGATTGCTTCTTTCATCTCTACTTCACCTGCCATCTATTCCATCAGCATGGGTGCCCTTTAAACTCTCTTACCTTGGTCCTCACAATCTTACCATGATGAGCCCCAACACCAGCATCACCAGGCACACCAACAGCACTAATAACACCAACCTTCGCCACAATCAACTGATGCTGCACAGGGCACAGGGCATCAGCACCCGACCACATTGCTGCCCAGGAGGCCAGGGATGGCCTCACCATGGCCAGATTTACTTCACTTGATGCTGTACACCTTGGCTGCCACATGATGTGCCAGGTTGGCACCACCCCACACCAACACCATAAAGCATCCCTACAATGCCCAAGCCATTGCTTTCACACTCATCTCCATTGCGGGGGGTACTGTTATGTTTCACCATTCTCACTATTTTTGCTGTAATAGGCATTGCCAAATCTCAACACATTTTTTTAATAGAAAAAAAGTAAAATATACCAAACCTAAAATCAGCTAACTCCTTTTCTGTGCCTACCAGACTCTTTTGTACATTGCCTGTTTCACTAACCTGGACAAGGAAGGCAGTCCAAAACACTGTGAGCCATTGTTCTGTTGTTATAGGTTCCAAGAGGGCATGGGTATTGGGCAGGATGAATAGTACCTCTAGGGCAGTAATAACCTAAAATCAACCAGCCAACAGATAAATCCACAATCTGTTATCAAATCAATACTAATGCTGGCAACAGACATTGTCACCATGAACTGAAAGAAGCCATAAAACAAGGCATCAGGTTATAGGCTGTACTATCAGTAAGAATGCAAATTACTGAAGACAGATTTTATTATAGGCTTTTATTTTAAACATCATGTAGGTGAATAATAATGGGATCCATAGATGCTCATTAAAAGCCATTTAACTATGAAATTACCTGGCCAGCAAGGTGTCAGGAGAAATGAGGTGGAGTACAGTGCACAATAATATCCAGGCCTACAAAGATCACACTCTGATTGATGACTTCTGTTGCTATAGCTACCAGCTGGACACCCAGTCGGCCTTGAGCTCCCAGATGGGCAGAAAGTTCCTGCTAAACAAGGCCCTAAGGGGAATGTGAAAAGAATTGTGATCACACCACATATAATGACTGAAATTATCACATTAACATCTATGTCACATTTGTGCACTCAGTTAGCCTCTATTTACAATATAATCCATTTCTCATCAAAAAGTCTCCATGTGTAAAACCACTTGTTTTCAACAGAAAGAAAAATCAATAGATCTGAAATAATTATAGTTATGAGGAGAGATTTAAGATACTGGGATTATTTCCACTAGGGCAGAGAAGGCCAAGAGGAGATTTGATAGAAGTTTTTAAAATTATGTAGGGTTTTGATAGAGTGAATAGGGAAGGACAATTTCCTCTGGTTGAGGAGTCTGTGGTTAAGGGTCATCAATTTAAACATATCAATAAGAGGGTGAGGAGAGAAATTAGGAGTGATTTCTTTATACAGCTGGTTGTTGGAGTATGGAATGCAGAGAAAGTTACATCCTTTAAGGGAAAATTGGCTAAATATTTCAAGCAGAGGAAGATACAAGGCTTTAGTTTAGTTTTGGACTGCTGTAGCAAATAGCTGCACGGAAATGATGGACCAAATTACCTCCTTCTGTGCGGTAAACACTTTTGGCTCTATGGATATTCTTGCAAGGTTAAGATCTCTAAAATTTCAAAAGGTAAGTTCAGTCTGTGTTCATCTGGGATCAATCCTCTCTTTTCTATACAGAAACTGCAATCTATTTTCCCTGACTTTTTTTTATTTAAGATTTCTTTACAAGACTGACAATTGATATCTTATGATATTTACAAATCACAGGCTTACATAAAGACTCATCCATTTGCTTTGGCACTGTAGACAAAAGGAAACCCGAAACTCTCACTATGCCATTTGTAACCTCACCTCCTGTGCCTGTGTTGTTGCCCTCTGGTGTGGGAGTATCCACTCCCACCTCACAATAATATCCGGATGCACAGGGTCCAGTCATTTGATCAGCTCCTGCTTCACTGCAGAAGAAGCCAGCATCACATGCAGTGCATTCAGACACAGTCTGTAGGCCCAGAGTTGAACTATATGTACCTATAAGAGCAAAATGAAATATAGCTGACAATTGTGTGTCATGATGTTGCCTGTATGCATATAAATAAGATATTGGCCCAGTAATTCCGGGCACAACACGTGAGTAAGGACGGGGTACTCACGCGTGTGCCCGGAGGAATTGCCGGTTTTCAGCATGCACAACGCATGCGCTAAAAACCGGCATTTCCTGTCCTCTGACCCAAGGGGTTAAGAGGCAGAACGCGCGCGACTGCACAGGCAGCGCGTGCGCAGTGAAATTCCTTTTTTTTTTCCCCCAGAGTTGCGCGCGTGTAAAGGCCTCCGGTCTTTACGTGTGGAAAAACAAGACGTAAGTATTTCGTTTTTCAGGTAAGTGGGCTTTTAGTACAATGTAGAAATTTTTTTTCCACAGGTTTGTTATTTTTAAAGAATTTACAGGGTGGTAAGTTTAGTTTTAGACCCTATTTTTAAAAAATTTATTTTTTTCAAAAAATTGATTAATTGTTTAAAACATTTTTTTACACTTATTCATAGTTAATATAATCAGTGGGATGTTTTTTAAAATTTTATTTAAAGTTAAAGTAGTGTTTTGGCAGCCCATACTTTTCATGAGTTTGACAGCTCTTACTGTCAAACTCATGAATGAGTTTCCCCTCCCCTGATTGGCTGCACAGTGCTCACCTGATCCCAGCCGGCACATCGCACTAACTACGCCGCTGGATCAGGTAAGCACATCGCGCCGACAGCTGAACCAGGCCTGTGACAGGAAATGCAAGCAGGCCCGGGCTTCAGATGTCAGCGCGCAGGGCGAGTGCACATCGGGGGCTTACACGCGCGGCAAGCCCCCAATCCTAATTTCAGGGCCATTATCCAAACTTCCATTAAAATGTTTAATTCCATGTTTTAGTGGCAGCCCAGTTATAAAAGAAAGTGCAACTTTCTGATTGGGATCATCCTCACGGTCAGTATTTAGGACAGCAATGGTAGGTTCTCATTTTCCAAATGCAAAGCCCTTCAAAACTCCGCTTCTGTAATAACTGAGGAGAACCTTCCAAGACAAAAGGATAAAATGGCCCCTGCCTCCAATTAAGCTACAGCAAAACTCACTTGGACACATTTTCTCACTGGAGTACTGGGGGGGGTGGGGGGTGGTGCTCATCCACATGTAGCCTGCATCCCACCAGAGAATGAGTGAATACACAAATCTTAAATATCATTTTTTGGAGCATCAGTCCCATTTGTCCTGTGTGTGCTCATTTCCTTTCGGCTACTGCCACTGATAAGAACATAAGAAATAGGAGCAGGAGTAGGCCATACGGCCCCTCGGGCCTGCTCCGTCATTCAATAGGATCATGGCTGATCTGAATCTAGACTCACGTCCACTTCCCTGCCCTCTCCCCGTAACCCCTAATTCCCTTATCTGCTAGGAAAATGTCTATCTCCATTTTAAATTTATTTAATGTTGCAGCTTCCACAGCTCTCTGGGGTAGCAAATTCCATAGATTTACTACCCTCTGAGTGAAGAAGTTTCTCCTCATCTCAGTTTTGAAAGGGCAGCCCCTTATTCTTAGATTATGCCCCCTAGTTCTAATCTCACCCATCAGTGGAAACATCCTCACCGCATCCACCTGATCAAGCCCCCTCACAATCTTATATGTTTCGATAAGATCGCCTCTCATTCTTCTGAACTCCAATGAGTAGAGTCCCAACCTACTCAACCTTTCCTCATACGTCAACCCCCTCATCTCTGGAATCAACCGAGTGAACCTTCTCTGAACCGCCTCGAGAGCAAGTATATCTTTTCTTAAATATGGAAACCAAAACTGCACGCAGTATCCCAGGTGTGGCCTCACCAATACCCTGTATAACTGCAGCAAGACTTCCCTGTTTTTATACTCCATCCCCCTTGCAATAAAAGCCAAGATTCCATTGGCCTTCCTGATCACCTGCTGCACCTGCATACTAACTTTTTGTGTTTCATGCACCAGGACCCCCAGATCCCTTTGTACTGTAGCACTTTGCAGTTTCTCTCCATTTAGATAATAACTTGCTCTTTGATTTTTTCTGCCAAAGTGCATAACCTCACACTTTCCAACATTATATTGCATCTGCCAAATCTCTGCCCACTCACTTAGCCTGTCTATGTCCTTTTGCAGATTTTTTATGTCCTCCTCGCTCACTGCTTTCCCTCCCATCTTTGTATTGGTAGGAATTACAAAATAATATCAAATATGGACATGACAGCTTGCAAAAGTATTCAAAGGGGCATGCTATTCTGATTCTGATTATTCAATGCTAAGAATTGCTCAGCTCCTATGTTAAGGCACTGAAGCTTCACTCAGAAAGTAAAGGTAAAGGCTTTCTGTTAAAGCCAATTTATCATTTAAGGACAGGGACACAGAAACATACACACACGTATTTACATGTACGGAACTCAGTCAGTATTCCTTACTATGCCACAGGTGACATAGATGTGTAATTTTTCCCCCATTCTTTGTAATCTGCCCCCTCAACATATACAATCAAAGTGAGATTTGTAAATTCTGGTTAATATGTCTCCTATGTAATCAAAAAAGAAGGCACTCAGCCATATCTGCTATCCTGTAATCTACATTTATGTTACATTTACCTTTTGGACATTTCTTCCAGTTGAGACTAGTTTGGACTGGACAGTAATAACCATTCGGGCATTTCTCAATCCTATCACCATGGATACAGTAGTGCCCTGGTGGGCAGATGTCACAGGCAGCAGCTTGCTTGGAGAGCATATATGTTCCTAGGAACAAAAAGATGAATATCTTCCTTAGTTGCAAATTAGCTACTTAAATTCTTTTGTGGAATAATTAAAGAAGTGGGGCCTTAGTTCTGAGTTTCAAAAAGTCATGCCAGGTCATCCGTAGCATAGCAAAGGATAAAGGACATGGGCATCATGAAATTCTTGACTTGCCCATCACTTTTTAAACACATATTGGTAAAAAAAAAAAATTTGTTTGCTTATGAATAGTCTTTTATATAATGGAGGTCAGTGCTCAGCAATCTCAGCAAAGAACATGCCTGGGCCATAGGTTAAATGTGGAATAAAGATCCATCAACTCTTTCCAACAATGCTCCATCAGTCTAACCTCAGTAAAGCAGTCCCCACTGCACATATATGGTCCTAGAAATTAATCTAGGCCCATTTCCGATGGCGCTGCTTGACGAGTGTGCGGCCGAACCAATAGGCCTGAGGAGCGATGGAAATTGGTGCTCGGGCCTCATCCACATCAGAACTCCTTGCACTGCCACAATAATCCCTAAAGACAGATTCACTTGTTGTTAACCCACTTTATAAAGAATGACTTACCATTTCTACATGGCAATGGTTGGCTTGAGGCTGCTGGGCAATAATGCCCCAGTGGGCAGGGACCACCAGTGATGCCATCGAGAGGGGAGGCACTGCTAGCACCGGAGAGGCAGTAAAACCCAGCAGAACAGTCTCCTGAGGGAGAAAATAGAGAGGTTTCCTTCAACTGTGACAAATTCTAACATCTTTTTCCATCAGACTTGGGAATGTAGAGTTAATGCCCAATTATTTAGAATGACATAAATGGGATCAACTCAAAAATCATCTTTGTCTAGGTTAGCCTTACACAAGGTTTACATTTCCTCATTCCTGTTAGAAAATGGCACTTCTTACTCAGCTTTCAAATCTCTTGGTTGATATTTCTGAGTAGTCCAGTTGCTAGACATATTCAAAAGTAAGACCTTTCTTCATAAAATTGTTTTAACATTATGCATAATTTTTATTACTTAGCCTTATTTGCAACAACCCCAACTGAGCTCTCCTCTATGGATAGGATTGTATGTTGAGATTAACTTATCTCGAGTTTTTCAAATAATCAGGATCGAGTGCAAACCAATATGGTGGGTATATTGGCCTAGAAATTCAGTGGGCTGCGCCACCCGTTAGCGCCCAAAGAGGGCACTTAGTAGGTTAAGCACAACTGGCCACACCTCCCACTAAATTTAGTGGGACGCTAATGGCGGCGCTAGCCGTTAGCGCTGCGCCGCTACCGATGACGTCATCGGTGTGCGCAGCGCCCCACTACCGCCCCGATCGCGAAATTTGGTAGCACCCCCTGCTTTAACGCCGGTCACAATTTGCGACCGGTTCAGGGGGGCCTACCTGCGGCGGTAAAGGCGCGGAGGTGCGGGGTGGCCATTTTTTTCTGCTGGCCGCCTGCCAGCACCTCTTCGCGCCGCCGTCCCTGGCCTCCTGAGCACCCCCCCGTGTTGTGCCAGCTGTGTCCCAAGAGCTCGGCACTTCTCCTCGGTGCCGGGCTCTTTTGCCGGCACTCGCGATCGCCGATCGCGCTGCAGCAGGCCCCTCCCCTTTAAGAAGGGGAGGAAGGCCTGCAGTACCGCAGCACGCCGTGCCGCAGCGTGTGGCGCTGCGGCACGTTGCGCTGCGATTTTCAGTTGCAGCGCCCCAAGAGGGATGCGGGGCGCCTCAAGTAGCGCTGCGCTTCCGTCGGGGGCGCTGAAACTGAATTTCTGGCGGGCGTTCGCGACTCCTTCTGGGGCGGTACTTCCGGCGCCCTGGCGAGACTGGTGCCCCAAATGGGGCGCCAGTGAATTTCTAGGCCATTGTGTTTAATCCAAGTTTAGGGCAGAATATAACGCACTAGTTATAAAGCAAAAACATACGACCGTGACAAGTAGCTGGTACCAGACCTAATCGGACAGACGGCTGGTGTGCACGAACAGCTCTTCTTCTTCCCCTCTTTTCCTGAACTACCTAACAGTGTTAGACCGAGGTCAGCATCAATCCACCCTCAGGAGCTCTCCGCTCCACGGTCTGGGCTAAGGGCTCTTTAGGTCTTCCTTTTATTCTCTTTTTAGGGGTGGGCCTGGGGTAGAATATGGACAGGATCATTTAACCTATAGAGGTTCCCCTTAAAACAAGGTGCCCAATGGGATGTCGAGTTCTTTGTCTAAACTTATAGATGAAGACCCTTCCTCAAAGGGTCCTATGTTTTCCTCTCGCATGTCTTTCTTGTTTATACATTTGAAGGCCAATCCATCTGGATCCCTCTTATCTCATCCATCCTGTCCTTCCTGGTGCAGCCAGTGTATGTACCAGGCACAACCTTGGGCCATTTAATCAGAGGCCCAAGCTAGAGGTGTCTTACTCAACCAGCCACCATCCAAACTATCTCTCCTTAATCTAACAGACTAGTTCATCCTGCGATGATACCTTAACTCCCATAAATTATTTCTATTCTATGTCCTTTATACTAAATAACTTTTACATACCTTCGCAAGCAGTTCTGTTAAATAAACTCCAATTCCTACCATAGCATTATAATATGGTTATTAGCAATAATGGAAGAAACATAGATTGGGCCTTAGTTGGTCAAATTAAAGATACATTAAACAAAGTTAAAATCCTAACTTACAAGCAGTAGACAGCTAGCCTGGGAGGCAAGGCCATATGTGGTGGCCCCTGTGTAGAATGTTATGCATCATCTAATCTAACTAGTCTGAAGACTTGTCGTCTCAAGCTCTAATACAAGTTTCCAGGAAACCGAAACTTAAGCATTTCCAGTAAAACACAACTTATACATTAACCCCTTACTTGTCTCAAGCTCTAATACAATCATTTAAACACAGTATTAATCACGTCACAATTTCATTCGCATAACCATATATATTTTAGGTACCTAGGTACCCTTAATTTCTAACATGTAAGACTAAAGTTAGTCACTTGTGCCAACCCTGCTTTAAGGGAGAATAGAAGATGGACTAAAGGCTGTATACCTTCCTGAAAACTGGTTTAACAATCCTTTTGTTCAGAGACAGAGAAAAAATAGCAGTATTTTTCACAAAGATATTATGTAGCTGTAATAGAACAATGTATTTTGATATATCTTAATTCATTACCCTGTGTGCTTGTAAATACAATATCCACCTTCCCTCCAATCATATATTCCACAAACATCACAACAGCAAGAGGAGGTATTATGCATTATAGGTGTCCTCTGGCTGTAGGACTGCTGAACTAGTGGCAAATTCTTGTGGACTTGTGTTTATTGGTAATGGAACTGAAAATTATTGGAAGTTATTTAACTGTGGCTTCTAATATGATCAAGTCTGCCACTGATGATTGTGTGATAATTACGTTTGTCTTTCAGGGAGAAGGAAGGTTCTGATTCGAACCCAGGTGCCAGACAGAGAGCAAGACTCCCTTTTTAAAAGAGATTTTCTTCCATTTCTCTTCCTGGACCATTCCTTCCATTTTCCCTGTATTGGTTGAATCCGGCCATTATTGGGAATTCTGCAAATATATGGCTGAGCTCAGGGAGACAACATGTGGAAGCTCACGGGTGTAATCTGGGTCCTACCAGCCTATACACATTTGGCCTCCAGCACGCTATATCACCACATCAATTATTTCACAATTATTTGCAAACTTTGAATGCCAGTCATTTTACTGAATTAATTGCAATTGTTCATATGAATTACATGAACGTGTTATATTACACTTATGCCTCACTATAAGAAAGATATTACATTTCAATAAATAAATATACAAATGCATTCTATTATTTAGAAATTCAATTAATTTAAAATCATGTAATTTACTCTTAAAGTATCAGAAAAAATCCTTACCAGACACATTACTCAGTCCTTGACCTTCACAGTATTTTCCTCCTGTACAAGACAGACACTCATTTTTGGAGGCCATACCAGGAAGAGGTTGATAAGTACTCGGGGGACAAGGTTTGGGACTGACGCTCCCAGAAGGACAGAAGTGGCCTGGTGGACACTTATCACCTTTCAGATCCCCAACAGGATTGGGTATTGTGGCACCAAGTAGGCAGTAATGTCCTGGGAAACAAGGTCCAGTTGGAGTAACAAGTCCTGGGGAGGAAAAAAGAGGGGGCTCTCAGCTATAGGATCAAGGTGGCCAAGGCTGCCGACATAACACCAATTACTGCACTTCAAAATTAATCAATTGGGTGAAGCCTCTGAAAGGTCCCAAAAACACTATCCGGTAAATTCTGTGATCCTGCCCTGCCAGCAGGGAGCCGAACTTGGAGGATGTGCAGGTCAGAGGATAGGGCTACAACACTGTAGCACCAATTCTCTGACCCTTCAAACATGACTGTACATAAATGCAGGAATTATGTAGAAAATAACAAAGCTGTACAATCCTGTAGTATTGCTACACTAATGTGTTGAATTTAAACCTGTCTCAAAACAATTTTTTTTTACCCACACTACAACTTTCAATTGGTACAATTACCCATGCTTAATACACATACAGATCTTCTTCTTATTGTGTCCACGGATAGTCTATACATAGCCCAGCCAGAACTGGACACATTTTTGCGCCTTGTTGTTGAATTCGGCAAGATCTGCAACAGTGCAGGGTTCCTCTAACGATGGACATTGCAGGAGATGTTGCATAGTCTGTGCCTCAGTTCCACATTCACAAGTTGTCAGGCTGGTTGAATATCCCCATTTGCTTAGTGACACCTTTGAGCAACCTACACCAGTCCTAAGTCTGTTAAGGCACTTCCAGATTGCCCAGTTGCAATTAGCTCCTGGGGGAAGGCTTTCATCAAGTAAAATTTCCATCGCTGGGGTTGTTCAAGACTGGCGAGCCGGTCTTTCCACAAGGCGATGCGGGCTTCAGATGAGGTTGATTGTAATGGAACAACACTGTTCATGAAGCTCTTTCTTGACTTTAGGCGGCTGGGTGTAGGTGTATGACAATGCAGAGGGTGTCTCTCATCTGATGTTTGACGGAGTCGTTCTTTCTTGCTGACTACCGTTCTTCTTATATCAGGGGGAGCGATACCCGCCAGGATATATAGGTGTGGTGTATGTGCCTTTAAGAGCCCCAGGTGTGCGTAATGCCGATAATTGCCACTTGGGCTATATAAGCCTGTGTATTGTGTATATCCTTTAGAACCCCCCCCAGACTTGCTTAGTAAATACCTATGAACCAACTCCTGTCTTCAGTGTCTTTATCTACACACAGACACTACAGTGGCGACGAAGTGGAAACGGACTTACCTGCAATTCGGCAGCACCTCAAGGACATCGATTCCTCCGGCGTCCAGAAGACTCAAGGAAGTAAGAGAAACTGTGGTTTCACCAGCTGGCCAAGCTGGTGGCAGGTACTGCGCTAATCCTTCCTGGGCGTCAGGCTGGGGCTCCAGCGGCGGGCTCTACAGCTGAGACAGGCAGCAAAATCGGAGGCAAGCAATAACGGACTGGGAGGGAGCACTCGGGAGACGGCCGGCGCGGCAAGCAGGTCAGCGTTCAGACCTCCGGCGGGAACGATTCTCCAACAGTGAATAAACGGAAACCGCAGTAAAACAGCGTTGTTATCGGCAGCAGCGGCGGGAAAGCGCGGGAAGCGCCATATCTTTGCTACAGAAAAAAAAATGCGCGGGAAGCACCATATCTTTTCTGAAATGCCTGAATCTGGTAATATTGATGCTTTTGGTAGCGAAATAGAGGATTGGACCACATACGTGGAAAGAGTAGAGGTATATTGCACTGCAAATGGAATAGAAGATGAAAAAAAAGCTTCAGTACTTCTGAACTTAATGGGCGCGAAGACATACGGGCTGTTACGAAACTTAATCACTCCAGCCAAACCAAAGGACAAGAATTTTAAAGAAATTGTTGATACCCTGCAGGAGCACTTAAACCCAACACCGCTGCTGATAGCGGAACGATTCAAGTTCTTCAACAGAAATCAACACAAGGATGAAAGTAACGTTGATTACCTAACCGAATTAAGAAAGCTATCAAAGTACTGCCAATTCGGGGCAGGACTATTGGATTATCTTCGAGACAAATTCGTTTGCGGTCTCTTAAGTGAAGGAACACAAAAAAGACTGCTTTCTGAAAAAGATTTAACATTGGACAAAGCTTTCAGTATGGCTGTATCATACGAAGCAGCAGCAAAAGGAGCTGCAGAGATACAACAAAAGACACAAGACTTCGGCACCCATGAAATGACACAGGGGTTCGGAAGATGTTATCGCTGCGGCAGATCCACCCATAACCAGAGGGACTGCTGGTTCAAGGGCAAAGCATGCAGGCAATGCGGGAAGATTGGACACATTGCACGGGTATGCCAATCTGGACAAAATAAATCCACTGACAGAAAACAAAAAATCAATAAAGAAAAGTACAGAAAGGTACAAATGATGACGGACAGTAGCTCCGAAGACCAGAAGAGCGATAGCGACTCTGGAAACAAGAGACTAAGCTGTCTCAAATTACATAATGTACTTGCCAAAGAGGATTACCAAACCATTTGGGTTACCCTCACAATAGCAGGGTCCCCAGTTAAAATGGAGCTAGATACAGGATCAGTTCTAACCGTAATAAATCGACGAGATTACGAGGGGCTATTTTCGCATATACCTCTAAAAGATACATCCATTATCTTAAAAACATATACGGGGCAGAAAGTATACCCCAAAGGAAAAATAAGGGTGCCTGTTGTATACAACGGCAAAGAAATACAAAAGTTGTATTTATACATTCTACAAGATGGTGGTCCACCGTTGTTGGGACGCGAATGGATCAGGAAGATATGTTTAGACTGGCACTCCATTCAGGCACTGACAGTGACCAGTAAGGAAAAAAACAATGATAACATCATACCTGAACGATTAAAAGACATCTTGGCCAACACCAAAGAAGTGTTTCAAGAGAAATTAGGAACCTTGAAAGGCATCACCGCCTCAATAAAAGTGGAAGATGCAGCAATTCCCAAATTTTTTAAGGCAAGACTGGTGCCATACGCAATACGTCCAGCAGTCGAGGCAGAGCTGGAGAATTTGGAAAAAGCAGGCGTATTATCCAAAATAGATTGGAGCGAATGGGCAACACCCATCGTTCCAGTCATGAAAAAAGCATTGAAAAATAACTCTGAAGAACAGAGAAAAATTCGCATCTGTGGTGACTTCAAGGTGACTGTAAACCCAGTCCTTCACACAGCACAGTATCCTCTTCCGAGGATAGAAGATATTTTCGCCTCACTATCCGGAGGGAAACGTTTCACCAAAATTGACTTGGCACAAGCATATCTACAGGTGGAGGTTGAGGATGCCTCTAAAAAGTATCTCACAATAAACACACACAAAGGCCTGTACCAGTACAATCGACTGGTTTTTTGGAGTAGCATCAGCTCCAGCTATCTGGCAAAGAGCTATGGAGCAAGTTCTGCAAGGGATTCCGGGGACTCAATGCTACCTAGACGACATCCTTATAACAGGAGAAAACGACAACGAGCACCTTGCCAATTTGGAGCAGGTGCTCACTAGGCTGAAAGAACGGGGCCTACGAGCAAATCGCCCCAAGTGCGAATTTTTCTAAAATCAGATATCATATTCTGGCCACATAATTAATAAGGAAGGGTTGCATAAGTCACCTGAAAAAATTGAAGCAGTTATAAAAGCCCCAGCACCTGAAAATGTTTCACAATTAAGGTCATTCCTGGGATTAATAAGTTACTATCATAAATTTTTACCGAACTTATCAACTCTTCTACACCCTCTTAATGAACTTCTTCTACAGACAGGAGTGATTTGGAAATGGAACGAAGACTGTAAACGTGCCTTCCATAAATGTAAAGACTTAATCACATCCGAAGAAGTTTTAGCTCATTACAACCCATCACTACCAATCAGACTGGCGTGCGATGCATCCCCTTACGGCATAGGAGCAGTATTATCCCATAAATTCCCTGATGGCTCAGAACGGCCGATAGCTTTTGCGTCACGCTCATTAAACTCAGCTGAGCGTAACTATGCCCAAATAGGCAGGGAAGCACTCAGCCTGGTATGGGGAGTGAAGAAACTCAACCATTACCTACACGGACAAAAATTTACCTTGTTGACTGACCATCAACCCCTCATCTCCATATTCAACCCTAAAAAAGGTGTTCCCATTATGACAGCACAAAGGCTACAGAGGTGGTCCCTTTTTCTAGGGGCACACCAATACAACATAGAATACAAAGGGTCAAAACAGCATGGGAATGCTGACGGTTTATCGCGCCTACCGTTGCCAACAATAGAAGAGGCACCTACAGTAGACCCAGTAGAGATATTCCACTCTACCATAGTGGAATGTCTACCAGTGACAAATTCTGCCATTGAAAGGGAGACAAGAAATGACCCGACTCTCTCACGGGTCTACGATTTAACAGTGAAGGGATGGCCAGCACATGGCGAACCACTGTTGCCAGCATTCTCGCAAAGAAGAGAACAGCTGTCAGTGTGCTGAGGAACCTTGATGTGTGGATCCAGAGTGGTGATTCCACCCAAACTCCAGGATAAAGTGCTAAAGGAGCTTCACGAGGGGCATCTGGGTGGAGTGAAAATGAAGAACCTAGCTAGGGCGTTTGTATGGTGGCCAGGTATCGATGGAGACATCGAAGACATGACCAAGAGCTGCCTAGGATGCCAGAAGGTCCAAAACGCTCCACCACAGGCCCCTCTACATCCATGGGAGTGGCCCTCATCTCCCTGGCAAAGGGTGCACATCGACTTTGCTGGTCCATTTATGGACTCAATGTTCTTAGTCGCGGTTGATGAACACTCCAAGTGGCCGGAGGTAATAAAGATGTCCTCCACCACCACGGCAAAAACCATCACAGTATTAAGGACCATATTTGCCAGGAATGGGCTGCCGGAACAGATCTGTTCTGATAATGGACCGCAATTTGTGTCCGAAGAATTCAGAAAGTTCTTAAAGAACAATGGGGTAAAGCACTACACGTCCGCCCCATACCATCCCGCCACCAATGGATTGGCTGAAAGGTTTGTCCAGACCTTCAAGAAGGCCATAAAGGCCATGGGTAATGAAGACATAAAACTTCAGCACAAGGTGGATAACTTCTTATTCGCATACAGGAATGCAACACATATGGTTACCAACCAAACTCCCGCCATGATGTTCTTCAATAGAAACCTAAGATGCCGGCTGGATTTGGTCAAGCCCAACATCTGAAGGGACGTGGAGAACCGGCAGTTTCAAGGCATGAATGAAAGGCCAACTAGGGCCTTCCAGATAGGCCAACAGGTTTTGGCCCGGGACTACCGTACCGAGAAATGGCAGCCTGGAACTATCTGCACACGACTAGGACCACTGAGGTATACCGTGGACATCGGAGAAAGCATAATAAGGCGCCATGCTGACCAAATCATAAAGTCATCCGAAAAGGGACAACCTACACCACCACTCTATACATCTAACGATGAAGTAGAGATACCCATATCTACCTCCGATCCGGTGATACTGGAACCCGATGAACCCGACACTGGCATTCAAGCTGAATCAGCCTTGCCAGAAGAACCTACTACACCACCAGAAACTACTACACCCCCGAGGCGTTATCCGGACTGAGTCAGGAAGCCTCCTGAGAGACTAACTTATAATTAATTAATTACAGCAATGTATATTATTTTGCATATAACATGTAATTAATAATTACTTAAAATATGATGTACTGGTTAGCTAAAAGGGGAGGAATTGTGGTGTATGTGCCTTTAAGAGCCCCAGGTGTGCGTAATGCCGGTAATTGCCACTTGGGCTATATAAGCCTGTGTATTGTGTATATCCTTTAGAACCCCCCCCAGACTTGCTTAGTAAATACCTATGCACCAACTCCTGTCTTCAGTGTCTTTATCTACACACGGACACTACAATAGGCTGTTGGTGTTTGTTGATTTTAAGCAACCTGTGATAAATCGGCAGCTTGCATTCAGAACGGCATCCATCTTCTTGGCATGAGTAGACCTTTCCCATGCAGGGCAGGTGTATTCGGCAGTGGAATAGCAAAGAGCATACAGATAAACAGATATTTAAGTTTACATTATAGGATTGCAACAACTTATAGTTTGAGCAGGATTACCTTTGTAGCTAGTGAACATTATCTGAATATTAAGATATGTTTCAAACTGAAATACACTGCTATGCAATTCATTAATCTATTTATTATATACAAAATTAACTGTAGCAGATTAATTAAAACATTGTTATTTTGTAGCAGATTCATTAAAATATGTTGCTGGGGAATCTGGTTGAGGGACCAGCAAATGAGTAGGAAGTAACTGAGAGTTGGAACCAATCTGAGTGCAGTTGTGTGGGAGTGGATGAGCTGTCCTGGTATTGAGATCACCAAAATGAATAGTTAGTCCGCTCCAAAGGGTTTGACACATTTTTATGCAGGGTTTGAAATCGACCTACCCAATGAGTTGAGTACATCATGTCTTCACTGCTTGTGGATATATAAATCAATGATGAAATCTATATACCTCCAGCTATCTGCTATGTTGTATGTTATATACCAGATACATATCATCCTCATTTTCTATGATGAAAACAGTCGACGTTGCATCTGAATAAGAGTCTGTTAGTGAAGAATGGGAATGTGTCAGCCTTGGCTCAGTGGTAGCACTGTTGCCTGATGTCAGAAGGTCATGGTTCAATATTTCACGAAATTCCAAGTATTAATGCAAGAACGCTTTGAAAGCTATAATTTTCAAAAAGTATATGGGGCTGTGGAGGTAAATTATTTTGTCTATTCATTATCATGTGTCTGTAACATCCCCATCTCTCATTAAAAGTCAAAGCCAATAGGGCTCATCATGGTTTTAATATTTTCTCACTTACCTTCTGTGTCACAGTAGAATCCTGGTGTGCAAGTAATGCATTCCACGACAGAATACAGACCGTCCTGCGGACCAAATGTTCCAGCTGGGCATTTTATTCCGTAGCCAGATCCTAGGGGGCAGTAGAACCCAGGTGGACACCTGTACCCGGTGATGCTATCTGAAGGGCAGGGAGTGGAGGCACGCAGCAAGCACACGCAACCTGGGTCACAGAGGCCAGAGTAACCACTCAACCCTGGAAAAAGGTGAAAAGAGCAGAGTGCAGGATGACCACTGAACAAATTGTTTCTGACCGAAAAAGGCAGGAAACTTAAACTCAGTCCTTAGGAAGACAGCACAAAGTTGTGTCCAAACTGGTCTTTGTTTAAAATCACAAAAGTGCATTCACACCAGTGGCGACATGGTTTTTGGTGGTAATATCACTTATGCATCACTTATGCACTTCATTCATAATTATTAAAGAGTAAACAGCAATACTATACTCTTTTACCTGTCAGGGCACAATATTTTCCACTAGGACAAGGCTCACACTGCTCAGCACTGACTCGACCAGTCTGGTTACTGTAAGTGCCCTCTGGACATGGGTACTGTATTCCTTTAATGCAGTAATATCCAGCTGGGCAGTCAATGGACTGGACAGTGCCAGGCTTACTTTCACTGGACTGTCCCGCTACATGTTGTGGGTCACAATGCCTAAAACAAAACAAAATAAAATGTATATTTATTTTTAATTACCTCTCCAGAGAAGCGTTTGAAAAATTTGACGATTTCTTAGCTGTTCATTGAAACCGCACAAGTTGAATAGTATACAAACATAGAAACATAGAAGATAGGAACAGGAGTAGGCCATTCAGCCCCTCGAGCCTGCTCTGCCATTCAATGCGATCATGGCTGATCATCCAAATTCAGTACCCTGTCCCTGCTTTCTCCCCATACCCCTTGATCCTTTTAGCCTTAAGAAATATATCCAACTCCTTCTTGAATATATTTAATGAATTGGCCTCTACTGCCTTCTGTGGTAGAGAATTCCACAGGTTCACCACTCTCTGGGTGAAGAAATTCCTCCTCATTTCTGTCCTAAATGGCTTACCCCTTATCCTTAGAACTACATTATTTTATATTTACCTCAAGACAGCTCCAGCAGAGATCCACTGAGCTGGCTTCAACTGATCAAGTCATAAATGAGCCATAGCTTTCTCCACCTTAACAGCTACCCTGTTCAATGCCCACCAGAAACTCTACGAGCTGGATTTTCTCAAAGGAGAGGAGTTGGAGGCAGGGCTGCTGCTTGTCGGGTCAATGTCCCACCTCCATCATCTTCCGGCCAACCAGAGGGATTTTCCCCTGATTGACCTTGTTAAGCCCACTCTGCAGGCCAATTAGGGGGGAAGTCACTGACAGAGCACGTCAACATCTGACGTGCAGTCAAGACTTCTTGAAAGAAGAAATGTCAGCGTTGACAGCTCTGTGAAACTGTCAAACACTGACATTCTCTGTAGTTTGATGAGTCCTTGTGTTCAGGACTCATCAAAATTTTAACTTTGTAGATTTCAGATGGCTGTTGGGCCAGAGGATCCAACAGCCATTCTGTGAAATTGACAAGGAAGATGTCAGGTCTCCCGATCCAGGGTGGATGAAGGCTGTAGGAAGAAAACAAGGTAAGTTAACATTTTTTTAACACTTAGCACTCACCTTCCATACTTACCACTCCATACTTGCACCTATCACTCACCTCTATATTTTACTTTCAGTTGCCTCCGACTCCCACAGACCTCCTTCACGTCTCCTCCAACACGACGGGGTTCTCCGAGGTCGGGAAGCCTTCACCTGAGAAGGTAAAATGGCACGGATCCTTTTTTCTGCCTGTTAGCTCCCTGTTAACAGGCAGGTAAAAGGATTTAATCCCTTTCCCGCCTCCAGGAGATGGGACCCGAAGCGACACATCTTCCCGCCTCCTGGCAAAAGGGCACGGAGGCAGGATGGGGGCGGGTTTGCCATCCGACCCCACTTTCTGCTACTTTACCGGCAGTCCCGCCTCCATACCCGCCTCCTCGAGGCTGAGAAAATCCAACCCTATACCTTTGTTCCAATTCCATTGCCTTTCTCGGCTGTTTGCTCAGGCTTAACCCGATGGTTCAACAACCTCAGTGTCTTGGCCAACCACGGAGCTGAACTTCCAACCCCATAGCTTCTTGATCACAAAGACCATCCACTTCCTACACTGTTAGATCATCGCTTCTACTCCACTTTAGCTCACTTGACACTGACGTCCTCATTGATGCCCTTGCCATCTCAAGGCTCGATTGCTCTAATGCTGTCCTGGCCAGCCACCCATCCTCCAGCCTTCCTAAAGCAGCTCATCCAAAATTCTGCTGCCTGTATTCTTCACTGGCCTATTTTGGCTCCCGGTTCACCAATGCTACAAATGTAAAATTTCCATCCTTGTGTTTAAATCTCTCCATGGCCACGCCCTTCCCTTTCTGTAACCTCCTCGATTGCTACAATCACCTCCACCCTCCCAACTGTCCATTCCTCGGTCATTGGCCTCATGTGTATAACCCTCTAGCCCCAATGCTTGCAAACTCATCTAAAAGCCTCTACCTCAATCTCCTCATTTAAGATCCTCCTTAAAACCCATCAATATTAAAATCTTTGTTTTACACATTCTCACAAAACAGGAACCAGACTAAGACTTAAAATAAAACCTGATATATATACTTTATTGGGCACTTACTTTCCAAATGGACATGGCTTGCACTGCAGGTGTCCAGTCTGATCCTGATACTGTCCAGAAGGGCAAGGTTTGGGTTTTGGACTACCAGAGGGACAATGGTGATCAACAGGACAAATGAGCTCTGTGAAAAATAGAATGGACAGATGTAGGTTGAATTATTATTACCCACTTAATCAGTTCAACAAATTTATTCTGGCAGTAGAAGATCGGACTAGATCTCACATTTCTTTTCATTTCTAATCCGACTATTTACATTTTTTGTCAACCCTTAAAATACTTTGCTAAATTTCTTTGCCTGGTGCACCCAACGGGTAGCAAGAAGGCGACTTACTGTCAGAGCTTGGCTAGAACTACTTGGGACAACCCAAACCAGCCTTTAAAAAAGCTCAAAGGCAGCTGAGCCCGAGCATGCCCAAACTTCTGCCCACCCCACAGGCAGTGGTGCTGGAGTCGAGGGCTCAGTGGGAAGGGATGTGGGGATAGGCAGGTTGGAGGTACGTAGCATCATACGGCACTGAGGCCCCATGCTGCTGATTGTCCAAGTCTAAAGTTGCAATGACAAACAGGACAAAGGAGTACAGACAGAGGAGTGAGAAAGGAAGAGTGAAACTTAGTAAGAGAAAGGAAATAGAGGAGGGAGAGAAGAAATGTAGCAGATGGAGAAAAAACATATGAACGGAGGAGAGAGAGAGAGAAAGTAAAAAAGGAACTGGAAGAGAGAGGGAGAGTGAAGGACTGAGATGAGACATGTCCAGGTGGGAAAAGAAAGAAAATACATTTATGTAGCTCCTTTCGTGACCTCAGGATATCTTAAAGTGCTTCATTACCAATGAACTGTAATCACTGTTGTAATGTAGGCAAGCTCATCTGCAAATCTACACACAGCAAGGTCCCACAGGCAACTATCAAAGGAGGGAATTGATTTGAAAGGGGTGTGGTTGGGGAGGAGGGGGGCGGAAATATCCATGATCCAGAGATAAATGAGAGATTATATCCACCTGTTTATACTCAATGGACAGGAAAACCTAGAACAAAATTACATCCTTACTCATATCGTATTTCTTACCTGACGAAGCGGATTCAGACTGGCCGCTGGGACAGTAATACCCAGCTAGACATTCTTTGGTAACATTAATATTTGCAAATCCAGGACAGTAAAAGCCAGGAGTACATGAACGACAACCAGAGACATCTGGGTTACCTGCATCCCAGAAAGAAAAACTGTACTTAGAAATTGTGCAACACCAGTTAATACTGGTGATATCAATTTTTCTTTAATTTGATCTGGGGTTGTGGGTGACACTGGCAAGGCCAGCATTTATTGCCCCTCTCTAGTGCTTTGAGAAGGTGGTGGACGACCTTCTCCTTGAACAACTACAGTCCTTCTGGTGATGGTACTCGCACAATGGTATTGGGTAAGGAATTTCAGAATATTGACTCAGTAATGATGAAGGAATAATGGCACATGTCCAAGTCAGGATAGTGTGTGACTTGGAAGGGGGCTTCGAGGAGATGGTGCTCCCACTACATTGCTGCTCATCCCCCTCGGTGATAGGTGCAGGGGAGGGAGTTTTAAAATAATAAAAACCTGGGAGTGATTAGAAAGCAGCAAAGTCATTGGGGGTGATTTTGCCAGTCCTGGGGAGGCGGGACTGTCGGGAAAATGGCAGAATCTGGGAGCGGGTATCCATTCCGCCTCCAACCCACCTCTGTGCCATCTTCCCAGGAGGTGGGTACCCGACCCGTGCTGGAAGCCACCTCCTCGAGGCGGGAAGGGGTTTAGTGCCAATTAACTGCCTGTTAACAGGTAGTTAACAGGCAGTTTTTTGGATAATCCCTATTTTGAGCCCTGAAGTGCGGGCTTCCCGACGGCTCCGATCCTCGCCAGGGTCAACGAGGCGAGCCGTGGGTCTGCGGTGGTTGGAGGGGCTGAGATGTCCGGTGTGCAGGTGAGTGATGGGTGCATGTGTGCAGAGGTAAGTGTGTGAGGTGAGTTTTAAGTGTTTCAAAAGCTTTAGTTACCTTTGCTTCTTCCTGCAGGCTTCAACCCTTCAGGTCTCGGGAGTCCCTCATCTCACCAGCACAGAAAGCAGAATGGCCGCTGCATTCTCAAATGCATCAACCTCTGCTTTCTGCTCAGGATAGATCTCTAAGTGAGCCTGTGTCCCATGTCTCAACTTAGAAGACAGATTGTCAGTGTTTGACAGCTTCACCGCGCTCTCAAACGATGACAATTCATCTGTCAAAAGCTCTTGACAGACGAAACGTCACTTGCTGACGTCACCAGTAACCGGCTTTCCCTTAATTGGCTTGCTAAGCCCACTGGGCGGGCATAACAAGGTCAATCAAGGGAAAATAGCGTGGGTTGGCCGGACGTCGATGGAGGCGGGACTAAAACCCAACAAGCAGCAGTCCCGCCTCCGTCACGTCCCCATTGGTAAAATCACCCCATTGTCATTCTAAGCTTCAAGAGCAAGGTCTAAACATCTTGAACCATCATCTGACCCTTCAGAGGAGATTTCAGCATTATAATCTTTCCCAGATATCCATTTTTGCCTTTTACCTGAAATTGCTCTGTGTGATAGAGCTGGCGAACACCTTAAGTGTGCAATAAGGTGTAGTAATTATTCATCGTTAATGGAATGGCCACTAACTTTTGCTCACATTCCTAAAATTGCTCCTGGAAGTAAACAGGTGTCCAACACATTAATGGCGTTCTGTTTTTAAAGGAGTAATTCAAGGATTTGTTCCTAAATTCATATGGACTAATGGAAAAGACATCGCTGATGCTTATTCAAGAACTGGGAAGAACAGGAAGGTGATCTAAAACAGACATAGCATGTGGGGCCGTGTGGCAACCAGGTTAAGCACACAAAGTGGCAAGCAGACTGCAGAAAACAACAGGCTGTCCTGATGGAGAAATGTTCCCCCTGCCTTGTGGGCGCCTTGGGAATGCGTTAAAACTGATGACACGGCAATCAGTTATGCTTCTGTGATACAGCATAGCTCACAAGACTGCTGACATGCACTACACTTTCTGACAGTCAACTGCTATTAGCATGGCATGACATGACTGAATTTGACTTTTTCATACAATACAAGCATTCAAATTGAGGAGTAAAAAAATGCCCGAGCATCAGAGGTATTACAAGTTGTAACGTGTCAAAATGGCTCTTTCAGAATACAGCGCGTGCTAAATACAAAACTTTAAATTAGACACAGATAAATTTGATGACACTGAAGGTGTAACTCATTAATGAATTGGGCAAGAACTAAAATGTTAGAAACAAGTTTGCGGGGTGATCTTTTCGCGGTGTTTAAAATGTTAAAAGGATTTGATGGGGTAGATACGGAGAGACGATTTTCTCTGGTGGGGGAACCAGGAACGAGGGGACATAATCTTAAAGTTAGAGCTTGGCTATTCAGGAGGGAAATCATGAAACATTTTTTCCACACAAATCAATAATTCCCTCTCCCAAAAGGCTGTGGATACTGGGACAATTGGAGCTTTCAAGACGGAGATTGATAGATTTTTATTAGGTAAGAGAACCAAAGGCTATGGAGCTAAGGTGGGTAAATAGTGTTGAGGTACAGATCAGCCATGATCTAATTGAATCTCGAGAGTGGCCTACTCCTGTTCCTAGAATTAATTGAGTAGAAAGGATCAAAAGAATTGCATCACAGAAAGATAACCTGAATTGATTGTATCATCCTAATATCATCCTTATTTAATCTTTAATGAATAATACAAATGGCAACATTTTTATGGTGACGAATCCAAACTTGGTCATTTAAAACAAAATGTATTTGTTCACGGGATGTGGGCGTTGCCGGCAATGTTGGCATTTATTGCCCATTCCTAATTGCCCTCGAGAAGGTGGTGGTGAGCCGCCTTATACAACTGAGTGGCTTTTTAAAGGACAGTTAAGAGTCAACCACATTGCTGTGGGTCTGGAGTCACATATAGGCCAAGTGAAGATGGCAGATTTCCTTCACCTAAAGGACATTAGTGAACCAGATGGGTTTTTAATGACAATCCGGTAGTTTTATTCCAAATTTATTTATTAACTGAATTTAAATTCCGTGGTGGGATTTGAACTCACGTCTCCGGCTCATTAGTCAAGGCCTAACAAAGATTACTAGTCCAGTGACAGAACCACTATGCTACCATACCCGATGAGCACAAGAAGCAGTTTGAGGGAAAGTAAGTATATATTCAATCTGAACTGCACTCAATGCCACTTTTAACTTCGGACTATGATACCAAACTATTCAGTACTGTGGGCCTTACCTGCTGTAGCAGCAAAGGTCCCTGGTGGACAGGGCGAAGCAGCGCTTGAACCCTCGGGACAGTAATGTCCAGGTGGGCAAACATTCTCTGGTGGATCATGTCTCGAAGCATTTCCATCACAAAAGTAACCAGCTTTGCATGGGCCGGAAGGACTTGGCAGGGTGAATCCACCGCAATATTTACCAAGGTCGCATGGCACTGGGTAAGGAGCACCAGGTGGGCAGTAGGTCCCAGGCTCACACATACCACCTGAAAAATATATGAATAAATTAATTACAAATCATCCTATTAACAGCACTCAAAATTCTCTGGGTGTTTCTTGAGCATCTTAAAAAGAAAATTGTACTAGGAAGTACCTCAAATACCAAGGAGTATTCTTCAGATAAGTTATTAGGCAGTGAAAAGAATTGACCTTTGATCCCAGACTTCTCGTGAAGCGACGGCACTCGCCGCTGACCTCGAAGAAAGCTGCCCATAAAGATCCAACAATCTCTGTGGTGTGGATTTCACCCCTCCCAACATTAACTTGACTCTGAAGCCAACTCAAGGGGATCTCCAGCGTCCAGCGACAGTGATGTCATCAAGCTGGCTAAGCAGCCAATTCTCACAGCAGCAAACCAGGAAGTAAAATGCACCGATTTCCCTTCACTTTTTAATCATTTTACAGAGAGAAAAATAAAGATTGGGACATATACATGGGGTTAAGGTAGAAGTTGAAATATCATAAAAAAAACTTTAAAAAAAATATTAATTAAAACCATGGAAAAATTTGACATTCCACAAATATAAAATTAGTTTTTCAGGGGCAGAACGGTTGTTCAGCAGTAACTATGACTCAGTACGCTGTTAAAAACCCAGTTACACCTGATTCAACAAGGCTTAACTTTTTTTTTAAACAGCGATATATTCCAGCATAAAAAGGGAAAGTTTTCGTCAGTTCAGTGATTTCAATTGATTGCTGGCTGCGGGGAGTTCAATTGCGCAGCCTATGGAGAAGCAGGGAATGATAAATAAATGATAAATACCATTTAACTGCACATGCGCATTTCAGTTTCACAGTTGTAATGACAGCGAATGCTGACAGTTTCGCCGTCATTCCAACCACGAATTCTGGGCCATTTATCATCATATTACTCTTTGCTGCATGCACCACATTCAGAAACGTTTAAATCTGGCTGCGGAATTGTTGAATAAGTTTGGCACACTGAAGATCCCTGTTAAAAAGTTCTGCACCCTTGATATTCAGTCACCAGCTTGTTTCCCCACTTCAAATCAGTATTTGAACCTCCATTAACTTCAATGTGCCTTGTCTACTTAAAAAATAGTAATGCAACACCACTGGTGGAATATCTCAGCACGTCTCATTGTACTTCGATAAGTTTCAGTGATCATTGGATGAGGGATGTTAGTGATGTTAGTGCTGGGGTACAGAACACATTCCATCTACTGTCAACATCAAGATACTCCCAGGTCAGGTACAGCAAGTGTCGACGCAGAGCAAAGATCCCATGCTCTGCCCAAAAAGGTGCCTCAGGTGAGGTCTATCAGCTTCCCCTACTGTGCCATTTTATCATTTTCACACCAGCAATCCTGTAACCTCTTTGTGACATTACCAATTTAATGTTAGATCGAGCAGTTTGGTACTTGGATCCCATGGAAAACAGACTGAAACTGCCCAAACTCATTTCATATAGAGTCACAACTTAGAGTCATAATGGCACAGAAGGAGGCTATTCGGCCCATCGAGTCCATGCCGGCTAACTGTAGGGCTCCTACAGCCAACACACAGCCAACTTTCATCCCTTCAGTTTGGACTGGATTTGAAAGTTCCTAAAGGTGAAACCCACTGCAGCATCCAGACCCCATTCCACCAGTCATCTGCTTTTTAATCAGTCTCTTGAAATAAAGAGAGGAAAGGGGGAATATGACTGGTTTGAAAAAGGACAGAACATTCAAGTGCAGGCCAGGCATGCTCCAAATACCTATAATGTTGCTGCTTTTCTCAATCGGTGTAGCTTCAAATGAACCTCGAGTACAAAACCAACCCTGGGAACAGAGGCCACTCGGCTGAGAGAGTCCATCCACTGAAAGACAGGACATGTTAAGAAACTATAATACTTTAAAGAACATGTTGTTTAATTGATAGCTTTTCTGGGTCTACAGCGGCCTTGTGACTTTTTTTTGTTAAACTCATGTTTATGTGGAGCCAGGAGGAAGAGAACTCAACAACCGTACTGCAGGCTGCTGCCAGTCCAGACTCGGCCCCGTCCGGTTCATCCCCCCCCAACCAAACCCCACCCCCGTACCTATCCAGTTTGGCATTGTAGCTGGCCGATTTCTCAGAGGCACCGACTGGCAAACTGCATCGGGACGCCGACTGGCATCCGCAGCTCGCCAGTTTTAATGTGGATGAGGCCTGAGGCCCAATTTCCTCCACTGCAGCAAAAGCATGAACACCTCAACAGTGCAGGCGGTAAGGAAGAATAGAAGGCAGCTTTCGTTACTTCTTTCCTGAATGTACTGCCTCTTACTGGGGTACAGTTCCACGACACCCGTCATCCTTCACTACCTCAAGAGTGTGCATTCTTTATGTGTGAGCCTGGACAATAAGTATCAGCAGATTGTGATGGGGAGGTGGGGAGCGGCAGAGGAGCCTGATCTGGTCAACTTCCAACAGCTACACATGTATGTTTTCCAGCAGGGGATACTGGACAGCAATCAGGAGTGAGTCAAAGTATGGCTGTTTTTAGATGTCCCTAGCCCAGGGGAGCTGGACAACTGAGATTGACTAACTCAGCATAGACTAATGCTGGAACCTGGGTGATGCCTTTGCTGCAGGTCTCGGTACCATGCCAGGTGGTATATTTACCCAGTAAACCATCAGGGGAGATGGAGGAATATTTTTTCTAAACAGCTAAACTTCACCCATTCATCAGAAAAATAAATGCTTTGTTAATTCTACAGTATAAGGCACTGTAACTTTAAAATAAATGTTTGCTAATTGGTAAATATAATTTATGCAATACTTCAAATCGATCCTTTATTTGATGAAAATACTTAGTCTTGCAGTATTAGAACAAATGTGTACTATCATGGCACTTGTTTATAAATGCATTATATTAGCAGTCATTTAATGTTGCCTAACTTGGAGGTTGACAATGAATATCACACCTTTTGGTTAAGCTGGACACATCCTATTGATTGGCTGGCTGCTTGCCATTTCCCCATCTCTATTTTACAAACGCATCATTGAGGAAAAAAAAAGTTATTACTCTCCAGTCTGCTGGCCATTGCCATCATTTATTAAAAGTTCCATTAGTGTTTTGATATATTGCCAAGTAAAGATTTTGCACGTTGAATAATGACTGCGTTTAAAGCAGCACTGACTCACATACAGTCAATAGTCAGTGATTTTACCTTCACAGTATTCTCCTGGAGGGCAGAGCAGACAACCAGCAACAGATCTACTGCCAAGCCAGGGTCGGTAGGTCCCTCGTGGGCATGGATTTTCCTTTGCAGATTTGGTACCAGGAGGGCAGTAGTGACCTTTAACGAGATGAGTTATTAATGCTAACGCTCCATCATTCCCTTTTCTAATGTTATAATCATAATAGTAACAGCTTTGAGGAGAAAATATTCCCTTAACAGCTATGAGCACGTTTGGTGCAGTGACTCGCCCAGTCTGGAACTCCACTGCCAGCCAGATAGTTTCCCGGTCTCGATTCTCAGTGTCAATCCCTCAACTCCACCTATGTTTAGTCGGGTTTTAGCAGACCACTGGATGGCGTGTCACATGGAGGCAAGGCAAGAATGCAAACACTGGTGTCACCCCGCTCCTTTAATATGAATCACATTTCGACAGATGATTGAATGCTGACATAGAAACATAGAAGCTAGGAGCAGGAGTAGGCCATTCGGCCCCTCGAGCCTGCTCCGCCATTCAATGAGATCATGGCTGATCATCCAAATTCAGTACCCTGTCCCTGCTTTCTCCCCATATCCCTTGATCCCTTTAGCCTTAAGAAATATATCTAACTCCTTCTTGAATATATTTAATGAATTGGCCTCTACTGCCCTCTGTGGTAGAGAATTCCACAGGTTCACCACTCTCTGGGTGAAGAAATTCCTCCTCATCTCTGTCCTAAATAGCTTACCCCTTTGTCTGACAATGAAGTCTGTGACAAAAGTCTGCACCACTCTTTTCACTGGAGGAGGATACAGGGACATGTACAAGGAACGCCCCAAAACATGTGGGGAAAGAAACTCCTATTGTTTATGTAAATGGTGGTATGCACATCTCAGTGTACAAGGGTTCCATATCAGTAGTCCGCCCTGTAGGTTTAACAAGGTATTGTATCATGGGCCAGTGGCGGCTGGGTCCACAGCCTCTTTTATCGAGCATGGTGAGTTTCTTTCTGAGCTCACCTGGGAGAGAAGCTCCCCAATGTGGAAGGAAAGTCCACATCACAAAAGATGCCATTTTTTATTGAAGGATAATCCAAAGCAACAAGTTCACGCAATGCCAAAGACCCGAAAAGCAAACCATGTAATTAAAACCGAAAAAGCAGGAAGTGCACACAGGTGAGGCAGCAACTATGAAAAACAGATAACATTTTGGGTGTGAGCCCCTTATTCAGAATCAGAAACATTAACCTGCCTTTTTGACTTATAGATGCTGACAGACCTGCATTTTCTGTTTATATTTTAAACTTTGTTTTCATGATTTGAAACTTGAAACACTGCCTTAAATGATGAACATCAGTTTATAATATAATACTGTGGAATGAATTTTCATTGAAAATGTTTCTCCTCATGGGCTTCTGATACAGATAGGTGATGGAAAGAGCGATGTTGGATTGTGTGACTGAACCTGTGCTGCCGATGTTTAAATTTAAATGTGAATGTTGCTGGGTTTTTAAATGTAGGTTGGGACTAACGATGAGGACTGAAGATCACGACTTATCACTTAAATAAAAACAGAAAATGCTGGAAATGCTCAGCAGGTCAGGCAGCATCTGTGGAGAGAGAAACAGAATTAACGTTTCAGGTTGATGACCCTTTGTCAGAACTGAAACGTGAACTCTGTTTCTCTCTCCACAGATGCTGCCTGATCTGCTGAGTATTTCCAGCATTTGATGTTTTTATTTCAGATTTCCAGAATCCGCAGTATTTTGCTTTTGTATGACTTATTACTTGTTATGCTGTGTATGATGGGTCACAGTTCCACACGTAATTTGAATAATAATGACGCAAAATAGTAATGCTTCAAAATGTGAGCAGAGTATTAGTGTCTCTTAACCAAACATAAAATATTTTACTTCAGTAACAAAATAACTTTTGAGATTAATGGGTTGGACTTACCTGCAGGACATGTGTTATTCACGTATGTTGCACTGCCCTCTGGACAGTAGAAACCTCCTGGACAAATGTCGCACACCTCCTGGCATTGACTTGCAGCATATCTACCTGCTGGGCACCTTATGGGCAGAAGGCTACCCTCTGGACAGAAGTAGCCAGGTGGGCACTTCCCACCAATACCCGTCTGATTAACAGTGGGATTGGGAACATTTACACCTAAAGAAATCAAAAACAAATGAATCTACTGATTCTGTTAACAATTCTGGAATGCATTTTTTTTAATATGCAATGTTCCTTTGCTCCGAGCAATCAGTCTCACTCAATGTGAGTGTGGATTTAAGAAACAGCTCCACAGTTTGCAGCCTTATGTCTGGTCTATGCTGCTGTTGAACAAGGCTTCCTGCTGAGAGTACTGAATTTTCCCAATGATCTATTAAATTGGAATTACATACCACTGGAGAACTGTGATGACGTACTTAGGAGTAGAGAGAGACACTGTCTACAAAGGTAAAAGTGGATTAAAAATGCTGCCATATTGACGAAAAGATGTTTTGATGAAAAAGGCAAATATCCTTCCTCTTTCCCTGCATCATTTACCAGAAGCTCAACCCCATTTACCATTGTGTGGAGGTGCCGGAGTTGGACTGGGGTGGACAAATGTAAGAAGTCACACAACACCAGGTTATAGTCCAACAGTTTTATTTGAAATCACAAGCTTTCGGAGCGCTGCTCCTTCGTCAGGTGAAGTGGAGAGATGCATAAAGACACAGCTTAAATAGTCAGAGGATAATGTCAGATGATTACAGGTAATCTTTCTAACTGCCATTTATCACACCTCGGCAGAGAGATAATCACAGCGATCAAAGGTGTGAATGGTGTCCAAACAGGTTAGTCAGGAAAACATTACATCAAAGAACAATGAGGTGGGGTCACAAGGGGTCAAATGTTGCAGATGCTGGGGTCTGTATGAAAAACAAAAAACAGACAAAAAAACTTTTTTTTTTGCTGGAAATCACAGCAGGTCCGGCCGCATCTGTGTAGAGAGAACAAGCCAACGATGACTCGAGTCTGGGTGACCCTACGTCAGGTAGGGTCAATTATATAATAATTGGTTAACAAGGCTTTCAAAACAATGTTACCAATTCATTGACCTTCTTCATTAGTTCCTGCAGCTTGATTGGAGCTGTCTAAGGAGGCTGCCTCCTCAAAGCCACTCCCATTCAATTTTAAGCTTCACTCAGCATATGGAAATTCAGAGTAAAGCACAAAGGCAACCAGGCCCACATAGTTTATTCATGAAGCATGTCTTCACCAAATTAAAGCTCACAGTCCAGCCATCAATATAGGACATAGGACAGGTAGACAATTAAAAGTAAAACAGGAATATGGTGTAAAACCATACCACGAAAGAGCCACTGCTCCATCTAAAGAAAGATATGCTTAAGTTGATTTAAGCAAATTAAGTGATCACTTACTGGAATTGGTTGGGATGGGGTCTCTCCATCACAGGACACATTTGGTTAAGGGGGAAAAATTGGGTTGCTTTGCGCCTGCCGTTAGCGCCCCCTCAGGCGCAAAGCGCCTAGGCCTAGAAATTCAGTATAGCCACTTTTGGGGCGCTAAAGTCGGGCGGCCGCTAAAGTTTGCGCCCGGCGCAAAGTCGCGCCCCCTTCGCCGATATTCAGTCGCATCGCCCCAAGAGGTTGCTGCTGCGCTAAAACAGGCGATGCACGACTATCTTTAGGCACTAAGCCGGCGGTGCTGAGCGATAGCCCCGAGGCCGGGCGCAGCGCCGGTGCGGCGAGTTCTTGATTGACAGCAGACACTCTGGTGCTGGTCAGCTCTTAAAGGGGGAGGGTCGATTTGTTTGCCTGCCACGCCCTGCACACTGCAGCCCTCAACCTAGGCCTGACCACTTCAGCTTCACCTGCACAACGCCCAGGGCTATGGAGAAGGCCAGGGAGAGAGCGCAGCGCTTCAGCGACGGTGACCTGAGGCTGCTGGTTGGCGGAGTGGAGCGCAGGCGCCATGTTCTGTTTCCAGAAGGTGGCAAGAGGCCGCTGCCCAGCGCCTACCGGAAAGCCTGGAGGGAGGTCTCCAACAGGGCTCCTGTGCAATGCCGGAAGAAGTTCAACGACCTCACTCGGGTTGTCAGGGTGAGTACCCTTTCCAGTGTCCTCCTCATCCTTGCATGTGCACCTCACTTTATGGGCAAAGGGACCTGAAAGCCCTAATGGCCAGCCCTCATCCAGTAGCTATGGGACTGGCATGAAAATCACTTGCACATTCAGCACTTTACACACTGTACAAGCTCTTCGACCATGGGAGGCATTGCAGACAAGATCAGGGCTACACACTGTACAAGCTATTCGACCATGGGAGGCAGTGCAGACAAGATCAGGGCTACACACTGTACTTAGAGGCCGTCCTTTCTCTTGCAGGCCAAGGTGGCGCACAACTGGCGCAACTGAACTGAGACCGGGGGAGGCCATCCTGATCTCAAAGAGCTCTCCGACCTCGACCAGCGCGTGGAGCGCATTATGGCAGGCCGGCTGATTGGCCCCGTCGCCAGTGGAGATGCCGACCCTGTTCTGGGCACCAATGGTAAGGGCATCACCTTTTGGACCTCTCTCGTTCCACTTGCGCATGAGATCACCATCCTTTGCCACTGTCCGACCAATGCGGTGAATGGCAGCACTCATGCCTCCCTTGCTGCCGCCCTGTCCTCACTCTAAAGCTACTCTTGTGCCTTCCTGCTTTCAGATGGTGAATCGCCAGGTGAGGAGGCGGGCCCTCAAGCTGCCACTGTCAGCCCTTCGGAAGACGAGGAGGAGGAAGAGAAAGCCGGCCCATCAGTGCCACCCTCAGCCGCACCAGCCCATGGCGATGTAGGGGACACGTCTTCCCTGGAGGGGAGCCGGGGGGGAAGGGTCGGAGGAGAGTGAAGCTCCGGGGCCCAGCGGCCTGCAGCAACGCGGGAGGGGTGGGGAAGCTCGGCGGACTTCTCCCCAGAGGGTGAGTGCGGCCTCCAGTCCTGCGACGGTCAGCGCAGAGGAGGTGCGCCTCCTAGAGGAAATGGCCGTCCAGGCTGAGCGCAGGCACACTGAGCTCATGGCTGCAGTGGCAAGGATGCCTGACTCCATAGAGTCTCTGTCAAGGAGTGTGCAGCAATTCGGAGCAGCACAGGCCAGGAGTCTGCAACAATTCAGTGCAGCACAGGCCAGGAGTCTGGAACAATTCAGTGCAGCACAGGCCAGGAGTCTGCAGGACTTCGCGGCAGCACAGTCGGCTTCTAGCCAAGTGCTCAGTCGTGCCGTCCATTCACTGGCTGGTGTCATGCGGACACAGACCAGGGCCACACGGGCACTAACTGCTGCCACCCTCGCTGGATCAGCCAGGCATCGCCAGGGCACCCGCCGCGCAGCAGCAGCCCAGCAGTCTGTCCTTCAGATGTTTGCTGCGCATGCTGCAGTGCTGGCCCGTGCGAGTGCCACTGTATCAGGCGACCAGCGAGCACCTGCAATCTGCCAGGTTGGCACCATTCCTGCAGCCGACACTGCCACTCTGCCATTGCAGCTGCCATGAGCCACTGGACAGACTGCTGCCGCCCAGCCAGAGTTGGAGCAGTCAGCAGCCGGCCACTCCAAGGCCAGAGCTGGTGCAGGCCGACCCCCAAGGGCATCTGCTGTCACGCCATCTGCCCCTCAGCAGCCTTCCCCCAGCCTTGCTGCAGCCACTGGGCTCCCATTGAGGAGGAGCTGCAGGGCGGGCAGGGGCCAGGCAAGGATGCGAAAGGCATCGCCCTTGCAGGGCAAAAAGTAGAAGGTATGCTCAAATGCCTGTTGTGTTTTTGTAAGGCCGAGACTGGTGTCTTTCTTTCTTTTTGTAAGGCCGAGACTGGTGCAGTTGTGTTTTTGTAAGGCCGAGACTGGTGTCTTTCTTTCTTTTTGTAAGGCCGAGACTGGTAGTTTTGTGTTTTTGGAGGGGGCTTCTCCACATGAGCATGTAATGTGGGAAGGGCAGAGGTTTTCAATAAATTATTGTTGTTAAATTGCACTGTGCATGGTTTTTTGGTTAAGTCCTGGTTGCCCTGCTCGGCTGAGGGCTTGTGGAGTGGCTACATTCATCTGCTGACATTGGCACAAGCCATTCCCTGAGAGGGGGCCTAGAACCGACGTTCAATATGCCGGCGACGGGTGGCCCTTGCACTTTCTGCCTCCCTCCTGTGCTGGTCCTCCTCCTCCTCCTCCTGAGGTGGTCCTCCAATCTCTGGTGGCAGTGGCTGAGTCCTGCGGATAGCCAGGTTGTGCAGCATGCAGCAAACGACCACGAAATGGGAGACTCGCTCCGGCGAATATTGTAGGGCTCCACCGGAACGATCCAGACAGCGGAACCGTTGCTTCAGGACGCCGATTGTTTGTTCGATGATGTTCCTGGTCGCTTGATGGCTCTCGTTGTATCCCTCTTCAGCAGGGGTGCTGGGCGCACGGAGCGGGGTCATCAGCCAGGTACACAAAGGATAGCCTTTGTCCCCGATAAGCCATCCTCGTGGGTGAGGCTGTGCCTGGAACATATCTGCCACAGAAGTCTGTCGCAGGATGAAGGCATCGTGGCTGCTGCCTGGAAAGCGGGCATTGACAGCTAGGATGAGCTGCCTGTGGTCACACACCAGCTGGACGTTGAGCGAATGGTAGCCCTTCCGGTTGCGGTAATCCTCAGCATTCTCCAGAGGTGCCCGCAAAGCCACATGCGTGCAGTCAATGGCGCCCTGCACCATGGGGAAGCCCGCGAATGCTGCAAAGCCCATTGCACGCTGTTGCTGCTTGGCAAGGGCCATGGAGGAGGAGATGAACTGACGTCTCCTTTTGAAAAGGGCATTGGTCACCTGGCGGATGCAGCAATGCACGGCGAACTGGGAGATGTTGGCAATGTCCCCAGTAGCGGATTGGAAGGAGCCGGTGGCATAGAAGTTGAGAGCCACCGTCACCTTCACTGCCACCGACAGAGACGTCCTGCACCTCAGCTGTGGCTGCAGATCACCGCCAAGCAGCTGGCAGATCTCTGTGACCACGTCCCTTCTGAATCGCAGCCTCCGAACACACTGCTCCTCAGACATGTTGAGATAGGAGAACTGCTGGCGGTATACCCTGGGTGGGTAAGGCCTCCTTTCCCGACGCCTGTTGCCCCCTCTCCGTCTAGCCAGGGCTGCCACTCTCTCACGGTGTCTGTGAGCCCTTTGGATGTAATTGAGAAAGCCAGCGTTGACACCCATTGCAGCCCCCATAATATGCTGGCAAACAATGAGATGTCAATGAAGGCAAAGACTAGTGGAAAGCTGTGGCCTGAAGCCAGAAGTACCTGTCCGAGTGTTGGGCCAAAGCAGAAAGCTATCTACCTTGGTCTCTCTCCAAAGATCCGTTTCTCAAGAAGGAGTGCTGCGAAATGGCAGCCTTTTATAGTGCAGGAGGAGTGCCCTTTAATTTGCACCCCCCACGCCCCGCATCGGCTGAGCACCGTTCCACTCTAACAGTCGCTAGGGGCGCCAGGCGCACAATGGGGCGTTGCCACTGAAGTTCCGGTTCGGGGCGCACAAAGGGCATTGCACGAGGAAATGACGTCATGATCTGCGCGCGCAGCTGAGCGTGCGCAAAGACTTTGCGCCGCCGCTAAATCTCTAGTGAAGTTGGGGCGAGGCGCAGATCGCGCTGCGCCCGGGCTCTAGCCGCCTAGCGCCCGACATCTACTCCTCCTAAGGCGCTAACGGCTGGCGCAACCAACTGAATTTCTAGGCCCTAGTGCCTGGGCGCGCCACTGCTAACGCCTCCCAAGAAATTCAGCGGGAGGTTAACGTCGGCAGTAGCTGGTAGTGCTCCGCGACGCTGCGCCTCCGGTGATGACGTCTTCACCGTGCGCAGCGCCCCGCTTGCAAACTTCACTCATGCCCCCTGACAGGGTCCGACAGGGTCAGGGTGCTGTGTTTGCTGCCGCGGCGGCGCAAATTAAAGGGCCGGTGCCGCGCGGCCTATTTTTTTGGGCCGCCTGCCAGCACTTGCCCCCTTTCGCCTGCTCATGCGGGGTGCCGGCTGCCATCAGTCAGCCCGGCACTCCTCTTGAGTGCCTGGCTCTTTTCCCGGCACCCCGCTCCCCGGTGGTCCAGCAGGGCCCCGGTTAACGCTGCGCTAGGCCCCTCCCCTTTAATCAGGGGAGGGAGGCCTGCAGTTCCGCGGCGTGATGGGCCGATGCGTGTGGTGCTGTCGCACGTAGTGCCGTGACATTGAATGGGAGTGCCCCAAGAGGGAGGGGGAGCGCTTCCAGTAGCTCCCTGCCTCTTGCTTGGGGCGCTACCACTCAATTTACAACGTGGGGGCTGCTAACTTTTTTGAGGCGCTAAAAGTAGCACCCCGGTGAAGTTAACGGCCCAAAGGGGGCGCCACCCAATTTTACCCCCTAAAAGTTATAATAGATAAGTGTGCAGCCCTACTCAAATAATAAAAGTTCTTCACCATTCAATAGGTTCTTATATTGATTATTTTTAAGTCCACTTCATGAATTGGCCTTTATACTGACATGTGTCCAATAATAAGTCAAATATCTAAATAAACAAAACATCACATACTGCCTCAAAAATCACACTAACCTCACTTCTGTTATATATTCATTCTTAATATGAGGTTGCAGATACTAATGGAGAATGGAACAGATGTCTTTTAGAGACAGATTGGTCTGGACCTAAGTTGATTTCTTGTGATTGTAATATCATGAAAACATTTACTCCTTCTGCTCAACTTTGATTTTAACCCCTTCAGCTCCGCACCTTAAACACTCAATTACAGCTACTGTTTTGCCAATGGTTGGGGATTTTTGAAATTTTAATTCACCCAATCAGGATGCAGGGGGAATGGTGTGAAATTATGTTATTAACCCAAATAGTTTATGCTTAAAGTTTGGATAAGAAAAGAGGCAGAAAGGGTTTAACTGAGGGTGAAGGAAGATATCCAGATAACAGATATAAACAGGAAAAGGTTGGATTAAAGGAACTGTACTTTGTCATGGAAATCCTCCTTTCATTGCTGTAACAATTCGCACTAAGACATGTGGTACTTATTTATAAAATTTCAATATTTGATTAGTACATTAAAAACACCAGAGAATCTCATTTGATATATTCTGAGAATATATTGTATAGACAGGAGGAAGGTTTGAGAGATTTGCATTTAAAAAAATGATTTTTACTTTACAAAAGCTATATTGCTAGCTATAGTCCTATAAATGTAATTGTGATTTAAAAAAATTCCCAAAGATAAACTACTCCATATCGCATTACTGTACAAGTACCTCAGAATTTATTCAGCACAGCCAGTTTTCATAGCCGTGATTTGCAGCCAGGCTATCTTTTACCTTTTATGACTGTCCACAGCATCACTTAAAAACGAGAACTCAACTCTTACTTTGTTTCGAGATAATCAGAGGATGAATCATTTGATTTGTTTACGAAGCTAAAATTCTGAAAAATAAAAACCTGCGTGACTCCGGACACAAACAGCACCCGATACTGCCATCACACTCAAAATGCATTGCTGAAGGGTGAATGCCAAGAATTCCCTCCGTTGGGCTGGTGGGAGATTATAATGTTGCTCTGTATATCATAGTACACATGTTTGAGAAAAATGATCACAGGAAAAGAGAATTCTGCATTAGGTACATAGAATTCTACCTCTGTGCATCCAGGAATCTGAATAACAATGGTGAAGAACGCCACAGAGCAATGCTAATACAGAACTATGAGAAATGGCCACCTTAAGTGCCTCAGAGCAACACCAATGCAAAACTCACCAGTGACGCAGTAATAACCAGCACTGCAATTTCCCGTGACCTTCTCTGACCCTGCAATGGAACAATATTTCCCAGGATCACAAGCCACACACTCTTGCTCACTGCTGCGACGGAACCAGGGGTTGTATGTGCCCTCCGGGCAGGGATACGTGTTATAGCCAGTCTTGCGAGGACAGTAATAGCCAGGGGGGCACGGGTCTGCATAGCCCCTCTTTGTGCAGTAATGTCCTGAAAGGCAACACAAATGAATGTCATGCCAAGGTTGAGATATTTCAAAACAAAACTCAGGGGGCTTTGTACTAGCATTAATTACTGTTCAAATGGCCGTTGGTTTGAGTTTTCAATTAAGTTCTCAATCCAATATCTAGGAAAATTGATGTGTTCATGATGAGAAAGTCGTACTTTCCTTTCGCAGGAGAAAAGCAATGTTCTAGGACTGTAATATACACTCAAATTGTGAGAAAAATATATGATGAAATCTTACAATTGATATTGATCAACAGTGTGAGGCAATATGGAGTCTGTTCCTATCAAGAGGGGGACATAGCATTGTGTATTAAAATCTTTCAGACAAAATTATTAGTACTGTGTCATCCTACTAATATTGCCACTGAAAGTGATGTCATGCAATGTGACACATTAAGGCCACTATGCCTACATAAGTTGCATATAAAAATGTTAACTACCATTAAGGAGCCATCAATTTAAGTAAAAGCAGTCCCTTGATGTAGTGCTGAGCTATACAGGTTAGAAGACCTCAGTCTCACTCTATAGTCTGTTTTTCTCAGCTGAGGCATCAGTTGGCCTGTTACAATTGGCCCAAAGGTCCCGGTGTTTGAGAGAGAAAAGTTTAGCCAGGGACCCTGCTTCTGATTGCTATCTAGTAACTCCCATTATACAGTCTAGTCTGGCCATTGGGAAAGAACAGGATTGGGTTTGGCTGTCCATGGTCAAAAGGCTTGCAGACATTCGCTACATTGTCTCGCATTAAAAACGGCTTGGGTGAGATATTGGAGAGTTGCTGGTCCATGTGGGACCTAACCCCAGCGAGAACCAACACCTTCAGGGAAGAGGGGGGAAGAAATGGGTGAAAAAAGTTATATTATCAAAAGGTCTAGTGATGAAATAAAGATGTTGCTCACTTGTTTTTAGTGAGTGAGTGTTTATAGATCTCTTATACAGTACACACAGAAACCCACTTTAAAAAATGAAAGTGCAACCAGGACTGCTATAAAAATATTAGATTCTGTCAAAGTTAATAAACCAGATGTTTCATTGTCTCAAATTACTTTTAAGAGTATTGAGAGAAGGGAAACATACCAGTAAAGTTTCCCTTTTTGAACAACATGAAGAACACCAATAAAGCACGCATTAAAAAATTCAACCTGCTGAAAGGACTATTTATTTCAGCAGAACCAACTCCTGGAGATAGTTAGCAACTGATATGAACTCCCTGTGGGGATGGCACAATCAGAAATAGGGTTCCTAGTGTAAATGGGATACGTTTTTCTTTGACCTTGAGAAAAATCCCCATTTGGATTCACTAATAATATAGTACCGACATGTACTATAGCACCTATTATAGATAATTTATCATTACCTGGGAAGGGTGGAGGTGCAGTGCTTTGGCAAACCATTGCACAAAGTTTAGGGAGAGTATTTTTTTCAAACGTTGTTCCCAGGATATTGCTAATGCTGGCAAGGCCATATTTATTGCCACCGGTGGTTGCCCTAAGGTGGGGGTGGACCTTCTCGGTGTGATGCTGCAATGTGTGTGTTGATGGTGGTCTCATGATGGTTTTAGGTAGGGAATTCCAGGATTTTGGTCCAGTGACATGTTCTCGCCCACTATTCCCCATATGGTCAGATCCAGTATTGCCCAATTATCCACACTTCCTGGAACTGTGCAGGAACTATGGAAACCTGAAGGACAGCTGGACACTCTGCCACAAAGCTCCAATCTGCTAGCTAGGGAGCAGCAACAACAACTTGTATTTCTATAGCACCTTTAATATAGTAAAACGTCCCAAAGCACTTCACAGGAGTGTTATATAACAAAACCTGACACCGAGCTACACAAGGAGATATTAGGGGAGAAGAGGTAGGTTTTAAGGAGCATCTTAATGGAGGAAAGAGAGGCAGAGAGGTGGAGAGGTTTAAGGAGGGAATGCCAGAGCTTAGGGCCTTGGCAGCTGAAGGCAGGGCCACCAATGGTGGAGCGATTAAAATCGGGCCAGAATTAGAGGAGCGCAGATATCTCGGAGGGTTGTGGGGCTGGAGGAGATTACAGAGATAGGGAGGGGGCGAGGCCATGCAGGGATTTGAAAACAAAGATGAGAATTTTAAAATCGAAGCGTTGCTTAACTGGGAGCCAATGTAGGTCTGCGAGCACAGGGGTGATGGGTGAACGGGACTTGGTACGATTTAGGACACGGGCAGCAGAGTTTTGGATGACCTCAAATTTAGGGATGGTAGAAAATGGGAGGCCAGCCGGGAGTGTGTTGGAATAGTCAAGTCTAAAGGTAACAAAGGCATGGATAAGGGTTTCAGCAGCAGATGAGCTGAGGCAGGGATGGAGTCGGGCGATGTTACAGAGGTGGAAATAGGCGGTCTTAGTGATGTCGCAGATATGTGGTCGGAAGCTCATTTCTTGGTCAAATATGACACCAAGGTTGCAAACAATCTGGTTCAGCCGGAGATAGTTGCCAGGGAGAGGGAGTGAGTCGGTGGCTAGGGAACGGAGTTTGTGGGTGGGGGGGACCGAAGACAGTGGTTTCGGTCTTCCCAGCACTGGCAGAGGCCCAGCTACTGTCTCGGTTGGGGGATGGCAATGTGTGGGAGGAAGTAAAGAGGGAGAGAAACTAGAAAGAAAAAGTTCAGAAGCAAACACGGCCATATATTATTACCTTCTGGACAATCATCACATTTTTCAGCTCCTGTGTGATTGTTGTAGGTACCATCTTGACAGTGAGTGAAAAATATAGCTCCTTTAGGGCAATAGGTTCCCAAAGGGCAGATGTTTCCTGTAATACCATTGGTTGGAGTTGGAGAGGTGGCCCCTTCAGCGCAATAAAATCCTGGAGAGCAGAGGCCTACAAAAAACACAAGCGTGCCATCAGCTTAGAGTCTTTAATACAATTAATTATTGAACACTATAACCTTGGAAAAGGAAGTTTCTCAATAAAATTCTGTTTACTTCAAAAGTCTAATTTCATCAAGGCAACACAGGAATCACAAAGGTAAGTACTGAGGAGGGAGGCCATTCGGCCCATCTAGCTCATTCTTCTACAGAAACCTACAGTTCCATTCAGCGCAGGATCTAACTGCCTCTTGAATGATTCTCAAGCTTTTGCCTCCATTACCACACTCAGAAGACCATTCCCGATAGGAATTACTCTTCGTGTAAAAAAAGTGTTCCCCGACATCAGTTCCAAACTTGCCTTTTATCAGTCTGTACCCCCCCTTATCCTGCAGTCATTATTGAATTTGAAAAAGTGCTACAGATCAAGCTTTTCTATTTCACTTGGTACAGTAACTCATATTTCTACAAGGTTCCCTTCTGATTCCTCTCTTTTCAATGCTGAAGGGTTCAACATTTTCTAACTCTTCCCATAACTTATTCCTCTGATTCAGCTTGTGACCTTTCTCTGCCCTCCTGCCCAGAACCTGGATGTTTCCCTTGTGTCTCGTAACCACTGGGAGTGGCCCCACATCCTCCCAGTCAGAACAAGCCCCTGATTACTTCCTTTTTTGTAACACAACTCCTGATCTATCTCCAATCGCAAAATACTGCGGATACTGGAAATCTGAAATAACAACAGAAAATGCTGGAAACACTCAGCAGGTCAGGCAGCATCCGTGGAGAGAGAAATTAACAGGCACTTAATTGGCACTAATCCCCTTCCCGCCTCGGGGAGGCAGGTCCCAGCACAGGTCAGGTACCCGCCTCCTTTGAAACTGGCATGGAGGCGGGTTGGGGGCAGGATGGGTTCGTGCCCCCCGATTTCGGGATTTTAACCCCCCCCACACGCCTCCAATCCCGCCTCCACGGCCCAATGAAAATCCAGCCCATAGAGTCTCTGACGACGGGTCTCGGACCTGAAACGTTAACTCTGTTTTTCTCTCTCCACAGATGCGGCCTGACCTGCTGAGTGTTTCCAGCATTTTCGGTTGTTATTCCTGATCTCTCTACCAGTTTTAATTAGCATACCCACTGTCTTAAGCTTATGTAGCAGTCTTTTACGTCAACCTTTATCAAACGCCTTCTGTGAATTGGTGCAATATCTCATAGGATTTTCCAACACCTACTTGAGATGTGACTGCTTCAGAAAGGTGAGGTAGGTTGCTCAGCACACCCAAACTGCAGTTCCACCTGCACTGACCTGTACCCACCTGTATGTGTGTGTTCAGGTTATTTAAATAACCTAGCACAGGCTGACCCCCCCAGGTAGGGCCTAGTGCCTGGAATTCAGGGAGGAAAGTTGCCCAATGCAGATGGCTCGAAAGGCCTACCAGAAGGCCTCTGGCCAATCCCTGGCCCAAAGTCTTTCTTCAGGAAAAACATAAACTTATTTTTAGGTTCCCTGCCTGCCCCTATCTAATTCTCTCACTGAAGAGGGACTGGGAGCAGCATTTTACTCCACTTCTACTGGATGCCACTCAAAATGTGCACCCAGCCATTGAAGGAATAGGAAAATGAGGCATAAGAGGCAGAAAGACCCTTAATTCTCCAGCTGTAGTGATCTATAAAGTGCTACTGCAACTTTGATACGGATTTTCCATTCCGATATTTTTCAGTGATTTGCATGGGTTTACCCGTTTCCTTAGGTGCTCCTTCATGGTTGCAGAATCTCCCAGGACTACAGGGCAGACAGGAACTGTAGTGTGTCCTTCCTGTGTCAGGCTGATACGTACCAAGTGGACAGGGTATAGGCTGATTGGTTCCCGATGGGCAATAGTAACCTGCAGGACAGACATGTCCATAGGACTGGTTCACAGGGCGGGGCCCAATTGCACGGAGAGTGCAATAGAATCCTGCGCACACACAAAAAACACGATTAATCACAATAAAATAGGATAATGGGAATATAGAATTAATTCATGGGGATACTTAGTCCATCATGTAAACTGCTTCCTCCCTAGAAACATATAACTGGAGCCAGGTAGAGGCAACCATACTGCACATGAACATCTAGAACCATAGCTAAAGGTAGTGTTTTGACATAACTACCCTGAACAGCAAGCATGGTTATGAGAAAAGACAATAGCCCAGAAAATATGTTAGTGATGTTAGTGGGCGAATACTGAACACACTCGTATTGCATGCCTTTCCCGATTATTTTAATAGCGTATAGAGAAATATCATACAAACACATGGACCACCCGTCTGCTAATATCACAGCAATTTCTAGCTGATATTTAAAATGCCCCCAGCCTTATGAAAAAGTGTTTGTCAAATCTTTGTTCCATTTGTTTACCAACATACAGATTGTATTAGAAGTCATCACTCCATCACTCGTGTGAATTCAGCATGTCAGACACAACACCTGACTCTTCTGACTCATCTTTCTCCTGATACAAAAAGTCTACATGAAGACAATGTACATTTAATGCTTGGCCTACAATACGTTGGACAGAAAAAGGAACCACTGTCTTTATAATCCTGCTGACCATATAGTATAAAAGGAATCTGGGCTTGAAAATATGCAGGGGTGGGTGGGGCGAATCCCAGCTTACTCACCAAAATGTGCCCACCTGGGACCTCTGTTGCTGACCCGGTCAAAGATCATTGGTCGGGGTTCCTCCATTAGAATGGCTATGGTGGGTGCGCGCACCAATAGGAATGCTTTTAAAGTGTCTCCTCATTGAAGAGACCGTAATGTCTGGCGGAACAGTTGGCACTTGGGAGGGTGTCAGGTACTTGGTTCCCCCCCCACCCCACCAATTTTCAGGTGTTCCAGCCATCCCCTAGTAAGGGGCCACATTGAAATAAAAAAAATAAAGTGGGAAAAATTGAGTCGAGCCCCCTTTGGGGCGCTAACTTCGCCGGGGCGCTACTTTTACCGCCCCAAAAAATTAAGCGCTCCCGCGGTCAAAATTCATCGGTAGCGCCCCAAGAGGGAAGCGGGGTGCTACGGCCGCAGGTAGGCCCCCCTGACCCTGTCAGACATAGTGTCCAGCGGTAAGTCAAGGGGCGCTACCAAAGATTACGGCTGGGGCGCAGCAGGGCGCTAATGGTTACCACCACCGCTAACCTCCCGCTGAATTTCGCGGGAGGCGTTGGCGGCACCACGCCTGGGTGCTAGTTGCTTTGCGCCCCGTTAGTGCCCTCTTAGGGAGCTAATGGGAGGCACAAAGCAACCAAATTTTTAAACCAAAGTCCTTTTCATTGGGGTCTAGGCCAGGTGGGAACAAACTTCCACAGGTGATTGGCCCTCTGAGGGCTGGGAACCTCCAAAGTAGGGAGTCCCCAGCTCCACCCCCTCTTACATAGAAGGCATTGCTCGAGGCAGGCAGAGCCTCTGCCTCAAAAGGACATCCCAAATGTTCTGATATTAGGCAGTGTATCCGGGTCCTGGTCCTTCCAGCAAACCCCCACTGAAATTACACAGAGTGCACCAGAAGGGAGGTCAGATTTTCAGCCTTTGGTTCTTTTTGTTCATTAGGTAGCATTACAGGATGCAGCCAGACACAAAGGTAACAAGGACAGATATCTCACAAGTTTAACCTACTGGAAGTCGCGGTGGGTTGCCAATAGGCGAGTCACAGATTTCCCACAGCTCAGTGCTCCAGCAACTCTTGTTCAACAAGTGTTAGCTCTGCACTTTAACCTCTGCACACAAGGGACAGAGAACCAGCCTTTGTGACCATCACAATGCTGAATCCCCTTCTAATTGGGCCTATGGAGTTTTTAAATCTTGCAAGACTACACTATCCCTTTAAGAAGTTAAGCTCTATCCTCTAACATATCCATAGCTGCACAATCCAGATAAAAAATCTTGGCCATGAAATTTCACACAGGTTCTCCTGGTCTCCCACCGTAAAGCCATTTTCTGTCAATTTCTCTCAAGGTTCTGCCAAGCTCTCACCAAAGGTAATTTTTGGCCTTGAAATTCCAGGAGTCCTGCTCTGCTGGCACAAGTGGGGTAGAGCCAGACTCCTGTCCACCCATGCAGGTCGCCACAAACTGCGGCCCAAATTATTGGAATGGGGTCATTCAGATGGCCAGGGTGGGCCACTGGTGGCTGCAGGCGTGCTTCAGCCGTGCCCGTCCCGATTTGCCCTTGGAAGGCAGAGTGGCCACAATTTCCAGACTGAAGAAACAATCTTCAACTCTGAAAAGGAGACACTCCGAATCCAGGCTAAAGGTAATCAACCTTATAAAGGGCGGAATAGGCAGAATACTTAGGGCAGCCTGGAAACTCCCAGACAGGCCCCTTTGACATAAAGGAGATGGGGCGGCAAATCACCTTTTCATTCCCAATGTAATTTCAAAGGGCACCATCAACAGTGTGGAATCCCAGTAGAACTGGGTTTCGGCCCAAATTCCTGCTCCTCAGGTGGTAATTTTCCTTTCAGGTTGCCCCCCCTCCCAACCCACGAAGTTCAGGGCCTTACTCTATATTACCAACGAACAAATGAATCCTTTAGTTTGCCAATGTCTCCTTGCATTTATTTTGTATGCTCCTACCTGTGAAAACACACCAATGAAAGAAACAAAGACACTGAACTCAGATTTTGCTAACTGGTTCACAACTATAATCTAAATGCATCCCAAACACGTTCTGTTTCCTTACCCAGATTTATCATGCTCAATCTGAACCTCAAGTCCCTTGTGCCACTTACTGCTCATTCTCCGCTTTCAACACATTCAGGCCCATTGTCTGTCCCCGATAAAGATCTCAGAATGGGAGCAAACAGAATTTATTCACCAATAGCTTTCAGCTTTAAAAAACAATTCAGAAATTCCCATCAAATATTGTCATTGGGCTTAGTTGTTGTTGTTCCACTGTAAAGGTAGAAAGAAAATCAGAGACTTGGAGATGAATAGACAGTACGGGCTGGATTTTCATTGAGGAGTCGGGTTGGAGGCGGGACTACAACTTTCGGGATAGTAGTCCCGCCTCCATCGAGATGCGGCCAATCTACGCGATTTTAACTTGATTGACCTTGTTGAGCCCGCCCAGCGGGTTCAGCAGGCCAATTAAGTGCCACCCAGCAACAGGTGACGTCACAGACTGAAATTTCATCTGTCAAGAGGTTTTGACAGATGAAATATCAGCGTTTCACAGCTGTTTGAAGCTGTCAAACACTGACAGTCTTACTTCTAACCTGAGTCCTTCTCCACAGACTCAGTTAGAAATCTCTCCTGCACAGAAAGCTGCAGGCTGTCACTTTTGACAGTTCGCAGCCATTCTGCTTTCTGTGCCGGTGAGATGAGGGACTCCCAGGACCTAAAGGAAGGAAGGCTGTAAAGGTAAGAAAAGGTAATTTACACCACTTTAATCACTTTAGACACACCAAACACACTTACCTTTGCACTCATGCACACATCACTCACCTGAACACCGATATCTCGACCCAAGTCCTTCAACCCGACGGCCCGACTCCTCTAACTTGGCGTGGTTTGGAGCCGTCGGGAAACCGACACTTCAACCTTAAAAATAGGGATTAGGCTAAAAACTGCCTGTTAACTACCTGTTAACAGGCAGTTAATTGGTACTAATCCCTTCCCGCCTCAGGTAGGCGGGTCCCAGTGCGGGGCGGGTACCCGCCTCCTTTGAAACTGGCATGGAGGCGGGTTGGGGGCGAGATGGTGTCGGGACCCCCGATTTCGGGATTTTAACCCTCCCCGCACGCCTCCAATCCCGACTCCACGGCACAATGAAAATCCTGCCCTACGAGTTAACTCACAGATCGTCATACACTACTCACCAGCATGGCAGGGGCCACTAGGTTCAGACAAACCAGTCCGGATGCAGTAATACCCAGGAGGACATGGGCTGCAATCATCTTCAGAGGTCAACCCAACCGAGTTACTAAAGCTTCCTACAGGACATGGAATTGGACTTGAAGATCCTTCAGGACAATAGAAGCCTACAGGAAACACAAAAGTCAAAACCAATTGCCACACAGCACACCTCTCCGATATTTCAGATTTCATGGAATGTTCTACATTCCCAGCTGGAACTTCATTTTGTTTCTCTGTTACACACTGAATATTCCACATTGGCTCAATGAGCTATTTTACATGGCTTTGGAGTTGAACCACCCTGATTGCATCTAAAAAAAAGTTAAATAAGGTACCACCTAAAAGATAAGGAAAGTCTAGGTGGAGTAATTTGTGTATAAAGCGGTCCTTCATAGGTATAAGTAAATTAGATTTAACTTCAATTTGATCATCCTTTCTCAAGGAGATCTGCCATTTTGGATCTCCATTTGTATCTGGAGAACTGCAGTGATTCAGATTACAGTTGATTTATGGCACAGCTTCATTCACTCACACCAAAGGGTGCATTTCAGACTGGCCTGGATAATGAGCAGGTGGTATCGGAGAGGGAACATTTAGTAGCGGTCAAACATACAAGAGGGTCATGTGTTTCTTGCTTACGTGTCACCAGATGAAAGAAGAAAAAAAAAAGACATTGCATTTATATAGCACCTTTCAAGCCCAATGAATTGCTTTTGAAGTGTGTTGGACTGTTTTCTTGTTCTTCAGTCTGTGCTGATGAAGGAACAATAAACAGTGTATGTTATATTAACAGCGGTGGTATATGTCAAATGACTGTTGCAACAATCTGAGCCATCACCTTGGGGACAGATTCCACCAGTGATCATTTCTCGGTCAGGTGCAGGTGATTTTGCACCCAGAATGCAAAAGTACCCAGGTGCACATTTTCCACTTGGCCTAATCAGGCCTACATCTTTGCAGAACCAACCTGGGAGGAAAAGCACATTGACAAAGATATAGTTGGTCATAGGTTGTTCATAGTTTGATTGTTGTAACACACACAACATACACAGAAGGCAATACTAGTTTAATTTCCTGAGGGGGAAATATTCGGTTGCTTTGCGCCTCCCGTTAGCGCCCTAAGAGAGCGCAAAGCAACTAGCGCCCGGACGCGGCGCCGCCAATGCCTCCTGCGAAATTCAGCGGGAGGTTAGCGGCGGCGGTAACTGTTAGCGCCCCGCGACGCTGATGTCACCGCCGTGCGCAGCGCCCCGCTCGCGATCTTCGGTAGCGTCCACTGACTTACCGCTGGACACTATGTCCGACGGGGTCAGTGAGGCCTACCTGCGGCCGGGGCGGCGCGCTAATTAAAGGTGAGGTGCCGGGCGGCCATTTTTGTTGCTGGCCGCCTGCCAGCAGTTGCCTCCGTTGCTGTCCCTGGCCTCCTGAACAGCCCCTCTGCGGAGTGCCGGCTGCATTCCGTGAGCCTGGCACTTCTCTTTAAGAAGGGGTGGAAGGCCTGCAGTACTGCGGCGCGACATGCCGCAGCGCATGGCGCTGAGGCACGTAGTGCCGTGATATTCACTCTCAGCTCCCCAAGAGGGAGGCGGGGCGTTTCCAGTAGCGCCCCGCTTCCCTCTTGGGCCGCTACCGGTGAATTTCGGCCGCAGGGGTGCTAAGTAGCGCCCTGTCGAAGTTAGCGCCCCAAGGGGGTGCGACCCAATTTTTCCCCGAGTCTTTCTGTATTTGTGCACAGTCTATAAATTGTTCTCTCCCTATCTGGCCTACCAGAATGTGACTGCTATGTGCAAGAAGCAGCTCAGATCTTGGCAGTGGACAGAGAAAATCAGCACATTTGGTATTGTAGAGACTTTCAAGCACATTACTGTACTCAGGCAAAAGGAAATAAGAGCCAAACATGCTCCTAGAGGGCACCTTTCCCCTGGTCTTCACACATTAACACCTATCTGTATGCATCGAAACTGAAAAGCATTTGATTACATTGCATATCAGCAAAGTACAGACATTATTTTAAATTGTAGAACAGTAAATTTAATCAGATTAATTTTATGTCCGATTAACATTATTGTCAGGAGGTGGTTCTTTTCCCCAGAGAATACTGGACCTCTGGAACAGGCTGCCGGCTCGTGCGGTGGATGCTGATTCGCTGAATTACTTCAAGTGAGAGCTGGACCTGTTTCTGGCTGGGGCGGAGATCACCTCTTACAGACGGTGGGTACTGCAGGGAATTCAGGGCCAGAGTGATCTCCTGGACTAGGTTCGATCGCCTAGATGGGTCGGAGAGGAATTTCCCAGATTTTTCCCCTCCTAAAATTATTTTTTGCCTCTCCCAGGGGATTGCAATTGTGTGAGATACGTTCGATGGACCAGAGGGTCTTTACCTGTCTGTCATTGTTTGTATGTCTTATAAAATTTGCGCTACGGAATTGCTTTGTGCTTTCCAAAGCCTCTGTTCTTACCTGGCAGGCAACGTTTGCAGTCAGACTCCTTTATCAGTTTTGTTTCATTGTTGTAAGATCCAGCTGGACACAGGTGCTGCCTGGCATTGGCGGTGCCAAATGGGCAGAAGGACCCAGCTGGGCAGGGTCTTACTTGCACTATCCTATGGGAAGATGACATGTTTCCTCTGCTCGGGTGTGGATTTGCTTCCTGCCGAGTACAGTAAAAATCTACAGAAAACCAAGATCACAAGATAGCTTCAGCTGAAGAACTTTCAGTTCATTTGATCTCATCCTTCCAGAATATTATTTGCCTTCCCATTACACCAACTATTCGTTTTTTTCAAAAAATGATTTAAGTGTTCTGGCCTCAACCACTCTCCCTGGCAACACAATCCAGTTGGTGATCGCCTCCTGTGTAAAGAAATGTTGTCCTAATTTGTCCTTCAAAGCTCTGAACCTTCTGCCCTGGTACAGTTGAAAGTGTTGCACTTTACAGCCTTCCGGACTCAATATCGAGTTCAACAATTTCAGATCATAACTTCAGCCCCCATTACATTTTTGCTTATATTTTATCCACATCTTTGTTTTGGCCCTTTCTCACCCCCCCTCTTTTTTTTCCTCTCCCACATGGCAGCTGTCTCTCATTCTGCCAGAGCATTTCACACCTAATCTGAGCTGTCTTTTGTCTCCACTAGTCCTATCACCATCTCGTCTTGTTTTGAATACCTCTTAATGTCTCTTCACATCTTTTGTTCTCTCCCAGCCCTGCCTTTCGATCTATTTCATTTCCTTTCCAGTTTTGAAAAAGGGTTTTGACCCGAAACGTTGACTCTAATTTCTCTCCACGGATGTTGCCTGGCCTGCTGAGTTTTTCCAGCATTTTCTGTTGTTACCAGGGAGAACTCAATGGCTCTTCTTCGAATAGTGCCATGGGACATTTTATGTCTACCTGAGAGGGCTGACGTCTCATCCGAAAGACGGCACCTCTGACAGTGCAGCACTCCCATGATACTGCACTTGGAGATTCAGCTTAAATTATGGGCTCAAGTCTCTAGAGTGGGGCTTTAACCCACAACCTTCTGACTCAGATGGGATTGCCACCACTGAGCCATGGTTAACACATATGATACTTAAACTAAGCCTCTGTTGCTAGGGTCCTTATGTCATGGTATTTTCACAATTGTGTGACCAGCCCTGACCAGGGCACTGTACAGTTTAAACATGACCTTGGACAACCTGAAATTTACTGATTTGGAAATGTAAAACAGTATCCCATGTTAGAAACTAGGAGTGTCCAAAATGTATATGGTTATGCGAATAAAATTGTGACGCAAATAATGCTGTGTTTACAGGATGGTATTAGAACTGGAGACAAAAGGTCTCTTCAGACTAATATTAGAATAACTGGATAGATGCTTAGAATCTGTAGGATTTGCAAAATTTCTACATTTCCCCAAAGGTTATTATTAATAAAAGGGACCCAGCGTGGACATTTTAAAATGAAGGGTACCCAAAGATGGCGTCTGCACCTCATGGCCGAAAGCCTGTAAGATTTTAAAAGCTTGGACTCTGTGGCACAAGCAGCTTGTGGAGAAATCGAAACCAAAGCTGCAGTTTCTGTAAAGAGAGACTTTTGTATTTTGAAAAGCAGACAGGACTTTGAATATGCATTAAGCCAAATCGGAGATAGATCAAAACCAGTTAGGCCTATCCTTAAGGCCATCAAGCAGTTTGCATAAATAATCGGAAACAGCTTAGGGAAGCCATCGAGGCTGGACAGGCCCATTAAGATGTATTAATAACAAAACAACTCGGTAATCAGGCCAGTAGATGCGATTACCGGCCATCTAAAAACTGTTAGTTTAGATTGCTACCATTATTTAAACTAGCCCGCCAAGATTGGGACAAAGAACTAACCTGATTTGGCGTGCAGATAAGGGCCATCCGAAGGAGTATAACTGATGGCCCCGGGTAGCAATCTCTCTCTTGCTAGCTTCTTCTTCTTCTTGCTCCTCCCCCATCCCGCGCTTACCGCCTGGCCACTGCCCGTGCCTTTCCCCATTCCATCAGGAATGCCCTGCATTGCACCAGGCGGACACGGACAAACCAGGCCTGGCGAGGCAGGACGCAATGAGGTGAGGAGGCGAGACGAATTGGGAAGACGAATGGAAAGACGATTGAAGGAAAGCTTCGAATAATCGTGCCTTCACTCCAGCCGACCTGTGACTATCTTCATGCAAACTCCAACTGCCGACCGAGGAAGAGGAGCCATCATCCCTGCGAGGTAAAGTACCCAAGCAGAGACTTTAACTTTGGGGTACTTGTACCTAGACGATGCCCTTGCAGCAGCCCGAGACCACGTGATGATGGCAGGCTCCAGAGGGCGAACCCCAAGCCCCACCGCTGTTTTGAATTCAGCAGATCTTTGATTGGTGAGCATGAATTCTGGCCCCTCATAGCTTAATCTAGTTAGGTATAGGGGGTGGGATAAGGATAAGGGGATTGTTAAGATGGTTGTTTTCCCTCGATGTGCCGTGTGTTCCTTATTCCCTGTATAAGTATAGTTATTTTGTATTTGCCTGTAATTTTACACTAGCAACTTCTCATAAGATTGTGCTAATTTCTATTTCAATAAAATCTTGGTTTTGCTTACATCCAAACCACCTGTCTACTCGAGTCTTTTCTGTATCATCGCCTGTACCTAAGTCCGGTGTCTAGAACCCAGGGGCGTGGGAGCGATTCGAACCGCTCACAAACAGTCAGGGGCATAACTGACTGGGCACACGCGCCACCCCACACCACCCCCTACAAATCTGCTTATGTTTTCGTTCCCTGCGGATGTTATAACATTCTGCAGTGTGATGGTCATAAATAATCTTGTTTTCAAGTTAGGATTTCAACCTTGTTTATGTTTCTCTAATTGAAGTAACTAAGGCTCAATGCCTACATTTCTTCTATTATTACTAATAACCATGATATAATGCTAAGGTAGGAATTGATATTAGCTTAACAAAACTGCTTGCAAGGATAATTAAAAGTTAATAGGATAAAAGACATAGAATAAAAGGAATTTGAGGAGGTTTAGGTAGCCATCTTAGGATGGGGCTGTTTGCTAGATGAAAGTGAGATAACGACTGGCTGAAGTGCGACAGCTCTGGCTTGGGCCTCCTGATTAAAAGGGGATGAGGTCAGGCCTTGTACTTGCTGTGCTAGGGAGGATAGGGACAAGGGAGATAAGAGAAATTCTGATTGGTAGACCTTCAAAACGTAGAAACAATAAAACCTGTGTAATGATTGTGAAGACCCCTCCTGTAGGGGAGGGCTTTCATCCAAGAATCGAGACAAAGAACCCGATGCCCCAGTGGGTAATGAGGTTTTAGGGGAACCTCTATAGGTTAAATGGTCTTGTCAATAATTTGGCCTCAGGCCTACCCCTAAAAAATCGGGACCGGTACCAGCTGCTTGTCACGGTCGTATGTTTTTGCTGTGTAACTAGCATGTTATATTCCATCTTAAACTCTGATTAAACACAATAGACCCACCACATTGGTTTGCAGTCGATCCTGATTATTTGAAAGACTAGAGATAAGCTACTGATTGGTCAAAATCTCTACAGCCATTTACTTCAATTATTGCCACCTCCCACTGTTGCGACATGGTGAATGATGAGACAACTATTATCCCCTAGATCTCTTTCAACTTTTACAAGTTTTATCCAACTCATGGGATACACGTGTTGCCTATTTTTGTTTCCAATTGCAGTTCCATGCATTTGTCTATTCTGAACTTCATTTGCCACTGATCAGCCTGCGGGCAAGCCTTAGCGTTCTCTTGGTAACAGGCCGCCTCCTCCGAAGCTTTTATTTTTATTTTTCAAAAATTGTTACTTTGCAGTTAGAAAACAGAATTGTATTTGAGCCACGGGTTGTTCATTGCATTTTTTCATAATTTTCATTCACCATTTAAAAAAATATCATAAATTGCAATGATAATTGTCTTGTATGTCTGTGAATGTATTTCCTTATTTTTGATATTAGCCTTTGCTTCACGCTAAACCGTTCATCAGTAGCAAGGACAAGCTTCTAATGAAACATATATAATTAATGTGTTTTAATCAACGACGGAAATGCTAATCAGTGCTGCTCATTTGTGATTTATTTAAACCCTGGAATACTCGAGTCAAATAAAAATAAATTCCACTGCAATAAAATATGGCAGAAATGGTTCAGGTGTTGCTATTGCCATTGTTACATAAAATTGCATAGAATTTACAGCACAGAAACAGACCATTATCCTCCATACTAGCCTTCTCCTACTCTTCTTACTTCATCTCACTCAATCGACATTGCCTTCTATTCCTTTCTCCCTCATGTGCTTATCTAGCTTCCCCTTAAATGCATCTACGCTATTCGCAAGCACTCCATGTGGTAGCGAGTTCCACATTCTCACCACTCTTTGAGTAAAGAAGTTCCTTCTGAATTCCTTATTGGGTTTATTAGTGACTATCTTATATTTATGGCTCCTAGTTTTGGACTCCCCCCACAAGTGGAAACATCCTCTCTACGTCTACCCTATTGAACCCCTTCATAATTTTAAAGACCTGTCAGGTTATCGCTCAACCTTCTCTTATCTAGAGAAAAGAGCCCCAGCCTGTTCATTCTTTTCTGAGAGTTGTACCCACTCAGTTCTGGCATCAACCTTGTCAATCTTTTTTGCACTTTCACCAGTGTTTCTATATCACTTTGTAATATGGAGACCAGAACCGTGCACAGAACTCTAAGTGTGGTCGAACCAAGGTTCTATACAAGTGTAACATAACTACACTGCTTTTCAATTCTATTCCACTAAAAATTAACCCCTGTAGATTTTTAAAAAACCCCGTACAATAGCAAAATGCTGGAAGCCTGTTTGTCCCAGTGGTAAGGGCATGATACAGTTAAACCTAGAAGCACAGACACACCTGTGAGTTTTAATTTAACTTTGGAAAAGACATTGGCCTAGAAATTCAGTGGGCTGCGCCACCCGTTAGCGCCCAAAGAGGGCACTTACTGGGTTTAACGCCACTGGCCACCCCCCCGCTAAATTCAGCGGGACGCTAATGGCGGCGCTAGCCGTTAGCGCTGCGCCACTACCGATGACGTCATCGGTGTGCGCAACGTCCCGCTACTGCCCCGATCGGGAAATTTGGTAGCGCCCCCTGCTTTAATGCCGGTCGCAAAGGGGGGGCCTATCTGCGGCAGTAGAGGCGCTAAGGTGCGTGGCGGCCATTTTTTTTTGCTGGCCGCCTGCCAGCAACCTCTTCGCGCCGCCGTCCCCGGCCTCCTGAGCTCCCCCCCCCGCGTTGTGCCGGCTGTGTCCCAAGAGCCCGGCACTTCCCCTCGGTGCCGGGCTCTTTTGCCGGCACTCGCGATCGCCGATCGCACTGCAGCAGGCCCCTCCCCTTTAAGGGGAGGAAGGCCTGCAGCACTGCAGCGCGCTGTGCTGCAGCATGTGGCGCTGCGGCACGTTGCGCTGCGATTTTCAGTTGCAGCGCTCCAAGAGGGATGCAGGGCGCCTCGAGTAGCGCTGCGCTTCCGTCTGGGGCACTGAAACTGAATTTCCGGCGGGTGGTCGCGACTCCTTCCGAGGCGGTACATCCGGCGCCCTGGCGAGACTGGGGCGCCAGTGAATTTCTAGGCCATTTACTTTGGACAATGAGACTTCGTGTTTTAATGGGTTTCGATGGATCTTCAATGGATAAGACAACGATACCAGTTTTGCTTCCTGGCCTCAATGGAAAACACTTTAACCTTGGGCAAGACACATCAGCAGTAAGACTAAGTCACATTAAATATATATCACTGGGGGGGGGGGGGGGGGGGGGGGGGAGGGGGGGAAACAAGATAAGGAATTATCTTCCATCCCTCAGCCCTGTACATATCCTGTGGTTTTGGGTTACTAGGTGTGTATTGGAAAACAAGAGTTGGGGGAAGGCCCAGACTCGAAAAGGCATGACGGAAGAGCTGTAAGAAGGAACCACACCACAGCTCTCTCTCTCTCTCTCGGAAGCCAGCTCTGACGACAGCAACTGCCAGGTGTAAGAAGGAAGGGAAGACGGTCATCTCCAGTTCCCAGCCTGCAATCGACGTCGGCCACGACCTGCCAGACGGGTGATTGTAAGTATCAGTTGACTCTACAAGGGGTTTGCGCTGTGTAGGCAGCTGCAGTCAGATAAAGGAGGACGGGGACAGGTCATCTCCGATCCAGGCCTACAATCCACAACGGTAACGACCGGCCGTATGGGTGATTGTAAGTTTCAGCCAAATCTCAACAGGTTTTTGTCTGTGTTTTATTGGTTTTAATAAACTAACAGTTTTGGGTTGAACCTAAACCTTTGTGTCGTCTACGATTTTGTTCCTGCAAAACCCAGAGTCAAAGAACCCTTGTAAGGACGAGGAAACCAAACACCCTACACCCTAGTGCTTTGTTTGCATTTTTTGGCTTTGATAACCTGCGTTGCTACTTTTAATAATGTGTCTATCTGTACTCTTAGATCCCTTTGTGCCTCTACCCCATTTAGACTCTTATTTTCCATGGAATAGGTAGCCTCCTTTTTCCTCCTACCAAAATGTACCACCTCACACATCTATATTGAAATTTATTTGCCATTTATATGCCATTCTGCAAGTTCATTAATGACTTCTTGCAATCTTCCTCACTATTAACTATGTCCACCAATTAGGTGCCATCCGCAAATTTTAATTTGCACTTCCGATTCCCGAGTCCAAATCATTTATGTAAACAGTGAACAACAGTGGTCCTAGTACTAGCAAAGTCTTCACTCTGTTTGCAGCTCAGCAGTTCACTCAGCTAGCAGTTCCCTTTATGCTTGAGCTGTCTGTTGCTCCTCAAAAGTGATTGGGGTAGATCTTGACTTGGTGTGATCGTGTAAAACAGGTATAGTCAATGGAAATATAAGTCGGGAGAGAGGTAAAGTGGCGTGTCGACTCGCTATCACTCGTTTTACACTATTGCACAAAGTCAAGATCTACCCCATTGTCTGCTATTTTCTATTTACCCAGATCGGTATCGATACATTATCCTGTTTTTAAACCCAATCCGCAAGATACCAGCCATGAAGGTAGAAGGTCACTTGTACAATTGGTAATACCCTACAAAAGGGATCCTTTACCTGAGGGGCAGACTGTAGAGTTGATGTTCTCAGCTTCACAGTAGTGGCCCTGAGGACAGATCAAGCATTCTTTTTGCTCCCAGGAAGGGTTGTGGGTTCCTGCAGGACAAAGCTTTGGTCTGTTGCTTCCTTTGGTACAGTAGTATCCTGGTGGACAAGGACCTCCAGTGTGTGTTACCTACAAAACACACATGGTGGCAAATGAAATTGTTAAACATATTAAATGATCTTTGTTGAATTACAGATTTAATTTGTAGTATATTTATATTTTAAAATGATGCTAAATTCATGTTTATAGTCAGGTAATGGCACTAACCAAATAGAAAATATACATAGAGTAAAGCTGTTAGTTGCATACTAGCAAGCAAACTTTGAATCACCAATAGGAAAAAAGTATTGACAATTGAAAGGAAGGGAGTCATGAATGGAATACTTCAAGCTTGGCTTCCTTGACTAATGGAGTCCACAGAGATCAGTCAACATACCTCTGCTATTAATAGTTATTCACTTCAACAGGGATTTTGTAGACAGAATGGGGGAAAAATTGGGTCGCGCCCCCTTTAGAGCGCTAACTTTGCAGGAGGCGGGGTGCTACTGGAAGCACTCTCCTTCTCTCCTGGGGGGCTCCAGCTCAATATCGGGGCGCTGCATGCCAGCACGTCGCACCACGGTACTGCAGACCTCCCTCCCCTTATTAAAGGGGAGGGGCCTTGCGCAGCACAAACCGGGGCCCTGCTGGGCCACCAGGGAGCGGGGTGCCGGCACCCCGCGGGAGGAGGGCAGAGGGGGCAGGTGCTGGCAGGCGGCCAGAAAAAAAAAAATGGCCACCCGGCACCTCCCCTTTAAATATCCCCACCCCAGCCGCACGTATGCCTCCCTGACCTTGTCGGACATAGCGTTCAGCGGTATGTCAGGAGGCGCAACCCAGGTTTGTGGCCGGGGCGTGAGCGGGGCGCTGCGTACAGCGATGATGTCATCACCGGAGGCGCAGCGCCGCAGGATGCTACCGGCTACCACCGCCGCTAACCACCCGCTGAATTTCGCGGGAGCCGTTAGTGGCGCCGCGCTCGGGCGCTAGTTGCTTTGCGCCCCGCTAACGGGAGGCACAAAGCAACCAAATTTTGCCCCCAATGTATACGTTGACCAAGAACAAGTCATATGGAAATGTTAGATGTACAGTGGAGTGGGATATCATTGGGAAAGATTGAGAAAACGATATGTATGTGGTGCTATAATAGTAAACAGAGTAGTGAATGAGGTATTAACACAGAAATGCCATGGCAGAAGGAAACTCTACATTCACAGTAGAGTCATCACTGAAACTATATCTTCATAATGTAGCTCATTACTTGATCAAGCTGACAGATGGTTAGGACCCTGATGAAGACTGCAGGTCAAGGGCAATAATACCAATACTCACATTTGGCCAGCTGAGTTCAATTCAGGTTAATAAAAGGGCAGAGGAGAGTAATAAGGAGGCAACAAAGATGGCTATAGAGATTCAAGGATAAATTTTGCCTCACTTGCGAGGAAAATTGGGTGTCGAGGTCAGCACACCAGACTTACGGTGCTCCCAATTTTCCAGAAATTTGTTTTAATTGCAGGAGTCTCAAACTTTGCCCTCAAGTCACCAAGCCTCACAAAGATGAAAAATACTTAGTTTATTCTCATTATAAATCAAACTTCAGCTTCTTGTACTCAGAACCGATCGCCTTCCCCACTCCCTGCCACCAGTTTGACATACTTCATTAGCTCGGCTCTCTGTTGGATTTTATTTTAAAAATTGTTTCCTTGTATCCCTTGTTAATCCCCAATAAAATAAAAAAAGAAATTACTCTTATTACATACTGGCCGGCTACAAGTCAAACAGAATATAGTTCTTCATTTTCAAAAAGCCCCTACTGGACCAGTCAGAAATATTAGGGAATAACTACAAACACATTAAAACTTATCCACAGGGGATTGGGTGGTGCAATGAGTTGACACAGTTTACCTATGGGGCTAGGGTTTGAATCCAGTTCAGACTGTTGGGGTGAAAGTCTCCTGTCTATTGGATGCAAGAGTCCCATGTGGCTTGAGTTCAGCCAATCGCAATCCACTGCTAGTGGACCTGTTGTCAACGTACACAAATAGTACCAATTGAAAATAGAGAATCTCATTCATAAAATCCACAGGGTAAGTGATGTGAGAAATGGAAAATATCAGACTGGTGCATTTGAAACCAATCGTCTTGGGCAGGATAGAGGGTGTTTTCCTCTGCATGTAACCACCTGGCCTAGGAGTGATCGAAATAAAAACAGAAAATGCTGGGAACACTCTCTTCTGTATTGGGGCCTCAACTATTCACTGCATTTATTAACGACCTAGTTGATGGGATGGAGAGCCACAAATCCAAATTTGCTGATGACACAAAGATTGGCAGCACTGTAAGCAGTGTAGAAGTAAGCATAACATTACAAAGAGATATTAATAGATTAAGTGAATGGACAAAACTGTGGCAAATGGATTTCTGTGTAGGCAAATGTGAGGTTATCCACTTTAGGCCTAAAAAGGATAGAAGAGGGTACTTTCTAAATGGTGAAAAGCTAGCAGTCGCGGTCCAAAGAGACTTAGGGGTTCATGTACATCGATCATTAAATAGCCATGGACAGGTACAGAAAATAATCAAAAAGGCTAATGGAATGCTGGGCTTTATATCGAGAGGACTAGAATACAAGATGGTGGCAGTTGTGCTCCAGCTATACAAAGGCCTGGCTAGGCCACACCTGGCGTACTGTGTTCAGTTCTGGGCACCACACTGATGGAAAAATATATTGGCCTTGGAGGGAGTGCATTGTGGATTTACCAGAATGGTACCTAGACTCCAAGGGTTAAATTACAAGGAGAGATTACACAAACTAGGGTTGTATTCCCTAGAATTTAGAAGGTTAAGGGGTGACTTGATCGAAATTTTCAAGATATTAAGGGGAACAGGTAGGGTGGATACAGAGAAACTATTTCCACTGGTTGTGGATCCTATGACTAGGGGACACAGTCTAAAAATGAGAGCCAAATATTTCAGGAGTGAAGTTAGGAAACATGTCTACATGCAAAGGGTGGTAGAAGATTGGAACTCTCTTCCACAAATGGCAATTAATGCTAGATTAATTGTTAATTTTAAATTTGAGATTGATAGACTTTTGTTAACCAAAGGCATTAAGGGATATGGGGCAAAGGCGGATATATGAAGTTAGGTCACAGATCATCCATGATCTCACTGAATGGTACAACAGGCTCGAGGGGCTAAATGGCCCACTGTTCCTGTGGGCTGGATTTTCTCAATGGGGAGCTTTTGGAGGCGGTACTCCCACTTGTCCCGCCTCCATCGACTTGTGGCCAACCCACGCTATTTTCCCTTGATTGACCTTGTTTAGCCCGCCCAACGGGCTAAGCAGGCCAATTAAGGGAAAGCTGGTCATTGGTGACATCAGCAAGTGACGTTTCATCTGTCAAGAGCTTTTGGCATATGAATTGTTATCGTTTGACAGCTCTGTGACGCTCTTGAGTCTTTACTTAGACTCAATTAGAAAGCCTTCCTGAGCAGAAAGCAGAAGGCTGAAGCATTTGAGAACGCAACGGCCATTCTGCTTTCTATGCCGGTGAGCTGAGGGACACCCGAGACTTGAAGGGATGAAGCCTGGAGGAAGAAGCAAAGATAAGTAAAGCTTTTAAAACGCTTTAGACTCACCTCACACACTTACTTCTGCACACATGCACCCATCACTCACCTGCACACCGGACATCTCGGCCACTCCAACCCCCGCAGACCCACAGCTCACCTCGCTGACCCTGGCGAGGTTCGGAGCCATCGGGAAGCCCACACTTTAGGTGGCAAAATTGGGATTATCCAAAAAAACTACCTGTTAACAGGCAGTTAATTGGCACTAATCCCCTTCGAGGTGGCGGCTCCCAGCGTGGATCGGGTACCCGCCTCCTGGGAAGATGGCACGGAGATGGGTTGGGGGCAGGGTGGGTACCTGCCCCCAGATTCTGCCAATTTCCCGGCAGTCCCACCACCATACCCGCCTCCCCAGGCTGGCAAAATCGCCTGCTATGTCTCTAATATATTAAGCATTTTTTCCCTTAGCTTTCACTTTGAGGAATGGCCTTCCAGTTACAATGGCATCGACTCTATTTTGTTTAATACTGCATTTCATGTTACTAATTAAATAGCTAACCGCTCCCGTTAGTGTAACTGAAAATCTAAATGTTATCACTTTTTATTTCAATGTAATACAGGTCCACAATCCCTTATCCGAAACCCTTGGGGCCAGATGTGTTTCGGAATTCGGAATTTTTCGGATTTCAGAACCCATAGGGGTATCTGCAGCTCTTTTTGACATTTTCACTGTGAAATTAAACTCAAAATCACAAAATAACAAAAAATATCAGCGAGCAGCAGACGCACGTGTGACTGGTAGCAGCGCTGAGACACAACTGATGCCTCACATCTGCGTGGGTCAAGCATCGGCCGCGTCGGGTCATGTTTGGCGCCACTCGGGTCATGTCGTGCGCACGAGTGACGCTCCACGAAAAAACTTTCGGTTTTCAGAGCTTTTCGAATTTCGGAATTGCGGATAAGGGGTTGTGGACCTGTACTAGGCTGATCAATTCAACTGAATTTCACAGTTCTGAATAATCACTTGTGCAAGTTTACCTGTGCTGGTCTGGATGAATTTGATCCCATCACACAATAGAATCCTGCCTCACAGAGTCCAACAGGGCTTGTTAGGGCCACTCGGTTGCAGTAATAGCCTGTTTTTCAAGCATAAATACATATCATTTATTATCTACAATCCAAATCTTCTAATAGTAAAGGGGTAAATTTTAACTTGGAGCTGGCTTCCAACAGGAACCACTCCGCCGAGCTGATCTCCCACTTGATAGAGGCAGCAAGAGGCCATGGCGATTTTAATCACCAGGCCCCATTTAGATTACGCCAGCTTATTTTCTGTCTAGAGCGGGCGTGAAGGTGGCACAAGATGGCTGCCAGCAGACAAAGATCAGGCGGCCTTTGGCTGCCCTCTGGCTTTCAGGTACGTGTTGGGGAAGGTCTTGCAGGAGGGAAGGCCGAGATGGGGGTGGGGCGGTTGGGGTCCTCCAGCCCTCACATAGAAAAGCTTTGCCCGTACCCGAGGGCCTATGTCTTCAGACTAGCTGCAGCCTACTTTTACCTAGCTGGAAAGTCACGGTGGCTTCACTGGCCAGGCCCTGGTTAAAATTGCATCATGGTCCTACTGACATAATAGGACCCCGACTTGCATAAATCTAGGAGGCTCCTACCTGCTTTAGGAAGGCGCCTCATCCGCCTGCTTAACTCTTCCGGTTAACATTGCAAACGGTCGGAAATGGTCAGGATCTGATCGGGTAAGAAAGCGGTTCATTTTTAACTGCCCACTTACTGCTGGGCGAGTAAGGTTAAAATCAACCTCTATATCAGGCTGTATTCATTATTAAAATTAGACATAGGAGATTAAATTACCCCCTCCCAAATAAAAAACGTGACTATGATGTATTTCTCACGAATAAATGAACTTTCATCTTCGATTGGTTTGGGTAAACTAAACAAATAAAAGCTATAATACTCTTCCATTCCAATCAGAGTGGCCTACAATGTACTCTAAAATAATAAAAGAAAGAAAGACTTGCATTTTTATAGCGCCTTTCACAACCACTGGACGTTGCAAAGCGCTTTACAGCCAATGAAGTGGAGTCCATGTTGTAATAGTACTAGTTTTCTAAGCAATACCTTAATGCAACATAAAGAACCAACACCTGCTCACTGACCCAACAGCAGAGGTCCCTGGCTTTGACCTCTCTTGAAGACAGTGGACAGCGCTCAACTGGATCTGCACAGGGCATGGACGATGCGACCACCTGCTCCACAAGTGGAAGATGAGGGACTGTGGCCATCAGTCCCAGACCATGGAACAGATCACATCAACCAGCCCACTGAGATCTGTTGTGGGAGGCTCCTCATTTCTCCACTCGGCATCTCAGGAGGTCATCGAATGGATAGCCAAACTAGACATCCCATTTTAAGCTTCTCTCGTCATACGAAAGTAAAGTAGCTGTTTTCTGTCGCTCATCTATAAATATGGCAGCAATTAAGGTGAATGCAACGTTTCATGGAATGGCATAAGGGGTGCGGCACTGTCCTTTCATCTTTTTTAACTCGGCTAAAAATGGTGCAGTGGAAGTGCCCTCTCACTACTAGCTCCCAGGATCCTGTGTGAAATGTGTTTGTGTGGCATTCACTCCATTCCTTGAAGGCATCGGTTCATTGAGACACAAAATGGCCCATAAAGCAAAGCAAACTGGCATTCTGACTCACAGGCCGGAGGAATGGAGCTGTTTGGAGTTAAAGTGCAATGTTGTGCAGAGTAGAGGGGCTGGATTTTCATTGAGGAGGCGTGTAGGAGGCAGGACTACAACTTTCGGTGTTGTAGTCCCGCCTCCAATGAGTTGTGGCCAACCCGCACGATTTTCACTTGATTGATCTTGTTGAGCCCACCCAGCGGGCTCAGCAGGCCAATTAAGGGCCACCCGGCAACAGGTGATGTTACAGATTGACATTTCATCTGTCAAGAGCTTTTGACAGATGAAATATCAGCGTTTCACAGCTGTTTGAAGCTATCAAACACTGACAATCTGTACTCTAAGTTAATTCCTTCCTCTCAGGATGATTTAGAGATCTCTCCAGAACAGAAAGCTGAATGCTGCAGATTTTGACAGATCGCAGCCATTCTGCTTTCTGTGCCGGTGAGATGAGGGACTCCCGAGACCTGAAGGAAGGAAGGCTGTAAAGGTAAGTACATGCAAGTAAAACTTCTTTTAACACTTTACACACACCAAACACACTTACCTCTGCACTCATGCACCCATCACTCACCTGAACACCGGACATCTCGAACGCTCCAAGCCCTTCATCCCGATGGCCCGCCTCGCTAACTTGGCGTGGTTTGGAGCTGTCGGGAATCCCACACCACCAATAAAAATAGGGATTAGGCTAAAAACTGCCTGTTAACTACCTGTTAACAGGCAGTTAATTGGCACTAATCCCCTTCCCACCTCGGGGAGGCGGGTCCCAGTGCGGGTCGGGTACCCGCCTCCTTTGAAACTGGCATAAAGGCGGGTTGGGGGCGGGATGGGTTCGTGCCCCCCGATTTCAAGATTTTAGCCCCCCGCACGCCTCCAATCCCGCCTCCACGGCTCAATGAAAATCCTGCCCGGGGGATCTGTACTCTGCATCGTGCAATGCTATTCCTGACTTGGGAGCACTGGATGCTGACAATGAGTCACAGAATCAAAAAAACGTTCTGCACCCCATTACTGACAGCAAAATTTTTAACCAACAACATAAAAATGATCTGTATTTGGATGAGGTATTTTCCCTGCCCCAACCTTTCCCCTGATGCGCTATCAATTACTCATAAAAGACGGAGAGTTAGGAGAGTAACTAAAAGGCTTTTATTAACAAAGAACAGAGCATGCCTCTCGTGGTTGACTGGTTTCCAAGAAGGCAGGGGGCTGCAGAGCAGTCACCTTTATACCTGGGCATGTGGGTGGAGCCAGGGGCGGCGCCAGCTGAGGCATGCATAGATACAACAGTGTGCAACAACAACAACGGTGAACAACAGTGGTTTACCACATTCACCCCTTGTTTAAAATTGAGTCCGGCGGGGTGAAGTGTACTAAAGGTTCGTGTAAGTAAGTCTATCAGGTGGCCTTGTATGCCGTCCTGATCGTCGTGGTGGCGGCGGTGATGGTGCAGCATCCAACGTTGGATCTGGTGTCTCATTGAGTGGTTGGGTGGTCAATGACGGGTCCTGGGGCTGCGGCATGCCGTCTACCGGGGTTGGGTTGTGGGTAGTGGTGGATGGCAATGGTAGTGTTTCAGGGGCACCTGAAGGTGCGAGGTCTCGTATGGAGACTGTGTCCTCCCGCCCGTCCGGGTACGCCACGTAAGCATACTGGGGGTTGGCGTGGAGGAGGCTCACCCTCTTGACCAGGGGGTCCGTTTTATGGGACCTCACTTGCTTCCGCAGTAGGACGGGTCCTGGAGACGTCAGCCATGTCGGTAGCCAGGTCCCCGATGTGGACTTCCTGGGGAAAGTGAACATTTTTTCATGGGGGGTGGCATTGGTGGCCGTACAAAGCAGTGACCGAATGGAGTGGAGCGCTGCAGGGAGGACCTCCTGCCAGCGAGAGGTCGGAAGGCCCTTAGATTTTAAGTTTAAGAGGACGGCCTTGCAAACCGTCGCGTTCTCTCTTTCCACCTGGCCATTCCCCCGGGGGTTGTAGCTGGTGGTTCTGCTTGTAGCAATACCTCTCGTGAGCAGGTACTGACGGAGTTCGTCGCTCATAAAGGATGAGCCCCGGTCGCTATGGATATAGCTAGGGAAGCCGAACAAGGCGAATAGGTCATTCAGACATTTAATGACCGTGGCACTGGTCATGTCTGGGCAAGGGATGGCAAACGGGAAACGGGAGTACTCATCAATTATGTTGAGGAAGTACACGTTGCGGTCAGAGGAGGGGAGGGGCCCTTTAAAATCGACGCTCAGGCGCTCGAAGGGGCGAGTGGCCTTGATCAGGCTTGCTCTGTCTGGCCTATAAAAATGCGGTTTGCACTCGGCACAGATTTGGCAGTTCCTGGTCATGGTCCTGACCTCCTCGATGGCGTAGGGCGGGTTACGGGATTTGATGAAATGGAAGAACCTGGTGACCCCCGGGTGGCAGAGGTCATTGTGGAGGGTCTGCAGTCTATCAACCTGCGCATTGGCGCATGTACCACGTGATAGGGCATCTGGGGGCTCATTGAGTTTCCCGGGCCGGTACAAGATATCGTAATTGTAGGTGGAGAGTTCAATTCTCCACCTCAAGATCTTGTCGTTCTTGTTTTTGCCCCTCTGCTTATTGTTAAACATAAAAGCTACTGAACGCTGGTCAGTGAGCAGGGTAAATCGTTTTCCGGCCAGGTAATGCCTCCAATGTCGCACCGCTTCCACAATGGCCTGGGCCTCCTTTTCGACGGAGGAGTGTCGAATCTCGGGGCCCTGGAGGGTCCTTGAGAAAAAGGCCACGGGTCTCCCTGCCTGGTTAAGGGTTGCAGCTAGGGCGAAGTCGGATGCGTCGCTCTCCACTTGGAAAGGGATGGACTCATCCACTGCGTGCATTGTGGCCTTCGCAATATCTCTTTTTATGAGAGTGAAGGCTGCATATGCCTCTGCTGTCAGGGGGAAGGAGGTGGACTTGATGAGGGGTCTGGCTTCGTCCGCATAGTTGGGCACCCACTGAGCATAGTAAGAGAAAAACCCTAGGCATCTCTTCAGTGCTTTTTGGCAGTGGGGGAGGGGGAGCTCCATAAGGGGGCGCATTCTGTCGGGGTCGGGGCCGATGACTCCGTTCTCCACTACGCAGCCAAGAATGGCGAGGCGCGTGGTGCGAAACATACATTTGTCCTTGTTGTATGTTAGATTCAGCCGCTGGGCCGTACGGAGGAATTTCTCTAGGTTAACGTCATGGTCCTGCTGATCGTGGCCGCAGATGGTGACGTTGTCTAGATAGGGGAAGGTGGCCTGCAGCGCGTTCTGGTCAACCATTCAGTCCATCTCCCTTTGGAAGACCGAAACCCCGTTGGTGACGCCGAAGGGGACTCGGAGGAAGTGGTAGAGACGACCGTCAGCTTCAAAAGCGGTGTACTGGCGGTCCTCAGCCCTGATGGGGAGCTGGTGGTATACCGACTTCAGATCAATCGTCGAGAACACCCGGTATTGTGCTATCTGCTTGACCATGTCAGATATGCGGGGGAGTGGGTATGCATCTAACTGGGTGTAGCGATTGATCGTCTGGCTGGAGTCAATAACTAGGCGCTGTTTTTCGCCAGTCTTCACTACCACCACTTGTGCTCGCCATGGGCTAGTGCTACCCTCAATAATCCCTTCCTTCAGGAGTCTTGCTACTTCGGATTTAATGAAGCTCCTATCCCCGGCACTGTACCGCCTGCTTTTGGTAGCGATGGGCTTACAGTCGCGGGTGAGGTTAGCGAACAAGGGGGGGGGGGGGACTTTAAGCGTGGAGAGGCTGCAAATAGTGCGTGGCGGGCGATTTAAAAGCTGCTGGCTGCAGACTGTGAGTGGGGGGAGGGGTCCGCCGTACGCTAATGTGACACTTTTAAGGTGGCACTGAAAATCCAACCCCAGTAGAACGGCAGCGCAGAGATGGGTGTAAGATTCGAAATTTTCAGCAATAATCACGCAAGAAAACCAGATAAAATAAGACTGTTTATTGACCAAAGTAAGCTTGCACAGAAAAACCTTTGATAAAAGGGCATACAAAATGGCCGCCGGGCCTCGTGATCAGTTTTCTGGACCATTTTATTTCTGTCACTGCAAGCCAGACAGGCTTGTGGATTGAAGACAGTAAGCCCGCGAAAGCCAGTATCTGGGAACCGAAACTCAGGGAAACAACATACATATTCAATGGATTCTAAGTACAGGATGGGGCCCATCAAGATATGGGCGGACAATGCAAAAACACTTATACCCATTTATTGTACAAAGGAGAACCCGTTTAACAGCCATCAAGGAAAATCTCCGGACCGATCAATATGCGAACCGAGTCGCGATGACAATGTAAAAGACATTAAAAGACATTATCGGCCAGGAAGGCCAGTTAAGTTATCACCGGCTCCCGTTACAAGACAAAGCGCCCCTGCAGAGATTTCTGCCCGCCAAAATTAATACAAAGACAGGACTATGATTTGGCGGGAGATAAGACTGTCCCAAAAGAGTATAACTATGGAGTGAAAGTCCATCAAAGTATTCGGAGTTATCGGAGGACGATCGGAGAAAGATCGGAGTGATCGACGGAACGAACGAACGAACGAAGGACGGATGGAGCCAGGATCGGCGCCTCTTCTACCCCGGTAGCTCGGAATCGATGAAGACGCTTCGTCTTTTTAAAGACGCTTCGGACGGACAATTTCGGTGAAAAGACAACGTGGTCGGTGTTCAGCCAGACAAGGCTCGGCCACGACGAGAAGACGACGAGGGTGGCCCGGGTACTGGGGTCGGGAGATCATCGACGACCCAGGCCGAAGGAGAAGACACCCTCAGGAAAAGAGACCTCCAGATTCTCCCATGTGTATCCAGTTCTTCAACTGCTTGTAGCTGATCTTCAACCTTGACGAGCGCTCATCGAGGTTGTGTCTACCCCGCCGCCTCGAGAGAGAGAGAGAGAATATCGACTGCGCCAGAAGTTTCCAAATCCACGTGACGACGGAAAGCGGTGCCAAAAGGCTGCGAACCCCCTTTTTCGCGATTTTGAGAGTGGTGAGCATGATCCCAAGTTCCCCAGGTCGAAACTTAGTTTAGGTATAGGGGAGGGAGTTAAGGGTAATCGTAATGTGTTTTCCCTTTTACGATGTGCCGTGTGTTCCCCATTTCCATAGAGCCAAGTTCATAAATTTGTGCATGATTGTAGTTACTTTAATCTGTGCCTATGACATGTATTTTGTAATGCTTCAAACTGTTTAAAAATAAAAGCATCCATTTCATGCTATTCAACCTGGTCTATTGAGTCCTTTCTCTGCACTACTGTTCTCTGCATCTAAGTCCAAGGTCTAGAACCGTAGGGGGAGTGGGTCGAACCACTCAAGGGTAATTATTGCACAAAGCCTGGCAGGAGACCAGAACGAGCAAGAGAAACCCCCTGCATGGGGCAGGACAAGAAGTTTAACATTTTTGTATTCTGTGCCCCTTACTGAAAGGGTCACTACACAGTAGCCACCGACGTCTGCTGAACGGGATTTGGAAGCCATAGAGATCCGATGGCGCATTGGCAGGACCGGGAGAGAGTAACTGCGCACCGTGTCGGGGTGGATAAAGCTCTCCGTGCTCCCGCTGTCGAAAAGGCAAGTAGTGGCGCGGCCGTTTACCATAATGTCCATCATGGACCTGGACAGTTGGTGAGGGAGCGATTGGTCCAGCGTCACGGAGGCCAGCGTATGGTCGAGCGAGTCGCTGTGGTCGTCAGACGAGGCGGTGGTCGAGTCCGGGTCACCCGCGATTGGAGTTGGAGGCGTCCAAGATGGCGGACAAAATGGCTACGCCCATGATCCCGATCCCCACGCGGCTGGAGGTGTCCAAGATGGCGGACAAGATGGCTGCCCCCACGGTTCACACGCGGCGCTGCTGGCGTTAGCGGTTTTAGCTTTGCAGGCGCTGACGTAGTGTCCTTTCTTCCCGCAGCCAGAGCAGGTAGCGTTTTTCGCCGGGCAGCGTGCTCTGGGGTGTTTTGCCTGGCCACAAAAGTAACATTTCGGGCCCTTGGACATCGCTGCAGCAGTTGGTGCCGGGCCCATGACCCAAGGTTGCGGCGTCCATGGTGCGGAGCGGTTAGGGGAGAATGCGTCCATATTCCGGTGGGCCGCGTCTAGCGAGAGCGCGAGGGACACTGCCTTCTTCAGGTCGATTTCGCCCTTCTGCAGCAGTCTCTGCCGGGAGTAGTCGGACTTGAGGCCCGCAACGAAGGCATCTTGGATAAGTCCCTCCGTGTGTGTCGCGGCCGATACCGCTTTACAATCGCAGGTTCGGCCAAGTATCTGTAGTGCCCGTAGGAATGCCTCCACTGATTCCCCGGACTGCTGTTTGCGGGATCTCAGGAGGTGTCTGGCATAAACCGTATTTACCGGGCGTGTGTATTGTCCTTTTAGCAGATCGATAGCCGCCGCGTAGGTAGTCGCGTCCTGGATGAGCGTGCAGACTTGGTGGCCCACCTTGGAGGCCAGGATTTTTAGTTTGTTTCCATCTAGTGTCACGGCTGAGGCTTCCAGGTAAGCTTCGAAGCAACGCAGCCATTGTGTGAACTTGGTGGACGAACCCGCCTCTTGAGGGTCTAGGTCCAGGCATGTTGGTCTGAGGGCATGCAGCAGCGCCTGCTGCTCAGCGTTTGGTGCCGTCCTTTGCTGCAGCGCCTGCTGCTCAGCGTTTGGTGCCGACATTTTGTTTTTGTTAATAAAATTGATGCGCTATCAATTACTCATAAAAGACGGAGAGTTAGGAGAGTAACTAAAAGGCTTTTATTAACAAAGAACAGAGCATGCCTCTCGTGGTTGACTGGTTTCCAAGAAGGCAGGGGGCTGTAGAGCAGTCACCTTTATACCTGGGCATGTGGGTGGAGCCAGGGGCGGAGCCAGCTGAGGCATGCATAGATACAACAGTGTGCAACAACAACAACAACGGTGAACAACAATAACAGTGGTTTACCACATCCCCCCCACCCCATTGAAATCTACAGGTGCTCTGACAGTGACGCTGTAACAATACGAAGAAAGTCAGAGAGAGCAAATTTAATACAAGTAACATTACTATGTAGAAAGGTGCAATTCTGGGCAGCAGTTAGCCTCAAATGTTATTGTTATAGAAAGGCTGATCAGAAAGGCAGCGTCAAACTTTTAACTGAAGATTCAGCTAAAAGTAGATAAAGCTGATTATATGATACTCCAGGAAAGTTTGACATTGACTAACTGCAGAGCTGTCAGTGAATATTTTTATTATGGTGTGTGATAATTTGGTGCAACCAGTCATCCAAGAATATGAATTTGATTGTCGTCATGCAGCATGAATATACTTTACCCTGTAAGCATTGCTGACATTGATCCAGAGACACAAGCTGCGGAAGACTGCTGAATGTGCCAATCGGACACGCGATGGGATTTGCAGTTCCTGTAGAAAGAACAGTGAATCACACATTTCGTACAAATTAAAGAATACTAGCGCCAAATAATCCTGCCTCCTTTTCTAAAAGAGGAAATGACTGAACTTTGCAGCTGGCTCACTGTTGGTGGGAGACCCAGAGTTGGGCTTCAATTCACAGATAATAATCAAAGCAGGGCAGCAGTCACACAATTTTAAACATGGGATTAGGTCCCAGGAAACTTTTTTTCCCCCAGCAAATGTTGATTTTAAGAGGGAAATGATTCCAAAAGAAATGGAAGTACATTAAAAGAGCAGTTCACAGCCATTCGCGGTTAATCGTTTACGTTAACCAGTATAAATCAGTGAACAAAGATGCAGGTTTTGGTTGATGAAGGGCTCGGTCTGCTTATGGAAATTGCCATACAGCCATTAACACAGGGGCAAGTGGTGGGAAATAGCCCAAACTGAAACACTGCTGGAAGTATGTTCCTAATAGCAGTCAAAAGTCCTACCTCGTGGACAGTAGTGCCCAGGGTGACAAACACCAGCATCTCCTCTGTGACCACCTGTTGGCTCCTTAGAATCTGATCCAGAGCGGCAATAATACCCAGAAGCACAGAGACCTGCAAGAGCAATGTGGCTTTTACTTAAATACCACAATTCCTTATGATGCAAACTCTCGAATTAAAGTGGTGCAAATCGTAGATGTCATTAGTAGAGGGAAGGCTACATTTTCTGAAGTACTGCCAAGGGCTTTAATTGCAAGGCATGTTCTATATTTTAATGCTTAAAATGCCATAAAGCCTGATGCACCACCATTCTACTCTTAAAATAATAACTGCTGGTATAACTGGGCATTTCTGGATATAGGGCCACTGGCTCAGCTTTTTTTATATGCTAATCATGTCATTAATATCTACTTGACTTGTGGTGTTTGGTGAATTAGATCAGGTTCAATTCTTGAAACAACAACTGAAACACCATCATGTTGATCCCTTTGATAAGGTCATTTTAGGGCAGATGCTATTAGTTATAATCAGTGTCAACTTTTTCAGTGTGATTTTCATATTTTTATTTTAGCTTTTAAGAAAGCTAGGTTTAACTCCATGCAAAATTGTGAATAGTTTTGTATAAGTTGACCTGAACTTAATAGGAGTTTTGAAAATACTCCAAACTAATTTTACATAGACTTAGAGAGAGAGACTTAGACAGAGACAGACTCAAGGAGAAACACAGTCAGAAAGTTATGGGCTGGACTTAAGCCTAGTTCTCAAATAGGAATGGCGAATGTATCAAACAAATGTGCTTCTCAATACCATCCTACTGAATTTTGAAGGTATTCTAATCCCAAATATACTCAGGGTAGGGTAAGGTTTTATTGGTCAGTTTTAATTGGCTCACCTGCCACAGATGTTGCATTTTGTTGATCACAATAGTAACCTGGGGTGCAAGGCTTGCAATCTGAAGAGTTTACCAGCCCTGTCTGATCACCAAAGGTTCCGAGAGGACAAGGCTTCACATCACTTGAACCAACTGGACAATAAAATCCGACAGGACAAACCTATATCAGAGCACAGAGAAATAAAGACTTTCAGTATTGAACAATCTGCTACACCTGCTTGGGTAGTTCAGAACTGGCCCTCATATCACACTACGCCTCCCATCTTTTATTTCTACTGACCCGTAACAAATTTCAATTGCCAGAATACCACTAGTTTGGGTGATGAGTTAAAGCAAAACAAGTTATCTCATACTTATTCAACTAGCGCCTTAAACATAAGTAGGCTCATCTTCTTTGGAAAAGAGAAGACTTGGAAATGATAACATTGAATTTGTCAAGGTAATGAATTTACAAAATTGATGGTTTACCATTGTGAAGGATTCAAATGTTAAGGGAGACAAGAAGAAAAAAAGACTTGCTTTTATATATCGCCTTTTAACAAAGCAGTTCATGTACAGTGACTGTGAAGTGCGATTTATTGTTGTTATGTAGGTAAATGTTCATCCATTTAGCACACAGAAAAAATACCCAAATCGGCAATGAGATGAATGACCAGTTGATTTGTTTTTGGTGTGGTATTCGAGGGAGGCATACTGACAGGTTAAAGTTAGAAAGTTCGGAGTAAGTAGGGAAGTCACCCAAAGGGTAATTTAACTAAAAATGTTACTGAAGCAAAAATTATGAATGGATTCAAGATATAATTGGATGCTCTTCTGCAGAGAAAGGATTAAAGCATAATCTAAGAATGCAGGTAAGGTGGACTTAAATAAAAACAGAGAATGCTGGAAATGCTCAGCAGGTCAGGCAGCATCTGTGGAGAGAGAAACAGAGTTAACATTTCATGTCTGCAGTTTGCAGACGACACAAAGCTGGATGGGCGTGTGTGCTGTGAGGAGGATGCCGAGAAACTCCAGTATGATTTGGACAGGTTGGGTGATTGGGCAGATGTATGGTAGATGCAGTATAATGTGGATAAATGCGAGATTATCCACTTTGGTGGCAAAAACAGGAAGGCAGATTATTATCTGAATGGCAATAGATTGGGAGAAGGGGAAGTGCAACGAGACCTGGGTGTCCTTGTGCACCAGTCGCTGAAGGTAAGCATGCAGGTGCAGCAGGCGGTTAAGAAGGCAAATGGTATGTCGGCCTTCGTAGCGAGAGGGTTCGAGTACAAGAACAAGGATGTCTTGCTGCAGTTGTACAGGGCCTTGGTGAGACCACACCTTGAGTATTGTGTGCAATTTTGGTCGCCTTATCTGAGGAAGGATGTTCTTGCCATGGAGGGAGTGCAGCAAAGATTCACCAGACTGATACCTGGGATGGCAGGAATGACGTATGAAGAGAGATTGGGTCGATTGGGCTTATACTCGCTGGAGCTTAGAAGAATGAGAGGGGATCTCATTGAAACTTATAAAATTCTAACAGGACTGGACAGACTAGACGCAGGAAGGATGTTCCCGATGGCGGGGGAGTCCAGAACCAGGGGTCACAGTCTAAAGATAAGGGGTAAGCCATTTAGGACTGAGATGAGGAGGAATTTCTTCACCCAGAGAGTGGTGAACCTGCGGAATTCTCTACCACAGAAGGCAGTTGAGGCTAATTCATTAAATATATTCAAGAAGGAGTTAGATATATTTCTTAAGGCTAAAGGGATCAAGGGATATGGGGAGAAAGCAGGGACAGGGTACTGAATTTGGATGATCGGCCATGATCTCATTGAATGACGGAGCAAGCTCGAGGGGCCGAATGGCCTACTCCTGCTCCTATCTTCTATGTTTCTATGTAGGTCGATGACCCTTCATCAGAAGGTGGGCTTGTTGGGCCTTATGGCCTTTTCCCCTTCCTAAAAATGTATATGTTCTTAATACACAACAATTAACATACATTTCCCAGTGGCCAATTACAGAGACTGCTGTTTGACTTTTCAGTCAGATGCTGGATTGGGTCAAACGGACCTAACAAGGTGATGAAAAGTGCTTGAAAACTGAAGGCAAAAGGAGAAATAATTGCTGACAAGTCTATTGTGGTGCCAGGTGAGACTGCGATGCAGAGTAATAGTTTAAATTCACCTCCTGTTACATCCTTATATTATTCATGTGTTCCCTAGCTTAGTTGAAAACAATATTTTCTTCTGCTATCTAACACACCAGTTGTTCCACATTTACAATAGACATACATCCCTTCCTGAAATGGAGATATATATTTTCCCAATAATTTAAGCACAGCTTATCCTTTGATTCTTACCTTTGGGGTGGAGGATCTCGGAGGACAGTAATACCCAGAAGGGCAGGAATGGCATATGAAGCTCTGCATGATGTCCGTGTACTGCCCAGCAGGACATGGCAATGGCTGAGTACTGCCAGTGGGGCAGAAGTGGCCAACTGGACAACGGTCACCTGAACCACAAAAACAGTTGGGGAAAAAAATATTCTTTGCTGAATTCATTCATGAAACAGTTTATATAAGCATTTTTTAAGTGAGAAAAATGTCTGTTCAAATCAAAGAAATGAACTGTAACATTAAATGAAGCAAACTTTACTTCACTCCAAATATTACCATCAAATGCAGCTCGTGTATTAGGGAGCCTGTGTTTGGAGTATGAAGGGGTCGATTTTCCCCTTCAGTGCCACAGCTTGTTGGGGCAGAAACACAAGTCGGTCACGATTTTCCATCCATTCATTTTAATTGTTGGCAATAATGAGCGGTTTGAGCCTGATTTTGTGACAAGGGCTTCCACCCTGCTAAGCTCCAGTGATCTACCCTTGATGTTTTACTTCTCTGTCCCTTATTATACTTCAAATGAACAGAAATAAATGGTTTCTTTGTTACAGTTACCAATGAGCAAATTGTTGAAAAGTAACTCCAATCGCTTCACAGTTTTCCAGGTCATTGAGGATGGATAACTGGTTTGTATCTAATTATACTCTGGCCAGTTACACAATGAGAAAGATGATTACAAGTATTTAAGTTAGAGAATTAAGTAACGAGGAATGGCTACGTTGGGCTCTCCTTCTTTGGAAGAGATGAGACTTTGAAGTGATATATTGGCCCAGAAATTCGGGTCTCTACGGGTGAGTACGCACGGGGTACTCACCCGTAAGCCCAATGGAAGTGCCGGTTTCGTGCATGCACTGCACATGTGCAGGAAACCGGCACTTCCGTTTCCCTGAAAGAAGGGGTTCAGAGGTGGAATGCGTGCGCAGGAGAGGCTGCGCGTGTGCATCGAACTTACGTTTTTTTTGCAGGTTTTCCCGGGAGGGTAAGTCTCCAGAAGTTACACATAAAAAGCAGCCGCAAGGCCTGTTTTTTACAAGGTAAGTGGTGAATTAATTAAAATTAAAACATTTTTTCCACAGGTTTATTATTTTTAAATACTTTAAAGAAAGGTAAGTTTATTTTTAGCCCCGTTAGAAAATAAAATTATTTTTTTCAAAAATTAAATTATTGTTTAAAATAGTTATTTCATGTAATTTATAGTTTATTTAAAAAATGTGATTTTTTAAAAATGTATTGAAAATTTAGTGATGTTTTGGGGCTTATAGTATTTATAGGTTTGACAGCTCTTCCTGTCAAACTAATGAATGAAGCATTCCCTGCTACCATTGGCTCCCCATGGCCCACGTGATCCCAGGGGACGCATCGAACTAACTGCGCCCCTGGGATACAAAAGCACTACGCGCCGGCAGTCGGAGCGGGCCCAGGATCGGAATCCCACGGGGGCCCACAGCTCAACAGCCGGCGCGCTAGGTAAGTGCAGGTCGGAGGCTTGCACCCCACGGGAAGCCCCCGACCCAAATTTCTGGGCCAATCAAAGTTTTCAAGACTGAGTCATCTGACCAGTTTTGGTCTCCTCACCTAAGGAAGGATATACTTGCCTCAGATGGAGTGCAACAAAGGTTCACTGGACTGATTCCTGGGATGGGGGGATTGTCCTATGAGGAGAGATTGATTAGACTAGGCCTATATTCCCTAGAGTTTAAAATTCTTAAGGGGCTTGACAGGGTAGATGCTGGGAGGATGTTTACCCCGGCTGGGGAGTTTAGAACCAGGGGTCACAGTCTCAGAATAAGGGGTCGGCCATTTAGGACTGAGATGAGGAGAAATTTCTTTGGAATTCTCTATCCCAGAGGGCTGTGGCTGCTCAGTCGTTGATATTCAAGAGAGAGATCGATTGATTTTTGAATACTAAGGGAACCAAGGGATATGGGGATAGTGCGGGAAAGGTGGAGTTGAGGCTGAAGATCAGCCATGATCTTACTGAATGGCGGAGCAGGCTCTAAGGGCCGAATGGCCTACTCCTGCTCTTCTTTCTTATGTTATGACCAATTGTTCTTCTGTTGATTTCATCCATATATTCCTTATAGTTCAGCAGCTACTGCTGAAAACTGGTGACTTCTTTCCACTTAACATCACTGGTAGCAAGTACTGCTACAATACTAGCACTGCTGAGCCCCACCTAAATACCTGAGCTTCTCCCAGCCCCATTATATCAAGATGATAGTTTCCATTTTTAACCAACTATCGGATCTCATAAACGCCAGATTATATCCAGGGCTTTTAAGGACCCTGATAACAAGTCTGGTGCAGGTCCAGCACACCCGGGCCGTATAATTTCAAGGTTTCACCTCTCACATCAAACACTGCAATACGCGAATTTGGGCAGAGATTGAGACTCTAATTAGTACATAGTGCAGAGGTCGATTGATTGGTTTGCAAACACATCAATTGGTACCCGTGATATGATCAGTGGGTGTTACTGCTTTTCTCAGCTATGGTGAGTGGATATTGCTGTTTACCTGTGATGTGATCAATGGGTGTTGCTGTTCTTGCTTTTCCTGTGCAATAGTAGCCGGTACTGCATTTTCCAACTGCAAACGCCAGCCCAGAGGTGTTACAGAATAGCCCTGGGGAACATGGGAGACAATCCAATTCTGACCCACTACCTAAAAATTAAAAAAAGAGATTTGTATTCCAGAAAAACAAACACCGGGGGTGATTTTATCAATGGGGACGTGATGGAGGCGGAAAAGCTGCTTGTTGGGTTTTAGTCCCGCCTCCATCGACGTCTGGCTAACCCACGCTATTTTCCCTTGATTGGCCTTGTTAAGCCCGCCCAGCGGGCTTAGCTGGCCAATTAAGGGAAAGCCAGTGACAGGTGACGTCAGCATATGACGCTTCATCAGTCAAGATTCTGTGAAGCTGTCAAACACTGACAATCTGTCTTCTAAGTTGAGACCTAGGACACAGGCTCACTTAGAAAGCTTTCCTGAGCAGAAAGCAGAAGACTGCTGCAATAAGGAATGCAGCGGCCATTCTGCTTTCTCTGCCGGTGAGATGAGGCAGCTCCGCAGCTTAAAGGAATGCAGCCTGGAGGAAGAAGCAAAGGTATGTAATCTTATTAAAACACTTGAGTCACCTCACACACTTACCTCTCCACACTTGCACTCATCACTCACCTTCACAGTGGACATTTCGGCCCCGCAGACCCCCGCAGACCCACGGCTCACCTCGCTGACCCTGGCGAGGTTCGGAGCCGTCGGGAAGCCCATACTTTAGGGCTCAAAATAGGGATTATCCAAAAAACTGCCTGTTAACTACCTGTTAACAGGCAGTTAAGTGGCTGTAATCCCCTTCCCGCCTCAAGGAGACGGGACCCGGTGTGGGTTGGGTACCCGCCTCCTGGGAAGATTTCCCAGCCCTGGGGAGGCGGGTTGGGGGCGGGAGGGGTACCCGCTCCCGCAGTGTGCCATTTTCCTGGCAGTTCTGCCTCCATACCCGCTTCCCCAGGGCTGGGAAAATCGCCCCCCACTGAGACTGTAAATGTAAGAAAGAAATGCCCTGTTGGCATTAATTACCTTGCATTGGCCCAAAGTGTCCCATTGGACAGGGCAGCGTATTCTTAGTACCCCTGGGGCAGTACGAGCCTCTAGGACATCTTCGACCTGTAACTTCATCAGTTGGATTTGGAGAGGAAGATCTCTGAATGCAATAATATCTGGAATTCAGAAAAAGAAACAAATTATTTCCTTTACAGAACTGGAGTGTTTGTGGCATCATTGGCTGTGTCGAATTTTTTTTTATTTTTTTATTTTTTATTTTTTTTTAAAAAACAGGCAACCGATTGAACTGATCCTAGCAAAGTAGGTGCAACGTGCAAAACACATCAGTCAAAGGAGATCCAGCTCAAATCTCCTACTGGAAAAACACATTACACAAACTACTAATTGCAATGATTTATTTGATCCTTTTAAAAAGCACGACAGAACTCATCAACCACAATTCAATATGTACAAGTACAATGCAAATAAAAGGAAATTATATGTTAACACTTTCACGTTCAAATCTCTGTATGTGGGCATACACATGTGCATTAATACGGCGGGGCTGAATTTACTCAATGGTTCCGCTGATTCCTCATCTTAACTCAGAAAAAGGAACCGACCATAGTTGGGAAATCCCAGTTGGCCTTGTGAGGATGGAGACAGCCATGCCAGGTGGAGGAGGCTGGGCTTCTGATGTAGGGAGTTCCTATTTCCAGAGTCTATAAGGGGCCTGGTGTAAGATGGGGCATACTGGCCTCTAGAAGGGTGAAAGTGGGTCCCATGGCAGTGGTGGGAGAGTCCAGGCCAGGGAAGCACCTTGGACCCCAAAGAGTAAGTCAATTTTTACAGTTTCTCCCTTTTGTAAGGGAGTGGGTACTAACTAGGGTCTCTAATAGGGGCCCCAGGCTCCCCTCAACCCCCAGGATGGCAAGACGCTGACATTTCTGACAGCATAGTGGAGGCGGGTCTACCAGTCCCATATGAATATGGTGTTGAGATTCACGTATCTCTGGTAAACAGGATCAAGTGCAAACCAATATGGTGGGTATATTGTGTTTAATCAGAGTTTAGGACGGAATATAACACACTAGTAATACAGCAAAAACATACGACCGTGACAAGCAGCTAATATCGGACCCGATCGGACAGACAGTTGGCGTGCGTAAAGAGTTCTCTGGCTTCTGGTCTCTTTCTCTCTCTCTCGGGCCTTCGATGGTGAGCATGGGATCACTCTTAAAAGAGCGTTCGACCAGCTGTTTGGCTCTCCGTTCCACAGTCTGTGTGCAAGCCCTTGGGGTGTCACTTTTTATTCTCTTTTTAGGGGTGGGCCTGAGGCCAAGTTATTGACAAGACCATTTAACCTATAGAGGTTCCTCCAAAGCTTCATCAACCAATGACAGCTTAAGTTCTTTATCTTGGTGTTTGGTTGAAAGCCCTCCCCAAAAGGAGGTCTCATTACTTCATCCTTGTTTTTACAAATTGAAGGTTCCTCCATTGGAATCCATCTTATCTCTTTTTACTCTCTCCCCCTTTTTCCCAGCAAGTACAAGGCCCGGCCCTGTCCCTCTTAATCATGGCCCCAGCCAGAGCTGTCGCACATTAACCAGTCGCTATCTCACCTTAACCTAGCACATGGCCCATTCTAAGATGGATACCTTATCCTCCTCAAATTCCTTTCATTCTATGTCTTTTCCTAATTCACTTTTAATTATCTTCACAAGCAGTTCTGCTAAACAAACTCCAAATTCTATCTGTGGAGATTATAATATGGATATTAGTAATAATGGAAGAAACATAGGCTGGGCCTTCACTGGCCAAATTAAAGATACAGTAACAAAGTCAAAACCCTAACTTACAAACAACAGATAACTAGCCTGGCAGGACCATCCTATGGGCCCCTGTGTGGAATGTTTATGTTTCACCTAATCTAACTGATTAAAAAGACTGTCTCAAATTCTAATGCAAGCTTCCCAGGAAAACGAAACTTATCATTTAAAAGCCATATACACTTTTAGGCACCCCTAGTTTCTAACAACGGTGCTACTAACCTTGCAACCTCCAGCAAGGTCAGGACTGGAGGGACGCAATCCTGGAATAATTGCTGGGTTCGCAGCCTATAGCTTTTGGGGGGAGGGTCACAATGGCCCAGTAATTCCTGTCACAACGCGTGAGTACGGACGGGGTACTCACCCGTGTGCCCGGAGGAATTGCCGATTTTCAGCATGCACAGCGCATGCGCTGAAAACCGGCATTTCCTGTCCTCTGACCCAAGGGGTTAAGAGGCAGAACACTTGCGACTTGTGATGCAGCGCGTGCGCGCTGAAATTCCTTTTTTTTCCCCCAGAGTTGCCCGAGTGTAAAGGTCTCCGGTTTTTACGCGTGGAAAAACCAGACGTAAGTACTTAGTTTTACAGGTAAGTGGTCTTTTAGTACAATTTAGACTTTTTTTTTCCCCACAGGTTTATTATTTTTAAAGAATTTACAGTAAGGTAAGTTTAGTTTTAGACCCTATTTTTTTAAAATTTATTTTTTTCAAAAATTTGATTAATTGTTTAAAATATTTTTTAAAACTTATTTATAGTTAATATAATCAGTGGGATGTTTTAAAAAATGTTATTTAAAGTTTAAGTAGTGTTTTGGCAGCCCATACTTTTCATGAGTTTGACAGTTCTTACTGTCAAACTCATGAGTGAAGTTTCCCCTCCCCTGATTGGCTGCACAGTGCTCACCTGATCCCAGCCGGCACATCGCACTAACTACGCCGCTGGATCAGGTAAGCACATCGCGCCGACATCTGAACTGGACCAGTGACAGGAAATGCGAGCAGGCCCGGGCTTCAGATGTCGGCGCGCTGGGTGAGTGCACATCGGGGGCTTGCACGCGCGGCAAGCTCCCGGTCCTAATTTCAGGGCCATTGTGTGTGACTGAGATAAGTGGCAGACCAGAAATGGTGTGAGATAGGACCACATAGCTGAGGAATATGACACAACGTTCAAAGAAATGTGTTTCAATAATTGAGGGGAATCTCTTATGACACTTAACTAATAAACCCATTTTTCTGGAAATATGTAGGAGTGAGAAATGTGCAGGGACATGCTTTCTGCTATACAAGGTTCGAGTTTGTCACATTGCATTTATGATAAATATCTTCATGTGTGGCTGGAAGCGTAGCCTCAAGTCAATTGAGTGGTTGAAACAGAACACTGAAAAAACACTGGGACTTCCAAATGCTGTTGATCGGGTTGTGAAATGCTCTTAAACAGAATTATGTACTGGAGAAAGAGAACGGATACTGCTTATGTAGCAAATTAATAAGAACCTTGTTTAACAAAGTACAGAGACACTGGAAGTAATTCAGAAACTTGCTGTTTATACAGGGAGATTTAATATGAAGGGTAGTTAGCCCATTGTGGACTTTTTAAATTGTATTTAACTTTTATATTTGTACGGTCTGGTATTTACTGAATGTTTTGTTGCTTCCTATCTCTTTTTTGTAAATAAATATATATAGTCTATCCCAGTACAATATCCATCCTTTCTAAAAAAACTACATTTAAACGCAATGTACGCAAGTAGGGCTAATCTTACAGGCTACATAACTCTGCAAATGCAGATTGCTGAAAAGATAAAACTTCCGAATTGTAGGAGACATGGTCGGCTTATTGGAACTGTTGGAAAACAGTTGTGAGGGAAATGGTTCTGTTAAAAACCCAAAATTGTAACACTTATGTCCGTTCAACCACTAGCCACTAATCACATCTGTACAAAAAGAGAGAATAAATAACCAGTGCGAATATGAGAGAGATTCCCAGGTAATCACTGCTTTTACTTCCGGTAAAATATTCCTACCCAAATCTCGGGTTGTGGCGGAGACCACATAGGGACAATAACATAACCACATTGGCTATACATTGTGAATTGTATGTACCTAAACACGTCACAGCACGGCCTCCCACAGTCCCACGTTCTGCTCGACCTTCGTGCGGCGGAGTACATTTTCGGCCGCCACGACGCCCACCTGGGACCTCTTCAGCCACCCTACGATGGACCATTCCGCGTCCTGGAAACCGGGGACAAGACCTTCGTAGTGGATGTCGGCGGTAAGCTGGACTGCATTTCCGTGGACCGTCTTAAGCCGGCCCACCTGGATCTGGACCGACCCGTTCAGTTGGCACAGTCCCCGAGGCGGGGCCGACCTCCGGTTTCTGCACCCTCAGTCCACCACCAAGCTCCCGAGGTCCCTCCGACGAACCCCCCGGTCTCCGCCCCGGAATTGAGGAGCCGTTCCGATCGTGTGATCCGGCCCCCCAAACGACTGATATTGCCAGTGTTAGTGAATTCTGGGGGGACATATGTGGCGGAGACCACATAGGGACAATAGCACAATTCACAATGTATAACCAATGTGGTTATATGTACCTAAACACAATTCACTATGTATAGCCAATGTTGTTATATGTATGTACTTGGTTGGGTTATCGGGGCAGGGTCCCTTTAAGAGCGTCGGTAGCGTGATGACGTCATGCGTCGGTAGCGTGATGACGTCATAGCCCTGCAACGAGGCCGAGCACCTCAGTCCTCATGGAGCATGAATAAAGTAACACGCGTTTTGCCTTTGCTGCAACAAAAGTCTCAGAGCCTGTTGATTTCTAGCGACTCCAACATTGGTGACCCCGCTGCTCTTTTGGACGATTCCAAAGACCGCATCCGAAATGGTGACGAACGCCGTCTCCATCAAATTACCCGAGTTTTGGGAACGACAGGCTGTCGCTTGGTTCGCCCAGGCCGAGGCTCAATTTGCACTCTGGGACATCACCGCGGACGACACGAGGTACTACTACGTCGTCTCTGCTCTCGGCAGCTCCACCGCGGCCAGAGTCGTGAGCCTGCTCGAGAACCCCCCCGGAGCTCAACAAATTCGAAACGCTGAAAACGCACTTCTTAGAAACTTTTGGACTCACCGAAGCCAAGCGCGCACGTCGGCTTCTCTCTCTACCCGGGCTTGGCAACTCCAAGCCCTCGGAGCTGATGGACCACATGCTGGCCCTCCTGGGCACACACAGGCCGTGTTTCCTCTTCAAGGAACTGTTCCTTCAACAGCTGCCAGGTCAGGTACGGTCGGCTTTAGCCAACTCTTCCATTACCGATTTCCGCGACCTGGCCAAGGAGGCCGACAAATTTCTCTCCGCCAGGCAACAGTACTGCGCGGCCATGCGGAGCCCTTCCCCACTGATACAGTCCAACGGCGGAAGCCCCCAAGCCTCTGCTTCTACCACGCGCAGTTCGGCCCCAAAGCCAGGAAGGTCCGGCCCCCGTGCAGTTTTCCCGCGTCGAAACAAACGAAAGACCACTCGTCGGCTGCTATGGCTGCCGGCCTTTCAGGCAGTTTGTTATTTATTACGGACACCGACTCTGGACGTCGTTTTCTTTGCGACACGGGTGCCCAGGTGAGCGTCCTGCCCGTTTCAACCATAGACATGCAAGGGGGGAACCACAGCCCCGTCCTCGAAGCCGCCAACGGCAGTTCCATCCGCACCTTCGGGAAATGGAGCGTGGCGCTTTGTTTTGGCGGGCAGCGGTTCACCTGGGACTGTGTCACGGCAAAAGTGTCCACCCCCCTTCTCGGTGCTGACTTCCTCTGCGCCAATGGCCTTTTGGTGGATGTTAAGAACCGACGTCTCATCAACGCTGAGACTTTCAGCTCGCTCCCATGTTCCCTCAGCGGGTCCAGCACGACGAAGTTGTCCAGTGCACTCCCGGCCTCCGACGAGTTTTCCCGCCTCCTCGCCGAGTTCCCGGACCTCACGAAGCCCACGTTCTCGTCCGCCGCCACCAAACACGGGATAGAACACCACATCTCAACCACCGGTTCGCCCGTCTACGCCTGCGCTCGGCGCCTCGACCCGGGGAAACTCGCCATCGCTAAAGCCGAGTTTGACACCATGGTGCGCCTCGGCATCATCCGCCAGTCGAACAGTCCGTGGGCCTCACCCCTCCACATCGCTCCGAAACCAGGTGGCGGTTGGTGACCGTGCGGCGATTACCGGCGCCTCAATGACACTACGACCCCCGACCGCTACCCGATTCCACACATCCAGGACTTTTCCACCCGCCTGGCCGGGAAAGTGGTATTCTCGAAAGTGGACCTCGTTCGGGGTTACCACCAGGTCCCTGTCCGGCTGCAGGACGTCCTGAAAACCGCGGTGATCACCCCGTTCGGGCTGTTCGAATTCCTCCGCATGCCATTCGGCCTCAAAAACGCCACCCAGGCTTTTCAACGCCTAATGGACACCGTGTTATGGGACCTGACATTCCTGTTCGTATACTTGGATGACATCCTCATCGTCAGCGCCTCCAGGACGGAGCATGTGTCGCACCTTCGGACTCTCTTCCAACACCTCAGCCAGCATGGTCTAATCGTCAACCCGGCCAAGTGCCAGTTCGGGCTGTCCTCGATCGACTTTCTTGGGCACTGCATCACGAAGGACGGGGCGGTGCCACTGCCATCGAAAGTGGAGGCCGTGATGGACTTCCCGCGACCCTTCGCCGTGAAGGCCCTGCAGGAGTTTTTGGGCATGGGGAACTTTCACCATCGCTTCGTCCCCCGAGCAGCCCACCTTATGCGGCCCCTTTACGAGGCCCTCAAAGGCAAGCCCGACAAGCTCGCCGTCGACTGGTCTGAGGAGATGGCCAATTCTTTCACAGACGCGAAAAGGGCCCTGGCTAACGTGACCAGGCTGGCGCATCCGTTACCTGATGTGCCGATCGCTCTCACCACCGACGCCTCGGACTATGCGGTCGGCGCTGTCCACGAACAGTGGGTCAACGGCACCTGGCAGCCGCTCGCCTTCTTCAGCTGGCAGCTCCGCCCCAACGAGCGGAAGTACAGCACCTTCGATCGCGAGCTTCTCGGCCTCTACCTCGCCGTCCGACACTTCCGTTTCCTACTGGAGGCTCGTCCATTCACAGCGTTCGTGGACCACAAACCGTTGACCTTTGCCATGGCCAAAGCTTCCGAGCCGTGGTTGGCCCATCAGCAACGCCAGCTGGCCTTCATCTCAGAGTTTACAACAGACATCCAGCATGTGGCTGGGAAAGACAACCCCGTCGCCAACTGTCTCTCCCGAGCCGTCGCCAGTGCCGTACACCTCGGCATCAACTACACCCACATGGCGGCCGACTAGGCCTCCGACCCGGACGTCCAGGCCTACAGGACAGCGGTCACGGGCCTTCAACTAACGGATGTCGCGTTCGACGATGCTGGCACCACACTCCTGTGCGACGTATCCGTTGGGCAGCCACGTCCCGTCGTGCCAGACGGGTGGGGATGGCAAGTTTTCGACGCCGTCCATAATCTTTCCCACCCGGGCAGGAAGCCGTCACAGAAGCTGGTGGCGGCTAAGTTCGTCTGGCACGGGCTCAGGAAGGACGTTCGCGACTGGGCCAGCACCTGCGTGGCCAGAGAGACGGTTCGACCATGTTAACGTGGACTTGGTGGGGCCCCTGCCACCCTCCCACGGGTTCACCCACCTCCTCACAATGGTCGACAGAACCACCCGATGGCCGGAAGCCGTCCCGCTGTCTTCAACGACGTCCGCCGATGTGGCTCGGGCATTCATCAGCACTTGGGTCGCCTGGTTCGGCACTCCATCTGACATTTCCTCCGACCGGGGGCCCCAGTTCACGTCGGAGCTCTGGAACGCTGTCGCCCGAGGCCTCGGGTTGAGACTCCACTGCACCACAGCATACCACCCTCAGGCTAACAGACTGTGCGAACGGTTTCATCGCTCCATGAAGGCCACGCTCCGTGCCAGCTTCCGAGACGACAGTTGGATCGATAGACTCCCGTGGGTCATGCTGGGACTCAGGACCGCCCCCAAGGAGGACCTCCAGTCCTCATCCGCCGAGCTCGTCTATGGACAGCCACTGCTGGTTCCCGGGGATTTCGTCCCCAACGCAACAGAACCTTGGTCCGCAGCCCGCCAGCGGTTCGACCTTCTGGACAACGCCAAGGTTTTCGCGCCGTTGCCCACGTCACAGCACGGCCTCCCACAGTCCCACGTTCTGCTCGACCTTCGTGCGGCGGAGTACATTTTCGGCCGCCACGACGCCCACCTGGGACCTCTTCAGCCACCCTACGATGGACCATTCCGCGTCCTGGAAACCGGGGACAAGACCTTCGTAGTGGATGTCGGCGGTAAGCTGGACTGCATTTCCGTGGACCGTCTTAAGCCGGCCCACCTGGATCTGGACCGACCCGTTCAGTTGGCACAGTCCCCGAGGCGGGGCCGACCTCCGGTTTCTGCACCCTCAGTCCACCACCAAGCTCCCGAGGTCCCTCCGACGAACCCCCCGGTCTCCGCCCCGGAATTGAGGAGCCGTTCCGATCGTGTGATCCGGCCCCCCAAACGACTGATATTGCCAGTGTTAGTGAATTCTGGGGGGACATATGTGGCGGAGACCACATAGGGACAATAGCACAATTCACAATGTATAACCAATGTGGTTATATGTACCTAAACACAATTCACTATGTATAGCCAATGTTGTTATATGTATGTACTTGGTTGGGTTATCGGGGCAGGGTCCCTTTAAGAGCATCGGTAGCGTGATGACGTCATGCGTCGGTAGCGTGATGACGTCATAGCCCTGCAACAAGGCTGAGACCCTCAGTCCTCATGGAGAGTGAATAAAGTAACACGCGTTTTGCCTTTGCTGCAACAAAAGTCTCAGAGCCTGTTGATTTCTAGCGACTCCAACAGGGTAAAATATCTGGTGTGTAAATGGTCAAAACTAAAAGCATCTGTCTCATACCCTTCCCAGCAGTCTCCTGTTGGCTCGGTCAGACTTCTTCTGTCACAGTACTTCCCAGGTGGACATGAAAGACAATCTTTGATTGCACCAATCCCAGTTCGATTGCTAAATGTTCCAACAGGACATGGAAACTGGGAAGCAGACTTTGTACCTGGAATTCAAGAAGAACTGATGAGATGTCAGTAACAAGTTACTGTGAGTCACGCACTATTGTGCATGGACCACAATTTTCAACTGATCATTTGTGATGCTATTTCTTAGTTAACTGAGAGTACATTCTTTGTAATTAGATGTTTCAGCTTTTCTCCCAGGTCTATTTTATATTGACCTGCCTTTACCACAGCGGGGCAGATTTCCTCTTTCACTAAACGATTTAAATGTTGTGCTGGATATATTTCACTTTGTACTATGCATGTGTACGCATGACCTTAGAACCACAAGATTATTTGATTCCCTTTGAAACATGAGTCCACCTATACCCCACACAGGTGCATCTCAAACATATTTTATGTAACGTTTTTCCAACTTCAATTAAGGAAAACAGAGTCGGAGTCTTTTTTCAATTCATTTGCTCTGCACATCATTATGATGTGTTGCAACTAAGGGAAATATTTTTCTGCATTCAGTAATATCATGCATTCAGATCAGTTCCAATGCAATACAGTATGGGCATGTACTCTATATTGGGGCAAGCAGAAACTCTACCTATGTTGGGTGGTTTGGAGACTGTTGGGCGCAGTGTTGGGTTTCTGTCACCCAAAATAAATGGTACGCTTGTGTTTATACGGAAACGATAAGCTAAAGGTCTGACATTACAAGCTGGTTCAATCTACCAGCAAAACATCTAATTAAATAGAAACAGTACAGTGTCAGCTGTGGCTCAGCTGGTAGCACACTCGCCTCTGAATCAGAAGGTTGTGGGTTCAAGTTCCACTCCAGGGACTTGAGCACATAAAGCTAGGTTGACACTCCAGTGCAGTGCTGATGGAGTGCTGCACTGTCGGAGGTGCCGTCTTTCAGATGAGACATTAAACCGAGGCCCCGTCTGCTCTCTCAAGTGGACGTAAAAGATCCCATGGCACTATTTCAAAGAAGAGCAGGGGAGTTATCCCCGGTGTCCTGGCCAATATTTATCCCCCAACCAACATAACAAAAAAACAGATTATCTGGTCATTTTCACATTGCTGTTTGTAGGAGCTTGCTGTGTGCAAATTGGCTGCCGCGTTTCCCACATTACAACAGTGACTCCACTTCTAAAGTACTTCAGTAAAGCGCTTTGAGACATCTGGTGGTCATGAAAGGTGCTATAAAAATGCAAGTCTTTCTTTCTTTTTACTTTGGGGTGGAGAAGATACTTTGAAACAAAGTATTCCCCCTAGTAAGACTTGGAAAACAATTGTTGACAATGGTCCCCTTGTTATTGACCCCTCTACTAAGGGGAAAAGTTCCTTTCTATTTACCCTATCTATGCCCCTCATAACTTTGTACACCTCAATCAGGTCCCCCCTCAGCCTTCTCTGCTCAAAGGAAAACAACCCCAGCCTGTCCAGTCTTTCTTCATAGCTGAAGTGCTCCAGCCCAGGTAACATCCTGGTAAATCTCCTCTGCACCCTCTCCAAAGCAATCACATCCTTCCTATAGTGTGGCGACCAGAACTGCACACAGTACTCCAGCTGTGGCCTAACCAGCGTTTTGTACAGCTCCACCATAACCTCCCTGCTCTTATATTCTATGCCTCGGCTAATGAAGGCAAGTATCCCATATGCCTTTTTAACCACCTTATCCACCTGTTCTGCTGCCTTCAGGGATCTATGTACATGCACACCAAGGTCCCTCTGATCCTCTGTCTTTCCTAGGGTCTTACCATTCATTGTGTATTCCCTTGCCTTGTTAGTCCGTCCAAAATGCATCACCTCACACTTTTCAGGGTTAAATTCCATTTGCCACTGTTCCACCCATCTGACCAACCCATCTATATCGTCCTGTAGCCTGAGGCTTCCCTCCTCGCTATTTACCAGCCCACCAATTTTTGTGTCATCTGCGAACTTACTGATCATACCTTTTACATTCACATCCAAATCATTAATGTAGACCACAAACAGCAAGGGACCCAGCACCGATCCCTGCGGTACCCCACTGGACACAGGCTTCCAGTCATAAAAACAACCTTCCACCATCACTCTCTGCCTTCTGCCACTAAGCCAGTTTTGGATCCAATGTGCCAAGACACCCTGGATCCCATGGGCTCTTACCTTCCTGACCAGTCTCCTATGCGGGACTTTATCAAAAGCCTTACTGAAATCCATGTAAACCACATCCACTGCACTACCCTCATCCACACACCTAGTCAACCCCTCGAAAAATTCAAACAAATTGGTCAGACATGATCTTCCCTTGACAAAGCCATGCTGGCTATCCCTAATTAATCCTTGCCTCTCCAAGTGGAGACTAATTCTGTCCCTCAGAATTTTTTCCAATAATTTCCCTACCACTGATGTTAGGCTCACTGACCTGTAATTCCCTGGTTTATCCCTACTACCCTTCTTGAATAATGGTACTATGTTAGCTGTTCTCCAGTCCTCTGGCACATCCCCTGTGGCCAGAGAGGTTCTGAAAATTTGTGTCAGAGCCCCTGCAATCTCCTCCTTTGCCTCACATAGTAGCCTGGGATACATCTCGTCCGGGCCTGGAGATTTATCCACTTTTAAGCCTGCTAAAACCGCTAGTACCTCCTCCCTCTCGATGCTAATATGTTCAAGTATATCACAGTCCCCCTGCCCGATTTCTATGTCCACATCGTCCTTCTCCATAGTGAACACAGATGCAAAAAATTCATTTAAAACCCCACCTACATCTTCTGGCTCGACACACAGCTTGCCACTTTGGTCCCTAATGGGCCCTACTCTTTCCCTAGTTATCCTCTTGCCCTTAATATACCTATAAAACACCTTAGGATTTTCCTTTATATTGCTCGCCAGTGTTATTTCATGGCCTCTCCTCGCTCTCCTAATTTCTTTTTTAAGTATCCCCCTGCACTTTTTATACTCCTCTAGGGCTTCCTCTGTCTTTAGTCCTTTGTATCTGCCAAAAGCCCCCCTTTTTTTCCTAATCCATTCTCGTATATCCCTTGACATCCAAGGTTCCCTGGGCTTGTTGGTCCCACCCTTGACCTTTACGGGAACATGTTGCCATTGTACTCTCTCAATTTCCTTTCTGAAAGACTCCCATTGCTCCGATGTGGATTTTCCTTCAAGTAGCTGATCCCAGTCCACATTGGCCACATCCTGCCTTATCATGTTAAAATCGGCCTTCCCCCAATTTAGAACCTTTATTTCCGGTCCATCCTTGTCCTTTTCCATGACTACCTTAAATCCCACCAAATTATGGTCACTGTCACCAAAGTGCTCACCTACTAACACATCAACCACTTGCCCGGCCACATTCCCTAGAATTAGGTCCAGTACCGCCCCCTCTCTTGTAGGACTTTCTACATGCTGGCTCAAAAAGCTCTCCTGGATGCACTTTAAGAATTCTGCACCCTCTAAGCCTTTCACACTCTGACTATCCCAGCTAATATTGGGGAAGTTGAAATCCCCCACTATTATTACCCTATTATTTGCACACTACTCTGAGATTTGCCTACATATCTGTTCCTCTATCTCCCCCTGACTATTTGGGGGCCTATAGTACACCCCCAGCAAAGTGCTTGCCCCCTTTTTGTTTTTAAGTTCAACCCATATGGCCTCATTAGAGGAACCTGTTAATATATCATCCCTCCTTACAGCAGTAATTGACTCCTTAATTAATATTGCGACACCCCCTCCTCTTTTACCACCCCCCCCCCCGTCTCGCCTGAAGATTCTATACCCCGGAATATTGAGCTGCCAGTCTTGCCCCTCCCTCAACCATGTCTCCGTGATAGCAACAATATCATACTCCCATGTGTTCATCAACAACTTCAGTTCATCCACCTTATTCGCAAGACTCCTTGCATTAAAATAAATGCCATTCAGCCTTGCCCTACTGCCTTGTGCCGCTACATATTTGCTCTGCCTTCCAGTCTGACTTGTTCTTTCCTCTATATTTGGCTGTACATCACCCCCTATTATAGCTCCACTCTGTATCCCATCCCCCTGCCAAGTTAGTTTAAACCCCCCCGAACAGTGCTCGCAAACCTCCCCGCAAGGATATTTGTCCCGTTCTGGTTCAGGTGCAACCCGTCTGACTTGTACAAGTCCCACCTTCCCCAGAAGCAGACCCAGTGATCCAGGAAACTAAAGCCCTCCCTCCTGCACCAACTCTTTAGCCACGCATTCATCTGCTCTATCCTCCTATTCCTATAATCACTAGCACGTGGCACCGGGAGTAATCCAGAGATTACAACCTTTGAGGTCCTGCTCTTTAATCTGCTACCTAGCTCCCTAAATTCTTGCTGCAGGACCTCATCCCTCTTCCTACCCATGTTCTTTTCATGTTAATCTTATGCCCTCCAGTTACTGATTCACTGAGCACTGAAAACAGTCTTTTCCTATTTATCTTATTAAAACTCATTTTGAACACCTCGACCGGATCTCCTTTTAACCTTCTCTGTTCCACCATGCCAGTAATTCGGGTTTTAATTATAACTCAGAAAGTGTCATCTTGCTTTAACTAGGGCTACAAGTTTGTGGTTTTGTTAACTTTTTAACCATTCTAACTGAGAAAGTAAGCTACTTGTACATTACCTTCTGGACAGTAGTGTCCCCTGGGGCATGGAAGGGGAGTCTGAACTCCATGTAAAGGATCGGAATCACTGTCTGGTGTTACTGCACAGAAAAATCCAGCAGGACATGGGATACAGGATGCCTATATGGGAAACGTAAAGAGTTAGATTTTCAGCCATGAAATCCAGTGAAACAATGAACAAAATTTCCCAACGACTAAAGGAAAAACTTAAATGAAAGTAATTTCATTTGGAATAAAAGTGTGCCAGCATGCAGTTGATGAACCTGCCCACCCGATATCACCGGCACGGTTTGGCCTCGTTACCATTCCACCGGTGAGCAGCTTTCTCATTTCAAGCAACTCACCGATTGGAGAGGCCCGAAAATCCGGCAACTCCAGCTGGTGCCGGTGGGCTAAAGGGGAGGGAGGAGATCCCGGGAGAGAGCGGTGGAAGTTTGGGCATCGCTGGCGCCATTTTTTGTGGGGTCAGGAGGAGCATTAAACAGTTTTAAACTATGAACATTCCTTTTTTCCGAGCGGCCTGCAGTGGTTCCTTTAAGGACCCACTGGTTAGACCGTGCAACGTCAAGTACCAATAAGTAGAGCGTGTGCCAGGTACGCACCGCACATTGGTCCCTGCAAATTGCATCGGGGTCCTATTGATGTCATGGGCTAATGAGGCACCTGGGCCCCAAAATGGCGGCAGCATAAACAACAACAACAACTTGTATTTATATAGCGCCTTTAACGTAGTAAAACGTCCCAAGGTGCTTCACAGGAGTATGTTAAGACAAAAAATTTGACACCGATCCACATAAGGATAAATTAGGGCAGGTGACCAAAAGCTTGGTCAAAGAGGTAGCTTTTAAGGAGCGTCTTAAAGGAGGAGAGAGGGGTAGAGAGGCAGAGAGGTTTAGGCAGGGAATTCCAGAGCTTAGGGCCCAGGCAACAGAAGGCACGGCCACCAATGGTTGAGCGATTATAATCAGGGGTGCTCAAGAGGGCAGAATTAGAGGAGCGCAGATATCTTGGGGGGTTGTGGGGCTGGAGGGGATTACAGAGATAGGATGGGGCGAGGCCATGGAGGGATTTGAAAACAAGGATGAGAATTTTGAAATCGAGGCGCTGCTTAACCGGGAGCCAATGTAGGTCAGTGAGCACAGTGGGGAACGGGGTGGTTAGTGTTGCACCGCGGTTTTCAACTCACTAAAGTTATGAAATTCAGTGTAGCACCTTAGTGGTGTAAATACTGAGGCTTGCAGAAACCCATTTACTTCATCAAAATCTTGATCTGAAAATTTGGGCACAGCGTGAATGGGGGCCTGATTTTACGACCCGTGCAGGGTGTTCAAAGCATCTTATGAGACACTGTTAATGAGTGATTGTGACTGGACCTCGGGTGGGTGGGGGGGGGGGGGGTGTCACTGTGCAGTTATGATGCAGCAACTGATAAGGCAGAAGAGGTTTCTGAGGATATACTTAAATATCCTAAAAAGGATATTCAATGATATTTAATGCAAGCACGTAGACATATTTTAATAGTTTAAAGATAAATTTATAACAAGAGAGTTATTGTATGTTTGAGTTTAACTAAAATTCTGAAGTGAGCTCATTATGTCTGACAACTATAGGCCCGGGTTTAGCGGGGCCGATGACGAGTGCATACGCTCAGAAAGGCCCCGCAAGTTTCGGGATTCCGCATGTGCTGTGCTTGTGCGAAAACCCGGAATTTGCGCTCTGTCAAGTTTCACTTGGACAGATTCTTCGCCTCCGCTGTAAGTTCACTTTCGTTGGTGGAGAGTTGGGTTATTTGCCCAGCAAATGCCCACGAAACCCTTATGCCTGGTAAAATCAGGCGTAAGGCCTTCTTTTACCAGCGTGAGGTTTAAAATAAATGTTAAAATAACATTTTTTAAATAACTAAGACATACACATACATTTAAAAGTAGTTTAGGTAAATTTTGGCCCATTTTAGAATGTTTGAATTTATTTTTCAAAAATTAAATTTTAATTAATTTTGAACATGGGAACATTTATTTTTATTTAAGTGGCGTGAATTCATATTTATTAGGTGATTTCTATTATGTTTATGCTGATTCCGTACGTAAATGGAATCCCCATAAACATCATAGGAATCCCCCTCACAACAACAGAAAATGCTGGAAAAACTCAGCAGGCCAGACAACATCCATGGAGAGAGAAACAGAGTTAACGTTTCAGGTCGAAACCCTTCGTCAGGACCTGAACCGTTGACTCTATTTCTCTCTCCACGGATGTTGTCTGGCCTGCTGAGTTTTTCCAGCATTTTCTGTTGTTGTTTAGGATTTCCAGCATCCGCAGTATTTTGCTATCATAGGAATCCCCCTTTTTGATTGGTTGACCGGGCCCACGTGGTCCCAGGGACGCTTGCGAACCGCGTGCACCCCAGGCATCCGTGGACGCCTGCAGGCCCAGGACCCGAATAGTCCGAAGCTCTGGAGACACCAGGTACGTTCGAGTTTTTTTTTGGTTCGGAGGCGTATTCTTCTGGTACGCCTCCGACCGCAGATTTAGATAGGTAGAGTGCTCACTATTGGCAGTGTCTGATTGCTCACTATCGGCAGTGTCTGATTGCTCACTATCGGCAGAGTTTGATCAATTGATGCAGACTCCATGTTACACTTGTTCCATTCACATCCGTAATAAAACTTTAATAAATTTGTACTTTGTACCTGCCCAACCTGGTCCTGGTAGGTCCCCGGGGGGCATGGTCTCTGTTCTGCGCTCCCCTGTGGACACTGGTTTCCTTTAGTGCAGATGAAAGAGGCTGGTCTGCTGGAGTTCTGAGCAGGTGGACAATAAAACCCTGCATCACAAGCTTGGGAAGGTGTAGCAAGTCCTCGCCTGTCACAGGAAAATCCTAACAAAGAAAACAGTGAGAGGCACGCTTCACTCTGCTGAGAAATTAAACGTGACATTTGCAAGAATTTTCCTCGTTTCAAATGCTGTGTTTAAAAATTTATAATTCAAAATCAAGCTAGCAGCAGAGCAGAGAGCGATTCCACTGAGAAGATAGAACATTGAAGGATCCCTCCCCACTCCACAATATCACCAGTCAGCTGACAGGGAACTGGTATTGCAAACCCTCTTCTACAACTAGACCATCAGATAGCTCAGAGGTAAACACAACTCTCCCCCACAGAATGTCGATAGTCACACCTGCCCCACATCACTAAACACACCATCAAGAAGCTCAGGGTGCATTTACACTGCAGATACCAGTCTGAGACCAGTAGCTTTAGTTCTGGTTTCAGACAGCCAGAACACTGTTTACATTGCTAGGCTCTTGGAATAACAAAGAAATACCAGAATATTTACATTGGAGTGTAACTGTTACAATGTGCCTATTCCCATTAGGGGGCTGTCTAGTATTCAGGTAGTTTTATGAATCTCCAACAAGCACCTGGAGAATTTTACAAAACAGACTTCACTCCTAGTTTAGACTCTGACTCCACGTCAGTTTAACATTGGAGTGCAGCCAAAATCCTCAGTCATAGACTCATACTCACCACCAACACAAACCACAAGGCAATTCAGACATAGATTAAAGAGAAGACTTGCACTTATATAGCGCCTTTCACAACCACCAGACGTCCCAAAGCCCTTTACAGCCAATGAAGTACTTTTTTGTTGAAGTGTAGTCACTGTTGCAATTAGGTGAAAAAGGGACAGGCTCAATAATGTAAGTCATAATGCTAGATTGATATTGTGAAGCTTTGTTAGCTTGCATTTGGAGTTGCGTTTGGGGTCTGAGAGAAACTTCAGAGAGCTTTTATCTTCTTGAAAGTGATCCCTAAGTTGGGTGCAGTTTATAATCCTGCACAAGGCTCGTGAAAGGAATAGAATTGAAGATTAAAAAGATTTCCTCATTCCATATCTTCTTGCGTTGCTTTTGTCTTCACTTCTAAATACATTGCAAGCTTAACAGTATGACCTCTCTACTATATACAAGATATTTCCTATTTGTGCAGGCACTTTATTCAGGAACTTGGATCTCTGTTTTGTGTTATTATGGGGAGATGTACCTCTACCCCGTGCCTGGGAATCAGTGTCCTTCAGATGCAGTGCACAGGATAAAGAGACTTGACGTTATGGATACTGCCCCAGGGTTTCCCTCTAGTGATGCAGCCTGTGGCACAGGCCTAGTACAGTTATACTAATGAGGCAGAAAGGGGTATTCCTGGCCTCCCATCTCATTCTCTGCTGGATTCACTTGCTGGTACCCCACCAGAGGGTTCGACCCTGGTGCACCTGTGAGGAGGCAGCAAGGTTCATTCTTCCTCGATGGAACATTAGCCCAGGGGAACTCCAGGCACAGGCTGTCCACTGGCTGGGCCTTGCACCTAAAAATCAGCAGGAATATTGACCAGAGCCTTTACAGGAATCCCAGAAAGCAGCTCAAGCCTGTAGCTGCACCCCGATCTCCTCCCAATTTTTAGGCACAAGGCCTGGCCAGACCAACGGCTGGAATTAAAAGGGAAAGGGAAGGTGAAGGGAAAGGGGAAAGGACTGACTTGCATTTATATAGCGCGTTTTACAACCTTAGGATGTCCAAAGGCACTTTAGAACCAATGAAGTACTTTTGAATTGGAGTCACATTTGTAATGTAGGAAACATAAGAACATAAGAAATAGGAGCAGGAGTAGGCCAATCGGCCCCTCAAGCCTGCTCCGCCATTCAATAAGATCATGGCTGATCTGATCCTAACCGCCAATCCACTATCACAGAACCATCTCCTGAATCTAACAGAATTAGACAAACGAAATAGGAGCAGGATCAGGCTACATGGCCCCTGGGCCCGCTCCGCTACCCACAGGGCTATGACCATTCCGAACCAAGACTCATGTCCAAATTCCTGCCCGCTCCCCGTAACCCTTAATTCCCTTTACTTCTAGGAAACTGTCTATTTCTGTTTTAAATTTATGTAATGATGTAGCTTCTACAGCTTTTTGGGGCAGCATATTCCGTGGACCTACCACCCTCTGAGTGAAGTAGTTCCTCCTCATCTCAGTTTTGAAAGAGCAGCCCCTTATTCTAAGACTATGCCCCCTAGTTCTAGTTTCACCCATCATCGGGAACATCTTCCCCGCATCCACCCAATCCAACCCCTTCACAATCTTATATGTTTCAATAAGATCGCCTCTCATTCTTCTGAACTCCAATGAGTAGAGTCCCAATCTACTCAACCTCTCCTCGTATGTCCATCCCCTCATCCCTTTGTACTTCAGTACTTTCCAGTTTCTTGCCATTAAGATAATAACTTGCTCTACGATTTTTCCTGCCAAAGTGCATAACTTCACACTTTCCAGTATTGTATTCCATCTGCCAAATCTCTGCCCACTTACTTAGCCTGTCTATGTCTCCTTGCAGGTTTTTTATGTCCTCCTCACTCACTACTTTCCCTCCCATCTTAGTATCATCTGCAAACTTTGATATGTTACACTCGGTCCCCTCCTCCAAATCGTTAATATAGATCGTAAAGAGTTGGGGACCCAGCACTGACCCCTGCGGAACACCACTAGTTACTGATTGCCAGTCTGAGAATGAACCATTTATCCCAACTCTCTGCCTTCTGTTAGATAGCCAATCCTCTATCCATGCCAGAATATTACCCCCAATCCCGTGATTTTTTTTTTGCGCACAGCAAGGTCCTATAAACAGCACTGAAATAAATGACCAGATCATATATTTTAGCTGTTGGTTGAGGGGTAAATCTTGGCCAGGACCCTGGGAGAACTCTCCTGCTCTCCTTCAAATAATGCCACAGGATATTCTACGTCCAACTGAGAGGGCAGACCAAGTGACCCTGGTTTAATGTCTATTCTGAAAGACGGCACCTCTGACAGTGCAGCACTCCCTCAGCACTGCACTGGAGTGTCAGCCTAGATTATGTGCTTAAATCTCTGGAGTGGGACTTGAACTCGCAACCTTCTGACTCAGTGGCGAGAGTGCAAGGGTCAACTATTCACTGGTGTACTGCTGTATATGCAGTGAAACTCTCTTCACGTATTAGATATTCTTACAACAGTGCTTTACTGCCAATTAGCAGAAAATTGTGCAATTTTATAAATTTTAAGCAAATATTTAACAACATGTGACAGGAAAGGCTACGGAAAACAAATTAGGATCTCCTAGCACATGACAGGTCCAATTAGGAGAATTACAAGACAGCTGAAGACAGCTGGCCACAGCACGATATTCTTGTGCTCACTGACCTACTTGAGGCAAGAAGAGAATGGGACAGAATAGAAAGAGTACCTGGTGGGCAAGGGAGGCAGTCTTCCACTCGAGTGTTCTGTGAGCTATTGCTATGGTAACCAGCTGGACATGGCTGAGGAGAAGATGCTCCACTGACACAGAAATGACCCAGAGGACACACTTTGCCAGAAATACCATCAGTTGGTGTGGGCGATGTGGCCCTCCTAATGCAGAAATAACCAGCAGCACACAATCCCGTGACATTTTCTTGACCTGCTCGCTCGCAGTAATGTCCTATGGGGGAGAAATAAGAATATTAATTTCATAGAATATTAACTGTTCTTTGTAAAAGGACACTGGTTCATCTCATTTTGAGAAGATGCAGGGGACAATCTGCATCTCAAAATTTCAAATAAAGAATTGGGTTTCCGTAGATCTCTGTTAATTAACTCCTGCAGGATGTTCTTCCACTTTATATACAACACACACACCAATTTCTGTGAGCAATTTTTAGTTTACAAAACTTTAAGGGTACAAAAACTATAATTAATATACAATAGCTGTTGTTAGGTATGTAGCTGTCTCAAATATTAACAGCTAATCTACAGCAGGTGCAAATTATCTTTGACACTAAAAGCCTTTGTACAGAAGCGTAGCCTTAAGAAGGATAATGGAGAGCAAAGTGCCATGGGGAGGAATTCAATGTTGGTCTCTGGAAGCTGGGAATGAGCTGCAAAGAGCAGGAGCAACACTACAAGGATAGGTCTGAAGTGGTCACCCTGTTAAAATCAGCTATTTTTCGAGTAAATTAATAATTTTTAAAATTGTTTAAAAAAATGTAAGTTAAAATGGACCATTTCCTAAAAACAGATAAGAAAGATTTTGCATTTATAGAGCGCCTTTCACAAACTCACTGGGATGGATTTTCATTGGGCCGTGGAGTCAGGATTGGAAGCATGTGGGGATTTAAAATCCCCAAATTGGGGGTCCCAACCCCATCCCGCTCCCAACCTGCCTCCATGCCAGTTTCAAAGGAGGCGGGTACCCGCCCCGCACTGGGACCCGCCTCCCCGAGGCGGGAAGGGGATTAGTACCAATTAACTGCCTGTTAACAGGTAGTTAACAGGCAGTTTTTAGCCTAATCCCTATTTTTATTGTTGAAATGTGGGATTCCCGATGGCTCCAAACCACGCCAAGTTAGTGAGGCGGGCTGTCGGGCTGAAGGGCTTGGAGGGGTCGAGGTGTCCGGTGTTCAGGTGAGTGATGGGTGCATGAGTGCAGAGGTAAGTGTGTTTGGTGTGTGTAAAGTGTTTAAAGAAGTTCCACTAACCTTTACTTACCTTCCTTCCTTTAGGTCTCGGGAGTCCCTCATCTCACCGGCACAAAAAGCAGAATGGCCGCCAGCTGTCAAAATCTGCAGCATTCAGATTTCTGTTCCGGAGAGATCTCTAAATCATCCTGAGAGGAAGGAATTAACTTAGAGTACAGATTGTCAGTTGTCGAACGCTGATATTTCATCTGTCAAAAGCTCTTGACAGATGAAATTTCAATCTGTGACATCACCTGTTGCTGGGTGGCCCTTAATTGGCCTGCTGAGCCTGCTGGGCAGGCTCAACAAAGTCAATCAAGTCAAAATCGTGTGGGTTGGTTAGAACTTGATGGAGGCGGGACTACAACCCCGAAAGTTGTAGTCCCGCCTCCTACATGAATATCCAGCCCATTATGTCCCAAAGTGCTTCACAGCTAATGAAATACTTTTGAAGTAGTGTTACAGTTGTAATGGAGGGACGTGCAGCAGCCAATTTGCACACAGCAAGATCCAACAAAGAGCAATAAGATAAATGATCAGATAATCTTTTTGGTTAAGGGATAAAATGTTGACCAAGACACTTATCATCTAATCATTTGCGGGGAACCTTTAGAGCAGGATCGTTAGTACTGCCATCCTGTGTCAAAGCAACACAATATTGCAATTTTTTTTTAAAAAAGCATCTGCCTGAGCAGTAGGGATCTTTGGGAGATTTCCAAGTAATAAGAACAGATTATGTACTGTGCAAGCTGTAGAGGCCACCACACGTAGATACTGACTTGAAGCAGTAAGCATTTTTAACCAATTTAGGAGACCGCCCTAGATTTTGGTCGGGAATGGAGTTATTACCTGATTTTTAACGATGATTTTTATCCACTGTAAGTAAAATAATTACCCTGCCCAGTCTCTAAGGCTTGTGGTAGCTTGCTTGTCCTAACTCACACCAAGTCCTGTTTACCCATCACCCCTGTGCTCGCTGACCTACATTGGCTCCCGGTTAAGCAGCGCCTCGATTTCAAAACTCTCATTCTTGTTTTCAAATCCCTCCATGGCCTCACCCCTTCCTATCTCTGTAATCTCCTTCAGCCCCACAACCAGCCCCCCCCACCCCGAGTTATCTGCGCTCCTCTAATTCTGCCCTCTTGAGCATCCCTGATTATAATCGCTCAAACTTTGGTGGCCGTGCCTTCTGTTGCCGAGGCCCTAAGCTCTGGAATTCCCTGCCTAAACCTCTCTGCCTCACTACCTCTCTTTCCTCCTTTAAGATGCTTCTTAAAACCTACCTCTTTGACCAAGCTTTTGGTCACCTGCCCTAATTTATCCTTATGTGGATCAGTGACAGCGCTATGGGACGTTTTACTACTTTAAAGGCGCTATATAAATACAAGTTGTTGTTGTTGTAAGGAGCTATAAGCAAAATGGGGGTGAGGAGTGGTGAGAAAAATTATCGATGCTTCACTTGACAAGATTTTTTCATTTTACAGGAGTTGTGACAGAATCAGAAACCTTTACTGTTATGCAATAATAAAAACTGTATCAATTAATACCCCTCCCCTCCAACTCAAACCTTCTTTCAGGATTATTTAATTGATTTCTCAATTTCATCTTGGTGTTTTATCATTGAAGATGCAGTATTAGAGTTTTTTTGAGGTTGTGAAGGTGAATCTTTGAGGTGCGTGGCGCTTTGTAAATACCTAATAAAGACTTTAATTTGATTCCAGCTCTCACCTGGTAAACAAGGTAGAGGATGGCTGGATCCTGGTGGACAGTACTCTCCAGCCTGGCACTGACCACCAATTCTATTGAAGACGTCCAAAAATGCAGTGGATAATGTTATATTTCTGACTGCGACTGGTCTCTCAGACCAAGCTCCGTGCATACAATACCAGCCCGCTGCACACAGTCCTGTTGGTTCTGGCAGACCTCCTGCTGCACAGTACCTTCCTGAATAAACAAATGAGTGAAAAATTACCAGTTAATGGGGGATTCTGTGTGATTTTCCTGGTTTCATACACTCCATGTGAAAAGCACTAATCTTACCCATTTCAAATGGGGGTTGAAGGCCAGCTATATACTTGCAAGTCAATAATAGAATTGCAATATTAATTTCTATTTGCTGCAATTCTCTTGCAAGCTATAAGGTTTGGTTTCCGTGCTCCTCACATTGGACCATATTTTCCAATCGGAGGCTTCCTGCGAGCGGAGGCCTCCGATCTGGAAAAAATCTACGCACTTACCTGAGGGCTCCCGAGGTGTGTATAGTTCCGCTCCTGGGCCTCTCCACAGTCGAAATACGCAGGGCCCAGGTATCCCAGAGGCGCAGGCGGTTCGCAGCGTCCCTGGGATCACGTGGGCCATGGGGAGCCAATCAAAGGAGGGAATTTCCCTTCACACACTTGACAGGAAGACCTGTCAAATATATGAATGGAGATCACCTCAAAAACACTGTAAAACATTAAATACATTTTTAAAAAACATCACATTTTTAAAATTAGTTGAAATTACAATAAATTAAATATTTTAAACAAAAATTAAATTTTTGAAAAAATATTTAAAGTTTTTTACAGGGCTAAAAATAAACTTACCTTTTTTAAAAAAAAAGTATTTTTAAATGATAAATTAGTGAAAAAAAATGTTTGTAACTTTTTTTTCAAATCTTATGCTGGTAAAAGCAGGCCTTACCACTGCTTTTACCAGGTGTAAGATTTCTAAGTGTTTTCTGCAGGTGGAGGGTCTCCAGAAAGCGGAACACCCCCCCGCAGAGGGCCTTCTCCAGGGCAGGCGGAGGATCTGTCAAGAGCTTTCTTGACAGATCGGAAATGCCGGTTTTCAGCGCATGCGCTGTGCATGCCTGAAACCGGCATTTCCAATGTCCCTACAGGTGGGTACACAGCACGTATACACCTGTAGGCATTGGAATATCCAGCCCATTGTTCTTTGTCAGCTTCCCTTAAATCCAAAGACAGGATACCAGGGATACAAGATCTCATAAGAAGCAGAGTGGCTACACCTGTCAGGATGCTGGGAACCTCAGCTACAGGCCTAGGAACAGCTATCTGACAAGAAAGAAAGAAAGACTTGCATTTCTATAGCGCCTTTCACGACCACCGGACGTCTCAAAGTGCTTTACAGCCAATTAAGTACCTTTTGGAGTGGAGTCGCTGTTGTAATGTGGGAAACACGGCAGCCATGTGTGCATAGCAAGCTCCCACAAACAGCAATGTGATAATTACCAGATAATCTGTTTTTTTTGTTATGTTGATTGAGGGATAAATAGTGGCCAGGATACCGGGGATAACTCCCCTGCTCTTCTTCGAAATAGTGCCGTGGGATCTTTTACGTCCACCTGAGAGAGCAGGCGGGGCCTCGATTTAACGTCTCATCTGAAAGACGGCACCTCCAACAATGCAGCACTCCCTCAGCACTGCACTGGAGCGTCAGCCTAGGTTTATGTGCTGAAGTTCCTGGAGCGGGACTTGAACCTGCAACCTTCTGACTCAGAGGCGAGGGTGCTACCCACTGAGCCACAGCTGACACAATGATGGAGGAGAGGTGCCTTTGCAGTTTCTAGTTCAGCAGGAGGATAGTTAGCGAACTCTGCTAGTGTGGGTCAACATGACTATAGCTCTCAACTTTTATGCCTCCAGCTCCTGATTTACCTTTCCAATGCCATTTAATTTCTAATACACTTTTATAAGATCAGCTCTCAGGGTCCTCCTTCAAAAGGTTGAATATTCCAAGATTCTCCAGTCTTTTCCCCATAACTCAGAACTGCTGCAATAGGGATCAGCCTCATTGCTCTGCTCTTCTCTGCACTGTCTCCAACACTTGAATGTCTCCTTTGTGTCTCAGTGATCAAAATTGGACACAGTACTGAAGACATCATGGGGGAGAAATTGGGTGAGTAGCGCCACCTGTTAGCGCCTAAAGAGGCAGTCAGTGGCTGTAGCGCCACTGGCTGCGTCTCCCGCGATATTCAGTAGGGGCGCAAATGGTGGTGTTAGGCATTTGCACTGCGCCGCCACCGATGACGTCATCGGTGTGCGCAGCGCCCCGTTCGCGATATTTGGTAGCGAATGCCGCAGTTGCGCCGTTCGCTACCCGCGCCCGGTTCACGGGGCCTTACTGTGCCGGCAGCGGCGCAAGTTAAGGTGGAGGTGCGGGGCAGCCGCTTTTTCGGCGGCCGCCTGCCAGCACCTCCGTCCCCGGCCTCCTAACCCCCCCCCGCGGCATTGCCGGCTGTTTCCCGAGAGCCCGGCACTTCTCCTTGGTGCCGGGCTCATTTGCCGGCACTCGCGAGCTGGGATCGCGCTGTTGCAGGCACCTCCCCCTTAACAGTGGGAGGAAGGCCTGCAGTACCGCAGCGTGCCGTGCCGCAGCGTGTGGCGCTGCGGCACGTTGCGCTGCGATAATCAGTTTCAGCGCCCTAAGAGGGACGCGGAGCACCTCGAGCCTCGCCCCGTGTCCCTCGAGCGGCACTGAAACTGAATTTCTGGCGATCGGTATTACTCCGATTGCTGCGCTAAATCCTGCGCTCAGGCGACTTTTGCGTCACTTTGGCGCCCCAACCCAATTTCTAGGCCCATGTGACTAGTGCACTATACATGTTGAGCATGGCTTCATTTGACCTACACTCTTATTTTGGCTACAGTCTATTTCTCTTCATTGAAAATTGTGTAATACAAATTATTGGATAATTGAATGTTTTTAGCGCACGTTCATTGTAACATTTCCAGGTCACAATGAACAATCTTGGATTGGTGGCTTGTGCAAAAATAATCCAGTTGGGTTACTGAGATTCAAAATTCACTCAGTTTTTTAGTTTGAGAGATTCTGTGGGTTGACATTGCTTATAAAAGAAAGACTTGCATTCATATAGCGCCTTTCATGAGCACCGAATGTCCAAAAGCACCTTACAGCCAATGAAGTACTTTTGAAGTGTTGTAATGTAGGAAACGCGGCAACCAATTTGCGCACAGCAAGCTCCCACAAACAGCAATGTGATAATGACCAGATAATCTGTTTTTTTAGTGATGTTGATTGAGGGATAAATATTGGCCAGGACACCGGGGATAACTCCCCTGCTCTTCTTCGAAATAGTGTCATGGGATCTTTTACGTCCACCTGAGAGAGCAGATGGGGCCTCAGTTTAACGACTCATCCGAAAGACGGCACCTCCGACAGTGCAGCACTCCCTCAGCACTGCACTGGAGTGTCAGCCTAGATTTTAGTGCTCATGTCTCCGGAGTGGGACTTGAACCCACAACCTTTTGACTCAGAGGCGAGAGTGGTACCAACTGAGCCACAGCTGACAAAATATCGGATTATTTTGTGCAACTGCACCAATCTACCTTTTTGTGTTTACATTTACTACAAATGTGAGGTGTTAGAACACTAATGGTATTTTAATGTCCTACCTGCATCACATGGCATACAGTCCAAAATATTGGTCCTTCCAGATTGTTTGTTGTACGTCCCTTTGGGGCAGGGGAACTTATCTTTAGATCCTGTTCCCGGAGGACAGTAATGCCCAGGCACACAGATGTTACTTTCATAAGACGAAGTATTTGAAGGACAGAAATGCCTGTAGGGAAGAAACAGAATTTCCACTGAAACCAGTAACAAATATATCTTGTTTAAGATTCTTCCGCTTTACCTCATGTGGGTTGTGCACTGCAGAAGATAAAAGTACCTATAATTTGGGTTAATTACTCTAAGACTGACAAATAATCTTTTGTGCCTCATTGTGGAGTACATGTGATAACAGTGCACTAATGACTTGTGCTTGCTTTGTTAGAACATTGAATGAGTCTTCAGTAAACACAGATAGTGATTAATTCTACAGTGAGGCTATACAAATTGCCTATAGTCATTATTTTGGGCTCTATTTCCATTTTATTATTAAATGGCAACTTTCTTTTAATAAAACTCTAATATTTTACCCCACGTATTCTTTTGACAGTTATTTAACTCAGGGCAATTTTCATCTTCATTGCTCTGGTGGTATATCGGCTTTGCCCGTCCATTATAAAACTTGTTGATCTGAATGGTTGGTTTACTGCCCAATCGATGAATAATAAAATTATGTATTACTATAGTGGTGTCACCTGCAGCAATTTGCATTCATTCGTTCACATGGTGACACAGACCTAGGACCAGTGAATGTACCGTAACCAAGTTCTAAATGATACAACACAAAAGTGTAGATTAAGGTATATATGATCTTTTGATGGTTTAAGGCCTCCTCTGATGGCTGTACCAGAATAATACAAATTTCAAGAGCACAGAGAGCTTTACAATGTGTTCCAAACCATGCATCAGTCTACAATTTCTGCTGAATTTTGTCACAAAGTGAATTAATAATTGAATGGAAGTTACCCTTCAACACACGGACTGCAACTGCCCTGACCTTCAAGAGCACTGTATGTTCCTGCAGGACATCCCACTGGAAATGTTGTGCCATTTGGACAGAAATGCCCTGCAATATGTCACAATGTAAAATCAATGACCGTATAAGAGCAAAAAAAATAGCTCAATCTAGCATTTTACAAATGTTCAAATAATTGAGGTCTGTGGAATATAATTCGAACAGCTGCTGTGATCATTTGTGCCACAACAATTCACGAGCACTACAATGGATATAATTACCCAATATCACAATAGGCATGATGAGCTTAATTCAAAGCAGAGTTCAAGCTGTTTTATGACTCACATAATAACATGGATATTGTACCACAAAGATAAGTAGCAAAAACTTGAGCTTTTGTACAAGAGATTATAATTAATAACTCTTTTATTCAACATTAAGACAGAGCGAAATGCTGAATAACTGTTTACTACTCAAGATTCACCACATCATCTATTCTAACTCATTCTTTCCCAGACCTCAAAACTGGAGCACCTACCTGTAGTGTATGTACCCGCCTACCTTTAAGGGAACTATTGAATGTAACCGTTCACCTTTAAGAGGACTACTTTCGGTGTGGCACTATTTGTTTGGCTTCTGTATACTGTAATACCGATAGTGACCACACCAGTATATAAGTGTTGTGGCAGGATTGCTGGGGCAGATTCGCCCGGACCTTCGAATAGTAAAGACCTGTTTGTTTGTTACTTCTGAAGTCTGTGTATTTATTAACTGCACAACCCACAGACTTTACAGTGGCGACGAGTCCGATCGTACCCTGCGGCAAGACTACCAAAGCAAGAAGAGCGTCGAAGAGAGGCAACCGCCCTAGTCGTGCTGCTGGAAGAAAACACGAGGCTGCAGCAGGAGGAAGGAGGAAGACTTTAGCAACAAAAGCTTCCGTCTGCAACAGGCACTGACTACCCTTCTACCACGGTACGGAGTGAGCCGATCAGCAGGGAACAAGGCGGCCGAAGAGACTGTGAGTAGGGGAAGGTGTAGAAGTATCCGGAGGATAAGGGCAGAGCACTCGACCTCGGTCGAGGGGGAGCTGAGCCGGTCAGAAGTCGGGTCCAACGGCGTCGGGTGACAGCCGGACCGCGATCGGCGGGAAAAGCCGGGCAGCGCCCGCAGCGCTGAGACTGGGAGTAGGCGCGGGAAGAGAAACCCAGCCGCAGCCGGGGAGGGAAACACCGGTCTGCGAGAGGGCTGGGAGGCGAACAGGAACCGTGCGGGTGGGAGAGAGAGACAGAGCCGAGCAAGGGGAGAGAGACTGTGCGAGAGCCAGTCCAGCGGCTGAACTGTCCTCCACCAACGGGGTACCCAGGGCCGGTAGAACCGAACGTGCGGGAGAGAGAGCGACAGAGCCGGGTACGGAGAGAGAGACTGCGCGAGAGCCAGTCCAGCGGCTGAACTGTCCTCCGTTAACGGGGTGTACCCAGCGCCGGTAGAGCCGTGCGGGCGGGAGGAAAAGACAGAGCCGAGTAAGGGGAGCTGTGCGGAAGCCAGCCCAGCGGCTGAACCTGTCCGCTGTGGGGAAAGCGTACCCCTTCCACCAGGGAAGAAACGCGGGAAGCCGCCATTAGGCGGAGAAGACGATTGAAGTGGGCGGGGCGAGAAGGAAAGAGCGGGAAACCGCCATTTTCGCGGGAAAACCGCCATCTTAGAAATAAACAAATAAATAAGAAATACTTGTGTTGTACCCAAGGAAAGAAAGATGCCTAAGCAGGCGGACATCAACGAGTTCAATTCGGAGATAGAAGACTGGGCCACGTACGTAGAACGTATTGAGATACATTGTAAGGCTAACAAAATAGCTAAGGAGGAAAAAGCTTTAACCTTACTTAACATGATGGGTGCGAAAACATTCGGGTTGTTGAAGCATCTTCTCTCACCAGCTAAACCGGCAGATCAGACTTTCGATGATATTGTAGCAGTGCTGAAGGATCACTTGAACCCCACACCGTTGATGCTGGCTGAACGATTCAAATTCTACGCAAGAACGCAGAGGAAAGACGAAAGCAATGCGGAATACTTGGTCGAACTGCTTAGGATAGCGAAATACTGCCAGTTTGGAGGGAATCTGACAGAGGCACTGCGTGACAAGTTTGTATGCGGATTGTCCAAAGAAGGAACGCAGAAGCGACTACTGGAAGAAAATGACCTCACACTGGACAGGGCTGTCCTCATAGCTGCATCGCACGAAGCCGCAGCGAAAGGAACGGCGGAAATGCAGCTAAAGGCGGCGGCACTAGGGGTGGACCAAATTACTTCGAGCACAACAAAATGCTACCGTTGTGGGAAGACAACACACGACCAGAATCAATGCTGGGTTAAAAACCAAGAATGCAGGAAATGTGGCAAGATCGGGCACATAGCTAAGGTATGCCGGTCAGGAGCAACGTACAACAATAAGAAGTCACCACAAAAATGGTATGGAAAGGTACAAGAGGTGACTAAGAAGAGTCTGAGGGAACAGAAGTCGGTCTCACACTCCAAATGCAAAGGACTGGACAGTCTGAGAATTCACAACGTGAGCAATGAAGCTGACCGACAAACTATCTGGATAACGCTACAGATCGCAAAGGTCCAAGTAAAAATGGAAGTGGACACCGGATCGGCGTTGACGGTCATGAATAAGCATGACTATAAGAAATTTTTCAAGCATATTCCACTACGGGATACGGAACTAGTACTACAGACATACACGGGGCACAAAGTATTCCCCATCGGAATGATAGAAGTCAAGGTGAGGTACAAGGATAAAGATCATCACCGGTTGGACCTGTATGTATTGCCTGAGGGAGGACCACCACTTCTGGGACGGGAGTGGATCCAAAAAATAAAGTTGGACTGGCAGTCACTAAACACCATGACGGTGGATTCTGAAAAAGAGGATGTCAAACCTGAACGGTTGTCCAGAATATTGGACGAAGCTAAGGAGGTATTCCAGCAAGGACTGGGAACACTGCGAGGTATTAAAGCAAAGGTTAAGATTGCAGAAAATGCAAGGCCAAAGTTTTTTAAGGCCAGATCGGTACCTTACGCAATACGACCAGCTGTGGAGGCAGAACTGGAAGAACTTGAACGATCAGGGGTTCTGTCAAAAGTGGACTGGAGTGAGTGGGCCACGCCCATTGTTCCCGTCATGAAGTCCTCACCGAGTAATAAGTCAGGGGGACCGGGGAAGGTCCGTATCTGCGGAGATTTCAAGATTACTGTGAATCCGGTGCTTCACACGGTACAATACCCGCTTCCGCGGATTGAAGATATCTTTGCTTCGTTGGCTGGAGGGAAGCATTTCACGAAAATAGATCTGGCTCAAGCATATCTACAGATGGAGGTCGAGGAAGAGTCACGCCAGTACCTCACCATCAACACTCACAGAGGCTTGTATCGCTACAATAGACTGGTCTTTGGGGTAGCTTCGGCGCCAGCAATTTGGCAGAGGGCCATGGAACTGGTGTTACAAGGAATTCCAAGCACGCAGTGCTACTTAGATGACATTTTAATCACGGGAAAAGATGAGGAAGAACACCTCACAAATTTGAAACTGGTACTCACCAGGTTGAAGGAGTATGGCCTTCGGGTTAATCGCAAGAAGTGTGAGTTCTTCCAAAAACGGATCTCATACTGCGGTCATGTCATTGACCGAGAGGGACTGCATAAGTCACCTGAAAAGATAGAAGCGGTCGTGAAGGCCCCCGCTCCAGGAAACGTATCGCAGTTAAGATCATTCTTGGGGTTGATTAATTACTATCACAAGTTTCTGCCAAATTTATCCACGGTACTGCATCCGCTGAATGGCCTGTTGCGGAAAGAAACACCATGGAAGTGGAGTGAAGAATGCAAAAAGGCTTTTCGCAGAAGCAAGGAGTTGATTACCTCTGAAGAAGTGTTGGCTCATTTCAACCCAGCATTACCCCTTCGTCTAGCTTGCGATGCTTCCCCATACGGGATTGGGGCAGTGCTCTCGCACAGGCTACCAAATGGCTCGGAAAGGCCAGTGGCTTTCGCGTCCCGATCATTGACACCCGCGGAGTGAAATTACGCCCAAATAGATAGGGAGGCCCTCAGTCTTGTGTGGGGCATGAAGAAATTCAACCATTACCTACAATGTAAAAAGTTCACATTGCTGACAGACCACCAGCCATTGGTGTCCATATTCAACCCAAATAAGGCCGTTTCCACCATGACAGCACAAAGGTTACAAAGGTGGTCCGTGTTACTTGGGGCACACCAATACGAAATTGAGTACAAAAGGTCTAAACAGCATGGAAATGCTGATGGGTTGTCACGCTTGCCATTGCCGATGGTAGAAGAAGCGAGTATAGTGGACCCAGTAGAGTTGTTCCACTCATCCATAGTGGAGTGTCTACCGATAACAAACTCAATGATTGAGAATGAGACAAGGAATGACCCGACTCTTTCACGAGTCTATGATGTAACGGTGGAGGGATGGCCAGCACAGAGCGAACCAACACTGCAAGCATTTGCACAGAGGAAAGAACAACTGTCAGTGTGTCGAGGAACCCTGATGTGTGGATCTAGAGTGGTGATTCCACCCAAACTCCAAAAGAAGGTGCTAAAGGAGCTGCACGAAGGACATCTGGGGGGAGTAAAGATGAAGAATCTAGCAAGAGCGTTTGTGTGGTGGCCAGGCATTGATGGAGACATAGAGGAGATCACGAAGAACTGCCTAGGATGTCAGAGGGTTCAGAACGCGCCACCCCAGGCTCCTCTGCATCCATGGGAGTGGCCCTCATCGCCTTGGCAAAGAGTACACATTGACTTTGCTGGTCCATTTATGGACTCGATGTTTCTAATAGCGGTGGATGCCCACTCCAAGTGGCCGGAAGTAATTAAGATGACCACCACCATGACGGAAAAAACCATCGCAGTGTTAAGGACTATGTTTGCTCGGAATGGCCTGCCGGAACAGATCTGTTCTGATAATGGACCACAATTTGTGTCCGAAGAATTCAAGAAATTCTTAAAGAGCAATGGGGTTAAACATTACACGTCAGCCCCATACCATCCCGCCTCCAATGGATTGGCTGAAAGGTTTGTCCAGACCTTCAAGAAGGCCGTAAAGGCCATGAGTAATGAAAATATAAGTCTGCAACATAAGGTGGATAGCTTTTTGTTGGCATACCGAAATGCGACACATGCGGTCACAAATCAAACTCCCGCAATGATGTTCTGTAATAGACGCCTAAGATGCCGGCTGGATTTACTAAAACCGAACGTCAGAAGAGACGTAGAGAACCGGCAATTCCAGGGCATGAACGACAGGGTCACTAGATCTTTCCAGATCGGTCAACGAGTTTTGGCCCGGGACTACCGTACTGAGAAATGGCAGCCTGGAACTATTGGGAAAAGGCTGGGGCCATTGATGTACACCGTGGACATTGGAGACAATATAATAAGGCGCCATGTTGACCAAATCATAGGGTCCGCCACAAATGGGCAACCGACTTCACCACCTTATCCGGGTAATGTTGAAACTGAGATACCCAGAACACCTACTTCCGATCTAGTGATACTGGAGTCAGCTGAACCTGACACGGCTTTTCAAGCCGAATCGACCTTGCCAGAAGCACCTCCTAGCCCGCCTGAAATGACGACACCACTGCGGCGTTATCCGGACAGAATCCGGAAACCCCCAGAAAGACTGAATCTATGAACTGTCTTACATAAACCTGTATATATGTTAGAATGTATGTTCACTATGGACTTAGTAAGTAATAAGCTAAAAAGGGAGGATTGTAGTGTATGTACCCGTCTACCTTTAAGGGAACTATTGAATGTAACCGTTCACCTTTAAGAGGACTACTTTCGGTGTGGCACTATTTGTTTGGCTTCTGTATACTGTAATACCGATAGTGACCACACCAGTATATAAGTGTTGTGGCAGGATTGCTGGGGCAGATTCGCCCGGACCTTCGAATAGTAAAGACCTGTTTGTTTGTTACTTCTGAAGTCTGTGTATTTATTAACTGCACAACCCACAGACTTTACACTATCCTCTCACAAACTGCAGGTTTTAAAGCCCAGGTTTGGTGTCACTCCAGCACTATTTCCCCATTGATTCTGCTCTTCAAAATCTTGGTGGTGCACTGTGATTCTTCGCCCTTCACAATTTCCGATTAATTTAAGATTCTTAATTTTTTTTCAAAACCTCACTGACAGCCCGTGCATTGATCAGGGCCGGGTGGGAGGAGCAGAAGGCTCAGGGCAGTGATTGGGGCTGGCCGGGACTTGCCGGCTGGTTTTGCCTGATGGTTGAGCCGACACTGCCCCACCCCTGCTCAGGCCTCTGGTAGATATTGCAGATCAGGTCCTGATAGATACATAGATACATAGAAGATAGGAGCAGGAGTAGGCCATTCGGCCCTTCGTGCCTGCTCCGCCATTTAATGAGATCATGGCTGATCCTTTAATTCAGTATCCCGTCCCCGCCTTCTCTCCGTAACCCTTAACCCCTTTTGCCCGTAGAAATACCATGGGACCTGATCTACATATATAAAACAGGACCCCGCTTCCTTTCTGCAGGTTAATATGGGGAGACGCCAACATTCTCACTAACCAGCATGATATGAGCATGAAATATTTAACACGCTAATTAATGGATATTGGTTGCAAAAACTCCTATAGTGCTGCTCAGATGGCAAATTGAGCCACAGAGTTAAGGAATGCCCAGATTCACCAAGTTGAGTTAGCTGATTTCAGCCAGGGTGGTGTTAGGGGCACTACAATTGGTCTCAGATCCCTGAGTTAGAGAAGGAAAATTGGCCTATTTTTGACCCTGGCTAACATGTTTGGATGTTAGCTGAGGACAATATCAGCCCTGGCTGTGATAAACCCATTGACTGTAGGCTCCTAAATGAAGAATATTTGCTTGGCCAAGGTACCAGAGGGTGACTGGTGCCTGTGGAACTGTACCCCAACAACAGTCAGTACCTTCGGGAGAGGAGGACGACAGAGGCTAACATTGGTGGAAAAAAACAAAGAAATTCTACCAACCCAACTTTCCAATGACATCAACACCACGCACTGTTTAAACAAACGTATCCACAGAATAAAAAATTACAAGCAAGCATGAATAAACAAAAGGAGACAAAATGTAGCAGTAATTTGTTGCAATATTAAATTTTAACAAATGACTGATGGCAAAGCCCATTAAAAAAAAAGTGCATTAATCTTTAGGCGATGTGATTTTTTTTTAAACTTGGTGTCTGTCAACATTGATAAAAACTTTACCTCAGAGGTATGGCCATAACACTAACAGGAAAACACCAAGTGGAATACCTGTTCCCTGTGTATTTAACTTATACCCTTCCATTAAAAGCTGAGGGTTTCATTTGGAAACATAGGACTGGATTTTACCAGCCCTGAGGAGGCAGGTTTGGAGGCAGGACTGCTGGGAAAATTCCAAAAAATGGGAGCGGGTCCCAAACCTGCTCCCAATCCACCTCCAACCAATCTTCCCGGGAGTCGGGTCCCAGGTAGTTAACAGGCAGTTAAGAGGCTTTTCCCAATTTTTCGACTGCTGCTGCAGGTTTCCTGACGTTGGGGAACCCCGCCAGGGTAAATGAGGCGTGCTGTGGGTCTGTTGTTATGTTGATGTTTGGATGACAGCTGCAGAAGTGGTGTGAAGAATGCAATTGGACACTGGTTAGTATCAGAGGTAAGGACATGTTGTGAAAGTAATTTTTAATGTGGTTAGATGTTTCTGCAGATGATAAGCTGTGAAGTGTTTGTGTAGCCTCATCTCATCCCATCTCATCGGGAGAAATGACAGATGGCTTCTGCAACTGCCATCTGTTTTATCCTAAGGAGAGAGTAATTGGAGAGCCTGGGTGCAAGGGATCACCTTTGGACACTTCAATGCTGTCAAACCATCTGTCAAACAAGTGTGGTGCATATGCCTTTAAGAAAACCGGCAGATGAAGTGTCGTCAACTGACATCATCTGACACCGGCTTTCCCTTAATTGGCTGGCAAAGGGCGGGCTTAACAAGACCAATCAGGGCAAATTAGCATTTGTTCGTCAGAAGTCGCTGGGGGCGGGACTAGAACCCGGAAGGCAGCAGTCCCGCCCCCCAACTCGTCTCGGTAAGTAAAATCCAGCCCATAGAGCTGAGCTGATGTTTTCCAAGCACCAGTAAACATTCAGCTTGCAAATCCAAAACATGCTAAATGAATGAACACAAGACATAACACCAGAGCGCATGGATAACTGGCCCTATGAGTTCCAGGCAAGGCACTAATCGACAGGTACAAAGTTCAAAATGTTGTAACTACCTGGGGGACAGGGCCCTCCAGTGCCATCCTTAACTGGATTGTTTGGCACTTTGGCTCCTTGTAAGCAGTAGAAACCTTCCCAGCATTCACCTGAAGGTGTCATGAGATCTTCTGAACCACAGTAATGACCATAGATACAAGGGGTGCAGTCACTCTGAAAAAGAACACTGATGTTGAGCTGCAATGTGTTATGTTAAAACAGCCGTAGACAACATACTTACAATTTTACTACCTATAATGAACAGAGGAAATAGTTCCCCAGTGAGTTGTCCTCCTCAATACCAAATTTTCATGATAAGAAAAAATTAATCAGGATTTTAATCTCTCCTTGCACAAGCAGCTATTTAAGTTATTTAAGAAAAATTCTTCAAATGTAGGTTGAATTCAGGTTACACAAAAGATTATTTTATCAAGGGGTGGAAAATAAAAGAAAAAACTTTATCACCTCATTGAAAGCCCTTCACATACAATGAATTAGTTTGATGTGCAGCCAACTATTGTTATATAGATTAGGTATACAAGGTATATTAAGAGAATTAATTACACCTTAAATACAGAATTCTATAATTTATCCAGTATTTTCAGATTTGAATTCAGATCCAGTCCATCTCAATTTTAGACATTCATATACATATCATGGAATTGGTCTCCAATAACTGTGTTCCTTTATCAATGTCTAAACTTTGTCTAGTATTTCTTTTGTACAAATTTATTTTGCTCTTTTCTTTAGGAAAGAGAAGACTGAGAGGTCACCTGACAGAAGTCTTTAAAGTTACGAAAGGGGTTTGATAGGGTAGATGTAGAGAAAATGTTTCCACTTTTGGGGGAGTCCAAAACTAGGGGCCATAAATAGAAGATAGTCACTAATTAATCCAATAAGGAATTAAGGAGAAATTTCTTTACTCAGAGAGCGGTGAGAATGTGGAACCTACTACTACATGGAGCAGTTGAAGCAACTAGCATAGACTCATTTAAGGGGAAGCTGGATAACTACACGAGGGAGAAAGGGATAGTAGGATGTGTTGATAGGGTGAAATGAAGTAAGATGGGAGGAGACTTGCGTGGAGAATAAACACCAGCATAGATCTGATGGGCTGGACGGAATGTTTCTGTGCTGTGAATTCTATGTAAATGTACAGTACAATTCAAATTTAAAAGTTGCTTTTTTGTTTAATACTGTACCTGCGAAACCAGTTTGGATCGGTTACTAAAAGTTCCAAGTGGGCATGGCCTGGGACTGGATGTCCCAAAGGGGCAATAATGTCCCACTGGACAAGGACCAGCTTTCCCTGTGATAATAAATGGAATATTACACATCAAGTTACAGGAACAATAATTGCAAAATATGCCCCATAGGATCAGGATATTAAAGCAGAAAAATATATTTTTAGCTTATAAATTGCTAGACACGCTGACATTAATTAATGATGAGGGTAGGAGGGCTGAAAGTTACACCTCTCCCATAACAGGATGACTTTCCATTGCAGCTTCGCTCACAGAATATTTTTGATAGGCAAACCTTTGCAACCTAATTACCTGTTAATTAGCAGTACCTGCCTGCTCTGATTGCTTACTGGATAAAGGGACCCTATTGTGTGACAATACCAGTAGGTCCCAGATATGAATCTTGGTCTGTGCTGAGTTAGCGGATCTCAGCCAAGGCCCCAGTTGGAACACTACAATTAGTCTCGGTGCGCCTGAACTGGGAAAAAGGAATAAAGTCAGTCAAGGTTTCCATTCCTGATCACCAACCAGCGACTCCTGCTCTGCATGGATATCAGGTAAAGCCTGGATTAGGCTTGGGTGTGAATAGCTTCTCATGTGACGAATGATCACTTGCAAATAATACTGGATGGCTGTGACTATACCCCAGCAATTCAGTACATTCATGGGTCAGTTGCTTCGCGACGCTTGTTTGGCACCTGTAGTTCGATGGTTCTATTCAAATGAGGCTCAGGCCTTAAAATGGCTTTGGCTTCTTGTCTCCCAGCACAGGTGGGCAGTCATCGCTCTGCCAGTCGGATAACCAAATGTTAAAATCTCCCCCAAAGAATCAGCAGAGGACAGCAAGAAAAATCACACCCAGAGAGATGCAGAAGAGGAGCAATAACAGGGCAGGGACAGAGAGAAGCAGAGGAGGGGAGAAAGAGAGACAAAAATATAAATGTAAATAAAGAGTAGGAAGCACAATGACAGGAAACCAAAAAAAGCGACAGAAATAGAATAGAAAATGGAAGGGGAGGAGTACATACATGGATGTTCCTTGTTCCCCTTACACAAAGATGACAGAGACAGTAACAGAGTGTATCCTCCAATGCACTGTGAGCAATGTCACAAGAGAACCTATTGGTTCTCAGCTTACCTCGTAGACTGAACTCAGGCGCTGGTGAGTCAGATCCCTCCATGCAGTAGTACCCCCGCCAACATTCCCCTGTGACTTCCACTGCACTCTGAAATGCACAATATTTTCCTCCATCACAGAGTTTGCATTCAGAGAGATGTGCCAAACCATCCACAGGGCTGTAGGTTCCAGGTGGACAAGGCTGCCAATTGTAGCTAGTTCCCTTTGGACAATAGAAACCTATTGTACAAAATGCAAACATCGGCAAGATCCAGTATATCAAACAGACTTATTGTACTGGTAATCAGATTTTAAAGATAATGCTCACAAATGTATGTATAATGAGTTTTTCCTCATAAAAATGAGGAAACTGTGGTATCTTCTTTACCTGAAGGGCACCGTGCTGGTTCCAACCCAGTAATACAGTATCTGCCACCTGGACAGACCAAACACTCATTTGCGTGGGTTGTCGTCATGTAGGTTCCAGGCTTGCAAGGAATAGAGTCAAAGGTCCCCTCTGGGCAAAAATGGCCAGCCTTACATGGGCCTCCAGTAATCCCATCAGTGGGCCTGGAGGAAGCAGCTCCTCCGGTACAGAAATACCTGTTAACAATAAGGAGGGAATGGAGAGGAATAGCTCATATTGTGACACCCATGTTTCAGATCAAGAACTCAGCGCTGAAATAACCTGACACAAGCTAACATCTTTCAAATATAAGAGCCAACCATTGACAATCACTGGCTTACTGGAAAATGATCCCATATTTTCTTAAGTGTGTTTCGATGGAAGCACCATTTAGGGACGCTAGAGCTATAGATTTGTAAAGAAACAGTTCAATAAGATTCCTGTGGTAGTATCATCATTTTTTTTTCTTTCAAAGCAATAAAACAAAAAATAGTAAAATGCTTCTTTACTGCCCTCATTGCACAGTTGATATTATCACAAAACCTTATGTTGTCACGAAGAGCATGAGGAGAGAGATTAGGAGAAATTTCTTCATGTGGAAATCTGTTTATGTCTCCATTGAGACCATTATGGCCTAGAAATTCAGTGGGCTGCGCCACCAGTTAGCGCCCAAAGAGGGCACTCAGTGGCTTTAGCGCCACTGGCCACACCTCCCGCGATATTTAGCGGGGCGCTAATGGCGGCGTTAGCCTGTAGCGCTGCGCCGCCACCGATGACGTCATCGGTGTGCGCAGCGCCCCGCTCCCGCCCCGATCACCATATTTGGTCGCGCCCGCCTCTTTAACGCCGGTCGCAAATCGCGACCGGTTCACAGGGCCTACCTGTGGCGGTAGTGGCGCAAATTAAGGTGGAGGTGCGGGGCGGCCGCTTTTTCGGCGGCCGCCTGCCAGCACCTCCGTCCCCGGCCTCCTAAACCCCCCCCCTCGCGGCATTGCCGGCTGTTTCCCGAGAGCCCGGCACTTCTCCTTGGTGCCGGGCTCATTTGCCGGCACTCGTGAACGGGGCTCGCGCTGTTGCAGGCACCTCCCCCTTAACAGTGGGAGGAAGGCCTGCAGTACCGCAGCGTGCCGTGCCGCAGCGTGTGCCGCTGCGGCACGTTGCGCTGTGATAATCAGTTTCAGCGCCCCAAGCGGGACGCGGGGAGCCTCGAGTAGCGGCCCGCTTCCGTTTGGGGCGCTGAAACTGAATACCGGGATGGCGCTAGTGGCTCCGCTCGCAGCGGTAATTCCGGCGCCCAGGCGAGCTTGGCGCCCCAAACGGCGCCCAACTGAATTTCTAGGCCTATGTCTCTTAAGGGAAAATTTTGAAACATTTCAAATACAGATTGACCGTCCTGAATCCGACAACCTCGGGACCGAGGCCGAGCTGGTTTTCGTGTTTTTCCGGACTTCGGAACGTGTTTCTGATGTCCGAAGTCCGAAAATATCACAACCTGGGCTCAGGATATCCGGACTTCGGACATCAGAAACATGTTCCGAGTCCGGAAATGCCTGGGCTGCTCCGCGTAGCGCTGACGCGTTTCTCCATCCCTCCCCTTCTGTTAAAGGGGGAGGGACGCTGCGAGCTCTGCAGAGCATCCGATGGCCCACACCAGGCCGCCAGGGCGGCGTGGTGCCGTGGCCGCAGCCTGGCGGAAACACTTAGTGGAGCTGTGCAGATTAAGGAGGATAAAACACAACACTAAAGTTTTATTGCATCACTCGCATTTTTCACAGGATTTTTCAAAAAAAAACAAAAGTTAATGGGTTTTTGAAGTACAGGTTGCGCGTCCAAAATTCGGAGTTCCAGATTCCGGAACATTTTACGGATTCCAGACGACCCTGCCACCGATCGTCCCGGATTCTGGATGCTCAATCTGTATATGTTGGATTGCCCTATTCCCAATTGCTTCCTTCTGTTTTGTAAATCTCTATGGTTTTACATGTCAAAACAGAGGAGACTGGAGCTTCGACCCTGCTATTAGTTGGTAACTGATTTAGCTGCCCTGTGTTGCTAGCAGTCTTGTGTATTCCACATGCTCTGTGATCAAGGATTTTCTTGGAAAATTATATAAACTCAATTCCGCACTTCCCAGCATCCACTCAAACTGTCACCTTGCTTTTAAAGTTAGCGACTTTCATTATGGATATAAAATAATATAGATGATGGTGTTTTGTTAGAGAGAAAGCTGCTTAGAAATCACAAAATGTGAGGTTAGTAGAGCACTCAGAGATCACTTCATTCAGCAAAATCTAATACTAAGAATGTTTAAAAGGATGTGTCCATTGACACTCAGATGCCAGTAATGCTTCTAATAATTATTTGTGTTGTATCTGTAGGAACCGGTTCTCAGTCTCTTCGATAGAATCATAAGACATAGAAGCAGGAGTCGGTCATTTGGCCCTTCGAGCCTGCTCTGCCATTCAATAAGATCATGGCTGATCTTCGACCTCAACTCCACCTTCCCGCCCTATCCCCATATCCCTTGGTTCCCTTAGTATCCAAAAATCTATCCATCTCTGTCTAGAATATACTCAATGACTGAGCCTCCACAGCCCTCTGGGGTAGAGAATTCCAAAGATTCACAACCCTCTGAGTGAAGGAATTTCTCCTCATCTCAGTCCTAAATGATCAACCCCTTATTCTGAAGCTGTGACCCCTGGTTCTAGACTCTCCAGCCAGGGGAAACATCTTCCCAGCATCTACCCTGTCAAGCCCAGTAAGAATTTTATGCATTTCAATGAGATCACCGCTCAATTCTTCTAAACTCTAGGGAATCCCGTTCTTTCTTTCCTACAAAGCAACTATCAGTTATTAACAAGAGTTTGACTATTTTGAGACTCTTATCTGGATACGTCTCCTATTACTTGGCCCTTATCTATTTATCAGTGTTGCAATACTGACAATGTAGCAAGGAGTTTCAGAAGTATTAAAAAGAAAGTTAAACTTAATGGCCTAGAAATTCGGTGGCAGTGCCAGTCTCGCCTGGGCGCCGGAAGTACCGCCCCGGACGGAGCCGCGAGCGCCAGCCGGAAATTCAGTTTCAGCGCCCCAAACGGAAGCGGGGTGTTGCTCGAGGCGCCCCGCATCCCTCTTGGGGCGCTGCAGCTGAAAATCGCAGCGCAACATGCCGCAGCGCCACACGCTGCGGCACGGTGCACTGCGGTACTGCAGGCCTTCCTCCCCTTCTTAAAGGGGAGGGGCCTGCTGCAGCTCGAGCGGAGATCGCAAGTGCCGACAAAAGAGCCCGGCACCGAGGAGAAGTGCCCGGCTCTTGGGACACAGCCGGCACAACGCGGGGTGGCGGGGGGGTGTTAAGTCTGGCAGGGACGGCGGCGCGAAGAGGTGCTGGCAGGTGGCCAGCAAAAAAAATGGCTGCCCCGCACCTCCACCTTAATTTGCGCCACTACCGCCACAGGTAGGCCCTGTGAACCGGTCGCGATTTGCGACCGGCGTTAAAGAGGCGGGCGCGACCAAATATGGTGATCGGGGCGGGAGCGGGGCGCTGCGCACACCGATGACGTCATCGGTGGCGGCGCAGCGCTACAGGCTAACGCCGCCATTAGCGCCCCGCTAAATATCGCGGGAGGTGTGGCCAGTGGCGCTAAAGCCACTGAGTGCCCTCTTTGGGCGCTAACTGGTGGCGCAGCCCACTGAATTTCTAGGCCTATGAATTTAGCATCATCTGAATTAGTAAAGCATCTCATACTTTGGAAATATTCCCTTTTTTGCGGGGTGAGGTAGGGGAATGAACTGTGCACTAATTAAGCTGATTGATGTTATTCTTGAGGAATAGAACATTTTCTACTATTGAAACCCAACACTGGCATCAAGCACTCCCAGGTTAGATGTAGCACGTACTAGATATATGGTAAGGCTTCCTCTACTATGCCCCATCAATGAGCCACTGCACCCAACCTCAGAATAACATCTCCTACTGCACCAATGTGAAACTTCCATCTTTCCTCCCGAGTTCTCTATCTACCCTCAAACTTTGTACCACTTGGTTCCTTGTCAATTCAGGTATCAATTTGTTTGCCTTTTGCCGATTGCCTTAGTTAATCTAAGCACTCATCACTGCTGTCGGACAATCGCAAACAGGCATCAATAGCGAGTATGGAGGCATTTATTGTACAAGCCATCCTTCCCTCCTCCACAGAGAAGCAGCATGCAGTGGTTTGCAATATATGATAGAGAGTGTAATATAACTTTAGACATCGTCTTGCTGCACTGCAAGCCATACAACGACATACCCAGGAGCACATGGTCCGGACGGCGACCTTAGACCAGTACTGTCACAATACCAACCCCCAGGGCACAGGTGGCATTCCTCTTGGGTTTTACTGCCTGAGTTGTTTGTCAAGGTACCATCTGGGCACGGAATGGGAGCAGTGGTTCCTGTCAGAAACAAAACAGTACACAAATTAGAGACCAATGTTTCATACAAGTTACTTTATGAAATATTTGTTATTCTGCAATGTATTTTAAACCTGTAGATGCATTAAATGGAGATCTATGGATGATTAATGAATTCATGGCTGACTGAACAGATACTGAAGACCACACACGTGTAAAGTTCTTACCGTATTGCTCATGAACAAAAGTAGAGTCCCTCTCTTGCTGTAACTGTGTCTGCTTTCCTTCCACTAATTCATTTCATATTCCTCTCTCTATTTGTTTGTGTTCCATTCGCAATATCTTTCACACACTTTCCATTCTCATCTCTGCATCTCGACTTGTCACTCTCTCGGTCTACCTCTTGAAATCTCGTTTCCTTTGTCTCCTCTCTCTTCTGCTATGTTTTCCACTCTCTCTTTATGCCGCTCATATTTCCTGCGTTACTGGTTTACTTAATTTTTATCTTTTACCTTTATCAAAGCTCACAGCGAAATGAGAGTTAACATACAAGGAGGTGGGTATTGGGATAAGTTAAGACAGGTGCTGTTGTAATATGCCTGCATGAGGGACCAGAGCAAGGGTTTTATCTGGGAGGGAGTGGGCTCAGGGTGGTTTAGAGTGGGAGGCTTGGACCTGGCAAAGAGCAGGGGAAGGGCTCGGAGTTGGGAGGGAGCCTGTGGGATTGAGTGGGAACGGGACCTGAAGGCCAGACTGTGGCTGTGAGGGAGCAGGATGTGCTGTACAGACTGGGAAGAAGGAGAGGCACCAGTATTTCAGTGGGGCTTGAATGCCCGCAGGCGATGGAGTCTGCACTGTCCAAATAGCTGGTGCATTACACAGAGACAGGGAATGGAGTACCAGACCGGGGACAACAGCATGTGGATCAGCCAGGAGTGTGACCACTGCTCAAACCAGAACACAGAGCTAGTGTTCTCGGGACAGGCTTTGGTGGGGAGAAAGGAGAGGAGCTGGAGATGAAGCTGTTGGGATAGGCCTTAATGGCAGAGAGGAAACAGAACTGAAATTTGAATAACATGGGCTGGCTGGGGACGACAGCCTAGAAATTCAGGCATGTCCATTTATGCAACATTCATAAAGGTTTTACTATTTCCAAAATTATATGGGAATTAGCTGTGGATTATTACTTTGAAATGATAAAAGTCATGGCCTTACTGGGAGCTACACTGGGGCTCCACATTGCAGGCCCTTCCTCATCTGTAAACTCTTTCAAGACAGTTGCTTCATGTAAAAAATGAGCTGCTTGAACACTGGGTGCTTATAAGTGAAAATACCTGATGGACAGTAGTTTCCTGCTGGACAAGGTCCCCCAGTCTTCCCATCAATCGGACTTTCAGTCTCAGCCCTGCTTTTACACCAAAAACCAATCGAGCAGTTTCCTTGGTGTGAAATGCAAAGGAAAAAAAGCAGGTCATTTAAACAAGAGGGGAATTTTCTCAGGGGCACACGTATTTGAGGTCAATAACCTTTAATCAAGGTGGCACAGGTTAGTACTCTTTGCCCCGGTTTATAACAAGGTCGCTTGCAGTTGTTTACCTTTCACACCATCCTGCTAATCTGCAGAAGAACTATTTCTGAAGATGAAGGAATCATTGAAACTTAAATCAAGAAGATTAGAAACATATTTACTGCTTTGGGTACATTTTTATAAGCTCAGGGACAAATGCTCAGTGGCTCTGTGTGTATTTTTAGACACTCATTAACCCATTTAATTTTTTTTTATGTTACCATACATATAGAAGTTCTATTGTGACATTTTCCATCAGTTATTATGTTGTTAGTTATGTCAGACTGAGGTGGCAGTTCATGACTGATTAAATGGGTTAGGCATTCAGCTACTTTCAGGTCTTTGTACATCCATCTCTAACTTTGCTTAAAAATCCAATTCAAATATGACTTGTTCAAGCACTGTATTAACAGCATTGCTTAAAGTGAGGTTATAGCTTCAGTGGAGAGATTCTAAGCAGGCTCAGTTCTTGGGGCAACGTGTCTGAACACGCAAGTTACCACACTCCCACGTCAAAGGCAGTGGGAAATCCAACCAATGGCAGGCAATACATTATGCATTGTATCCCAACCTTGGAAGTTGTGTTAGAAAATTGTTTACGAACTGAGAATGTCCCAGTATCTTCTCTTCTTAGGCAGTCCCTCGGAACCGAGGATGACTTGCGTCCACATTAAAAATGAGTTCTCAGGTGACTGATGAGTCCAATGCGGGACCTGCAGTCTCTATCACAGGTGGGGCAGACGGTGGTTGAAGGGGCGGGTGGGTGGGGTGCTTGGGTTGACGTGCGCTCTTTGCGTTGTCTGCGCTTGGCTTCTGCTTGCTCCCGACGAAGAGACTCGAGGTGTTTGGCGCCTTCCCGGATGCTTCTCCTCCACTTTGTGTGGTCTTGGGCCAGGGATTCCCAGGTGTCGGTGGGGATATTATACTTTTTCAAGGAGGCTTTGAGGATGTCCTTGAAGCGTTTCCTCTGCCCACCATGGGGCTCTCTTGTCGTGTCGGAGCTCCGAGTAGAGTGCTTGTTTTGGGAGTCATAAACAGTACACTATAACTGTCTGAGAAAACCTTGCATTAGTCTCACACATAGAATCAAAATCCACAGGTTACCAAAAGAAGAAGCAAGCTATTTCTTCCATATAGGATTTGTGACAAGACATCTGCCCATTCCCTATGTAGAAATGGTTACTGGCTGTAGAAATTCTGTAGTCATGTTTTCATGAATGAATTTGCTTATTGCAAAAAAAAAACAATTCTTCCCCAATCTCACACACAGGCTACTGAAATGCCACTCACCTGAAGGTGCTTTCAATCCAAATGATGCACAATATTTCCCAGGAAAGCATGGCTGGCAGTCATCGACATTCTGCAGACTTGTACGCGGGCCAAAAGTACCAGGAGGGCATCCATACTGAGTGGCAGTCTGAGTCCCCACTGGGCAGTAATACCCATCCGGGCAGGGGTAAAGTTTAACATCGATTACTGGCCCAATACTGCTGTCACAATAATATCCTGAATGGAAAGATGATAACAATTTATGTTGCTCATTTACTTTCTGTTACAAATTAAGTGCTCAGCTCGATCCACATCTATTTATTATTATAGATAAAAGTCTTCCGAGCATTCATAACTTGCCAGATGTCACACTTCAAAAGGGCCAAAAGTACATTTAATAAAAAAAGAGAATGAAAAGCTGCCATTTCATATTTGTCAGACCTTTACAGGCACTTTCCAATCTGCAAACTTCCCTCAGCAAATGACAATGAAGCTCTAATTCACCTTAATTTGCGGTTACTTATAGCAATTACGGCTGGATTTTCTCAATGGGGGCGTGTTGGGGGCGGGACTGCTGGTTTTAGCCGGCCAATTAAGGGAACGCTGATGACAGAGGACATCAGCGTATGGCGTTTCATCTGTCAAGAATTTTTGACAGATGAATTGTCATCATTTGACAGCTTTGAGAAGCGGTCAAACACCGACAATCTCTGTTCAAAGGTGAGCCCTTGGACTGAAGACTTACCAAACCCCTCTCCTTGACAGAAATCAGATGGTTCCTACATCTGAGAATGCAGCAGCCATTCTGTCATCTCTGCCGTTGAGATGAGGCACCTCCGGATCCCCAAGGGTTGAAGCCTGCAGGAAGAAGCAAAGGTAAGGAAACTTTTTCTAACACTTTACACTCACCTCTCATACTTACCTCTCCACACTTGCACCCGTCACTCACCTCCACAGCTCACTTTTTGACCCCTCTCACCCCCGCAGACCCACTGCTCGCCTCGCTGACCCTGGCGAGGTTCGCAGCCATCGGGAAGCCAGCACTTGCAGGGCTAAAATGGGGATAAGCCTCAAAGCTGCCTGTTAACTACCTGTTAACAGGCAGTTAATTGGCTCTAATCCCCTTCCCGCCTCGAGGAGATGGGTCCCTGCGCGACTCGGGGCCCTGCCTCCCGGGACGATGGCACGGAGGCGGGTTGGGAGCAGGTTCGGTACCCGCTCCCAGTTTCTGCCATTTTCCCAGCAGTCCCGCCTCCCCAGGGCTGGCAAAATTCCCCCCTAGATGTTGCGCCCTTAAAATGGACAGGCAAGCTTAAACACATCTAGCTTAGCAGCAGAATAACACATTGTGCTTACACAATCTATTGTTGTATAACGCAATTATCTTTATAAAACATGGGGCCCAATTTTATCGGGGTGGCGTAACATGGTGAGTTGGAAGCTGATCCAGAAATGAGGCCCAATGTCCCATCTGGCTGTTCTGGAGGACATTAAAAATTCCATGGCACTATCTGATGATGAAAAGGGAGCTCTCCAGGTTTTGTTTCTCCACAGGCCTGGCACCTGTCTATACTATTCGCCTGAACTACTCCCTGTGGTAGCGAGTTCCACAGTCCAACCACTCTCTGGGTAAAGAAGTTTCTCCTGAATTCTTTATTACTGACTATCTTATATTTATGGCTCTTAGATTTGGACTCCCCACAAGGGAAACATCTTCTCTACATCTACCCGATGAAGCCCCTTTATAATTTTAAAGGCCTCTATTAGGTCACCCCTCAGCATTCTCTGTTCTTTTCAATCCAAACAAATTTCTACAAGTGGGCCTAAAATAGGTGTTGGGTCCCTCATTTACATACACAAGAGACCTAATTCCTGATTTAGGTGGCTGCCCGTGACGCCTTCAAAGCGGCTGCATTGAAGTGTCACCTTAGGTTACGTACTCCAGCCCTGGCGTGGAGCTTGAACCCACAAATTTCTGATTCAAAGGGGAGTGTGCTATTACTGAACCAAACTGACACACAGTACACAATGAAAACTTTTTAACGTCAACTAGTCCATACCTGCTTCACATGGCTTGCACTCCACTTGGCCCTCCAGGTCCTGCCATGAGCCCGAGTTACACAGTTTAGGCCTCGGACTGCCCTCTGGACAGTAGTGTCCTGGAGGACATACAACAGCCCCACTCACACGTTGTCCTGGTGGACAGTAGAATCCTAGGACAAACAGATATTTAAATAATAAAATAGGTAACAGTGGCAGAGCAGGAAGATACAGATAAGTCAGTGCAGCTAACTTAGTCGCAATTTTTGATTTTTTTAAAGATTTGTTATTCGGATACGGACAACTCTGGCAATGCAGGATTTTTTTGCCCATTCATATTTGTCCTGAGGAAATTAAGAGTTAAACAACACAGTGTGGGGCTGGAGTCATATGTAGGCCAGACTAAGTGTGAGGTGGTGCCTTTTTGGTAGGAGGAATAAGGCGGCAAAATACTCCTTTGAAAATAAGGGCGCGATCTTGCCAGCCCTGGGGAGGCGGGTTTGGAGGAGGGACTGCCGGGAAAATGGCAGAATCTGGGGGCGGGTGCCCATCCTGCCCCCAACCCGCCTCCATGCCATCTTCCCAGGAGGCGGGTAGCCAACCCGCGCCAGGTCCCGTCTCCTGGAGGCAGGAAGGGGATTACAGCTGCTTAACTGCAGGGGTTGGAGGGGTGCAAAAGTGCGCTGTGAAGGTAAGTGATGGGTGCAAGTGTGGAGAAGTAAGTATGTGAGGTGAGTGGAAAGTGGTAGAAAATGTTTACTTACTTTTGTTTCTTCTTGCAGGCTTCAAGAGTTGGGGATGCGGAGAGTCTTGCATCTCACCGGCAGAGATGACAGATGGCTGCTGCATTCTCTGATGCAACAACCATCTAATATCTGCTCACAAAAGAGGTTGAATACAAGGACTCATCAAACAACATAGAATGTCAGTGTTTGTCAGCTTCTCACAGCTGTCAAACAATGACAATTCATCAGTCAAAAATTTTTGACAGATGAAACATCATACGCTGACGTTCTCTGTAACCGGCTTCCCCTTAATTGGCCTGCTAAGCCCGCTGGGCAGGCTTAACAAGGTCAATCAAGGGAAAATAGCGTGGGTTGGCCACAAGTCGATGGAGGCGGGACTAAAACCCGACAAGCAGCAGTCCCACCTCCAACACGCCCCCATTGGCAAAATCACCCCCTAAGAGTCTAAATGGGATGGTGGAGCAAAGGGATCTAGAGGTACACATTCACAAATCATTAAAAGTAGTAATGCAAGTTAACAAGGCCATAAAAAATGCAAACAAAGCACTGGGATTCATTTCTAGAGGAATAGAATTGAAAAGCAGGGAATTTATGTTAAACTTGTATAGAACCTTGGTTAGACCACATTTAGAGTAGTGCGTACAGTTCTAGTCACCATATTACAAAAATATCGGGGCACTGGAGAAAGTGCAAAAAAGATTAATAAGGATGATAACAGAACTGTGAAGTTATAACTATGAGGAAAGACTGAATGTGCTGGGGGGGGGGGGGGGGGTCTTGATAAAGGTCTTTAAAATTCTGAAGGGGTTTGATAGGGTAGACGTAGAGAAGATGTTTCCACTTGTAGGGAGCCAAAAACTAGGGACTATAAATATAAGATAGTCACCAATAAATCCAATAAAGGAATTCAGGAGAAAGTTATTTGCCCAGAGAGTGGGTAGAATATGGAACATGCTACCACATGGAGTAGTTGAGGCGAATTGCATAGATGCCTGCAAGGGGAAGCTCGATAAACACATGAGGGAGAAAGGAAGAGAAGGATATGCAGATAGGGTTAAATGAAGTAAGCTGGGTGGAGGCTTGCGTGGAGCATAAACACCAACACATACCAGTTGGGCCGAATCATACAAAATTATTGCCAATCTGTCGAATATGAAAAATTCTGGGTGTGATCACGGGATATATATTTGTCCAGTACACTTAAATCAAGAGTGTGACCTTACCTTCCGAGCAGGGATTAGTTGGAGCAGTGAGACCGGGGATTTCACAGTAGAACCCAGCTGTACACAGCAAACATTCAGACACATCACTCAGTGCTAGGATATCGGAGAACGTTCCTGGTGGGCAGGGTGTTGGTTCCCCTGATCCAGGACCTGGGTAACCAAATTAGAACATCTTAAAATGAATAGAAATCCAGAGATAGGAAAGAGCATTTAACTCCTCAAGGGCATCACATGTAAAGTCCACCTGAACCAGTGGCACAGCCCTCAAGGGCATCACATGTAAAGTCCACCTGAACCAGTGGCACAGCTTGACAGGACCTTGGTTAAATGTCTGCTCCAAACAACCAGCTCAGAATTCCTCACATTTGGCACAACATAAATAGCTGGATTATTATTTCCTCAGTGGATCAGTGCCAGTGCTTTCAGATTGTGTGTCAATTCCAGAACCAGTTTTATCTGGTAAACCTTCTATTTGGTGTGCCTGACACTTGTGTCACTGCTCTGGGATCGCATCTTAGCAACATGGAAGAAATGGAGCTTCAGTGAGCAGAAAGACTGAAGGGGAGATTTTCATGCTGGTCATTAAAGGTGTTGGAGTCTGAACTGAAGTCCATTGGCTGTTCTGGCGGATTCCTGCCATAATTCCGGTGGGAGTCCACCAGAATGGCCACAAGCTTGGATCCCAGCCAGTAGTGCAAGTTTCCGAGATGGCCCGGTGGGACAGAGCCTCCAACCAGCCCTACAAGGCCATCAACACAAGGGAGCACAGGGGTCTCAGTTGGGACCTGGCATATGGAGTTTCACCAGGGCCACGTGCTCAATCCCGGCAAAAGTCGGGCCCACCTGGGGTTGCTGTCCAGGATCAGGGCCTGGAGCCTTTAATATGAGGAGGCTGTAAAGTGTTGGGGATTGACTGAAACAGCTTCCTTTGTTAAGGGGTTGCTTGGTCATCAAGATTGTTCTTCAGGGTGGGGAGAGGGTCAGAGGGGAGGAGTCCATCACCTTCCTGAGCTGGCCAGCATCTGCTGGCATTCCGGGGGGGGTCTTCGGTAGGGGTTGGAAGTTGCTCCAGATATGTTACCACACCACTGAAGGCTTACTCCTACAGGCCCCACCCCCTGACCCAATGAGCCTCAGCGGGCTCAGTGGCAGAGCTCCGCGGTGGGCACTATGGAACTGCCAGGTTCACGCTCCAATGGATTTACCAGGTTACTATTAGTGAATGGAATTGAAAGTGCCACTCAGGCCATTATTATCTGGGCCCATCAGTGAAGCTGTTGAGCGATATTAGACTTTTAGCATGTAAACTAAATATCAGTATAAAGACAGCGAATTAAGTTTTAGTCTTATCTAAAAGTATTGGGGGAGAAATTGGGTGAGTAGCGCCACCTGTTAGCGCCTAAAGAGGCAGTCAGTGGCTGTAGCGCCACTGGCTGCACCTCCCGCGATATTCAGCAGGGGCGCTAATGGTGGCGTTAGCCTTTTGCGCTGCGCCGCCACCGATGACGTCATCGGTGTGCGCAGCGCCCCATTCGCACCCCGATCGTGATATTTGGTAGCAAACGCCGCTGTAGCGCCGTTTGCTACCCGCGCCCGGTTCACGGGGCCTTGCTGCGCCGGCAGAGGCGCAAGTTAAGGTGGAGGTGCGGGGCGGCCGCTTTTTTGGCGGCTGCCTGCCAGCACCTCCGTCCCCGGCCTCCTGGTCCCCCCCCCCGCGGCATTGCCGGCTGTTTCCCGAGAGCCCGGCACTTCTCCTTGGTGCCGGGCTCTTTTGCCGGCACTCGCGATTGGGGCTCGCGCTGCTGCAGGCCCCTCCCCCTTAACAGTGGGAGGAAGGCCTGCAGTACCGCAGCGTGCCGTGCCGCAGCGTGTGGCGCTGCGGCACGTAGCGCTGCGAAATTCACTTTCAGCGCCCTAAGAGGGACGCGGAGCGCCTCGAGCTGCGCCCCGGCTCCCTCTAGGGGCACTTCAACTGAATTTGCGGCGATCGCTAATGCGGCGATCGCGGCACAAATTCCAGCACCCAGGCGAACTTTGTGCCGCTTCGGCGCCTCAGGCCAATTTCTAGGCCTTGGCCTTTTAAGCTTCTACAGAGTCAGAACAGGAGTCTGCATTGTGCCATTGCTCAGATTCTGATGTGGCAGCACACCAGTCACTGGGCTATATTCAGGGTAAAGAGCAGGTTAAAATTAGAACTTGATGAAACAGTTTGCATAGTTTGGCATGATGCTCTGGAATTCCTTTTCTCATCACATACAATGGCCCCGATATTTACCCGGGTTCGGGAGGAGAGCTGGGGGCGCTGGTGGGGGGGAGGATTTTCGTATATGAAATCCAGAAGTGTGGGTTTCCCATACAAGCTGCAGACACTAACTGCAGGACGTCTTTAAAACATTTTCCACAGGTTTCCCACCAGCCAGCCAGATTGATGGGCTGGCTACCTGCTGGGCAGGATTGCAGCTGGGGAGTGGATGGCAGGTGCCTGATGTCCCGGGGGGTGGGGTGGAGAGAGGGATTGTTCGATCGCGGGGGCCTGATCGCCTGGAGGTACGCTTGTTGGTCCTGGGGGAAACACGCCTGCTCCTCCTGGCCCACAAGCTGTGCAATAAAGGCAGTTATCGCATGGATCCTGCTCTTTTCGACTCCTTTTACCTGCCGGGATTCCCGAGGCCCTTGAATCCTGGTCTCCATGTTTTAAAAATAAAAATCCAGTTAAAATGGAGGCACACAGCCTGCTGAAAAGATTTTAGTGACTGACCTGCCTTTCAAGAGCGATTTGTTCACCCGCTCCCTAACCCGACTCTGTTACAACCGGAAGTGGGCGGGTTGGCATCGGTTTGAGAATTAAACATTTTTTACACTCCCATCGCCCCCAATCCACCCATTCTTTGGAGTTAAAATTTGCCCCAATACCTTTACATTTCATGAAGATTATGGCCCAGAATTTGCTGTCCAAATAACGGTGAGGCTAATAGCGCTCTCTGTTATTTATGCACAAATGCCACATCAACTTCAGGCGAGGGCGGATGCACGGTTAAAGGTGGAAATCCAAAGGTTGCTGTCCACATTGTGCCGCCCCACCATTTGCTCTGCACAAACGTCACCTCGCTGTCTGCCTCACCATTGAAATGCACTGAATGTGGTGAAGTTCCTGTAAGTGCCTGGTAGATATGGACTAAACTTGCCATAGAAAGTTAGGTCTTGTCCATTCCAGTCTAATTACCCTTTAAATGATGTGATAAGTGTCAAGCTCTCTGGCACTGAAAATTAACTATTACAAGCATAGAGTTTCATTCCTTCAGGCTTTAATTGTTGGAGATTTAAAAAGTGTAAAATTTTTAAATTTTTTTTAACTTTTCCTTACTGTCTCATTTTTCTCTCTCTTATTCCAATCCTTCTTTCCCTCTTTTTAGTTCTCTTTGTGCACCTGATTTGACATTGAATTTATACTTCCTTCTCAGTCCTTCGCTGTTAATTTCACATTCCTTCAATTTGATTGGTTAAGGACACAAAAGGCATTAAGAGGTATGGGGAGAGAGCAGGAATATGGTACAGGTTGGTGATCCCTTATCCGCAATTCCGAAATTCGAAAAGCTCTGAAAACCGAAAGTTTTTTCGTGGAGCGTCACTCGTGTGCACGACATGACCCGAGTGGCGCCAAACATGACCCGACGCGGCCGATGCTTGACCCACGCAGGTGTGAGGCGTCCGTTGTGTCTCAGCGCTGTTACCAGTCACACGTGCGTCTGCTGCTCGCTGATATTTTTTGTTATTTTGTGATTTTGAGTTTAATTTCACTGAAAATGTCAAAAAGAGCTGCAGATACCCCTATGGGTAACAGTGAGAAGAAGAAAAGGAAGCATCTCTCATTATCGATATCGCAGACCCCCGCTAGGGTGTTACTGTTCTGAAATCCAAAAAATTCCAAATTACGAAACACATCTGGCCCCAAGGGTTTCGGATAAGGGGTTGTGGACCTGTATTGAGATAAATTATCAGCCATGATCATATTGAATGGCGGAGCAGGCTCGAAGAGCCGAATGGCCTACTCCTGCTCCTATTTTTCTATATTTCTGTTTCTATGAGACACACAGTTGCTTGCCCTGTTCACTCAGGTCCCAGGTGCCCGGTTTCCCTCGCTATGCCGTTATCAGCTCGCACATTCAACAACTTGGAGAGCAAAAAGTTAAAAAACCTAAACGTGCAAGGGCAGGTCTAACTAACGGCAGATACAGGAGGCCAACTGGGGGAAAGAAAAGCTATTCACAATGACATCAATGGAACCATACCCAGAATCTGTGGCCCTGATATTTACTGAGGTGGGTTTTGTGAGCAGGGATGGTGGGGGGGGCGAGGAGTTATGTTCCCCTGCACACTGTAGAGTTTTGACTTCACAACGTGCATCTATTTTTTTCCAGCAGGTTCCCCACCCAGAAGCCAGCCTGATTGACAGGCTTGTCTCCCTGTTGGGCGGGGATTGCTCCGGAGAAGGCCACAGGCCAGGAGCAGGTAGGGAGCCTGCAGCTGGGCTAGTGAGATCTTGGGGCGGATGGGGGGGGTGGTCTGTGATCCTGGGGGGTGGGGGGAGCCCGATCCCTGATCCCCAATCCCGGGGGGGTCCAATCCCCAACCCTGGTGGGGGGTTCAATTGTGGGGGCGGAGTGGGGTGGTGGAGAGAGTGGATGTACGTGGTCTTTGGACCCCTGGGGGTAGGCGGGACTGATGGTGGGCAAGGAAGAAGGTTAGCCTGGTGGGCCGGGAGGAAGCACTCCTGCTCCTCTTGGCCCACAAGCAGTGCTAGAAAGGCACTCACCTCTTCCACGGAGCAGTCCTTGCATCTCTTTAGCTGCCGGGAACCCGGCTGGCCAGGATTAAACCTGGAAGACAAGTTAAATATGAGGCACACTGCCTTTGTCGTTTGTAATTTATCACGTCAGTCCACTAGTAGACTATAAATTGTATTCCAAGGGCTCTCATCACATGTTATTTTTTTTTTTATTCGTTCATGGGATCTGGGTGTCGCTGGCAAGACCAGCATTTATTGCCCATCCCTAGTTGCCCTTGAGAAGGTGATGGTGAGCCGCCTTCTTGAACCGCTGCAGTCTGTGTGGTGAAGGTACTCCCACCTGTCAGGATAACAGTACCTTAGGCTGTATTCATTTTTAAGCTTACTGGAAGGATTATATTTGTTGTAAATGCAGCAGCTTCCCCCCTGCCCAAACTTACTGTCCAATAGATTTGGTCCACGTGAATAGGCTATTTGAGGTAGATAAGTTAGGAAGGACCAGGGGAACAAGTGTACAAAGTTACACAGAACTAGGTTAGACATCAGGCGGTTTATCTTTTCTCAGAGGATCGTTGACCAATGGAACAAGTTGCTGGCTCGTCCAGTCAGTGCAGATTTGCTGCAAACATTTAAAAGGGAGCAGGACGGCTTCCTGACTGTGGCTGATATCACTGCGGGTAAAAGTTAGGTGGGGTATTGGGGGATGTGCCTCCCGCTCACTGTAGGCTCCTGGAATTTCGGTGGTCAGAGAGGAATTTCCCAGATTTTTCCCTGTTTTTTCCATCTCGAAACTGATTGCATGACTGCTTGTTGGGAGGGTGGGTGTGGGGGGGGTTTAGGGGGCGGGGGCACTGCTGGCATTGGTTGGGGGTTCATGATGTGCAGAAGTTGCACCGTGACAGTATGGTGAGGAGGAGGAATGTTCTTGCCATGGAGAGAGTGCAGCGAAGATTCGCCAGACTGATACCTGGGATGGCAGGAATGACGTATGAGGAGAGATTGAGTCGATTGGGCTTATACTCGCTGGAGTTTAGAAGAATGAGAGGGGATCTCATTGAAACTTATAAAATTCTAACAGGACTAGACAGACTAGATGCAGGAAGGATGTTCCCGATGGTCGGGGAGTCCAGAACCAGGGGTCACAGTCTAAGGATAAGGGGTAAGCCATTTAGGACTGAGATGAGGAGGAATTTCTTCACCCAGAGAGTGGTGAACCTGTGGAATTCTCTACCACACAGGGCAGTTGAGGACAATTCATTAAATATATTCAAGAAGGAGTTGGATATATTTCTTGAGGCTAAAGGGATCAAGGGATATGGGGAGAAAGCAGGGACAGGGTACTGAATTTGGATGATCAGCCATGATCTCATTAAATAGCGAAGCGGGCTCGAGGGTCCGAATGGCCTACTCCTGCTCCTATCTTCTATGTTTCTATGTTTCTATGGGACAGGCTTAATGGACCAGCTGGTCTTTTTCTGTCTGTTGTATTTGTGTGTTTATAGTTACTGTACTTACCGCAGTATGAACCTCGGGGGCATATATTACCAGTAATACCATCAGTGTTCTGTGGTTGAGTGGCTCCTCCAATGCAATAATACCCAGGGCTGCAGTCCCCACTGGGCTCTGCCAAACCTGCAGCGCCGCACGAGTACAGTGAGAAAGAAACACAAACAGATTACTCAAGAAGTTACTGCTAAAAAGAAAGTGCAACAAATGGAAATACCGAGAGATAACATTTTACTTTCCAGCTCTTATTGTTTCAGCCAAAGCCATTTAATTTCAATTAAAAGCAATCAATATTGATCAAACTGTAACACACCATACAACACTCTGGACTTATAATAATGTTCCTAAATGACTCAATAGGTAGATCTAATCATCCATGGCTCTAAAGATTTAGTCAAAGCAATCGTGTTCTAAAAACTCCAATAGTTAAGAGTTTTAGGGTCTGCTACTCATCCACCGTTGAGTGTGTCTGTGCCCAGGATTAGCAGGCCTTGCACAATAAAGCAATGTCATCTCTTTAAATATTTTAGTGGCGCTCTTTGACTTAATGCACGTTGTTCATGGATCACCACAAAGGCTATAAAAAGGCTCCATCCCACAGCATCCCATGGTGCAGAATATTTATCAAAGGATTCTGTTTGTTATTAAACTATCAGAATGTACCATTATTGTTAGGGCACAGGATACCTAGAGGACCATTAAGGCGTAGACTATAAGTGTGGCAAGTGACTTGGCATGTTAGGAATATCTGACAACTTTCTACATCTAGCTGGCGTAGCTAAGTGTGCTGCCCAGGTACCACAATTTTACACAAGTCCAAGGTTGGGAAAATATCAGTTTCTAAGCCATTAAAAAAAAATCACTTGCTTTAATTATACGCATAGACTGAGACACCGTCTGCTAACTCGAATACCAACATACTGTACAAAGCCTGAAACACATAATCCAAATAACCTTGTGTGGTCTGTGGTAAAAATGATACAAGTGTGGGCAGTGTTAATAAAAGCTAGTTTTATAATAGAGAATAATGGAGATCCAGGGGTGTTTACAGGGCAAGACCCTCCTTAAGGGGATCAGATGATGCCATAAACCATGTGGACACAGTGTGAGCAGTTTGTAACTGCACTCCAAGTGATTACAGCCTTGTAATCATGCCGGATTATCTTTTTTTAAAAATTGTAATACTTACTACATATTTAAAGCAGGCAATTTTACTTTGCTTTCAGTGCCTCAGTCATGCACGTACAATTGGCCAATGCACTTTCGATGATTAGTTCCTAGAAAAATAGCTATGGCACATTTACCACTGCAAATTTGAGTCATAACCAAAAGAGGCTGACCAAAAAATAGTCACTCTGTACTTTAATGTACGTCATCTATGAAAAAGATGGATGTGTTTGCAACACTTGTTTTGCCAACAATAGGCCCCAGTCCAGCTGTTGAACTCATCGGTTTTATGGTGTTCTTTCCCCAGTTTTTAATTGGTAAGCCTATCTTTTCCCAATACTGTCTGGGAGCAGGCCCATTGTGTCTAGATCTCCTCCGAGAGGTCCTGGGGTTAGTTTGCACCAGTTCCTGGCCAACTGACATGCTGGTATTGATACTAAGGGCTCGATTTTCCAAGCCCTGAGGAGGCGGGTTTGGAGGTGGGAATGGTGGGAAAATTGCAGAATCGGGGGGCAGGAACCCATCACGCCCCTAACCCGCCTCCGTGCCAATGTCCCAGGAGGCGGGTACCCGACCTGTGCTGGGAGCCACCTCCCCGAGGCGGGAAGGGGATTAGTGCCAATTAACTGCCAGTTAACAGGTAGTTAACAGGCAGTTTTTTACCTAATCCCTATTTTTAGCCCTGAAGTGTGGGCTGTCCGACAGCTCCGAACCACGCCAAGTTAGCGAGGCGGACCGTCGGTCTGCAGGGGTTGGAGGGGTCGAGATGTCCATTGTGCAGGTGAGTAATGGGTGCATGTGTGCAGAGGTAGGTGTGTGAGGTGTGTATAAAGTGTTTTAATAAGTTTTACTTACCTTTACTTTCTCCTGCAGACTTCCTTCCTTCAGGTCTCGGGAGTCCCTGAGCTCACCGGCACAGAAAGCAGAATGGCCGCTGAACTGTCAAAAGCTGCAGCCTCTGCTTTCTGGTCTGGAGAGATCTCTAACTGAGTCTGAGTAGAAGGACTCAAGTTAGAAGACAGATTGTCAGTGTTTGACAGCTTCACAGAGCCGTCAAACACTGATTTTTCATCTGTCAAAAGCTCTTGACAGATTAAACATCATTCGCTGACGTCACCAGTAACCAGGTGTCCCTTAATTGGCTTGCTGAGCCTGCTGGGCGGGCTTAACAAGGTCAATCAAGGGAAAGTAGCGTGGGTTGGCCACAAGTCGATGGAGGCGGGACTACAACCCAAAAAGTGGGAGTCCCGCCTCCAAAAGCTCCCCATTAACAAAATCGAGCCCTAAATGTGGGACTATGCAAAATATGGGGCTAAGTGCTGGAAGCAAAACAAATGTTAAACCAACCTGAATCATTGCAGTAAGCCCCTGGTGGGCAGGATGTTGGTTCAACACTACCTTCAGGACAGTAAAAACCAGGTTGACATTTTCCCCCAGTAGCTGTAGCTGGGCAGAGGCAGTTTGCAGTCGTGTAGTTATCAAGATCAAATGGCTGGGATGTCCAAGCAGCTGATACACAAAACCAGCCTAAAGCAAATGGGATGTGAGAGAACAAAATTAAATGTGATCAAGTGACGTTACAGATAAGGACTTTTTTTTTTTATTAGTTCATGGGATCTGGGCGTCGCTGGCAAGGCCAGCATTTATTGCCCATCCCTAATTGCGCTTGGGAAGGTGGTGGTGAGCCGCCTTCTTGAACCACTGCAGTCCATGTGGTGATGGTACTCCCACAGTGCTGTTAGGGAGGGAGTTCCAGGATTTTGACCCAGCGACGATGAAGGATCGGCAATATACTTCTAAGCCAGGATAGTGTGTGACTTGGCGGGGAACTTGGAGGTGGTGGTGTTCCCATGTGTCTGCTGCCCTTGTCCTTCTAGGTGGAAGAGGTCGTGGGTTTGGGAGGTGCTGCCGAAGAAGCCTTGGCGAGTTGCTGCAGCGCATCTTATAGATGGTGCGCACTGCAGCCAAGAATTTAAAAGTGTACTAGGAAATATTGAATTTTAAAAGTGTACACTAAAAGCCGCTCAGAGTCCTCCCCATTTAACACATTTTGATGCTGGGTAGTTGCACACCCGGTAGGTGTAAATTATAATTTACTGCTTGGGTTCCTCTAGCACCTATCACATCCTCAGGACGCCATAAGATGCTCCACACCCAATGAATTACTTTTTAAGTCACTGTTGTTATGCAGGCAAATGTGCAGCTAGGTCCCACAAACAGCAAATGAATGACCACTTAATCTGTTTTTGGCCGTGTTGGTTGAGGGAGGAATGTTGGCCAGGACAACTACCTGCTCTTCTTCAAATAGTGCCATGGGATATTCATGTCCATCTAGACAAGCAGACGGGGCCTAACTTTAAAGTTTCACCTGAAAAGCAGCACCTCCAGCAAAGCGGCTCTTCCTCAGGACCCCCCTGAAACAACAGGGTTAGATTATACGCTCAAATTTTGGAGTAGGCCTGAACCCACAACCTTCTGAGCCGGAGGCGCGAGTGGTGCCAACTGAGCCAAGCTCGGCCTCTATTACAGTCAGTCGGACGAAGCACCCACCAGCTTTACATTTTCCTGATACGTCGGTTAGCTTTTCTTTCTCACAGTAGTGCCCTGGAGGGCAGGGTAGGCAGCTGTCCACGCTTTGGGTCATTGGCTCAGGGTTATAGTAACCCCTAGGACAGGGAAATTCTGTAGCATGCTTCGTTCCTGGGAGCAGAAAGTAGAATTGCATGTCAAGTATTATGAACTGCAGAGCTATTAAATGTAGTATAATCAGATGAACGTTATTCAACTGGGCAACCCAAATCAATGATAATGTGCAGCTTCCATTAATTAAAGAACCCAACTAATTCACCCTATCTTCCATTATTACAATCTCGACATAATATGATGTTTTAGTTCCATTTTATTTCTTTATTCATATGAAAAATCTCTGCCATTTATACAGCTTCCTTCTTTCTCTGTGGTTGAGTTCAGTCTAAAAAACATGCCAACATGATGACTATGTCATATTGTTCTTGCACAACCAATCAGACCCCACCAGGCATTCTCAATCAAGTGAAGTGATATTTGCCAAAAACCTCACAACTACTCAGATTGCAATGCTTAAATAAGGCTCAACTGAGTATTCAATGCGGATGACTTACATTCATCACAAATGCAGTCCATTTCATTGTTTTCCCACTACAGAAACAAAAAGAAAGGATCTGTAATTCTCACCATTGGGGCAGTAAAATCCTGCGGGGCAAGGGAAGTCACTGTAAGTGGTCGTATTCTCTGGACAGAAGTATCCTAAAGCACAGGGGAAGCAGCTGGCTTGTCCGCTTAGGTTATTGTATGTCCCGGCTGGACATGGCATGGGTTGGACAGTGCCTGCCGGGCAATAATGATTCACAGGACAGAGGCCTCCAGTGTCATCTGAACCTACAAGTAGAACAGCATTGTAAATACAAAATTGTAAAAATCCTTTTTCAGACATCTCTGCATTGCTATCTACTTTTCTGTGGACCCTGGGCGAGTGCCTATTTTCATGAATACCAACAGAAAACTGAAACTCTAAGATACTAGATAATGGTCACCTCTCTGTGATCCATAACAGACCAATCAAGGGTTCAGAAAAGGTCATAAACTACAAGATAAAAATTCAAACAGTTTGTATCTCAGTCCTGATATTGACTGCCTGTTTTGAATTACAGGGTATTATCAGGTACACGCACCATAGCAATTTTTCTTTTAAAATTTATTTTTTCCATTGGAAAGTGTGTGGCAGGAGTTAATTGCCTCAATTAAAGATAATTATACAGCATCAGTTCAGGATCTAAATCTTTAGATTTTAGTATTGGCTTTCAACACTCAATTGGAAAATTCTGTTGTTGGAAATATTCCCTTACAATGCAGTGAATATTAAAAAACCAATAATTGCAATCTCTTCAAATGAGACATGGGCCAGAATTTTACTGGCGCTGAGAGGACGGGATCGGAGGTGGGTCAGCTGTAAAATTTGAAATGATTGACAGCAGGTGGGGAACCCGCTGTCAACCCGCCTCCACGCTAATCTCCCAGGTGTCGGGTCTGCCAGTGCTGAACAGACCCGACACCAAGTGGCAGGGGAGGGAATTTATATTATTAAGAGCTTGTTAACAGGCACTTATAAACTATTTTAAGCTTACCTTCAGATTTTTAGAGTTCGCCAACAGCTTTCCCGCTGCTCGGGGATCACGTCAGGCAAGGAGGTCGGCTGTTGTGTCAGCATGGGATGATTTACTAACTTGACAGCTGCAAATGGTCTATAATAGCTCCCATTTCATAGCTGCTCACTTTTCAAGGTTAGAAGCTGTTGATTACTGCATTTGGAAGACAGATTGAGCTTTATGGGGCTTGCAAATGTTTGGATCAAACTCTCTATCCAGTGTCACCTCATTGGAACAACCTCTCTCACCATTGACAGATCGCTTCTGTCATCTCAACCTTGCCTGCCATCTATTCCATCAGCATCGGTGTCCTTGAAAAAGTCTCAGCTTGGTCCTCAGAATCCCACCAAGATCAGCCTCAACACCAGCATCACCGAGCACACTAGCAGCACCAACATCAACACCAACCTTCTCCGTAATCAACTGATGCTGCACAGGACAAAGGGCATCAGCACCCGAGCACATTGCTGCCCGGGACACCAAGGATGGTCTCACCATGGCCAGATTTACTTCACTTGACGCTGCACACCCTGGCTGCCACATGATGCGCCAGGTTGGCACCACCCCACACCAACACCATAAAGCATCCCTACAATGCCCAAGCCATTCCTTTCACACTCATCACCATTGCTGGGGTGGGAGGGGGGGGTACCCTTATGTCTCACCATTCACTGCAACTCACTAAGCCACTTCCAAAAGGTGCACACAAATCTGTCCAAGAACGCAAAGTGTTGAAAATAAAGATTTCAATGTTTGACACCACATTAACAGAAACTTCACATGAACATTGGCTAAAACACCCAAGTGCCTACCCTTGTGTGTTGTTAGTTGGTATGATTGGACTAGGATGAGGGTGAGTGTGAGGGGTGGCTAGTGAGATGGGGATGAGATAATGTAGATAGAGAGGGATGGGTGGAGATGCAAGGTAAGTTGGTGTGAGTAAGGATGTGCAGGAGTAGGGTAGGGAAGGCAGAGTGATGGGGATATGATAAGTGGCACAGCAGGATGAGGTTGAGTGTGGCTTTGTACTAATGTTTCGTGATCTACTGAGATCAATGAAAGGTTTGCGCCACTGTAGCTTGATCCTCCTTATGACATCCCTGCTTGTGTCCTCCTGTGCAATGTGCAACCAGGCTGCGTTGGTGTTCTGGGGAAGTCTCTTCCGCCCATTGGAAGGGAAAAGAACCTCCCTGCGTGCTGTGCATGGGAGAGCCTGGGTGCAGCTGTGCACCTTTGTGCAGTCATTGCCAGTGTTTGCAGCACCTCAATGCTGTAGAACACTGACAGCACAAATGTCAGGGTAAATTTGGACATGGCCCCTTTAAGGAAACCAGCTGATGACACGCCATCAAATGACGTCATCAGACCCACTTCTTTTTAATTGGCTGGGAACCTTGCTGGATGGGCTTAACAAGTCCAATCGTTGTAAAATCACTTCAACAGTGCGGGATGTAGCAGGCAACAGGCTGGGATCGCGCTACTGACCCCGGCCGCCCCGGACCCACCTCGGTAGGTGAAATCGCGGCTATGAGCTCTGATCCAGGAGTGTTAGCTGCACTGTGGATCTATCAGATTTACAGAGAATGGTCACAGGTGTGTAAAAACCAATGAAATTACAGTGGTCTGGAGCATTCATCTTTGTACTGGCTCCATCTCGGAGACAGCAGATAATAGGAATCGATAGGTCTTGGAGTCCCTTATATTGCCCTTCAAGGGCTGTATGTTCTCTTTTTCCGATGAGAGTTCTGCAGAGCTTTCAGTTAATCCTAAGATTATCCAAATGCCTAACTGTTTAATCTATTCTGAAACTCTGCTCTATTTAGTTTTTAGGAGAAACTGAAAGCTATTCTACAGCATGCTCCAATATTGTAACAAATATGGTTTCCAATACTACAACACACTCAGTGGCTATGTGTTCCAACACACAATCACTACTGGGAACTAGACGTCAGTCATATTCCTTCAGTACTGTGAGAGATTCAACTCATAGATTACCAATGATTTAGCGATGTGCTCTTTTTTCAGTTCAAAGACAGACAGGGAAGTGCGTTAATCAAACTTCAAAGAATTTATTTCTTGAAAATACTTGCAAATTTCAAAGCTTGAACACATGCTACTTTAGGTCAACATTAAGGGTCCTACCATTTCCCATTTGTTTATTATGTAGGACAGCTGACAAGGTAGTGATAAAGATAGTTCAGACTTTATCCTTTCTTTATTTAAAAGCTCCAGACCATGTAATACTCAATGGGTAGCAAATCAATCAGCAGTAAAGGTTTTAAGGTTGATTTACCCAGCGGTGTTGGTGTTGTGGCAACAGCCAAGCAGAAGAAACCAGGATCACAGGGCCCTGAAGGTTTCACCAGACCTGTAGATCCACAATACATTCCTGGACTACACATAGTGCAGTTAGAAGCCACTGACAGGTACAATCTGTGACATAAAGAGAAAAATAAAACCAAGACAGAAAATCATCAGTAATGCAAATTATTCTCTGCTCATAGTCATAATCCAGCTGCAATTTTGCATGCAAAACTACATTTTAACTTGACTAACTCAAATGAGCAAGGTCATTAACCAATCCTATACTGGAATAAAATACCCATGTCACCCAACTCAAAATCATTCATGGACTAAAGTTACCAGGAACAGAAATGCACCTAAAATGACTTTGCTCTCCACAAGTCTAAAATTAAGTTCGGAGAAAGAAGGGATGTCAATAGAACTTTTTGACCCAAAGAGTTGTGGAATAAGTCATTAGACAAGGTCATTAAAGAGGATAATAAAAGTGGATTCAAGTGACAATTAGTTACATTTCTGAAGAGAGAAAGGACTGAAGGATATGGTGAAAAAGAGGATAGGTGGACGTGATCTATCAAAAAGGGTCAGACCTGTTGGATGTAATAACTGTGTCATTCTCCGAAAAATTCTTGTTCACTAAAGCTGTTCTTATAATATACAAGACCTTTGCTAACACTGTCAGTTCCCGTTGTATGAGTCTCGTACACCTGGCTGAAACCTGAAGATAAATCTACAGAACTCGACAAGGCTGCCAGGTGCAAACACCATTTGTTACTGAGTCTTTCTGGTACTTGGTCATAGGGCATGTTGACATTCCAAATATAGTGTCGGAGCAAAGTGGTTTGGCCCTGCACGGACACTGCAGTTACAGTGTGAATGGAGGCGGAAAACGCCATCAGGGCTCAAACCAACACCAGAGTGAAATGGAGTGTCAATCCTTGGAGGAGGGAGTTTAAGTCCGCTCCACTTTGGAGTCGGTTTGGGCCTGAACACCTGATTTACGCTTCAAGTTTAGTGTGGGTGTGATGTGGAGCATGAGTACAACCCAGTGTAGATAAAAGCATAAAATTACAAAGAGATATTGATTGATTAAGTGAATGGGGCAAAAGTGCAAATAGGTACATAGATCATTAAAATGTCATGAACCGGTACAGAAAAATAATCAAAAAGGCCAATGGAATGCTGGCCTTTATATCTAGAGGACTAGAGTACAAGGGGGTAGAAGTTATGCTGCAGCTGTACAAAACCCTGGTTAGACCACACCTGGAGCACTGTGAGCAGTTCTGGGCACCACACCTTAGGAAGGATAGATTGGCCTTGGAGGGAGTGCAGCGTGGGTTTACCAGAATGATACCCGGACTTCAAGGGTTAAATTACGAGGAGAGATTACACAAACTTGGGTTGTATTCCCTGGAATTTAGAAGGTTAAGGGGTGATTTGATCGAAGTTTTCAAGATATTAAGGGGAACAGATAGGGTAGAGAGAGAGAAACTATTTCCGCTGGTTGGGGATTCTAGGATTAGGGGGCATAGTCTAAAAATTAGAGCCAGACCTTTCAGAAGTGAAATTAGGAAACACTTCTACACACAAAGGGTGGTAGAAGTTTGAAACTCTCTTCTGCAAACGTCAATTGATGCTAGATCAATTGTTAATTTTAAATCGGAGATTGATAGATTTTTGTTAACCAAGAGTATTAAGGGATATGGGACAAAGGTGGGTACATGGAGTTAGGTCACAGATCAGCCATGATCTAACTGAATGGCGGAACAGGCTCGAGAGGCTAAATGGCCTAATCCTGTTCCTATGTTCCTAGTGAAACCAACAGATTTACCTTAGATTGCAGCATCTGCGCACAAGTCAGGAACTGGTTGTCCTATCACAGGTGTCATAGAGTATAAAAGCAGCTTAATGTATATTGGAAGACATCTATTACACCTTGTAAGCAGAGATATGCTCACAGTACTATAATGATGTCATCACATCATTGATTACATTTATTTTATTGTTAAAAACTTTGCATTGAAACCTCCGGCAAAGAATCTGAAAAGTTTACACTGCAGTACCAACTCTATCTGCTGCAATGCAAAACGTTTCTGGTGGCCAAGATGGAGGACTTTGAGCAGAGTCTCTGGAGCAGGCTGTTTCAGCAATCCTACCTCCCAGAAAACTTACAAAATCTCGACAATGCAATATAAAGAGTACAATATAGACAGCAGACATACAATCAAGCTGCTAATTTAGAGTGGTATTTTATTTTATTTTGGTTAAATAGAGGTCATAATATTACTTCAAAAAGACAATTAAAGTAAACCAGCCTAAATTTCTTTTAAAATATCCATCTTATTTCTGTCCCTTGTTTTCTTCCACAGTTTTTGATGCAAGAAAACTGCTAGGCACTTGGTCTAAGCGTTAAACAAGGCTTTAATCAACTGTTTTTCAACATGGAGATCTAGTTGTGTCCTTTACTAGTTCCTGTTAAAGAATGTCCTGAGCAAGCTGGGCCCGTGCCCAAGTATTTATACTCTCCCTGGACAGCGCCACCAGCAGGCTCCCCAGTATTATTTCATAAATCATTTCCACATGAATGACAAGATTCATGTCAGTTTTGTTTTGCGATGATTTTAATTTGTAAATATGACTGCACTCCTTTTCAGACCTGTTAGGGCAGCACTATGGTGGATAATTTCCCCCATGTGCTATTTGCAGCAAAATGATAAACATGTTTATAAAAGAACATGTTTATAATTTTGCTACAAGCAACAGTGGAAATCTTCTCGATGTCCCTCCCCCACAAGCCTGTCTTGTCCATTAAATGCACTTTGGGACACATATTTGGCAAGGCCCTCCCGGTCAGGTCTCTTCTCAATGACGTTGATGCAGATCAACAATCATGAAGTATGGAGTGATGCGAGGATCAAACATCAGTGGCACAAAGAACAAGAGCATTTCTCCTCACTGTGCACTCTCTAAAGATGAAGGAATCTGCCCGCGAACTCCTGGTTTCACCGTGCAGCAAATAATGAGTGTCCATTAGCAGGACAGTTTGCATGGTCATTGTTTCGGAGATTTGTCGTTGGGGTTCTTGACCATACGCCCATAATGGCAAGCATGGCACTACATTTGGCAGGCCGTATTGTGGCCCCTTGGCAAGCAACGGCAAAAGCAAAAGCAGGTTTGCTGGCAACAGGAAATACCTGTAGAATTATGCCATTTGCTAAATGTGAATGAGTCAATAAATCAACCTGTTGGATTCCTAGTGATTCAGTGATATACATCCTCTTACAAGTAGCACAGCTTACGGGTTTGATGAAGGGCCCATGTTTCAGGCTTGATCAGATACACAGAGAATCATAATGGAACTTTTTTTTTTAAAGAATAGTTTTGTAACCTTTTGGTTTCAAATCAAAATTTTATTTTATAATATTAACACATTTCATATTTATCTGCATAAAAATAGCACAGCTGCTAGACAAATAAATAAATACAATAAACAAAGATACAATGCTCCACTCCTCCTAACCTTAAAAGGTGAATGACATGACCAACATTTGTGGCTAACATTGTAATGCAAATAAAAGCTTATTATAGTTGCAAGTGAACCTTTAATTTTCTGTAATAACAACAGAAAACGCTGGAAAAACTCAGCAGGCCAGGCAACACCCGTGGAGAGAGAAACAGAGTTAACTTTTCAGGTTGAAACCCTTCTTCAGAACTGAGAAAAAAGCAGGAAATGAAACAGATTAAAAGGCCAGTTTGGGGGCTGGGAAATGGGGGAGGGGATGAAAGAACAAAAGGGAAGGTCTGAGAGGTGAAGAGACATTAAGAGATATTCAGGACGAGTCGAGACAGTAATAGGACAGGTAAAGAGACAAAGGATGGCTCCAGATGAAGTGTGAAATGCGCTGGCAGAGTGAGAGACAGCTGCCGTGTGGGAGAGAGAAAGGAAAAGGCACAAACCAAAGGTGTGGATAAAAAATATATATAAAAATATAATAGGGGCCGAGGTTATGATCTGAAATTGTTGAACTCAATATTGAGTCCGGAAGGCTGTAAAGTGCCTAATCGGAACTCTGAAATACCTGTAGAATTATGCCATTTGCTAAATGTGAATGAGTCAATAAATCAACCTGTTGGATTCCTAGTGATTCTGTTCTCTGTGTATCTGATCAGGCCTGAAACATGGGCCCTTCATCAAACCCGTAAGCTGTGCTATTTGTAAGAGGATGTATATCACTGAATCACTAGGAATCCGACAGGTTGATTTATTGACTCATTCACATTTCGCAAATGGCATAATTCTACAGGTATTTCAGATTTCTGATTAGGCACTTTACAGCCTTCCAGACTCAATATTGAGTTCAACAATTTCAGATCATAACCTCGGCCCCTATTATATTTTTATACATTTTTATCCAAACCTTTGGTTTGTGCCTTTTCCTTTTTTTCTCTCCCACATGGCAGCTGTCTCTCACTCTGCCAGCGCATTTCACACTTCATCTAGAGCCATCCTTTGTCTCTTTACCTGTCCTATTACCATCTCGTCTCGTCTTGAATATCTCTTAATGTCTCTTCACCTCTCAGACCTTCCCTTTTGTTCTTTCATCCCCTCCCCCATTTCCCAGCCCCCAAACTGGTCTTTTAATGTTTCATTTCCTGCTTTTTTCTCAGTTCTGAAGGGTCTTCGACCTGAAACGTTAGCTCTGTTTCTCTCTCCACGGATGTTGCCTGGCCTGCTGAGTTTTTCCAGCGTTTTCTGTTGTTATTTCAGATTTCCAGCATCTGCGGTATTTTGCTATCGCTTTAATTTTCTGTTATCATTTATTCAGAATAAGATTCTCCAAGAAGTTCAAGTTTGATTGATTTTATAAACAGTATGAAACATCTTTCATTAATCTCTAGCATTTATGGACTGAAGATTTTACTTACTTGTCAGAGTATGTACCCATTGGGCAGGGCAGGGGAATACTTGCACCAGCTGGGCAATAGTGTCCCGTCGGACAGGGCCCTCCTACTCCAGTACTGAGGTTACCATTTGGGTTTCCAACATCCACACCTAATTACAGTGACATTAAAAGGCATCATTATTTTCTGAACACTACATCCCCATTAATAGGAATAAGTGGCTACTTGAAACCAACTTTCAGAGTTAATCTAGGATTGCTTTGTAATTACTTTTCATATCTTACCCTCTATGAGTATATCAAATACATGTCTGTGCAATCTAACTCAAGTCATGGGGAAGGTAAACATGAATGAAAAGTTAGACGTATTCACCTAGCACAAGTAGTGTGCTCTGTCTGAACTTAATCTAGTTTTGCTTCCTATAAGAAGCAGCAAAAATAATTCTTTCACTGGTTACTGTGATTACAGAGAAGTAAACATTTCCTCTAATTGGATTCAGGTCACTAAGAACCAGGCAGCTACATTTGCTTCAGATTAATCTGGCAAAATATCTATTTTGTTCATGAATAGAGGAATAGAATATCAAAGCAAAGAGATCATTGCTAGAACTTTATAAATCACTGGTCAGGCCTCAGCTGGAGTATTGTGGACGATTCTGGGCACCGCACTTCAGGAAAGATGTAAAGGCCTTAGAGAGGGTACAGAGGAGGTTTACCAGGATGTCCCCAGGGATGAGAGACTTCAGTTATGAGGAGAGGTTGGAAAAGTTAGGACTGTTCGCCTTGGAACAGAGAAGGTTAAGAGGTGACTATTCCCTCTGGTGAGTGGATCAATAATCAGAGGTCATAGATTCCAAATCATTGGCAAAAGATCTCGAGGGGAGAGGAGGAGAAATGTTTTCACTCAGGAGTTGTTGGGATCTGGAACGCTCGACCTGAAAAGGTGGTGGAAGCTGATTCCATAAATAATTTTAAAAGATGTTGGACGGGTACTTGAGGAGGAGGAACTTACAGGGTTACGGACAAGGAGCGGGGATTTGGAACTACGCACCACTGCTCTAAGAGATAGCACAGACATGATGGGCCGAATGGTAAGTTTCTATGATTGCTATGATTTGCGTGCAGTCCTTCACTTTCCTTCAACTGTAACTGGACAAACTCAAACATCAGATGAAATCCTCTTCAGATTCGCTATCAGCATAACCTGTTACAGGAAACTTTGTGTTATCCGGAGGCTAAATGTCCGGCAAGCTCGAGCCACTGGCAAAAATCAGGAGCCATTTTTTTTCTTTTCGTTGCTTTTTTCTCAACAGTCAAGCTCTGCAAGGTCTGTAGCTAAGCAACAGCTTCATCTAGAGACGCTACAGAGACGCTTGCCGACTGTTTAGAAGCTGTTGCTAAGCAAGAGGGTTTGTTGATTCACACAGAGCTGAAAATCTCCGTATGTTTCAACATTAGCGCTGGAGTGTCCGGCAGTTTTGAGGGAATGGCAACAGCGCGGTCCCGTCGGTGCCGGATAGCACAAAGTTTCCTGTATTGGTTAGGTGCTCCTTTCCCCAATTTAACTAAAAGCTGCCTGGATTTATAGAATGCGTTCTCTCCATTCTGGTTTGGGTTGGTCCGCGGACTTAGTTACTGCATGGCCTAATAACTATGTGCTAACGACCTGCAGATCTGGCTAATGAGACAGTATCAGAATGAAATGTGTACAAATACTTAAACTGTTAAACAGAAGTATCCCTGCTGACAGGATCCAGATGGAGTTGTTAATCCCCACGCACCACAAAAAGTGCCTTCAAATTAAAAGACAAAAGTTGTGAAACTGATATCATAAATCATGAAATATTATCACCTCTAGTCAGTTATTTGGAGCAACGACAGAGGAACAAGTAGGCTAACTGCTTTGCATTGACATTTATAAAATTCTATCAGGACTGGACAGACTAGATGCAGGAAGGATGTTCCCGATGGTTGGGGAGTCCAGAACCAGGGGTCACAGTCTAAGGATAAGGGGTAAGCTATTTAGGACAGAGATGAGGAGGAATTTCTTCACCCAGAGAGTGGTGAACCTGTGGAATTCTCTACCACAGAAGGCAGTGGAGGCCAATTCATTAAGTATATTCAAGGAGGAGTTAGATATATTTCTTAAGGCTAAAGGGATCAAGGGATATGGGGAGAAGGCAGGGACAGGGTACTGAATTTGGATGATCAGCCATGATCTCATTGAATGGTGGAGCAGGCTCGAGGGGCCGAATAGCCTACTCCTGCTCCTATCTTCTATGTTTCTATAGCAAAAACTCTACATTCATGGATCAAGGAACATGCTACCAGTTCAACAGGAACATCATTATAAGGATGCTTAAAATATAAGGTTTGTAATACACTTAAAACACTCTTGAAGAACGTGCATGTTTCAAATTCTGTCCAATGTGAAATGAGTGTGGGGATCCTCAAACTACTTCCATCTGTGTGTCGGCCAACAGCACAAAACTGCCCCTTGTTTTGCCCAAATTGGAAATATCATGCAGGGATTTCTGGAATCCACAGGATTTCTGGAATAGAAAATTTCACAGTGGTATGGGCCGCTCTTCACGGGGTTGGGAAAAAGCACACAGTTGGGACAAAGTGGAAAGAGTTTTACTCTGCCCCTAACCATGCAAGATTACTAGATGCTGACACTGAGTGTAGAATTGGAAAAATGTCCCATTTCCGAACACTAACATTGCTCATCCACCAACATCCATCAGACATTAGATGGTCATTAACTCCCATTAGTTTGACTGACCAGAAGGGCACTGCAGACACTGCTCCCCTCGGCTCAATCCCACCGCTGGGTTGTAGGTTCCTGGTGGGCAAGGTAGATGGCTCCTCCCTGTGCTCTTTTTGCAGTAATGGCCTTCTGGGCAGGGTCTTATTGCATGCCCTTCAACACAGTAAAACCCAGCAGGACAATCAAAGCACTTCCTTTGACCTACAATCAGAAACATTAGTGTTAAACAAAAGGAAACCAAAAATAAAAACAGAAAATGCTGGAAATACTCAGCAGGTCAGGCAGCATCTGCGGAGAGAGAAACAGAGTTAACATTTCAGGTCCATGACCCTTCGTCAGAACTGGAAAAAGCTGGAGATGGAACAGGTTTTTAAGCAAGTGCAGGGGCAGGGAAAGGGGGGAGGGGAGGAAAGAACAAAAGGGAAGGTCTGTGATGGAATGAAAGGCAGGAGAGATTCAGAGAGATTAAGAGATGGTGCAAGGCAAAAGGAGATGGTAGTGGGACAAGTTAAGAAACAAAAGATGGCTCCAGATGAAGTGTAAATGGCACTGGCTGAAAGAAAAGGAAACCAAATTCTGTTTTTAGATACTTGACAGTTCTAAGTGATTACAACTTTACAACAAGGATTAGCCGTCAGTCAGGCAACTTAATCATCAGATCAGTCACTCACTCAACATTTTGGTTTTCTAAATCAAACCCAATCTCTTTAGTCCTACTCTTTTGTAAAATTCCACTTGGTTATAAACCGGGCAAATTCCATTCAGTTATCTGCTCACCTGTGACATTGTTATAAGATCCATCTCCACATCGTAAGGGCATTGCTGTACCCTCTGGGCAGTAGTGACCCTTAGGGCACAAATCACCTGTTTCACCATCTAAAGGCCTCGTGGTTTCAGCTCCCTCTTTGCAATAAAAACCTGAATATAATAGTGAATAATTAACATGAAATTCGTGCAGTTGAAATGCAGTAAAGTGCAACCTGAGGATTTTGGGAAGGATGCTGGTGGCCTTGATGAGCGGTAACGAGAAGTTCCTACCTGGAGCACACAATCCACTGGGTTGAGTCAGTGCTGTACCACTGCAGGCAAATCCAGGGGTGCATGGAAGACACAAAGCAATACCTTGGGCACCTGTCAAGTTATTCCATGTCCCAGCTGGACATGGGTTTTCAAAAGCATGTTTGGTTCCGAAAGGACAATAATAACCAGCTGGGCAAACATTACCAAAGGACATTGCCACCTAGAAAAAAAAAGAAGCATAAATATCTTCAGGGGTTATCTTCAGTTCAGAACATTTTAAACATACCCGATAACTGGAACCCATCCTCTTTTAGATTCCAGTTGTATATATTTGAATACAATGAGGAAGAAGGTGGCAATGCATTAGTAAGAACTTTTATATCCTCAGCTTGTCGCAAAGCACTTCACACTCAATGAAGTACTTTTGAAATGTAATCATTGATGTAATGTAGGCAAATGCGGCAGCCAATATGCACATAGCAAGGTCCCACAAACAGCAATGAGACACATAACCAGGTAATCTGTTTTAGTAGTGCTGGTTGAGGGATAAATGTTTGCCAGGACACCAGAACAACTCGCTCTGCTTTTCTTTGAATAATACCACCTGACACAGCAGATGGGGCCTTGGTTTTATGTCTCAACCAAAAGACAGCACTGCCGACAGTGCAGCACTCCCTCGGTACTGAACTGGAGAGTCAGCCTAGATTATGTGCTCAAGTCTCTGGAGTGGAGCTTGAACTTACAACCTTCTGACCATCTCTGCTTGACATCCTCACCTTTCTCCCTTGACCCTGCATGCTGATGCTGTTTCTTGCTGCCATTGGTGTTCGTACTTCTGAGATGCGTGTACCTGCTCAGATTTACTGGTCTGGTGTGGAGCCACTTACCAGGAAGTGGTATTTTCACTGCCTCCAGGAAATCAAAATCTCAATGCACTCAGCAAATCTTGCCACTCGCAGGAAGCTCATAGTAAGACATGTTGCAACGAATGACCTGCCCTATTCATTGTCCACCATCACACGTGTTTATACTGACTGTCATAAATCGCAACTTCTACAAGAAGTAACTCAGGAAGTACTACTGGACGGCCAGCTGAGGGCGCCGTCCGAGGAGTATAAATACTCGGGCGTGGGCCCAACTTGGCCAGAGACAATCTGGAAACAGGAAGCTAGTGACTACTAACTAGACCTCCATGTTTTGTTACAAGTCGATTAAAGCCTTGCTTTATGTTCAACCAAGTGCGTAGTGAGTCTTTATTATGTCACTGACCATATCATTTCCTATTAATCAGTTGCAAATTAGTTCTCAAACTTTCAGTGATTATCTCCTAATCATCAATCCTTCAGTTGGGATGTCACCACTTTTTGACTACAGTGATCTCACTGACCATCAGTAACTGTGCTGAAAGTCACATGAAAATCTCAATAAGATTAGCCTATGAAACATACAGATGTCATGGAGTCATGTCAAGGTTAAAAACTGGCCCAGAATTTGTGGTCTTGATGACGGCAAACTGGCAGCATTCGCTGTCATTCCGCCTTTGAAACTGACCGCAACTTCAGGATGTAGCGTATACCCAGCCTAATGCGGAAATCCTGAAGTTGTGGTCTGTCATTCACTGTTCCTCCACAGGGTGCGCTGTGGACCCCACCCACCACAGAGCTGCCAATCAGTGAAATCGCTCAAATCAGGGAAACTTCCGAAAATGTCCACTCTTCTGCAGTAATTACGCTGTTAAATGCCCCATTAAAAGTTCGACCCTTTTGGATTAGGTGTAACTGGAATTCAACAGCGTGTTGACTGCTAAACAAAGGTTATGGGCCTGAAAAACTAATTTTAATCTTGTGTAGTCAAATTTATCCATTTTAATAAAAATTTTAAGAAACTTTAAAAAAATACAATATTTAATTTTTAAAAAAAAGTTTGCTTACCTTTATTTCAGGTTTGCCTTTTCCCCATGTGAGCACCCCAATCTTTGTTATACTCTTTCTAACATTTTTAAAAAGTTAAAATTTTAGGAACTTCCTGGTTCGCTGTCTGTGAGAATTCTGTGTATTGATTGGCTGCTTAGACAGCTTGTTGATGTCACAGCAGCTCGTGCTATGGGATTCCCACTATACTGCATTGATTTCAACTACACGTCGGAAGACCCGATATTCTCGACACTGTGATCGGCAGATCTTTGTGCGAAGTTTACTTCGGGGCCAACGGCAAATGCCTTTGCTTCGCCGCTGACCGCAAATTCCGGGCCAATTGTGGCTTATGACATCCTCTGAATCCCTTGAACACATTGCTACCTTGTAATTACTCTCAACAATTCATTGTTCCCATCTAATTCACCTGATTAAGATGGAAGTTAAAGTCTGGCACGAAAAGCGTGACAGAATTCAGGTGTATTTTATATCCAGTTTCGTGCTTTAAAATGCTTGACACATACAATAATGTAAACTGAAACGATAGTAATTGGATTTCCTCTGGAAATATAATTTGGAAATGCTTTCTTGTCTTCAGTTAAATTCTGTTTTCTGAACTTACAGGTATGGAAGTGTTGGAGCCTCTGGTGCAGTAATATCCAGGCTGACAGGGTCCGTCGGGTGCAGTCAGGCCTGCCACACTGCAGTACATCCCTAAATCACAAAGCTTACATGAACTAATGTCCTCTGCTCCTTTTTGATGTAAGTAGCGTCCCTGAAAGGCAAGGAAACAGGAACTAAACCATTCTGTTATCACTTCTGACAACACATGAAAACAGATAATTGTACTGCGCCACGTCATCCATCCTGCCAAGCCTCACTCAATGCGGTTTAAAAATGTAACTTTTTTGATGTATCTGGCGGAGAAATAAAAGCAAAATTCTCATAATGACCGAGCAATGTCTCAGTTTTATCATAAATCTCACTTCACCAATGTTGGCATAATAAAACACAACATGAATGTCTTCAGGCTAATACGATAAAGTAGTTCCATTGGAATTTTTGAATCTCAGAAGACATAGCACAAATGCAGTACAAACTTGTTTGTTGAGAAGTTACAAAATACTGGGTTGATGGTGTACTACGAAGCTACAACTTGCTCAGTTGTCACATTCACCAGGAAAGTGCTGGCCCACAAAGATGGAGATGAGCAGAAATGGTGCCGCTTTTTCTGGAGGTTTCTTTCCCTAAAATGATTGATTACTTTCAGGAAGGCGCCATTTAAAGTTGAAAACCCCTCTTCCAGGTCCTTAGCAATGCTGGATGCCATGGATACACCCTTGCACTCAGTGTTGTTAAGAAGAAAATGGTGGGAAATATCTCATATGAGGGGACAACATCAGGGCGATAGGACATATTCCCCTTCGCTTGCATGTCATCACACACATCCTATATTATATTATATGGCCACCACCAAATCCACATAAACTACTGATGAGGGAGCAGAAAGGGTCTGGGGACTCAGTGATAGCCTCACCCACCCAGAGAACAATGGCTCTGTAAATTTGGCTCTCAGAAATTTATATGATTGTCTGAAACATGGAGTGTGTTGCAGCCTGTGTTATACTGAAATATGTTCCCACTTCCTTAATTAACATTTTAGATTTTTGTTATGGAGCAGCACTGGAATATTCCAAAGTCCTTTAGATTTTGTAGGAGGAAGTATCATTCATAATAAGGCCACAGGACGGGATCTTATTGGGAAATACTTATAGCTGAGGATGAGGCCTCCCCATACAGTTAAGATACAGATCAGCCATGATCTAATTGAATGGCAGAACAGGCTCGAGGGGCTGAATGGTCTACTCCTGTTCCTATGTTCCATCGTCCACCATCTGTAAACCTCCGTTCACCCAGAACTTGCTGCCTGTTTCCAATACTGCACTGTTTCATTCGCCCATCGCCCCTGTCCTAGCTGACCTACATAGACTCCCAGTCCTCAAAGTTAAAATCCTCCTCCTTATGTTCTAATCCCATCATGGGCTTGCCCTTTCCTATCTCTGTATCCTCCTCTAGCCCTACAACCCCTCCCCTGAATGCTCCATTCCTCCAACTCTTGTGTATTTTCCCCCATTGGTGACCATGGGTTCAGCCAACGAGGCCCCACGCTTTAGAATTCCATTTTGTTTCTGATTACACCTCTGCAAACACCTTGGGCTGTTTTTCGGTGTTAAAGCTTTAATATAAATGCAAGTCGTTGCTGTATAATATAATTCATTATTATGAGGAGTCTATGCGTTGATCACTGCAGCTGTAAGAGATACTATCAGATATCTTCCAAGGTACTGCAGAAGAAATAAGTACCAAAAGCAACCATGGCAGGCTTGCAGAATATTTATGCAGTTCTCATGATAACGAAGGAACGCACCGTGAAGCGTGACTACATTTTCTTTCATAAAATAGCTAAATACCAACTTTTACATTTTTGTTTCTTGTCAAATGGCTCTACCACTCCCTGCATAACTTTAGTTCATTAACAAAGAATTTCAGAATTATTACTTATGAAACTATTTTCTTTCCTGCAGCTGCTAAAAACACGCTTCGGCTTAATCATCGTCATAAACAACTCACCACAGGGCATGGAATGGGCAGAATGCTCCCAGTCGGGCAGTAGTGTCCTTGGATACAAAGTGGAGGACTGACCAGGCCTGTCTGGTTACAATACCTTCCCCGCAGGCAAATTAGACAAGCTGACTGGAGAGGTGCCTTTGAGGATCAGACCAAGAGGATATATTAACATAAAGATCATAAACTCTCCATATTGTAGATACACTATTTCATATATATATACACACTCACTATTGTAACAATTATACCATTGGAGCCATTTTATATTTTCTACTATCTGTGTTAATACTGACTAGGAACATGAATATCTTGTAGCTCCTATGGAACTGTACCACAGAATGAGCCCCCCGTCCTTCAGTGGTGGTGCGGGTGGAGGGAAATTAGAAAAAAATACAATAAAACTTGTGGCAAGTAGCAAAATAACTTGTCAGTCCATTGTGTTGTTTGTCACAGTAGTAGATACAATACTGAGCCTAGGACTAGGGGGCCTAGTCTAAAACTTAGAGCCAGGCCTTTCAGGAGTGAAGTTAGGAAACACTTCTACACACAAAGGTTGGTAGAAGTTTGGAACTCTCTTCAGCAAACGGCAATTGATGCTAGGTCAATTGTTAATTTTGAATCCGAGATGGATAGATTTTTGTTAACCAAAGGTATTAAAGGATATGAGGCAAAGGTGGGTATATGGAGTGAGGTCACAGATCAGCCATGATCTCATTGAATGGTGGAACAGGCTCAGGGGGCTAAATGGGCTACTCTTGGATTTGAATTGTGATGTTAACATGATTATCCATTGCAATCAGCACAAAGCAGCAATAAGAACTGCTCATGGTTTACTGGCACTGAAACCAACCTCATCTTGATCAGCTCTAATTTACAAGAGAATCCAAGACCAGGTCAACACTGCCAGAGTTCTGTTACTCAAAAATTACTAGTCCAGAGTCACAGATATTAATAATAAATTTTAAACAGCGCTTTCAAATGGGAGGGTCAGGTGCCTATAATTTCTACTTTCTACTTTCAGTGTCCAGTACCTGTATTACCTGCTTTCAGGTTCAGGTGACTGTATATTATTTAAAATATATTTATATATAGCTGCTGCTGTAAAAAAATGTTGGGATAATCTCAACCATCCATCATGGCAATAGTGATAGATTAAAACATGGTGTTACGGTTGCATTAATTATTATGCAAAATATATTGTCCCGGATTTTATGGTCAGAGGTGAAGGGACAGCGCTCACCGCTGACCTCAAGGAAAGCTGCCCACAAAGATTTAGCAGGCTCTGTGGTGTTGACTTCCCCAATCTATAGGAGATCTGTAGCATCTAGGAACAGTGAAGTCATCAAGCATACTGAGCAGCCAATCAGATTGAAGAATTCTCACCGACAGCAAACCAGGAAGTAAAAAGCACCAATTATCATTCACTTTTTAATCATTTTACAGAGAGCAAAATGAAGATTGGGATGTACACATGGCATTAAGGTAGAAGCTGAAATAACAAAAACTTTAAAAAAAAATAGTATTTATTATTTTTAAAATATATGAAATTTTTATCATGGAATGGAGGGGTGACACTCCACATTTTTAAAATTAGTTTTTCAGGGCCAGAGAGGTTGTTCAGCAGTAATTATGGCTTAGTACGCCATTAAAACTCAGTTACAGGTCATTCGACAAGGCTTAACTTTTTCAATGGTTTTTACAGCAAGATAGTGCATAAGAAGTTGAAGTTCAAGTCAAATCACTGATTCTGTGTTGATTGCATCTGTGAAGACTGCAACAGCGCACCCTGTGGAGGAGGAGGGTATCACTGACAGCAACATCCGATTGCCGCGTTTAACTGCGCATGTGCGGACGCCAGAAGTTGCTGTCAGTTTTATACAGTAATGACGGCGAGCGCTGACAGTTTCACTGTCATTACAGCCGCAAATTCAAGGCCATCATAACTTTGTCCAAAATCTCCTTTCTTATTTGTTACCACAGCTGAACAATCAGTAAACTTCAACAAAACGAAGAAATCCAAGTTTTAAGATTCTGCAGGTCATTTATTTGTTGAATAAAGTATGAAGAGATTGAATCCCACATACCGATTGAAAAGTGCCGAGCGGGCAGGGCTCAGGGTTCACAGCTCCAGCATGTGAATAGTGCCCTGCCTCCGTGCCATGCTGGGTTGGACTGCTGGCACCAGCTGTGCAGAAGTATCCTGGTCTGCACGGTCCAGATGGAGCTCGGGTATTTAATCCAGAACAGTAGAGGCTGAAAGAGTTAGAGATTAGTAAACTTATATGGGCCGATTATCCTCTGGCCTGCTCTCAAATAATGCCCTACCAAAATGGGTGCAAGGCAGGTAAAAAATGGGCACTAATCCCGTGCCCACATTGAGCTCCTGAACAGTGCTGCCCATTAACTTCCTCAATGGCCTTTGTGGTGTCTGTGCCTGAAGGGGGCGCTGTGATATAAATTTCACACAAAATGTTTGTATTCCCTTGAGCATAGAAGATTAACAACAACAACTTATATTTATAAGATTAAGGGGTGATCTAATCGAGGCATTTAAGATGATTAAAGGAATTAATAAGGTAGATAAAAAGAAACTATTTCCTCTGGTGGTGGAGTCCAGAACAAGGGGGCGTAACCTCAATATTAGAGCTCGGCCGTTCAGGGGTGATGTCAGGAAATGCTTCTTCACACAAAGGATAGTGGAAATCTGGAACTCTCCCCCAAAAAGCTGCTGAGGCTGGGGGTCAATTGAAAATGTCAAAATTGAGATTGATAGATATTTGTTAGGTAAGGGTATTATGGGTTACAGAGCCAAGGTGGGGAGATGGAGTTAAGATGCAGATCAGCCAAGATCTCTTTGAATGGTGTAACAGGATCGAGGATGATGAATGGCCTACTCCTGTTCCGATGTAAATGAATGTCAGAGACCTCAAAGTTGCTCTAATAGCACCAGGTGCAGTTAAAGGGCAGGCTGCTCCCAGAAAAAACCTGACACTGCCGATTCCAAAGTTGTTTATCTGTCTTAAGGGACAGGTTGGCATTGACTTGAATAAAAAATGTCACAACCACAAAGCCACTTTGATCGATGTTGAAGTCACTTTCCCACCCATCTGCTGAGCCACAAACGCCTGGTTCCCTATCGCGGAGTAGGATCTCTCCCCCTCCACCGACTGTGCAACCACTCCATGACACTTGGAAGAGAAGCTCCAGCGTCAATCCAGCAGCCTCCTCCTATTCCTGCAACTTCATTCTATACCCACACTTGATATCCCCATTCCTACAACTACTGCTTGACACCACAGTGCCACCCTCTTGCAACTCCCTCCAAAGTAGCCTGTAGGATCGGCCGAACTTATGCTAGGGGTCCCAACCATGGCACAACAGCATGCACGCAGGATTGAAACTTTAAATAGACATAAAGTCCACTGACATGCAAATCACAGCTTCAGGCAGCAATACATTTATTTAAAATCTTACCATTCTTCATGAGAAGGTGTCCAGATAATAATACTGCCCCATTATCTGCAACAAAAAAAACCCTCTAGATGTCCCATGGAGCTTTAACTGTGCCTGCCCCTTTAACAGTGCTGGTGCCTTTAAGACTTCCTTCTAGCTTCAGGGCTGTTGCAAAAAGTGTACCATCAAATCTACCCCCTTTAATTGAATTAGGCCCAACAGGAAAGTTCAATGTCAGCTCCTGGTCCCGACAGAGTGCACTTCTGGAGAGCTCCACACTAATTGACCGCGGCCAGTGCTGGGAGAGGAAGATCGGCCCTGTAGACATTATAATTGAAACACACAGCTAATGTGGTGGGTAAAAATTGAGAGTCATAACATAATAAATGCCTTAATTTCTCATTTCTATTCTGCTGTCTAATCACTGGCTGTGGATTACATGGCTGCATATACCTTTTATATTCTAATCAAACGCTATTAAAAATATTTACCAGGTGTCACATAACCCAAAGCACAGCTCTTTCAGCCCGGAGGTCTGAGCTTGATGAACGTGTTGAGATGAAGACTCCTGTACTCTCTGATAGCTGTTATGAGCTCTAAGAAATAAGGGTCTCTAAAATTGCAATACATTCCCCAATGGACTGGAGTCCAAAGCACAAAACTGTCCATAATTAATCAATTCTGACATGCAACATACTTGTACAAAAGGACAATCATGTTGTTAAATGGAAGATCTATAGCTCACTGCAAATAACGTACATTCATCATTCAGATCCTAAACACTGGCAGCATCACCACACTTGCAACAATGTCACATCCACCACCATCACAGTTTGTGCAACTCGATCACGCTCACCATTACATAACACCTGTAAACATGTCACATACATCACGGAACGCTAGGGTGAAAGGAGTCAACACTCAGCATTAGCTGTAATGAAGAAAGTTTTTGTCGGAAGTAATGTAATTGTTTTAGGTTTACTCTTTTTTTTCCCTTTTGTTTTCAAAAAGGAACACAGTTTCTCTGGGCTCTGGGGATCTTCAGCTGAAGTTAGAGCAGATGCTCAGGAGAATCCTGACAGAAATTTACTCCCATAATCTCCATATTTATGACAATTACGACATAATAGAAGTACAATGTACAAGCGAGGCTTCTCTGCACAAAACAATATCTTAGTTTTGTGGCGGAGCCACTAAGGGACTCCGATCAAATGTATATAATTCCCTTTAACAATATGTTAGCTACAGCCTGAGTCTGTATCTTTGTATATACTGTTTGCACATACAGAGCGCGGTCCCTTTAAGAGCACGGGCAAATGCGATGATGTCACGCTGTTCATCACGTGATCCCCACCAGTGGGAAAAACGTGATGACGTCATGACGCCTGCCACGGGACCGCCCAAGCAGTCCTCGTGGAGCCTCTGAACTGACTAGACCTGTATTCGTAGTTCTCTTGCAACTGTTTGTTAAACTCAATTAGTTTTACATTAAACATCGTTTGTTTGATCGCCTGAGTCGACCTCAGTCTCTTGATAGGAACTAGACATTCCTACAGCTTCATACTGTGACAATAACTAACTATGGCTCTAACATGTAAATTTTGAAAACATCTTTGTTTTCAAATCCCTCCATGGCCTCGCCCCTCCCTATTTCTGTAACCTCCTCCAGTTCTATAACCCTCCGAGATCTCTGCTCTCCTCCAATCGCTCCACCATTGATGGCTGTGCCTTCAGCTGCCAAGGCCCTAAGCTCTGGAATTCCCTCCCATAAACCGCTCCGCCTCTCTATCTCTCTCTCTCTCTCTCTCTCTCCTCCTTTAAGACGCTCCTTACAACCTACCTCTTTGACCAAGATTTTGGTCGTCTGTCCTAATATCTCCTTATGTGGCTTGGCGTTAAATTTAGTTTGATAACGCTCCTGTGAAACACCTTGGGATGTTTTACTACATTAAAAGTGCGATGTAAATGCAAGTTATTTTTATTGTTGAAACATTGATTGTGACAGGTTGCCACGTGGATACTCTACAATGCGATGTAAAGCTTGAAAGACAAGAGTACAGAGTGTTATACCCTGGAGGGCAGGCCAGACACTCCTCGGAGCTCGTCAGCCCAGTGCTGTTACTGAAGGTACCCGCTGGGCAGGGCACAGGGAACGCTGAACCAACTGGACAGTACCCTCCTGCTGTGCAGACATCACCTGTAATCCCATCGACTGGGGCCTATGAAGAGAAACAGAACTGTTGCATTTTTGAATGAAATTGTTTTGTTATCAATGAAGAGAATAGATCTTTGTTTTAAAAAGCACATGTTTCGGTATCAATGCCATGCACGGTCGATGCCTGCGAGTGTCAGCACAGTGTATAACAGAAGTAAAGCTCTCTCACCTTTCGTGAATATATGACCATGTATCTCCAAGACCACACCAATAACATTTAGAATTCTAGTCACAAAATCACCAAAATATTTCAAATAACAGCAATGTCCAAGCACACAGATATTAAGAAAACACAAGCGAGAGCAGCCCTCTAACAGAGAATGAACTCACTAGTCTTATTTTAAAATACGGAGGGGTGGTTTTGGAAAACTCCTCTAATGACCAAGTTGGCAAGTGGTATATGGAGTGATACAACTTCAATCCCTGGTCTATGCTGAGTTAGCAGATCTCAGCCAGTGCAGCACTGAGGGTACTACCCCAGGCTAGCAAGGGGAAGGAGAAGACGCTGAGCTGGGCGAAATACTAGATACAATCATAGAATCTTATAGCACAGAAGGAGGCCAAGTGGCCAATCATGGCTCTGCCGGCTCTTTGAAAGAGCTCTCCAATTATAAACAAACATGGCCTCGCACTGAAGCAAGTTGAGAATCATAGAAACATAGAAACATAGAAGATAGGAGCAGGAGTAGGCCATTCGGCCCCTCGAGTCTGCTCCGCCATTTAATGAGATCATGGCTGATCATTCAAATTCAGTCCCTGCTTTCTCCCCATATCCCTTGATCCCTTTAGCCTTTAAGAAATATATCTAACTCCTTCTTGAATATATTTAATGAATTGGCCTCAACTGCCTGTTGTAGAGAATTCCACAGGTTCACCACTCTCTGGGTGAAGAAATTCCTCCTCATCTCTGTCCTAAGTGGATTATCCCTTATCTTTAGACTGTGACCCCTGGTTCTGGACTCCCCCGCCATCGGGAACATCCTTCCTGCATCTAGTCTGTCCAGTCCTGTTAGAATTTTATAAGTTTCAATGAAATCCCCTCTCATTCTTCTAAACTCCAGCGACCTAATCTCTCTTCATACGTCATTCCTGCCATCCTAGGTATCAGTCTGGTGAATCTTCGCTGCACTCCCTCCATGGCAAGAACATCCTTCCTCAGATAAGGCGACCAAAACGGCACACGATACTCAAGGTGTGGTCTCACCAAGGCCCTGCACAACTGCAGCAAGACATCCTTGCTCCTGTACTCGAATCCTCTTGCTATGAAGGCCAACATACCATTTGCCTTCTTAACCGCCTGCTGCACCTGCATGTTTACCTTCAGCGACTGGTGCACAAGGACACCCAGGTCTCGTTGCACTTCCCCTTCTCCCAGTCTATTGCCATTCAGGTAATAATCTGCCTTTCTGTTTTTGCCACCAAAGTGGATAACCTCGCATTTATCCACATTATACTGCATCTGCCATGCATCTGCCCAATCACCCAACCTGTCCAAATCATACTGGAGTTTCTCTGCATCCTCCGCACAGCACACATGCTCACCCAGCTTTGTGTCGCCTGCAAACTTGGAGATATTACATCTAGTTCCCTCATCTAGATCATTAATATATATTGTGAATAGCTGGGGTCCTAGCAGCGATCCCTGCGGTACCCCACTAGTCACTACCTGCCACTCGGAAAAAGACCCGTTTATTCCAACTCTTTGCTTCCTGTCTGCCAGCCAGTTCTCTATCCAAGTCAGTACCTTACCCCCAATCCCATGTGCTTTAACTTTACACGCTCTAATCTCTTATGCAGGGCCTTATCGAAAACCTTCTGAAAGTCCAAATACACCACATCCACTGGTTCTCCCTTATCTATTCTACCAGTTACATCCTCAAAAAATTCCAGTAGATTAGTCAAGCACGATTTACCTTTTGTAAATCCATGTTGACTTTGTCCGATCCTGTCACTGTTTTCCAAGTGCTCTGCTATTACATCTTTTATAATAGACTCTGGCATTGGAGGAATTTCTTCATAGAAACTGACTGGCCTGTAGTTGCTGGGTTTATCCTTACACCCTTTTTTGAACAAGGGTGTAGCATTTGCAATTCTTCAGTCCTCTGGCACCAGCCCCGTATCTAAGGAGGATTGGAAGATTATGGCCAGTACCTCCGCGATTTCCACCTTAACCTCCCTCAGCATTCTAGGATGCATCCCATCTGGTCCTGGTGGCTTATCTACTTTAAGTACAGGCCAGCCTTTCTAGTACCTCCTCCTTATTAATTTAATCCCATCCAGTATCTCAACTACCTCCTCTTTCACTATGACTTTGGCAGCATCTTCTTCCTTGGTAAAGATCGATGCAATGTACTCATTTAGTATATCAGCCCTCTGCCTCCATGCCTACGTCTCCATTTTGGTCCCTAATTGGCCCCACCCCTCCTCTAACTACCTGTTTACTATTTATATGCCTATAGAAGACTTTTGGATTCCTTTTTATGTTAGCTGCCAATCTATTCTCATACTCTCTCTTTGCCCCTCTTATTTCCTTTTTCACTTCTCCTCTGAACTTTATATATTCAGCGTGGTTCTCATTTGTATTCTCAACCTGATATCTGTCATACGTCCTTTTTTGAGCCAGGTTTCCATTATCACCACAACATCATATTCCCATGTGTCTATTTGCGCCTGCAGCTCACCAACCTTATTTACCATGCTTTGTGCATTCACACACATGCACTGTAAACCTATCTTACACGTTCTTGTATTCTGTCTTAGTCTGACCCCACCTAATACTGTACTATTTCTTACTCTAGTGCTATCTGGCTCTCCCAATCCTTTGTGCACCTTGTTTCTCCTTTCTAATGCTACATATTGGTGCCCATGCCCCTGCCAAATTAGTTTAAACCCTCCACAACAGCACTAGCAAACCCCCGTGAGGACATTGGTCCCGGCGCTGTTGAGATGCAACCCGTACAGCCTGTACAGACATGGCAGCAGATAAATCAAGCCCATTGTATTTTTACATTCAACAAAGATTCAATGAACGTGGCAATTTGGTGAAAGTTTGTTTTTAAACTAGTAACCGCCCCCCCCCCCCCCAAGGCCTGCTCAATATTAAATGTAAAACTGAGAGTGCACTTTATCTGTTTGATGTTACCCATTAACGGCCTCTTGATTATCATTCAAAAACTCCAGAATTCCTCGGAGGTTTCTCAGGACTGCTGCTGTATCTCTGGTGGATTCCAGGTAAATCCACCAGAAAACACCAGGTACCCGGCTTCACCAGGACTCGTTTCCATGATTTTCTGCACAGCTTTGTAAGGGACAGAACCCGTGCTAGGCCTTTACAGGGCAAATTATGTCAGGGACTTCCAAGAGTGGAGCCAGGGGCAGAGGTGATCTACACCAGGGAGGTCCTGCTTCTGAAGATGCAACATAGGATTAAATATTGTTACACCGTGAGCTGAGGGCTAATGGCCTCCAGATGGACAGAAGTGGGACCTACTGTGGGTTGCAGGCCAGGGAAGTGACCTAGAAGCGCAAAGAGTGGACAATGTTTTGTTGTAAAAACAAAAAGCAGATTGGTCCCCTTTCACAGGGAGCTGAGGGGGACTCCACAGGGTTGAGGGGGGGGGTGGTGGAGGGCAGATATGGTCGGCAAAATGTTCCCTCCCACCTCCGCAAAAGCCGACCAAGCTCTGGAGTTTCTGGCAAGGGAATTTCTGGAAATGAGAAAGCCCCAATGAAGAAGGCCTTTTAGCTGCATTTCATACTCACTGCAGTAGCTGATCTTTCTCTGCAGTAGAACCCAGCTTTGCAGTAACCCGTGGGTTGAGTCAGACCCACATCAGCACAGTAATGTCCTCCTCCGCATGTTGTGCAACTGGCCAATGCTCCAAGGCCCATCCTGTTACTGTACGTCCCACGTTCACATGGCTGTGGCTTCTCGTTGCCACGGATACAGTAAAAACCCTATAGGCAGAGTACGCACACAGGTTTCATGATCACCTGCAATACCTACCTATGGTTGTCTTGGTACAGTTCATTCCAGAATTTAATGCATTAGGCAACAGGGTAACTGTACTAACAGGACACTGGCCTATCAAGCTTGAGGTTGAGTTTGAATCTCTGCCTTCATTCTCAGTTGAACATGAATTTAAACTCAAGCACAAAATGCACCATATCACCATATTAAATAAGTAATTGGTGCAATACATCTCAGGCCCAACATAATTTGCAGGATCAGTCCCACATTACCGGACAATTCTTTTGGCTCGCAACACAGTAGGACTGACTGATAGCAGGTCAGAAGATGTCCATCGTCCAGACTGTCATCCTCTCCCAGTCAACGTAATAAAGATACCAAGGCCAGATAATTTAGGAGAATGAACTTCACTTTTGTATAACGGATTCTAATTGTCATTTTCGGCAAAGAATGAGGTCACCGTAGCATGAGTTCAAAGCTGGATGTTTGGAGATCAAGTGAAGGTTCGTAAAATACACGAGGATAGATTTTGCGAATTTGCCCTCCGAGTGCAGAGCTTCCCATACAGGGAGCGGACAGCAGGTGTTTGGACGTGGAGGTCAGCAGGCACCTGAAGGGTTAATGGCTCCATTACTTTTAGTCGATGGAAAATCTCACTGGGCACTCAGACCTCTGTGCCCAAATTCCTGATGTGAACATTTGTAAAATCCACCCTATTATTTTTTGTTTTGATCTGTACTGATCAAACATAAAACCACCCACTAAATGAAACAGATAAATTGAAGGGGTTACTCGGCATTTCAAATACATTAGAAGCCGATATTGCACTGGGGAGGGTGGAGGCATATTTATGGGCATGAAGTACTCAATGTGTATATCGAGCTCTTGTGTGATTGTTCCATTCCCTGGATGGCCCTGGCCTTGCACTAGGGCCGCTCGTCCTACCTGCCCTGCAATCGTTGGATAGTAAAAGGCCAATTTTTCTCAGGCACCCATCTCCTTCCACCCCCACCCCCCACCGCCAAAAAGGTACATTCAAGATGGAGGAGCCAGCAGACATTTACACCCAAAGTCCCACCTCGGTGAGCGCTGTGTACACAGTACATCGTGCGCTCCCCGTGTAGCGCAGAGAGCAACTAGAAGTCCTGGTGGTGCTGTCCCTGAACTACATTATTGGCCACTAGAAAGAAGGACATGCAATTATATATCGCCTTTCACGACCTCAGGATGTCCCAAAGCACTCTACAGCCAATAGAGTACTTTTGAAGTGTAGTCATTGTTGTATTGTAGGAAACTTAACAGCCAATTTGTGCACAGCAAGCTCCCACAAACAACAATGAGAGAATGACCAGATAATCTGTTTTAGTGATGTTGATTGAGGGATAAATATTGGTCCCAGGACACCGGGCTCCCCTGTTCTTCTTTGAAATAGTGTCATAGAATCTTTTAGATCCAACTGAGAGGGTAGATGGAGCCTTGGTTTAACGTCCCATTCGAAAGACGGCATTTCTGACAGTGCAGCACTCGCTCAGCACTGCACTGGAGTGTCAGCCTAGGTTTTGTGTGCAATGCTCTGGAGTGGGTCTTGCACCCGCAACCTTCTGACTCAGAGGCGAGAGTGCTACCCACTGAGCCACGGCTGATCGCTCCGGGCGAGAGCGCTATCCACTGAGCCATGGCTGATCGCTCCGGGCGAGAGCGCTACCCACTGAGCCACGGCTGATCGCTCCGGGCGAGAGCGCTACCCACTGAGTCACGGGTGATCGCTCCGGGCGAGAGCGCCACCCACTGAGTCACGGCTGATCGCTCCGGGCGAGAGCGCTACCCACCGAGTCACGGCTGATCGCTCCGGGCGAGAGCGCTACCCACTGAGTCACGGGTGATCGCTCCGGGCGAGAGCGCCACCCACTGATCCACGACTGATCGCTCCGGGCGAGAGCGCTACCCACTGATCCACGGCTGATCGCTCCGGGCGAGAGCGCTACCCACTGAGCCACGGCTGATCGCTCCGGGCGAGAGCGCCACCCACTGATCCACGACTGATCGCTCCGGGCGAGGGCGCTACCCACTGATGCACGGCTGATCGCTGCGGGCGAGAGCGCTACCCACCGAGCCACGACTGATCGCTCCGGGCGAGAGCGCTACCCGCTGAACCACGGCTGATCGCTCCGGGCGAGAGCGCTACCCGCTGAACCACGGCTGATCGCTCCGGGCGAGAGCGCTACCCACTGAACCACGGCTGATCGCTCCGGGCGAGAGCGCTAACCACTGAACCACGGCTGATCGCTCCGGGCGAGAGCGCTACCCACTGATCCACAGCTGATCGCTCCGGGCGAGAGCGCTAACCACTGAACCACGGCTGATCGCTCCGGGCGAGAGTGTTACCCACTGAGTCACAGCTGATCGCTCCGGGCGAGAGCACTACGCACTGAGCCACAGCTGATCGCTCCGGGCGAGAGCGCTACCCACTGATCCACGGCTGATCGCTCCGGGCGAGAGCGCTACGCACTGAGCCACAGCTGATCGCTCCGGGCGAGAGTGCTACCCACTGAGTCACAGCTGATCGCTCCGGGCGAGAGCGCTACGCACTGAGCCACAGCTGATCGCTCCGGGCGAGAGCACTACCCACTGATCCACGGCTGATCGCTCCGGGCGAGAGCGCCAACCACTGAGTCACGACTGATCGCTCAGGGCGAGAGTGCCACCCACTGAGCCACAGCCGATCGCTCCGGGCGAGAGCGCTACCCACTGAGCGACGACTGATCGCTCCGGGCGAGAGCGCTCCCACCGAGCCACAGCTGATTGCTCAGAGTGAGAGCGCCAACCACTGAGCCACGACTGATCGCTCCGGGCCAAAAGGGACAAAGACGGATGGCCGTAAATCTAGTTGAATGCTGGGCTGGATAATTTGGAGCACTAGGAGGGTGAGCTTCAATGGCCCAAATGACCTTTCCTCATCCATATAAGTTTCACAGTGTGAAAACACTCACCTCAGGACAAACCTTTGGTTTCTCCAAACCAAAGATATCGCAGTAGTGCCCAGATGGACACTGGGAACAGCTGTCTTCTCCCTCTGCTGCTGAATTACTTTGGTAGAAACCAGGTTTACATGGGAAGGTATACGGGTCCCCCGTACCCAGTGGGCAATAGTGCCCTCCTGGGCAGTGGCCAGTCTGTAATAAAAGAGCATTAGCTTTAACTTTCAAGGTAAATATTATAAATTCAATTATCAAGTTATTAAACATCATCATAATCTCCAGCCATCTCTTAGTCTCCAAGTCAATGATTCAGATTCCGTAATCACAAAAAAAGTAGAGATTCAAAATTAATGCTTTAAGAGAGTAAGGAGTGTGATGGAATACTCTCCATTTGCCTGGATGAGTGCAGCTCCAACAACACTCAAGAAGCTCGACACCATCCAGGACAAAGCATCCCGCTTGATTGGCACCCCATCCACCACCTTAAACATTCACTCCTTGCAGCACCAGCGTACCTTGGCTGCAGTATGTACCATCTACAAGATGCAGTGCAGCAACTCGCCAAGGCTTCTTCGCAGCACCTCCCAAACCCGTGACCTCTTCCTCCTAGAAGGACAAGGGCAGCAGGTGCATGGGAACACCACCACCTTCAAGTTCTCCTCCAAGTCACACACCATCCTGACTTAGAAGTAGATCACCGATCCTTCATCGTCGCTGGGTCAAAATCCTGGAACTCCCTAACAGCACTGTGGGAGTACCTTCACCACACGGACTGCAGCGGTTCAAGGCGGCGGCTCACCAGCACCTTCTCAAGGGCAACTAGGGATGGGCAATAAATGCTGGCCTTGCCAGCGATGCCGACATCCCATAAACGAATTAAAAAAAACCTGCAATGTTCTTAATGTTTGCGTTTTTTCACATTGTTTTCTCTTTTTTTTTCTCCTTTCTGGAGTGTTTTCTTTAATTATTACCGCTTCCACTTTTTCTTCCATTTCGATTGGCGGTTGGTCTTGGCTACAAATGGTTAAGCTATTTTTGTTTTGAATGTTTAACAATTTCTGGGAGTCCTATTCTCAGCTGGAGTCTCAAACTGTGCCGAATAATTTGTTAGTCCTAACGTGAAGGAACAGATCTTGACCATGGAGCTAATGGAATTTAAAACATATTTCATCCAAAGTTACCCAGCCATGTGGGGGGGGGGGGGGGGGGGGGCGGTGCGATTTTAACCCTACCCACCTGACGGAATCCAGGCTGGAAAGAAGCCCGGATCCAGCCGACCGCAATTTTTACTCCGGCTTCTGGATGGCCCACTAAGCTGCCTGCGCAAAGATGATGGGGGTCCTTCTATGCAGATGGAGGTCTGATGATGTAATCGCCCCGAGAGCGATTTCAATGCAGGCCTGAGCGCTGAAGTCTCACGGCTCTCCCGCCAGACCGAAGAGAGTTGGGATGTTTTTTTGGAAGTTAAAAAAAGAGTCCCAAGCAGGCAAGTACTCCTGCACGCCCAAGGACATTCATGGTCTCCCAGCCCCGGAATCACGCCCCCCGTCCCTCCCACAAAACCCTCCTGGAACTCCCTTCCCCACACATACCTTCATGCCATCCGGCGGCCAATTTTCCAGAGGTTGGCAGCTGCTCCCTGCCCACTTCCCACCTGGAACGGGCGGGAAGTGGATCAGAGGCTTTGAAGCTGAATAAGCCTGGGTCACAAATTTTCTGCAGCCCGTACAGTTCGCACTCACCCCACCCACCCCAGCCTGCCCAGAATTAAAAGTTAAGGCTGGATGTATTGTTCCCAACACATGATACTAATTTGATGAACTCATCACACAACATCAAGTAATAGATTGAAAACAAACTAATCCACATTACATTAACATAGATTTCAATTTACTCCACAGGTCCAACATTTATCTTATTATGTTAACACAGTATTCTGGAAATGAAATAGGGTTTTGAAAGGTCTAGTACGATAGCAAAATACTGCAGATGTTGGAAATCCGAAATAACAACAGAAAATGCTGGAAAAACTCAGCAGGTCAGGCAACATCCGTGGAGAGAAATTTGAGTTGACGTTTCGGGTTTGACCCTTCTTCAAAACTACACTTTACACCTAATCCCAGCCTATTACCATCTCGTCTAGCTTCTAATCTCTTTTACTTCTTTTGGTTCTTTTATTCTTTTGTCCGATCGCAGCCCTGCCTTCGATCTAGTTCCTTTTCTCTCCAGTTTTGAAGAAGGGTCAAACCCGAAACGTCAACTCAAATTTCTCTCCACGGATGTTGCCTGACCTGCTGAGTTTTTCCAGCATTTTCTGTTGTTATTTTGAAAGGTCTAACCTTCCACACCACTACAATCATCTGAAAACTATTCTGTTTGATCCGTAGCAAAGGAATCGGAGATAAAACAGAGATATTAATGTAGATATTATTGAAAATAGACTTTCAAATGTTACTGGTTGTGATTTCTATACGTGGGGGTGAAATTGGACACGGGCGGGGCGCAAAACAGGCGGAATCGCTTTTGGTGCCCGTTAAAGGACACACCCGATATTCAGTGCTATTGAAGTCAATGTAACTGACTGCAGGGCAGAGTGTATAACTGGCGATCAATGCGATACCGCCTGCTTTACATCCCCGCCCAAGTTCAATTTCACCCCCCCATAATGGTTTATATTTAAGACTCTTAGGGGGGGAAAATTCGGTTGCTTTGGCCTCCCGTTAGCGCCCTAACGAGGCGCAAAGCAACTAGCGCCTGGGAGCGGCGCTGTCAACGTCTTCCACGAAATTAAGCGGGAGATTAGCGGCGGCGGTAATCATTAGCGCCCCATGGCGATGTGCCGCTGGCTATGACATCATCATCGTGCGCAGCGCCCCGCTCGCGCCCCGGCTGCGATCTTCGGTAGTGCCCCCTGATTTACCGCCGGACGCTATGTCCGATGGGGTGAAGGGGGCCTACCTGCGGCTGGGGCGGCGCTAATTAAAGGGAAGGTGCCGGACGGCCATTTTTGTTGATGGCCGCCTGCCAGCACCTGCCTCCGATGCCGTCCCCGGCCTCCTTACCCGCCCCCCCCCCCACCGCGTAGTGCTGGCTGTGCTCCATGAGCCTGGCACCTCTTGAGTGTCGGGATCTTTTGCCGGCACTCTGATCCCAGCTGGGCCCCGGGTCGCGCTGCGCAAGGCATCTTTTTAAAGGGGAGGAAGGCCTGCAGCGCATGGCGCTGCGGCACGTAGTGCCACGATATTCCCTCGCAGCGCCCCAAGTGAGAGGCGGGGCGCTTCCAGTAGCTCCCCACTTCCCTCTTGGGGCGCTACCATTCAATTTCGGCCGCGGGGGCGCTAATTTTTTTGGGGTGCTAATATTATCGCCCCAGCGAAGTTAGCGCCTCAAAGGAAGCGCGACTCAATTTTCCCCCCTCAACATTTAGATTTTTACATAAAGACTGGGTTGAAATCATTTTAACCCCCCCCCACCCACATCCAAACCCACGTGCTCCTGCAGATTAAAATGCAGCCCTTTGTGTGGGGACATTGTCACTGAACCGGACTATGTTCAGTTCTCGAGTCTGCCGAGCAGTCTGGTGTTGCAACGCTCAGCTTCAATCAAGAGGGGCCTTTAATGATCCATGAAAACAGGGAAACGCTGGATCTCAATTTACTCCACAGGTCCAGCAGTTATTTTATTATTTACTGCAGGTTCTGATCCTGAAAATAAATCAATCGCTGAGCCTCAGCTCTTTGAAGTTACCACTCCTACATGAAAAAAATAGGCCATTCATCTAGCCCATTAAATGTTTAATTGTTAAAAAAAAATTCTAAATCAAAAGCTGCAATCATATTTTGAAAGTGGGAATAAAAGCCAATTCACATTTTAATGCAATTGATATTCGTCACATTCAAATTTTGATAAATATATTCTGATTAATAATTCAATTAGAATTGATTCGTAATGCTTTTGTTTTTTCATTGACATAACAAAGCACTCAGGTACAATAGGGCAGAATTACACGGCAGATGACGTAGCATTGAAGCACTTAGTGATGCTAAAAAGGGTTTTAAACCTTCCAACAATTAAGGTCAAAGCCTCAGGAAGACAATGGTTGGGTCACACCGATGAAACGTTACTCACAGGCTGAGAGATTGCTTTGGGTTTTGTGCCTTCACTGTAACAGTACTTCCCAGCAGGACAGGGAACACATTGAGACACATCTACCAGTCCCTCCTGGTCACTGTAAGTACCATTTGGACAAGCTCTGGGCTTGGGATCCTGAGGTGAAACACATGGAGAAATGTCAGCGTTAATTACAAGTCTTAAAGCAACTTAATATCATGCAGAATATCCAAGTTCTAAACAATTGGATCAACACACATTTAGATAGAAATTCATTGGTGTCATGTCTGTTTTATGGGCGTAAAATGGGCGCTTAAGCATCCAATATGGCGGGCGGGGTGCATGTGCACAATCCGTGCCAGATGTGTGCCGTCCACCTGTAGCAGTCGGCGCAGACTCCATGGATTTTTACATACTCTTATTAAAAACTGGACAGGCTGTTTGGGGGGGGGGGGGGGGGAGCAGTGGAAAAACACTCAAGCTGAAGATGACTCACGGAAACAGGTTGTATTCGTATGGAAACGAACTGTCCTTGGGAACAATGGCCCGAGAGGCCCACTCCCAAGTCTTGAATAACGAGGCTGGCGACTCATTGGGCTAGATTTTCCCCCAGCCGTCAGGCGGGGTTTCAGGCGTGTTGGGGGGGGGGGGGGATATCCCGAATTCGGGGGTCCCAACACCATCCCGCCCAAAACCCCGCCCCACGTAAGTTTCAGGGGCGGCGGGTACCCGCCCCGCACTGGGACCCGCCGAAACCAGGCGGGAAGGGATTAGTGCCAATTAACTGCCTGTTAACGGGTAGTGACAGGCAGTTTTTAGCCTAATCCCTATTTTGAGGGGTGTCGTGTGGGATGCCTGACGGCTCCAAACCACGCCAGGTTAGAGCAGGCGGGCCGTCGGGTTGAAGGAGTTGGAGGGGTCGCGATGTCGGTGCTCAGGTGAGTGCTGGGTGCATGAGTGCAAAGGTAAGTGTGTTTGGTGTGTCTAAAGTGTGTAAAGAACTTTTACTTACCTGTACTTACCTTAACAGCCTTTCTTCCTGTAGCCGTCGGGAGCGCATCACTCAGCCGGAACTGAAAGCTGAATGGCTGCGATGTCAAGTGACAGCCTTCAGCTTTGAGTGCTGGTGAGAGTTCTAACTGAGTCTGTGCAGAAGGACTCATGTTAGAACTCAGAGTGTCAGTGTTTCACAGCTTCAAACAGCTGTCAAACACTGATATTTCATCTGTCAAGGACTCTTGACAGATGAAATTGCAGTCTGTGATGTCACCTGTTGCCGGGTGGTCCTTAATTGGCCTGCTGAGCCCGCTCAACAAGGTCAATCAAGGGAAAATCGCGTGGATTGGCCGGACGTCGAAGTAGGCGGGTCAAAAACCCGAAAGGGGAAGTCCCGCCTTCTTCCCGACAGGTTCGGGAAAATCTACCCCATTGGTTCTGGTCAAGATGAGCTTGTTAAGTTAATCTGCTGGGAGATTGAAATGAGTTCTAAAACATCCAAACCTGGGAGGAAGCTTGGAAACCATTTCCCTGAGGCCATGTGTCCATTAAAACCACAGACAGCGGTCTGTGTATTGGGGGGGTATATCAGAGAGCCGTTTGGATAGTTCTCTCTCTCTCTCCTGCCCTCCACACAACGGAACGGCAAGAGGAGCTGAGCTTTGCTCTTCCAACCGGGACGGACTTCGACTAAGGCTGGGACTCGCATGCCGCAAGGCCGGTACGGAACCAGGTAGCCGAGACGTACGGGAGGAAGCTGCAAGCAAGATCAAAAGGGCAATTCTAGGTGAGCATTGCCAAGCCTGCACACCCACAAGATCACTTAGCAGTGTGAGGGGGTGCCTGTATGTCCCTACCAAACCAGAGGGGGTTTAGCGTTGGAAGGGTCCTGTGATAGTTTAGTTCATGGGAGGGTGTTTTTAGGCCGTGGTAAGTCAGCATGGCAGGGGCTTGTTGGACAAGTCAGGGTTGTACTGTTTTAAACTGTACTGTAGTGTTCACACTGCTCGTACTGTATGCGAGTGGAGTGGTTTTTGTCAACCTTAATAAACACTGTGCGGATGAGCCCGAAAACACTGTCCATGTTCAAATCCGTCCTCAGTAATCCCTATCATCCAGAACTTGTAGTAAGGGGGTTTGCGTGCTCGCTATGGGCGGGGTGAAACCACTTACAATAATTGGCGGTTGCGGCAGGGCCTATAGGAAATTGGCCACTGCAAAAACCGGTTACACACCATATTGGTAAAGGCATCCAAGACCTTGGTAAGGTTGAGGGCACGGGCCATTGGCATTCTGGGTGACATCATTTACAAATGGTAGAAGCAGGGAAGTTGACAAGAAGAGAATTCAAGAGGTCTAGCCACAAAGTAATAGCAGCATGAATTTGGAGAGAGAGGGAGAGACAGGGACAGAGGCGAGCGACGTTGCAGAGGTGAAAGAAAGCCAACTTGCTGACAGATTGGATGTAGGGGAGAAAGCTGAGCTGGGAATTAAGCAATATCTCAAGGTTCTGCACCTCTGCACTAAGCCTGAGTGAAGTCAGTAAAGTAAAAGGAAGCACGACTTACATCGATGACAGAATCACTATGGCAACAATTCCTAATGCCATTCTCTAATGCTCCTGTAAGATCATCTATAGTAAAGGCCAGGTCCAGTAAGAATTTTAACCTTTAAAAGTTGATTTTTTTTGAGAAGATCCCGCTCCAATCAGTCTCTAAAAGAGCACATTGTTGATTTTCTCAAATATGAATCAAAACAAGGCCAAAAATGCTAGAAACACACATCACATTTGTGTGTTCTGATAAAACATTAACCTGTCTTTACTCTTTACAAATGCTGACAGACCTGTATTGACCTGGATTTCTGCTTTTTTTTAAAAATCAGCGTCAGTTTAGAAATAGGAGGATAGAGCAGATGATTGCGTGGCTGGAGAGATGGAGCAGAAGGGTGGGCTTTAGATTCCTGGGACATTGGGACCGGTTCTGGGGGAGGTGGGACCTGTACAGGCCGGACGGGTTGCACCTCAACAGAGCTGGGACCAATATCCTCGCGGAAGGGTTTGCTATTGCTGTTGTGGAGGGTTTAAACTAATTTGGCATGGGGGTGGGCACCAGGATCTAGCATTAGAAAGGAGAAACAAGGTGCACAAAAGAGTTGAGATGCAGATAGCACCAGATTAAGAGATAGTCTGACCCCACCTAATACCGTACTAAGAGAAAATACTAGAATGTCTAAGATAGGTTTACAGTGCATGTATGTAAACACACGAGGTGTGGTAAATAAGGTTGGTGAGCTGCAGGCACAAATAGCCACATGGGAATATGATGTCGTGGCGATAACAGAGACCTGGCTCAAAAAAGGGCAGGATTGGGTACTAAATATTCCTGGATATAAGTGTTCAGGAAAGATAGGGAAGGAAAGAAAGAAGGTGGGTGGCAGTATTGATTAAGGAGAATGTTACAGTTCTGCAGAGAGATGATGTCCTGGAGGGGTCAAGGACAGAATCTATTTGGTTAGAGTTAAGGAACAATAGAGGTACCATTATACTACTAGGTATATTCTATAGGCCACCAACTAGTAGGAAAGATATAGAGGAGCAAATTTGCAGGGAAATTACAGAGAGGTGCAAGAACTATAGAGTAGTGATAATGGGGGACTTCAACTATCCTGATATAGACTGGGATAGTAATAGTGTAAAGGGCAGAGAGGGGATCAATTTCTGAAGTGTCTTCGGGAGAACTTTCTTGATCAGTATGTTTCCAGCACAATGAGGAAGGAGGCATTGCTGGATCTGGTTCTGAGGAATGAGGTGGGTCAAGTGGAGCAAGTGTCAGTAGGGGAACATTTAGGGAACAGTGATCATAGTATCATAAGGTTTAGACTAATACTTAATTGGAGGAAGGCCAATTTCAGTGGGTTGAGAATGGATCTGGCCCGGGTAAATTGGAATCAAAGATTGGCAGGCAAAACTGTAATCGAACAATGGGCTGCCTTTAAAGAGGAGATGGTACGGGTACAGTCAAGGTACATTCCCACGAGGGGGAAATGTAGGGCAACCAAAGCCAGAGCTCTCTGGCTGATGAAAGAGATAGAGAGTAAGATGAAGCAGATAAAAAGGGGCATATGACAGATGTCAGGTTGAGAATACAAGTGAGAACCAGCCTGGACAAAATTAACAGTCACTTGGACAAGTGTGGATTAATTAAAGGAAGCCAGCACGGATTTGTTAAAGGCAAATTGTGTATAACCAACTTGATTGAGTTTTTTGATGAGGTAACAGAGAGGGTTGATGAGTGCAATATGGTTGATGTGGTGTACATGGACTTCCAAAATGCATTCGATAAAGTGCCACATAATAGGCTTGCCAGCAAAGTTGCAGCCCATGGAATAAAAGGGACAGTGGCAACATGGATATGAAATTGGCTAAGTGACAGGAAACAGAGAGTAGTGGTGAATGGTTGTTTTGCGGACAGGGGGAATGTGTTCCCCAGGGGTCAGTACTAGGACCACTGCTTTTCTTGATATATATTAATGATTTGGATTTAGGTGTACAGGGCACTATTTCAAAATCTGCAGATGACACAAAACTTGGAAGTATAGTGAGCAGTAAGGAGGATAGGGATAGTCTTCAAGAGGGCATAGACAGGCTGGTGGAATGGGCGGACAGGTGGCAGATGAAGTTTAATGCTGAAAAATGCGAAGTGATACATTTTCGTAGGAAGAATGGGTAGAGGCAATATAAACTAAAGGGTACAATTCTAAAGGGGGTGCATGAACAGAGAAACATTGGGGTATATGTGCACAAATCATTGAAGGTGGTAGGGCAGGTTGAGGAAGTGGTTAAAAAAGCATATGGGATCCTGGGCTTTATAAATAGAGGCAAAGAGTACAAAAACAAGGAGGTTATGCTGAACCTTTATAAAACACTGGTTCGGCTTCAACTCAAGTATTGTGTCCAATTCTGGGCACCGCACTTTAGGAAGGATGTGAAGGCCTTAGAGAGGGTGCGGAAAAAATTTACAAGAATGGTTCCAGGGATGAGGGACGTCAGTTACGTGGATAGACTGGAGAAGCTGGGGTTGTTCTCCTTAGAGCAGGGAAGATTGAGAGGAGATTTGATAGAGGTGTTCAAAATCATGAGAGGTCTAGACAGAGTAGAGAGAGAGAAACTGTTCCCATTGGCGGAAGGGTCGAGAACTAGAGGACACAGATTTAAGGTGATTGGCAGAAGGTCCAAAGGCGACATGAGGAAAAACTTTTTTACGCAGCGAGTGGTTCGAATCTGGAATGCACTGCCTGAAAGTGTGCTGCAGGCAGATTCAATCGTGGCTTTCATAGAAACATAGAATATAGGAGCAGGAGTAGGCCATTCGGCCCCTCGAGCCTGCTCCTTCATTCAATGAGATCATGGCTGATCATCCAAATTCTAATTCTGTTCCGAATTGATCAAAAGGGAATTAGATAAGTACCTGAAAGAAAAAAATTGCAGAGCTACAAGGGCAGGGGAGTGAGACTCGCTGAATTGCTCTTGCAGAGAGCCGGCACGGACTCGATGGGCCGAGTGGCCTCTTTCTGTGCTGTAACCATTCTTTGATTCGATGAGATGGGCGGGAGAACTTTCGCCCCCAGCGTGTCTGGTCACCTTTCCGTTCAAAAGTCGTATGCCAACAGCCTCAATGGGATTTCAAATATTAATCGTGTCCACATGTATAATGCCAGCCCTGTCACATTTATAATGGGACTTCCCCATTAATGCCATACCCTGTGACACTGCCGTTCCGGGCTCTCACCAACAGATGGCAACATGCAGTCTCGGATGCAACTTTGGATTTTTTTTTAAAAACAATAATTTTTCTCCTCCTACAAGTTCATTTTAAAGTTAGTTAGTTTTAAAGTTCAAAATCTGCTTTTTAATTTTATTAACGTTAAACAATATTAAAATATGAACTTTGCCACTTTATTGTTGTTTTCCTTTCCCCACTGCTATTTTAATCATAAACAACAAGGCTCTCCATCACAGCACCTCTCTGCTTTGCCCTACTAGATGGTTGATTTGACTACTGCAGCATCTAGTTGGACCTGTGCCTCTCTCCTCCCTCCATTGTAGAATGCCTCTCATGCCCTCTGGTTCATTATGTGCCCGCCCCATTTTGATCTATGAACTCCACTGGCCAGTTGGTCCCAGTAGCCCCCCTGGTGTTTCTCTCTTTCTCCCCACAGCCTCTTGATCGATTGGTAGCACGGCTTTCCTTCTGCTTCCCCCCCTCTGCTCCCACGCTCAAACCTGCCTACCTTCCCCCCCCCCCACTCTGCTCTGCCTTCCCTCTCCTGCCCCACCCACTCTACCTTACGCCTCTGCCCCATTCCCGCCCCTATTGTGACAGTCATACCTCAGCAATGGCCTAATTATCCTCCACCCACTAACGCCCCATTGACTTGAAGACTGCGCCTAGTGCTGACTCCCCATGTGCAAGGCCATGGGGATATTGGTTAGTACATTATTAAAATTGGTATGTCTGATCACCTGCCAACTTTCCTTATAGAGATTGCTAATGAAGATTGTGTCCACGCACCATTGCATTTGTAATAACCTGTGACACCTGCAGGCAGTGCTGTAATATTCAGAGCATTCAGACCTTTTTCACAATTTTGTGTGACACTGCAATTCTCTATTAAAATACAAGCTTGGTTTGAGTCTGCCTACAGTTCCACACTCTGGCCACTGGGTGACTCTGTACCACGATGGGATCGCCAACTGGTCTCATCAGATCTCTCAGCAAAGGCCAGTCGGATGTGAGACTGCAGCTTTTAAAAAATATTGGCCCAGAAATTTGGGTCCCAACGCGTGAGTACGCACGGGGTACTCACGCGTAGGCCCAACGAAAGTGCCGGTTTCGTGCATGCACTGCGCATGCGTGGGAAACCAGAGCTTCCGTTCCCCTGAAAGAAGGGGTTAAGAGATGGAACGCGTGCGCGGGAGAGGCAGCGTGTGTGCCTGGAACTTACGCTTTTTTTGCAGGTTTCTCCGGGAGGGTAAGTCTCCAGGAGTTACACATGTAAAAAGCAGTCGCAAGGCCTGCTTTTAACAAGGTAAGTGAATTAATTAAAATTAAAACATTTTTTCCACAGGTTTATTATTTTTAAATACTTTAAAGAAAGGTAAGTTTATTTTTAGCCCTGTTAGAAAATGTAATTAATTTTTTCAAAAATTTAAATTTGTTTAAAATAGTTATTTCATGTAATTTATAGTTATTTTAAAAATGGGATGTTTTAAAAAATTTATTTGAAGTTTTAGTGATGTTTCGGGGCGTATAGTATTTATAGGTTTGACAGCTCTTCCTGTCAAACTTATGAATGAAGCATTCCCTGCTACCATTGGCTCTCCATGGCCCACGTGATCCCAGGGGACGCATCGAACCAGCTGCGCCCCTGGGATACGCAAGCACTGCGCGTCGGCAGTTGGAGGAGGCCCAGGATCGGAATCCCACGCGGGCCCACAGCTCAACGGCCGGCGCGCTAGGTAAGTGCAGGTCGGCGGCTTGCACCCGCGGGAAGCCCCCGACCCAAATTTCTGGGCCAATATTAACAGTTAAAATGTCCATACTATTATTAAACGTAGTTCAATTTAACCCCTAACTCACATCCCCTGACCAGACACTCAATTATCTTGGGCAATTGGGATCTCAGCCTCCTATAATCTATTAGAACATAAGAAATAGGAGCAGGAGTAGGCCATATGACCCCTCGAGCCTGCTCCGCCATTCAATAAGATCATGGCTGATCTTCGACCTCAACTCCGCTTTCCTTCCCGATCTCCATATTCCTTGATTCCCCTAGAGTCTAAAAATCTATTGATCTCGGCCTTGAATATATTCAAAGACTCAGCTTCCACAGCCCTTTGGGGCAGAGAATTCCAAAGATTCACAACCCTCAGTGAAGAAATTCCTCCTCATCTCCGTCTTAAATGGCTGACCCCTTATCCTGAGACTATGCCCCCTAGTTCTAGACTCTCCAGACAGGGGAAACAACCTCTCTGCATCTACCCTGTTCCCCTCCACCATTCACCACTTACCATCTCCACCGATGATGAATATCCCACAATCTGGCAACAAGCACCCCTTTCTAATTGTAAATTTAACTATTTTCTACTCCAACGGGGTGGTCCCAAAGTGTACCCCACATTGAGATACAATCCTAGACTCAGTGTAATACTGAACTAAGTACCCAGTCTAGCAGTGCAACCTCCTCCACCGAGATGGATCCTCCCTCCCACTGACAGAGATTTCTCCCCTCTCCCCCACCCCCCTCCTCTGCCTCATTTTCACCTCCACCCATTCCCCCCTCTCCCCTCATACCCTCCTACCTACTCCTCCTCCCTTCTCTGTCCTATCTACTCCTCTCTTGCATGCCCCTTTCCCCATTTTTCTCTTTCCTATGCCACCTTCTCCCTACGCCTCCCCACCTCTCCTTCCCTTTCCCCTCTTCCCCCCCTTCCATCCTCCCATCTGCTCTTCTACCCTCCCACCCCCTTCCCTTCTTCCTCCTCCACTCCTTCTCCAGTGCATCCTCCCTCCCATCCATCCCCGCTTCCCACTTTTTCCTTCCTTGCTAGACCTGAATACTGGGCTAAGTTTTGACTTCCCATGTGCAACATCATAAAAGATCGACTCGTTTATTACTAATTTTGTTCTTTTTTCCCCAATTTTTTTCCTTTTCAATTTCTCGGTTCTCCTCCACTCCACTCTACTCGGAAGATTCAAATTTAAAGTCTGGGGTTCTGATGAGTTAAACCTTGATGTCCTTTTCCAGTGAACAGATTAATTAACAAAGGCCGTTTTCCTAGCACAGGACCATGCGCCTGTTGCTACTTGAAGTAGTGCACCAGAATTGATGGCTTCATGCTAAAATAGGGTTGCCAACTCTGGTTGGACGTATTCTGTCACATGACCTCCTGCTGCCAACCGCCCCGCCCCCATACTTCTGCCATTGGTCGTCCGACATGTCAATCCTCGCGGGGCCTCGCCTTCCCACGCCAACCGGGAAGCGAATAGACTCTTCATCACTGTTCTGTCCGTGTATAATAAGACACAGACTGCAGGAGAACGGTACAACAGGTGTTTACTAAACGTGGCTCACACTGGAACTGATCTGTACAGATTACTACTCAGTGCTATATACAGGTGTGGTCACTGCCGGTACTGCAGTATACATGAGCTGTAAAAGATAGTTCCCCTTAAAGGTATATACATTACAATTCCTCCCCTTTTAGATTAACAGTACCATAACACTCATTTAACAATTAAATATCAAACTAATTACAATTAACACTTTTAACATGCAACATTAGCTGAAAATAGTCTATTTATATATTCAGTCTTTGGGGAGGCTTCCTGATCCTTTCTGGATAGCGCCTTTCCCAAGTGTCTTGCTCTTGGTGCGGAGGCGATTCTGGCCCCGTCGTCCGTTGGTTCATCAGCTTCCGATGCTACTGTTTCTGGGGTAGATGCTACCTGTATGTCGGGTTCATCACCAGGTACATATGGGCGAGGCATGGGGTTGACTTGTTCCTGTGACTCTAGGATCTGGTCAGCATGGCGTCTCACGATGCTCTCCCCAACGTCCACTGTGTACATTAGTGGGCCCTGCCGTGTGCATATCGTTCCTGGCTGCCATTTTTCTGTTCGGTAGTCGCGGGCCAAGACTGGCTGCCCTACATTGAAGCTCCTTGTTGGCTTCTCATGGATGTGCTGGAATTGCTTACTCTCAACATCTCTTCGTACATTTGGTCTGAGCAAATCCAGGCGAGATCTTAACCTTCGGTTAAAGAACATCATGGCTGGGGCCTGGTTGGTGACTGCATGTGTCGCATTCCGGTAGGCGAACAGGAAATTGTCCACCTTGTGCTGCAGCGGAATGTTGTCATTGTACATAGCCTTTATTGCCTTCTTAAAGGTTTGTACGAACCTCTCAGCCAATCCATTTGTGGCTGGATGATACGGGGCGGATGTGTAATGCCTTACCCAATTCTTTTTCAAGAACCTCCGGAACTCTTCGGACACAAACTGTGGTCCGTTGTCGGAGCTAATCTGTTCTGGCAAGCCATTCCTGGCAAAAATGGTCCGTAGGACTGCAATAGTTTTCTCCGTGGTGGTGGAGGACATTTTGATGACCTCAGGCCATTTCGAGTGCACATCCACGGCTATTAAAAACATTGAGTCCATGAATGGACCAGCAAAATCAATATGCACCCGTTGCCATGGAGATGAGGGCCACTCCCATGGGTGTAGAGGGGCCTGCGGTGGTGCAGTTTGGACTTTCTGGCATCCTGAGCAGCTCTTGGTCAGGTCCTCGATTTGTTTATCGATTCCCGGCCACCACACATAAGCCCTGGCTAGGCTTTTCATTTTTACCCCTCCCAGATGACCCTCATGAAGCTCATTGAGCACTCTATCCCTTAACTTGGGTGGAATTACCACTCGGGATCCACACATCAAGGTCCCCCAGCACACTGACAGCTGTTCTCTCCTTGTCGAGAATGCTGGCAACAGTGAGTCGCCATGTGCTGGCCATCCCTTCACCGTCAAATCATACACCCGAGACAGTGTCGGGTCATTTCGGGTTTCCTTTTCGATACAAGCGTTAGTTACCGGTAGGTATTCAACTATAGTCGAATGGAATATTTCGACAGGATCCACTGCTGGTGCTTCCTCCGCAGTAGGCAGTGGCAGGCGTGATAGCCCATCAGCATTTCCATGCTGTTTCGTGCCCTTATATTCAATCTCATAGTGGTGCGCCCCTAGAAAAAGTGACCATCTTTGTTGTCGTTGCGCAGTCATCACCGGAACGCCCTTCTTTGGATTAAAAATGGAGACAAGAGGCTGGTGATCAGTCAGCAAGGTGAATTTCTGCCCGTGCAGATAGTGATTGAACTTTTTCACTCCTCACACTAGGCTGAGGGCCTCCCTGTCAATCTGGGCGTAGTTACGCTCGGCTGAGGTTAGTGATCGTGACGCAAAGGCTATTGGCCTCTCTGAGCCGTCCGAGAATTTGTGCGACAGCACCGCTCCAATGCCATAGGGTGACGCATCACATGCCAACTGAATTGGTAATGCTGGGTTGTAATGGGCCAATACCTCTTTCGATGCGATTAGTGTTTTGCTCTTCTGGAAAGCTCGTCTACATTCGTCACTCCACTTCCATGGCACCCCAGTTTGCAGTAGGGTGTTCAGTGGGTGTAGTATTGTAGACAAATTTGGCAAGAACTTATGGTAGTAGTTTACCAGCCCGAGGAACGACCTCAGTTGTGACACATTTTCCGGCGCTGGAGCCTTGACTACTGCCTCAATCTTCTCTGGGGACTTATGTAACCCCTCTTTATCGATAACGTGGCCACAATACGAGATCTGTTTTCTAAAAAACTCGCATTTGGGGCGGTTAGCTCGGAGCCCATATTCCTGCAATCTAGTGAGCACCTGCTCCAGGTTGGCAAGGTGATCACTGTCATTTTCGCCCGTGACCAGGATGTCGTCCATATAACACTGGGTCCCTGGGATACCTTGCAGGACTTGTTCCATTGCCCTCTGCCAAATAGCCGGAGCTGATGCTACCCCGAATACCAGCCGGTTGTATTGGTAGAGACCTTTATGGGTGTTGATTGTGAGGTATTTTTTTGATGCTTCTTCTACCTCCATTTGCAGATACGCCTGGGCCAGATCAATCTTAGTGAAGCGTTTCCCTCCGGATAGCGAGGCGAAAATATCTTCAATCCGCGGAAGTGGATATTGTACGGTGTGAAGGACCGGGTTCACTGTTACCTTAAAGTCCCCACAGATGCGAACTTTCCTTGGTTCCCCAGGCGTGCTGCTCAACGACTTTTTCATCACAGGGACGATGGGTGTAGCCCACTCGCTCCAGTCTACCTTGGACAGTGCACCTGAACGTTCCAGACTCTCCAGCTCTGCTTCGACGGCTGGGCAGATCGTATAAGGTACCGGTCTGGCCTTAAAAAATTGTGCGCTTGCATTTTCTTCAATTTTAATTGTCGCTGTCATGCCTTTTAGTGTTCCGAGTCCTTGCTGGAACACTTCTTTCGCGTCAGTTAGGATCTTTGACAGTCGCCCAGGTGTGACGTCATCATCCTTTTTGTCAGCCACAGTCAGTGCCTGTATGGAATGCCAATCCAGTTGTATTTTCCGGATCCATTCACGTCCCAGTATTGGTGGTCCTCCATCTTGCAATACATACAGGTCTAGTTTTGGTGTTTCCTTACCGTTATATATAACGGTCACCCTTATTTTTCCTTTGGGGTAGACTTTTTGCCCCGTGTACGTCTTCAAATTAATTTGTGTGTCTCTCAAGGGTATGTGAGAATAGCCGCTCGTAGTCCCGTCGGTTTATGACTGTTAGGGCTGATCCTGTGTCCAATTCCATCTTTACCTGGACTCCTGCTATCTTGAGAGTGACCCAAATGGTTCAGTGATCCTCCATTGTGATCACATTATGTAGTTTCAGACAACTCAGTTCACTGCTTTCGGAGTCGTTATCACTCTTTTGTTCGTCTGAACTATTCTCCGTCATCTTATGTACCTTCTTGTACTTTCCTTTGGCAGGTTTCTTATTGCTGGTTTTCTTTCCCGACCTGCAGACTCGTGCTATGTGTCCTACTTTTCCACACTGTCTGCACACTTTGTCTTTGAACCAGCAATCATTCTGGTCGCGTGTTGTTCTGCCGCAGCGATAGCACTTCTCTGTTCCATATGACATTTCGTTTGTGCCATATTCTTGCGGTCTCTGTTGTATCTCTGCAGCGCCCCGTGCTGCTGCTTCATATGATACCGCAATGCTGAAAGCCTTTTCCAGCATAAGGTCCTTTTCAGATAAAAGCCTTTTCTGGGTTCCTTCACTTTGAAGCCCACAAACAAACTTGTCCCTTAAGGTATCTGCCAGTCCCGCTCCAAACTGGCAGTGTTTCGATAGTTTGTGCAGTTCTGTCAAATAATCAGCATTGCTTTCATCCTTATGCTGGTTCCATTTGTGAAACTTGAATCTTTCTGCTATCAGCAGCGGTGTGGGGTTTAAATGTTCCTGTAATATCGTTACTATGTCTTCCAAACTCTTTTCCATTGGCTTCGTTGGGGTTACTAAATTTCGTAATAAACCATATGTCTTTGCACCCATTAAATTTAACAATACCGACGCTTTCTTGTCATCTAACACGTCATTTGCCTTGCACTATACCTCTATTCATTCGACATATGTAGTCCAATCTTCGACTTCGTTGTCAAATGCGGTGATACTGCCACTCTTCGGCATTTTGGGTGTGGTTTAAAATGGCGTCTCCCAATGGCGTCTCCCGCGCTTTCCTTCCTCCCCTGCTGCTGCCAACGCCGCTCCTGGCGGTTCTCGTGGCAATGGCTGCGCCCTGTAGGTTTCGTGCGCTTCTCCTGCGCTGCTGCCAATGCCGCTCTCGTGGCAATGGCGGCGCCTCGCGGGTTTCTGTGTGTCTCTCTCTCCCTTTCTTCGATGCTGCTCGGCCCCTGAACACCGGCTGCGCCCTATGCGCTCTGCCCTCTCTCTCTCACCCCCGTCGACGCTACTCGGCCCTTTGCTGTGCCGCTCGGTCGGGCTCTAGCCCGCCGCTGTCTGGGAAGGGTCTGCGCACTACCTGTTGCCAGCCTGTTTCGCTGGACCACCTCGACTGGATAGCCAAGCCTGGCTCTCGACAGCCTCCCCCGCAATTCTCGAGTCTCTGCTGGATGACTGGGCGGTTGCCCGTGGTCGACGCCCGAGTCTCTGGCCTTGACCTGCAATCCACTGATCTCCAGGAACGAATCCCCGGGAGGTGATGCAGAGTTGCAGGTAGGTTCGAACTTGCCTTGCCGCCAATGTTGTGTCCGTGTATAATAAGACACAGACTGCAGGAGAACGGTACAACAGGTGTTTACTAAACGTGGCCCACACTGGAACTGATCTGTACAGATTACTGCTCAGTGCTATATACAGGTGTGGTCACTGCCGGTGCTGCAGTATACATGAGCTGTAAAAGATAGTTCCCCCCTTAAAGGTATATACATTACTATCACCTGATTGGATAATTCTCGACTGTCAGCCTTTTTGCCCATGTCCAATATTTTTATAACTAGCAAACAAAATGTTCAAAGAGAATTTAAAAAAAAAAAACTTTTTTAACGCCCTTATGATTTTTTTCTCCCAGGCTGCCTTGGAGCAATGTCCTGGAGGCTGGCCTTCAATTCTTGGAGACTCCAGAGTGTTGGCAACCCTCTGCTGAAACGGGTTTTGGAATCAAACTGGAGGCCAGCTTGAGAAAAAGGAGAATTCTAAAAAGCAGGAGCAGTGTACCTTAAATAAAACATAGCTGGTAAAGGTGTTTCCAAGTCAATGAGCTGAACGGCAAGTGGAGGCTCCCCAGCATTTGGCTCACTCATGCGAGGCTAAGAGGACACCAGTTTGATTGATAGTTGGCTGAATTGGTGTTGTTGTTCCATACCTGTCCCCGCCAAGTACAGTCAGTTACCTATTGACTTTTTACACTTAGTCTGCTTGCTTGGATAAGTGCGTGTTAGAAGAGGGCCATTTACTTGAAGGAGGGTTAAAATTTCTTTGACTTGGCGATTGATGGCCAATTTCGAGACTATCTCCACTTATTAAACTCACATTTCTTTTTAACATTGCTGCAGTTTTTTTTCCAGATTGATGCAAGTTACATTTTGTCAGATTAATTTGTTTTCAACAAGCGTATGCGTGAACGCTCTAAGCTACAACGTCGCTTCCCTGAAAGGTAATGATTAACAAATATATTTTAACAGTACTTTAATAGACAACATTAAAAAAAGAACTAGTTGAAGAACAGAAATTGCTGGCTTACAATGTTTCCTTGGAGGCAGTAATGTCCCTTGGGACAGGCATCGTTGCTGAGATCGGGAACTCTGTTCAGACCAGTCGGACACACCATCCCCGCCGGACAAATCAACTGAGTCAACATCACCTCCCAGCTCGTCTGTTGGCTATTGCAGTAATGACCCAACAGGCAAAGGTCACAGGAGCTGGAGCCAAAGTCCTAGAATGTCATCAGTTACAGAAGCGTTACAGAGAAGCCTTTTGGATATTACATTGTGCAACAAGATAGAATACTGGATACCTGGGACTGATTACAGGGCTGCAATAGAACTGAGGTATCAGTTGTGATTTATTGCTGATACCTGGGATGGCAGGAATGACGTATGAGGAGATATTGGGTCGATTGGGCTTATATTCGCTGGAGTTTAGAAAAATGAGAGGGGATCTCATTGAAACTTATAAAATTCTAACAGGACTAGACAGACTAGATGCAGGAAGGATGTTCCCGATGGTCGGGGAGTCCAGAACCAGGGGTCACAGTCTAAGGATAAGGGGTATGCCATTTAGGACAGAGATGAGGAGGAATTTCTTCACTCAGAGAGTGGTGGAATTCTCTGCCACACAGGGCAGTTGAGGCCAATTCATTAAATATATTCAAGAAGGAGTTGGACATATTTCTTGAGGCTAAAGGGATCAAGGGATATCGGGAGAAAGCAGGGACCGGGTACTGAATTTGGATGATCAGCCATGATCGCATTGAATGGCGGAGCGGGCTTGAGGGGCCGAACGGCCTACTCCTGCTCCTATCTTCTGTGTTTCTATAATAGGACTGTTTTAACCTCATGAGGGCTTTGTTCCATTTTCAGTTAATCTTTGAACTGGTAGCGCCAGTGCCAACTATTAGCCTCTGCTCCATTGTCCAGCTGAGGGGGACTGCCCTTGCCTGTTTTCATTCTTATTTAACCAGTCGTAGTTAGAGAATCTCCTGTAATGGCTTCTCTAGCCACTGCCGCACCGTTAACTCTGGAGTCCCCCTAAGGATCTATCCTTCGCCGCCTTCTATTTCTCATCTACATACTGCCCCTCGGTGACATCATCTGAAAACACAGGCCTGGATATTAAGAGAGGTGGGTTATGTAGGCCGGGGGTGGGGGTGGAGTTTCAGACGGTTTCCCCGCATGCTGTGGAGTTTAACTCTGTCCTTGACAGCTTCCCTGCCTGGAAGTCAACCTGACTGACAGGCTTGGCTTCCAGTCGGGCGGGGTGGACTCCGGAGCAGGCCGCAGGACCAGGTAGGTCCGATCCATGATCCAGGGGGTCTCTGTATGGGTGGGATCTGATGTGGTGGGGGTGCGGAAGCTAGGGGGAAGCATTCCTGCTCCTCCTGGCCCACAAGCAGTGCGAAGGCGCTAACCTTCTCCCCGAAGCTGTCCTCGCTTCCCTTCAGCTGCCGGGTTTCCCCCGAGGTCTGGGAAACCCGGCCGGCCACTGTTAAGCCTGTAAAGCAGGTTAAATCAGAGGCTGCCAGCCCCATTAAAATACTTAAGTTGCCAACCTGCCTCCTGGGAGCGCGTTGGCTGCCCGCCCCTTGTCCCGCCTCCGATAAATTCGGAAGTGGACGGATTGAAGGCGGGCTGAGGTTGGGTTTCAGATTTTTAAAATTTCAACATCTGACCTGAACCCAACCCACCCAGTGTTAAAATTCACTCCTGAATGTCACATTCCATGTGTACGCTGACGACAGCCAGCTCTATCTCACCACTGCTTCTCTCGACGCCACCACTGCCTCCGATTTGTCATGCTGCTTGTCCAACATCTAGTATTGGATGAGCAGAAATGTCCTCCAATTAAATATTGGGAAGGCCGAAGCCATTTGTCTTCAGCCCCCGCCATGAACTCCGATCCCTATCCATAGATTCCATTCCCTTCCCCGGCCACTGTGCGAGGCTGAACCAGACCGCTCGCAACCACAATGTCCTATTTGACCCTGAGCTGAGCTTTTGACCCCATATCCTCTCAATCACCAAGATCACCTACTTCCACCTCTGTAATATCGTCCATCTCCACACCTCTGCCTAAGCCCATCTGCTGCTGAAACCCTCATCCATACCTTTGTTACCTCCAGACTCGACTATTCCAATGTTTATATGGCTGGCCTTCCAACTTCCACCCTCGGTAAACTTCAGCTCATCCAGAACTCTGCTGCCCATATCCTAACTCCCACCAAGTCCTGGTCACCCCGATGCTCGCTGACATATATTGGCTCCCAGTCCAACAACGCCTCGAATTTAAAATTCTCGTCCTTGTGTTCAAATCTTTCCATGGCCTCACCCCTCCCTATATCTGTAGCCTCATCCAACTCTACAAGCCTCTGAGGTCTTGGCACTCCTCCAACACTGGCCTCGTGTGCATCCCCGATTTTCATCGCTCCACCATTGGCGGCCATGAAATCAGCTACCTAGGCCCTAAGTTCTGGAATTCCCTTCCTTGATCTCTCTGCCTCGCTCTCCTTTTAATACGCTCCTTAAAACTGATCTCTTTGACCAAGCTTTTGGGGTCACCTGTCCTAATATCTCTACTTGGTGTCAAAGTGGGCCTGCTCACGCTCCTGTGAAACACTTTGGGATGTTTTACTATGTTAAGGGTGCTATATCAATGCAAGTTGTTGTTGTGGAAGTGCTCTTATTAATCCAGAAATTCGGGTCTCCACGGGTGAGTACGCACGGGGTACTCGCCCGTAAGCCCAATGGAAGTGCCGGTTTCCTGCATGCACGGGAAACCGGCACTTCCGTTCCCCTGAAAGAAGGGGTTCAGAAGTCAAACGCGTGCGCGGGAGAGGCAGCGTGTGCGCATCGAACTTACGTTTTTTTTTTTGCAGATTTTCCCAGGAAGGTAAGTCTCCAGAAGTTAGACATGTAAAAAGCAGTCGCAAGGCCTGCTTTTTACAAGGTAAGTGGTGAATTAATTAAAATTAAAACATTTTTCCCCACAGGCTTATTATTTTTAAATACTTTAAAGAAAGGTAAGTTTATTTTTAGCCCTGTTAGAAAATGTAATTACATTTTTCAAAAATTTTAATTATTGTTTAAAATAGTTATTTCATGTAATGTATAGTTTATTTTAAAAATGTGATGGTTTAAAAAAAAATTATTTGAAGATTTAGTGATGTTTTGGGGCTTGTAGTATTTATAGGTTTGACAGGTCTTCCTGACAAACTTATGAATGAAGCATTCCCTGCTACCATTGGCTCTCCATGGCCCACGTGATCCCAGGGGACGCATCGAACTAACTGCACCCCTGGGATACGCAAGCACTGTGCGCCGGCAGTTGGAGGAGGCCCAGGATCGGAATCCCACGTGGGCCCACAGCTCAATGGCCGACGCGCAAGGTAAGTGCGGGTTGGGGACTTGCACCTACGGGAAGCCCCCGACCCGAATTTCTGGGCCAATAGCTTTGATGTGAGGTAATGTTTGAAGGGAAGGATTAATTGTTGTGATTCATTTGTTCAGGTGAGTACCACTAAATGAGCCAACATTTTGTGTCTATTCATCGTGAATGGGCAGAATACCTAGCCTGTTCCCAGCATATATTAAGGAGTTGGAATGTATCTGTTACACTGGACTAACCTTCCTCTGTGACTTATATATTTCCAGGAGCAGCTGTTGAAGAAATCACTCACTGCCCCAGACTCCATCAGACAAACATGCTACGGGGTTGAAAGCAGAGATCTGTAATGCTCGGCCATACAGGATCATAATGCAAAGGGTTGTATTGGCACAGGTATAATAAGCCATTTTGAGTGTGAAAATCTGCATTTTATTCTTATGTTATGTGAGCAGAGAAGGGACAATTCTGGGCTGTTGCCATTTGTTCTTCTGCTGGTGCCTGTGTCAGGAATTGACCATATCACAGTTTTAATTGGTAACGGTTTAAAAACGTGCTGTGCGGTGCAGTCGGTTCACATACTGTCCGTTCACCTCTAGGACCTGCGTCGGAATATTAATAACGACACGATTCTGGGCTTCATAATCAAAATGGACTCAGTTGCGAGAGACTGTCGCATGCAATGTGAATTCTAAAAGATATGGTAATAATCGAGCTATTGCACGGAGTATTTTCTGACACAGGTATCATTGCCGCTCCAAGTTAATGAATAAAAAACAACTGCCAGCCCTCTGCCAATGATAATCTAGAAACAGCTGCAGCTGTTTGGAAATGGCCTGGAGTTGCTAAAGTGATTCTCCCTCTAATTGTCCCTTCTATCTTGTGGGAAATTGCTTAACATTTATATAGAAATTACAACACAAAGACAAAGTATTTTCTCCCTTTAGTAGTGAGGATCCTCTGGGTAGTTTTAGCACAGCTCCTAATGGGCACAAGTCCTCCGAACAAAGCTACTCGTAATTCTAAATTAATTGGCACTAAATTGTCAGTCTCACTCAAAGAGGCCGCAGGAATGGTTGCCGTGGGGAGGGAAAGGTGCCGCTGGTGCAGTCGGGTTTGAGAATGGGATGAGCAGTGTTAATCGATGCTGTGCCTGATCTGGGAGTGCTTGATGCCGATATGGTGTACGGAACGTGACAAGTACACCACTCCCCAGCCCCGAGATACCTCACTTTGACACAATTTACTCTCCTCTCACTCACTCCACACCCCCCCCACCCAATCCAGTTCCAAAACTTCCAAGTGCTTGTTGATTTTTTTTAATGAAATTAGTTAAACAGACTAACCGAGTAGCTGCCAGTACCACAGCTCCTTGGAGTAATGGTTCCAAGCCCTGAACAGTAATATCCAGCAGGGCAGAGTGCACAGTCCAGAACTGATGCCCCACGTTTTTCATTGCGATAAGTACCCCTGCAAAGAGAGTTTGAAATTAATTTTTCCACCAATAATTTTTAAATTATATACAGGCCAAGAAATGTCACTGTTGGGGGGTGAACTGAGCATTACTTTTGGTCTTTATGTAGGAGCATAGGATCAGAAGTAGACCATTCAGCCGCCTCATGCCTGCTCCGCCATTCAGTTAGATCCTGACTGATCTGCATCTCAACTCCATTTACCTGCCTTAGCTCCATATCCCTTGGTGCCATCACCTAACAGAAATCTATTGATCCCAGTTTTGGAAATTTCAATTGACCCAACATCCACAGCCTCTTGGGGGGAGAGAAGTTACATCAGTGGACAGGCAAATAAGCTGACCTAGGAAATTCTGGTGTAGATGCCGCTCCAGACCATGGGTGGGTGCAACACAATAACCATCAGTGTAAAGGTGGTAAAGTACGCAACATGGAGTCCTAGATCAGGACGTTTAGTCATGACAAAGGGTTACCTGCACACAGACATTTTCAACCTTTCTTCAGAGCGGCCCTTTATTAATAGTTATTGATCTTTAATCTGTTTCTTATTTTCTCCCTCGCTCTCTTAGTCTCCAGGTACCATAGCCCACCGACACAGCCCCCCCCGCAGACACAGCCCCCCCACCCCCGCAGACACAGCCCTCCACCACAGACACAACCCCCCCACAGACACAGCCCCCCCAACGCAGCCCCCCACCCCCGCAGGCACAGCCCCCCCCACAGACACAGCCCCCCCCCACACAGACACAGCCCCCCCCACACAGACACAGCCCCCCCCCCCCCACACAGACACAGCCCCCCCCCCACACAGACACAGGGCCCCCCCCCACACAGACACAGCCCCCCCCCACACAGACACAGCCCCCCCCCACACAGACACAGCCCCCCCCCACACAGACACAGCCCCCCCCCACACAGACACAGCCCCCCCCCACACACAGACACAGCCCCCCCCCACACACAGACACAGCCCCCCCCCACACACAGACACAGCCCCCCCCCACACAGACACAGCCCCCCCCCACACAGACACAGGCCCCCCCCCACACAGACACAGCCCCCCCCCCACACAGACACAGCCCCCCCCCACACAGACACAGGCCCCCCCCCCCACACAGACACAGCACCCCCCCCCACACAGACACAGCCCCCCCCACACAGACACAGCCCCCCCCCCCACACAGGCACAGCCCCCCCCCACACAGACACAGCCCCCCCCCACACCCCCGCAGAGACAGGCAACCCACCCCCCCAGCCCCAGGTATCATTGCCTCTCCAAGTTAGTGAATAAAAAACCAACTACCAGCCCTCTGCCAATGATAATCTAGAATGAGCTTCAGCTGCTTGGAAATGGCCAGGAGTTGTTAAAGTGATTCTCCCTCCAATTGTCCCTTCTATCTTGTGGGAAATTGCATAAAATTTATATAGAAATTACAGCACAAAAAACAGTCAGTCATTCAGCCCAAACAGTTGACTCTCATCCTCCACATAAACTGTAATCCTAATCCCATGTGTTTACCATGTTCCATATTTTTTTATTCCCCTTTCCTTCAAGCACACACCTAGCCTATCCTTAAATGTTGAAATTGTCTCTGGTTCAGTCACTAACTCTGGTAGTGATCGCGGTGGGGGGGCGCTGGGTGGACGGTCCGATCGTGGGGAGGGAAGCAGGTTAGTTTGGGGGCCTGGCGGGGGGAAGAAGCATTCATGGTCCACCTGACCCACAAGCAGCACTGGAAAGGCACTTACCTCTTCCATGCAGCAGTCCATGCCTCCCTTCAGTTGCCGGGTTTCCTGATGCCCGGGAAACCCGGCCGGCCAGGGTTAAAGCTGGAACACAGGTAAAATCTGAGGCACGCAGTCTCATGAAAATATTTAAATGAGTGACCTGCCTCCTGGGAGTGGATTGGTTGCCCGCCCCCCGTTAAAACCGGAAGTGGGCGGGTTCGAGGTGGGTTGGGGTCGTGTTTGAGATTTTTTACATTTTAATATCTCCCCAGATACAAACCTACCTGTTTTGGGGTGTTAAAATTACCCCCACTGTCACAGATTCAATTTTGCTGAAGTAGAACCATTTTAAAGGGATAAATGCAAGGGTAATATTGATGCTGCCATGCCAATTCTCTGACTCTCACTCCCTTCAAGCACAGCTCCCTGTTGTGACCATAGGAATGTTGAATGAGCTCTGTAAAATCCTACTGTGACTATATTCCTCAGTATTCATAGAAAAAGATACTTTTAAATTAAATGTTTTCATACAAAATTTTAAAAAACCACATATTCTGCACTGCCCATTTCTGAGGCTAGCTTTTAAAATGATTTTCACTCAGTCATATATGCTTATTAATAAATAAGTTTAAGGGTATTGTTTTTAAGAACACTGTCGGTTAAGACCATTGAAGCACTTTACTGGGCAAACTCCCTTTATCAAATGTAACAAATGCCTATCGACAAATTCACTTTGACATTCTGAGTGACATTTTGAGTAACCCACTATGATAGTCCTGTGGTAAATACTTTTATGTTTCTTAATAGTTAATGAGCAGATCTTTACTATAAATAATTTCTAACGATTCCATTTAGGTACTGCAATTTGGTGCCTTTTTGAACTGTGCTGCAATGTGAAATTACTCACTTGGGACAACCTATCGGTTTGGAGGTGGCTTTCGAACAGTACGAGCCCTCAGGACACTGGAGGCAATCTTCAATTCTGCTGTTTCCAAGTCTTGTGCTGTATGAACCAGGTGGGCACGGGAACTGGAAGCTGAGTTGTGTGCCTTTCACATGGATATAAGTAAATGCTTGGTGTTAATTCAGTCAGAAATATCCCCCATCCTATTTTATAATCCCTCTCCTGAAAGGGAGACTTACGCTATGGGTACAGTTCCGTGGCTGCTGACAGCTCTATGATAACTTGCCCAACTGAGAAGACTCTACGCATGATCTTGGGCTCTTTAACTGTGGGGGGCATCACAATCAAGCTGAATCCCGATATCCACACATGCACCTTCCAGCAGGAGATCGAGGTAGCAATCAGCAATGGAAAGCCTTATTGTTTCCTCCCCGCCCACCCCCTCACTGTACCAGGGGCCCTAAGGTCAACTCAAGTGACCCTATGGCCACCCCAGGTAAGATCAGGTAACTAAGCTCAGGTCAGGGGTCAAACCTGGGCCTTCCTACTCTGTATGGCTTGGCTCCTTACTGGGCAGGTTAGCTGGGCAACTGCAGGAACATCCATTTATTTTCGGTCAATTTTCTTGACTGGTGAACATAAATGTCTGCCTTTCCAAAGGTTTAATGCAAATTGGCGTGACTGTACAGACAAGTGGTAGTTTGTTAAGAACAGCAGTCAGAACACATCAAAAGTGGAAATATATAGGACAATAATGAACATTCTGTTACCAAAGGATGCAGTGGACAAGGTACAGTGTCATAGCATTTGTGATTTACTGGTTCGGAACCGAACAGAATCAAAACATTTCAGTCAAAATATTTTTACAGGCGTCTTCAATGCTGCAGTACCAGGATTTAGCCACCGGAGAGCTCTGTGAGATGGGTAAATGCTGCAGCTCTTCCTAACCACAGCAACATTGTAAATGACTACATAGACTTGTGGTTATGGCGATACTTTCAGTGGGTCCTGAGCCAAAAGGCTCGTAATACCAGGCCTGTGGAAGCTTCAACTTCTTGAATGTAATATTCAAGGAATCACAGTAGGATGGTAACATTTTCTAGCGATATAGTGTATCTGTGAGTACCTCCGCCCAAACTGATTTTTGAAAAATGTTATGCTCAGTGTGTTGAGGCTTCGCTTTTCCAGGACGATCGCGGTAATTTGGAAGAACATTTTTCAATACAACAAACTGACTCTTATTTCAACCTCACTAGTTAACTGCAGTTGTGGCAATTTTAAGCAACAGCAAAGGCTATAGAAGAATGTAAATCCACAGAGAGGCTGATTAGTTTATAAATGCTTTATAATAATTCTGTACCTGTGCTCATTACTCTTTAAATTTCCATATCGTTTTTGTCTCAGAGGCAGGGGTAGCATTTCTGAGGAGTTAAACATTGCCAGATGCTGAATAAAGCTCCTTCTATTCTGCCCAACAAGCTCAAGTTGGTATCCATGACCGCATTAATGGTTATTATTTTTTATTTTACCATTTTTGATAGTAGCTAGGCCATTGAGTGAGATCGTCAGTTTGTGTGCGCAAATTTGTTGCTGCTTGGAGTTGGGTTGAGACTGCACAAACTTATTTTACATCGGACTCTTCTACCCATCACAGAGAGGAGATTTTAAAGCAATCAGCCTGGATTCAACCCTAAACTGCAGAGGTGACAGGACACTGAATCCATCCACTGAAATTCCACATTTCCTTTAAATAAAATATATGGGTTACGTTTTATGTAAAATAATACTGTTATGCTAATTAAGTCTATTATGATGGCCATGGGGGCCAACTAATGACCCTACTCAAAAATGCATCTGGTCTGTAGAGCAACTCCTCTTTCAAAACAATAGCCCCACCCTCGGTTCGATCTGATCTGATCAGATCGCTCCTACCCCCAGTATACAGCCAGATGACGGAGGAAAACGCTCACCTCCCAAAAAGGTGCCAGCAGGAACAGTTGATCTGTTGTAACGGAGTAAAACATATAGGCCTAGAAATTCGACGGTGCGCGCCCAATTTTTGGGGCGCTAGATCAGTGCCTAAGCCTCCAATATGGTGGGCAGGAAGCGCGTGCCCATTATGAGCCGGAAGCACGCCACCCGCCATATTGGTGTAAGCAAAAAATAGGCGTCCGGGGCCTGTGCTTGAAAATAAGGGTCAGCTGCATGCAGATAAACCAGTCGAGGATCGCCCTTTCTATAAAAGAAAAGCAGGCGGGGTGTGTAACGTGCGGACGATCCACTACCGCCCCCGCTTTGTGCCCTCGCTGAAGTTGAATTTTACCCTCATTGTATTTACCGTTTCCTCACCATCTGGTAAAGATTTAACCAATTTGTCCTTTAATGGACCAAACTTATCTTTGACTTTCCAGAGTTACAAAAACTGTTGGGGTTCCTCTGCAATTTGTCACTGTACTTATTTTACTTAAGAGTTAGACATTTAGTCATGATTCTTCCTGGCTCAAAAGTGATTTAATCATTTTGTGCCTCACTCACTAATTGTGTCAAATGGTCCTCGTCCAACAACTAGACTGTGGTCACAGCTGGTATACCTGTACCACTTCCCTCATGGAAGACAATCTAAGAAAATAGGGCAAGAGAAGAGGAAAGGACTTTTCCAATGGTCCATGTATAATTTATACGATGAGAGACTCTACCTAATTGATTCAATTTCCCCAATTGTTGCAAGTAGCCACAGTTAGTTCTTCAAGGAATAAACTCGAGGGGACTAAAGACTAAAAATTCCCCAGAACATGGACTCAACAACATTTAAACTCCCACCAGTTACACTCCACAGATAGATTCCCCATGACCTCAGCATGTCTGGAGTGATCAGAGTCCCATGGCATGTTTAATCTTCGAGGTCAATATTATTTCCCATAACTTTCAACAACATGTGTAACCATTGGTTTCTAATCAAAATCTCTTTAGTTCTCCTGGTGAAATCATTCAATGCCGGTTGGACGGTTATTGCAGTGCTGAACATATTACTACGTGGTCTTTCCATTTACCGAGTGGACAGTAATATCCAGACTTGCACATTCCTGTGGGAATACTGGCTCCAGCCAAACAGTACCATCCTCTGGGGCAGGGGAAGCACTCATCTGTAGACGCAAGATTAGTCCGATTATTCCAGGAGCCTGCTGGGCACTTGTGCTGGGTGGGATACTTCGTACCAGCAGGACAATAATGACCAGGTGAGCATGACAGCAGAGGTCTGTACCTTCCACCAGTGCCTGAGGAGGAAATAAATTCAATGATATAAAAACATGACGAGGTAAGGTCAGAGAGGAGCCAGGCAGCAATACTTGGAGGAATTTTCCAATACAAATGAACATCACCATTTGTACTATTTGGTGTCAGCCGTGGATCAGTGAGTAGCACCCTCGCCGCCGAGTCAGAATTTGTGGATTCAAGTCCCACTCCATATACTTCATCACATAATCTAGGCTGACATTCTAGTGCAGTGCTGAGGGAGTGCCGCATTGTCAGAGGTGCCTTCTTTCGGAGTGGACGTTAAACTGAGACCCCGTCTGCTCGGTCAGGTGGACGTAAAAGGTCCAATTGCACTATTTCGAAGAAGAGCAGGGGCGTTCTCCCCGGTGTCCTGGGGCCAATGTTTATCCCTCAATCAACCTCACTAAAACAGATTATCTGGTCATTATCTCATTGCTGTTTGTGGGAGCTTGCTGTGCGCAAATTGGCTGCCGCGTTTCCTACATTACAACAGTGACTAGACTTCAAAAAGTACTTCATTGGCTGTAAAGTGCTTTGTGATGTCCTGAGGTCATGAAAGGCGCAATAGAAATGGAAGTTTTTTTTTAAGCTGTTTAGTTTTCTCTAGCTGCCGTCTCCCCATCATTCCCAGCCACAGGCGTGTGCAAGAGATCTTCTCTCACATTTTCAGCAGCGCTGCCCATTCAATGTCTTCCAGAAAATGTGAAGGCTGGTCCAAGCTGATTGCAGCTTCAGTTTTCCCTCTCTCTCCCCCCTCGGCAGACCCCCGGTGGTACTGCAGGTGCAACGTTACCTCCTCCCTCATCCCCGAGTGTGCTCTGACACACTGCAACTCCAACACTCCTACCACCCAGCCAGTAGCTCCACCAGGCCACTCTGCGCAATAGCGGCACCAACACTGCAGCCTTGGTGGGAGGTCACTAAAAGCCCTCAGTCCGACCGCTCAGAATTTGTTACCCAATCATGTGATACCCTCTCACCTTCGAGGCAGGCCCGTCTGGGCGGGCAGGTTTCACAGTGAGATTTGTCTGAGAGGTTCCGGAAGTTACTGAAGGTTCCCGGTGGACAAGCATTCTCGGGATCCTGGGGGTTCGAAGAACCAACTGGGCACACAAACCTGTTTTTTTTATGTAAAAGCATTAAGTCAAAGAGAAAGTAACATTTTTATAATAATGTTATAACAAATTGAGCTGCTATTTTGTGTATTAAATCAATACATTTCGGTAGATTTAACTCTATTGCACATTTTCCCCTCTTTCTCTTCTATGTGTTTCTTTATTTCATCACTTTAATGAGCTTTATAGAGTAAGCTTCAGATCAGAGCCTGTGACTCAGCAGATCTGTTAATGTGTACGTCACTGGCAAATAAAGTGCCTGACTCTATTGACCTTAGAAAAGGAGCTGGGTCTGACTGTGGTCAGACAGTTCTGAGGTGGCTGGGGTTGACCTGAAGTGTGATTGAAGGGTTATATGGTTTGAGTTTTAGATGGTAATTTTGCTTTGAAGAAATATGGGAGGCTGAAAAAAGCCAGAGTCCTTTTTCCAGAGAAACAGTGGAGATGGTGTACAAGAGCCGAGGGCTACGAACAGCTCCCAGGGGCTGAGGCTGTCAGTTTGTTGCTTGTTTCTGAAGAACTCTACAGAGTAAATCAACTTAGTTAATGCATACCTTGTATGAAGAATTGTGGGAAAAGGACTCCTAGGTCATTCAAACCCCATGAAGCACGATGTAAAATTTTTATAACACAAACAGCAAACATTGATTTCCTGCCTGGTTTAATGATATCGTCCACAAGTGTAGGTACAGGGCAGGCTACTTGATGTGTTGGCAGGTTCAAAGGAGAGACTGCAATCAGTTATTTAATGTAGATGACTCCCGCACAACCCCTGGACCAAAGCTAATAATGAACTGAGGAGTTCTTAAAATCTCTACAGGTCACTCATTAATGGTTTCCGTCAAATTCATTTTTAGTTGTAAAAAGCGCAGTACTGCTCCCTTTGTGATGCTGCTGCTACACTGGGGAGGAAGGGTTTCTTGTAGTATTAAACTAAGTTATGAATTCCAAACCTAATCTCGCTTCCCCCATTACTGGTGGTGTAGAAACCTAGCAGTCGGAGCATCGCCTCTGTCGAGGATATTATGAATGTTGCACATCAAACATTAGCAAGAGTATTCCAGAGATGCTGTTTGTCGAGCATGGGTTTCAGGCTGTCTGAAACACAGTAAACTCTTTCGTATCCGGCACCTATGGGACCGGGATGGTGCCGGTTGATGAAAAATTCCAGATAACAGAGAGATAGGCAATTTTTAACAAAAAAAATAAAAACCGCTGACTAACTCGGCCACCGCGGGAAACTTGGACTCGGAAAAACGAGTGCTGGATGGATTCGGCAAGATTACTGGTTATCTATTTTGCTGGTTATTAAAGAATTCTGGATGATTAAGTGCTGCTTAAACAAGAGTTTACTGTACCTGGTTTGTTGTATTGTAACAGAGGCACAATGCTGCTGTATTTACCTCCTTTAACTCTCCCTCCAATCTGCCAGCTTGGCTCAGTGATAGCACTCTCATTTAAGTCAGAAGGTTGGAGGTTCAAGCCCCACTCCAGGACTTGCACACACAATCCAGGCTGACACTTCAGTGTAGTACTGAGGGAGTGCTGTATTGTCAGAAATGCCATCTTTTGGTTGAGATGTTAAACCAAGGTGGGTGTAAAAGATCCTATGACACTGTTTGGAAAAAGAGCAGGGGAGTTCTCCTGAATTCCAGAGTCGGAGGTTTTATTGGAGGGGGGAGGGAGGCAATGATGGGCATGGGGTGGGGTGATGGGCTTGCTGCAGGTGTCATTGTTTTAGTGGTGCCAGGAGAAACATTCATGGTCCTTCTGGCGCAACAAATATCTTTAAAAAAACAGGAACTTACCTGATTTCGGCGTGGCCTGCTGCGGCCCTTTAAGGACCGCTGGTTAGAGAGTTCAACACCTGCTACCAATGGATGGATTGTGCATGATGCACGCTGCACCCATTGGTGTCTAAAAGTTGTGATTAAAATCACCCCCTCCAATCTTCAGTTGAAGAAACACTCTAAAGATTCTTGCGACTGCAATGGTTCCTATAATTACTAGTATGCTCTTTCCATCTTTTCCTCTCTACAAGCATTTACTAACCAAGATGGTGGCAGCACAGATGAACCGTGGAATATGTGAATTGTGAGTTGGATATTTAGATGGTCACATTATGCAGCACTGAAGAGTACTGAGCCCTAAACAGCTGCTGAGGGTGAAACAACCTAGGATCCATTTGACATGAATCACTGAATCATAGAATTTTAAAAAAATTCGTTCCTGGGGTGTGGGCGTCGCTGGCAAGGCCAGCATTTATTGCCCATCCCTAATTGCCCTTGAGAAGGTGGTGGTGAGCCACCTTCTTGAACCCCTGCAGTCCGTGTGTTGATGGTACTCCCACAGTGCTGTTAGGGAGGGAGTTTCAAGATTTTGACCCAGTGACGATGAAGGAACGGCAATATATTTCCAAATCAGAATGGTGTGTGACTTGGAGGGGAACTTGGAGGTGGTGGTGTTCCCATGCGCCTGCTGCCCTTGTCCTTCTAAGTGGTAGAGGTCGCAGGTTTGGGAAGTGATACAGCACAAAAGGAGGCCATTCGGCCCATCATGTCTTTGGAAGAGCTATTCAATTCCATTCCCTGCCCTTTCCCAAGATTTATAGAACTACTCAGAGGAATGTTTTAAGCTGTTTGTAAGTTTGAGTTTCTTTTCACCAAATCCTTCCTTTAAATTTAACACTGATTTATAATGTATTCCTGGACTGTTACCTTTGTCACTGAGACTTGACAAGGAGATCAGATAATTAGACCTTATTAACAATGATATACTCAAAAAATAAATATTAAACTAATAGCCCTATTTTCAATCTTAATTTCAACTCAAATGTTTCCCCTCAGATTTCTTCAGATATAGCAATTATACTGTGGTTGATTATATTGGCATTCTGAGATTAAAATAGCTCAAAGATCATACTGACCCATCCATACATTCGACATCTGGTCTTGTCAGGCCTAATTGAGTACAGGCATATCCAGCGATACATGGCACACAGTCAGTGACATCAGCCTGGCCAAGACTTGGGTTGTACCTCCCTCTTTGGCAGGGAGTTGGGTCATTGCCTCCTGAAGGACAATAGTAGCCAGCTGGACACTTGATGCACATATGAATTCCTAGGAAAGGCAGGATTTGCACATTTATGTTATAGTTTAGATAAATAAATGAGGTAAATAATGAATAAAATCCTTGCACAAAAACATGTCCTTTATATTAAATAGCTCCTATTTGTATGTGAGCCGACTGCAATAGTTTGGCTATTGCCATACATTGGACCTTGTTTACCTTTTTAGGACAGTACCAGGGAAAGATTGTGGCAGCTGCAGCAGCAACGGGAACAGGACAGAAAGTCATTCGCCACCATGTCCTGGGCACTACCATCCTGTATTCTGAGTGGTAGCTCTTAGTTATTCTCCCATTTTACTGCGAAACCCAGATCCATATAATATGATATAACCATACAATATTAAATCAATTAGCTTTCTGATGAGACACCTTCTCTAGACTGGGCTGAAGATCTGCTCGAGACGTCTGCGAATGTTGCCCCACATCAGAGTCTATTTGTAGTGTGAATGCCAGTTGAGATGATCCGCTGTCTAGTGTTCTTTCTCACTGAAACATAGAAACATAGAAGATAGGAGCAGGAGTAGGCCATTCGGCCCCTCGAGCCTGCTCCGCCATTCAATGAGATCATGGCTGATCATCCAAATTCAGTACCCTGTCCCTGCCTTCTCCCCACATCCCTTGATCCCTTTAGCCTTAAGAAATATATCTAACTCCTTCTTGAATATATTTAATGAATTGGCCTCCACTGCCTTCTGTGGTAGAGAATTCCACAGGTTTACCACTCTCTGGGTGAAGAAATTCCTCCTCATCTCTGACCTAAATGGCTTACCCCTTATCCTTAGACTGTGACCCCTGGTTCTGGACTCCCCGGCCATTGGGAACATCCTTCCTGCATCTAGTCTGTCTAGTCCTGTTAGAATTTTACAAGTTTCAATGAGATCCCCTCTTATTCTTCTAAACTCCAGCGAGTATAAGCCCAATCGACCCAATCTCTCCTCATACATCATTCCTGCCATCCCAGGTATCAGTCTGGTGAATCTTTGCTGCACTCCCTCCATGGCAGGAACATCCTTCCTCAGATAAGGCGACCAAAACTGCACACAATACTCAAGATGTGGTCTCACCAAGGTCCTGTACAACTGCAGCAAGACATCCTTGTTCCTGTACTCGAACCCTCTCGCTACGAAGGCCAACATACCATTTGCCTTCTTAACCGCCTGCTGCACCTGCATGCTTACCTTCAGCGACTGGTGCACAAGGACACCCAGGTCTCGTTGCACTTCCCCTTCTCCCAATCTATTGCCGTTCAGATAATAATCTGCCTTCCTGTTTTTGCCTCCAAAGTGGATAACCTCACATTTATCCACATTGTACTGCATCTGCCATATCACCCAGCCTGTCCAAATCATACTGGAGTTTCTCGGCATCCTCCTCACAGCACACACGCCCACCCAGCTTTGTGTCATCTGCAAACTTGGAGATATTACATCTAGTTCCCTCTGTAGTGTATGTAACCGTTCACCTTTAAGAGAACTATTTTAGGTGTGGCACTGCTTTATCTTGGCTGCTGTATACTGTAATACCGACGGTGCTGTGTCAGGATTTATTGGGCAGATTCGCCCTGACCTTCGAATAGTAAAGTCCTGTTAAAGTTACTCTTGTAGTCTGTGTATTAATTCACCATAATACCTACAGACTTTACAGTGGCGATGAGTTCGATCTTACCCTGCGGCAACAATACTTCCGAAGCAGTTAACGAGCGTCGAGAAGAGGCACCTGCCCTCGTCGTTCTGCTGAGAGAAAACTCGAGTCTGCAGAGCAAGGAAGAAGGAAGAATTCAGACACGAAGCCTTCCATCAGCAACAGGCACTGATTGTCCCTTCTGCCACGGTGGTGAGTGAGCCGATCAGCACGAGAAGCAAGTCGGCCACGGTGACTGTGAGTAAAGGGAAAATAAAAAAATAAACGGAGGATAAGGGCGGTGAACTCGACCACGGTCGGGGGAAAGGAGCCGGACAGAAGTCGGGCCCAGAGGCGCTGAGACTGGGGCAGCGTGGAGCACGGAAGCCGCGGTACAAGCGGGCTGGGAGACGCAACGGCGTCGTGAGACAGCTAGACCGCGACCGGCGAAAAAGGCCGGGCAGCTACCGAGGCCACGAGGCGCTGCGACCGGGATCATAAGGCGCGGGAAGATATAAAAATAAATAAACCGCGGGGAACTCAGCCGCAGCCGGGGAGGAAAGCACCGGACTGCGAGAGGGCTGGGAGGCGCGATTGGAGTGAAAAAGGCCGGGCAGCGACCGAGGCCACAAAGCGCTGCGACCAGGATCGTAAGGCGTGGGAAGATATAAAAATAAATAAACCGCGGAGAACTCAGCCGCAGCCGGGGAGGAAAGCACCGGACTGCGAGAGGGCTGGGAGGTGCGATTGGAAGCCGCTGAGGGAGAGACAGAGCCCGAGCGAGCGGGAGAGACAGAGCCCGAGCGAGGGAGACTGAGCGAGATCCAGCCAGCGGCTGAAACTGTTCGCCGTCAACGGGTTGTACCCAGCGCCGGTTGCCCTGCCGAGAAAAGGGAACAACAGAGCCCGAGCGAGGGAGACTGAGCGAGATCCAGCCCAGCGGCTGAAACTGTTCGCCGTCAACGGGTTGTACCCAGCGCCGGTTGCCCTGCCGAGAAAAGGGAACAAGGAACGCACTGAAGCTGACGCGCAGGCTGCGAACCCCGAAAGCCAGCGGTCGTCGCCCGAGGGAAAAGCTTACCCCTCCCGCCAGGGGAAGAAACGCGGGAAGCCGCCAGTAGGCGGGGAAGACGACAGAAGCGGGAAACCGCCATTTTGAAAGTGGGCGGGGGAAGAAGACAAGCGCGGGAAACCGCCATTTTGAAAAAAAAAAGTTAAAGAAAAATTTCGTGTTTGTTTCGCAGAAAGATAGTGAGAGATAGTGAAGATGCCTAAGCATGGTAACATCAACAACTTCGATTCCGAGGTGGAAGATTGGGCCACGTACGTAGAACGTATCGAGATATATTGTGAGGCCAATAAGATAGCAGATGATGATAAAGCTTTCACCTTATTAAACGCAATGGGGGCAAAGACATACGGACTATTGAAGCATCTTCTATCACCAGCTAAACCGGCGGATCAGACTTTCGCTAATATTGTTGCTGTCCTGAAGGATCATTTGAACCCCACACCACTGATGTTGGCGGAACGATTCAAATTCTATGCGAGAACGCAACGGAAAGAGGAAAGCAACGCGGAATACTTGGTCGAACTGCGTAGACTAGCGAAATACTGCCAGTTTGGGGAAAATCTGAGAGGCATTGAGAGACAAGTTCGTGTGCGGGTTGTCGAAGGAAGGAACACAAAAGCGTCTGCTAGAAGAGAACGATCTCACACTTGATAAGGCTGTCCTTATTGCAGCATTGCACGAAGCCGCAGCGAGAGGCACAGCGGAAATGCAGCTGAAGGCAGCGGTACTCAGTGTGGATCAAATTACTGCGGGTACATCGAAATGTTATCGTTGTGGGAAGACAACACACGACCAGAACCAATGCTGGTTTAAAAACCAGGAATGTAGAATATGTGGCAAACTTGGTCACATAGCTAAGGTATGCCGGTCAGGAAAGAAGACCAACAACAACAAAAAAAAGTCACCGCAGGAAAAGTACAATAAGGTACACAAGGTGGCTGAGAAGAGTTCAGATGAACAGAATTCGGATTCAGACCCAACCGTTCAGGAACTGGGTAGTCTGAGAATTCACAATGTGAGTAAGGAAGCTGACCTGCAAACTATCTGGGTCATGCTAAAAATAGCCGGAGTCCAAGTGAAAATGGAATTGGACACAGGATCAGCCCTATCAGTCATAAATCGAAGGGATTACAACCGGCTATTCTCACACATACCCTTGAGAGATACCAAGATCATATTGCAGACATACACGGGGCAGAAAGTATACCCCATGGGAAAGATAAAAGTCAAGGTGAGAGACAGGGGCAAAGAACACCAAGGAATGTATTTATATGTACTACCTGAGGGAGGTCCACCACTTCTGGGACGGGAGTGGATCTGGGAAATAAACATGGAATGGCACTATTTAAAAGCAGTATGAGTGAGAACTCGGTGAAGACAATCAGCTCAGACTCTGAAACGGATGACGATAAGACCAGCCCAGGTGCGAAAGACAAGTTTAAAATGGACTTGCTGACTAAGGTTGGAAAAACGAAGGAGTGCATAAATGCTTATGCTTCAGAGGAGAACAAAGTTTCAGAACAGAATTCCACTGAACAACAACAACATAGTTTGACAGAGAATTCTGAGTCTGTCCAGTTTACAGATATGCACAATTCTGAGGAACTCAACTCCATTTCAAATTACAACAGCAATTAGAACAATTGAGTTGCCGTCTCGAACAAGAGATGAAAGCAATGAAAAAGGTCTGTGACACAGAGTGGGAGAACCTGGAAAGACAACAGAAACAGCTGATGGAGAAAAAGGAGCAGGAGCACATAAACCGTCGGGGAAAGGAGGCCAAACGAATCAAAGCTGATTCGGTTTCAGAAGGTGCGTGCTTTAATCTGGTGGAGCAAGAGGTTCAGCAACTGAAAGCGCTTGTTAGCGGATTGCAGGCAGAAAATACTGATTTGGTCGCCATGAACTCCGAGCTCCTACTGAAGTTGGGTGCAGCATCACCGGACGATTCAAGTGGAGAAATTCGAATGGTGGAGGCTGCGGATGATGGCGAAGTAGAAACAGCAAAGGAGCCCCAGGGCAAGGTTATAAACAGCCCTGCAGCTACTGGGAAACGTATGAGGTCAGAAGAGTTAACGGTCAGCCAACTCTTTCATATGCTGAAGGACAAGACTCTGAAATGGGAACAAATTGAACAGGAGTTTAAATCTTCAAAGGAGGGGGGTTTGGAGTTAACGGTCAGCCAACTCCTTCATATGCTGAAGGACAAGACTCTGAAATGGGAACAAATTGAACAGGAGTTTAAATCTTCAAAGGAGGGGGGTTTGGAGCTCCCAAAAGTTATTGAAATAGCTGAGGTTGCAACACAGACTGAGAAGATGGCAGCAGAGCAACCCTTGGATGCCAAAAGTACGCTGACTCATGTCAATGTTGAACAACAGAAGGTTGAAACAGCTGCTGCAGTAGAGGGATTGAATAGTCCGATCAACCAATCTCTGAATGAAGTTGAAGTATTGAAATCACAAATGACGTCATTAGTAAAAGACTTGCAGGAAGCCCAGAAAAAGCTGGATGAAGCTGAACGCCTGAAGAAGTCTCTTCAGGAAAGATGTCTGGATTTGGAACAAAAGCTGGCTAATGTCCAGCTGGGTATGGAGGAAATAGAAGACCCTCTCACTGGCCTAGCTCAAGATGACACCGAATATTACCATGACCTGTTGGACGACATCGAATATTACGATGACCTGTTCTGCCCAGCTTGTGATGAAAACTCCCAAAGTGCAGAAACCATGAAGAATCACAAAAAGTCTAAGGAACATCGGGAGATGGTGGCGCTACTACGGAAAAAGGAGGACGAGACGGAGGAACTGTGCATGCAGCTGGCAGTGGAGCCCAGAGAGTCTCCAAGAAGCAGAAAAGGAAAAGACGAAGCAGAAGATGATCATCTGGACCATCATCATCACTACTAGATCACGCACGGGGTCCCTTCGAACGGAGCCAAATCAGTTTGGAAGTAGAAAAACTTCCCAAGGTACTCAAGTTTTTACAAGCCAACAATGCTGGTTCAGAAGGACGGAAGTTCAAGCTGTTAAGTCCAGTGAAGGACTATTGGATGAGTCACTCCAGCAACGTGAACCGACTACACCACAGGGAACTGCTACACCACTGAGGTGTTGTCAGGACCGAGTCAAGAAGCACGGAAGGCGCATCCACCGAGATTGAATCTGTGAACTGTTTTCCGCAGAGACTGAATCTATGAACTGTTTCCCGCAGAGACTGAATCTGTGAACTGTTTCCGCAGAGACTACATCTGTGAACTGTTTTAACATGAAGTTGGATATATGTTATGATGTTATGTTTAATGGGGAATAAGTATGTTGTAAGCTAAAAAGGGAGGATTGTAGTGTATGTAACTGTTCTACCTTTAAGAGAACTATTGTATGTAACCGTTCACCTTTAAGAGAACTATTTTAGGTGTGGCACTACTTTATCTTGGCTGCTGTATACTGTAATACCGATGGTGACCACACCGGTATATAAGTGCTGTGTCAGGATTTATTGGGCAGATTCGCCCTGACCTTCGAATAGTAAAGTCCTGTTAAAGTTACTCTTGTAGTCTGTGTATTAATTCGCCATAACACCTATAGACTTTACACCCTCGTCTAGATCATTTATATATATTGTGAATAGCTGGGGTCCGAGGACCGATCCCTGCGGTACCGCACTAGTCACTGCCTGCCACTCGGAAAAAGACCCGTTTATTCCAACTCTTTGCTTCCTGTCTGCCAACCAGTTCTCTATCCAAGTCAGTACCTTGCCCCCAATCCCATGTGCCTTAACTTTACACGCTAATCTCTTATGCGGGACCTTATCAAAAGCCTTCTGAAAGTCCAAATACACCACATCCACTGGTTCTCCCTTATCTATTCTACTAGTTACATCCTCAAAAAATTCCAGTAGATTAGTCAAGCACGATTTACCTTTTGTAAATCCATGTTGACTTTGTCTGATCCTGTCACTGTTTTCCAAGTGCTCTGCTATTACATCTTTTATAATGGGAGATATTGAGGCCTCCCACTTGGCAGAAACAGGGCCAGGAGCAATCTAGCGTAAATATACTTAATTGGAGGAAGGTCAATTTCAGTGGGTTGAGAATGGATCTGGCCCAGGTAAATTGGAATCAAAGATTGGCAGGAAAAACTGTAATCGAACAATGGGCTGCCTTTAAAGAGGAGATGGTTTGGGTACAGTCGAGGTACATTCCCACGAAGGGGAAAGGTAGGGCAGCCAAAGCCAGAGCTCCCTGGATGACAAAAGAGATAGAGAGTAAGATGAAGCAGAAAAAAGGGGGTTATGACAGATGTCAGGTTGAGAATACAAGTGAGAACCAGGCTGAATATGGAAAGTTCAGAGGGGAAGTGACAAAGGAAATAAGAGGGGCAAAGAGCGAGTATGAGTATAGATTGGCAGCTAACAAAAAAGGGAATCCAAAAGTCTTCTATAGGCATATAAATAGTAAACGGGTAGTAAGAAGAGGGGTGGGGCCGATTAGGGACCAAAATGGAGACCTAGGCATGGAGGCAGAGGGCTTGGCTGAGGTACTAAATCAGTACTTTGCACCTGTCTTTACCAAGGAAGATGCTGCCAAAGTCATAGTGAAAGAGGAGGTAGTTGAGATACTGGATGGGATAAAAATTGATAAAGAGGAGGCACTAGGAAGACTGGCTGTACCCAAAGTAGATAAATCACCAGGACCGGATGGGATGCATCCTAGGATGCTGAGGGAAGTAAAGGTAGAAATTGCAGAGATACTGGCCATAATCCTCCAATCCTCCTTGGATACGGGGCTGGTGCCAGAGGACTGGAGAATTGCAAATGCTACACCCTTGTTCAAAAATGGGTGTAAGGATAAACCCAACAACTACAGGCCAGTCAGTTTAACCTCGGTAGTGGGGAAGTTTTTAGAAACGATAATTCGGGACAAAATTAACAGTCACTTGGATAAGTGTGGATTAATTAAGGGAAGCCAGCACGGATTTGTTAAAGGCAAATTGTGTTTAACTAACTTGATTGAGTTTTTTGATGAGTTAACAGAGAGGGTTGATGAGGGCAATGCGGTTGCCATGGTGAACATGGACTTCCAAAAGGTGTTTGATAAAGTGCCAGCAAAGTTGAAGCCCATGGAATAAAAGGGACAGTGGCAGAATGGATACGAAAGTGACTAAGTGACAGGAAACAGAGTGGTGGATGGTTGTTTATCAGACTGGAGGAGGGTATACAATGGTGTTCCCCAGGGGTCAGTACCAGGACCACTGTTTTTCTTGATATATATTAATGACTTAGACTTGGGTGTACAGGGCAGAATTTCAAAATTTGCAGATGACACAAAACATGGAAGTATAGTAAACAGTGAGGAAGATAGTGATAGACTTCAAGAGGACGTAGACAGGCTGGTGAAATGGACGGACATGTGGCAGATGAAATTTAACGCAGAAAAGTGTGAAGTGATACATTTTGGTAGGAAGAACGAGGAGAGGCAATATAAACTAAAGAGTAATTCTAAAAGGGTTGCATGAACAGAGAGACCTGGGGGTATATGTGCACAAATCGTTGAAGGTGGCAGGGCAGGTTGAAAAAGTGGTTAAAAATGCATACGGGATCCTGGGCTTCATAAATAGAGGCATAGAGTACAAGAACAAGAAAAATATGTTGAACCTTTATAAAACACTGGTTCGGCCTCAACTGGAGTACTGTGTTCAATTCTGGGCACCACACTTTAGGAAGGATGTGAAGGCCTTAGAGAGGGTGCAGCAAAAATTTACAAGAATGGTTCGAGGGATGAGGGACTTCAGTTACGTGGATAGACTGGAGAAACTGGGGTTATTCTCCTTGGAGCAGAGAAGGTTGAGAGGAGATTAGATAGAGGTGTTCAAAATGATGAGAGGTCTAGACAGAGTAGATAGAGGGAAACTGTTCCCATTAGCGGAAGGGTCGAGAACCAGAGGACTCAGATTTAAGGTGATTTGCAAAAGAACCAAAGGCAACATGAGGAAAAACATTTTCACGCAGTGAGTGGCTAGGATCTGGAATGCACTGCGTGAGAGTGTGGTGGAGGTGGACTCAATCGTGGCTTTCAAAAGGGAATTGGATAAGTACCTGAAGGAAAAAAATTTGCAGGGCTACAGGGAAAGGGCGGGAGCGTGGGACTAGCATGGGCTCGACGGGCCGAATGGCCTCCTTCTGTGCTGTAACCATTCTATGATTCTACTTGGTGGCGAATGACTTGCCACCCTGTTCCCGTTGCCGTTGTAGCCATCGCAACCTTCCCCCGGGCCTACCACTAGGTGGCCAGATGACCTGCTTAAGTCAGCTGGGCAGCCCTTATATCAAGTAACTGTACATAGGACCTTGTTTGCCATTTTAAGACAGCACTAGGTACAGCATGGACCATGCTTCAGCTGGAGGTCCAGCTGGAGGAGCCTGTGAGTAAGTTTTAGGTGGTTGTTCTGGGGCTGGGAGGAGAGAAGTGCTACTCTGTGCTCCACAAAACCAGCCTGGACCCCCCCAAGATTGGACCCACCCGTCCTCCCATGGATCTACTTTCTTCCTAATTTTGTGACAGCCCGGAGTCAGCGTTCTGCCCTGGAATGCTTTGAATTTCTGCCCACCAAAGGCTCATGAGGTTCGGTCGAAGTATGCACCAGGGGCGGGTGGTGAGGCGGGCGTGGGGGGGGGGGTTATCTAGCCCACTTTGTGGGGAAAATATCTGACAACTCAGATGATATTGGAAACTCAGTGGGGTTTACAGTCATATATTGATTACCTGTTCCAGTGGTGGGTCACATTGGCTTTGTAACATACTTAGCCACCCAGTCTTGCACGTGATGTGAAAAACTTGCAGCTTTGGCAAATCTAGATCAACATTTCTGATTTAGTTTCAACTTTTGCAGGGACGTAGAACTGGCATCAGTTCGGCTTCTGTTAAACAACACACCCGATTTTCATTTCGTTTGAAGTCGATGTTTTAAATCCATGCTGAAATTGAAATCTCCGCCCTATGTTTCAACATTGCAGTCGAACTCTCCTCCATTTTATGGGCCTTTTTAAATATCCTTCCTCACATCAGCATCTAATTCCCAATCAGCTAGTGTGCTGCCAGGTTTCTATCATCTACTGCGTCTGTTTGCATAGGAAGAGTACTAGAGGGGCACAAATTGGTCCAGCATCTAATTTATCTTCTGGTCTTTGGGAAGTGCATTCTTTCACTCTGAGCTCCACATGAGATGTTGGTTAGACTAACTGACCCTGACATTCGCAGGAGTTCTCCTGGTGTCCTGCCGGGGATTGACGAAAACCCCAGAGAAATGTAGGGGGTTTTGGTTAAAAGCCATCAAGGTTGTTTGCACAAACAATCAAGAGCGGACAGGGCCTATTGAATATGTAGTGGGACAAGCTCAGCTGCATTCAGGCCTTCATTTAGAGAACGTCAACACTGTTTACCTAAGTACTTCAAAACGATCAACGGGGCATTCAGACTGGAATGGCCCCATCACGAAACCAGTTGGACAAAGGGGAACACTGATGAGATCAGTAAAACCGATTACCGGCCATCCAGGTCGATGGGCCCAGATCGGTACCTTTTGTATGAGTTTCAATACGTCCAGATTAGACAAAAGAAATGAGCTGATCTGGCGGGAGATAAGGGCTACCAGGAAGGGTATAACTAGTCCCTCGGGAGGCCATTTCTCGCTCTCTCTCTCCCGCCTCGCCTCCGGTGCCCTGCCTTACCATCAACTCAGCAAGAGGATCGTCGACGAAGAGCCCGTCCAGGGAAGTAGAATACCCGCAGTTACGTTTAAATTACTGGGGTATCTCTCTGCTTTGGGCGGTGAAAACCTAAGACATCGGCAGGCAACAGGGCACGGAGCAGGCGTTTCAACATCCTAGACTGGTGAGCATCAATTTTCTGGCCCATCACAAGATAATCTAGATAGGTGCAAAGGGTGGGAAGTTAAGGGGAATTGCTAAAGTGTCATTTTAGTAATTTTCCCTCGATGTGTCCGTTTTTCCTCCCGCGTTAAGTGTAATTGTGTTGCATCCATAGTGATTTTCTCTGTATAGTAATTGTTCTCTATTTCAATAAACATTGGTTTTCTTTGCACCGAACCACTGGTCTCGTTTGTCTATATCGCTACTTGTAAATAAGTCCGGTGGTCAGAACCAAAGGGGAAGCGTTTCGAACCGCACGGGGCTGGAGCAGCTCAGACACAATTGTGTTTTTGCACTCCCAGCTCTTCATTATCCCTTCCCCTGACTGCTTTGTATTTACTCTTAGTCCACCAGCATGTAAAGTGCTTTGAGATTTTTAGGTCTTCTAAATATAGTGGGATGAACTCTTTACTTGTATGTATAAATCACAACGTTTTTCTAAAAAGGCGTCTGTTAAATAGGAAAATGTCATACACTGGAGCAAATTACAGACCAGAATTTATGCTAGACCCCTTGATCCATTTTCAGATGGCTACTAGTGGTTCCCATTTTAGCTACAAAAAATAATTTGATTCGAAATGTTGTTTTCTCTTGAGCATGTCCAAATTCATGAGATGTTGGGATGATGCTTAATGAGATATTGATGGTAAAAGAGAATCTTACCAGATGCTCCTTGATGTTGGGTAAACGTGCCCTGTGGACAGTCCAGTTCAACTGTTGTTCCTGCAGGACAATACTTTCCTCTACTACACAGCCTTCCACCATCCACAGTGCCTGTAGAGTCGAACATAGTGGCACTGAACCTTTCCACATATACCTGTAATTACATCAAAATCTACACAGAAATTCCACAGGGCAAGTTAACTTTGTGCCCTTAACCCTGGGAATAATTTTCACTGGAATAACTACCTTCCTGGGTGAGGAAAAACCCACATTTGTTTGAAAGAATTAGAGCTACAATTAGCAGCTGAAATTGTGTGCGTCACAATAGTTATCAAAAAATCAGGAGATATATAAATGGGTCTAGATGACATAATTCATTTGAATGCTTGTCTTTATAAGTTTGTGAGCCCAAACTTATGGAATAAAATTACTATCTCTCTTCGAATGACGAGAGGATGGTTGATGCGGGGAAAATGACCGATAAGGGTTAAAACACATTGGGCTGGATTTTGTCAATGGGGAGCCTTTGGAGGCGGGACTCCCACTTGTCAGGTTTTAGTCCCGCCTCCATTGACTTGTGGCCAACCCACGCTACTTTCCCTTGAATGACCTTGTTAAGCCCGCCCAGCGGGCTTAGCAGGCCAATTAAGGGAAAGCCGGTTACAGGTGACATCAGCGAGTGACGTTTCATCGGTCACGAGCTTTTGACAGATGAAATGTCAACGTTTGACGGCTCAGTGAAGCTGTCAAACTCTGACAATCTGTCCTCTAACTTGAGCCCTTCCACTCAAACTCAGTTAGCGATCTCTCCTGAGCAGAAAGCAGAAGGCTGCAGCTTTTGACAGTTCAACGACCATTCTGCTTTCTGTGCCGGTGAGCTCAGGGACTCCGAGACCTGAAGGGAGGAAGCCTGCAGGAAGAAGTAAAGGTAAGTAAAACTTATTAAAACACTTTACACACATCTCACACACTTACCTCTGCACACTTGCACTCATCACTCACCTGAACACCGAACATCTCGGCCCCTCCGACCCCCGCAGACCGACCGCCCGCCTCGCTGACCCTGGCGAGGTTCGGAGCCGGCGGGAAGCCCACACTTCAGGGCTCAAAATGGGGATTCTCAAAAAAAACTGCCTGTTAACGGGCAGTTAATTGGCACTAATCCCCTTCCCGCCTCGAGGAGACGAGACCGGGCGCAGGTCGGGTACCCACCTCCTGGAAAGATGGCACGGAGGCGGGATGGGTAGCTGCCCCCAGATTCTGCCATTTTCCCAGCAGTCCCGCCTCCAAACCCACCTCCCCAGGGCTGGCAAAATCGCCCCCTTCGTGGTAGGAATTAATCTTGGATGGTAACGGAAAACAGGAGCCTTTTATACACCACCCCACCGCCCCCCGGCCCAATATTCAGGACCAATGGAATTAAATATAAGGCAGGGCATATATCCGATGGCGCCGTTTTGCGATTCCAAATGTCTACTCCATTGTTGAGCAGCGTAGGATCTTACTCTGTACCTGGTTGCACTGTATCTGACCCAAGAGTGTTTAATGCTGGTGCAAAAATTGGAAAAATGTTCTACTTTTCCACTGTCTTTCATCACCTTGAAGAATTTAACAATCCGCCGAAGTAAATACGCAATCAATAATGTATGCACAGTTTCAATAATACCTCTGTCTAGTCAGAATGAATGAAAATAGATAGTGTGAAAACTTAAGAGATGATTTTCAGTTGGAGCAGAAACAATGGTGCAGGGGCGAAGTGCGCAGCAAACCCTCCGACCCTCCCAGACTGTAAAGCCCGGGAGATTTTAACTAAGACTTCTGCCCAAAGCCGGTGGCTGTAACATTACTGCCAGCTGGGCAGGTGTCAAAATTGGTACGGGGGGGGGGGGGGGGGGTGGTCAGACCACCGTCGGAGACTCACGGAAGATCAGCAGGGATTGGCTTGGGTGGGAGGCTGTCAAGTCTGCAATTGGTTGGGGGGGGGGGGGGGGGTGGGTGGAAACCCAAGGCAGGGGAGGCCCAAGGTAGCGCTCATGCTACTCCTGGCCTAAAAGGAACCTTTAAAAATGATGTTTTAAATGACTTACTGCCAGCTTGACGGCATCGAGACACGACACTTCCATTTAAATTAGGCCCCCGCTCCTCTGGAATAGGCAGCCTTCCCTTGCCTGAAGACAGGTAAATGAAAATGGTGGTAGCGGGGGGCGGGGGTGGTTGGAACACATTATACATGCGCCACTAACCGCTCCAGCCACTTTACCGCCACCCCCCAACCCCGCCTGCACCTTTCCCACCACGCGGGCGAGGGGCGTTTAATTTGTCCCTTTATTTTCTATGCCATCAGTTTCTCTTACCCTCACCACAGATTTGACCCTCGGGGCACTGTTTGCAGTTTTGTTGGGATCTCAGACCCACTTGATCGCTGGAAGTTCCAGGAGGACAAGGGCTACTGTGAGCTTGTGAGGTTCCTTCCTCACAATAATAACCTCTTGGACAGAGTAGGTCTGCACGTGGGTATCCGGCAGTACCTTCAGGACAATAGAAACCTGCATAAAAAGCAAACAACTATTACCAAACAGTGTCAAGACTGGGACCATACCAGACTTCTGATACAGATGTGCGCCAAGCACTTTTTTTTTTTAAAGGCTGTGCTTCTTCAATATTGTGTTAGCCATAATTCTTTGGGGAAAAAACCCCCTCTATTAATGGCTTTAAAAAAAATCCTGTGTGCCATACACCATTCCCCAGTGGCATCCGACTCCCAGCCTTCTGTGACCAGCTGCTGCCTCGGAAGAGCAGCCTTAGTCACCCACCCAGTGAGCTTGCCATTCCTTTCAACGAAGAATCACTCAATTCCACTCCATGGCTATCTCAATATGGAAGTAATCATGAACTTAGGGAAATGCAGACAAAATATCCTAACACCTTCACACTACCCTGCCACAATGCCTGTATCACACTATTTTCTAATATAATGAAACCTTGTTTGTTGCGTTCAAAGACTTATTTGTTATTTGGACTGCTCACAAGTATTCTTCTTCTTCTTCTTCATCATTTCCTATTCTCCCTGCTATCAATTAAGAATATGTTTTCAGCTTTGGATACAAGGCGCTGAACGGATTCCAAATGATCTTTCTTTCCAGTGATCTGCTATCTGTCTACAAAGAGATGGAAAGCCAATACTTAGAGTAGAATTTAGGCTTTGGCCCATCAGAATTGCAAGAGGATGCTCATCTTACAGAAGGTTGCAGAAAATGTCATGCGTCATTCATGCACGCCAGAAATAACATGGAGCGCTTTCCTCAAAATAGGGTTAGCGTAAACGGTTGCCAAAATAAGTAAATTTAATAATTGGATAATACTGAATATTAATAAAGTAGCAACTGTGAATGGAAATCATAAAATTAACATTAGGACATGAAGAATTCCTTTGCCAGCATTGACATCAGTCCAATTAGTCACATGAACCTGCACATTGTGATTGAGGTACCATCAGAGAAATATACTAACGCTATTGATCTCAAACTTCACAGACCTGAAGGACAAGTAGAACACTCAAACACCTGCTTTAACCCCTCGTGAGCCCCATAGGTACCAGGGCGACATTGTTTCGGAGTGATGCCGTCATCGCAATAGTAACCTGATGAGAAAAATAGCAATTCGGTTAACTTTCTGGAAAGGTTTTTTTTTTCTTGTCAATTCCCCTCACCTCCCCACAAACAAACAAGTTCATTCAAACAATTCTTTCACTGTCTTGTGGTTGATGCAGTTTTCGAATTCTACTTTTCCAGTCTGAGATTATAGGCATTAAAATTCCGTCATGTCTCAGTTTCCCCATGGGTTATTATTTTTCCTTCCCGCAAACTGAAATGGTCTAACAAAATCGACCTGGTTTTTAAAAAAAAAATCCTAGCACAACCTGTCCAGGAGGCATAAGGTTTTCATTCCGGAGCTCAATTTCAGCAATGTTCAGATTGCACACTTACCCCACCCGTTTCCTTCTCTCTGGCCCCTGCTAATTGTTGAGCAAGGATCCACAATTAAAGGGTGGAAGTTTTTGGAGTTCGCAATCGAAAGTTCAGGTTTCTCCATTCGGTTTTGTAAGTTTATATCCCCTCAAGGAAGTCCCTTACCATCTGCTCCTTGCCAACAGCATGTCTGAGGTGAGAAACTCATATGGGAAAAGAGAGGGAGAAGGAAAGAAAAGCGAGAGAAGCCCATTTGTCGCTATTTAACACAGCTGCTCAGTGAAGCTGCTGAGCTTCTGTGCGATTTTATCTCACGTACCAAATCTAGTGTTTGTACAATTGACCTCCACTGCATAAATACAAATATCTACAGAACAGATGGCATTCGGAAAGCTTCTGTAATGCTGAGCTGTACACTGGAAGAAATGGGTTACATAGCAAGAATGAGCAGAACGCTTTCAAAAATATTCATATACTCTCATCAAACAAGAGCTACTGAGGAAAAAAAATTCCAACTTTATCATGAGTTTCAGCACATACACACCATCTGCTTTAGCACCTGGTGGCTTTGCCTCATGCCAAAACTGTCATTAGACCGCTGAACGCCCACAGCAAACACACCACTTCCTTCATTAAGGCCCAAAACTAGTTGTTCCCAGTAAAGGTATTTTAGCAACTGAATACGTTTACATTCTCAAAGCTGCAGACAAAATGAAGTAACTTACACGTTAAATTGTACAATATCAAAATCAATATATTAATCAATTTATTGAAAAGTAAACAGATGGTCCCCTGAAGTGGTAGCATTTCTCATCATTATCTAAATCTGGTTTGAAAACAATGTCTGATACGAAGATGGAAGATAATAATTTCCTCACTCTGTACGTCATGAGTGGAACCCAACTTTGCTTCAACAATACATTATAACCTTGGCCAACCTCCCCACACTCAGCTTGCCAGGGAAAGTGAGTGGGTCCAATCAGAAAACCATGGCTTCATTTGAATCCAAGTGAGTTTTCCCATGGACTATTAGATGGAGTGTCACATGGGAGGAAGGAGTGCCAGTGAATGCAAGAGGAAAAACTCCCAGAGTCTTGCTCACAGCAGTCCAAGACAAGTTGGGCTCCTTCTGGCCATCATTCTTAACCTAAATGTTAAGGAGAATTTTGTGTACCAAAACTATCTGCAGAGGTACTAGTGAGAGCCCTGAATATTTAAATAACTATCACTCAGGCTCGTTATACAATATGAAATGGCCTAGGTAGATGGTTTTTAATGTCACACAGTGAAATTATTTTTTTCTGTATTGTGTCATCATGCAGATCTCCTCTGTTAAAGTTTAGATTCCAAGTTTGCAGTCCAAGGATTCCTTGCTGGGACACTCACTATTTGCAACTCGGGCACCTGCACTATTGCTCCAGATGTGGGGGCATCCCTGGCGTAGATCACGGAAGCGTTGCACTGATAAACCTTACCCAATGGGCACTGCTGGTCACCAGGTGCAGAACTGCTGCTGGCTTCTGGACAGATATACCCAAGTGTACATGGAGAGCAAGTTGATGATCCATGATTGCTGTAGGAGCCAACTGGACAGGCCAGTGGGAGCTGATTAGGCCACGGGCAGAAAAATCCAGCTGGACAACGTTTACACGAGACCTCTCCACCTGCATAACAATTAAATGGTACACTATTTAGAGATTATAACAAGCATTTCATAAGCTTGTTATGTTCAACACTGAAGACACCAGCAGTAGCCGTCAATAGCATTTGATTTAATATATCACTTATAAATTAATTGTAGTCTGAAGGAAAATACATAATTGATGTTACTGATTGTTCTCTAGTCCCATCTTCTTTCAGGTTACCTAGGCTTCAAAGTTTGGATTCTACTTACTCTTTTTTCCATTCCAGGGAATGAAAGGCAAATGATAGTCAGTGAATGGACTTGGATGGTGATGTGATCTACAAGCTTGAGAGCAATCAAACGTTGTTCTCTTCCAATGTGCTTAATTAACTTGAGTGTAGTAAAAGATGAACCATGCTTCTTATGTACATAGCAAGGTGCAAACAGGCTGTATGTTACTGTGCACACCCAGGAGCATTGCAAGCAAACAAATCAGCTCAAAATGAAAAGTCCTGCATTAATAGTCCTGTGGAAAGCTGTACTGCTTAGGAGTTACACGCATCTGTGGACAATGACCTTTTGTCTTATCTCCAGTAATAGGCCATCAATCAGACTACATGCACTTACCCAGACTGTAATAGCCAGGTGGGCAGTTTTCACCCGTCATGTTGGCAAGTGGGCACTGCTGACCAGCTGGGCACTGAACACATTGCTTGAACAAAAGCAGAAAAGGTGTGTAAACTTAAACCCCATCAGGAAATAGCAAGTCAGATATAATTTAAATAACTAGTTGAAGTTTATGATTTTTCACACTATTGTACCAGTGCAGTGATACAACAACTACTGGAGTAGAATGACTCTGCATCGCAGAATGCTGGAGTGCTGGTTTTAATCGCAAGTTCCTCTATGCTTCTAAATGGTGCTGCAGTGCTGTGGGAAGCAGAGAGCAAAGGTCAGGTGCCTCCACGTGGAAGAGGGAATAAAAGATTGGACACCTCCATTGTCCCATTCTCATACACCTCCTGGTGACCAGCTAATGGTGACCTGGGGGCATGATCATTGCAGGCAGGCTTTGGGTGAGGGGACATAAAAACATAAAAAATAAGAGCAGGAGTAGGCCATACAGCCCCTCGAGCCTGCTCCACCATTCAATAAGATCATGGCTGATCTTCGACCTCAACTTCGCTTGCCCGCCTGATCCCCCATATCCCTTGATTTACTTAGAGTCCAAAAATCTATCTCTCTCAGCCTTGAATATACTCAATGACTGAGCATCCACAGCCCTCTGGGGTAGAGAATTCCAAAGATTCACAACCCTCTTAGTGAAGAAATCTCAGTCCTAAATGGCCGACCCCTGATCCTGAGACTATGCCCCCTAGTTCTAGAATCTCCAGCCGGGGTAACAACCTCTCTACCCTCTCAAGCCCTCTCAGAATGTTTCAATGAGACCACCTCTCATTCTTCTAAACTCCAGAGAGTATAGACCCAATCTACTGAATCTGAATTAGGGAATTGGGAGAAAGGCTCGTGTCCTTCTAGAAAGATAATATACGCTTTAAAAAAAAAATTTGTAGATTAAAGTTTTTACCTACATAGACTTCAAATTTAAAGATGTGGGGGTAAAAATTGGGTAGCGCCGGCATGGGGAGGGCTTCACGGGGGCCGGGGACAGCAATAGGGGCATGTGCTGGCAGGCGGCCAGCAACAAAAATGGCCGCCCACCACCTCCCCTTTAACTAGCGCCGCCCTGGCCGCAGGTAGGCCCCCCTGACCACGGCGGACATAGCGACTGACGGTAAGTCGGTGGGGGGGGCACCACCCAATATTACAACCGGGATGCGAGAGGGGTGCTGCGCGCGGTGATGATGTCATCGCCGGCGGCGCTAACCGTTAGCGCTGCCGCTAACCTCCCACTGAATTTCGCGGGAGGCGTTAGCGGCGCCACGCCCAGGCGCTAGTTGATTTTACGCAAATCAACCAAATTTAGCCCCCGTGACCTCTAGATGTCCCTGCAAATGTCACTATAATCTTTGAAGACTGCCACAAACAACATATTGGTTAATGGGTGCCTTGTTAATGAAAACATTTTATTAAAATGAACATTTACTCAGGCATTGGTTTATTCCTCATACATTCTAATGGAAAATTACTGGTCTAAAAAATTAGTTCAGACAGGAGTTAAGGCTTCATATCATAGTTCTTAGCCAGCTCTGCCACAGATCTATTATTGCATTACCAGTGGAATGTCTTCTGAATGTAGTTGGACCTGAAGTGCCTCTGCAGCTGTCACAAACATTTATTGTTCGACAGTTATACAAGAGCGGAGGAAGCCCTGCAGATTACATTGGCTGTGATAATGCTCACATTTTAGCAGAAATCCGATTCAGTAATGTCTTTCAGCTCTCTATATGCCTCAGGAAATTTCTGGCTATGTGATTGACAAGAATCCAGTATTGAAGAGTAGAAGTAGCTTCAGTACACACACCTCATATTCGATGTCACTGCAAAGAACGTATTTGAATAAACTTGCCCCAATAGTTTATTGAGTAAAGACACACCCATTGCAGCAATAAGCCATCCTGAAGGTCCCATGTTCTGTCTCCAGACTGTGCTGGGTTAACTAATCTCAGTTGGAACAGTGGTTGGGAGGCTATAATTGGCCTTAGGGTTCCTATTCTTCACTGCTAACCAGTGATTCACTGCATGTGTATGGATGTTGGGTAAGAACATGAGCAGACTTGGCTATGATGCCCTTCAAGATCAAATAATCTGCTGATACTTAGGGCTGGATTTTCATTGAGGAGTCGGGTAGGAGGCGGGACTACAACTTTCGGGGTTGTAGTCCCGCCTCCATCGAGTTCTAGCCAACCCACACGATTTTGACTTGATTGACCTTGTTGAGCCAGGCCAATTAAGGGCCACCCAACAACAGGTGACGTCACAGATTGATATTTCATCTGTCAAGACCTTTTGACAGATGAAATATCAGCGTTTCACAGCTGTTTGAAGCTGTCAAATGCTGACAATCTGTATTCTAAGTTAATTCCTTCCTCTCAGGATGATTTAGAGAGCTCTTCAGAACAGAAAGCTGAATGCTGCAGTTTTTGACAGCTCGCAGCCATTCTGCTTTCTGTGCCGGTGAGATGAGGGACTCCCGAGACCTGAAGGAAGGAAGGAAGGCTGTAAAGGTAAGTAAAGGTATGTAAAACTTCTTTAAACACTTTACACACACCAAACACACTTACCTTTGCACTCATGCACTCATCACTTACCTGAACACCGGACATCTCGAACCCTTCAAGCCCTTCATCCCGACGGTCCGCCTCTCTAACTTGGCATGGTTTAGAGCTGTTGGGAATCCCACACTTCAACATTAAAAATAGCGATTAGGCTAAAAACTGCCTGTTAACTACCTGTTAACAGGCAGTTAATTGGCACTAATCCCCTTCCCGCCTCGGGTAGGCGGGTCCGGTACCCGCCTCCTTTGAAATTGGCATGGAGGCGGGTTGGGGGTGGGATGGGGTTGTGCCCCCCGATTGCGGGATTTTAACCTCCCACACGCCTCCAATCCCACCTCCACGGCCCAATGAAAATCGAGCCCTTACTGTCTAGGTTTGACAACAACTACTTGGATGAGGTACCTGAGGGTTGCTAATGCTCAGGGAATTGTAGCCCAGCAAGGGAACATCTTTGGAATGGGAAAGATTTGGGGAAAAAAAGAGCAAATTTTAAAGAGGCAGGGCTTCAAGCCAATTACAATTCAGTACCAAATACCAGGTCAGGCCAAACATTCTTTACTCCTTTAGTTGCTATTTCACTCCGCTGGCCTCTCGCACCTCAATTGTCCGTGAAAAACCAGGACTGGTGCATGGAAACAGATTTGCCAATCTAACAAAGACTGGCAGATTTTAGAGCTTGTTGGAAGCAAACCTTCTAATTTTCTTTCTGAATCTTTTAAATGCGGACACAATGAAAACTTCTGTGAATAAAAACAGGAAAATCATTTTGAAACAACTAAACACATCGATGCCGCTTAAAGTCTTACTGTAAATCCAGCAAGGGCAAAGGCTCCTGGCAGGCAGGCGATTTGAAGTGCCTCAAAGCGTGAAGGACAACCAAAGCCAGGCTGACATTGTGTGCAGGCCTCGGCTCCACCTGAGCTGTAGAATCCCGGTGAACAGGGCTTCACGATGGATGCTGTGGTTGAGGGGCACTCATATCCGGATGGGCACACTGTACATTCCTAATCAGACGGAGCACCAGTCCATTGTTATACATGTTAACAATCCTCACATTTCATGCTCTACAGTCGTGATGTATTATTTTACATTTAAAAAATTGGAACAAAGTGGGAGTTCGTGTACTGAGATAAAATCATTTCAACCCCGCCTACCCACGTTCTAATAACGTTCATTTAGTACAACTGGTGTGGACTCTATTCCAAACTTTCCACCTTCTTTGGCTGATTAAGAGTAATGACCAACACAGCATCAGTGAAACATGGCCCAGAAATTCGGGTCTCCACGGGTGAGTACACACGGGGTACTCACCCGTAGGCCCGATGGAAGTGCCGGTTTCCTGCATGCACTGCGCATGCACGGGAAACCGGCACTTCTGTTCCCCTGAAAGAAGGGGTTCAGAGGTCGAACACATGCGCAGGAGAGGCTGCGCGTGCACATCGAACTTTTTTTTTTTTTTTTTTTTTAAATACAGTTTTCCCCGGGAGGGTAAGCCTGCAGAATTTAGAAATATAAAAAGCAGGCGTAAGGCCTGCTTTTTACAAGGTAAGTGGTGAATTAATTAAAATTAAAACATTTTTTCCACAGGTTTATTATTTTTAAATACTTTAAAGAAAGGTAAGTTTATTTTTACCCGTTAGAATATAAAATTATTTTTTTCAAAAATTTAAATTGTTTAAAATAGTTATTTTATGTAATTTATAGTTTATTTAAAAAATGTGATTTAAAAAAAAGTATTTGATGATTTAGTGCTATTTTGGGGCCGTAGTATTTATAAGTCTTGACAGGTCTTCCTGTCAGACTTATGAATGGAGCATTCCCTGCTCCGATTGGCTGCCCATGGCCCACGTGATCCCAGGGGACGCATCGAACTAACTGCGCCCCTGGGATACGCGAGCACTGCGCGCCGGCAGCTGGACCAGGCCCCGGATCGGAATTGCACGCGGGCCCACAGCTCAACGGCCGGCGCGCAAGGTAAGTGCAGGTTGGAGGCTTGCACCCGCGGGAAGCCCCCGACCCGAATTTCTGGGCTATGATAAAAATAGAGAGAGATTAGACAACAAAGCAATACTGAGTGGAACCACTACACGGCTTTGTATAAAACCACTGCAGATGTGGTTTAGAACAAGCCCCATGGTATAAATCCAGGTGTGGCTGTTAGTTTTTGGCTCAGGCATAAGAGCAGATAACCGTGCAGGCAAAGGGGGCCTCATGTCATCCAGACACAACATCCCATCTTGAAAATCTACAAAGGAGAACACCCAACTGCTTCAACCCAAGAACCTGTTGGTTGCTGATAGTATGCAAGAAATGGCTTACTGAAAAAACCACATTAACCTGTTGTGGATTAATCCTAGTTCTATTATTTACAGGAAACTTTGGTTTATCCGGAGGTTGTATGTCCGGAAACTTCGATCTAACGGCAGAAATCAGCAGCCGTTTTGGTTAGGTTTTTTTTCTTCACCTAGCATTTTTTTTTATTATATAAACAGCCAGGCTCTGGAAAACATCTCTGTAGCTTAGCAACAGCTTCAGAGACGCTTCCAAGGTACGGGCCGAGTGTTTACAAGCTGTTGCTAAGCAACAGTGTTTGTGGTCAGATACGGAGATGAACACCTCCATATCTGACAACATTAGCGCTGGTCTATCCGGAAGTTTTGATAGAACGGCAGCAGCTCGGTCCCGTCGGTGCCGGATATTGCGAAGTTTCCTGTATAGCATTGCGCTGTTTTAGTATCTTAACACATCTCTTTTTTGCTTCTGTATGTTATTTCATCTGCACGTAAGGAAACAGACACTGCGGATAGAGGATCATTTCCACAACAACTCGGACCCCCGGCGCACGTGGCAAGGCATCCAGTCCATCACTGACTACAAGGGCAAAAACACCAGCCCCCCGGTTAGCGATGCCTCCCTTCCGGAGGAGCTTAACAACTTCTACGCTCGCTTCGACAGGGACAACAGGGAGCCGGCTACCAAAGCCTTGCCACCCCCGGAAGAACAGGTGCTCACTCTGTCGACCTCCGACGTAAGGGGTGTTCTACGCGGAGTGAACACATGAAAGGCTGCTGGACCGGATAGCATCCCTGGACGGGTACTCAAGGAATGTGATCAGCTGGCTGATGCCTTCACCGCCATCTTCAATCTGTCATTGGCCCAGGCAGTAGTCCCTACATGCTTCAAGACCGCTACCATTATTCCTGTGCCAAAACAAACGGCTGTGATGTGCCTGAACGACTATCGACCTGTCGCACTCACACCCATCATAATGAAATGTTTCGAGAGACTGGTCCTGGCTCACATCAAAGCCAATGTTCCCGCCTCTCTTGACCAACACCAGTTTGCCTATCGTGCAAACAGATCAATGGAGGATGCAAACACAACTGCTCTACACTCGGCACTGAATCACTTAGATGGTAAAGAGACCTACATCAGAATGCTGTTCATAGACTACAGCTCAGCATTCAACACTATCGTCCCCAACAAGCTGGCCACCAAACTCCAAACTCTTGGCCTGAACACTTCCCTCTGCAACTGGACCCTGGACTTCCTAACAAACAGACCCCAGTCTGTCAAATTAGGTAACCACACCTCCCGCCCCCCCTGACCCTGAACACGGTGGCCCCACAAGGATGTGTGCTGAGCCCCCTCCTCTACTCCCTCTTCACCCACGACTGTGTGGCTGTTCATGGTTCCAACACCATCATCAAGTTTGCGGATGATACCACGGTAGTAGGCCAGATCACCAACAATGATGAGTCAGCCTACAGGGAGGAGGTCCAGCATCTCGTGAAGTGGTGCGCCAACAACAACCTGGCCCTTAACATCAAGAAAACCAAAGAAATCATTGTGGACTTCAGGAAGTCTAAAGGCGGAAGTCACACCCCCATCCACATCAATGGGGCTGTGGTGGAAAGGGTGGACAGCTTTAAGTTCCTCGGAGTCCACATCACGGAAGACCTCTCCTGGTCCCTCAATACCTCCTCTCTGGTGAAGAAGCCCCAGCAGCGCCTATATTTCCTAAGGAAGCTGAAGGGATGTAACCTGTCACCCCTGATCCTCTCTAACTTTTACCGCTGCACAATAGAGAGCATCCTGACGAACTGTATCACAGTATGGCATGGCAGCTGTAGCTACTATGACCGGAAAGCCTGCAGCGGGTAGTCAAAACTGCCCAACGCATTACCGGCACCCGGCTACCGACCATAGAGCACATATACCAGAAACGCTGTTTACGGAGGTCACGGTCCATCATCAAAGACCCTACCCACCCCAGCCACAGTCTGTTCGCCCTCCTGCCATCTGGGAGATGCTACAGATGCATTCGCACCCGTACGACCAGATTTAGGAACAGCTTCTTTCCCAGGGCTGTCATCCTACTGAACTCCACAAATAAACTCTAAAGCCTGCACATCTGCCAATGCACTTTATTATGGTTATGTTTATGTTAATGTATTACAAGCCAAATGTATGTTGAATGTTTAAATGTCTTAATCTAAATGTACACTCTCGGGAGCCGCAAGCCTACATTTCGTTGTACTGCACTTGTGCACTAACAATGACAATAAAAGCTGATTTGATTTGATTTGATCTGATCAAGTAGTTTCGTACATAGATGGCATGTTATTCTCTGCCTTTGGACTTGATGGGAGAAGGTGGTGGTCGTTCACTAAGCATTTCACTTCAGTTAGGGGCTAGTTGTTAAACCTGGGCTCACTAACCCATACACAGTGGTGAATAAAGGTTTCAGTCCACATAGAATGTGTTCTGCTTATGGAAACTACAGTTTGGTTGTGAACACAAGAACACGTGTTAGGAAAAAGCTGGAAATGTAACAGTCCTGTTCTAATAAACCATCATAAAAGTAATACCTTGCTAGTGAACTAAACACACGAGGCAACCGGCTGATCAAAATTCCAGAGCACTGCAAAAGGAAGTCTTGCATAAGAGTTTTTTCCCCCCTTTTTAAAACTTGGTGTCATGGAAACAAAGCAAAGGAGTACAGTGGGCCTCCACAGAACATGAGTGGAGCAAGGGAACATTGGTTCAACACCACCCAGTACCATGAGTAATGCGATGCAGACTTGCAGCCACAGCTGCCCAAGCATCGAACCTCTACTCCCATTGTGGAGGGTGTCATGAATCTGATCATGACTCATGAAGTAACACTGGGTGGCCAGCTGGTGGCGCCATCCAAGAAGTATAAATACTCGGGCGTGGGCCCAGCTTGCTCAGGATGTTTTTGTAACCAGGAACTAGTGATGTAACTAGAACTCATGGTTGTGAAACAGTTGATTAAAGCCTTGTTTTATACTCAAACCAAGTGCTCAGTGGTCTTTTTACATCAGAGGTCACTGCACTATGGGCAAGTGCCTCATAAGCTGGAGAGAGGGTAAAATGGGAGTGCACAGGGCAGTTTAACTCGTGTGCCTCCATTACACATCAGTAAGCAGCCGTTTGCAGCAACGTTAGCTAAAGCTTGGGAGCAGGTTATCAACCAGCTTCTTCACCAGAAAATGGTGCAGAGAGACTAACGTACAGGAATTATTACTGATTTTTTTCTAAGAGAAAATATGATACTACAAAACAATATAGTTATTAAATGTTTCCTTACAGCTTGATGTTCCACAGAGTAACTCCCAGGCGGGCAGGCAATGGTGTTATTAATGTCTGTAGCTGGACAGGCTTTTCCAGCAGGACACAATGTGCAAGACTCTTGAAGGCCTATGGAGAAAGTGCCCTATAATAAAGAACAGCACAGGGTAAGCAGCTTCTTATACATTGCTATTTGTTAGAGTATTACACAGTGGCTATAGAAATTGGGAGTCCCCGACGGGTAAGCATGGTCAGATGAATGTCATTTTGGAATTTCTTTCTTGGATCTCCCAGTCCAAATATCTGAATCAGATTCTTTCCCCAGTTCCTATTGCACAGTTTCCCTGATTTCCTTCATTCACCATTGGCGGCTGTGCATTCAGCTGTCGAGGCCCTAAGCTCTGGAATTCCCTCCCTAAACCTCTCCACCTCTCTCTCCTCCTTTAAATAGCTCCTTAAAACCTGCCCTTTTGACCAAGCTTTTGGTCACCTGTCCTAATACCTCTTTATGTGGCTCGGTGTCAAAGTTTGTCTGATAATCGCTCCTGCGAAGTGGGACGTTTTTTACTATGTTACAGGCACTCGATAAATGCAAGTGGTTGTTGTTGTTTCAGCAACATCAGTATCCTGAGAATAACAGCAAATGATATAGGTGCTGTGAAATTCCATGGGGATCCTACCAGTCTCCCACCGGAAAACTGCCGGAACCCCTGGGGAACTGGAACAGGTGACCGTTTCCAGCAGTTTAGGTCATTTCCCTGGGGTTTTGCCAGTCTCTCGCCATACTGTGGCAAAACATCACAGCAAAATCCCTCTCCCTTTTCAGCTAGGTGCATCAGACGCGCCAGAGATGGTTTGGGCATTTGCCCGAATTGGCCCGATCGTGGAGTTAAGACAGGGACACTCGCAGCTGGAGAGCAGAGTTTGGCTCCCAGATGCACCCCCCCCACCCTCAGCCTCCCCATGTATTTATGAACCATTAACTTCTGTGACCCGAGGAATGGATCAAGGAAAGAGGTTTAAAATGTCCTCGGTCTGTGGCCATACCAGCTGCGGCCTGTTTAGTGGCTGTGTCTGGAGGCGTTCCCAGAATACACCAGGAATTCCATCCAATTCATCACCTGGCAGGCCAGTGGTTCTAACATGTGCCGGGAGGAGCTTTTGGTTTCATTGTGGGCCTCCTGAAGGCCCCAAAGCAGGTAAAGAGCAAAAGGTATATCAATCCCAGAGGAATCAATTAACTTCTTACTGCTGTCCCACCATTTCCTGCACAGGAAATACAACTTTCTCTAAACATAAATATTTGGCCCGACACAAGCTTTGGGCTGCCCTTTTTCTGGAATGGCTGCTCTTAGCTTCAGATGGCCAACCAGATTGGGCACCTCTACAGGCAAGGGTTGCCCGTCCAGAATATTTAAATGATTCTGTCCCCAGGATTTGGAATGGGGTCATGGGGAGGCCAGCGTAACAGGCAGATGTCCCTCCTCACCGCAATCTTACCACCCTGAACAGGTTCGCGGGATTTCCAGCTTCTAATCTTTAACCATCAGGAGAAATGTTAAAAAAAGGACACAGTTTGGTCAGGTTCCTTGTATAGGGGTTATCGTCCTAGATATATTATTGGTTGACATCATAAAGCATACCTCGGGACATTGGGTGTTCTGACTTCCATCTTTCCGTGGGCACTGCCAGCCAGCAGGGCAAGCTCTACAAGATGCAAATCCAATGTAGGCATAGTGTCCAGGGAGACATGCAATCTTGGTGTCCAACCTAGTGTCCGGGCAGTAATATGCTGCAGGGCACACAGTGCAGTATGACTGACCTCCCATAGAGTATGAACCTGTAATTAGAAAAGTAATGATAGGCTTGAGCCCAGAGAGTGGAACAGATGTCCCTTGTGATACTAATTTCAGGGCCACCTTAGATATTCTCTTGAATTCAGTAGCAATGATCATTCCCATAAGTGGTACCCATGTCTAAGGTTCAGAAGTGCACCCATACTGTTCAATATCTAATCAACTGATAGCATAACAATAGAAATGGAAACAGAAAAAGTTGGAAATACTCAGCAGGCTAGGCAGCATCTGCAGGGCGAGAAACAGAGTTAACGTTTCAGGTCGATGATGTAAAGCTTAGAGATAGTGAAGAAATAAGCCATATAAACGATTCAGAAAAATACACTATCTTATGAAAGAATTCTGGTCTTATTAAAACATGACAAACTGGGTTTGGAAATTTAGAAACCTAACTATGAAATAGCTATGAAAGCATTTTGGCTATTGAGATAAGATAGTTGTTGACCCTGAATAAATAACCTTATTGAAACAGAAGGTGAAGGGCTCAGACAGGCTGAACTTTTGGAAATGGAACAATGGTTCACCCTGGATAAGGTGTTCTAATTTACACTTCATAGAGAAGCACATAAGATAAGGAACATCTGCCCTCGTAAAGATGACAAAGTAAGGAACACCTGCTGTCACACCATTTTTATATGGTAAACTTAGAACACCTAGAGATGAGACACGAGTCTGGCTGAGGTGGCAGTAAGAGTTGCAGAGGTCGGCAGAAAAATGACTAGAGATAATTAGCTTGCATCAGCAGAAAACCTTAAAGGAAATACCACTTGGAAAAGGGTATAAATATTGAACTCTCAAATGGGATAACAGACTCGCTTTAATCGGGCAAAGCGATTCTCGGCTTCAGAGGCAGCTCTTTAGTCTCCAACTCTTTGTACCTCGGGGAATCAAAAGGTATTTGATATTGGTGGATATCCTGTAGAACACTTTAAGAACTGTAATACTGTAGTGAAGTTAAGATTTAAAAGTAAGATTCTCTGATAGTAAGTTTTCTCTTTTTGGAAATATTAATGTTGCAATTGACTCACCAACTGTAAATTGCATGTTGGTTCTTTAATAAATCTATATATTTTTAGAATTATCTTACATAAGGCTTCTGTATGGTGCTGATGAAGATGGCTGCTGTCCTTGCGGGCTCTGTGCGTACCAGGCAGCTAAGTGTCCTTTGCTGATTGGTGCGCTCGGCTCGTTAAGAAAAAAGCATTTCACTGACTGGATTTCACTTGTTGTATTTGGTTATGTGACAAATAAAATTGAAATTGAAATTGAAATTGAAATATCAAAAACTCGTGAACTCAATTTCTGTACACTCTTTGGTGAGGAGTTGCAGAATTCTGGGGGAGTTTTCCAGACCCTCATAATATCTGGAACATTACATTCTAGCTAAACTTATTAAAAGTGCTATCTGGAGGATGGTAACATTTTCGGGTTGTTCCTTTCCTTTAGGGAGAGATAGTCTGGACCTTTAGACCCAATTAAGCGTCTTTAGGATTCGGCTACCTCAAACTTTAGTTGAAAGTGAACGTCTGAGAAATACGCCTGATCTGGGGTAGCCCTAAAGGGGCTCGGACTAGTAATTATCCCTTCAATATGACAGATTTTAAGCAAGTACAGAGGCAGGGGAAGGGCAGGGGTGGAGGAGAGGAAAGAACAAAAGGGAAGGTCTGTGATAGGGTGGAAGGCAGGAGAGATTAAATGACAATCAAATGTAGACCCCAGTATTAATTAGTGCGCTTGCTTAAAACCTGTTACATCTGTAATGTTTTCCAATTCTAACGACAGGTCATCGACCTGAAACCATGGGCTGGATTTTGTCAATGGGGAGCTTTTGGAGGCGGGACTCTCACTTGTTGGGTTTTAGTCCCGCATCAATCGACTTGTGGCCAACCCATGCTATTTTCCCTTGATTGACCTTGTTAAGCCCGCCCAGCGGGCTTAGCAGGCCAATTAAGGGAAATCCAGTTACAGGTTGTAATGTATATACCTTTAAGGGGGGGAACTACTTTTTACAGCTCATGTATACTGTATTACCAGCAGTGACCACACCTGTATATAGCACTGAGTAGTAATCTGTACAGGCAGTTCCACTGTGAGCCACTTTGAGTAAACACCTGTTGTACCGTTTCTCCTGCAGTCTGTGTCTTATTATACCCAGACACAACATTGGCGACAAGGCAAGTTCGAACCTACCTGCAACTCTGCATCACCTCCCAGGGATTCGTTCCTGGAGATCAGTGGATTGGAGGTCAAGGCCAGAGACTCGGGCGTCGACCACGGGCAACCGCCCAGTCATCCAGCAGAGATTCGAGAATTGCGGGGGAGGCTGTCGAGAGCCAGGCTTGGCTTTCCAGTCAAGGTGGTCCAGTGAAACGGGCTGGCAACAGGTAGTGCGCAGACCCTTCCCGGACAGCGGCGGGCTAGAGCCCGACCGAGCGGCACAGCAAAGGGCCGAGCAGTGTCGCCGGGGGAGAGAGAGAGAGGGCAGAGCGCACAGGGCGCAGCCGGTGTTCAGGGGCCGAGCAGCGTCGGAGAGAGGGAGAGAGAGAGACGCGCAGAAAACCGCGAGGTGCCGCCATTGCCACGAGGACCGCCGAGAGCGTCGTTGGCAGCAGCGCAGAAGAAGCGCGCGAAACCTACAGGGCGCCACCATTGCCAAGAGAACCGCCGGGAGCGGCGTTGGCAGTAGCGGGGGAGGAAGGAAAGCGCGGGAGACACCATTTTAAGCCATTGGGAGACGCCATTTTAAACCACACCCAAAATGCCGAAGAGTGGCAGTATCACCGCATTTGACAATGAAGTCGAAGATTGGACGACATATGTTGAACGAATAGAGGTGTACTGCAAGGCAAATGAGGTGTCAGATGACAAGAAAGCATCGGTATTGTTAAATTTAATGGGTGCAAAGATGTATGGTTTATTACGAAATCTAGTAACCCCAACGAAGCCAATGGAAAAGAGTTTTGAAGACATAGTAACAATACTACAGGGACAATTAAACCCCACACCGCTGCTGATAGCGGAAAGATTCCAATTTCACAAACGGAACCAGCATAAGGATGAAAGCAATGCTGATTATTTAACAGAACTGCGCAAACTATCGAAACACTGCCAGTTTGGAGTGGGACTGGCAGATACCTTAAGGGACAAGTTTGTGTGTGGGCATCAAAGTGATGGAACCCAGAAACGGCTTTTATCTGAAAAGGACCTTACGCTGAAAAAGGCTTTCAGCATTGCGGTATCGTATGAAGCAGCAGCACGGGGCGCTGCAGAGATACAACAGAGACCGCAAGAATATGGCACAAACGAAATGTCATATGGAACAGAGAAGCGCTATCGCTGCGGCAGAACAACACACGACCAGAATGATTGCTGGTTCAAAGACAAAGTGTGCAGACAGTGTGGAAAAGTAGGACACATAGCATGAGTCTGCAGGTCAGGAAAGAAAACCAGCAATAAGAAACCTACCAAAGGAAAGTACAAGAAGGTACATAAGATGACGGAGAATAGTTCAGACGAACAAAAGAGTGATAACGACTCCGAAAGCAGGGAACTGAGTTGTCTGAAACTGCATAATGTGATCACAACGGAGGATCACCGAACCATTTGGGTCACTCTCAAGATAGCAGGAGTCCAGGTAAAGATGGAATTGGACACAGGATCAGCCCTAACAGTCATAAACCGACGGGACTATGAGTGGCTATTCTCACACATATCCTTGAGAGACACAAAAATTATTTTGAAGACGTACACGGGACAAAAATTCTACCCCAAAGGAAAAATAAGGGTGACCGTTATATATAACGGTAAGGGAACACTAAAACTAGACCTGTATGTATTGCAAGATAGAGGGCCACCATTACTGGGACGTGAATGGATCCAGATAATACAACTGGATTGGCATTCCATACAGGCACTGACTGTGGCTGACAAAAAGGATGACGACGTCACACCTGGGCGACTGTCAAAGATCATAACTGACGCGAAAGAAGTGTTCCAGCAAGGACTCGGAACACTAAAAGGCATGACAGCGACGATTAAAATTGAAGAAAACGCAAGCCCAAAATTTTTTAAGGCCAGACCGGTACCTTATGCGATCCGCCCAGCCGTCGAAGCAGAGCTGGAGAGTCTGGAACGTTCAGGTGTACTGTCCAAGGTAGACTGGAGCGAGTGGGCTACACCCATTGTCCCCGTGATGAAAAAGTCACTCAGCAGCACGCCTGGGGAACCAAGGAAGGTTCGCATCTGTGGGGACTTTAAGGTAACAGTGAACCCAGTCCTTCACACCATACAATATCCACTTCCGCGGATTGAAGATATTTTTGCCTCGCTATCTGGAGGGAAACGCTTCACTAAGATTGATCTGGCCCAGGCGTATCTGCAAATGGAGGTAGAAGAAGCATAAAAAAAAATACCTCACAATCAACACCCATAAAGGTCTCTACCAATACAACTGGCTGGTATTCGGGGTAGCATCAGCTCCAGATATTTGGCAGAGGGCAATGGAACAAGTCCTGCAAGGGATCCCAGGGACCCAGTGTTATTTGGACGACATCCTGGTCACGGGCGAAAATGACAGTGATCACCTTGCCAACCTGGAGCAGGTGCTCACTAGATTGCAGGAATATGGGCTCCGAGCTAACCGCCCCAAATGCGAGTTTTTTTAGAAAACAGATCTCGTATTTGTGGTGTATGTAACCTGTTCCACCTTGAGAACTTAAGCCTGTTCCACCTTAAGAGATGTACTACTTTCTCTGGCTGCTGTATACATAATACCGGTGGTGACCACACCGGTATATAAGCACTGTGTAGTAATACTGTATTCAGTAGTCCCTACCTCCAACCAGTAAAGACCTGTTGAATTTACTCTTGTAGTCTGTGTAGTAATTATCACTATAACACACAGACTTAACAGTGGCGACGAGTCCGATTCTTACCCTGCGGCAGTTATTTCCACGGCGGCTTTGTCCACAGACAGGACGTCGAAGAGAGGTTTCCACCCTCATCACCCTACTGGAAGACACGTCGAGCGGCAGGCATCGAGAAACCGGAGTGCAGAAGACATCCTGACCTCGAAGCCTCCATCAGCGACTGTCAGCTTCTTCTTTCTACCTCGGTGGTGGGTAAGCCGGGCAGCGACGCGACAGAAAGTCAACCGCGTTGGCTGTACAGACGGGGCTGGGAAGACGGAGGAATAAGGGCGGTGAGATCGATCGCGACCGGAGATAAGGGCCGGGCCGCTTTCGAGTGAGAGGCGCAGCACGGGGACATCGATCGCGACCGGAGATAAGGGCCGCATTCGGGTTAAAGGCGCAGCGTCTGGGGAAACTGAAGGCGCGAGAGCCACGGTGAAGCGGAGACAGTGTCGGGGGACGGTTGAAGACCGCCAAGCGCGGGAAAACTGCCATTTTGTGGGCGGAGGACAACGACAAGAGCGGGAAGCCGCCATCTTGGATAACATAAAAATACAATAAATTGCAACGATGCCTAAACATGGGAACATTAATACCTTTGATAGTGACATCGAAGATTGGGCCATGTATGTAGAACGCATACAAAATTATTGTAAGGCAAATAAAATTCCTGATGCAGATAAAGCACTAACATTATTAAATTTAATGGGTGCGAAGACATACGGGCAATTGAAACACCTTGTATCACCAGATGAACCGGCGGATAAGACGTTCGAGGAGATTGTTACTGTCCTGAAAAATCATCTAAACCCCACGCCGCTGATGCTAGCGGAACGATTTAAATTTTACGACAGAAGGCAGCTGCAGAATGAAAGCAATGCTGAATATTTGATGGAATTACGTAAGCTAGCAAAATATTGTCAGTTTGGAACGGGACTGACAGAGGCACTACGAGATAAATTTGTGTGTGGTTTATTTAAACAGGATACACAAAAGCGACTGCTTGAGGAGAATGAGCTGACGCTTGAGAAGGCGGTCACTATGGCAGCAGCACACGAAGCCGCAGCGAGAGGCACGGCAGTAATGCAGCTACGGTCACCGGAACTCGGTACAAACAAATTGGGTTTGAGTTCTGTCAAATGTTATCGTTGTGGAAAGACAACGCACGATCAGAACCAGTGTTGGTTTAAAAACCAAGAATGCAGAACGTGTGGCAGGCTTGGCCACATAGCTAAAGTATGCCGGTCAGGAAAGAAGACCAGCAACAAAAAGTCACCGCAAGGAAAATACGCAAAGGTACACAAGGTGACAAAGAACAGTTTGACTGAACAGAAGTCAGATTCAGGCGCTAGCAGTAATGAACTGGATAGCTTAAGAGTACACAACGTTGGTAAGGATGCAGATCTCCAGACAATTTGGGTCACTCTTCAGATAGCAGGAGTCCAAGTAAAAATGGAATTGGACACTGGATCGGCATTGACGGTCATGAATAAGAAAGATTACAGAAGGTTATTCCAACATATTCCCCTACAGGATACGGAGATTATATTGAAAACATACACGGGGCAAAGAGTGTACCCCATCGGAAAAATAGAGGTAAAAGTGGTCCACAAGGGCGAAGAAAGCCAAGTAATGGACTTATATGTGCTACCTGAAGGAGGTCCACCACTACTAGGACGGGAGTGGATTAGGAAAATGAATATGGACTGGCACTCCTTGAAGGCACTAATGGTAGATTCCGGGGAAACAGATGTCAAACTTAAACGATTGTCCAGAATATTGGATGATGCTAAAGAGGTGTTCCAGCAGGGACTGGGAACACTGAGGAATTACGGCAAACATCAAGATTGATGAACATGCACAACCAAAATTTTTTAAAGCCAGACCGGTACCCTATGCAATACGACCTACTGTTGAAGCGGAACTGGAAGCACTAGAACGTTCAGGTGTACTGTCTAAGGTAGATTGGAGTGAGTGGGCTACGCCCATTGTTCCCGTTATGAAACGTCCTGCGAGCAACAAGCCAGGAGATCCAGGGAAGGTTCGCATCTGTGGAGATTTCAAAATCACCGTTAATCCGGTGCTTCACACGGTGCAGTATCCGCTTCCACGGATTGAAGATATTTTCGCTTCATTGTCTGGCGGGAAACACTTCACCAAGATAGACCTGGCGCAGGTGTACTTGCAGATGGAGGTTGAGGAAGAGTCACGCCAATACCTCACGATCAACACGCATCGAGGGTTGTACCGGTACAATAGGCTGGTTTTTGGAGTGGCATCGGCTCCAGCAATTTGGCAGAGGGCCATGGAGCAGGTATTACAGGGAATTCCAGGCACACAATGTTACCTGGACGATATTCTGATCACAGGTGATGGTGATGAACAACATCTCGCAAACTTGGAACTGGTGCTCAACAGACTGAAAGAGTATAGACTTAGAGTAAATCGGCAGAAATGTGAGTTCTTCCAGAAGCGGATCTCGTACTGTGGCCATGTCATTGACCGGGAGGGGCTTCATAAGTCTCCTGACAAGATTGAGGCAGTTGTAAAGGCTCCCGCTCCGGAGAATGTCTCTCAGTTGAGGTCGTTTCTAGGATTAATTAACTATTACCATAAATTTCTGCCAAATCTATCCACGGTACTGCACCCGTTAAACGCTCTTTTACAGAAAGGGGTACCATGGGAATGGGGCGAAAACTGTAAGAAGGCATTTCACAAAAGCAAAGAATTGATCACCTCAGAGGAAGTGTTGGCTCACTTCAACCCGACACTGCCTATTCGGTTGGCTTGTGATGCTTCTCCATATGGTATTGGGGCAGTACTCTCACACAAGTTGCCAAATGGCACGGAAAGGCCAGTCGCGTTTGCATCCAGATCATTGACCTCCGCTGAGCGCAACTATGCGCAGATCGATAGGGAGGCTCTTAGCCTTGTATGGGGAGTGAAGAAGTTTAATCATTACCTGCAGCAGGGCCAAAAATTCACACTTCTGACAGACCATCAACCGTTGGTATCCATTTTTAACCCTAAGAAGGGTGTTTCGGTGATGACAGCGCAGCGTCTCCAGAGATGGTCTCTTTTCCTAGGGGCACATCAATATCAGATAGAATTCAAAGGTACGAAACAGCATGGCAATGCTGGTGGGCTGTCGCGCCTGCCACTACCTGAAGAAGACATGACGAAAGTTGACCCTGTTGAGTTATTTCATTCGACCGTCGAGTGTTTACCAGTCACCAATGCAAGTATTGAAAGAGAAACCAGGAACGACCTGACACTGTCCAGAGTCTACGAGGTGACAGTGAAAGGATGGCCAACACGGGGTGATCCTCTGTTACCGGCATTTTCGGCAAGGCGAGACCAGCTGTCCGTCTGCCATGGTACCTTGATGTACGGGACAAGAGTGATTATTCCTCCCAAGTTAAGGGAAAGAGTTTTAAATGAACTGTATGAAGGTCATCTGGGGGAAGTTAAAATGAAAAGTCTTGCTAGGGCTTATGTATGGTGGCCGGGTATTGACCAACAGATTGAGGAGTTAACGAAAAGCTGCGCTGGGTGCCAAAAAGTGCAAAATGCACCTCCGATAGCACCGCTACACCCATGGGAATGGCCTTCAGCCCCATGGCAACGCGTACACATTGACTTTGCTGGTCCATTCATGGACTCCATGTTCCTAATCGCGGTGGACGCACATTCCAAATGGCCAGAAGTCATCAAGATGAATACCACTACTTCAGAAAAGACAATTGCGGTGTTAAGAACAATATTCGCAAGGAACGGATTGCCAGAACAGATCTGTTCGGACAACGGACCACAGTTTGTATCGGAAGAATTCCGACAATTCTTAAAGAAGAATGGAGTAAAACATTATACCTCTGCCCCATATCATCCGGCGACAAACGGGTTGGCTGAAAGATTTGTCCAGACATTCAAAAAGGCAATTAAGGCCATGAACGATGATCAGATTCCGCTGCAACACAAGGTCGACAAGTTCCTGATGTCATATCGAAACGCCGATCATGCAGTGACTAACCAAAGTCCTGCCATGATGTTTTATAACAGGAGGTTGCGGTCCAAGTTGGACTTGTTAAAACCAAATGTGCGGAGGGAAGTGGAAAACAAACAGTTTCGGCATATTAACAACAAGACCACTCGAACTTTCGACGTAGGACAACCAGTGTTGGCAAGGGGCTATGGAAACAAAAAATGGCAGTCCGGAACAATTCGGGCCAGACAAGGACCTCTGATGTACACAGTAGATATTGGTCATAATGTGATAAGGCGTCATGCGGATCAACTGGTAGAGTCGAGAGCAAGGGTCGAACCCATGGTTGTGACAGAGACAACTGTGGAAGACGTTAATGAACCTGAGGCATCTACCTCGGCAGGGAATGTACTTGATGATGATGACACCCAATACATTGGAAATCAAATAGGAGGAGGCACCTCAACAACAAGAATCAGAGACCACTGAAAGGCGTTATCCAAGCCGCATCAGAAAGCCTCCTGAGAGACTGAACCTTTGAACTGTTATACCTGAAGTTATATATGTATATATGTTATTATGTTATGTTAAATGGGGATATGACTGAAGCTAAAAAGGGAGGATTGTGGTGTATGTAACCTGTTCCACCTTAAGAGAACTTAAGCCTGTTCCACCTTAAGAGATGTACTACTTTCTCTGGCTGCTGTATACGTAATACCGGTGGTGACCACACCGGTATATAAGCACTGTGTAGTAATATTGTATTCAGTATAGTCCCTACCTCCAACCAGTAAAGACCTGTTGAATTTACTCTTGTAGTCTGTGTAGTAATTATCACTATAACACACAGACTTAACAGTATTGTGGCCACGTTATCGATAAAGAGGGGTTACATAAGTCCCCAGAGAAGATTGAGGCAGTAGTCAAGGCTCCAGCACCGGAAAATGTGTCACAACTGAGGTCGTTCCTCGGGCTGGTAAACTACTACCATAAGTTCTTGCCAAATTTGTCTACAATACTACACCCACTGCAAACTGGGGTGCTATGGAAGTGGAGTGACGAATGTAGACGAGCTTTCCAGAAGAGCAAAACACTAATCACATCGAAAGAGGTATTGGCCCATTACAACCCGGCATTACCAATTCGGTTGGCATGTGATGCGTCACCCTACGGCATTGGAGCAGTGCTGTCGCACAAATTCTCGGACGGCTCAGAGAGGCCAATAGCCTTTGCGTCACGATCACTAACCTCAGCCGAGCGTAACTACGCCCAGATTGACAGGGAGGCCCTCAGCCTAATGTGGGGAGTGAAAAAGTTCAATCACTATCTGCACGGGCAGAAATTCACCTTGCTGACTGATCACCAGCCTCTCGTTTCCATTTTTAATCCGAAGAAGGGTGTTCCGGTGATGACTGCGCAAAGACTACAAAGATGGTCACTTTTTCTAGGGGCGCACCACTATGAGATTGAATATAAGGGCACGAAACAGCATGGAAATGCTGATGGGCTATCACGCCTGCCACTGCCTACTGCGGAGGAAGCACCAGCAGTGGATCCTGTCGAAATATTCCATTCGACTATAGTTGAATACCTACCGGTACCTAACGCTTGTATCGAAAAGGGAACCCGAAATGACCCGACACTGTCTCGGGTGTATGATTTGACGGTGAAGGGATGGCCAGCACATGGCGACTCACTGTTGCCAGCATTCTCGACAAGGAGAGAACAGCTGTCAGTGTGCTGGGGGACCTTGATGTGTGGATCCCAAGTGGTAATTCCACCCAAGTTAAGGGATAGAGTGCTCAAATGAGCTTCATGAGGGTCATCTGGGAGGGGTAAAAATGAAAAGCCTAGCCTGGGCTTATGTGTGGTGGCCAGGAATCGATAAACAAATCGAGGACCTGACCAAGAGCTGCTCAGGATGCCAGAAAGTCCAAAATGCACCACCACAGGCCCCTCTACACCCATGGGAGTGGCCCTCATCTCCATGGCAACGGGTGCATATTGATTTTGCTGGTCCATTCATGGACTCAATGTTTTTAATAGCCGTGGATGCGCACTCGAAATGGCCTGAGGTCATCAAAATGTCCTCCACCACCACGGAGAAAACTATTGCAGTCCTACGGACCATTTTTGCCAAGAATGGCTTGCCAGAACAGATTTGCTCCGACAACGGACCACAGTTTGTGTCCGAAGAGTTCCGGAGGTTCTTGAAAAAGAATGGGGTAAGGCATTACACATCTGCCCCGTATCATCCAGCCACAAATGGATTGGCTGAGAGGCTCGTACAAACCTTTAAGAAGGCAATAAAGGCTATGTACAATGACAACATTCCGTTGCAGCACAAGGTGGACAATTTCCTGTTCGCCTACCGGAATGCGACACATGCAGTCACCAACCAGTCCCCAGCCATGATGTTCTTTAACCGAAGGTTAAGATCTCACCTGGATTTGCTCAGACCAAACGTACAAAGAGATGTTGAGAGTAAGCAATTCCAGCACATCCATGAGAAGCCAACAAGGAGTTTCAATGTAGGGCAACCAGTCTTGGCCCGCGACTACCGAACAGAAAAATGGCAGCCAGGAACGATATGCACACGGCACGGCCCACTAATGTACACAGTGGACGTTGGGGAGAGCATCGTGAGACGCCATGCTGACCAGATCCTAGAGTCACAGGAACAAGTCAACCCCATGCCTCGCCCATACATACCTGGTGATGAACCCGACGTACAGGTCGCATCTACCCCAGAAACAGTAGCATCGGAAGCTGATGAAACAACTGACGACAGGGGACCAGAATCGCCTCCGCACCAAGAGCAAGACACTCGGGAAAGGCGCTATCCAGAAAGGATCAGGAAGCCTCCCCAAAGACTGAATATATAAATAGACTATTTTCAGCTAATATTGCATGTTAAAAGTGTTAATTGTAATTAGTTTGATATTTAATTTTTAAATGAGTGTTATGGTACTGTTAATCTAAAAGGGGAGTAATTGTAATGTATATACCTTTAAGGGGGGGAACTACTTTTTACAGCTCATGTATACTGTAGTACCGGCAGTGACCACACCTGTATATAGCACTGAGTAGTAATCTGTACAGGCAGTTCCACTGTGAGCCACGTTGAGTAAACACCTGTTGTACCATTTCTCCTGCAGTCTGTGTCTTACTATACCCAGACACAACACAGGTGACGTCAGCGAGTGACGTTTCATCTGTCAAGAGCTTTTGACAGATGAAATGTCAGCATTTGACGGCTCTATGAAGCTATCAAACACTGACAATCTGTCCTCTAACTTGAGCCCTTCCACTTAGGTTCAGTTAGAGATCTCTCTTGAGCAGAAAGCAGAAGGCTGCAGCTTTTGACAGTTCAGCGGCCATTCTGCTTTCTGTGCCGGTGAGATCAGGGACTCCCGACACCTGAAGGGATGACGCCTGCAGGAAGAAGTAAAGGTAAGTAAAACTTATTAAAACACTTTACACTCACGTCACACACGTACCTCTCCACACTTACACACTGCCTAAGAAGACTCATCACTCACCTGCAGCATCTCAGCCCCTCTAACCCCCGCAGACCGACGGCCTGCCTCGCTGATCATGATGTGGTTCGGAGCCATTGGGAAGCCCACACTTCAGGGCTGAAAATAGGGATTCTCCAAAAAACTGCCGGTTAACTACCTGCTAATTGGCACTAATCCCCTTCCTGTGTCAGGGAGGCGGCTCCCAGCACGGGTCGGGTACCCGCCTCCTGGGAAGATGGCACGGAGGCAGGTAAGGGGCGGGATGGGTACCCGCCCCCGGATTCTGCCATTTTCCCAGCAGTCCCGCCTCCTTACCCGCCTCCCCAGGGCTGGCAAAATTCCCCGTTTCTCGCTCCATAGATGCTGCCTGATCTGTTGAGTATTTCCAGCATTTTCTGGTTTTATTTCAGATTTCCAGCATCCGCAGTATTTTTCTTTTGCATAACAATAGAATCCGCTTGTGATCTGAATTAGATATATGTGCAGATTGGGCGACCGCTTTGTGGAACACCTCCGTTCAGTCCGTAAGGGTGACCCTGAGCTTCCGGTCGCCTGTCACTTTAAATCTCTGCTTCACTCCCACTCTGATCTCTCTGTCCTCGGTCTATTACATTGTTCCAATGAAGCTCAACGTAAGCTCAAGGAACAGCACCTCATCTTTCAATTAGGCACTTTCGAGCCTTCCGGACTCAATATCGAGTTCAACAATTTCAGATAATAATCCCTGCCCCCATTTTTCATGCTGTATGATTTTGGCATTCCCATTTGCAAAATTTTCACAGTATGTTCTTTCAATTCCTTCCTCCCCTCCTAAACCCCCCCCCTCCCCCCCGTCTCTGCACCTGCTTAATATCTGTTACATTTCCAGCTTTTTCCAGTTCTGATGAAGGGTCCCAGACCTGAAACGTTAACTCTGTTTCTCTCTCCACGGATGCTGCCTGGCCTGTATTTCCAACATTTTCTGTTGTTATATTAGAGAGTCATTTGTTTAGTTTCAGTTTTTATAAATTATCTAAAATCCTCAGGTATGAGATGCGTGTTACAAATTTGGGTCTGCCACAGGTTCAGTGGTGTCAGTGGTTTCTTTAAGCTGCCTGCTTTGTACAGAAGTTGACTCCCACTGCTCTGTGTCTGCGAGCACGGTAGTGAGACTCGGGAGTGTAACAGTGAAACCCCTTGTGATCTGAACCGGGTATTTATGGTCTTAAGCATGTGCGCTCCTTTAATCTTGCCAAAGGTGGACTGAATTAACACTAGGCGAGACATCATCGGTTTAGTTTGTCCCAAAACATACATCACCGAGTATGATGAGAGTCACTTGGTGCAGTAAGTTCAACTTCTGTTTGCGCTTTATTACAATATATAAAGAACATACATGTGCTAGCCCACTTTGATGGGCCCTTTACTTGATGTATAAAATAATGAACTCTCCTGACTCTCCCCTTGCAGCCTGCTGCTGCCTGACTGACTCCAGGTGTCTGCGTTGACTAAAAAGCCTCCCTGTGAAGACTAGCTGTGATCGAAGGCGTTTGTCAAAATCAAGGTGCTAGATGCCTGCTGAATGATTGGATGTCACTAGTGAATGAGTCACTGTTTGGGATCTGTGCGAAACAACTGCCCACCCTGCAGTCAAATCACCTCTCGTCCGCCCGTGGACAACACAGCATCTGGGGAAACTACTGCCTTCAAGGCAAGCTCATGCCCAATAGACGCATTAAAATTGCTTATTCCGTATCTTTTAAATGAAAAAGAAAAGGCCACAGAAGGCTGAACCGTGACAGTGGTGATTCTGGCAACATCCACTTACAGTATAGATGGGCAAGGAGAGCTTTTTGTACTCGACCAAATGACCTGTCAGGAATAATCTAAGGAGGATAAACTGTTGGTTGGACTCTAGCACCACATTTCACTCCCACCGTTATTACATCTTCTCCTTCTTCTTCAGTCTACCAAAGGTGTAAAGCACCACAATAAAATGAATAAGGAAATTAATTCAGTATCTGGCAAACCATCACATCTCCAGTGATGTCCCCACCCCTCAGGGTGTGACTACCAACGTGGCTGACTGTTCATTCAATCATTCAAGCTCCCAGCCTCCGTCCACAATTAGTTATTTTGATTTTGGAATAGCCATAAAATAAGGCAGGAGGTCCTCCTGTGCCAGCTGTGGCTCAGTGGGTAGCACACTCGCCTCTGAGTCAGAAGGTTGTGGGTTCAAGTCCCACTCCAGGGACTTGAGCACATAAAGCTAGGCTGACACTCCAGTGCATTATCGGAGGTGCTGACTTTTGGATGAGATGTTAAACCGAGGCCCCGTCTGCTCTCTCAGGTGGACGTAAAAGATCCCACGGCACTATTTCGAAGAAGAGTAGGGGAGTTATCCCCGGTGTCCTGGCCAATATTTATCCCTCAACCAACATAACAAAAACAGATTATCTGGTCATTATCACATTGCTGTTTGTGGGACCTTGCTGTGCGCAAATTGGCTGCCACGTTTCCCACATTACAACAGTGACACCACTTCAAAAAGAAAAAGTACTTCATTGGCTGTGAAGCATTTTGAGGTGTTCGGTGGTCGTGAAAGGCGCTATATAAATGCAAGTCTTTCTTTTTCTCTATTATATGCCAACTTTGCTCTTAAACAGTGCACTGACCTTTATCTTCTACAAGGCAAAGAAAGAAACCAGGTTGTCCCATACAATCCAGGATATGAGAGTGTTTGTCTCCTTTAACCAACCTCTACTGGAGGCAGTAAGCAACTGTAGTGGCATGGCAGGGTTTTTAAACAAAGATAAAGCACAGATACAGGCCTATAACATCTTCTCTTCAGGCCTTCTATTTTGTTTTTTATACTATATGATTTCTGCTGCTTAGAAATGCAAGTCTAACACATTAATGACCTCTTGCCTTATTTTATGGCTATTCCAAAATCAAAATAACTAATTGTGAATAATTCCAACATAATTGAAGTCTTATATTATCATTTATCACTTGTCTAATAATATTCATAAAATGGTAGTATTTTTCTGAAAATGTAATCTTTGGAATTCAAGATTTATAAGCAGAAATGCTCTACATAAATACCTGGCAAGCACTGAACATCTTCAGCTTTTGTGGTAGTGAAACAGGCATAGCCAGGATGACATATTGTACAATTCTGCTGTCCACCAATAGAATAGGACCCAACAATACAGGGCATAGGAATAGACTAAAAGGTAAAAAGAGGGAAAAAAATTGAAAAGGCACATCTCTTCAATCCTTTCACTTATAAAAGAATGACGAATCATGGTAAAGATGTTTTTGTTTACTCTAACTCGTATATATTAATATCCATGGTTGATGTGGGCAGTGTTTAAGGGGCATATTCCGAGGGGGATTGACAGGGTAGATGCTGAGAGATTGTTTGCCTTGGCTGGAGAGTCTAGAACTAGGGGGCATAGTCTCAGGATAAGGGGTCGGCCATTTAAGGCTGAGATGAGGAGGAATTTCTTCACTCAGAGGGTTGTGAATCTTTGGAATTCTCTGCCCCAAAGGGCTGTAGAAGCTGAGTCGTTGAGTATATTCAAGGCTGAGATAGATTTTTGGACTCTAGGGGAATCAAGGGATATGGGGGACAGGTGGGAAAGTGGAGTTGAGGTTGAAGATCAGCCATGATCTTACTGAATGGCAGAGCAGGCTCGAAGGGCCGTATGGCCTACTCCTGCTCCTAATTCTTATGTTTTCTTGTTTCGGAGGGGGCTGAATCTGGGAGCATTGCTGTGGGGTTTGAAAGAGAGTTTCGGCATTAACAGGTACAGGAAAATTGCAGCATTAACTGAGGGTTTGTAAATGGCAGGATAGTGCTTGCATTAAATAGGGGAGAGACTGACAGTGTTAACTGAGCAGGGGCTGGAGGGAGAGAAGAGCACCAGCTTGAAATAGCAAGTGTTGGAAATGGGAGTCATGTTGAATTAAAGAGGATGGTTGGTGGGGGGGGGGGGGGGTGGCAGAGGGAGAAGAGTGCCATCATGAGCTAGGAAGATTGGAGGGTGAGACATACTTTCTTAGAATCTTCAACTCACGGTCATTAATGCATTTTATTTGGATTTTATCTTGGCAAGTTCACCTTTGTTAAGTTATGATATTGGAACCTTCCATTAGGAACGTAGCAACATAATCTAAAATCATCTTTGGCACCAAAATAATAGTCAAAAGCCAAGATGAGGACTCTTGATTTTGGGTCTCATCTACATACAGTATCAATCTTCTCTGTTTCTGAGATTAGTAAAATGCAGCCTATGAACATGCAGAATATCATTCCACCTAATCAGCAATGTCTCTGCTTCCCTCATGCTCGAAGACCAGCTTCATCTTAAATCTAGTTCTGATTAGATTGACAATGGTGGAGTGACCAGTAGCTACAATATTATAACATTTTGCTTCTCAACTAGAGGCCCTGTTATTCACTGAGGTTGGTGGGGGTGGGGGGGGGCGGTGCAGTTTAACCAATCTCAGGAGGCGGGGAAACTCAGCCAGAAAGAACATGATTCTTGTGAAAATACTTCATTGTAGATCCTGCAGAGTCAACTGAAATCACATTGGTGGCTTCCACAAAGATGGACTGTCCTGCACTTCCAACATAAGAAGGTTGAATGTGACGTGCCTCAACAACTTCAAGACTCGAAGTTAGCAGAATAAAACAAAGGCTTTTATTAGCAAAGAAAGGATGCCGGTGGCTGCACCTAGCTTCACCTGGCGTGCTGCTGTTCTACTGCAGGACAAGCCTGGACTTGTCTTAAGTAGGGCCAGGTATGGGCGGAGCCGACACACAAAGGGGGCGGTGCCCTATACACAATACAAGGTACAAACACCGGAGCAGGCAATACAATATATACAGTTAACCACAAAGTCTGATGAATGACATATTTCATCACAGAATGGATGTGTGGGTGGTTGGGGCGCAAGGGAGGAAGAGATGGGAATAAGAACAAAATAAAAAAGAAGAAAAGAAAAGCTTTAACAAAAAACAAATAAAAAAAGTTGAGTTGTGAGGATTTAAATTTGCTTGGATTCAGCCAAAGCTATTTATCATGTCGAGTCAACAAGCATCGATGTACTTAGAGTTAATGCAGGGTGTCTCCTGATACTCTCGTCTGAGAGGTCAATAGACTGAGCAGCTGAGGCATGTAGAAGGATGTAGAGTTAAGGCGCACTTGAAGGAGGTTCAGTTATTTCTGTGCATAACAAAGTATCATTAAAAAAAATTATAATTGGCCCAGACCACAATGAGAGGAGATATTATGGTAACTGAGCATCCTCTGGTCAAATGGAATATTCCAGATACCTCTGAGTTCATTGGAAGAGTCTTGAGAAGGCTGGAACAGGCACTCCTGATTGGTCAGGCCAGCCAAACAATTTTTAATGTCAATGAATATATTCTGACAACAGAAATTAGAACCAGCCCTATGAGATATCCTTTGAATAACTTTACAAAATCTTATTTTCAGTAACTAGACAGTTTTGCTGGTATTTTGTACAAGATAAATAAACGCACGGAGATCACTGGTTAAATTGGAATCACAGCGAATTGGAAAACGTAAATACTGAGTGAAGACTTACAGATGTGTGTGGGCAGGCATTTCCCGCAGGGCACACAGTACACAAGGTGGATCCCTCGAGGCTGTATGTACCAGCAGGACATTTTTTAGGTAAGATTCTAAAACAAAAGACACACAACAAGTAGAACAAATTATTTCACTTTCCCCTGTAATACTTTGGTGAATTTTGTGCCTATCATGGATACGAACATACGAATACGAACAATGATGGACAGGTAAAGACCATCTAGTCCATGCAGCCTGTCCTACACAATTGCGATACCTTGTGTATCACAACATATACACTCCACCCCACCCAAAAACCAGGTGATCTCCTGGGCGAGACAAAAAAAAGCCAATTTGGGAAAAAAATGGGAAATTTCTCTGACCCATCTAGGCGATCGAAACTAGTCCAGGAGATCAATCTGGCCCTGAATTCCCTGCAGTACCTACCTTCTGTAAGAGGTGATCTCCACTCCAGCCAGAAACAGGTCCAGCTCTCGCTTGAAGTAATTCAACGAATCAGCATCCACCGCACGAGACGGCAGCCTGTTCCAGAGGTCCACTATTCTCTGGGAAAAGAACCACCTCCTGACATCTAACCTAGATCTAGCCTTATACAAATTAAATTTGTGGCCCTGGTCCTCCCTAACCTACTTAATTGAAACAAACTGTCAACTGGAACACAATCTAATCCCATCATTTTCTTATAAACTTCAATCAGATCACCCCTAAATCTACGCTTCTCTGAAGTGTAGTGTTTTTTTATTCGTTTATGGGATGTGGGCGCCACTGGCAAGGCCAACATTTATTGCCCATCCCTAATTGCCCTTGAGGTGGTGGTGGTGAGCTGCCTTCTGGAACTGCTGCGGTCCGTGTGGTGAAGGTACTCCCACAGTGCTGTTAGGGAGGGAGTTCCAGGATTTTGACCCAACGACGATGAAGCAACGGCGATATACTTCTAAGTCAGGATGGTGTGTGACTTGGAGGGGAACTTGGAGGTGGTGGTGTTCCCATGCGCCTGCTGTCCTTGTCCTTCTAGGTGGAAGAGGTCGCGGGTTCGGGAGGTGCTGCCGAAGAAGCCTTGGCGAGTTGCTGCAGTGTCCAAGCCTATCTTGATAACTAAGATGCTTTAGACTGCGAATTAGTCTCGTAGCCCTCCTGTGTTCCAAGTGCATCCTGACTAAGGTTTTGTACAAGGACAAAATAGTATGCCTCATCTTGTACTCAAATGTCCTATGGATACACCACAACACCCTATTTGGGATGGCGATGCAGGGGAATGGGATTCTTCTATTTTCCCGCACCGAGGCATAAATTTTCTACCCAGGCAGCATCCCGTTTGGAAAAATTGTGGAGTGTGATTTGTACCCCGTCAATGAGAAGCTGGCGGATCCTGGAACAGTTCCCAGGATCCGCCTAATTAACATAATAATTGAGCTCCCGGTGTTGGGAATGCCAGTCACTGGGAGCTTCGATAGAGGGTGGATTCCCAATGGGCACACCATCGTGCCCTGCCCGAAAAGGGCGAAGGGGTAAATGGCACAAAGGCAGTAAGTGATAACAGCAAAATGGTTCTTACAGCACCAATCATGTAGAAGCTTGTCTCTTTAAACTCCGAGCTCTGGATGGCAATTTTATGCTAGCGCTATTATGAATGGTTTTGACCATGTGAATGAGACAGTAATGATGGCAAATGTGATCATGGTGTCTCCACATCTTACTGCTTCCTTTGAACATGCCTGTGCATTTTTGGGTGGCCGCTTGTGCCAACCGTCAGAAATGAGAGCAGAAAATCAGGTGGGTATAAATCTCTGCCCCATTTTACACCCCCAGCCGGCCTATTACTGACCCAAAATTGGGCAGTCACTCTTCAGTCTATCCTTCAGTGTCTGCATTAAGTATTCCCGTGGCAAGAATAGCACACCTGGATAGGGAGCAGTTTCCTGCACGATGCACAAGGAATGTTAAAATGAGAACCAGTGTGAATTTGTCAAGTTTCCACATTAACGAACGTAAGAAATAGGAGCAGGAGTCGGCCATTTGGTCCCTCGAGCCTGCTCCGCCATTTAATGAGATCATGGCTGATCTGATCTTGGGCTCTGCTCCATTTCCTCCAACCTTCTGGCCTCCCTGAGTAAGATTGCTAATTCAGTTCTAATTCAGGCTGAACTATTGGAAATGTGTTCCCTGCAGCTACTGGTTGAGATTCCCAAGCTCATTCCCCCCCTCCCTAGGACCTTACAGCTAGCTGATAGAGGAGAATTTAGTCAGAGTGATCTAGGCTACATTCAAACCAGGTCCTGGGGTGAAAGGACAGGATTCCAATCCAATGCACCAACCAAACCATTTCAACCAAATGTTAAACAACTCTTCAATCCTATCGTCAGGAGATGGAAATATGTAAACAGGCAGAGACCCAGGAATGGTCAGTTGACAGTGAGGTCCACTGCCAGCCTATCACAATACTTCCTAGTGGCCTAACTTGCCATGGCTTTACACATGCAGATTGGCTACAGTTAGAATAATTAACAAAAAATTATCTTTATACTGACAGCATTTTAGGGAATAACATACTGCAATACTTTGCTTGAAAAATAATGGCCCAGAAATTCGGGTTGGGGGCTTCCCGCGGGTGCAAGCCCCCGACCTGCACTTACCTTGCGCGCCGGCAGTTGAGCTGTAGGGCCTCGTGGAATTCCGCTCCGGGGCCTGGCCCAGCTGCCGGCGCGCTGTGCTTGCGTGTCCCAGGGGCGTAGTTAGTGCAATGCGTACCCTGGGATCACGTGAGCCATGGGCAGCCAATCGGAGGAGGGAAAAGCCCATTCATAAGATTGACAGGACGACCTGTCACAACTTATGAATACTACGGCCCCAAAATAGCAGTAAACCTTCAAATAAATTTTTAAAAAACATCACACTTTTTAAATAAACTACAAATTACATTAAATAACTATTTTAAACAATAATTTACATTTTTGAAAAAAATAATTTTATAAAAAAACAGGGCTAAAAATAAACTTACCTTGCTTTAAAGTATTTAAAAATAATAAACCTGTGGAAAAAATGTTTTAATTTTAATTAATTGACCACTTACCTTGTAAAAAGCAGGCCTTACACCTGCTTTTTAAATGTGTAAATCCTGCAGGCTTAACCTCGCGTGAAAACCTGCAAAAAAAACCTAAGTTCAAAGCGCACGCGCAGCCTCCCCTGCGCGCGCGTTCGACCTCTGAACCCCTTCGTTCAGAGGATCGGAAGTGCCGGTTTCCCACGCATGTGCAGTGCATGCACGAAACTGGCATTTCCATTCGGCCTACGGGTGAGTACCCCGTGCGTACTTAGAAAAAAAAAACATTTCTCTGCTTTCATGTCTAGAATTCCCGGAAACACTTAGAAACGCGGAAATACATACTGTGGGTTTTCACAGGCAAATCCTGCAGGACAGGGGCTACATTCAGTCATTCCTTCCTTCCCAAATGTTGTTTGACCTGGTGGGCATGAAGCTGGGGATTGGCGCGTGTGTTTGCAGGCATACCCAGGCGGGCACTTCAGGCAAGCTGGTTGGCCCTCCAAACTATAGGACCCTAAGGTGCAGTTGATGGGAGAGTCACTAGAAGTGGGACATTCCATTCCAGCCGGGCAACTCCGGAACCTTGGATCAGCCTGCAAAGGAAACCAATTCATTTGGGTGAGTAGCCACGATGTGACCGTCCTGAATTGCAGATTCACTTGCTTAGTCTTAAGCTGATGAAAAAATGTTGTTCTATAATCCAGACACTTACAGAATAAGCCACAAAGACAAGAAAATCCAGTTTAAAATGTCATTTTTACAGGGTCTCCCACCCCATTGCTCTTCCTGCAAGTTCTGTTTAGTTGTCCAGTAACAGATAAGCATACCCCAACTCTTGAGCAATGAGGGAAGGGAGGTGATTTTTCTAGCATAAGTTTAGTATAAGTTAACTCTAATAACTAGTTTTGAAACACACAGTACACGATTGCAATTTTTCCATACTTTGCCAAACTGCGATTATTTTTTGACAGTACATCAGAAAAGTACGCAGGAAGGCATTTAAAGCTACACAGGGACGTTTTGGTAAATGATCAATCTGGGAGTGGAAGCACTGAGACCAAAGAAGGAGGGTTGGGAAAGTGAGTGAGTGAGTTCACTGAGCCATTAATTGTGTGTTTTCATGTTGGCTAGTTTAGTAACACAATAAGTACCTCATGATCTTTTATTCTTCTGACTCACATAGAAAATAGCTGCCTGTAAAAATGGCTTGAAGTCATTTTGTATTCACCTCCTGTTCTACAGAGCATGTCTCCAAGCAATAATTCACTAAATTACATCACAGTCCTTAGGCCTGAATTCTTTAGGATGTACCACAAAAGTCAAAGAATTTTGCAAGAGCAGTTCTTGCTTATAATGCTTTGTATTAGATAATTTAGCTTTTCAATAAAGCACTGTGAAGGTTTGCAGTAACCCGCAAAGGCAAATGCCACTAATGATGCACTTTTATCTGGCTTTTATTAAAATATTGAGTGACTTCATAGACATTTGCACTCTACTATGCAATAGTAGTTACATTCTGGACACAGAATTCCAGAGTGTTGAATGTACCAACATTGTGATATTAATCATACATTACATCACCAGAGTAGATAGGGATTTCAAATTAACTGAGCAAATTGCCTTATGGCTAAGATAGAGAAACAATGACAGTAAGTAATGGAAAAGTCTAAACTACTCTACTCAGCATAAAGAGGTGAGGCTTCATACCACAATGAAGGAAAGTGTGTGCAGGGGGTGAGGGGGAGAGATTAAAATTGGGAGCAAAATTATAACATGTTACTGAAAAGATTCAGAACTATAAAATAATTCTAAAATTGGCATTCTCAAGAGGCTTGGTGATGCATTGTGTAGGGTTCTCAAAATTCCCACATTCCCCAGAGTTATTAATAAAGGGACCCTGAAGGACGAAGTTATAAGGGAACCCTAAACAAAATGGCTTCTGGACCTTGTGGCAGAAGCCTGCAAGATTGGAAAGCAGGGCCTGCAAAAGCAGCAGGTCAAATTCAAAAGGGGCTTTTGAAAACCCTGACATGCCTGGGCCTGTGAAAGACTTGTTATTTCTGAGAGCCAGACAAGTAGACAATGCAGAATATGCATTCTTAATCAACTCAGGAAAGACTTAATCTTGAACCCATCAAACCTTTGCATAAATAATCGCTTACAGTTTAAACTGGCTACCGAGCCAGGAAGATACCGATTCACATTATGAATAACAAACACCGAGACATTAAAGAGCATTTAGCAACGGGGCAACCACCCAAAAAGCAGTTAAGGTGAATGACTATAATCACTTTAACGAGCCCGCCAAAAATCGGGCAAAGAACTAACCCTGATTTGGCGCGCAGATAACGAACCTCCGAAAGAGTATAATTGTAGGCCCACCGGTAACCAAAGGGAGACTAGAAGCGGGCAGACGGGTGCAGCAAGCGGGCTGGAGCAGAGGAAGGTGAGCTGATGAAAAGCAGAGAAGGGAAGTGTGGAGAAGCGTTGGGGGACGAGCAGGCACATGCTCAGGCCCAGGCTCACTCGAAACGCAAAGCAGCATTGGGTGGCACACGCTCAGGTCCAGGGATACTCGAAACTCCAAGAAGCAGACGACCACGAGCACCGCGGTAACAAAGGGCCGGGTAAACCATACCTTCGGATCATTACCACTGCACAGGTAGTGACCTAGGCCACCGCAACCAAGCCAACACCGAAGACCGCCAACCGAATCCCAACCGCAACAAAACTTCGACGACCAGCCCACCACCAGAAGAACAAAACCCGAAGTATTCCACTCTACAAGGTAAAGTACCCAACAAAGACTTTACTCCCTATCTCTAACGGAGGAAAAGAGGGTACTTTACTCAGACGACTCCACCGCCGCGCCCTGGGACCACGTGACGATGGTGAGCCCCAAAGGACACAAAGAGCGAACCCCAAAACCGCAACCGGCTTGAGCGACAGGATTCGACCTGTCCAGAAACCCTTTTGTTGAGCATAATCCCATGCCCCTCACAGCACAATTTAGTCAGATATTTGAGGTGGGACAAGGGTAGGGGAATTATTACTGTGATTTTCCCTCGATGTGCCATGTGTTCCCCATTCCTGATGATTAAGTGTACTCTTGTAAGCCTGTAACTATTCCAGTAATTTTCAGTGTTGTAATTTTATTGTGCCTTTTAATAAAAATACAGTATTCTTGCACCAAACCAGTTGTCTACTCCAATTCTGTATTGCCGCCTGTACCTAAGTCCGGTGTCTAGAACCCAGGGGTGTGGGAGCGATTCGAACCGCTGAAGACCAGCCAGGAGCAAAAGCTGACTGCACACACGCCACCCCCTACAATTGCACTGAGATACCATGCTGTGCCATCCTTGCACTGGACACCAGCTTGTCCCAATTCCTAAAGTGGCAAAGTTCTGATTGCGGTGAAGTGGCAGAGAAACCCTCCCCACTACTGCTCATCCAACAGGGCTCATTACAAAACTGATTTGGTCGATGCCTCAGGCAGGTCAATCCTTTGGAGCCCAGGGAAAATTAGAAAGGAAAGAAACTAAAATGGAACTTACATTCTCTTCGGGGGTGTAACTTCCTGATGTGTATGGTTCTGGCTGTTTTGCAGGATTTGGACATAAGTGACCTAATGGACATTTACCGCACTCTGACCAGCCCATGCCAGAATAGGTACCTAAGAAAATAAAAGTTTAACAGAGTTTCAGTTTCTCAGACCTTATCTATCTATGTTCTGAAAGTACATGTTGTGTTATTATTTTAACAAACCTGACTAGGTGACCTGGAGCTAGATTCTAATGTATCCTTACTGCTATTATTCAGTTTAAGTGACATCAGAACCCTCTTAATGCCACAGGTCACCTAACTGGATATAGAAGTTATGCTGTCAGAGTCATCCGCTTCTAATTTCCAATCAGGACTGTATAACACAATAAAACACATGTTAACAATGCAATAATCCATTACAATTGCTAAATCTGTGCCTGAAAACATTAGTTACCTGAAGGACAGGGCTGGCAGTAGCCTTGACCCTGATGACTGTAACTCCCAGCTGGACAGCCCTTTGGTTGTTTTCCTTCTCTACATTCCTGTCCAGAAGGACACACGAGGCAGATTTCCCACCCAACGTCACTGTACTGACCCAAAGGACATACCTGCCAACCAATCAAAAGAAAATGACCCATCATTTTCATTACACAACTCCAAAGAGCGAGGTTGGCATGGATGTATATCAACAGGAGTCTAAAGCATTTCTAATTATATCCCTTCTACTAAAAATGGCAACTATTCAAAAAAAGGTTCAAGGAAGCAAAGAACCAGACAAAGAATTAAGAGTAAAAACAGAAAATGCTGGAAATACTCAGCAGGTCAGGCAGCATCTGTAGAGAGAATTCCAGGCCAATGACCCTCTGTCAGAACCTGAAATGTTAACTCTGTTTCTCTCTCTCCAGATGCTGCCTGACCTGCTGAGTATTTCCAGCATTTTCTGTTTAGATTTCAGATTTCCAGCATCCGCAGTATTTTGCTTTTGGAAAAAAATGAAGAGTGGTGCACTGTAATGATATCAGCAAATAGTGATGGTATTTGCCTGTTTGATTATGATGCCTTACCAGCATGTTTGCCTGATTGATTACTTATGCCTGACCAGCAGAGGGCATGTGAGAGACAAGCAGTTGAGTTTAGTTTTGGTTTCGCTTTAGATGGATTTCTAACATGATGTCTCCTGTAAATGCTGTTAACTGAGTTGAACATACTTTAGATAAAAAGTCATTCTCTTTCATAAATGTCTCGTCATTGAACCCACATACAAAACGATACATGGTGTCAGAAGTGATTGAAAGAGATGAAGAGGAAAAATCTGAAGTTAAATCAGCTCTCCACATATTAGCAAGCCAAAAGAGAACATCGTTACTTACCATTGGAGAATAGCTAACGAAGTGAAAAAATGGAAGATTTACATCCACCGGCGAAGCTTCAGTTGACAGGTAATGTGGCTGAAAATTGGAGAAGGTTCAAACAACGTTTGGAGTTGTATTTATCAGCAATCGGAGCTGACAAGAAAAGTGATAAAATGAAAGCGTCAGTGTTCTTACATGTCGTGGGTGATGAAGCGCTGGAGGTGTATAATAACTTCACATTCGCTGCTGATGGAGACAAAATGAAGCTAGATAAAATAATGGAACAGTTTGAGGCCTACTGCATACCTAAACGTAACGTGACATTTGAGAGGCACAGATTTTTCACGTGTACAGAAAACGGGTGAGACTATTGATCAGTATGTGACTGAACTGAGAAACCGAAGCAAAACATGTGAATTTGGGGGACTGACAGACTCGCTGATAAAAGACAGACTCGTGTGTGGTATTCCAGATAATGGTCTAAGGGAAAGACTGCTAAGAGAGCAAGATCTAGACCTGGGAAAAGCCATAGCACTGTGCAGGGCTACAGAGACTGTGAAGTCACAGGCAAAGGAGCTGTTCAGTGACAGTAGCTGCAACGTGGATGCAGTGAGTAAGAACGGACACAAACCGTTTAACAAAAAGAGCGCCAATGTGAAAAAAGAGGCGTGGCCAGCGAACGAAAATGACAGGGGCAATCGAAAGTCATGTGGTCGATGCGGTACACAGCATACACCAAAAAAGTGTCCAGCATATGGTAAAACATGCAATAGTTGCAACAAAAACAACCATTATGCCCGTTGCTGTAAGAACCAAAAGCAACAAAGCAAGGTCCATGCAGTAGATGAAAGCAAGATAGAGGAATTCTATGTAGATGTTGTGTCTGAAAACAAAGAAGAAAAAAGAGACTGGATGTTGACACTAAAAGTGAATGACATACGCATTCCATTTAAATTGGATACTGGAGCACAAGTTAATGTGATATCAGAGACTGATTTTAAGAAAATTAGACCCAGACCAAAGATACATGGAATAAAAGTGAAAGTGACAGGATACTCAGGTACTGATATACCAGTGAAAGGAAGATGCATTGTCAAAGTAACACACAAGGACAGAGAGCACACGCTAGCATTAATCGTGGTGCCAAAGGATGTGCAAGCCATACTAGGTTTAAAAGCCTGTGAGAGACTGAACCTGGTAAAGAGAGTCCTCGTTGTGGAAAGCGAAGGAGAGACAGTCTATGATGAACTCATGAAAGAGTACAACGACCTATTTCAGGGTCTAGGCTGCATTCCAGGAGAACACACGATCAGAGTAGATAAAAGTATGACAACGGTCATACATCCATGCAGAAAAGTTCCATTTGCTCTTCAAAAGCAACTGAAGGCAGAGTTGGACAGGATGGAAAGCCTGAACGTGATTCAGAAGATAGATGAGCCAACTGAGTGGGTGAGTTCCCTCGTCGTCGTGGACAAAAAGAATGGAAAGCTCAGAATTTGCCTGGATCCAAGAGATCTACACAGAGCAATAAAGAGAGAGCACTTCAAGCTTCCTACACGTGAGGAAATCATGTCACAGTTTGCAAATGCAAAGTTTTTCAGCAAGTTAGATGCATCATCAGGATTTTGGCAGATGAAACTGGATGAAGCAAGTTCAAAACTGTGCACGTTCAACAGTCCATTTGGCAGATACAGATTCCTAAGGTTACCATTTGGCATTGCCTCAGCTCCTGAAGTGTATCACAAAACTATCCATATGATCTATGAGCACCTGGAGGGAGTTGATACATCAATGGATGACATCATAGTATGGGGAACCACGAGAACTGAGCATGACGAGAGACTGAAAAAAGTGCTGGAAGCAACAAGGAAAACAAACCTGAAGCTGAATAGAGAGAAATGCCAGCTCGGGGTGACAGAACTGACATTCGTGGGAGATATCCTTAGCAGTGAGGGCATCAGACCAGATCCCAGAAAAGTGTCCGCCATTGAGAATATGCCAAAGCCACAATGCAAAAAGGACGTGCAGAGGTTTAATGGAATGATCAACTACATGGGTAAATTCATATCCAACCTCTCAGAAAAGATGGCGCCACTGAGAAGACTAACTGAAAAGAACATAGAATGGGAATGGAATCATGAGCATGAGAAGTCATGGAGCGATCTAAAGAAACTGCTCACAGAGGAACCAGTTCTGAGGTTTTATGACCCAGCGAGACCCATCAAGATATCATCAGATGCATCACAGAGTGGGCTCGGTGCCGTTCTTCTGCAAAAATATGACTACTGGCAACCTATTGCGTATGCATCGCGCTCAATGACAGACGCAGAGACGCAATATGCTCAAATAGAAAAGGAGCTGCTCAGCATCACATACGCCTGTGAAAGATTTCACCAGTTTGTGGCAGGACAAGCAATCAGTGTAGAGACTGACCATAAGCCCTTGATTGCATTGTTCCAAAAGCCACTAAATAGCTGTCCGCTTAGAATACAAAGAATGATGATCAGGCTGCAACGCTATACACTGAATGTTGCGTACACACCGGGTAAGCTGATGTATACAGCAGACATGTTGTCCAGAGCTGTAGACCCAAGTGAGCCCGCAAACACCAAAATGGATGAAAAAGTGAACGCCTACGTGGACAGGATCACAAGTGCACTGCCCATAGCAGATGCAAAAATGGAGCTCATAAAGACTGAGACAAACAAAGATGAAACAATGAGACGACTGAGGAAAAGCATCTTGGATGGATGGCCCAACATGAAGCAAGACTGCTCACCTGACATGGCAGAGTACTGGAACTGCAGGGTGGAACTATCACAGGTCGAAGACATCATCTACAAAGGAAGTAAAATAGTTATCCCAAAGAGTCTGAGAAAAGAGATGCTAAAAAGGATCAATGGAGGACATCTGGGAATCGAAAAGTGTAAGAAAAGAGCACGAGAGGTGATGTACTGGCCACGAATCAACCAAGATGTGACAAATGAGGTGTCAAACTGCACAATATGCCTGAAATATCGAGCAAGCAATCCGGTAGAACCACTAAAGCCACACCCAGCGCCAGACAGACCTTACCAGAAGGTAGGCGCTGACCTATTCGTATGTCAAGGGAAGGACTATCTTGTAGTCACAGACTATTACTCCCTGTATCCAGAGGTTTGTAGACTGCACACCACCACTGCAGATGCTGTGATAACATGTATGAAAGCCATATTCTCCAGACATGGCGTGGCAAGCGAGGTCTTCACAGACAACGGACCACAGTTTTACAATGCAAGTTTCCGACACTTTGCCAAAGAGTGGGACTTTGTCCACACAACGTCAAGTCCTCACTTTCCACAGTCCAATGGACTAGTGGAAAAATCGGTCCAGACAGTGAAAAGACTGATGTACAAGGCAAAAGACAGTGGAACTGACTTCTACCAGAGCATGCTTGTATACCGCACAACGCCGCTCGAGTGTGGTATGTCACCAGCCCAACTCCTTATGGGACGTCGGCTAAGGTCAAACCTACCCATCCTGGAGAACCTCCTGAAAACAAAAGAGGGGGAGAAAGTGAGGAAGTTCAAAGAACAGAAAGATAAGCAAAAGTACTACTATGACAGAGGGACAGAGGAACACAAAACCTACCTGAACTCCACACTGGTGACCAAGTAAGGTTCAAAGACAAAACAAACATATGGACTCAGAAGGGAACTGTCCTGAGTGAAGTTCAACCAAGATCATACACCATTCAGACAGATGAGGGTGCTGTTCTGAGAAGAAATCGTCGGGATCTTCTCATGGGACCAGCCACAGCAAGTCAAAAGACTGATACTGTTGAACAACCTGATCACACAGCAGGTCAAAAGACTGATACTGTTGAACAACCTGATCACACAGCTGAGAAATCATCATCTGAAGCAACAACTCAGATTCAAGGACAATCAATCAGAAAATCCTCAAGACACGTGAAGCCTCCTGAGAGACTCATTGAGCAAATTTAAGGACTCGTGTTATAGAAGGAAGTAATGTTATCTTATTCTTTCTTCAAGTTCTAGTGTATTTACATATTTCATGTGAACACACAAAGCAAGGTTAAAAACCTTGATAATGAACTTACATTAACATTATCATTAAGTGTTACAGTTAAAAGGCAGATTAATACAAAGAAAACATGTTGTTGGTTAAAAGTAAAATACTTTTGTTTTAAGAAAGGGAGATGTAATGATATCAGCAAATAGTGATGGTATTTGCCTGTTTGATTATGATGCCTTACCAGCATGTTTGCCTGATTGATTACTTATGCCTGACCAGCAGAGGGCATGTGAGAGACAAGCAGTTGAGTTTAGTTTTGGTTTCGCTTTAGATGGATTTCTAACATGATGTCTCCTGTAAATGCTGTTAACTGAGTTGAACATACTTTAGATAAAAAGTCATTCTCTTTCATAAATGTCTCGGCATTGAACCCACATACAAAACGATACAGTGCACCACAGGACCAATGTACATTGTTGTAAATTGGGGGAAAGGGAGACTCAAGCCTTCTCTCTGTTGAGTTCACAATCTCAACCACACTCCGGTAGGCAGGTGATAAGTGAGGTCCAAACATCTCCACACAACGAGGGAGGGGAAAAGTTAAAGCCATGATTGGCCTGCTCTCAGTGCCCCACACATGGATGGATCAAGAACAGCACTGACAGAGACCTAAGCCAGGCTGTCTCCCATCTTTACAGCTCCAAGTACTATGTGACTCTGCACAATGGAAACAGAGACAGAAGTAGAGAATAGCATACAATCAAAAACATACTATTACAATTGACTTTTACTCACCATTCATCACTGTTAAAATTTTCATTAACATTATTGTGATATGTGAACATTTAATATATCTATTTTGTTGGTAAGCATATTTCCCATCACAGGATATGCTTGGGAGGGGAAGGGGCAGAAAGAGGAAAAGATGGAAGAGGGGAGGGAAGAAATGAATGGATATTATTTTTTATTATTATTTTTCTTCCAGCATTTATCAATCAACTTACCAAACATCCTTCTGCCCCCGCAGAACTATAAAACCCTTCCGCACAGGGCTCTGGGGACCTACTTCTATCCAGGCAGCTAAACCCCGAAGGACAGATCTTGCAGTTGGTCTTTCCAGAGAGTTCCTGGAATGTGCCAGGTGGACAAGTTTGCGGTCCAGTCAGTGGAGATGGGCATTGAAATCCAAAAGGACATAACAGGCAGTTTGTGCCATTGGTAATGGAGCCAACCTGCCAACAAAATCATACGTGTTATTAAAGCCGCAACATCTCAGGGAATCTAACAGTCAAGAGTAGGAAGGAACCCTTGTTGATTTCCCCCCCTCTTTACCCAAGGGTGCAAAGGTCAATTGTAACGCCCAAAGTTTCAATCTGGGACCCTCTGAGCGTTATGACTTGGTATTACATGGTGCCTTTACCTATTTCTGTTGGGTGAGCTCCTGACTGTCAATTTCAGTGACAAACAGGTCTGTCGCCACATGATTTATTTAAAGTGCTCTTACACTGTTCATATCATGGAACATGGCAAAAACAAAGTGCAAACAGTTGGGATGTGTCTCTATTTATCGTAGAATCTAGCAATTGTTGAAAATTTTGACCCCATTTTTGAAAAATTTGCTGTAAAATTTTGAAATTGGTTTCAAAAATATTAGTGCAATTCTGAAAAGAACAGGAAATGTTTCTACAGGAATATTTATTTCCTTTCTCATACATAAGATTACATTTTAAACTAAAAATACCTAGATTGAGGACCAATGATTTTAGGAGTGTCAATGAGTAAGAAACTAAAGCCCTGGCCATTTGAACTCCAGGGTTTTGTTACCAAAGTCTAGGCGCAACTCCCGACTGAACCCGGTGGGAATGACTGGCGAGTGGGAGCAGGAAATCGGGAAGTCGCGTGGCATTAAACCACCCCTGGCGACACAAGGAAATGTTCCCACCTATATGGTTAGTTGGGGGGTGGGGGGCAGTGGGTTTGAGATAATCGCGATCACAGGAGGGGGAAAGAAAGCAAGGGAGGCCGAAGGATGCCTAATAGGGCCCAGAGTACTTCTACTCCTCCTGGCCCGCAAGGAAACCTTCTAAAATTTTAATTACCTGGGCTTCTTCTGACCCTGGAGTGCTCTCACACCAGCTTCCGCGGGTACAATCGGCACTGTGTGTGCGAGTGGTGCGGACCATGCTTAAAATAATGGCGGGGTCCGAATATCATCAGATATTTGCATCTCGCTATGATCCTCACCTGCCTGAGGTGAGTGCCTCCAATGCTGTCCAAAACACGCCTGTTAAAATGGTATGGGGGCACGCCTGCAGTGTAAAGAAGGTGTGGAGCACGCAATCGCAATTTTAACCCACTGCACGGCTCGTTCTCATCGGATGTGGGAGGTTAAAATCGGGGCTTAAATACCAGTAGACATTGTAACCTAGAAATGAGGCTGTGCAATATTAGCATTTGAATGTTTAATGTGACTATATGATATGACTTTCTCTGATATATTAACACAGGTAGTAACCCAATTATACTATTATTGTCTCTATGGAAATAGAGGACTAAGTAATGTCACACATGTTAAGTATTCATATGCTAATATCACAAACAGTAATCTTTAGGATAATATTTTTCATTTTAAATTCTAGGTACAAAGCCAAAATAATTATTACAGGAGCTTTCCACTGAAACATTTCTATACACTGTAATGCATAATGATTGCTACCTTTGGGCTAAATTTCCCTTTGATATGATTAGGATGACTTTTCCTCTTTATTTGAAAGTAATTTGAATGTTATTTTAATAATATTATCATGTTAATTCTCAACTCAAGCATTGTTTTTATACTTTGCACCTCCCTCCTCAGTGACACTATGAAGAATCCTTAGGTCAGGTGTTGAGCCTGCAGGTCTAATGCAGGCCTTCCTCAGTTGCTATCGGTACTGCACTAATACAATAATTTGACTGCCTGTAATATGCACAATTGCATATCAAGACTGAGATTTCAGAAGTGATCTGAACAAGAAACCATGGGAAACATTGACTGGATCTTTCCAGGTTGGGTACAAACTCAGAGTTGGATACCACTGTTGGCATTCTGTGTCCATGCCCTTCAGCAATTTCAGCGTCTGGTCAGCAATGAGTCAAGTATGAATCCAATTTGGTTTCTCTTCCTGCTCCCGTACAATCACCTCCAGAACCCCAAGGTTTGATCGTTGGTCCTTCTTTCCTTTTTTACATGCTATCCCTTGGACACATTATCCACAGACAGGGTTTGAGATTTTACATATACGTTGATGTCTCCCACTTCTACTCTGCACCAACACCCTTGATTCTATGACCACCTCTGTTTTGTCAGATTGCTTATCTGATAACAGGTTTTGAATGAGCCATAACTTTCTCCATATGAACATTGTAAAATTGGATCAGTCTTACTTGGTCCTGCCAAAAAACTCCATCACTTTGTGATCATTACTCCATCGATTTCCCCAGCTGCTCAATCAGGTTGAAGCGAATGATACACATCTTTGGTATCTTGTCCAATGTGGAGTTGAGCCTCAACCCGATTCCCGATCAATCACTACGATTGCACACACCCACCTTTGCAATGTTGCCTGCCTCATCCTCTACATTATCCCCACCCCTAATCCACGCTTTGGTTACCTCAGATCTTGTCTTCTTGAATACCATCCTCAATGCCTTCCTGAGTTCGTCCCTACACAAACTTCAACTTGCCCAATACATCACCACCTGCATGAAGTCCCATTCACCAAATCACTCCATTCTCACTGACAGCATAGACCTATGGTCCTCCAACTCTGACCTCCCATTCATTCCTTTCTCCTGACGTTGCTCACTTGTTGGCAGAGCTTTCAGCTGCCTAGCTGTGACCATCTGTAACTCCCTCCCCAAACCTCTTTGCAGTGTGATTTCCTTCCCTGCCTTTAAAAGTCTCCTCAAAACCTTTTTGACTGTGTTTTCATTCAACTCTCCTAATTCTTTGTTCAGTCCTTCCTCCTTTATATGAGATGCCTGGGACATTTTTATTATGTTAAAGGTATTGTATAAATGGAAGGTGTTGTTCACTCTGGTTTGACAAATGCCTAAATTTTAGACCTTCTCGCCAAATATTGATGTCCACCCTGTGTGAATAATGCTGTTAACTGCATCAATTGCGGCAATGAAATTTCCTGCAGGCTGGCAAGCTGCATTCTGTAGTTTACCTGGCACTGGACTGGGTTAGCGGCAGGATCTGGACATGCTGCTCCAGGAGGGCATTGGAAACACTGGCTGGATCCTTCAGTGGAATGCTACAAATAAGGAGGGGAAAAAACCCCAAATTAAGTTCCAAAAAGAGCAACCATTCCAATTGAGCAGTAATGACTCTGTATTGTCCTAAGGGATGGAAGGGATCTATTTGGAAGGATGAGTACACAGGCCACATGCTTCAATCATGTTGCAATCCTCAATTCCTCAGTACACTACTCAGGGCAGAATCGATTATTAGTATCTTATCAAAGTTTCTGCTACCATGCACTCAAACATAATAGAAGATTTTCTGTGTGATGGTATCTCATTCAGGGAAGACTCTCCATTGAGAGTATCTCAGTCAGGGGAGACTCTCCATTGAGGGTATCTCATTCAGGGAAGACTCTCCATTGAGGGTATCTCAGTCAGGGGAGACTCTCCATTGAGGGTATCTCAGTCAGGGTAGACTCTCCATTGAGGGTATCTCAGTCAGGGTAGACTCTCCATTGAGGGTATCTCAGTCAGGGTAGACTCTCCATTGAGGGTATCTCAGTCAGAGTAGACTCTCCATTGAGGGTATCTCAGTCAGGGTAGACTCTCCATTGAGAGTATCTCAGTCAGGGGAGACTCTCCATTGAGAGTATCTCAGTCAGGGGAGACTCTCCATTGAGAGTATCTCAGTCAGGGTAGACTCTCCATTGAGGGTATCTCAGTCAGGGGAGACTCTCCGTTGAGAGTATCTCAGTCAGGGGAGACTCTCCATTGAGGGTATCTCAGTCAGGGTAGACTCTCCATTGAGGGTATCTCAGTCAGGGGAGACTCTCCGTTGAGAGTATCTCAGTCAGGGGAGACTCTCCATTGAGAGTATCTCAGTCAGAGTAGACTCTCCGTTGAGGGTATCTCAGTCAGGGGAGACTCTCCGTTGAGAGTATCTCAGTCAGGGGAGACTCTCCGTTGAGAGTATCTCAGTCAGGGGAGACTCTCCGTTGAGAGTATCTCAGTCAGGGGAGACTCTCCATTGAGGGTATCTCAGTCAGGGGAGACTCTCCATTGAGGGTATCTCAGTCAGGGGAGACTCTCCATTGAGGGTATCTCAGTCAGGGGAGACTCTCCATTGAGGGTATCTCAGTCAGGGGAGACTCTCCATTGAGAGTATCTCAGTCAGGGTAGACTCTCCATTGAGGGTATCTCAGTCAGGGTAGACTCTCCATTGAGGGTATCTCAGTCAGGGGAGACTCTCCATTGAGGGTATCTCAGTCAGGGGAGACTCTCCATTGAGGGTATCTCAGTCAGGGGAGACTCTCCATTGAGGGTATCTCAGTCAGGGGAGACTCTCCATTGAGGGTATCTCAGTCAGGGCAGATTTCCTCATTCAAGATAATTTCAATTGCTGATTTATTCCCTTGTAAAGTGAAGCGCACAATAATTGTACTACAACTTTGTTTGCAAATGTTCATATTATGATGCAATTATTACCTGTCCAGGACTGCATGGGATGGGCGGCTGGCTCTTCTCTGGACACCTAAAACCAGCGGGACATTTAGTACAGGACTGGGAGCCCAATGATGTTGTGTAGTAACCAGCGGGACACTGAAATAGAACATTACATCCATGAGGACAGTGCTATTGTAGTCAATAAACAAAAGTACCCCATGTAACAAAAATAATTAATTAGTTTTAACAAGGAACTGATTTTCTGAATTCTTTCAATATTCCAATGAGGCTCGAAAGTGCAACCAGAGCAGATTTAAAATCAAAGAGTCAGTGGTAGCATTGGTGGCCCTGAAGATTGTGGATTGAAGCACCGCTCCAGGACACGAGCACATACTGCAGTGTTGGATGTGCTGTTTTTCAGGTGCGATGTTAACTGAGGGCCCAGCTGCCTGTTCGGGTGGATGTAAATAATTCCAGAACAGGGAGTTCTCCAAATGTCCTTGCCAACATTCACCAATCCAGTCATTTATCTCATTTGCTGTTTGTGGGACCTTGCTGTGCACAAATTGTCTGCCATACTTCCCTACGTAACAACAGATACCACATTTCAAAAGTAATTCATTGGCTTTGAAGCATCCGGAGGATATTAATGGCACAATATAAATGCAGGTTTTATTTCTTTGTGAAAATGACTGGCCTGGTTCATGAATAGTGTCAGATTCTAGATTTATAAATTTTCTATAATTAAAGAAAAAGAAAAAAAATTATATAAGGCCAACCTTTATTTGGGTAGCAAACTTGTAACCCAAGAGGAAGAATTGTTTTGGTTCCTGCATGTAATGGCACCATGAATGTACTCAGAAATAAATTGCTTACATCATCACTACACGTAGCAACCTGAGCAATTCTTTCCCCATTCATTATCACCTGGCAGTAACCTGACCTTCATCTGCAGGGAGGCTCCTGCTTTGCAGACCACTGGATATAATACTACAGGAAACTTTCAATTTACCGGCACCTAAATAACCAGAAATCTCGGTTAACCGGCAAAATTCAGGAGTAGGTTCAGGTAACTTTTATTACTTTTTTTACTCCATTTGTTGCTATGCAAGGGTGTGGCTGCAGCTGTTGCTAAGCTACAGAGATGCTTGCAACTTGTGCCCATTGTTCTGAAGCTGTTGCTAAGCAACAGGGTTTTGTTGCATTATACGGAACTCTCAGCTCCGTATCTTTTACTATAGTTTTCTGTTATCCGGAATTTTTGATGAACCGGCACCACGTCGGTCCCGTCCGTGCCGGATAAAAAAAAGTTTCCTGTACTCTGGCTACTTGATGTAAATCAGGAATAGGCCTGCAGTAATTGCCGCCCACCTCCAATTCCTCATATTTGGTTATACATAGATACATAGATACATAGAAGATAGGAGCAGGAGTAGGCCATTCGGCCCTTCGTGCCTGCTCCGCCATTCGATGAGATCATGGCTGATCCTTTAATTCAGTATCCCGTCCCCGCCTTCTCTCCGTAACCCTTAACCCCTTTTGCCCGTAGAAATATATCTAATTCCCTCTTAAATATATTTAATGAGCTGGCGTACACTGCCCTCTGTGGCAATGAGTTCCACAGGTTCACCACTCTCTGAGTGAAGAAATTCCCCCTCATCTCTGTCCTAAATGGTTTAGCCCTTATCCTTAAATTATGTCCTCTAGTTCTGTTCTCACCCGCCAAGGGAAACATTCCTTCTGCATCCAGTCTGTCTAGACCTGTCAGAATTTTATACACTTCTATGAGGTCCCCTCTCAATCTTCTAAACTCCAGTGTGTACATCCCTAAACTACATAGTCTCTCCTCATAGGTCATTCCCGCCATTCCTGGTATCAGCCTGGTGAATCGCCGCTGCACCCCCTCCATGGCAAGAACATCCTTCCTCAGATGAGGCGACCAAAACTGTACACAGTACTCGAGGTGTGGTCTCACCAGTGCCCTGTACAGCTGCAGCAAGGTATCCCTGTTCCTGTATTCTAACCCTTTTGCTATGAAGGCCAGCATACCGTTTGCCTTCTTGACCGCCTGTTGCACCTGCATGCTCGCCTTCAGTGACTGGTGTACAAGAACACCCAGGTCTCTCTGTACTTCCCCCTCTCCCAATCTATTGCCATTTAAATAATAATTTGCCCTCCCGTTCCTGCACCCAAGGTGGATAACTTCGCACTTGTCCACATTATAGTGCATCTGCCATTTATCCGCCCAATCGCCCAGTCTGTCCAAATCGCTCTGGAGCTTCCTGGTCTCTTCCTCTGAGCCCACCCCCCCTCCTAGTTTAGTGTCGTCTGCAAATTTGGAAATGCTGCATCCGACTCCCTGATCCAGGTCATTAATGTAAATTGTGAACAGCTGGGGGCCCAGGACAGATCCCTGTGGTACCCCACTTGTTACTGCCTGCCATTCAGAAAATGAGCCGTTTATTCCAACTCTCTGTTTTCTATCTGACAGCCAGTTCCCTATCCACGCCAAAACTTTCCCCTTTATCCCATGAGCCTCAATTTTCCATGCTAATCTTTTATGTGGGACCTTATCGAAGGCCTTTTGGAAGTCCAGGTACACCACATCTACTGGCTCTCCCCCATCTATTCTACCAGTTACTCCCTCAAAAAATTCCAATAGATTAGTCAAGCACGATTTACCCTTTGTAAATCCATGTTGACTCTGTCCTATCCTGTCCCCATTTGCTAAGTGCTCCGCTATTTCATCCTTAATGATGGACTCCAGCATTTTGCCCACAACTGATGTAAGGCTTACAGGTCTGTAATTACCTGCTTTTTCCCTACCCCCCTTTTTGAATAGTGGGGTAACGTTAGCTACCCTCCAATCCATCGGTACTGTTCCCGAGTCTAATGAATTCTGAAAAATCATCCTTAGTGCATCCGCTATCTCTAGGGCCACCTCCTTCAGTACCCTAGGATGCATGTTATCAGGCCCTGGGGATTTGTCCACCTTCAATCCCTTTAGCTTCCTTAACACCATATCCTTAGAGATATTGATTTGCGTCAGTTCCTCCTTTGCCAATGTCCCTATTTTTCCCGATATCCCAGGGAGGTTTTTTGTGTCTTCCTTCGTAAAGACTGACCCAAAGTATGCATTTAGTTGATCTGCCATTTCCTTATTTCCCATTATATATTCCCCCGTATCTGACTGCAATGGACCAACTTTGGTTTTCACCAGTCTTTTCCTTTTGATATACTTATAAAAGCTTTTGGAGTTAGTTTTTATATTTTCCGCCAGCTTGTTTTCGTAAGCTATTTTGCCCCTCTTGATTATGCCCTTTGCCCTCCTTTGCTCTATCTTAAACTGTTCCCAATCTTCCGCTCTGGCGCTTTTTTTGGCTATTTTATACGCCCTATCTTTGGATTTTATGCTGTCTCTAATTTCCCCTGTTATCCACGGTTGAGTCACCTTTTTAGATTTCCTTTTATGCCAGATTGGTATAAACAATTTTTGCAATTTTGTCATTCTATCTTTAAATGTTTGCCATTGTTTATCTACCTCCAGTCCTCCCAGGAACGTTGTCCACTCAGACCTACTCAGTTCCCGTCTCATGGCATCATAATTCCCCTTGTTTAAATTCAGGACCTTAGTCTCTGAGTCAATTTCTTCGCTCTCCATTTCGAGTGAGAAATCGATCATGTTATGATCGCTCTGACCCAAGGGTCCCCGTACAACAAGATTACTGATTAGTCCCTTCTCATTGCACAGTACCCAGTCCAATATAGCCTGTTCCCGAGTTGGTTCCTCGACATATTGATCCAGATAACCATCCCTCAAACACTCAAGGAATTCCTCCTCCTCATTATTTTTACTGATTAGGCTAGTCCAATCTATATGTAAGTTAAAGTCACCTATGATGACAGCTGTGCTCTTATTGCACGCTTCTCTAATTTCCCTCGTGATGCCCTCCCTAACCTCTATTTTACTATTTGGAGGCCTATATACCACTCCTATTAATGTTTTTCGCCCCTCGCTATTTCTTAGCTCCACCCATATAGATTCTGTATTATGGAGCAATATTAACGGTAACTTAATAATTCAAAGACAATTGGAGCTCTCTCATCAGCGACTACAACAACAACAACTTGTATTTGTATAGCACCTTTAACGTAATAAAACGCTTCACAGGATCATTATTAAGCAAAACCGAACACCGAGCCACATAAGGAGATATTAGGACAGGTGACCAAAAGCTTGGTCAAAGAGGTAGGTTTTAAGGAGCATTTTAAAGGAGGAAAAAGAGGTAGAGAGGTTCAAGGAGGGAATTCCAGCACTTAGGGCCTAGACAGCTTATGGCACGGCTGCCAATGGTGCGGCGTAGGAAAAAGAGGCCAGAATTGGAGGAACGCAGAGCTCTCTGAGGGTTGTAGGGTGTAGAATCGATTCCTCCCCACCAACGGTAAAAATATTGGACTATGAAATATAAAAACCCAAAACTGCAGAGCCCGCAAAAAGGGCTCGGCAATAAAGGGTTAATTCAAACATTGCAGCCAAAACTACGACTGGATCACAGACAACCTAAAATCTGAACAAGAACGTCTGCATATTCAGGTACCTTAAGGGGTTACATTGTTCACCTTAGACCATGGCCCCCGAATTATTAGTTTCAGTGCAGGCCTAGACAATGTGCCGGGCCTTGAACTTTTTGAATACGAATGTTAACAGAAACCAACAACTTCGCATATGCAGTCACTTTGGGAAGGTGCATTGTCAGAAAGGTATCTCTAATCAGTGGACAATGCCAGGGACAATTCACACATTTTGAAATGAATCATATGCTCAGGAGGGGGCCAGGAAATGTGGGTCAAGATACTGCAAGTTGGTTTTGGTTTAAAAGTAAGAGCACTTCGAAGACAGTGGTGCGGGAAGCCAGCGGCAGAACAGCGAACAGAAAGATTCGGGCCTACAATCAACTCCAAGAGACAGCCGATCAGGAGTGGTGATTGTACGTTTCAGTCAAACCATAGAGGAGGCTTTTGTGATTGAGTCTGAATAAGTTTATGAGTTTCAGTCAGGTCACAATAAGGGTTTTGTGATCGAGTCTGGGTAACATTATATGTAACAGTCAAATTGCGGACGGGTTTAACTGTCATATTGTGTCGATGCAAATGACCCCTGCGTAGGGGTTTGTATTTTGGGGTTGTTAGTCCAATATAAATCGTAGGGAGTTATACTATGGAAGTAATTGTGTGTGTGTGTTCAATAAACAAATGAATCAAAGGTTGAGCCAAAACTCTGCCGTGTGTATGTTGTTCTTATAAATCCTGACGTCCAAGAACTGTGTGTAACAGGGGACCAGTATCGGAGAAAACCCCTTACAAGGGCCAATCTAGGACACATTTTAAAAAACTGTTCTTGGAAGAAAAAACATTGTTCCGATACTTACTGGTTTGTGTCAGATGTCTCCTTCCCCACCACGATGGAACAGGATTTGAGATATCAAACACAGTCTCACACTGAGCAGTGGGTAATAGTCTGGACAGAGGCCCAGAGTAACTTATAGTGTATATGACCTTGCTCATAAATCCTTGTCAGGAGTGTTCAAACTACACCCAGGGCCAAATGCACACCCCCAAGCCCTGATAACCTGTCCCATGAAGCCCAATCAACTCAGTCCTATTTCTCCTTCTCTTTCTTATTCATTGGTTTGTGGGTTTTATTTTAATTCTGTGGGCCTGCAGGTTTGGGAAGAGCTATATTTAGCACTTTTGGCTCATTGATGGATTAATCCTAAATCAGAACATCAAGATAGGTTAGTATCAGCAGCTTGATGTTCAAGTAAATTAATGGCAACATGGATTTAAACACCACACATGTAGGCCCGAGGCTCCAATACACATCTAACCAGCTCATGAAGACAAATGGCTTGGACACTCCTGCCTTATGTGATAACTCAAAATAAAATGGGGATCTACCAACTTCTCTATCTCACTATTACCCGACTGAAGAGAAAATTCTGAGTAAATAAAAAGGAAAACCGAACTATCAGAAAGAAGTTCGCACAGAAGTAATTGCCCTGCTATTCAATAACAGCTTGCTTTGATATCGGGCCCATCAAGTTGATGAATGAAAGAGCGTTCATTATAGGAAGGAGAGCAGAAGAGGCTACTGAACAGAAGATGAAACTGAGGTAGAAAGTGAGTATTTTTGTAGTTTTACAAATGCCATTCCTGAAGCGAGCAGCTTATTTTCCTAAAAATACTAAAAGCAGATGTTAACCAGTGAAGAGAATTTAACTTTCTGAAAAAAAGGAAACATTTCCCTCATCAATATAAAGACAATTAAATGTGCTTCAAGACATTATCTAATTTTCAAATCAATCTTCCTCTCATTGGGGTTGATGTTCGTGGAGCCATCAGGCGGGGTTTCAGGCGTGTGGGGGGGGAAAATCCCGAATTCGGGGGTCCCGACACCATGCCGCCCAAAACCCCGCTCCACGCAACTTTCAGAGGCGGCGGGTACCCGCCCCGCACTGGGACCTGCCGAAACCAGGCAGGAAGGGATTAGTGCCAATTAACTGCCTGTTAACAGGTAGTTAACAGGCAGTTTTTAGCCTAATCCCTATTTTGAGGGGTTTCGTGTGGGATTCCCGACGGCTCCAAACCACGCCAGGTTAGAGCAGGCGGGCCGTCGGGTTGAAGGAGTTGGAGGGGTCGCGATGTCGGTGCTCAGGTGAGTGATGGGTGCATGAGTGCAAAGGTAAGTGTGTTTGGTGTGTCTAAAGTGTGTAAAGAACTTTTACTTACCTGTGCTTACCTTAGCAGCCTTTCTTCCTGTAGCCGTCGGGAGCGCATCACTCAGCCGGAACTTAAAGCTGAACAGCTGCGATCTGTGAAAAGTGACAGCCTTCAGCTTTGAGTGCCGGTAAGAGTTCTAACTGAGTCTGTGCAGAAGGACTCATGTCAGAACTCAGAGTGTCAGTGTTTCACAGCTTCAAACAGCTGTGAGACACTGATATTTCATCTGTCAAGAACTCTTGACAGATGAAATTGCAGTCTGTGACGTCACCTGTTGCCGGGTGGCCCTTAATTGGCCTGCTGGGCGGACTTAACAAAGTCTATCAAGGGAAAATCGCACGGATTGGCCGGATGTCGAAGTAGGCGGGACTAAAACCCAAAAGTTGTAGTCCCGCCTTCTTCCCGACAGCTTCGGGAAAATCGACTCCATTAACTCCACATTACCACCGTTTTGAATAAACCAGGACAGTTTCTAGGAATATAAAATCTTCTTTCCCCATCATCAATCAGCAGTGTAGCTGCAGAGTGCTCAATGAAACTGCTTTGTTGCCTACATTTGTTTAATTATTCATTCCTGGAATGTGGCAATCGTTGCCAAGATCAGCATTTATTGTCCACCCTTAGTTGCTCTTGAGAAGGTGGTGGTGAGCTGCCTTCTCGAACTGCTGCAGTCCGTGTGGTGCAGGTACTCCCACAGTGCTGTTAGAGAGGGAGCTCCAGGATTTTGACCCAGCGACGATGAAGGATCGGCGATATACTTCCAAGTCAGGATAGTGTGTGACTTGGAGGGGGTGGTGTTCCCATGTGTTCCTATATTACAGGTGAAAATCATTAACCCCATCTCACCAGCAAGAACAATAGAAGGTGTAAGTATTTCAACCTTTTACTATTTTAGCAGCTTTCATCAAAGAGACCAGTGTATTTGTGGGGCCTACTGCTCAGCATGAGATGGCTTGGCACGTCTCTATACAAGTTCCACAACAATATTCCAGACCGTGGTCAGGACCACATATCTGAAATAGAGCTAGAACATCAAGACGGTGCTGTCAGCATTTGTGTTAGTCAGAGGAAGCTTCCGTGGGGATGGCAGATCCATGTTCCGTGGGGATGGTGGACACATGTTGGACAATGTGTGGATTCTCAAGGAGATTAAATCTAACCAGCTGAAAAGGTGGTGAAAGGAGAAGACCATGAACATATTGGGCTGGATTTTGTCAATGGAGGCGAGTGGGAGGCGGGACTGCTGCTTGTCGTGTCAATGTCCCGCCTCCATCCTCGCCTGACCATTCAGAGGGATTTTCCCCTGATTGAGCTTGTTAAGCCCGCCCTGCGGGCTCAGCAGGCCAATTAGGGAAGAAGTCACTGACAGAGCACGTCAACGTCAGACGTGCTATCTGTCAAGACTTCTTGAAAGAAGAAATGACAGCGTTTGACAGCTCTGTGAAGCTGTCAACACTGCCATTCTCTTTAGTTTGATGAGTCTTTGTGGTGAGGACTCATCAAACATTGCAAATTTGTAAATTTCAGATGTCTGATGGATCGGAGGGTCCATCAGCCATTACCTGAAATTGACAAGCAGGATGTCAGCTCTCCTGATCCTCCGCGGCTAAAGGCTATGGAAGGAAAACACGGTAAGTGAACACTTCTTTAAACTTGTCATTCACCTTGTATACTTACCACTGCACACTTGCACCCATCACTCACCTCTACATCTTATTTCCAGGTGCCTCCGACCACCACAGACCTCCTCCACGTCTCCTCCAACCCGGCGGGGTTCTCAGAGGTCGGGAAGCCTTCACCTGTGAAGTTAAAATTGCACTAATCCTTTTTTCTGCCTGTTAACTACCTGTTAACAGGCAGTTAAAAGGATTAAATGCCTTTCCCGCCTCTAGGAGACAGGACCCGAAGCTGCACATCTTCCCGCCTCCTGGCAAATGGGCACGGAGGTGGGATGGGGGCGGGTTTGCCATCCCCTCCCAATTTCTCCGAGTTTACCGGCTGTCCCGCCTCCATGCCCGCCTCCTCGGGGCTTGGAAAATCCAGCCCATTGGGTGAGGAAGGACATAGTGAAAGTGCAATGCTGGAACTAGATGCTAACAGCTCGCAGTAGACTGCAGTGACACTAGTACATTGAAAGACTGCAGTGATACTAGTACATTGAAATACTAACACCCAACTAAAGCTGGTATAGCTATGAGCCCGTGTATAAAAAAACATAACTTAGAGATGTATGTGGAGAGATTGTGGGAAATGCAACAAAGCATACTCACTGGTGTACATGCTTCTGATCCAGACTCTTCGGAGTAGAGACCAGGTTCACAGGGTTTAGGAGGGCGAGTCCTCTCAGGACATCTACTGCCTGCAACGTTAGACACATATTTAGGTATTTCTGCGATACAAACAACGCTTACATAAAATAGTACTGAAAAAACACATCAATGTCTGTAATGCATCACCAAATCTGCCCATTCTGTGCACGTTAGCACATTGAGCTCTATAACTGAGAAGGTATCTAGAAATAAGCACATGTTAAATTTGAACAGGCAACTGTATGATTTTTAAATGTTAGTGTAAGTTTTTTTTAAGTTTTATAGTCCATGCCAATCCACTCATTGTAGCTGTTCTGAAACTTATAGAGCACAGTATATATCTAAATGATTTAAAATGGATTTATCCATCTTCTGCCAACTGCTGAAGTTCCAGCCGCATGTTTCAGCCAGCACCCTCCACTGCTTGCCAATCTCTGCTCCTTTCCTTTCACCATCGGGGGCCAATTGTGCCCTTGGTTTTTGGGGCTCCCAACCAAAATGGCTCACTTTCTACCTCAGTTTCATCTCCTTCTGTTCAGTAGCCTCTTCTGCTCTCCTTCCTATAATGAACGCTCTTTCATTCATCAACTTGACGGGCCCGATATCAAAGCAAGCTGTTACTGAATCCAGCTATCCATTCAGTCCACCATTATAAGGGATGCTCAGCGATCCATTATTATTCTATTAAATGATACATACCTGGAGGGCACTGGACGCACTGTGACTGTCTAGGATTTTCCTGGTACCATCCAGCTGGACAAGGAATGGGTCCTGAAAGCCCATCTCTAGGGCAGTAGAATCCCCTGGGACATGGAGTACAGTCTCTGCTGTTTGGTGATGAAAATGTCCCTGTGTGACATAGATGTGGGGGCAAGCTTTTATCTGTGCACCTGCATAATAAAAGTTAAAAGTGATTGCTGGGATAAAGCCAATGACAGGACAGGACATATCCACAAATACACATTGTCCTCTAAAAGCCTTGGTCCTCTTCTTAGCATGCTGTCAAAAGCACACAGCAACAATTTAGCTGTGGCAGCATGTATGTAGGTAAAATATATGGGGCAGAGTGTTATGCACTGAATGATTGGACAGTGCATGTCAAGATGAATAACAAATTCAATCAATCAACAAACAGGGTGTACAAAATGAGGCAGTTCATGTAATACATCTCCCAGTAGTAGTGGCTTGTGATTAAATTCTGCTATGGGTAGCTGCACGAACAGCAAGATTCATAGTGTTCCTTGTGTGCTTCTAAGTGCTATGGTGCTGTGAGCTTTGCACAGATATAAAGGCAGGCTTTATGCATCCTCGCTGATAGTGAAGTGTCTCGCCCACTTAAGCCCCTTGGAACGTTTTACTACGTTAAAGATGCTATATAAGTGCAAGTTATTGTTGCTGGCGGTGCACATTGGATATTGGGACATGGCTGCCCATCATTTGCCCACCATTTCCAACCATTGATTTTAATGGTCAGAAAAGCATGGCTCAGAGTGCCCGTATTTCCGCTATGCGGCCCTGGTAGGTGAGACACCCCTTCGGGAGCGAGGATTCATAATATCTGCTTTATAATGTTTGGATGAGGTAAATATTGTGTCCATTTTCTGTGAAAAATTAACGACACAGCTCATTCAACAATCTCTTACAGCCGACTCACGGACAGCCGGGCAGTCCATGTAACACGGACATGGACATAAAACATTCTTTAACTGTGGTGTGGAGATGCCGGAGTTGGACTGGGGTGGACAAATGTAAGAAGTCACACAACACCAGGTTATAGTCCAACAGCTTTATTTGAAGTCACAAGCTTTCGGAGCGCTGCTCCTTCACCTGACGAAGGAGCAGTGCTCCGAAAGCTTGTGACTTCAAATAAAGCTGTTGGACTATAACCTGGTGTTGTGTGACTTCTTACATTCTTTAACTGGTCACTCATAGGGATACACAGTCAGTTTTAGTCTTAAGGGCATACAACAATCTCATTATTGCAGTAGCATTCTTATATTGTGTATGAGAGTTGTAATTAAACTCCTTTTATCTATTCACCTAGCTACAGATGATAATATCGGTGGGTTCAGCAAGAAAGAAAGAAACTAGTATGACAAGGTATTGCAACTGCTTTATAGTTCTTTCAAACAATCAGCATCACCTTTGAGACTGCGAGCCATCAGACTGATAGCCTAGAGTGAATATCCTCAACTGCAGTCTGTTTGGTTTCCACGGTACCATTCCTTACATTCTGAGCTGACTTAGTAAAATGAAACATATCAACTTTGAGAAGCACAGTTCTGCATCAAGAATACCTTCTCGCACTCCGGAATGGCTCACATCTGTAGAGCAGTGGGAATGTCTCCAGAAGGCAGGATCACCGTGGAGGTGATACCCTAATACCCTAATAGTCAGGCTATTTAAATGCATTGAGGGCCGGATTTGTGTCTGGTTACAAAGGAAGAAGAGACAACGTGCAAGGGCCACAGCAGAAGCAGACTAATCCTTTACTGCAGCTGCATCATTCCTCGCAGGCAAGTTTTGAGACATAATAGGAATCATTTCCAAATGGTGGAGGAGGGGGTGGCCTGAAGTCAGAGTAGAGATTGCACTCGCTGCATCTCCGCTATAACCCATTGCCTAAGAGCTTCTAGTCAGGTGGGAGTTGGAGGGAATAACCTCTCACCAAAAACAGGCAAGAGCTTCACTTAAATATTTCAAATGTATTTTAAAGCACACAAATCACAATCCCTCACACCCCCTGCCAGGAATGCACAACACTTTCAATTTGGCCATTTAAGTGAGTGCTGATAGAAGTCAGCATTTAATGGAAGATGCCAGACTCAGAACTACAGCTGAAGGCTACATTTCTGTTTAAGGTAATTCTTTTGGATGCTTGGTTTTGATATCACTTCATTTTGCTAGGTTTTGGGCCTAGCTTTGGCACTGATCATAGAAATTTACAGCACAGAAGGAGGCCAATCGGTCCATCTTGTCCGTGCCGGCTGACAAAGAGCTATCCCCCCTAATCCCACTTTCCAGCGCTGGGTCCGTAGCCCTGTAGGTTATGGCACTTCAAGTTAATATCCAAGTACTTTTTAAATGTGATGAGGGTTTCTGCCTCTACCACCCTTACAGGCAGTGAGTTCCAGACCCCCACCACCCTCTGGGTGAAAAAAATTCTTCTCCAATCTCCTCTAAACTTCTGACCAATTACTTTAAATCTATGCCCCCTGGTTATTTACCCTTCTGCTGTGGGAAAGAGGTCCTTCCTATCCACTCTATCTAGGCCCCTGATAATTTTATACACCTCAATTAGGTCTCCCCTCAGCCTCCTCTGTTCCAAAGAAAGCAACATTAATTAGGACTGAAAATGCACCTCCCCTTTAAGATTTGCTACAGATCTTCAAATCCTACATCCACCAAATCTCTTGGCCCCCAATTGGTGAGCTCCCAATTGCAGGCAGACTTCGCACCAGGAACTCATTGCCATTGTGTGGCCAGACGAATATCTGATTCCCACCATGTCTGCACTTGGACCAGAAGATTTCCCTTAATATCTTCTTAAAGAAAAAGCATTATCAGGACATTGTCAGGATGACATTTAGATTCTTAACTATACATTTAAAAAAAAATGAGGACTGGAGTTTACCCCTTCCCCAAAACATGATCTATCGAAAATTCTGATTTTGAAATCAATTGCAGGCAGACTTACCTGAACCCTTCCGGGCAGCCTGTGCAATTCTGTGACCCTGGCAGGGAGAAGAACCCATCCTGACATGGAACTGGATGTTCAGAAGGATCTGGGCACTTACAGCCGGCTAGACATTCCTTGCATGACTCAGACCCCATCATACTAAAGAAACCTGGAGCACACCTTCAAAAAAAACAAGAACGTAGGACAAATTACCTCCAGTCCCCTCGTTGAAACCTCAAACAATTACAGGATTACTTTGGGTGCAGTTATACTGGCACTTGTGAGTAGCTATGACGCAATTGCCACTTTGAAATGATGCCAATGTGACCTCACCATTCTGGAGTCAGGTCCCAGTCTGAATGTGGGGTGGAGCTGTGTCATCTCCTCTTGTGGAGGCCATTTTATATTGCTTCAGTTTGACACCATATGGAGTATAACTTCATTGTTGTCTCAAATCAGGGGGCGATTTTAACTTCTGCCCGGTAGAAGTCAGGCGGGTAGGCAGCTAAAATGGCCCGGGACACTTACCCACCAGAAAGTCGCCAGGAGCCCACTGTCCGCCATTTTAACCTGCTCTCCCGAGCAGGCGGCAAGGATACCCGCCCAAAGCTGTCAGGATTCTTCTTTCCCATCAGACCAACCTGGGACAGAAGAAGATCAGCCCCAGAAGAGGACAAAGAAGTTATTTTTCTTTCCTTTGTGGGGCACTGAGTAGCAGGATCCCCAGACTCCCTCCTCGTCCCGAACGCGAGACATTTCTGAGCCGCCCTGTAACCCACGTGTTGATGGGTGGCCTCTGGGCCAGGTGATGTTCCGGAGCCGGCGGGAAGTCGGACTGCAAGACTTAAAGGGGGTCTTGTTCTGCCACAGGCGGGCAGGAGCGGTTTCCTGCCAGAAACCCGCTGGCTGTTAAAAACCAGGCATGGGTTTAAAAGGTACTCACCGAGTCCCTTTGATTTTCTGGGCACTTAATAAACCTAAGTCAGTTTTTGGTAATGTGTTGAGAGTGTGGAGCTGAGTGCATGTGTGTAAGCATGCTGGCACAAAGCTCTTTCCTGTCCCTGAGAGTTGGATTGAGATACAGGCACCACTAGACTGGAGCCAATTCTGTAACTAACATTCTCAGACTGCCTGCGATATGCACCATTAATCCTTCAGTTTTCTGGTTCCTCTGTAGCCTGCCCTGGAGCTATTGTCTCTTTCCTTGAACTGTTACTTATCCACATTCTGGCTGCCGTTAATTCTTCAACCAGGCACCACTCCTCATTAGTGAGCAAGAACATGACCTGCTTCCCAGTCTCTGCCACCAACACTCTGCATCCTTAGCTAGAAGGTGTAGATAAAGCAGTGTGACATGGTCACACTCTGGTTTTCGTGCTGTCACTATAGTCTCCGGCAAAAATTGTCCCAAATGATGCCATGGTCCTAATCTTAACCATTTGTCTACGGGAAGATACCGAGCAAAGCCCAGGGACCTCCCCTTGGAGGGGAAGATCATCTCAAGCCACTGTTGTGCATCGGGGTGACCACAGAGAAACCTGTACAACAACAACAACAACTTGTGTTTATCTAGCGCCTTTAACATAGTAAAATGGCCCAAGGCGCTTCACAGGAATGTTATAAGACAAAAAATTGACACCGAGCTACATAAGAAATTCGGGCAGATGGAGGTAGGTTTTAAGGAGCCTCTTAAAGGAGGAAAGCGAGATAGAGAGGCGGAGAGGTTAGGGAGGGAGTTCCAGAGCTTAGGGCCTCGGCAGCTGATGGCAGAAAAGGGGCAAAAAATAAATTCAGAAAGGTTTGATTTGTGATCAGTTACTTGGATTGAGAACCATTTACACAATTAGTAAACATAAGTGACCCCATTTTATTGTCAATCATTGTTTATTACATTTACTAATTCCATATTGTTTATTGTAATATTTGGTGATAAATCACAATAAACAATATGTATGTAGTGGATGTATAGGTATAGGATGATGCAAGACATGGAACGAAACACAAGGAATAGGGAATATGGATTTGTGTACATCATTGAGATTGAGGCCAAGTTTACTGCTGCTATGCTGAGCAACCCATGATAGCAACACCCCCCTTAAAGTGAATGGGAGCCAAATCGAGGTCTGCAGAGTGCCGGTGGGAAACATTTGGGTATCTCTTTAAAGCCTTCATCCAATGACATGGAGTGATGTTCTCCCACAGCAATCGGCCAACTGACATTCACTGTCCGGCCTCACACTTGAAGAACAGACCAAGGTCCTGTGTGGTTGTGGTGCCCGTGGAACTTGACCTCATCAACAGTCAGCATCTTCAGGAGATGTTTTGTGTCCTTAGCGAAAAGTGTTTAATAAATCAGAATACATTGCGTATATAATGTTCACAAAGAAAAATTGCAATTATAAATACTTAATTTATATTCTCAGCTATCTTTGAAAATACTTAGATATACTGGGACACTATAAGGTTTACAAACAGTTTGAAGCAGAGATTCAAATTGTTATAGTCAGCAGTATCGCTGTAAATAGCTAAACAGATTGGAATTAAACTGAAGGTGTGCTGCAGAAACAAGATCTAAAGTGTCAGCCGTGGCTCAGTGGGCAGCACTCTCGCCTCTGGGTCAGAAGGTCGTGGGTTCGTAGTCCCACTCCATGAGACTTGAGCACATATATCTAGGCTGACACTCCAGTGCAGTGCTGAGGGAGTGCTGCACTGTCGGAGGTGCCGTCTTTCGGATGAGACGTTAAACCGAGGCCCCGTCTGCCCTCTCAGGTGGATGTAAATAATCCCATGGCATGATTTCGAAGAAGAGCAGGTGGGAGCTCTCCCCCGGTGTCCTGGGGCCAATATTTATCCCTCAATCAACATCACTGAAACAGATTATCTGGTCATTATCACATTGCTGTTTGTGGGAGCTTGCTGTGTGCAAATTGGCTACTGTTTTCCCTACATTCCAACAGTGACTACACTTAAAAAGTACTTCATTGGCTGTAAAGCGCTTTGGGACGTCCGGTGGTCATGAAAGGTGTGATATAAATGCAAGTCTTTCTTTTTTCTTTACCTGTCAAAAGTGCAGGTCAAGTTGAAATGAGTGTTGGATTTCGCTAGATCTTGTGTTGAATATGCCTAAGATTCTCCAGTGGCAGCAGCTTTACATTACTGGCACCCTTGAATCCTTTGAACATCTCTTACCAATGGATGTGGAGTTACCGCTTCACCAAGCTTTCAGTGGCTTGATACACGGGGTGTAGTGAGGAGATGGTAGGCCGAGCAGGTGGCCATCCCGGGCTAACTCGGCAACTGACAGCAGCGCTTGTGAAACCAGCCAGTGGAGATATTTGGCTGCAGCAAATTTGTGATGCTTGTGAACCGGTCACATGTCTATTTCTCTATTCAAGATCAATTACTGTACCAGTCAGAGTTCCCTTGCATTTACCTTGGAGTCTGAAGTAAAGGTATTTATATTTTTTGTTAAAGTCATGATCTGTTCCCTATAAGAAATGACTATTAAAGTTACCAATCTATTTGACTCACCTGGTCTGATCAGCGTTTCCTCCTTGTGGACAGTAGAAGCCACGATCACATAACTGGCACACGAGACGGCCCATGGTGGAAAAGGTACCAACTGGGCAGATTTCAGGTGCTGACGTCGTGCTGGGACACTTGTATCCAACTGGACAGAGAATGCAGGAGGTCGCGTTACCCAGGGAATATTGCCCTGGTTCACATGGGGCGGGATCTGCAAGTTGAACAGAGTTATTAACATGGCTTTTAAAAATAAATCAAACCATGTACACATTTCTGGTAGGTATATTGGTTTTCCAGCAATCTATCAGAGTATGGTCGATGGCCTGTGTTGGTCAGAATAAACCAGTACAGTACCAAAAAAAAGTCAACTTATGTGCTTCAGTTGTTAGAAGGGTTGGGATACAGTAATGGAAGGTGTTGGTTAGTTCAGTTTGGAGCATTCTGGACTAGACTGCTGTAAGATTGAATTTCACCAGTAGATGGAGCTATTGCTGGCACACTGCTGCAGGATTACGTGACACTTTTAAAACAAGGGCCCGGATTTTGTGGTCAGCGGCAAAGAGACGGTGCTCACCGTTCACCTTGAAAAAAACTGCCCACAAAATTTTAGTGGGCTCTAGAGCGCAGACTTCCTCTTTTCCCAATGTCAGTTTGAATTCGGCGCCTTCTACAGGGGATCTGTGGCGTCTGTGAACAGGGCAGGCAACAGGGAGGTTGATCAACCAATCAGATTGAAGAATCCTCACAGACGGCAAAGTGGGAAGTAAAAAACAGGAAAGATAAATTACATTTAAATCATTGTATAAAAAGCAAAATAAAGATTGAGACATACGCATGGGATTAAGAGAGAACTTAAATAGAAAAATGCAAACTTTAAAATTAAAAAAAAAAAAATCTGCAACAATTAATTTTCTCCTGAGGGAATGAAATTCTACACTTGTAAAATGATTTTTTCAGGGCTAGAGAGATTGTTCAGCAGTGATTATGACTTACTACGCCATTAAAAACTCAGTTACTCCTGATTGAACAAGGCTTAAGTTTTTCATTGGTCTTTAGTGTGATAATAGTGGGTAATTAGTTTGAGTTCATGCCTTAATGGTGATTTCCGTGGCGATTCCATCGACGAAGACTGCAACAGCGCACCCTGTGGAGGAACAGGGTATCACTGCCAGCAGCTTCTGGATTTCTGCGTTTAACTGCGCGTGTGCGGATGCCAGAAGTTGCTGTCAGTTTTACCCAATAATAACGAGCGCTGATAGCCTTCATCGACCTGAAATGTTAACTCTGTTTCTCTCTCTACAGATGCTGCCTGACCTGTTGAGTATTTCCAGCATTTTCTGTTTTTATTATCTATCTTTATACTATTTTGCTTAGGGTGTTACGTTAATGCTTATGATGTAGTTACATGCTGTGACCACTGGATGGCTCTGCGAATCACATTTCTGATGTCTTCCCGATCTGATCGATAAAAAAAATGATTTCCATCAACTGACAACAGCAATGCCACGGAGAAGGTAACAGTAATAATACTTATATAATTCTTATGACATTTATAGTTATTACGTCATGTTTTATTATTCTAATATATGGCTTTGCGCAATTTAAAAAGACTTATTTTAATTCACATACCTCAAATATTTTAATTGTTGCCCTTCATACTTGACGTTGATGCCAATCAGAAATCAGAGATGCTTCTGAGGGGATGGGTAGTGGACTGCTTTTCACTTCTGGGACATGGTTTTGAATCCAGCCCAGACAGATGGTTTTGCTTTTCTCCCTCCTGCCCAATTGTCTTTCTACCCCACCTCTCCCGAGGACCTTGGGGTCCCGTTCCTCAGGCCAGTGGAAGCTCCACAATCTCACTCCAGTGTGCGGTTTGACGGTCAGTGCTGGCAGGTTATTTGGCGTTGAGGTGCATTACAGCTAAGTGCAAGCTTGACCCCCCACATACACACACACACCCCACACACACGCACCTCCAGCAGGGACCACACACACCACACACATCCAGCAGGGACCACTGGCTGGTGACTAGAGGCAGCAACGCTGGGCGATTTTCCCCTATGCTCAGCTAGAGGTCCTGCGGCCAATTGTAATGTTTCACCGCTGCCCCAGTGGAGATCAATTGAATCAGCACAGCCTGGGATTGCACTTGGTTCTCCCTGGCCTGTGTCGTTCAGCTATTGACGATACAATGGCTCAGCAATCTGTGGAAGCCACATTTATTGCTTCTAATGGGAAACGAGAGGGGCCTGGACTGCTGGAAACTGCAAGTTATAAAATATGTGCTGGAAGATTTAACTTTTATGCTTCAATTTTCTATTATATCTTACATGTACTTACATTTTGCAAAACAAGAGACCTTTTTTTAAAAAAAATGAACATTTGCACAGAATTTGAACAATTGAAATCTTACTTTCCCAAAGCAGACTAACCATTCTTAGGGTCTGGGCAGGAATAGCCAGCAGGGCAGAAGAGGCATCCCTCTGGGCAGGAGCCATTGCTGTAAGTACCTGGCAGACAAGAGGTACAGAACGTAGATCCAAAGGTGCTACGTAAAGGAACAGAACAGGAGATAGAATTACATCTCGGCAATGTGCGTTTGATCATTTATAGCCACAACCGTAAAGCAGACCAGTGAAGGGGAGTTTTTAGAAGCGTGGGAGTCAGCGCCCCTGTTGAGTGAGACTCTGTACCAGGAAATTCACCCAATGAGTGGTCCAGTTGTGTTGAGACTACTCAGACATTCGGCCCATCATCTGGGCTGGATTCAGGCCTACATTGGAGGTGAAAGGTCAGTGTACTAAATCACTGCAACAACTCTTCCGTTGACAGCCATGACGATTACCTTGCAGTCTTGACCAAAGAAACGCATTCTCTGTCTCGATCTATTGTACAGAACAGGATAGTGCGCCACTTTAAAGAGGTCTGCAGAAAGAAAGAGAAAAAGAGAGAAGGCAAGAGAGAAAGAACAAAAAAGAGAGAGAGAAAGAGAAAGAGAAAAAGAAAGAAAGAGAAAGAAAGAAGAAAAAAAAGAACTAACTTGCATTTATAGAACACTTTTCACGACCTTCGGATGTCCCAAAGTGCTTTACAGCCAGTGAAGTACTTTTTGAAGTGGAGTCACTGTTGTAATGTAGGAAACGCGGCAGCCAATTTGCGCACAGCAAGCTCCCAATGTGATATAAAGGACACACATCACTAACCTGAATGATCCTTTGGTACAGAGTTCAGGGTCTAAAGCTGGGTGACTGCAGGAGAATCCTGCTGGACAGATGTAGCACACGGACCCTCCGGTTTGATTAGAGTAGGTGCCAAATGGGCAGGGCTGGCAATAGGTCTCGCCCAATGGACTGTATGTTCCTCTTTCGCAGAGTTCAGGGGACAAATTTGGAGCAATACAGCTGTAACCTGAAAAACAGAGCACCAAGCGTCCCCTTTGATTCTTATAACCACAGTTAACCTTGTAATAAGCAAGAAGAATTTTAAGGATATGTGCTTAAATGTGCTTTCTGCTGGTCAAGTTGGGCCAGCTGGGGAAATTCTGGGCCATTATTAGCCACATGTGGTTCAGCTATAAATGCACTCGGATGCCCCTCAATGATGGTTGATGGTGCAGCTTATCCTTGCAAGCTCACTAAGGGTGTTGTTATATTATTGATACAGTCCCCACCACTTACACCGTCCACACATATCATGGGCAGCTAACCATTTGTCAATTATAAAGGCGATGCTGATAATGTATTAAACGCCCCGGTTATTTTGGGCAGTTAAACAGGTTCCTCAATAAGTTTGCACCTCGTTAATCCCATTTATTTGTGAAATAGACCCTCGGTCTTGGTAATTGGATTCATCAAGTGCATTAAATAGGGCCGTGAAGGGGGAGAGAGGAAGAGAGAAATGCACAATCGAGACTGGCTGTGAAATCATCAGCTGCCGTTTAATCCTTAGCCCCTGAATATTGTCTTATTCCAGCCTGTCGAGAATATGTTGGCTAGCTTCAGTCTGTTAGACCAACAAAATGGGGCGGCTTAACACTGAGATCGAAATGAGGAGACTTAACCTATTATGGTTTTAACTGCTGATAGTGGCCAAATCGCGTTTACACCAACGTGCTCACTATAAGCTGTGGGGCCTTTACTAGTTTGAGACTAGTGCCTGCTATATGGGGCTGGGAGACCAGAGTTATACTGCCAGCTCTGCACTGCCCTCTGGCTGTGGAAAACAGAGTTTCATGTGTGCATGCAAACGAGCATTCTAGTGCAGGTTATATTTTAATATTAACAAAGTGCCAATCGGATCATTAATGAGTGAAAAAGTTTTCAAGTTCCAGGAGTTTTTAAAACTTAGTTTTGCACCAGTTGCTGCTAAACCTTTAAACACGAGGTGACCACTTCCACATCCGTATCTCAGAATTGGGTGACATTGTACATGAATGACATGTGCAGTTTGCTTCAATGCAAAACCGAATCTGCTCGCATTTTGCACAGACTGTGCAGTAGAAATGGCCTGGAGAATAACGTCAGCCCATAAGTGGGGATGTTTGTTTCATGCCAATATCTCTGCCATGAATTCCACTTTCCATTCATAATGTCACTGAGGCAAAAGTGCCTTATTCCCAGACTGCCTCTGGCCAACAGTTGTAAAGCATAAAATGAAAGAGCATAAGAAATAGGAGCAGGAGTCGGCCATTTGGCCCTTCGAGCCTGCTCCGTCATTCAATAAGATCATGGCTGATCTTCTACCTCAATTCCACTTTCCCACACTATCCCCATATCTCTCGATTCTCTTAATATTCAAAAATCTATCGCTCTCTGTCTTGAATATACTCAACGACTGAGCCGCCACAGCCCTCCGGGGTTCCAAAGATTCACCACCCTCTGAGTGAAGAAATTTCTCCTCATCTCAGTCCTAAATGGCCGACCCCTTATTCTGAGACTGTGACCCCTGGTTCTAGACTCCTCAGCCAGGGGAAACATCCTCCCTGCATCTACCCTATCAAGCCCTGTAAGAATTTTGTATGTTTCAATGAGATCACCTCTCATTCTTCTAAACTTTAGAGAATATAGGCCTAGTCTACTCAATCTCTCCTCATACGACAATCCCCCCATCCCAGGAATCAGTCGGGTGAACCTTCGTTGCAGTCCCTCTATGGCGAGTATATCCTTGCTTAGGTAAGTAGACCAAAACTGTACACAATACTCCAGGTGTGGTCTCACCAGGGCCCTATATAATTGCAGTAAGATGTCTTTACTCTTATACTCAAATCCTCTTGTAATAAAGGCCAACATACCATTTGCTTTCCTAATTGCTTGCTGTACCTGCATGTTAACTTTCAGTGATTTGTGTACAAGGACACCCAGGTCCCTCTGAACACCAACGAGAACAAGAGAGGGCCGAGATACTGGGGCAGATTTTCAACTTTCTGCCCAGGTGACATTGCGGCTCAGCTGCACGTTTCAGAAACCGCCCCATGTGTGGAAATATAATTTGGTTGGTTTCTGTGACAGGCAGCCAATACACAATGCCAATTTCACACCTGGGCAGTAAATTGAAAATCTGACCCACTTTCTTCTTATATTACCATTATGTAGCAAGTCAGATTTAGTTTGCGAAGCTTAGACATCTTATGATGTGATGTTATATTAAAAATCATTGATGGCACCCAGAATGATTTGGACATATGCATCTCTCCATTGTAGTAGAGGAGCATGGGTCATAAATTATACATGTCATAGATTTCGTGTCCTATAAAATAAAATGATTTATAAAACATTCATGATGTTTATTACAGGCCCTCGGTGCAGCTTTAACCTGCTTGTATCTCATGAGGCCTACATAATACATTTAGAGCATGCGCTTTCAGATATACTGTGCAACTGAATAATGGAGCGGCGGTCAATTTTCAGTACCTAAATTCTAAGTCACCTACCGTGAAATGTTGGTACATATGTGTAGTGTATGTGCCTTTAAGAGCCCCATATGTGCTGTAATGCCGGTAATGGCCACTCGGGCTATATAAGCCTGTATATTGTGTTAAAACCGTTAGTACCCCTCCAGACTTTGCTTAGTAAACACCTATGAACCAACTCCTGTCTTCAGTGTCTCTAACAACACACGGACACTACAGTGGCGACGAAGTGGAAACGGACTTACCTACAATCCGGCAGCACCTCAAGGACATCGATTCCTCTGGCGTCCAGAAGAATCAAGAAGTGAAAGAAGCTGTTGTTTCACCAGCTGGCGGCAGGTACTGCGGTAATCCGTCCTGGGCGTCAGGCTGGGGCTCCAGCGGCTGGCTCTACAGCTGGGCCAAGCAGCGAAAGCGGAGGCAAGCAGTAACAGATGGGGAGGGAGCACTCTGGAGGCGGCTGCAAGCAGGTCGGTGTTCAGACCTAGAGAGAGAGTCCGGCGGGAACGAGTCTCCAACTGTAAATAAATAAATAAATAAAAAAACGGAAACCGCGGAAAACAGCGTTGTCATCGGCAGCAGCGGCGGGAAAGCGCAGGAAGCGCCATATCTTTTCTGCAGAAAAGAAAAGAAAAGCGCGGGAAGCGCCATATCTTTTCTAAGATGCCTAATTCTGGCAATATTGATGCTTTTGATAACGAGATAGAGGATTGGACCACATATGTGGAAAGAGTGGAGGTATATTGCACCGCAAATGGAATAGAAGATGAAAAAAAAGCTTCAGTACTTCTGGATCTAATGGGCGCAAAGACATACAAGCTGTTACGAAACTTAATCACTCCAGCCGAACCGATGGACAAGAATTTTAAGGAGATTGTTGATACCCTACACTGCCAATTCAAGGCAGGACTGGCAGATTTTCTGCGAGACAAATTCGTCTGCGGTCTCCTAAGTGTAGGAACACAAAAAAGGCTACTTTCTGAGAAAGATTTGACACTGGACAAGGCTTTCAGTGCAAGAGGAGCTGCAGAGATACAGCAAAGGCCACAGGACTTCGGCACCCATGAAATGACACGGGGTTTCGAGAGATGTTATCACTGCGGCAGATCCACCCATGACCAGAGGGACTGCTGGTTCAAGGACAAAGCATGCAGGCAATGCGGAAAGATGGGACACATTACACGTGTGTGCCAATCTGGAAACAAAAAATCCACTAACAGGAAAAGAATCAATAAGGAAAAGCACAGAAAGGTACAAATGATGACGGACAGTAGCTCCGAAGACCAGAAGAGCGATAGCGACTCCGGGAACAAGAGACTAAGCTCTCTCAAATTACATAATGTAATTGCCAAAGAAGATTACCAGACCATTTGGGTTACCCTCACAATAGCAGGGTCCCCAGTTAAAATGGAGCTAGATACAGGATCAGCTCTGACCGTCATAAATCGACGGGATTACGAGCGGCTATTTCCGCATATACCTTTAAAAGACACATCCATTATCTTGAAAACATATACGGGGCAGAAAGTATACCCCAAAGGAAAAATAAGGGTGCCTGTTGTATACAACGGCAAGGAAATACAGAAGTTGTATTTATACGTTCTACAAGATGGTGGTCCACCGCTGTTGGGACGTGAATGGATCAGGAAAATACGTTTAGACTGGCACTCCATTCAGGCACTGACGGTGACCAGTAAGGAAAAAAATGATGATGTCATACCTGAACGATTAAAAGACATCTTGGCCAACGCCAAGGAAGTGTTTCAAGAGAAACTAGGAACCTTGAAAGGCATCACCGCCTCAATAAAAGTGGAAGATGCAGCAATTCCCAAGTTTTTTAAGGCAAGACCGGTGCCATACGCAATTTGTCCAGCAGTCGAGGCAGAGCTGGAGAATTTGGAAAAGGCAGGCGTATTATCTAAAATAGATTGGAGCGAGTGGGCAACACCCATCGTCCCAGTCATGAAGAAAGCATTGAAGAATGATAAATCTGAAGAACAGAGAATAATTCGCATCTGTGGAGACTTCAAGGTGACTGTAAACCCGGTCCTTCACACGGTACAGTGTCCTCTTCCGAGGATAGAAGATATTTTCGCCTCACTATCCGGAGGGAAACGTTTCACCAAAATTGACTTGGCACAGGCATATCTACAGATGGAGGTTGAAGAGGCCTCTAAAAAATATCTCACGATAAATATACACAAAGGTCTGTACCAGTACAATCGACTGGTTTTCGGAGTAGCATCCGCTCCAGCTATCTGGCAAAGAGCTATGGAGCAAGTCCTGCAAGGGATTCCGGGGACTCAATGCTACCTAGACGACATCCTTGTAACAGGAGAAAATGACAACGAGCACCTTGCCAATTTAGAGCAGGTGCTCACTAGGCTGAGAGAACGGGGCCTACGAGCAAATCGCCCCAAGTGCGAATTTTTCCGAAATCAAATATCATATTGTGGCCACATAATAAATAAGGAAGGATTGCATAAGTCACCTGAAAAAATTGAAGCGGTCATAAAAGCCCCAGCACCTGAAAATGTTTCACAATTAAGGTCGTTCCTGGGATTAATAAATTACTATCATAAATTTTTACTGAACTTATCAACTCTTCTACACCCTCTTAATGAACTGCTACAAACAGGAGTAATTTGGAAATGGAACGAAGACTGCAAACGTGCCTTCCATAAATGCAAAGACTTAATCACATTCAAAGAAGTTTTGGCTCATTACAACCCATCACTGCCAATCAGACTGGCGTGCGATGCATCCCCCTTACGGCATAGGAGCAGTATTATCGCATAAATTCCCTGATGGCTCGGAACGGCCGATAGCTTTTGCGTCATGCTCATTGAACTCAGCTGAGCGTAACTATGCCCAAATCGACAGGGAAGCACTCAGCCTGGTATGGGGAGTGAAGAAATTCAACCATTACCTACATGGACAAAAATTTACCTTGTTGACTGACCATCAACCCCTCGTCTCCATATTCAACCCTAAAAAGGGTGTTCCCATTATGACAGCGCAAAGGCTACAGAGGTGGTCCCTTTTTCTAGGGGCACACCAATACAACATAGAATACAAAGGATCAAAACAGCATGGGAATGCTGACGGTTTATCGCGCCTACCGTTGCCAACGGTAGAACAGGCACCTACAGTAGACCCAGTGGAGATGTTCCACTCTACCATAGTGGAATGTCTACCAGTAACAAATTCTGCCATTGAAAGGGAAACGTGAAATGACCCGACTCTCTCACGGGTCTACGATTTAACAGTGAAGGGATGGCCAGCACATGGCGAACCACTGTTGCCAGCATTCTCGCAAAGAAGAGAACAGCTGTCAGTGTGCCGAGGAACCTTGATGTGTGGATCCAGAGTGGTGATTCCACCCAAACTCCAGGATAAAGTGCTAAAGGAGCTTCACGAGGGGCATCTGGGTGGAGTGAAAATGAAGAACCTAGCCAGGGCGTTTGTATGGTGGCCAGGTATCGATGGAGACATCGAAGAAATGACCAAGAGCTGCCTAGGATGCCAGAAGGTCCAAAACGCTCCACCACAAGCCCCTCTACATCCATGGGAGTGGCCCTCATCTCCCTGGCAAAGGGTACACATCGACTTTGCTGGTCCATTTATGGACTCAATGTTCTTAATCGCGGTTGATGCACACTCCAAGTGGCCGGAGGTAATAAAGATTTCCTCCACCACCACGGAAAAAACCATCACAGTATTAAGGACCATATTTGCCAGGAATGGGCTGCCGGAACAGATCTGTTCTGATAATGGACCGCAATTTGTGTCCGAAGAATTCAGGAAGTTCTTAAAAAACAATGGGGTTAAGCACTACACGTCCGCCCTATACCATCCCGCCACCAATGGATTGGCTGAAAGGTTTGTCCAGACCTTCAAGAAGGCCATAAAGGCCATGGGTAATGAAGACATAAAACTTCAGCACAAGGTGGATAACTTCTTGTTTGCATACAGGAATGCAACACATATGGTTACCAACCAAACTCCCGCCATGATGTTCTTCAATAGAAACCTAAGATGCCGGCTGGATTTGGTCAAGCCCAACATCAGAAGGGACGTGGAGAACCGGCAGTTTCAAGGCATGAATGAAAGGCCAACTAGAACCTTCTAGATAGGTCAACAAGTTTTGGCCCGGGACTACCGTACCGAGAAATGGCAGCCTGGAACTATCTGCACATGACTAGGACCACTGATGTATACCGTGGACATCGGAGAAAGCATAATAAGGCGCCATGCTGACCAAATCATAGAGTCATCCGAAAAGGGACAACCTACACCACAACTCTATACGCCAAACGCTGAAGTAGAGATACCCATATCTACCTCCGATCCGGTGATACTGGAACCCGATGAACCCGACACTGGCATTCAAGCCGAATCAGCCTTGCCAAAAGAACCTACTACACCACCGAGGCGTTATCCGGACCGAGTCAGGAAGCCTCCAGAAAGACTGACTTATAATTAATTAACTACAGCAATGTATATTATTTTGCATATAACATGTAATTAATAATTACTTAAAATATGATGTACTGGTTAGCTAAAAGGGGAGGAATTGTAGTGTATGTGCCTTTAAGAGCCCCATATGTGTTGTAATGCCGGTAATGGCCACTCGGGCTATATAAGCCTGTATATTGTGTTATATCCGTTAGTACCCCTCCAGACTTTGCTTAGTAAACACCTATGAACCAACTCCTGTCTTCAGTGTCTCTATCAACACACGGACACCACAATATGTGGCGAAGCTTTTTCACAGTAAAATATACAATTAAATCCCTCCTGAAATGGGACCTAAGTCCGAGTGATACCAAAGTACATTGGCGATGGTCTCACACAACTTGTCAGATTGTTCCGTCCATGTTAACACATTCTCACCTACACCACACTATACAGCGTTGATGTTCATTTAACGCAAGCATTATCTAATCAATGTTTGAAATGCAAAAATAAACATCCGTTTCATTCTTCAGCCATAATAAAGAAAGTCAAAATGTAACAGCTCTAAATATATTGGATTAGCTCCACTCAAAAAACCAGATGGAAAAGATTCACTTCAATAATGCATATTATATAATCATTTATTACACAAATATTCAAACTTAGGGAACTTGTGAGGTCGTTGGACAAAAGGAGGCCCAGGCAGTGTGAGCACAGTGTCTCAAGAATTCTGTATCGCTGCTGATTTTTGTTCTGCATCATTTGAATTACTGGTAGTGTTGAGTGCGAACACAAAATCATTTCCCACAATATCTTAGCACGGTTTGCCTTTGGGGAGCTGAAACTGTGTGGAAAGGTGGAAATTAGGACAGGGGTTCCCTGGGAGAGTGTCAATTTGCATAGATGAATTTGATGAACTGAAAGATGAAAAGATTTTTTAAAAATTAAGACAATTCTGCTAAATGTAAAATCATATCACAGTTAATAAACCTCTTATGCTAGATGGTTTACAATGATTCAAAATGGCTTTGAATTTGCATCCCATTTCGTGCAATTCAAATGCAGGTCAGTCAAAGCAGACTTACACCAAAGGCATAAAACCACCTCTAAGAGCTAAATTGCACATCACTTGGGTTTCACATCCACGGCAATAAAACTGCAGCTAGTACAAAGCCGAGGTTAAACTGTTCCCTGGTGGTTTATAGAACAATCCAGGAACTGTTTAATGTTAACTGAAAACTGATGGTCCTGTCACCTGTCAGCTTTCTTGAAAGAAGGAATGAACTTGCTTTTATGTAACTCCTCTCACGTCCTTGGGATGTCCCAAAGCACTTCACAACCAATGAAGCACCTTTGAAGTACAGTTACTGTTATTATGTAGATAAACACAGCAGCCAATTTGCACACAGCAAGGTCCCACCAACAGCAATGAGGTAAATGACCAGTTGCTTTGATTTGGAGGTATTGATGGACAGGAGGAGAATTCTCCTGCTCTTCTAGTGTAGAAAGGTTGCTTCCACCTTTATAACATTGCCTGCCTCTGCCTTTCCCTTAGTCAGGCCCCACACCCATCACTGAAACCTTATTCATGCTTTTGTCACTTCCAGACTCAAACGCTCCAATGCTTTCCCAGATGACCTTCCATTGGCCACCCTCCATAAACTCCAACTTATCCAAAACACAGCTGCCCATATACGGTCCCGTATTATGTCCGACTCCCATTACCTCCATTCATTGCTGCCTAAATCCCTCCACCTTTCAACTCTTCTGCTCTTTTTAAAAATCTTTCCTTTTCAACTCTTCTTTTTGACATAGCCTTCAGTCACCTCGCCTAACCCTCTCCCACGAGCCTCAGTGTCTGTTTTTTTTATTCATTGATGGGATGTGGGCGTCGCTGGCTAGGCCTGCATTTAGTGCCCATCCCTAATTGCCCTCGAGAAGATGGTGGTGAGCCGCCTTCTTGAACTGCTGCAGTCCATATGGTGTAGGTACACCCACAATGCTGTTAGGAAGGGAGTTCCAGGATTTTGGCCCAGCGACAGTGAAGGAACGGCGACACAGGTCCAAGTCAGGATGGTGTGTGGCTTGGAGGGGAACTTGTAGGTGGTGATGTTCCCATGCGTCTGCTGCCCTTGTCCTTCTAAGCGGTAGAGGTTGCGGGTTTGGAAGGTGCTGTTGAAGGAGCTTTGGCAAGTTGCTGCAGTGCATCTTGTCTGTTGCTCCTATTGTTTCTCTGTAAAGTATCTAGAAAGGTTTTGTACCTTAATAGTGCTATATAAATGCAAACATATGTTAAACTTACACAGAACCTTGTTCAGACCACACTTGGAGTATTGTGCAACGTTCTGGTCTCCATATTGCAAAAAGGGTACAGAAACAATGGAGAAAGTGCAAACAAGGTTCACAAGGATGATCCCAGAACTGAGTGGGTACAACTATCAGGAAAGACTGAACAGGCTGGGGCTCTTTTCTCTAGAAAAGAGAAGTCTGAGAGGTGACCTGATCGAGGTTTTTAAATTATAAAATGCTTTGAATGGGTAGATGTACAGAAGATATTTCCACTTGTAAGGCAGTCCAGAACTAGAGGTCATAAATATCAGATAGTCACTAATAAATCCAGTAAGGAATTCAGGAGGAACGTCTTTACTCAGAGAATGGTAAGAATGTGGAACTCGCTACCACAGGGAGTGCTTGCGAATAGCGTAGATGCAGTTAAGGAGACACTTGATAAGTACAAGAGGCAGAAAGAAAGGCAGAGATGTATTGATAGTATGAAACATAGAAAAATAGGAGCAGGAGTAGGCCATTCGGCCCTTCGAGCCTGCTCCACCATTCAATATGATCATGGCTGATCCTCTATCTCAATACCATATTCCCGCTCTCTCCCCATACCCCTTGATGCCTTTTGTGTCTAGAAATCTATCTGTCTCCTTTTTAAATATATTCAGTGACTTGGCCTCCACAGCCTTCTGTGGTAGAGAACTCCATAGGTTCACCACCCTCTGAGTGAAGAAATTTCTCCTCATCTCAGTCCTAAATGTCCTACCCCGTATCCTGAGACTGTGACCCCTCATTCTAGACCCCCCAGCCAGGGGAAACATCCTCCCTGCATCCAGTCTGTCTAACCCTGTCAGAATTTTATACGTTTCAATGAGATCCCCTCTCATTCTTCTAAGCTCTAGTGAATACAAGCCTAGTCGACCCAATCTCTCCTCATATGACAGTCCTGCCATCCCAGGAATCAGTCTGGTGAACACTCGCTTCACTCCCTCTATGGCAAGTATATCCTTTCTTAGGTAAGGAGACCAAAACTGCACACAGTACTCCAGGTGTGGTCTCACCAAGGCCCTGTATATCTGTAGTAAGGCATCCTTGCTCCTGTACTCAAATCCTCTTGCAATGAAGGCCATTTGCCTTCCTAACTGCTTGCTGCACCTGCATGTTTGCTTTCAGTGACTGGTGTACAAGGACACCCAGGTCCCTTTGTACATCTACATTTCCCAATCTATCACCATCTAAATAATACTCTGCCTGTGAGATGAAGAGGGGTGGGAGGAGGCTCTTGTGGAGCATAAACACTGGCACAGACCTGTTGGGCTGAATGGCCTGTTTCTGTGCTGTATAATTCTATGCAATATAATAAATAGAATAGCTTCCTAAGAATGTTAGAGACCACCACAACTCACTCAGCCCACAGTCGAATGGCCTAAAATGGAGAAGGGGAAGAAAGCGCATTAAACCAGGCATTTGCATGTAATGTACGTGGCTCGACACTGCTTTCAGTTAATGAAAGCTAATGGTCAAAGATTCCGTTTTTATAAGCTCCTGCTAAAAACCTGCTGGGCATAATGGACACTGGGTGCTGCCTTCTGTATCTGTGTATGTTCCAACAGGGCAGACCCGAGGAGCTGTAAGCCCTGCAGTCACGCACTGTTTCCCCACTGGACAAAGCACTGGGTCACTCGCTGGGTCCTCGCAGTAGTTTCCGCTGTTGCATTTCTTACATTCTGTCTGCCCACGCCTGTTGGCATAGTAACCAGGAGCACATGGGATGGGCTGAATGGTGGCCTCACAGGGACAGCGATGTCCTGCATGCGGAGGGAATAAAACAGACTGTTCAGAGCAGAAGTTTCACCGGAGACTGAAATCAGGCCAGGAATCCAACTGAATGTTTCTTTTCTTACTTAAGACAATGTACATTTGAAAAGCTGGGCTCAGAAACCATTTATTCACAGCACAATAACACGCAACAGCAGAGCATAAACACAAGTAAAAAGCTATGAGCTTTCCAGGGCCAGGGACTGTCAACATGAATCAGGCGAGCAGTGAATTCACTGCCAAGTACTGAACCCATTCCTCACAGTGATGTCAAGCACTCAGATATTTAATAACGTGGACCTTTATGTTATTGAAGGAACTGTGAATGCAAATAGACATTAGGTTTAATTTGGATTTCAATTTGAAAGCTGGCATCCATGGGCGTGAAATTGGGCACAGCAAATTCAAAAAAAACAAACACTGCAAAAATACATCAGAATCCAAATGATCGTTCTTAGTGTTTTGCATTGTATATTTTATTTGCGTGAACTGAGTACATATTAAATCCAGAAAGGGTCAGCCTGACTTTCCAACAGTCTTAACAGCACTGTGGGAGCACCTTCACCGCACGGGCTGCAGCGGTCCAAGGCGGCGGCTCACCACCACCTTCTCAAGAGCAACTAGGGATGGGCAATAAATGCCGGCCTTGCCAGTGACGCCCACACATCCTGAGGATAAATTGAAAAACCTATTTTATGGGCACAATTCTACTCAAGCGAGAAAAGCAGGTCATGCTTTTGAAAGGTTTGATAATATCCATCACTACATTAAAATACGTGAACACCCCTAAGGTTTAGTGGGTAAATGCAGTGCTCAATGCTACAATTAGCCCTGGAATAGGGTGGGGAGAAAATGAGACAGGATCCCTGCCCCTGACAGTTATCCAATATAAATCCTCTGGAAAGTGCATGCATATGAACATCAGGTGAGAACTAATATCGGTTGGGTGCAAAGTTTAGCACCTGGCGCTAATTATCGCCTCCGACTGCAAAATTCGCCTGTATCGCCTTTGGAGGTGATTTGAGCACTAAATCAGGCGCTACACACCTCTCTTAAGGTGGAAACATCGGGGAACGAGGCGCTACCTCAGAACGCTACCGAAGCTCAGGCAATGCCAGTTACCATGGAAGCCAGACAGACTGGCACTGTCCAGTTCTTAAAGGGGAGGGGCCATCTTGCTGGCCAGTCACACCCTGCTCATTGCAGCCTCGAATCTTGGCCTGGAGAGACCGCAAAAGCAATTGTGTTGGAAGCACTAATGGATAGGTCCAGGGAAAGAGCTCGGTGCTTAGGAACCTCAAAAGTGGTGCTGAGGGCCAAAACTCCTTAGGACAGCGTTAAAACCAAAAATGTTGCCGACAAGAAAAGGCAGGAAGCGCCCGCCTTTAAATAGCGCTCCCCCAGCCCCTTCTCGACTTGAAAACGTTCCCCTCTACCTGTCGTTCCTAGCGGCAGGTGCTAAGGCAGGGGGCGCGACTCAATATCCGGTCTGGGGCGCTACCGGGGCACCGCCACAAAATGACTGGTCAATTACGCGAGCGGCGCTAAAATCGCCGTGCTCGGGCGCTAAGTTCCTAGTGCCCCATTAGCGCCTCCTGGAGGCGCTAACAGGAGGCGCTAAGCAACCGAATTTCTCCCCCTAAGAAGTTTGTGAGGAAGTAAGGAGCTGAACAAGTGAATGAAAGAGATGAAGCAGTGGCCCAGAGAAGTTGTAATGCAGAGGAATGAGTGTAAACATATCTGAATGGCTTCGACCATTGTGTAATATTTGTTTCCTAAATGGTTGAATTCCCCCCTCCCCATTACCATCATGAGTTCAACTAGATTCTGTAAATTAGAAAATCATCAGGAGAAAATACGGAAGGAACTTATTGAATAAAGACCTGCAGGCAAAAATTGTGATGAGTAAAATGAGCGAATCAACAATTCCTGGAAGAGATGAAACTCCCTTCCACTTCAAATGGTTCTCAATAGAGGCGAGACCCCCTGACTTCCCACACGCAGGATCCTCAGGGGAACTGAGGCCCCTGTCCATGAGCACAGAATACGCATGAAGTGATTTGAAACAAATGGAGAAGCACAGTGCGTTAGAGCAGGTTTGGAGTCTATCAGGGAGAGGGCCATTCGGTCGGGGTGGGATGTGAGCTATCTTGCTGGTCTGCGGAGAAGGAAGTGCGGTAGCTTACTGTCCTTGCGGTCTCGCGCTAATGTTATTATATCATTATTTGACATTCCAGGTTCATAGTACTGTAAAGAAGAATGGACTGCATTGCAGTAAAACTCTCATTGTGGTTGTGCTACTGCGCAATCAACCACTACCTCACCGTGCTATTAGCTCTGCTGTGATTTGTAGCCTATTCATCACAAACTAATTAGGTTATAAATTAGTCATCTTGATTAAAATTCAAGAGAAAATACAACTTGAATGAGGGAAGCTTTGCCATCCGAGCCAAAGGTTAAGAAAGTATTATTAATTAATTACCGAGTTCTGAATTACAGAAATGAGACTCCACTTGGCTCGATTGAATAACCAGGACAGACGGATTCTAAGACTTCAGGCTCGTATACTTTCCCTTTTCTATCACACTGGTCAATTGTTAAAGTGAATGACGGCCACTTTCTTTCAACGTTACAGTCGCTGATGAGACATTAATGATGCTCAGTGTCTGTTTACGTGGCAGACAATGGGGATAATGAATGCTCCGGGGAGGCGAGCTGTTGCCAGCCCAGTCGGTGATCTTTGTGTACTTCACAGCAAAAGGAAAAGGGAAGGGACTTTACTTGGAGAGCGGTCCCTTCCAGTTCTGCCCAGGCAGGCCTCTAACAGGTCGGCCATGCAGTGACCTTAGGGTTGCCAACTCTGATTGGACGTGTTCCTGGAGACTTCATCACATGACTCCCGCCCCGCCCAGTTCAACAGCCTTTTTTGCACAACTCCAATATTTTTAGATGTAATAAACTAAAGTGTTCAAAGAAAATGAAGGGAAACACTTTTATTATGCCCACACGATTTTTCTCCTGGATTGCTCGCAGCAGTTGTCCAGGAGATTAATCTATAATTCCTTTAAGTGTCAGCCGTGACTCAGTTGGTAGCACCCTCGCCTCGGAGTCAGAAGGTTGTGGGTTCGAGTTCCACTCTTTCAGATGAGATGTTAAACCGAGGCCCCATCTGCTCTCAGGTGCATGTAAAAGATCCCATGGCACTATTTCGAAGAAGAGCAGGGGAGTTCTCCCCGGTGTCCTGGGGCCAATATTTATCCCTCAATCAACATCACTAAAACAGATTATCTGACCGTTGTCACATTGCTGTTTGTGGGAGCTTGCTGTGCGCAAATTGGCTGTTGCTTTTCCTACATTACAACAGTGACTACACTCCAAAAGTACTTCATTGGCTGTAAAGCGCTTTGGGACGTCCGGTGGTGGTGAAAGGCGCTATAGAAACACAAGTCTTTCTTTTTCTTTTTAGAAACTCCAGAGTTGGCAGCCCTAAGTGGCCTAGCTGGTGGCTTTGGAGTATCTCGCTCACCTACTGAAGATACAGGCCATAGTCACTGAAATTGGAAAAGTAATTCAAAGGAAAAAGCACAACATTTTGCCGCACAGGCACGATGGGCCGAATGGCCTCCTTCTGTGCTGTAAGTTTCTACGATTTGCAACTTAATGACATTAGGAAACTGAAAGGTCAGCTTTCTGTCAGTTTGTACGTCAGTGGGTGTTTTTTTTTTTGGTAATTTTTTTGCGGGGGCTGAGCAAATCCTTGCGTTACGGACCACAGTAAATGCGCTTCCCATTCTCGAATGGCTAGACAAACGTCTTTAGATGTCCTCCTACCTCTTAGACAATCTTCACAGCTGACGGTTCCATTTGATGCAAACTTGCCCAGTCCGCAGGGTTGTGGTTTTTGGCGGCTCTTGCAGTTGGAGCCACCCGGGCAGGGCAGGCAACTGGTCATGCCCGCCTCACTGTAGTACCCTGCCTCACACTCAACAGCTTCACTGGGAGAACAGAATGATCCAGAAGGACATCTGCTGCAGTTGAAGGCACCTGGCCTGTCATTGTAGAATCCTTTAAGCAAAAAAAAAAAATGTTCAAACATTTCCTTTCAAGTAAATACGATCGTGAATTTATAGGATAAACACAACTGGAAATAAGCAAAACAGCACTGGGGAAAAGTAAATCTTACAAAACATTCAAAGTAGATCATCAGTGTACCTGAAGCACAAAGTAAACATCTGCTTCCTCCTTTAATACTGTAGGTTCCAGCAGGGCAGGGAATGGCTCTTGAAGGGTCAGTACAATCTCTTCCAGCAGAGCATGGCATACAGCGTGTCTGGCCAGTCTCTGGCTGGTAGGTGCCCGCAGAGCACAAAATAGGTGAAGTTAACCCTGGCACCGGGCATAGAAAGCCTGCGACAAATAACAATGCAAGAACACTGAAAGAACTTCTCCTGCAATCATCACCTTTGCCAGCACGGCCTGCATGTGGAAGCGCACTCCTGCTTAGCTTTAAACGAAACACCTGGATTTTAAAAGTCTCATCCCCGTGTTCAAATCCCTCAATCCCCTCCCTATCTCTGTAACCTCCTCCAGCCCAACAATCCTCCAACAACTCTGCATTCCCCCAACTCTGGCCTCCTGTGCATCCCTCACTTCCTTCACCGCACAGTTGGTGGCCGTAACTTCAGCTGTGTAGGCCCTAAACTCTGGTATTTGCTCCCCAATCCTCTTCACCTCTCTCTCCTCCTTTAAGATGCTCCTTAAAACCTACCTCTTTGAACAAGCATTCAGTCATCTGTCCTAATGTTTCATAATCATAATCAACTTTATTGTCATTGTTAGTGCACAAGTGCAGTACAACGAAATGTAGGCTTGTGGCTCCCGAGAGTGTACATTTAGATTAAGACATTTAAACATTCAACATACATTTGGCTTGTAATACATTAACATAAACATAACCATAATAAAGTGCATTGGCAGATGTGCAGGCTTTAGAGTTTATTTGTGGAGTTCAGTAGGATGACAGCCCTGGGAAAGAAGCTGTTCCTAAATCTGGTCGTACGGGTGCGAATGCATCTGTAGCGTCTCCCAGATGGCAGGAAGGCGAACAGACTGTGGCTGGGGTGGGTAGGGTCTTTGATGATGGACCGTGACCTCCGTAAACAGCGTTTCTGGTATATGTGCTCTATGGTCGGTAGCCGGGTGCCGGTAATGCGTTGGGCAGTTTTGACTACCCGCTGCAGGGCTTTCCTTCTTTGGCTTGGTGTCAAACTTTTGTCTGATCACGTTCCTGTAAAGCACCTTGGGATATTTTACTCTGTTAAAGATGCTCTATAAATGCAAGTTGTTGATCAATATGAAAACCAACAGAAGTATTTACTGTTTTAATGCAATTGCTTACATGAGTAAGTGTTATGTACTACCAATGACAGATGTCTATTACGCTACTGCTATGGGGGCTTTTATTTCACTAACACACATGAGTTTTTTTTTTACTAAGGCTTGCATGAATTGTGCATTGAAGGTAAGGTTTGCAAGAGTAGGACAAGATTTATACTTTCATGCATGGCTTGACCTGGTGACCTGAATCTGACAAAGTCGTTGATGAGTTATGTTAATTACTGTGAGGCTGATATAAATCACATATCATACCTGTCTATAGTAATAGAGTGCCATGTCATTTTAACCATACTTAATTGTAACTAATGTCCTTTAGGGAAGAAAACCTGCTGTTCTTACCTGGTCTGGCCTATATGTAACTCAGTCCCACACCAATGTGCTTGACTCTTAACTGCATCCTGAACTGGTCTCGCAAGCCATTCAGTTGTATCAGATGTCTACCAGTGGTTCAAGAAGGTGGTTTACCAACACCTCCTTAGGGCAACTAGCGATGGGCAATAAATGCCGGCCTTGCCAGCATCGCCCACATCCCGAGAATGAATAATAAAAGCACGCATGGATATTGAAGTATCTGGTTATTTTGAAAGTTTCTGCAAAGTGTATTATTTGTTATTTTTTAAAATTAATTTGCAACTTTTATTCAGCAAAATGAGACTTAAAGGCGTGCCAGCTGAGAATCTACCCCTGCTGCTGCTGCCTACAAACTCCTCTCTCGATCACATCCACCGGCTAGGATTGGCAATGATATCAGCAAAACAAAGCTCATTTTGAAAAGTGCGTTTGGACAATTAATATGAGAAAACTAATGGGCAACTTTACAGAGTTTTAGTTTTTATTTGAAAAGCTTACGACTTTGCGACTCTTGTCTTTATGTTTGCGGTGAGCAAAAGCAGTAAGTATTCGCTCTGCTGTGATGTACGAAAAGCTGGAAGATGTCACAAATGTTCCTGCTCTATCTCGCCTAGTGAGAAGTTACTTGGAGAGCATGTTTCATGGAATGACCACTGGATGTAATCAAAGATAAACAAAGGACAGAAGGAGAACTAGATTTGGTAAACATTTTAAAGAGAGTTAGAATAACGAGGGCAATGAAGAGTGCGAGTAGGGACGAGGTGGTCTGCATGAACGGAAGGGGTGGTACAGGGAAAGGTAGCTTCACATAAGTAACACTTTTTCAAGGCTGTAAGAATCGATTTTCAGTGTGCCGTGAGGCGGGCTTTTAGGCGTGCAGGGGGCTAAAATCACGAATTCGGGGGTCCTGACACCATCCCGCCCAAAACCCACTTCCATGTAAGTTTCAAAGGAGGCGGGTACCGCCCCGCACTGGGACCCGCCTACCCGAGGCGGGAAGGGATTAGTGCCAATTAACTGCCTGTTAACAGGCAGTTTTTAGCCTAATCCCTATTTTGAAGGTTGTCGTGTGGGATTCCCGACGGCTCCAAACCACGCCAGGTTAGAGTCGTCGGGTTGAAGGACTTGGAGGGGTCGAGATGTCGGTGTTCAGGTGAGTGATGGGTGCATGAGTGCAAAGGTATGTGTGTTTGGTGTGTCTAAAGTGTGTAAAGAAGTTTAAATTACCTGTACTTACCTTTACAGCCTTCCTTCCTCTAGGCTTCGGGAGTCCATCATTCAGCCGGCACAGAAAGCAGAACAGCTGCGATCTGTCAAAAGTGACAGCCTGCAGCTTTCAGTGCCGGCGAGATTTCTAACTGAGTCTGCGTAGAAGGACTCAGGTTAGAAGTAAGACTGTCAGTGTTTGACAGCTTCAAACAGCTGTGAAACGCTGATATTTCATCTGTCAACACGTCTTGACAGATGAAATTTCAGTCTGTGACGTCACCTGTTGCCGGGTGGCCCTTAACTGCCCTGCTGAGCCCGCTGGGTGGGTTCAACAAGGTCAATCAAGTGAAAATCGCGTGGATTGGCCGCATCTCGATGGAGGTGGGACTGCAACCCGAAAGTTGTAGTCCCGCCTCCTTCCCGACTTCTGAATGAAAATCCAGCCCAATGTGTCTGTATCTTACCTGCAGGGCACCGACTGCACTTAGAGTCTCTTTCTCTGGAGAAGTAGCCACTCTGACAGTTCACACAACTGCTTTGGTCAGAATTAGGCTCCAATCCTGGAGGACACTTCTGCAAAACATCAACTCAAATTACAAATACTGTGGAGAAGTTATAAGGTTAAAATGTGCATCAAATTTCTGACGTCATCACCATAATTTGTGAGCAGTGCTCCCCCTGCAGTGCTCCCCCTCCCCGGCATGTCCATACTGCACCATTATTGCAGGTATACAGTAATCATTAGACTGCGAAAAACCAGCTCAAACAAAGAGTTTTTAAATACAATACAGTTGGATTTTTGAATTGCAATACTGGTTGTTAATTCATTTGTGTCTCCTCATCTTTATCACCCTGGTATCGTGAACCAATCATCCCTTGCTTCAGGAAGTCACAGCCCAATCTCAGGGGATCGTTACCAGTGTAGAAGTGGATATTCGTCCATATTCAAAGGAATAGGGGAATGCTTTCCATCGCCAATTAACGGCATTGATGACAACGACCGATATTAGAACCGGGAGAAAACTGACAAGACCCTTTTCCCTCGAGCACAACAGTGTCAAGAAAACATAAGACGTTAGTGTTCTCCTGTAAGCATCATGAAATCAAAATACAAAATGGCTTCCTGAGATATATTTTTGAATATAAACTCTTGAAAAAACAATTTTGGAAGCCACAGAGATCTGATCAATAGCTCACTTTTAACCATTTACAGTTTAGATACTAAATTTTATTATGTGACAAATCACCTACCTGTGTGATGGTCCCATTTGGACAGATGTACCCTTTCATGCAAGGAAGACAGCTGAGGACTCCTTCTGGTGACCAGTGACCAGGGCCACAAGCAACGGACGTGCCTTCCTTTGGATGACAAGAGAACCCCACTGGACATGGTTTACACGCAATACCTGCAACTGTGCTGATGTGGCCATCTGGGCAAGGCTAGGAAATATAAAACACGAGAAAAAGGTTGATGAAACGTTTGACTCCTATTCGTAAAGCTCGAACTTAAAAAAAACTATTGTTAGGCCAGTGCAGTGGAAGAGGACTGCTGATTAGAATACCTAGTGCACTTGGCAAATGTTTACATCAGCACTTTTCACAACTGTTTTGATGTAATATAATGATATGGGGATAATAGCTGAATGGATTACGTTAAATAGAAATTGTTCAGTGACTGTATTAGTTAAACATGAGATGATGAGAGAATCATAGGTGTACTTTTTAAACCTTTTTTCTATGGGGTGTGTATGTAAAGAGAAGGTTAACCAGACTGGCTTGGTGTGCTAATGTAATGCCACTATTGATTTATCTTTATATTATAGTAATGTTAATATAAGGGGGGGGTGGGGGAGATATGGATCAAGAGAGATTTCACCTATATCATACCGCAGCTCAAAGGTTTAGACAGGTAGCATAGGGATGATCTATTTCTAGTGTAGTTGCCCTTCACTGCTGTAGGGTGCTCCAGAATGTATTTCTGCTTGAGCGATCAAGTTGTAAGGTGGCTTATTATTGTGCGTATTTTTTTTTCAAAGCTGATGAATCTTTAATCTGTAGTCCTTTAGTTCTGATTATGATTATAGAATCCTCTAACATCTGCAATTGCCAATGTGCAACTAAAACTTGCAAAACTGGGTCATTCTATTTCAGAAAGCACAGTGGTGTCAGGAGAATTTTATACTTCGCTTTTCACTAATGTCCTTTCATTCGCAAATGGATCAAAGTAAAAATAATAATGGGAGTCTTTTTTCGAAATACTTTCTGCTATGCGAGTTTTATAGATTCACTATTACAGAGAGTAGCCCTATTTGCAATACAATTATCCAGCAGTTTAGGTCAGGTATTTAGTGGTTTGACTTTTAATAATTCTTACAATCTACATAAACAAAGGCAGAACTAACATGTTGAAAAGATTTACAGCATCTTAATCACATCATTGTCTATAGGATCAAATAGCAGAAATTCCTACCTGACAGTCTGCAATATAACTTTTCCCAGTGAAATAATTGGCAGTGCCAGGAGGACATGTCCTTGGACTTGCTGTTCCCCCTGGGCAGCTAACAGAAGAAAAAAAAATCACATTAAAGCATAATCAAATGAACAGAGCACGGTCTACTTCACACCTGGCAGCTATCTTTTGCCCTGCCAGTACACTTTACACCTAATCCCAGCCTATTACCGTCTAGCTTCTAATCTCTTTTACTTCTTTTGTTTCTTTTATTCTTTTGTCCGATCGCAGCCCTGCCTCCGATCTAGTTTCTTTTCTTTCCAGTTTTGAAGAAGGGTCCAACCCGAAACGTCAACTCAAATTTCTCTCCACGGATGTTGCCTGACCTGCTGAGTTTTTCCAGCATTTTCTGTTGTTATTTCGGATTTCCAACATCTGCAGTATTTTGCTATCGTACCAAAGGGAGGATTGATCAACTAGAAGATTGAACAGTTACACAAGAAAAACATAAGAACAGCAAAAAGAAAGGCCATTCGGCCTACATCCCAATCTACCTGATCTTTTGATTTATCCACGTATGTAATCTTCTCAGGGAAAGTTTCTCTGACCCAAACAATAATCAAACATAGCTACGGAAGATCCATTAGTGCTGCTCTGATCTTTGTTACCACACAAATCATGGTTATGGTTTCAAAACTGAAAACAACCTTCCTCGATTCCAGTTGAAAAGACCAACTAAAGCTCCATATAAGGGTAAAACCTACAATCCCAATGGAAGGGGACAGTGGGTTGGACAATTGAGGCTGTAATGTTGTAGTCCTAACTCTGACCCGCACTCCCTTTGAGTGTGGCTTCCCCATTTGGACTGTGGAATTTACTTTGAGCTACACTTTTCCTCAAGATATAATATAATGCATAGCATAACTTTAATATACCCATTAACCTAATGTATTCTTCTGAATCACCACTCAAATTGCTTAGTGACAAGTTTGTTTCTCCCAACTACCCAATTTCTGCTCTTGTGCAAATTGGCTGCTGTGTTTCCCACATTACAACAGTAACTACCCGTCAAAAAGTACTTCATTGGCTGTAAAGCACTTTGGGACATCCCGACGTGGTAAAAGATGCTATATAAATGTAAGACGTTCTTCCTTTTCTCAGAACATAGTGACTCCTCCTGGTATATTGCTCCGTGGGAGTTAGTCACCTTCCAGTACATCACAGAGGTGGCAATCGTCCTTGTATATTTAGATAACGAATGTGACCAGACTATTCAATGGTCGGGTGATCATAGTCAAACCAATGAGGTCCTCACCTGACACATGCACTTTCCAGTGTGGCTCACTGGATAGCAATCAGGCTGATTTTCCTCTTTACTAGCCTTTAACCAGCCATGAATTTACTCACAAAAAGTATATTCTCTGATTTAATTATTTGAATTGATGTTCAATTGAGTGAGTGACCCATCGCCGGGTGATATCGACACTTCAGAAGTGGGGCGGAAATTGGAAAAACAGTCAACTGGAAGGTCCCCTTGTGCATCTCCTGCTGGCTTGTTACAGAACTACTGGTGGAAGTTAACCTACCTGCCTAAACGGAGGGAGGAACAAGAGAAAATAATGACAACAGAAATATACTTGTTAAAAAAAAACCACATGATTACAATACTGAAAGAGGCTTATTTTAAATGCAAAGTTCTACAGAATGAAAAATGCCTGCGTCACATTCATTAAAAAAAATGGCCATCCCTGTCTTCTCACTGAGCTATAACTGTCCCTTCCATGTACACTTAATACATTGGTTTTCAATATATTATCTCGGTGTAAGGAGTTTAATGGGTCAAGAGCAAAGCAGCATATATATCACAATCAATAACTCCCTGCAACAGAGCTTAGCAAGTCAAATATTCTCCCAAGGATTCTCATCCTGAAGTACAAGCCCTTAGAGGCTTTCCAATTCCTTTCAGCTGCCCTGTTTATTATGTTCCTTCATCATCTTGTTTAAACTCAGTACCTTGAATCCTTAGTGGAAAATTAATGTTTCTTAAAGCAGTTCACTACCTCAATATCTGTTCTTTGAGCAGCCAAATTCCTGTTTGATGGAGGGGTTAGAAATATCTCATCTGTATTCTGAATACAGTGCATCTTTCTGTATGAAATTTGTGTTAGCTCATTAATTGTGAGTTTGCCTTCCATTTTTTGACTCATTCTTCTTGTCCTTCTGACCTTTATTTGATGTATTTCTATGTCTTGGTATTAACGATGCAATCGAGACTTGATAACTCCTTGAAATCATTATTATAGAGAATTTTAATGGCTTTCATCCCATTAAACATGCATACTCCACAGTTTGTATTTCATATGATAAAACAAAATATAAGACAATTGGTAGCACTGTGTACTACTCAAATTGTGGCAGTTAGGCGCTTCAGAATGAAGATTTGCTCCTTGAATTTAAATACTTGTGCAAAACACTTTGAGAATTTGCAACATTGCTAGAGTAGGATAATCTTTTTGCAGATATCGCGTTTAGAGGACACAAAATCTTTTAAAAAATGAAGCTCTATTATCGCAATGAAAGGAGTGCCAAAGTTGCCCAACTTGCCTTCTTTCGATGTACCTCTGCCCAATTTGAGAGGTGGGACCGTGTCTGATTCACTCACACCAGTTACAATATCCTGCTGACAATAACTCTGGACAGATCACCCAGCACTGTTGTGGTTCTGACTTACCTCTGCTCTCTTTGCTGACTGGCCCCTATGGTTTGCAGGCAACATGCCACATGACAGCCAGCAGTACAACTGTGTACAGTTTCCAGTATTTGGTTGTGTCTGCATCTTTGTTTAATGATACTGTATAAATTTATGATCTAGTCATTATTAAGCTAGTAGTGAGCAGAGGAAAGACAGAGTCCAGGATAGTCTGGAATCTTGAATTTCGTTGCTCTAATTTGAATCAAGGTTCAAAATGGTGACCTGCCCTTTAAGAAAGAAAGACTTGCCTTTATATAGCGCCTTTCACGGCCACCGGACGTCACAAAGCGCTTTAAAGCCAATGAAGTATTTTTGAAATGGAGTCACTGTTGTAATGTGGGAAACGTGATAGCCAATTTGCGCACAGCAAGCTCCCACAAACAGCAATATGATAATGACCAGATAATCTATTTTAGTGATGTTGGTTGAGGGATAAATATTGGCCAGGACACTGGGGATAACTCCCCTGCTCTTCTTCGTAATATGTCCACCTGAGAGCAGACGGGACCTCGGTTTAATGTCTCATCCGAAAAACAGCACCTCCAACAGAGCAGCACTCACTCAACACTGCACTGGAGTGTCAGCCTAGCTTTATGTGCTTAAGTCCCTGGAGTGAAATTTGAACCCACAACCTTCTGATTCAAAGGCGAGTGTACTACCCACTTTTTTTTTTTTAAATGATACTTTATTGAACATTAAGAACATTTACAACATCGTGATCATTACATTGTATGATACAAATCAATTCCGCCGCCCTGCACAGCCATTCCGCCACCACATTTTAACATCAAAACCTGAAGTTTAATTTGTCACCTGTAACATATATTAATCGATTGTACTTTAAAAATTGGTTGTAAAATACTGTCCTTAAATTCCTTTCTGAATAAAACATCCACAGAGCCTTATAATGGTCTTTTAGCTTATATTTAAAATACTCTTTTAGATTGATTCTCCTCCCCTTAAAAAACAGAGCATTCCTTCTTTGCACAATCACGAATCTAGCCAAACTGAACATTAAATTAATTGCCGCTCCGCTAGACTCTGGCAGACTCTCCTGCAATCCCCATCTCAAAATTGAGTCCCACGGGATTCCCATTCTCGCTGTTCGGTCCCCACCCAGCAAAAAAGCTTCACACAACTGTCGAACATAGTACTTAAAGTCATTTAACTGCGGACATAACACCAGTAAATGGGACAGAGTCTCATCCTGTGTCCCACACATTGGGCAAGTTGCCGCTTCCACTCGTCCAATCTTGCACAAGACCGTCATGGTAAAAATCCAGTTATGAGCCAATTTGAAATCCAGTTCAATCCATTCTGGGCATTTAAAATTCGCCCACACTCCCTTCCAAATCCTGTTGAAGTCCAGCTGTGGGTATATACTCTGCCAAAACTCCTGACCAGCAGGTGTCTTGAATCTCCATTCTCTGAATACCTCATAGAAATCTCGAGTATTACAGTTGTCAAATTGGACTAACTCTCCCCCTTTCTCCAGTACAAAGCTTGGAAAAGCAGGACGCATTTTACTTCCTTTGGAGATTTCCGCATTTATTTCTTCCATCCAATCCTGTGGCATTGCCCTCACAATCTTCTCATACATGATTCCTATTGCTTTTCCTTCTACCTCCTGATCCTCCTCCCACACCATGTCCCTCACTATCGCTTCCGGCAACCAACCTGGAATCACCTCGTATAATACATCTTTCACTGATATAATCCCAGCTTTTATAAAAGCTTGATTAAATAAAACCTCTCCTTCGATGTTGACCCACCTGTTCAAAAATAAGGGCTGTTCTAAAAATTCCTCAGCCCCCTTGGGCATAAACTGCACACTTTTTAAAAATTGAGCCCAAGTCTCTACAACCCCCTTATAAAACCTAGGGAGAAGCTTAATCGATTTCAAAAACATACTATTGTATTACATATACAATATCCCCTGCCCTGCTATCCCACTTTGTTTAAAAAAATGCTCAAAACTCTTCCAAAAACTTGAATTTGACTTCTGAAGAAATCGCTTCACCCATTTGATTCTAAAGGATTTTTTCTTCAAATCAATATCTGGAAAGTTGAGTCCTCCCTGATTTCTCCGTCCAATGATGGTATTGTAAGCCACCAAGGCTGGTTTCCCTTCCCATAAAAACCTCACACAAGCCTCTCGGATGGACTTTTCTGCCCACTCAGGAATATCCTCCACCATCAATAAGTACCATAGCTTAGATAGCAGGAGAGCAGACACCACTGTCGCTCTTCCTTGCACTTTCAACCACCTTCTTTCCCATCTTCCCAAAATCTTTTTAATTTTCATAACCTTCGGTTCCCAATTTAATCGATCCACTTCTTCCCTGTCTTTCTTGCACCCCATATGCACCCCCAGAACTTCCAAAACCTCCACCACCTTAAAGGGACATTCCCCCAACCATTCCCCCCTACCCCTCCCTGCAACCAGGCATTGGGACTTACTATAATTCACTCTGGCACCTGAAGCTCTACAATATTCCTCCACTACCTCCATAGCTTTCCTCACCTGACTCCCCATTTCTCAATGTTAAGGTTGTGTCATCTGCATATTGGTGTATCACCGACACCAGCCCGGAACTGGGTACCACAATCCCAACTACACCTTGTTTCTTTCGCATCATGTAACCTAATGGTTCTGCTACCAATGTGTACAGCAGTGGGGACAGGGGACAACCCTGTCTCACTGATCTCTGTATCGGAAAATACTGAGATAAAAAACCATTACATTTAACACAGCTAAATATGTTTGAATAAAAAATCCTTATCCACTGAATGAAATTTTCCTTGAAACCAAATGCTTCCAAAACCTTCAATAAAAACTCACGAGAGACCCTATCAAAGGCTTTCTCTTGATCTATCTTAAATACATAAGCCTCCCTCCCACTCTCTTCCATGAGTTCTATCGCATCTCGGATTGAGACCACAGAGTCTGCGATGTCCCGGCCTATGACTCCATAGGACTGAGAGGGCCAAACTATCTCCGGTAACACCTCCTTCAAACGATTTGCCATAACCCTCGCCAAGATCTTATAATTCACATTTAATAGTGTGATGGGCCTCCAATTCTTCAGATCCCGTCTATCCCCTTTATTTTTATATAAGCTAAGCTTATGATACCTCTCCTCATAGATGGGGCCAGGCTTCCCTCAATTTTAATTTCCTTAATAACTTCTAAGAGCAATGGACTTAAAATCTCGAAAAATTCCTTATAAAATTCTGCACTTAGTCCATCGGACCCTGGGCTTTTCCCCTCCTTCATTCCACTTATTGCTATTTTTATTTCCGCTAATCCTACTTCTTTATCACACATGCTTCTCTCATCCTCCTTTAAACCCTTTTCAATAAAAGCAGTAACCTTCTCCATCTCCAAATTGGAAATGTCTTCTTTTGTATATAGCTCTTGATAAAAGCTGCTAGCTGCCTCCAAAATCTCCTCACTTTCATGAATGATCTTCTCCCCAACCTTCAACTCCTCAATTAACGATAATCTCTGTCGCAGCTTCTCTTGCTCTAGAAAATATCTAGTGCATCTTTCGCCCTCCAATGCATCTCTAGCCTTGGCACAGAGAATGGCCCCCTTGCATTTTTCAGCTTGCAATAATTCCCACTCTTCCTTTAGCACCCGGAACTTAGTCTCAGCTCCCTTATCTCCTCCGTCAACTGCTTTACAGACATCCGTAAACCTTTTGTTTATATTCTCTTCTCGATGCCGGTTAGCTGCCGCCCTCTTTTTCCCATAACGTACCGAAAAAACTTTTACCTCATATTTGAAATTGTCCCACCAAACTCTTCTTTCTTTCAAGAACAAAAGTTCATTCTGAGCATTCTTTATTATATTTATAATCCTTTCTTTATAAGCACTTTCCTTCAGGTATTGATTGTTTAAAATCCACACCCCTGAACCGATCTCAACTCTGCTGTTCCTAATTCTAAGAACCAAAGCCGAGTGATCACTAAAAAAATACTTTTTTATAATAAATCTCCATCACTTCCGAACTTAACCCTTCCCGCATTAACACAAAATCTATTCGGCTCTGTTTTAAAACATCACCCACCCAACCTGCTCTGGAGAACTCCCTTTTTATGGGGTTCCGGTCCCTCCATAAGTCTCTCAAATTTAAATTTGCCATCATTTTTATAATCATCCCTCTGGAGTTATCCTCTTTAAAGGTCATCTGGGCTGAAATGTCCATCCAAGATAAAAATACATTAAAATCCCCCACTATACAAGGATTTTCCACCTCTGCCACTTCAGTGAATAACCCCCGAAAAAACTCACGACGCTTGCAATGGTCGTTCGGTGCATAGATATTAAAAAGATCACAATTAAATCCCTCCAATTTTACCCTTAGCCATAAAAATCTCCCCTCAGTGTCCTTGTCCACCAAGGCAACGTTCTCTTCTATGGACGGACTCACCAAAACAGCCACCCCTCTACGGTTATTGTTTGCACAACTTGCAAACACCTCTCCCTTCCAAACCTTCTGAACTCTTTCTAGAATATCCTCATCCCAAAAGGTTTCTTGCAGACACAAGAAGTCCGTGCCTTTAAAACCCTGCAACAACTGCTGCAATTTCTTCTCACCCCTCAGTCCGTTCACATTGATCGAGACCAATGTAATCATGGCTCCAAAGAAGGGAAGTATGCCCAATAATCTCCCCATCATTTAATCTCTGGCTCTTCCCTCCTCTCATGCTCCTTCTCAACTTTTCGGGCAGCTGTTGCTTTTTCCTGCAGCCTCCGGCTCTTTTTCCCCTCCTGTTTGACCCCTCCCTGCTGTTTCAGCCTCTTCCTTGCCTTAACTTTGGGCCCAGGAGCTGCCCTTTCTCCCTCCTTCTGCCCCTCACTAACCTTTCCTTTTCCACATGATGCCACCCCATCCCCGACTTCCATGTCTCTGTCCCCCTATGATTCCTCACACTCAAGCTCTTCTGCAACCCCTTGTGCCTGCTCCCAGTCAGATACATAATCCTGCTCCCCTTCAGATACTTCATCTCCCATAGAGAGTCTTCCTGCTATCGCAGTTTCTCCCACTGTGCCGCCCCCTTCGACCACGTCTCTACCTCTGACCCTTGCACCTTGTTCCCTCATTCCATGGGACAATGGCGCACCTAAATTGTTCCCTTCTGACGTCTCTATCTCGCCGATCCCATTCTGCTGTCCCTTTAAGGCTCCTGCCTCTTGCACCCTCTCCCCGCCCTGCCCCCTCCCGCTCACCAAAATATCCGACTCCCCGCCTTTCCCCGGAGCACTCACTACCACCACACACCCCGCTCCTGCCTCCTCTCCCCCCACAGACACCAGACTCCCCAGGGGGAGCCGAACTGCACTAAGGCTCGAGTCTGCACTCGACCCTTGCTGCCCGCTGCTGTCTTTGTTCCCCTCCATAGCACTCGCCGTGTTTTCTGCCATCTCCATCTCGATCTCCGCTCCGCCAACCTCTGCCTCTTCCTGTGCTCCTTTTTCCTTCATTTTACTGGCTGTGTCCTCCGACTGCACCGCACCTCCGGCCGTTCCACACTACTCTCCTGCTCCTTCTCCCATCTCCTCATCACTCATTTCGCTCCCTTCTGCCACACACTCACAGCGGGCGGGGCCTTTATGACACACCCCACAGCTCTCCGCCTTGCAGCTCCGCGCGATATGTCCCGACTCACCGCAATTGTAACAATACAAATCAGGACAGTTTCTCACGAGATGGTCATGTCCCAGACAATAGTAACACACCTTTACTTGGTTATCGTGCAGCACACGAAAGTACTGCACTCCTTCCAGTGTCTCGAACTTCATAATGTAAGGCAAAGACCTCACCCCCTCTGGGAACTGCACCTTTACATACCGGGTTCCGTCTGCTACCCGTGTTCCTGGATAGTACCTCCTCTTTATTTTGGAACAGATTTTAATGTCCCACGACTCCAACTTTTTGCTCAGCACTTCATCCTCGATGTACACAGGCAAGTTCAAAAATGAAACCACCACCTCCTCTGAATATAGCAGAGTCACCTCCAAAAATTTCTCCCCAACTTTCAGACTGAGCAGCAGTTTTTCCACCTCCTCACGGCCACTGACCGTCACCTCAAATCCCACATTTGGTTTTGGTCGGCAGGCAAAACAGCTTCCCTCACCACAGTCCTCATGAACTGCCTGGATTATATCCCAGGCTCGAATCTTCTTATCTTCACATTGCACCACCACCGTATTTTCTTTACCAAACCTCCTGAGGTCCCAGCCCAAATCTTTGGGCCTTTTTTTCCCCCTTCCCACCACAGTTTCTTCCCTAATAAAATTCCTCTCAGGAATATTGTCCTCTGAGGGGCCCGGCACTCCGGACCCCTCAGCAGCCATCTGGCTGTTTTTTGTGGGCCAAAAAGGCCCTAAAACCTGAAAACACCCCAAAACCCTCCACCAACTTTTTACAAAACTTCCTCCAACACCCAGCTGCAATTAGGCAACCAGTCACACCTGGCTCACTCCTAGCCCCTCCCACCTAGAGAGTGCTGCCCACTGAGTCACAGCTGACAGTATCAAGACTAGTCAACAGTCCAGTGGAGATCAGTTTGACCACATTTGTTCCAGTACAGAATGTCTTATAACTAAACCAATTAATATTCTATAAGCTTGAAAGATGTCATCCCTTAACCATTTCTTTAGGGGGTGCCCCCCCCCACCATCCATCTTCTCTCTACGCTAGAGGACCCCCTTAATTGTCGGTGTTCTAAGTCATAGAGGTTCCCCAGTCTTCTCTCTGGGCAATACGGAAGAGTCCAATACAATGTCTATTAAATGAGAAAATAAGATTGTTTTTGTTGCTGGAATTTTGGGATAAGTAACTGCCGTATTGCCCATTTATTACACACAACAACTGTTCACCCCCAGCACAATCTCCAACAAGCCTGGAGAAATGGGGCAGGATGGAGCATGGTACATTGACTTAGAATTTCATGAGAACTTAGCTCTTCACCTAAACCAAGCAATAAAATTCTACATCCCCATCACAGCAGGCAAAAAATACAAATGGACTTGCAGGCGAAGTTTGTGATAACACTAGAGAAAAAACACAACTTCAGCATCATTGCGGGTCCTTTTGACTTTGGGCAATAGTGTAAAACGGACGATATTGGGTCAGCCACTGACTTTTTTTTATTCGTTTGTAGGATGTGGGCGTCGCTGGCAAGGCCAGCATTAATTGCCCATCCCTAATTGCCCTTGAGCAGGTGGTGGTGAGCCGCCTTCTTGAACTGTTGCAGTCTGTGTGGTGAAGGTACTCCCACAGTGCTGTTAGGGAGGGAGTTCCAGGATTTTGACCCAGCGACGATGAAGATACGGCGATATATTTCCAAGTCAGGGTGGGTGTGTGACTTGGAGGTGGTGGTGTTCTCATGCATCTGCTGCCCTCGTCCTTCTAGGTGGAAGAGGTCACGGGTTTGGGAGGTGCTGCCGAAGAAGTCTGGGCGAGTTGCTGCAGTGCATCTTGTAGATGGTACACACTGCAGCCACGATGCGCCGGTGGTGGAGGGAGTGAATGTTTAAGGTGGTGGATGGGGTGCCAATCAAGCGGGCTTCAACGGAAATGAAAATCAGGAGATATATATAACGGGCAGCGGGCAGCTGACCCGATACCACCTGTTTTGTACTATTGCCCAGTCACAATTACCCTCATCAAACCAAAATAAGATCAGTTGTATTACTCACTAGAATCCAGCTGGACATTCAATGCAGTTCCCAAGTGTGTAGTAGTGACCTTTTGCACAGTTGATTCGACAGTCTGTACCGCAGTTTGTTATACAATCACTCGCAACAGCCAAATCTGCTACAAGACCTGTGTGGAATAAGTGACAAAACTATTACAATCGACGCTTCTGAGCTGCTCGCCACAGAAATTATCTTGAAGTATCTCAAAGGTTTTCTATCTCAAATTTTCAAACTGTGCTAGATCGAAATATGTAGCATCAAATGATGTAATAGAATAACACAGAAAAAAATTATTCACCCCAACTACTCCCTGTGGTGGCGAGTTCCACATTCTCACCACTCTCTGGGTAAAGAAGTTTCTCCTGAATTCCCTATTGGATTTATTAACGACTATCTTATATTTATAGCCCCTAGTTCTGGTTTTGCACGCAAGAGGGAACTGTCATGAATCGTATCATGACTCATGAAGTAACACTGGGCGGCCAGCTGGTGGTGCCATCCAAGGAGTATAAATACTCGGGCGTGGGCCCAGCTTGCTCAGGATGTTTCTGTAACCAGGAACTAGTGATGTAACTAGAAATCTCATGGTTTGAAACAGTTGATTAAAGCCTTGTTTTTTACTCAAACCAAGCGTTCAGTCGTCTTTTTACATCAGAAACATCTTCTCTACGTCTACCCTTTCAAACCCTTTCATAATCTTGAAGACCTCCATCAGGTCACACCTCAGCCTTCTCTTTTCTAGAGGAAAGAGCCCCAGCCTGTTCAATCTTTCCTATAAGTATAACCTCTCAGATCTGGTATCATTCTAGTAAATCTTTTTGCACCTTCTCCAGTGCCTTTATATCCTCTTTATAATATACAGACCAGAACTGTTCACAGTACTCCAGGTTTGGTCTAACCAAGGTTCTATACAAGTTTAACATAACTTCCCTACTTTTCAATACTATCCCTCTAGAAATGAACCCCAGCACTTTGTTTGCTTTTTTTATGGCCTTATTAACCTGTTTCGCTATTTTTAGCAATCTGTGTATCTGTTTCCCCAGAACCTTCTGTTCCTGACCCCATTTAGACACTTAGGGCTTGATTTTCCAAGGTCGAGGAGGCGGGCATAGAGGTGGGACTGCCGGTAAAGTAGCAGAAAGTGGGGATAGATGGCAAACCCACCCCCATCCCGCCTCCGTGCCCTTTTGCCAGGAGGCGGGAAGATGTACTGCTTCGGGTCCTGTCTCCTGGAGGCGGGAAAGCAATTAAATCCTTTTAACTGCCTGTTAACAGGTAGTTAACAGGCAGAAAAAAGGATTTGTGCCATTTTGCCTTCTCAGGTGAAGGCTTCCCAACCTCGGAGATCCCCGCCAGGTTGGAGGAGACATGAAGGAGGTTTGCGGCGGTCAGAGGCACCTGGAAGTAAGATATAGAGGTGAGTGATGGGTGCAAGTGTGGAGTGGTAAGTATGTAAGGTGAATGATTAGTGTTTAAAAATGTTCACTTACCTTGTTTTCTTCCTACAGCCTTCATCCACCCTGGATCGGGAGACCCGACATCTTCCTTGTCGATTTCACAGACTGGCTGTTGGATCCTCCGAACCAACAGCCATCGGAAATCAACAATGTTGAAAGGTTTGATGAGTCCTGAACACAAGGACTCATCAAACTACAGAAAATGTCAGTGCTTGACAGCTTCACAGAGCTGTCAAACGCTGACATTTCTTCTTCCAAGAAGTCTTGACAGATAGCACATCAGACATGACGTGCTCTGTCAGTGACTTCCTCCCTAATTGGCCTGCTGAGCCCACAGGGCGGGCTTAACAAGGTCAATCAGGGGAAAATCCCTCTGGTTGGTCAGACGAAGAAGGAGGCAGGACATTGACATGACAAGCAGCAGTCCCGCCTCCAACTCGTCTCCGTTGAGAAAATCCAGCTCTTAGGGCGCGATCTTGCCAGCCCTGGGGAGGCGGGAATGGAGGCGGGACTGATGGGAAAATGGCAGAATTTGGGGGCGGGTGCCCATTCCACCCCCAACCCACCTCTGTGCCATCTTGCCAGGAGGCGGGTAGCTGTCCCGCGCCACGTCCCGTCTCCTTGGAGGCAGGAAGGGGATTACAGCCACTTAACTTCTGTTAACAGGTAGTTAACAGGCAGATAAGCAGATTATCCCCATTTTACCCACAAGTGCGGGGTTCCTGAAGGCTCCGAAACCCACCGGGGTCACCAAGGCGAGTAGTGGGTCTGCGGGGGTCGGGGGGGGGAGGGGTGCAAAAGTGCGCTGTGAAGGTGAGTGATGGGTGCAAGTGTGGAGAGGTGAGTATCTGAGGTAAGTGGAACGTGTTAGAAAAAGTTTACTTATCTTTGTTTCTTCCTTCAGGCTTCAGTCGGTGGGTATGCGGAGAGTCTCGGACCTCCGCGGCAGAGATGACAGATGGCCACTGCATTCTCCAATGCAACAACCATCTAATTTCTGCAAAAGAAAGAGGTTTGATGAGTCTTGAATTCAAGAACTCATCAAACTACAGAGAATGTCAGTGATTGACAGCTTCACAGAGCTGTCAAATGATGGCAATTCATCTGTCAAAAATTGTTGACAGATGAAACGTCATACGTTGACATTCTCTGCAACCGGCTTTCCCTTAATTGGCCTGCTAAGCCCGCTGGACGGGCTTAACAAGGTCAATCAAGGGAAAATAGCGCGGGTTGGCCAGAAGTCGATGGAGGCGGGACTAAAACCCAACAAGTGGAAGTCCCGCCTCCAAAAGCTCCCCATTGGCAAAATTACCCCCTTATTTTCCAAGCTTGATGTGGCCTCCTAATTCTTTCTACCAAAATATATTACCTCACACTTATCTATATTGAAATTAATTTGCCAATTACATGCCCATTCTACAAGTTTATTAATATCTTCCTATATTTTGTCGCTGTCCTCCTCTGTATTAACTACAGCTCCCAATTTGGTGTCATTGGCAAATTTGCAATTGAACTTCCGATTCCCGAGTCCAAATCGGTTATGTAAATGATCTATATCTTAACTCCATCTACCTGTCTTGGTTCCGTAATCCTTAATACCCTTGCTTAACAAATATCTATCAATCTCAGTTATTAACCTTTCAGTTGATCTAGCCTCAACAGACTTTTGGGGGGGACAGAAAATTTAAGATTTCCAAACCCTTTCTGTGATGAAGTGCTTCCTGACATCACCCCCAACAGGGATATTTTCTTTTAAACTGACTAGAGTGTTTTGTAAAACATTTCAGCAGGTTTAACAACAAAGGTGTGCACAATATGTGACTGATGCTCCGACAGTTTTAATGAAAGAACAATTTACAGAAAAAACAACCCCCAGAGGGCAGTGCAATCAGTTACATTCCAGCAGATACAGTGTCTTTCATCTGCGCCCTGAGAGCAGGCTATTCCTGGCTCTAACAGGCGAAGCTTTAACAGTAAGTGCCAAAATGCAGAACCAATGGTTCATCTGGTGAAGGTGGTGAGTTGAGGAGATGGATGGGACCACGTTCAATTCCCAGCCTCAGCCAGGGAGTTGGACTTGGCTTCAGCAGCCTTGGGTTAGAGAGGAGAAATTCAACAACAACAACTACTTGTATTTATATAGAGCCTTTAACATAGTAAAACATCCCAAGGCTCTTCACAGGAGCGTTATCAAACAAAATTTGACACCGAGCCACATAAGGAGATATTAGGGCAGATGGAGATAGGTTTTAAGGAGCATCTTAAAGGAGGAAAGAGAGGTAGAGAGATGGAGAAGTTTAGGGAGGGAATTCCAAAGCTTAGGGCCTTGGCAGCTGAAGGCATGGCCACCAATAGTGGAGCGATTAAAATCGGGGATGCTCATGAGGCCAGAATTGGAGGCGCGCAGATATCTCAGAAGTTTGTAGGCAATGTTTCCTGTAATTTTTTTTGGGTGCGTGGCCCCTTTAAGGGGCTGCGCGGCCCAATCAAACTTCCGTGCAAGCGCAGTTTTTCCATTGAGAAACCAGCAAGCGGCCTGTGCGGGAGCTTCAGACAGCTGTGCGGCCAATGGGAACATTGGGTTGTAGGGCTGCAGAAGATTAGAGAGATAGGGAGGGGGCAAGGCCATGGAGGATTTGAAAACAAGGATGAGAATTTTAACATTTTAAAATTCAGCCAACTTTCCCACCTGTGATTACTGGAACTGCCCATGTGGGAACATTGGGGAGATTTTCAACTGCCAGCTGCCCACTCCTCACCTGAAAAATGGGCGGCTGGCAATTGAAATTAGGTCGGGAGCATCTCAGCCACCCCACAGACACTCAAGGCCCACTTAACGCAATTTTCAGGTGGGACTGTAAATGGCCGAAAAGGCCACCCATGTGTTTCCAGTAGGGAGGTTGCTTAAATATGTAAATAAATACGGGACTGGTTGCAGGACCCCGATTGCAATTTTCAGGTACAAATGGGCGGAATGAGTGCCATGCACTGTGCCAGGCGGTAAGCGGCCAAGCCAGCCATCTTTAAAGGACTGCTGAAAGCTGCTCAGGAAACAAATGACTAAAGCATCAGTTACTGCGCACAACAAAGATATTTTGTTTATTTAAACAGGCTGAAGAATAAAGGGATGGAATATTATGCAGATTTTCCGCTCACTTTGGACATTATCGGAGGGTGACCATATTTTCTAAACCGAATCCGGGGACACATAGGGTGGGAGCGCAGCAAAGTAGCCAGGATGGAAAATGTAGGTTGCGCAGCGTAGTGAGGCAAATTTTTTTTTAGCAGCCTGTATTTTAACAGTTGAACATATACACTACAAATGGAAAACACCGCGGATGTGACGTCACACTACTGAAGCACATTCAAACACCGTTTATAAATAATACAATAACACTGTTCAGTCCATTGGCCTGAAACTGAGATTATGTCTAACGGTGTGATAAGCAAATATTCCAATGACTATGGCTGTCGTCTATTTGGGGACGAGTTTCGTGAACTTTGAAGAAATTTTTTTGAAGGAGAGTAGAATCAAGGCAGGAACATCCGAAGGAAGGAAGCCACACTGAAAGCAAAAGGCAGAAAGATATAAAATAAAGGAATAATATTCTGGGTTGTACTTACCAGAAATGAACAAAAAATAAAGGCTTGCAGAGACATTCATGTTCGATACAAGAATATGGAAGGCCTCATTCGTGTATAAATTTGCATCATTATCATGCCATAAGTTTCGCAATTCTGTGTCTTGATCAACTGAACAGGTTCGGGGGATAATGCAGATGTGTTGAAACCTCAAAGAGTGTACAGCTTTCAGTATGTTACCTGAGCCTGGATTGAAACAAACACTCAGAGAGATAAGCGTGTGCATGAAATTGAGCCGCGCTTGTTTCTGAAAACTAGTCATCAAACCTGAAAAGGAAAGGCTAGATTAGAATAGAAAGAGAAAGGGCAATAAAAGGAGCAGCCTGGGTTCAAATGCAACAAAGAAAACTAGGGAGGTGGCGGGGGGGGGTCAGTCTCTATAGTTTGGCTACAAATAGGTAACTTTCAGTCAGGTTGGCGACTCTTCAATGTGGTGACAATGCTGTGGTGGTGATAACTAGGCTGCAAATTAGGCATCTGAAGGGAAACTTAGACGAGGGAGGGTGATAGAAGAGTTCAAATGTAATCATAGTACACAAGGGATGACTAATGTATGGGAAAAGACTGGCATGGGGGGCAGGGGAAGTCATTATATTGGTAAATTTGAGAGGAAACTGTAAAGTTCTTGGAGCAATGTCTGATGAAGGTGTGAGAGAGGTTTAAGGGCTATGGAGGGGAAAATTGGGTTGCGCCCCCTTTGGGGCGCTAACTCCACCGGGCTGAAAAGGTTAGCGCCCCCGTGCCCAAAATTCACCGGTAGCACCCCAAGAGGGAGGCGGGGCACTACTGGAAACACCCCGCCTCCCTCTTGGGGCGCTGCGAGTGAATATTGCTGCGCTACGTGCTGCAGCGTCACACTCTGCGGCATGTCACGCCGCGGTACTGCAGGCCTTCCTCCCCTTATTAAAGGGGAGGGGCCTAGCGCAGTGCGACCCGGGGCCCAGCTGGGCCACCAGGGATCGGAGTGCCGGCAAAAGAGCTAACAGTTACCGCCGCCGCTAACCTCCCGCTGAGGCGTTAGCGGTGCTAGTTGCTTTGCGCGAACGGGAGGCGCAAATCAACCAAATTTTTCCCTTATGATGTTTCCCATAGTTGGCCCCAATTTTAACTCCAGGTGGATTCCCCGCTCAGGCCTGAGTTAAAATTACAGTCGGGTCTCTATGATATCATCGGGCTGCAACATGCATATGTAAAGAAGGACCCTGTTGGCTCCGGGCGTGTGTCCTTGCTGCCTGCTCAGGAGAGCAAGTTAAAATTGTAGATGTTGCGATCAGGATGGCGTTTGGACAGGTTAGAGCCAGGGCTATTTTAACTGCCCGCCCACCAGGTTTCTGCTGAGCAAGTAGGGTTAAAATCGCCCCCCCTAGGACCGGCCAGATAGATTGCAATGGCCTTTTCTGGGACTCGAGTGTCCCTATGTTCCCATGTAATTCCCTCCTCTTGCTATATTTCACAGGCAGGGCTAATGGTGACACCTGAAGTGCTGAGCTTGACAAATTCTGAAAAAAATCTATCTCAGATTTACAAATGGCTTTGAGTCTTATCCTTACCAGTATTTTTAGGTTGTCTGTAAGAATTTGATTTAGAGATATGTTTGACTTCACTTTAGGAAAGATGATCCGAAACAACAGACTTGCTGGCTGTCAACCGAGGCAAAGTAATGTCTGAGCTGCGTCTAGTCTCCCTGAGAAGTGAAGCTTTATCCACTGTGCTACAGAACGCCTTGAGTATTTGCTGAGTGACTCAAAGCTGTTATATTAATACAATGGGACCCACATAAAGTCAACAGCATTAAGATCAAATCCCACGCCAGAGAACACTGTACCACGTACAAATGCAGTCTGATTCAATGGGATTTAGAATATCCAGGTTAAATTCAGTTTTTCAGTGTCCATCCTGGCAGTGGCTCCTTTTTCGCAATGTTAACTCTCAGCACTCAACATTCCCTTGTTGGTTGATGATGTTAATGTAAAAGGATTAATGACTGGGACATTATTACAAGCATTTCTCTGGTTACCAGTACTTCAGCACCTGTTACATGTATATAACAAATTTTGCTGTTATGATCGGCAGACTCTATTTATGTTTCCTTCAATAACAACAGTAGACAGCAAGAAATGAAATAATGCCAGGCTCAAATTGGCGCACAAAGCTCCAATTATCAATGTGACTACCAATATTTATGAAGGCAAGCTGGGTGGGATACCCATGAATGAGCACATTCCAGGCAGCATTCTTTCCAAGGGCTTCCTCCTAAACATTTAACAACTGACGTTCTATCAAATAACACCGTCATCTCTCCATTCAACCCAATGGATTGACGAGAAGAATCTGGTGTCTTCTGTTGTCCCTTTGCCATAAATTAAAGTGGAAGTGAAGCTTTTGGTCTCCATAATCATCATCAGTGCTTTCGAAATCGGACAAAAAGCTATCAGATGCCACTTTGCATTTCCATTGTCATTCAATTGCCATGCAAAAGAAGAACATAAGAACATAAGAATTAGGAGCAGGAGTAGGCCATACGACCCCTCGAGCCTGCCCCAACATTCAATAAGATCATGGATGATCTTCGACCTCAACTCCACCTTCCCCGCACTATCCCCATATCCCTTGATTCCCCTAGAGTCCAAAAATCTATCCATCTCTGTCTTGATAGGCTTATGTTTTTTGTGTTTCTTCAGTCTTGAGCTCTATTTGTATATAAGTAGACGATGTATGATTTCATTTGTAATTTATTAGAATGGGCCAGAAATGCGGGTCCCCACGGGTGAGTACGCGCTGGGTACTCACGCGTAGGGCCAACGAAAGTGCCAGTTTCGTGCATGCACTGCGCATGCGCGGGAAACCGGAACTTCCATTCCCTTGAAAGGAAGGGGTTCACAGGTCAAACGTGTGTGCCGGAGAGGCAGCGCGTACACCTGGAACTTCCGTTTTTTTTTTACAGGTTTCTCCGGGAGGGTAAGTCTCCAGCAGCTACGCTTTTAAAAAGCAGTCGCAAGGCCTGCTTTTAACAAGGTAAGTGGTGAATTAAGTAAAATTAAAACATTTTTTCCACAGGTTTATTATTTTTAAATACTTTAAAGAAAGGTAAGTTTATTTTTAGCCCCGTTAAAAAACTGTAATTAATTTTTTCAAAAATTTAAATTATTGTTTAAAATAGTTATTTTATGTAATTTATAGTTATTTTAAAAATATGATTTTTAAAAAATTTATTTTAAGTTTTAGTTATGTTTTGGGGCCGATCTCTATTTCATAGATTGACAGGTCTTCCTGTCAAATCGATGAATAGAGATTCCCTGCTACGATTGGCTGCCCATGGCCCACGTGATCCCAGGGGACGCTTTGAACTAACTGCGCCCCTGGGATACGCAAGCACTGCGCGCCGGCAGTTGGAGTAGGCCCAGGATCGGAATTCCACGTGGGCCCACAGCACAACGGCCGGCGCACTAGGTAAGTGCCGGTCGGGGGCTTGCACCCGCGGGAAGCTTCTGACCCAAATTTCTGGCCCAATATATTCTGAGGTACATTTTATCTACATTTATATTATTTGTAATATTCAGTTTATTAATATGAGAACTTAATGTTGGGCGATGAACACTTTTCCACTTTAGACATCTAAGGAGTAATTTCCAAACTTTGCTCTCCAGGCTAGGAGAGCATATTGGAAATTCGGGCATATTCTGCACACGATGCTCTGAGCATTTAAAATTCATGGTTGCAAAATTTCGTATATGTGCTCCCCAATGAAAGATCAAAGTCAGAAAATTACCTTTCTAGTTCCAGCATGCTGCTCTCCCAGGTAACCTGAACTTCACTCTATTGTACCAACAATGTGTTTTGATTCCAACTTTAAAAAATCACCTCCTGCTGCACCAGTGTGATTTATCGTTTTCCAACTTCCATAGTAGCCAGAAGCTACTGAGTGAAGTAGAAAGTGTAGGTCTCCCTGGAGCTTGATCTACATTGCAAGAGTCAGACACTGTTAGAAGAGAAGCAGTGTTAAAAGAACTGAAGTTACATTAAATGGCATTGGTTCAAGATGACTGTGCACAGGAGCTGAAATGGGGTGTTGGATTGTGATAGTACATGCCCATAAGGGGGTAAAAAAAGACTTGCATTTCTATAGCGCCTTTCACCTCCTCAGGACGTCCCAAAGCACTTTACAGACAATGAAATATTTTTTGAAGTGGAATCACTGTTGTAATGTAGGAAACTCAGCAGCCAATTTGCGCACAGCAAGCTCCCACAAACAGCAATGCGATAATGACCAGATAATCTGTTTTTAGTGATGTTGATTGAAGGATAAATATTGGCCAGGACACCGGGGATAACTCCCCTGCTTTTCTTCAAAATAGTGCTATGGGCTCTTCTACATCCACCTGAGAGAGCAGACGGGGCCTCGGTTTAACGGTACAGAGGGCAGTCGGGCAAAACAGGGCTCCGCCAAGAGTGAGACAAGGATGTGGAGGCAACCGACTGAAAACCTTGAGGGAATTCAGTATTCCATGTGTACAACCCACATCGGTCACTGGGCGAGCAGAGTGAAGATTTGTGGGCATTCCCCTGGACTTCTCATTAGTTTGTCATTTTTGATGGAAGCTGTAGCACACCAGCTCATGTGCTGAATGGCTGCCAGCACTGCTTTCAGACACAACTCTAACTTTCCCTGCGTATTTCGGCAAATGGCACAAGGGTAACCAGTCACGGTGTTGCCAGAATTCATGCTTACATAGGCATAGAACAATTCCCTTTGGGAGAGGGAACAAATTAATGGTAAGATCCAAAAGACATCTTGAGTGACGGCCCTTCGGTCTACGCGCCCCCCCAGCCGATTGCCAGACCACCCCCCTCCCACCACCCCTGTGGCCATGGCTGGTGCCCGCACTATGCTAATGAGACCGGTGGACCAACTTGCTGTGGTCCTGTCGCTGTCAGTATTAGCAAGGCAGCAAGCACCTTTTTTCATCAGTGACAGAGGCTAAAATACATTGGCCTAATTAACAAGCGTAAATTGGGCACCTTAGGATCTAATATGGCAGGTGGTTGTGCGCTCATCCTGCGCCGGATGTGTGCCACACGCCTTATTGGATCAGGTTTCTCAGTAGGCATCCAGGGCGCGCGCCCGAAACTGACATAAGATCCATTGCATATGCAAATCAGGGGCCCGATGCCTATTTCAGGCCCCTTTGCAAAAATGGTCTGCGAGTGACCGCGGCACGTGCCGCGGATGGTGCGGTCAGGTTTTCAGGCGCTGGAGGAACCGCCAGAAGCTGCCACCCAAAAGGTAAGTTTCAAGCGCTTTACTTACCCGAATATGGAGGCAGAGGGTGCAGGAGCGTGCCCCCTGAACTTACATTAAAACCACGGGCCCCCGCCCCCCCCAGCCGATTGCCAGACCACCCCCCCTCCCACCACCCCGGTGAGCTGTCCCTGTGGCCATGGCTGATGTCTGCATTATGCTAATGAGACCAGTGGACCAACTTGCTGTGGTCCTGTCGCTGGCCTTATTCGGCTCGGGCAGTGTGCGCTGCAGCAGGATCATATCCCGATTCAGGCTTGATCTCATTTCTAGGCCTTTAGTGTGCTGAATTTTAAAATAGTTCCAGGAAAAAAATAATTAAATTAAAAAGATATTACAAAGTACTGCTCCAGGAATGTACATTACTCCAAAATTCACAAGTCAAAGACACAGCTGCTTAATTTCAATCAAAGAATCATAGATTGTTTTCAATTTAAAACTCAAACTATCTATTATTCAGATGCAACAAGAATAATGAATTTCCAAATCCATCAATAAGGCAAGTAACATAATTAGGATACAATCAACCACTTTTAACAACTATACATGATAAATAATTTACAACAAATCTATATCAGTTCATTAAATCACTACTACAGATGTGAGTTTGTATAAAATCAATCTCAAATAATCAGATGTTAACTGTGCTGCCTGTGACTCCAAGTAGCGTCACACCTAAAGGCTAACAATTCTCACTCCCCTTGCGAAGATCTACATGTTAAGTCTGCTCCTGAAGGAAAAACATTTGCAGGGCTACGGGGAAAGGGCGGGGAGTGGGACTAGCTGAGGTGCTCTTGCAGAGAGCCGGCACGGACTCGACAGGCCGAATGGCCTCCTTCTGTGCTGTAACCATTCTATGATCCTGATAATTCAGTCAATTACTGTGAAGTCGGAAACCTGGAGAAGCCCCACGGAATTTCAGGGCCCTGATATTTTCGAGTTGTTTTCATTAAAGGCAGTCACATAAATCATGTTTAAAAATTCACTTTGTAATTCTTTTAGGGCATGTTTAAACCAGTTGACATGGTGCAGGCGTATCATTATTAAATACAGTCCTTGGGTTTGATTCTTTGTTCGCAAAATTGTAAATGCATGCTGAATTTTTATACATCAAATGAAAGCTTTTAACTTGTTTTCACTAATAGAGCAGCAAAATAGCAGCAATATTTTTCCATTCGTGTACTGTAAAATAAAATGGTACCGGATGTGATACAGCAGTGCTGCTCAAACTTTAGACTTTAGCCTAGATTTTGTGATGGGCATTATTTCTATATTAGTGTTAATCCATTTAAAATAAATGCGTTAACAGCGGGGTTAAAATAGCATTGAGCAGAAAATTTCCACTTTGGTGTGCTTACAGTGTTGCAGTCTCATCTCAGCAGCAGAATAATACACGGAGCGGCCCCAGTTGTAACTCCAGGGGGATTATCCACTCAGGCCCGAGTTAAAATTACAGTCGGGTCTCAATGAGGTCATCGGGCCGTAACATGCATATGTAAAGAAGGACCGTGTTGGCTCCGGGCGCATGTCCTTGCTGCTTGCTCAGGAGAGCAGGTTAAAACTGCAGATGTTACAATCATGGCGGCTTTCAGACAGGTAAGAGGCAGGACGATTTTAACTGCCCACCCGCCAGGTTTCTGCTGCGCGAGTGTAATGTATGTACCTTTAAGGGGGGAACTACTTTCTACAGCTCATGTATACTGTAGTACCGGCAGTGACCACACCTGTATGTAATGCTGAGTAGTAATCTGTTGTTTCAGTTGCAGTTTGAACCACGTTGAGTAAACACCTGTTGTACCGTTCTCTGCAGTCCTTTTCTTAATATTACACGGATGTAACAGTGGCAACGAGCAAGTTCGAACCTACCTGCAACTCTGCATCACCTCCCAGGGATTCGCTCCTGGAGAACAGTGGAAGAAGGTCGAGTCCAGAAGCACGGGCGTCGACCACGGGCAACCGCCCAGTCATCCAGCGGAGATTTGAGCATCGCAGGGGAGGCTGTCGAGAGCCAGGCTTGGCTTTCCAGTCACGGTGGTCCAGCGAAACGGGCTGGCAACAGGTATTGCGCAGACCCTTCCCGGACAGCGACGGGCTAGAGCCCGACCGAGCGGCACAGAAAAAGGCCAAGCAGCGTCAACGGGGGAGAGAGAGAGGGCAGAGCGCACAGGGCGCAGCCGGTGTTCAGGACTGAGCGGCATCAACGGGGGAGAGAGGCGAGAGAGAGCAGAGTGCAGCCGGTGTTCAAGGGCCGAGCAGTGTCAACGGGGGAGAGGGGCGCGCAGGAAAACGCGAGGCACTGCCATTGCCACGAGGACCACAGAGAGCGGCATTGGCAGCAGCGCAGGAGCAGCGCATGAAACCCACAGGGCGTTGCCATTTGCCACGAGAACCGCCAAGAGCGGCGTTGGCAGCAGCGTGGGAGATGCCATTTTAAGCCGCAGCGGGGAAGAAAGGAAAGCACGGGAGACGCCATTTTAAGCCAGTCTAACCACACCCAAAAATACCGAAGAGTGGCAGTATCACAGCGTTCGACAATGAAGTCAACGATTGGACGACATATGTTGAACGCATAGAAATATACTGCAAGGCGAATGAAGTGCCAGATGACAAGAAAGCGCTGGTATTGTTGAATTCAATGGGTGCAAAAACATATGGCTTACTATGAAACCTAGTAACCCCAGAGAAGCCAGTAGAAAAGGATTTTGAAAGCAGAGTGTCAATCCTACAGGACCACTTAAACCCCACACCGCTGCTGATAGCAGAAAGATTCAAGTTTCACAAACGGAACCAGCATAAGGATGAAAGCAATGCTGATTATTTACCAGAACTGCGCAAACTATCAAAACACTGCCAGTTTGGAGCGGGACTGGCAGATACCTTAAGGGACAAGTTTGTGTGTGGGCTTCAAAGTGAAGGAACCCAGAAACGGCTTTTATCTGAAACGGACCTTACGCTGGAAAAGGCTTTCAGCATTGCAGTATCATATGAAGCAGCAGCACGGGGCGCTGCAGAGATACAACAGAGACCGCAAGAATATGGTACAAACGAAATGTCATACGGAACAGAGAAGTGCTATCGCTGCGGCAGAACAACACACGACCAGAATGATTGCTGGTTCAAAGACCAAGTGTGCAGACAGTGTGGAAAAGTAGGACACATAGCACGAGTCTGCAGGTCGGGAAAGAAAACCAGCAATAAGAAACCGACCAAAGCGAAGTACAAGAAGGTACATAAGATAATGGAGAATAGTTCAGACGAACAAAAGAGTGATAACGACTCCGAAAGCAGGGAACTGAGTTGTCTGAAACTACATAATGTGATCACAACGGAGGATCACCGAACCATTTGGGTCACTCTCAAGATAGCAGGAGTCCAGGTAAAGATGGAATTGGACACAGGGTCAGCTCTAACAGTCATAAACCGACGGGATTACGAGCGGCTATTCTCACACATACCCTTGAGAGACACTAAAACTATTTTGAAGACGTGCACGGGGCAAAAAGTCTACCCCAAAGGAAAAATAAGGGTGACCGTTATATATAACGGTAAGGAAACACCAAAACTAGACCTGTTGGAATGGCCCCCCAGATTCTCACCAACTTCTACTGGTGCACAATCGAGAGTATCCTGTCCGGCTGCATCACTACCTGGTATGGCAACTGCACCGCCACAGACCGCAAGGCTCTACAGATGGTAGTGAAAGCTGCACAACACACTATAGGAATCAAACTACCTGCTGTGCAGGATATCTACCCTGAGAGGTGCCGGGGGAAGGCCCTGAGAATCATTAAAGACGCGAGTCACCCCAGCCACAACCTCTTTGCCCTGCTCCCGTCCGGTAAGAGATACCGAAGCATACGGTCTCATACCAACAGGTTTCGAAACAGCTTCTACCCCAAGGCCATAAGACTCATGAACGATTAATTTATTATTATTTATTACTGTTGTTTTATTTATTATTACTGTCTTTCTATTAGTATTTCTATTAGTATTTTTATTATTGTTATGCCATATTTATTCCAATGTTGGGAGGACTCGTAAAAATCAACATTTCATTGTGCAGTACACACGTCTGCTGCATATATGACAAATAAAATTGAATTGAATTGAATTGAATTGAATTGAAATTGAATTGAATTGTATGTATTGCAAGATGGAGGACCACCATTACTGGGACGTGAATGGATCTGGAAAATACAACTGGATTGGCATTCCATACAGGCACTGACTGTGGCTGACAAAAAGGATGATGACGTCACACCTGGGCGACTGTCAAAGATCCTAAATGACGCGAAAGAAGTGTTCCAGCAAGGACTCGGAACACTAAAAGACAGGACAGCGACGATTAAAATTGAAGAAAACGCAAGCCCAAAATTTTTTAAGGCCAGACCGGTACCTTATGCGATCTGCCCAGCCGTCGAAGCAGAGCTGGAGAGTCTGGAACATTCAGGTGTACTGTCCAAGGTAGACTGGAGCGAGTGGGCTACACCCATCGTCCCTGTGATGAAAAAGTCGTTGAGCAGCACGCCTGGGGAACCAAGGAAGGTTCGCATCTGTGGGGACTTTAAGGTAACAGTGAACCCGGTCCTTCACACCGTACAATATCCACTTCTGCGGATTGAAGATATTTTCGCCTCGCTATCTGGAGGGAAACGCTTCACTAAGATTGATCTGGCCCAGGCGTATCTGCAAATGGAGGTCGAAGTAGCATCAAAAAATTACCTCACAATCAACACCCATAAAGGTCTCTACCAATACAACCAGCTGGTATTCAGGGTAGCATCAGCTCCAGCTATTTGGCAGAGGGCAATGGAACAAGTCCTGCAAGGGATCCCAGGGACCCAGTGTTATTTGGACGACATCCTGGTCACGGGCGAAAATGACAGTGATCACCTTGCCAACCTGGAGCAGGTGCTCACTAGATTGGGCTTATGTGTGGTGGCCGGGAATCGATAAACAAATCGAGGATCTGACCAAGAGCTGCTCAGGATGCCAGAAAGGCCAAAATGCACCACCACAGGCCCCTCTACACCCATGGGAGTGGCCCTCATCTCCATGGCAACGGGTGCATATTGATTTGGCTGGTCCATTCATGGACTCAATGTTTTTAATAGCCGTGGATGCGCACTCGAAATGGCCTGAGGTCATCAAAATGTCCTCCACTACCACGGAGAAAACTATTGCAGTCCAACAGACCATTTTTGCCAGGAATGGCTTGCCAGAACAGATTTGCTCCGACAACGGACCACAGTTTGTGTCCGAAGAGTTCCGGAGGTTCTTGAAAAAGAATGGGGTAAGGCATTACACATCCGCCCCGTATCATCCAGCCACAAATGGATTGGCTGAGAGGTTCGTACAAACCTTTAAGAAGGCAATAAAGGCTATGTACAATGACAACATTCCGCTGCAGCACAAGGTGGACAATTTCCTGTTCGCCTACCGGAATGCGACACATGCAGTCACCAACCAGACCGCAGCCATGATGTTCTTTAACCAAAGGTTGAGATCTCGCCTGGATTTGCTCAGACCAAACATACGAAGAGATGTTGAGAGTAAGCAATTCCAGCACATCCATGTCCAACAAGGAGCTTCAATGTAGGGCAACCAGTCTTGGCCCGCGACTACCGAACAGAAAAATGGCAGCCAGGAACGATATGCACACGGCAGGGCCCACTAATGTGCACAGTGGACATTGGGGAGAGCATCGTGAGACGCCATGCTGACCAGATCCTAGAGTCACAGGAACAAGTCAACCCCATGCCTCGCCCATACGTACCTGGTGATGAACCTGACGTACAGGTAGCATCTACCCCAGAAACAGGAGCATTGGAAGCTGATGAACCAACCGACGACAGGGGGCCAGAATCGCCTCCGCACCAAGAGCAAGACACTCGGGAAAGGCGCTATCCAGAAAGGATCAGGAAGCCTCCACAAAGACTGAATTTATAAATAGACTATTTTCAGCTAATGCTGCATGTTAAAAGTGTTAATTGTAATTAGTTTGATATTTAATTGTTAAATGAGTGTTATGGTACTGTTAATCTAAAAGGGGAGGAATTGTAATGTATATACCTTTTAAGGGGGGAACTACTTTCTACAGCTCATGTATACTGTAGTACCGGCAGTGACCACACCTGTATATAACGCTGAGTAGTAATCTGTTGTTTCAGTTGCAGTTTGAACCACGTTGAGTAAACACCTGTTGTACCGTTCTCTGCAGTCCTTTTCTTATTATTACACGGACGTAACAGCGAGTAGGGTTAAAATCGCCTCCAGTGTATCTGTCAGTATACAATGCCAGTAAGTCAATAATACAGAGAAATATAGAAGACAGAATTCTCAAGATGCTGTGCAGACAGCTTGGCTGCCTCCGGACGGAAGTGTCTCACGAACCACCCCCCCTTCCCCCGACAGAGCCTCGAAGATCCCAAAGGGTCTACAAACAACAGCTTGAATACTTATGGCCCAGAAATTTGGGTCGGAGGCTTCCCACGGGTGCACCGGCCGTTGTGCTGTGGGCCCGCGTGGGATTCCGATCATGGGCCTGCTCCAGCTGCCGGCGTGCAGTGCTTGCGTATCCCAGGGGCGCAGGATAGAAGACCTGTCAAATCTATGAATACAATTCAGCCCCAAAACATCACTAAAACTTCAAATAAATTAAAAAATAATCACATTTTTAAAATAACTATAAATTACATAAAATAACTATTTTAAACAATAATTTAAATTTTTGAAAAAATTAATTACAGTTTCTAACAGGACTAAAAATAAACTTACCTTTCTTTAAAGTATTTAAAAATAATAAACCTGTGGAAAAAATGTTTTAATTTAACTTAATTCACCACTTACCTTGTTAAAAGCAGGCCTTGCGACTGCTTTTGACAAGCGTAGCTCCTGGAGACTTACCCTCCCGGAGAAACCTGCAAAAAAACCGGAAGTTCCAGGTGTACGCGCTGCCTCTCCGGCGCACGAGTTCGACCTGTGAACCCCTTCCTTTAAGGGAACGGAAGTTCCGGTTTCCCGCGCATGTACGAAACCAGCACTTTCATTGGGCCTACGCGTGAGTACCCAGCGCGTACTCACCCGTGGGGACCCAAAGTTCTGGCCCTTATAACCTAAACCTGGTAGCCTTATTATGTGATATAAAAGGAACTAATGTTTAACAACTAATGTCCTGACCCAGGCTTTACTGTGTAGGAAGTACAAAACCCAAGCAGACAAGAACTTTGTTCTACTGTGGTACAAGCTCCATTAGAGAAAGAGTAAGGGAGATACAAAGAAAGAGAATGGGCACCAAAGAGCCAGCACTCTTCTAATGAGTAGTCTGCTGCCTGAAATTGGTGTATCCTATTCACTTTTAATGGGGTAAACTGACCTGAGACTGCTTCTGGAACCAGTCAAAGGCAAACACAGAAGTAGATAAAGATAAAAGGGCTGGAGTATTTTCAGAGGGGAAAATCTACAACTAGAAAAAAATAAAAAAGTTCTAATGTAAACTTAAAGTGCTTCAGCTCCATTCACAACACCTCCATTAATGAAGCAGCCCATGCCAGTCTACAGCAGGACCTGGATAACATCCAGGCTTGGGCTGACAAGTGGCAGCTAATATTCATGCCACATAAGTGCCAGACAATGACCATCTTCAACAAGAGAAGGTCCATCCACCTCTTGACTTTCAATGGACCCACTATCGCTGAGTCCCCCATTATCAACATCTTAGGGGCCACCATTAACCAGAAGCTTAACCGGATCCAGCATATTAGCATCATAGATGTAACAGTAGGGCAAAGGCCGGGTATTCTGCGATGACTGACTCACCTACTGAGCCTTCAATGCCTCTCCAACAGTTACATCCTCAATAACAGAAAATGCTGGAAAAACTCAGCAGGCCAGACCCTTCGTCCTGAAGTCAGGAGTCTGATGGAATACTCACCACTCACCTGGAAGGGTGTAACAACACTCAAGAAGCTCAATACCAATTTGATCAACATCCTTGCCACTGAATGAATGAAAACAGTGTCAGGGGTGGAGAATGAACAGGGGCACGAAGAGTGCCAGTGTGAACTGACAGGGAAGGGGAAGAAGAGGAGTGACTCATGAATGAAGAGGGGGGGAACTCCACAATGTCTTCACAAGAAATTAGGCAAAATCAATGCAATTTTTGCAACCATCTTCTTTAATTTTGTAGTGGCCACCGAAGAGTGCCAGTGGGAGGCCTGGTCCATTTTGAGGGCCGGGCCTCATTAACATATCTGCAGCTCACTCACTCCAGGCTTAAGTTAAAATCTCTCTCTTTAAGTTTGTTTTGGTGTACAGAAAGATGGGCGTCAGTATTGTAAGATGGTTGTGGTGGTTGAAGGTCAATCATCACAGCCCCAGGACATCACTGCAGGAGTTCCTCAAGGCAGTGTCCTAGGCCCAACCATCTTCAGCTGCTTCATCAATGACCTTCCCTCCAACATTAGGTCAGAAATGGGGATGTTCACTGATGATTGCATAGTGTTCAGCGCCGTTCACAACTCCTCAGATAATGAAGCAGTCCATGCCCGCATGCAACAAGACAAGTGGCAGGTAACATTTGCGCCACAGAAGTGCCAAGCAATGACTATCTCCAACAAGCAAGAGTCTAACCACCTCCCCTTGACATTCAACGGCATTATCATCACCAAATTCCCCAGCATCAACATCCTGCGGGTCACCTGTTATGTCTGACATTTGGTGATAGGTACTCGATTGCCTTGGCCTGAGCACATGGAGTTTGATAGTGCTGTTATCATTGTATTGTGTATAGGTATTCGATTGCTTGTGCCTGGGAGTGTGTGTGTGTGGCAGCCATATTAAAAGGAGCATGAACTGAATTCACTGACGGTCTCTGGATTATCTTTGCAAACGCAACATTTGGCGATGAGGATGGCTGAAATCTCTCTTCCACCACCTCCTCCCTTCCTTGCACTACCTGGTGAGTCCCCGATCCCATGGGTTCGCTGGTTACAGTCCTTTGAAACCTACCTCATTGCTCTTGGACTAGAAACTGTGAGTACAGCTTGGAAAAAGGCACTGTTATCCCATTGCTTGGGAGCGGAGGGCCAGCGTCGTGTTCTTGGGACATTATGCACAGCAGACTCAATCCAAACATATGATGAGGCTGTGGCTCTGTTACGCACACACTTCTCTGCCCCACAAAGTGCCCTCCTGCGGCGATTCATTTTTAGACAGCGTCACCAACTCCTCGGCGAGTCAGTTCATCAATACGTGGCTAATTTGAGGGGGTTAGCTAGCTCGTGCAAGTTTGGTGCATTACAAGATGAGATGGTGCGTGATCAACTAATAGAGCACACAAACAACGTGAGAGTGCGTGAAAGACTGTTACTCGAGTCCGACGATCTGTCGTTGTCACAGGCAGTCAACATTGCCTTTCAAGTGGAGTCTGCAGCCGAATGTGCAGTGAAAATAGCACACACACCCAGTGACAGCGCCCTCGGCCCGACAGCTCTGACACGGTAATGCTTGCGCGACGGCAGCAACGCGCGCTACCACGGCAACAGTGTGGAAACTGCGGATCTCGTTCACATGCTGCCAGAGCGCAGAATTGCCCCGCGCGCGGCCAAGCCTGTCGCAATTGTGGAAAACAAAATCACTTTGCCAATGTCTGCCGCTCTGCCCCAGTTGCTACAAATGGACACTCTCAGTCGTCAAGCACTATAATCCACAACGTGAGCTCTGGGCCAGTAGTGGCTTTCAAATCATGCACAATTAACCTGAATGATGTGTGCATCCCGCTGTTGTTGGATACTGGTGCCAGCGTCTCACTGCTGAATGTGGACACATTCAAACGCTTTTTCAGCTCCCTGCCACTCTCTGCACCCTCCACTACCCTTTGCGGGTATGGTAATTTGAAAATTGGACTAGTGGGCTCAGTCAACCTCACAGTACGCTATGGAACAAAAGTTTTGCCAGATTTTTGTTTTCATGTGGCATGCCAAGGAGCTAACCTGATGGGACTGGATCTTTTCACTGACCTGGGTTTTTCTCTCTTGGACACCGGCGGGTCTGCGATTCTGCACGTCGCCTCACTGTGGTGCCAAACATGGCCAGCACTCTTCGAGGGTCTGGGCTGCCTGACTGCCTTCACCCACCAGCCCATGGTTGACTCCACCATTACCCCTGTCATTCAGCCACTGCGCCACATCCTGCTTGCTCTCCGTAACGGGGTCACAGCTTAACTAAAGCAGCTACGGGAAGCCGGCATCATCGGACCAGTTGATGCCTCCCCATGGGTCTCCAACCTGGTGGTCGCAACGAAAAAGTCAGGTGGTCTACGCGTCTGTGTCGATCTTCGAGCAGTGAATAAGGCCGTAATCCCTGACAAGTATCCACTGCCCACGTCAGAGGAACTCACAGCGCAGTTCTATGGTTCCATCCTGTTCTCGAAACTGGACCTTCGACAGGGCTATCTACAGGTTCCCCTCCACCCCAGCAGCAGGGACCTCACTGCTTTTGTGACACATGCTGGCGTCTTTTGGTACACCAGGATGCCATTTGGACTTAGCTCTGCACCCAGCTGCTTCCAAAAGGTGATGGCCTCTGTGCTCGCGGGCATTCCTGGGGTGGCCATCTACCTGGATGACATCGTCGTGCATGGGCCCTCGACCTCCACTCACGACGAACGCCTTTACAGAGTTTTCACAGCTCTAGCAAAACACAAGCTCACACTGAATGGCGAAAAGTGTATCTTTGCTGTTTCAGAGATCGAATTTGTGGGGTTTCGGTTGTCGGCTGACGGTATATCCCCACTCCAGTCAAACGTGGATGCCATTCACAGCATCCCAGAACCCAGCTCTGCAGCACAGGTTGCCTCCTTCCTTGGCATGACTGGGTACTACCTGAAGTTTTTGCCCCAGTACTCAGCCACCACAGCCCCACTGCGCCAGCTCCTGCAAAAGGATGAGCCCTGGGTGTGGTCACAAGCCTGTACGGAAGCTGTTCGCCTCCTCAAATCGCAGCTCCCGTCGCCTCCAGTGTTGGCTCACTTTGACGTCGCCAGCCCCACCCTCGTCACCTGCGACGCATCCGCTGCAGCTGTGGGGACGGTATTATCGCAGATACAGAATGGAGTGGAGAAACCAATCGCCTTTGCCTCCCGAGCCCTTAGCCCCACCGAACAGAAGTACTCAGTAGGCGAGCGTGAGGCGCTGGCGTGCGTCTGGGCATGTGAGCGGTGGCACCTGTACACGTATGGCCGTGCCTTCACCCTGCGAACCGATCATCAGGCTCTCACTGCCCTGCTGTCAACATCCGGCACGGGCCACAGACCACTGCGTCTACACCGCTGGTCTGACCGCCTCCGCCAATACAATTTCAGTCTCCAGTTCACACCAGGACATGACAATGTTGTTGCAGATCTGCTCTCCCGCACTGTCTCTGCCCCAGCCCCACTCGTCGGGTCTGAACAAGTGGAACAGGATATCGTCCAGATGCTGCACATGCCTCTCCAAACCACAGTCTCTCTCCAGGAGCTCAAAGAGGCCTCTGAACAGGATCCGGCCCTCTCCCAGCTGTGCACCTTCATCAGAGATGGCTGGCCTCGCAAGGTGCCTGAGGAACTGTCTGCCTACTCCAGAGTTAAAGAGGAGCTCTCCTGCTGGAATGACTCCTGTGTTGCACGTGGGCTCTGCACTGTGGTCCCAAGTGCCCTTCGTGCGTATGTTTTATCCATGGCGCATGAGGGCCACTTGGGCATAGTGAAGCTCAAACAACGATGCCGAGACCTAGTGTGGTGGCTGGGTATCGACAGGGAAATCGAGGCCCTGGCCAAGGACTGTGCAGCCTGCCTTGTAAGTGGCAAGACTGGCCACCAAGCTCCCCCACCCCTGCAACCCCTTGCCTGGCCCTCTCAGCCCTGGGAGCACCTGCAGCTGGACATCTGCGGGGAGATCCATGGTGTCCCCCAACATCAACGGTTCCTAGTGGTGACCTATGACCTGCACTCAAAATGGCCAGAGGTCACTGCCGTGGGCTCCGTCACCTCTCGGGTCATCATTGATATCCTTGAGTCCCTCTTCTCCTGCTGGGGGCATCCAAAGGCCATCACCACAGACAATGGCCCCCAAATGGTCTCTTCGGAACTCTCCTCTTACCTTGAGAGCAAGGGCATCTGTCACATTCGCACAGCGTACTACCACCCCGAGTCAAATGGGGGGGTGGAGCGTTTTAACCAGACACTGAAAAATGGCCTCAGAGCACACCTATCCCAGGGGTGTGCATTTGACAAGGCCCTCCTCCACACACTGCTGCACTACAGAGCCTCCCAGCATTCCACTACAGGGGTCTCACCCGCATCCCTCATGCTAGGCCGTGAGCTCATGCTGCCCCTTGGCAGGCTCCGCCCCTCGCTAGCTCAGAGCCCTGCTCCACAGGCTCAAGCCACAGTCGCTAGACAGCAGGAGAAGATGAAACTCCGCTTCGACCAGTCGAAGAGGGCCAAGGCACCCAACATCTCAGTCTCCGATTGGGTCAAAGTCCGCAGGCCTCACCGCAATAATAAGATGGCGTCATTCTGGTCCTCCCCTCTCCAAATCAGCCGCCAACTTGGACCAGCCACTTTCTGCCTCAGTGACAGCTCTCGGTTGCATGCCAGCTACCTTCGGAAGGTGCCAGCACCCCCTGATGCGAGATTATATGGACCTAACCCCCAAGCCTTACCCCCAGAGTGGCGGCATGCACATGTGGCTCAGCCAGCCAACCCTCAAGCAGACGTTGTGCCTCAGCCTGCTCCTCAACAGTCCACACCTCGGCCTGTTCGTACACGTTCTCGCTCTGGCCACCTACAGGACTTTGTCACTACATTTCATGTTTGAAATTCTGTGAGGGGGGAGGAAATGTTATGTCTGACATTTGGTGATAGGTACTCGATTGCCTTGGCCTGAGCACATGGAGTTTGATAGTGCTGTTATCGTTGTATTGTGTATAGGTATTCGATTGCTTGTGCCTGGAAGTGTGTGTGTGTGGCAGCCATATTAAAAGCAGCATGAACTGAACTCACTGACGGTCTCTGGATTATCGTTGCAAACGCAACATCACCATTGACCAGAAACTTAACTGGATCAGCCACATAAATATTGTGGCAACAAGAGCAGGTCAGAGGCTAGGTATTCTGCGGTGAGTGTCTCACCTCCTGACTCGCAAAGCTTTTCCACCATCTACAAGGCACAAGTCAGGAGTGTGATGGAATACTCTCCACTTGCCTGGATGAGTGCAGCTCCAAGAACACTGAAGAAGCTCGACACCATCCAGGACAAAGCAGCCCGCTTGATTGTCACCCCATCCACCACCTTAAACATTCACTCCCCCTACCACCGGTGCACCGTGGCTGCAGTGTGTACCATCTACAAGATGCACTGCAGCAACTCACCAAGACTTCTTCGGCAGCACCTCCCAAACCCGCGACCTCTTCCACCTAGAAGGACAAGGGCAGCAGGCGCATGGGAACACCACCATGTTCCCCTCCAAGTCACACACCATCCTGACTTATAAGTATATCGCCGATACTTCATCGTCGCTGGGTCAAAGTCCTGGAACTCCCTACCTAACAGCACTGTGGGAGTACCATCACCACACGGACTGCAGCGGTTCAAGAAGGCGGCTCACTATCACCTTCTCGAGGGCAATTAGGGATGGGCAATAAGTGCTGGCCTTGCCAGCGACACCCACATCCCATAAACAAATTTTAAAAACTCTACAATTATTGCTAGCTCTTCAACTGATCTATATTCTATGCATCACAGAACTTATTAATTTGGCGGAGGCCAACTGCTGGGCTGAAGGGTGTGGATTTGCATAAGTGGCCAGAGTTGGAGGAATGCAAGACAGCAGGCTACTCATTAGAAGAGAACCGTCTCTTTAGTATCCTTTCTCTTTCTTTGTATCTGAACAACTGCTCCTAAAGTGACTTAGGGGAGTTTTTCTTTGAATGAAGGGTTACATTGGCCTCATTAGTGTCAACTCACATATCTTTCAAAAACCGCCTCTTTTATCTCTCGAAATACCTGAAGGCAGTGAAGCTGCTAAATGGTTTCTTCCTAGGGAGCATCAATAATTCTGAGTATTATCATAAATCTGCATTATACACACATGAGAGGAGGGAAGGATAAAGATTGAACGGGAGTGGGTTGAGCGGGGAAAAAAAGAGTTTGTTGTGGTTCACATAATGATGGCCAGACTTTACTTGATGGCCCAGCTGATTTTAGAACTAACTTTTCTCCTTCCCTGTAGGTCAGCAAAGAACCGAGGAAAATCATCAAGGTGGTTCTGTGGTTTTTGGCCGGTTCTGGTGCCTTACGATGCTACATTGAGGAATATTGACCTTAGAATATGAAAGAACAACCTTGTGTGAGGTAGATGGACAAGAATATTTTCCCCACTGAATGGTGGATATATGCAGTAAGCTCCTACTAAAAGTGACTAATTGTATGGAGATTCATTCCTTTAAAATGGGACTGCGTGAATAACCAGCAAACATCGCGCTTTGAAGTGTCCAGCATTTATGTCAATGAGAGAATGTCCCCATCGTTACCTCTGGAGCCCCCAAGGCTCTATCCTTGGCCCCCTCCTATTCCTCATCGACATGCTGCCGCTCGGCGGTATCATCCAAAGACATGGCATCAGGTTCCACCTGCAAGCCGATGACACAATACTCTACCTTTCTCAATCCCTCCACTGCCTCTGTGTTGTCAACCTGCTTGCCCAATATCCAGCCCGGCATGGGCTGCAATTCCCTCCAAGTTAAACGTTTACGAAAAACTGGAGCCATTGTCTTTTGTGGCCCCCACAAACTTTATTCCCTCGCCACCGATTCCATTCCACTGCCGCCCCCCGTCTCGGGCTGAACCAGACTGCTCACAACCACCACGTCCTATTTGATCCCGAGTTGAGCGTCTCTGTCACAAAGATCTCCTACTTCCGCATCCGTAACATCGCCAACCCCTGCCCATAGCACTTTTCCACTAAGTGGTGTCAGCCGTGGCTCAGTGGGTAGCACACTCGCTTCTGAGTCAGAAGGTTGTGGGTTCAAGTCCCACTCCAGGAACTTGAGCACATAAAGCTAGGCTGACACTCCACTGCAGTGCTGAGGGAATGCTGCAGTGTCGGAGGTGCCGTCTTTCAGATGAGACATTAAACCGAGGCCCCGTCTGCTCTCTCAGGTGGGTGTAAAAGATTCCCATGGCGCTATTTCGAAGAGGAGCAGGGGAGTTATCCCCGGTGTCCTGGCCAATGTTTATCCCTCAACCAACAAAACAAAAACAGATTAGCTGGTCATTATCACATTGCTGTTTGTGGGAGATTGCTGTGCGCAAATTGGCTGCCGCGTTTCCCACATTACAACAGTGACTATACTCCAAAAAAAAAGTACTTCATTGGCTGTAAAGTGCTTTGAGACATCCAGTGGTCGTGAAAGGTGTGATAGAAATGCAAGTCTTTCTTTAAAAACCTCATCCATGCTATTGTTAGCTCCACACTGAACTAGTGCAATGATCTTCTGGCCTGCATCCCATCGTCCACCCTCTATAAAGTTGAGCTCATCCAAAACTCTGCTGCCTGTATCCTAGCCCATACTAAGTCCTGCTCAATGGCCTTGAAGTATCTGCAAGTTCTCCATAAAATAAATCCTTTCATCCATTATAGGTCACCAAGCCAGCAGAGGACCCTGTGCTTGATAAATGTTACTAGGCTGGCAACTTACGAGGCGAGGTTGGAAAAGTTAAGTGACCTAATAGAGGTTTTCAAGATGACGAGAGGTTTTGATAAAGTAAATAGGGAAAAAATATTCCCTCTGGCGAATGGGTCAATAACTAAAGGTCATAGATTCAAAATCATTGGAAAAAGATCTAGAGGGAGATGAGGAGAAATGTTTTCACTCAGAGAGTTGTCGGGATCTGGAACGCTCTACCTGAAAAGGTGGTGGAAGCTGATTCCATAAATAATTTTACAAGGGAGTTGGACGGGTACTTGAGGATGAGGAACTTACAGGGTTATGGGGAAAAAGTGGGGGTGTGGGACTAAGCACCACTGGCCTTTCAAAGAGCCGGCACAGGCACGACGGGCCGAATGGCCTCCTTCTGTGCTATAATTTCTATAATTCTATAACATAGCTTCCTGATGTACCTTGGTGCCAGGGACTCTGTCTTCCCATTTGATTGTTAGAATAAAACAGAGACAGTGGATGTGGAAACAGTGTAACTGTCTCTCATGCCTCCTATAGGTGGTCCAGGTCTTGCTACCATACAGCGGCGTGCTCAGAATGCATGTTTGGTAGACCCGTATCTTGGTGTTAATTTTCTATTATTTGTGTATAACTTCCAGCTTGGTGTTAGCTTTTGAAACTTCTGGTACAGCTGGCACACCTTGTACCATAATCACGGTCTTCTTTAGATGGATGGTTAATCCAAATTCATCGCAAGCTAACGCAAAGCTAGTGTAAAGTTGTTTAAGCTTCACTTCACTGTCTGTGATCAGCACTGCATCGGCGCAAAGAGAACTTCTCTTATCAGCAGGTGATTGACTTTGCTTTTTGCTCTTTGGCGTGCAATATTAAAAGAGTTTCCCATCTGATCTTGTATGGAGTAATAAACTTTCGGCACTAGATAGGAAAGCGTAACAAAGCAGCAGAGAGATAATTATACCAAAGAGTGTTGGTGCCAAAACACATCCCAAATTTCAAAATTGTTGGATTAATTGTCATCATACTGGATTGTAGCCTTCATACCATCATGGAAGGATCAAGTCAGATTGAGAAGGGCTGGGGGGGCAACTAAATCTCTACAGCAATTGCAAATGGCCCATTCTGCTAACTAGGTCAAAAGCCTTTGTAAGATATATAAAGGTGTAAAGAGTTTTTCCTTGCTCCTGACACATTTCTTTCGGTTGACTTACTGCAAAGACCATGTCGATAATTGATCTGCTGACACGGAAGCCATACTGACTCTCTCTGGATAAACACGTTCAGCAAGTACTTGCAATCTTTTATTCCCTCTTGAATGCATGAATAATATCTTCTCTTTATCGGAGTAATCAATCCCAGGCTCCTCATAGCTCAGATGTCTTAAGCTAGGTTTCAGTTTAGTTACCCTTTTCTGAACTGTTGCCAGTGCCTGGATATTCTAGCCTGAGGACAGCAACCTGGCTTGCACAAAGTAGACCAGGTGCAGCTGTACCAGTGCCTTGTCCAGACTTATCATCACCTTCTGTAAATCATGCTCTATCCCTCTGGCTATACATCACAAAATATGGTTAGCTTTCTTTATTGCAGCCACACACTGCATTGTTGGTTTCAGTGTACCATTCATCAATACCCCAGACCCCTTTCCTGTGTTCGGTCCTGTAGCCTAGAACCATTTTATTTATTTCCTTTCCCTAGTTTACTTTTCACGTGTCCACATTAAGCACCATTTGCCACTCGGTCCATCGTCTTAGACTTCTCAAGATCCCATTGTACTTGCCATGACTGTTCCCTATTGTTTGAACTTCTCTCCTCAACTTTGGTATCATACTTAGATATCTTTCTTTCAGCCCCACTCCATATAATTTATACACACTGTGAACAAAAATGGCCCCCGCACAAATCCCTGTGGTACCCCACAAGTGACCCCTTGCAATGTTATTGCAGTTCCATTCACAAACATCCTTGCTTTCTCTAGCTTAGCAAAATTTTAATCCACCTCAGCAGTTTGCCTCCCATTCCATTCCTCCCTACCTTATGCACTAATCATTTGTCTGGCACACTATCAAAGCCTTGCTGAAATCTAGATAGATCACATCCACATAATTTCCATTGTCAACAAGGTCTGGCAAAACCCCAGCAACCTGAGCGAGGCACCGCTAACGCCTCCCGTGAAATTCAGCGGGAGGTTAGCGGCGGCGGTAGCCGGTAGCACCCCGCAGCGCTGCGCCTCCGGCGATGATGTCATCGCCGTGCGAAACGCCCTGGCCGCAAACTTTGGCTGCGACCCCTGACCTACCGCCACACGATGGCCTAGAAATTCAGTTGCGTTTGCCAGCCGTTAACGCCATAAGAGGGGTAGATTTCCAGCGCTAGGCACTTAGTGCCCGGGCGCAGGCCGATCTGCGCCTACGCCCAACTTCAGTTGACATTTAGCGCCGGTGCAAAGTGCGCCCGCTCAGCTGCGCGCGCAGCTTATGACGCCATTTCGTCGTGCAACGCTGTTTGTGCGCCCCAAACCGGAAATTCAGTGGCGCCCGCCCAATGTGGGCGTGGCGCTGTTAAGAACTGTGAAGTGGAACGCAGCAGAGGCCCTGCGGGCCTCGGGGAGCGCTAATTAAAGGGCACTTACACTGAACTATAAAGGCCAGCCATTTTGCTGCAATGACTTCAGTGCTTTGGATTTCTGTACAGAGACCAAGGAACAGACCTTACTGATTTGGGACAACATAGGAGAGGTATTTTTGGCTTCTGGCCAGAGCTTGGAAATTTGACTCTTGTGATTTCACTGTTTGCAAGTTTATTATGGGGGCTGCATGGGGTTCCAACCCTCAGTTCCAGCATTATGTGTGAAGGGCTTGCAGACGCTGTGTGAGAGGGGCAGCCATGCCTAGACGCAGAGGGGCCATCAGGCGTCGGCAACGTAGGCCTTACCCACTCAGGGAATACCGGCAGCAGGTGTCCTATCTCACCATGACTGCCGCGCATTGTGTTACGAGGCTGCGCTTCAGAAGGGAGGTGGTTGCAGAGATCTGCCAGCTGCTTCACAGAGATCTGCGTCCACAGCTGATGTGCAGGACCTCTCTGTCGGTGGAAGTGAAGGTCACGGTGGCTCTGAACTTTTATGCAAGCGGCTCCTTCCAAGCCGCTGCTGGGGACATAGCGAACATCTCCCAGTTCACCGTGCATCGCTGCATCCGGCAGGTCACCGATGCCCTTTTCGCAAGGAGACACCAATTCATCTCCTTCCCCATGACCCTAGAGAGGCAGGAGCAGCGTGCAGTCAGATTTGCCAGGATCGCCGACTTCCCCATGGTGCAGGGCGCCATTGACTGCACGCATGTGGCTATGCGGGCACCTATCGACAATGCCGAGGATTACCGCAACCGGAAGGGCTACCATTCCCTCAATGTACAGCTGGTGTGTGACCACAGGCAGTGCATCCTAGCTGTCAATGCCCGCTTTCCAGGAAGCAGCCACGATGCATTTATCCTGCGCCAGACTACTGTGGCTGACATGTTCGAGGCACAGCCTCCACCAAGGGGATGGCTTATTGGGGACAAGGACTACCCTTTGTGTACATGGCTCATGACCCCGCTCCGCGCGCCCAGGACCCCTGCAGAGGAGGCATACAACGAAAGCCATCAAGCCACAAGGAACATCATAGAGCAAACGATTGGCGTCCTCAAGCAACGGTTCCGCTGCCTGGATCATTCCGGCGGATCTCTACAGTATTCGCCGGATAGAGTCTCCCAGTTCGTCGTTGTTTGCTGCATGCTGCACAACCTGGCTATCCGCAGGACTCAGGCACTGCCGCCTCACGTTGGACCACCACCTCAGGAGGACGAGCAGGAGGACCATGAGGAGGAGGAGGAGGAGGAGGAGTACCAGCCCAGGAGGGAGCCACAAGGTCCAAGGGCCGTCCGCCGGCGGCTTATTGAACGGCACTTCTAGGTCCCCTGTCAGGGAATGGCTTGTGGCAATGAACGCACCTGAATGCAGCCGCTCCGCAAGCCCTCAGCCGGTTAACGCAACAACCACTTGAAACATGACACCTGGACAAGCTGAATAAATAAAAAGCTTTATTTAACAAACTCAGGGCCCTTCCCACATGAAACAGAGAAACAGACAAGACCCCCAAAAAAGTCAAAAACATATCTCACTCCCACAACCTGGGGAGGAATAACAAAACTTGTCAATAACATTTGCCTTCATCCTCGGCCTTCCCAAAATAAGCCCCCCCGCCTCCAGAACACAACCACCCCCATATAAAAAAACATTTGCCTTCATCTTCGGCCTTCCCAAAATAAGCCCCCCCCCCCAAGAACACAAACACCCCCATATAAAAAAAACAGTTGGCAACACACTCTACTTGGTGTGCCGAGAGGGCGAGTCCTTGTGCAGGCTTCTCCGGCCCCTGCCCGACCTGTTGCTCCGCCTCAACCTGGGCCCTGTGGGTGTGGCAAGGCTGGGGGAAGGCTCCTGAGGGGCACACTGCGTGACGGCAGATGCCCTTGGGGGTCGGCCTAGACGAGGTCCGGCCCTGGAGGGGCCAGCTGCTGACTGCTGCAGCTGTGGCTGGGCAGCATCAGTCTCTGCATCAGCTCGTCGCACCTTGGCTGGGGGAGTGGCAGTGGCGGCTGCAGCAATGGGGGCAAGCTGGCTGATGCCAGGCGCTCGCTGGTCGCCAGAGACACTGGCACTCGGCCGGGCTGGCACTGCAGCAAGCGCAGCAATCTGGTGGAGGCCAGACCGCTGTGCTGCAGCAGGGCGGCGGGTGCCCTGGCGATGCTTCCGTGACACCGCGAGTGTGGCAGAAGTGAGTGCCCGAACTGCCCTGGTCTGTGCCCGCATCAGATCAGCCAGTGTCTGCATGGCACCACTCATGAACTCGCGACTCGCGTCCTGTGCTGCCGCGAGTTGGTCGACACCCCTGGCCTGTGCTGCCGCGAGTTGGTCGACACCCCTGGCCTGTGAGTCCCCGAAAGCGGCCACACTATGAGCCAGGGACTCAATGGCCTGAGGCATCTGTCCCACAACCCCCATGAACTTGTTGTGGCGCCGCTCCGAGGCCGCGGACATTTCATCAAGGAGGTGCACCTCCTGGGCGAGGACCATCTCCGGACTGGAGGGCGGACTCTCCCTCTGGGGAGAAGGCCGCCGAGCTGCCCGACCCTTCCCGCGTGCCTGGACGCCACTGGGCCCAGCAACTGCCCTCCCCTGCAACACTTCCCCCCTCTGGGGAGAAGGCCGCCGTGCTGCCCGACCCTTCCCGCGTGCCTGGACGCCACTGGGCCCAGCAACTGCCCTCCCCTGCAACACTTCCCCCCTCTGGGGAGAAGGCAGCCGTGCTGCCCGACCCTTCCCGCGTGCCTGGACGCCACTGGGCCCAGCAACTGCCCTCCCCTGCAACACTTCCCCCCTCTGGGGAGAAGGCAGCCGTGCTGGCCGACCCTTCCCGCGTGCCTGGACGCCACTGGGCCCAGGAGCTACACCCCCCTGCAACACTTCCCCCTGGCTCTCCTCCAGGCAAGACGTCTCCCCTCCATTGCCATCCCCTGGCGCGGATGAGGGTTCCCCCGATGTGCCGCCTTCCTCTTGGTCCTCGTCGTCCTCCTCTTCCGAGGGACTGGCACTCTCAGCTTCATGGACCTCCTCCTCACCAGCTGAAAGCAGGAAGGCACAAGAGTAGCTTTAGAGTGAGGACAGGGCGTCAGCGAGGGAGGCATGAGTGGTGGCATTATGCGCATTGGTCGGACAGTGGCAAAGGATGTAGATCTGAAGCGCAAGGGGAACGAGAGAGGTCCAAACGGTCATGTCCTTACCATTGGGGCCCAGCACAGGGTCCGCATCACCAATAGCAATGGGGCCAACCACCCGGCCACGCATGAGTCGAGCCACGCGCTCCTCCAGCTCACTGAGCTCCTGGAACTGGGCACGGCCTCCCCCGGTGACATTCCGGCTCTTCATATTCTGGGCCAGCTTGGCCTGCAAGAGAAAGGACGGCCTCTAAGTACAGTGTGGTGCCCTGTTGTTGTGTGCACTGCCTCCCATGGTGGAATAGCTTGGCCAGTGTGGTGCCCTGTTGTTGTGTGCACTGCCTCCCATGGTCGAATAGCTTGGCCAGTGTGGTGCCCTGTTGTTGTGTGCACTGCCTCCCATGGTCGAATAGCTTGGCCAGTGTGTAAAGTGCAGAAAGTGCTATTGATGATCATGCCAGTGCCATAGCTGCGGGAGGAGGGATGGCCATTAGGCCTTTGAGGTCCCTTTGCCCATAATGTGAGGTGCACATGCAAGGATGAGGAGGACACTGGAAAGGCTACTCACCTTGACCAACCGAGTGAGGTCGTTGTACTTCTTGCGGCATTGGTCACCAGTCCTGGGGACATCGCTGGTGGCTGACACCCTGTGGGCGATTTCCCTCCAGGCTCTCCTGAACTGCCTCCTGGGAGCCTTCTTGCCACTGTCCGGGCACAAGATCTCTCTTCTCTTTTCCAAACCCTTAAGCAGCACCCACAAAGCAGGCTCTGAGAAGTGCTGCGCTCGTTCACGGGCCTTCTGCATGGCTTCAGGCGCTATTTGGGTCCACCAGCAGTGTTGATGCCTAGCTGCAGGGCTCCACTATCCAGGGCGTGGCAGCAGACAAAGTCGACCCTTCCCCCTTTAAGAGCTGGCCGGCGTCAGGGTGTCTGCTGTCAATCAAAACATGACCGCACCTGCGCTGCGCCCGGCCTCGGCGTTATCAGTCCGCACCGCCGGCTTAGCGCCTAAAGATAGGAGTGCAACGCCAGTTTCAGCGCTCGCCCAAACTCCTTGGCCAAATCTACTGAATTTCGGCGAAGTGGCCTACACTTTCCGGCGGGCGCTAACTTTAGCGACCGCCCGACTTTAGCGCCCCAAAAGTGGCGCGACTGAATTCCTAGGCCGATATGTCCAACAGGGTCAGGGTGCCATTTTTGCAGCCGCGGCAGTATTTAAAGGGGCAGGTGTCGGGCGGCCATTTTTTTTCTGGCCACATGCCAGCACCTGCCCCCTTCCCCTCTTTCATTCGGGGTGCCGGCATTGATCCTCGAGTGCCGGGCTGCTTTCCCGGCACCCCTCTCCCTGGTGGTCCAGCAGGGCCCAGGTGCGTGCAGCACTAGGCCCCTCCCCTTTAAAATAGGGGAGACCTGCAATGACGCAGCGCTACGTGCCGACGTGCGTGGTGCTGTTGCACATAGCACCGCGATATTCAGTGGTAGCATCCCAGGAAGCAGGGTGAGCACTTCCAATAATGCCACGCCTCCTGCTTGGGGCGCTACCACTGAATTTACGGCTCAGGGGCGCTAACTTTTTCGGGACGCTAAAAGTAGCCCCGGCAAAGTTAGCGCCCCAAATGGGGCACCACCGAATTTTTCCCCCTAGGTGTTTTATTATGTCCTCTTTCATGATGCTTTCTAATACTTTACCGATAATAGATGTTAAGCTCAGTGGCCTCTGGTTCCCGGAGTTATCCCTATGCCCCTTTTTATAGGGTGGTGTTATTTTAGTTACTTTCCAATCATTGGGCACTGCTCCCATTTCCAATTATTTCCTATAGATGGTTGCAAAGATATGACTGATCTCAACTAGCCACTTCTTTACCTGCCTTTGTATGAACATGATAAAGCTTGCTATCTTGTTTTCCATTATCTCCTTAAGCTGCCAGTGAATGCCTTATTTGAAATTTCAATTTATTTTCATAATTTTTCTATCCCTTTCAGCCTCCGTGCTGAAGAGACTGCTTATGGTCTCCTTCGTGAAGACAGAAAATAATTCATTTAGTATATTTGCTATCCCTTGATATCATGGCACTCTTGGGATCTCTTAATGGTCCCATCATTTCCTGCTTGCTGTAAATATGTTTATAGAAATGCATGATATAGCTTCTTACGTTCTCTGTTACCTTAATCTAATTTTCTAATTGAGCACTCCAAACCAGCTTCTTAACCTTCTTTACCTTGTTTTTAAATTTGTCTCAGTCCATCGTGCTCCTTCACGCTTTGTACTGTCCGAATGCTACATGTAGGAATAAAGGCATCAAACTCTCTGCAACAAATTTCAAACAAGACCCACAATTGTTGTTTTTGTTTGAGACCCACAATCAGCTCAACAGGTTCTGTGTTTTCCAGTGCACGATAATTATGGAACAAAGCATGTTGAACAGAACGAGACAACCGGAAAGTTCTACAAGGTGAGTGTGAAGCCACAAACACCCAATTTACTGAATGTTAATTTTCGGTAACGTTTTATTTAAGAGTTTACAAGATAACCTGCAGTAAGCTATCATTGTAAGAAACTACCTATGTAAGAAACAGGTGCAGTTTCACAGTATCCAAACTAGAGATGTATTTCTGCTAATAGGATATATTGGGGTGGATTTTAACTTGGAGCGGGTTTCTGGTGGGAAGTCCGCCCTGCAGAGGTAGTATGAGGCCATGGCGATTTTAACGGTCGGGCCTCATTTAAATGCTGCCGGTCCATTTCCTGCCAAGAACGGGTGTGAAGGGTAACATGAATCAGTCATTCATGAAAGAAAGATTTATGAAATAATACTGAGCGGCCTGCGGGTGGTGCTGCCCAGGGAGAGTATAAATACTCGGGCACGGGCCCAGCTTGTGCAGGACATTCTTAACAGGAACTAGTGAAGGACACAACTAGACCTCCATGTTGTAAAACAGTTGATTAAAGCTTTGTTTAACGCTTAGACCAAGTGCCTAGTTGTTTTCTTACGTCAAAGGGCACATACAGTGACTGGCGAAGAGCGGGCAACCTTTGTTCACCCGCCAGCTTCCAGGTACGTGGTAGGGAGGGATTTGCAGATGGTCTTGCAAGAGGGAAGTGTGGAATCCAGGATAGGGGGAGGTTGCAACTTTGACGGTGGAGCTCGGAGGAACAATCCTGCTCCTCCTGGCCCCGCAAAGGAAGGACCTCCTCTGTCTTCAGACCAGCTGCAGACCTGCTTCTGTCTAGATGGTAAACTCAGCTTCCCAGCTCATGGCCCAGTTAAAATTGCATCAGGGTCCTGATTTGCATAAATTTATAAGAATCCCACCTGCTTTAGTTGGATGCCTCGTCTGCCTGCAAAACCCTGCAGGTTAACACGGTGAACGGTTGGAAATGGTTGGGCTCTGAGTAGGTTAGAAACTTGCTCATGTTTAACTGCCCACCTGCCTGGGTGTGTAGGGGTCAAATTGCCCCCATTCTCTTAGAAGAGACACAAGCACCCCCCCCCTCCCCGAGAACCTCTGAGGGACTTAACAGTGGCCTCACATGAAAACAAGTAACATCTGATTGTCCCAATGCAAAATAAGAAATCCAATAGTACACCACGGGACTCAATCAACAAATCTTGTAACAGACAAGAGGGGAAATCCATTGTACATGAAGCAGTCATTGGTCAAACCAGGTCAAGTGATCCCCTTGTTTGCAACGTGGAGGTGAAAGCACAGAATCCCAAATACAGTCCTTACCACTAACACGAAGGTCCTAGCAGGGGTACCTGTAAAGCTGACCACACTGTGCACCAGCGCACAACTGACAGTACGTCAAAAATAAAGGCAATACTGAAAAAAATTCCCTTGATTCAGAAGAAAAGTGTACATATACTTTTTCGGTTGGAGTATTTTCATATTTTCCATAGCATTATACCCAAATACATTACAAGAACAATTACACTGACACCACGGGCACGAGCTTGCCAGCCCTGGGGAGGCAGGTATGGAGGCGGAACTGCCAGGAAAATGGCAGAATTTGGGGGCGGGTGCCCAACCCACCTCCGTGCCATCTTGCCAGGAGGCGGGTAGCTGTCCCGCGCTGGGTTCCGTCTCCTTGGAGGCGGGAAGGGGATTACAGCCACTTAACAGCATGTTAACAGGTAGTTAACAGGCAGATAAGAGGATTATCCCCATTTTACCCACACAAGTGTGGGCTTCCCGAAGGCTGCGAACCCTGTCAGGGTCACCGAAGCGAGTAGTGGGTCTGCAGGGGTCTGCGGGGTGCAAAAGTGCACTGTGAAGGTAAGTGATGAGTGCAAGTGTGGAGAGGTGAGTATGTGAGGTAAGTGGAAAGAGATAGAAAATGTTTACTTACCTTTGTTTCTTCCTGCAGGCTTCAATCGGTGGGTATGCGGAGAGTCTCGCACCCTCTGCAGCAGAGATGACAGATGGCTACTGCATTCTCCAATGCAACAACCATCTAATTTCTGCGAAAGAAAAAGGTTTGATGAGTCTTGAATTCAAGAACTCATCAAACTACAGAGAATGTCAGTGCTTGACAGCTTCACAGAGCTGTCAAACGCTGACAATTCATCTGTCAAAAATTTTTGACAGATGAAACGTCATACATTGATGTTCTCTGTAACCGGCTTTCCCTTAATTGGCCCGCTGGGCGTGCTTAACAAGGTCAATCAAGTGAAAATAGCTTGGGTTGGCCATAAATCGATAGAGGCGGGACATCGACCTGACAAGCAGCAGTCCCGCCTCCAACACACCCCCATTGGCAAAATCGCCCCCCAGATGCAAGGAATGGGACACCATGCAGCACAGAGCAGAAACGGCTATTCTTTTTCTTTTCTATCCGATATCCTCCAAACTACACAAACAGTTGATAACGAACCTGACTTTTAATAAGACTATCAGTATCTTGTTTTGGTCTGAAAATATTGAGGACAAGAAGACAGCTCGTGAAACTTGTAAGTTGCTTTGGATCCATAATTGCAGCAAGGTCTGAATACATCCCTGAAGGCATATACATTTCCATGTTGTTGATGCCAGCTTGATGTCTCTTAATGTCTCTCAATGTCTCTCGATCTCTCCAGCTTTCTATCCTATCACTGACCTTCCCTTTTGTTCTTTCATCCCCCTCCCCCTTTTCCCAGCCCCTAAACTCGCTTTCCATTTCCTGCTTTTTCCCAGTTCTGACGAAGGGTCATCGACCTGAATCGTTAACTCTGTTTCTCTCTCCACGGATGTTGCCTGGCCTGCTGAGTTTTTCCAGCGTTTTCTGTTGTTATTTCGGATTTCCAGCATCCGCAGTATTTTGCTATCGTATTGATGTCAAAGTATGTGGATTGTCACATAAACATCACAAAGAGCTGGAATGCACTGTCTGAAAGGAAAGCTGATTCAATCGTAACTTTCAAAAGAGAATTGGATATATACTTGAAAAGGAAAAAATGTAGGGCAATGGGGAAAGAGAGGAGGGAGTAGGACTAATTGGATAGCTCTTTCAAAGAGTCAACACAGGCACAATGGGCCGAATGTTATCTTTCTGTGCTCTAAGCTTTTATGATTCTATGAACAGAGAATGTTGGAAATTGCTCTGTACAGATTGAGGTTCTGATGCATCACCAGGGAGATATAAGTGGGGGGTGAAGCAGCTGAATATTGTTCCGTGTGACCTGTAAGTGTTCGATAGTTACACTAATGTAAAATAAAAGTTACACTCCTCAACTATTAATACTTGCTCTCAGTTTAACCAAAGTACAACACCTTAAAATCAATAGATAGAAAGGTTTATATAATTTACACTATACATCAGATTTTTTTTTAGTAATTTTGTCTCCTTACCGCTGAAGCTCCAATCTATTCCAAAATAATGTGAATTAGCTCATTTCTCATTTGTGATTTAGTTTTACTGATGTACAATACAAATTAATATTACTATCAGTTTTGGTGATGTGCTGCCTGTATGCAGAATCGTGACAAACAACCTATTTGAACAAAAGCAAAATATCGCGGATGCTGCAAATCTGAAATAAAAACAGAAAATGCTGGAGAAACTCAGCGGGTCAGGCTGCGTCTGTGGAGAGAGAAACAGTGTTAACGTTTCATAGAAACATAGAAGATAGGAGCAGGAGTAGGCCATTTGGCCCCTCGAGCCTGCTCCGCCATTCAATGCGATCATGGCTGATCATCCAAATTCAGTACCCGGTCCCTGCTTTCTCCTCATACCCCTTGATCCCTTTAGCCTTAAGAAATATATCCAACTCCTTCTTGAATATATTTAATGAATTGGCCTCTACTGCCATCTGTGGTAGAGAATTCCACAGGTTCACCACTCTCTGGTTTGTAAGGGGTTTTCTCTCCGAGATCGCAGACGTTTCTCTCGCCAGAGGCCTCGCTCTCTCTTTTGCATAGTAAAACCTTGAGTGGTTCGACCCACTCGCCCCTTAGGTTCTAGACACTGGACTTAGGTGCAGGAACTACAATGCAGAGAATACTCTGATAGACCAAGTTTAATGAAACGAAATGAAATTTTATTGCATAAGGAAAAACAAATCAAATGCAAGCAAATAAGAGGGTACATGGGAGGGAAAAACAAATCATAATACAGTACTAACTAAAATAGATACAGGCATATTATACTTTACAAAAGTCATCATGAAATGGGGAAAACACACGGAACATCGAGGGACAACAACTCATGTTAATTATACCCAAAATGACCACCCCTTTAAACCTATCTAGATCTGATTATGAAGGGCCAGAAACATGCTCACCAATCCAACTAGGAATTGCAAGGTTTTGAAACAGGTCTGCGTTTTGATCCTTTCAGGCATCCTGTCTCCTCGTGGTCAGCGCTGCGGGCTGCGAGCTGCGACACGCCTTCTCTTCCTCGAGGTGAAGGTCACGGACAGGCTGGATCTCAGTGGGCCTGGATGTCGAAATGGAGGAAGAAACCATCTGCTTGACCACGGTTGGAAGCCCCTAGCCAGCTTTCATATAGGTTTCTTCTGTAGTTTTCTACCCTTTTGGTCTCATCAAACGGCCCGGGGTTTGTCGACGATCTCCCGATGGTTACCCCAGGGTGGGATGTGGACTCGAATCACCTTCTTCTTCTTCTTCAAGCTGATGCCACCAATACGATGGTAGCACCACGATGACTGTACTCTTTTCTACCCCCGGGTTCCCCCAGATATACTTCTCAGGAGAAGCTTCTTTCTCCCAAATCAAGGTTAGTCTTTGTTTAACTTTTGGCGGGCTTATCGCACAGTGGGGTAGTTATTATATTTAAACTGCTTTCGGGATGGCCGGTGACGGCCATCTCTGGTCTGGAATGACCTGGTAATGTTTTAATGTCTTCTTGGCGTCTTTGATGCTCTTCTCATGAATATGAAACTGTTCCCCTTTGTCCGGGTAAACATTTCGATGGCCTTTATCTACAGGCCGATCTGACTGGATCTGCATCCAATCTATATGTATATGGCTGTGTCTGGTTTCATTTTCTCAGAAACGGCTTCCAGAACTTACTGTGGGTTGAATCCACAAAGGCTGTCTGGGAACTGCAGGAACCATTTTAAAGTGTTCAAAAAGCTAGTCACGGGGTCTGGCGGCCATTTTATGGTGTCCCTTTTTCTGGGCTTCTTTTAAAACAGTCTTTAAAACCAGGGCCTCTTCTGACAAAGGACCCCTATAATACAATATTAATTTTGCGAATTCTACAGGGTGAAGAAATTCCTCCTCATTTCTCTCCTAAATGGCTTACCCCTTATCCTTAGACTGTGACTCCTGGTTCTGGACTCCCCGACCATCGGGAACATCCTTCCTGCATCTAGTCTGTCCAGTCCTGTCAGAATTTTATAAGTTTCAATGAGATCCCCTCTCATTCTTCTAAACTCCAGCGAGTATAAGCCTAATCGACCCAATGTCTCCTCATACGTCATTCCTGCCATTCAGGCCAATGACCCTGCATCAGAACGTATTTGAACCTTTGCAACTGGCATTTAAACATACACTCCATTGATGAAAGTGTGTAAAACATGTAGAAACATCAGAAAGATAGCTTTCGTGAGCATTATTCCAAACACAAATACTCATGTATCCAGCTTTCTTAAGCCTCTTTAACCACTGTGATATGGGGTTACAATTCAGCTATTGCATCTTGTGAGAGGTAGATTACAGCTACAGATGGAAATAATCACATGTAAAATGCAAACAAAATCTTTCACCCTTCTCAGTCCATGGTTCATTAGGCACAGCAATTTATACCACACATTGTGTTGTAAATTAGGAGGGTAATAACAACCAATCAAAATGAGAGATGGATGACATAACTCAACATCTAAAATTGAATTGCTAAAATGTTAATGGCACAAAAAAGACTATCTGAGCTTGTTCAATGGCTCAGCAAGTAAATGACAGTAAGGTACTGCAGAGTATGGCATTGTAATGGCTATGATAGTAGATGAGCATCCCAGAGATTGGGAGTTCCTAATCTTACCAAGATATTTTGTGAAATTGAATTCAATACATTTAGCACCAGAAAAAATTGCCCATGAAAGCTACCAGATTGTAGTAAAAACCCAACTGATTAACGATCCAGTCTGGACTTCACATAACTCCAGTCCCACATTGAATCTTAATCTTCTCTGGGGTGGCTGAGCAGCAGTGCCATGTGCATCTTCTCAAAGAATGTATAAATGGACAATCAGACTTGGTCTTGCCCATGTTACCCAAATCCTGAGAACGAAAAAAAAATGGAGCCAGAATGGTGCCTGATTTTAAGTCTCTAATCAAAGCCATTCACTGATCTCACCAGGCCAACGGCAGTGGTAATGCAATTGGATTACGGAGCAGGCATGGTTCCTGCTTCATGTTGCTATCTGAGGCCCCTTGCTGAGAGGATGTCAGGTAAAGACAGTTTTAGGTTCAGGTGTGACACTCTGCGCCGTGAAATAAGCCGGCTGACATTCATTGCCGAGGGTAACATGGTAGGAATAGCCACTTGGGTAAGGTATTTGGAGAGCCACCGATGCCCATGAAACCATTGAGATCAACGTGATATAAACTAGGCGGGTTCGACAACAGGCGGGCGATCGGCTTTGCCAGGTTACCGCCCAGGCTGTGAACTTGAAAGTTACCCCCACACCCAACGCTGGATTTAAAAATAAAATTGGTATCTGCCGACTTAAAGAGGTGGACTTTTGTATTCGCTGCGTGTGCAGTAATCTCGTGGCAGCGATGGTCCTCCCATTATAGAATTCCATTGAATGAAATGAAAATCAAGCGGGTTCCATAATGGGCGGGCAATTCACTCCACCACATTACTGCTCACACGGTGAGGGCAAAAAATTCATCCCAGAGTGGCCATTCTTGTAGGCTGCCTCGCAAACAACATTTGTTAAATGCACAGTGGCTTTTTCATCATCGTACAAGATAACTTTGCCATGTAGTTCTTGCAGTTATGGACACTGTGAGTTCTGTGATCTCGCATAGGAGAATTTACAGCAGTCACAGCTTCCATGGGTTTTACTTCCCAACAATAAACAAGATGTACTGCTCCACACTACCATGTTAGCAGTGTGAAGGTTTACAAATATACCCAAAGGCTAAATTCTCAGCCTGCTCTTCGATTCTGAAAAGAGCATCACCAAAAATTTTTACTGAGGATCTGCGCATTAGTACAAAGTGACAAACGTGTGAGTTTTAGTAGCTCATATTGCATTATTAGTTACAAAGCCACAGCGCCATCAAAACCTCACTAACGTGAAACAAAATAGAGTTTTACCGTACATTGACTCCCTCTCTTGGGCTCAACAAAGGATAGCAGGGGAGAAAAAGCAGAAAACTGTAACGGGACGAGGCTCTTTCAGAACAGTCAATGTGCTATATCGCATAAGAAATGAATTCACACCGAGACTTATTCAACTAATGGGCACCATGTGACTCTTCTACTTTGTAAGGGGCTATATGTTAATCTAAAGAAATCAAAGCTGATGGCGTGCAGCAGGCCTGAGCTTAGAACGCTAATCGTGGCTGACAGGGAGCTTGTAGAACTGGTGGAAGTGTTAAATTACTTTGGCAGAGCTGTCACCATGAAGAACAAAACATACACAGCAATCCTGAGGCGGGCTGACAGAGCCACAAAATCTTTATTGAACCATTTGGAATAAAGTATCTTGGAGAAGGCAGAGCGACAGCTCTGTAATCGGATTGTGATGGTATGTCTAGGATATGGCCGGAGACAAGGTTGGGTAATTTTCGAATGGATTGGGGCTCCACAAGGGCAATTGTCACCTCTAATTCTTCCAATCTTCCTGTGAAAGATGCGTGACGGAGCCATATTTTCAGTCTGGCACAGGTGCAGAGTTCAGCAGTTTGAAGGGCTGAAAGAAAGGACTCTGGCCGCGATTTGGCCACTGCTCAGAGGGCAGGTTTGGAGGCGGGTCCGGAGTTAAAAATCCAAATGATTGACGGCGGGCTGCGAACCCGCTGCCATCCCGCCTCCACGCAACTTCACAAAGCGTCAGGTCTGCATGTCCCGATTGTAATGATATCAGCAAATAGAGATGGTATTTGCCTGTTCGATTATGATGCCTTAACAGCATGTTTGCATGTATTGATTGCTTGTGCCTGACCAGCAGAGGGCATGTGACCGAGACAAGCAAGGCAGTTCAGTTTAGTTTCAGTTTCGTTCTAGATGCATCACTAGCATCGTGTCTCCTGTAAAGCTGTATAAAGAGTTGAACAGACTTTAGATTAAAAGACATTCTCTTTCATAAATGTCTCGTCATTGAACCCACAAAGAAATCAATACATGGTGTCAGAAGTGATTGAAAGAGATGAAGAGAAAAAATCTGAAGTTAAATCAGCTCTCCACAAATTAGCAAGCCAAAAGAGAACATCGTTGCTTACCATTGGAGAATAGCTAACGAAGTGAAAAAATGGAAGGTTTACACCCACCGGTGACGCTTCAGTTGACAGGTAATGTGGCTGAAAATTGGAGGAGGTTCAAACAACGTGTGGGGTTGTATTTAGCGGCAATCGGAGCTGACGAGAAAGGTGATAAAAGGAACGCGTCACTGTTCTTACATGTCGTGGGTGATGAAGCGCTGGAGGTGTATAATAACTTCACATTCGCTGCTGATGGAGACAAAATGAAGCTAGATAAAATAATGAAACAGTTTGAGGCCTACTGCATACCTAAACGTAACGTGACGTTTGAGAGGCACAGATTTTTCACATGTGTACAGAAAGCGGGTGAGACTATTGATCAGTATGTGACTGAACTGAGAAACAGAAGCAAATCGTGTGAATTTGAGGGACTGACAGACTCGCTGATAAAAGACAGACTGGTGTGTGGTATTCCGGATAATGGTCTAAGGGAAAGACTGCTAAGAGAGCAAGATCTAGACCTGGGAAAAGCCATAGCACTGTGTAGGGCTACAGAGACTGTGAAGTTGCAGGCAAAGGAGCTGTTCAGTGACAGTAGCTGCAACATGGATGCAGTGAGAAAGAACGGACACAAACCGTTTAACAAAAAGAGCGCCAATGTGAAAAAAGAGGCGTGGCCAGTGAACGAAAATGAAAGGGACAATCGAAAGTCATGTAGTCGATGCGGTACACAGCATCCACCAAGAAAGTGTCCAGCATATGGTAAAACATGCAATAGTTGCAACAAGAACAACCATTATACCCGTTGCTGTAAGAACCAAGTGCAACAAAGCGAGGTCCATACAGTAGATGAAAGCGACATAGAGGAGTTCTATGCAGATGTGTCTGAAAACAAAAAAGAAGAAAGAGACTGGATGTTGACACTAAAAGTGAATGACATACACATTCCATTTAAATTGGATACTGGAGCACAAGTTAATGTGATATCGGAGACTGATTTTAAGAAAATTAGACCCAGACCAAAGATACATGGAATAAAAGTGAAAGTGACAGGATACTCAGGTACTGATATACCAGTGAAAGGAAGATGCATTGTCAAAGTAACACACAAGGACAGAGAGCACACGCTAGCATTAATCATGGTGCCAAAGGATGTGCAAGCCATACTAGGTTTAAAAGACTGTGAGAGACTGAACCTGGTAAAGAGAGTCCTCGTTGTGGAAAGCGAAGGAGAGACAGTCTATGATGAACTCATGAAAGAGTACAACGACCTATTTAAGGGTTTAGGCTGCATTCCAGGAGAACACACGATCAGAGTAGATAAAAGTATGACACCGGTCATACATCCATGCAGAAAAGTTCCGTTTGCTCTTCAAAAGCAACTGAAGGCAGAGTTGGACAGGATGGAAAGCCTGAACGTGATTCAGAAGATAGATGAGCCAACTGAGTGGGTGAGTTCCCTTGTCGTAGTGGACAAAAAGAATGGAAAGCTCAGAATTTGCCTGGATCCAAGAGATCTAAACAGAGCAATAAAGAGAGAGCACTTCAAGCTTCCTACACGTGAGGAAACCATGGCACAGTTTGCAAATGCAAAGTATTTCAGCAAGTTAGATGCATCATCAGGATTTTGGCAGATGAAATTGGACGAAGCAAGTTCAAGACTGTGCACGTTCAACAGTCCATTTGGCAGATACAGATTCCTAAGGTTACCATTTGGCATTGCCTCAGCTCCTGAAGTGTATCACAAAACTATCCATATGATCTATGAGCACCTGGAGGGAGTTGATACATCAATGGATGACATCATAGTATGGGGAACCACGAGAACTGAGCATGACGAGAGACTGAAAAAAGTGCTGGAAGCAACAAGGAAAACAAACCTGAAGCTGAATAGAGAGAAATGCCAGCTCGGGGTGACAGAACTGACATTCGTGGGAGATATCCTTAGCAGTGAGGGCATCAGACCAGATCCCAGAAAGGTGTCCGCCATTGAGAATATGCCAAAGCCACAATGCAAAAAGGACGTGCAGAGGTTTAATGGAATGATCAACTACATGGGGAAATTCATATCCAACCTCTCAGAAAAGATGGCGCCACTGAGAAGACTAACTGAAAAGAACATAGAATGGGAATGGAATCATGAGCATGAGAAGTCATGGAGCGATCTAAAGAAACTGCTCACAGAGGAACCAGTTCTGAGGTTTTATGACCCAGCGAGACCCATCAAGATATCATCAGATGCATCACAGAGTGGGCTCGGTGCCGTTCTTCTGCAACAATATGACTACTGGCAACCTATTGCATATGCATCGCGCTCAATGACAGACGCGGAGACGCGATATGCTCAAATAGAAAAGGAGCTGCTCAGCATCACATACGCCTGTGAAAGATTTCACCAGTTTGTGGCAGGACAAGCAATCAGTGTAGAGACTGACCATAAGCCCTTGATTGCATTGTTCCAAAAGCCACTAAATAGCTGTCCGCTTAGAATACAAAGAATGATGATCAGGCTGCAACGCTATACACTGAATGTTGCGTTCACACCGGGTAAACTGATGTATACAGCAGACACGTTGTCCAGAGCTGTTGACCCAAGTGAGCCCGCAAACACCACAATGGATGAAAAAGTGAACGCCTACGTGGACATGATCACAAGTGCACTGCCCATAGCAGATGCAAAAATGGAGCTCATAAAGACTGAGACAAACAAAGATGAAACAATGAGACGACTGAGAAAAAGCATCTTGGATGGATGGCCCAACATGAAGCAAGACTGCTCACCTGACATGGCAGAGTACTGGAACTGCAGGGCGGAACTATCAGTGGTCGAAGACATCATCTACAAAGGAAGTAAAATAGTTATCCCAAAGAGTCTGAGAAAAGAGATGTTAAAAAAGATCCATGGAGGACATCTGGGAATCGAAAAGTATAAGAAAAGAGCACGAGAGGTGATGTACTGGCCACGAATCAACCAAGATGTGACAAATGAAGTGTCAAACTGCACAATATGCCTGAAATATCGAGCAATCTGGTAGAACCACTAAAGCCACACCCAGCACCAGACAGACCTTACCAGAAGGTAGGCGCTGACCTATTTGTATGTCAAGGGAAGGACTATCTTGTAGTCACAGACTATTACTCCCTGTATCCAGAGGTTTGTAGACTGTGCACCACCACTGCAGATGCTGTGATAACATGTATGAAAGCCATATTCTCCAGACATGGCGTGGCAAGCGAGGTCTTCACAGACAACGGACCTCAGTTTTACAATGCAAGTTTCTGACACTTTGCCAAAAAGTGGGACTTTGTCCACACAACGTCAAGTCCTCACTTTCCACAGTCCAATGGTCTAGTGGAAAAATCGGTCCAGGCAGTGAAAAGACTGATGTACAAGGCAAAAGACAGTGGAACTGACTTCTACCAGAGCATGCTTGTATACCGCACAACGCCGCTCGAGTGTGGTATGTCACCAGCCCAACTCCTTATGAGACGTCGGCTAAGGTCAAACCTACCCATCCCGGAGAACCTCCTGAAAACAAAAGAGGGGGAGAAAGTGAGGAAGTTCAAAGAACAACAGAAAGAAAAGCAAAAGTACTACTATGACAGAGGAACACAAAACCTACCTGAACTCCACACTGGTGACCAAGTAAGGTTCAAAGACAAAACAAACATATGGACTCAGAAGGGAACTGTCCTGAGTGAAGTTCAACCAAGATCATACACCATTCAGACAGATGAGGGCGCTGTTCTGAGAAGAAATCGTCGAGATCTTCTCATGGGACCAGCCACAGCAGGTCAAGAGACTGATACTGTTGAACAACCTGATCACACAGCTGAGAAACCATCATCTGAGGCAACAACTCAGATTCAAGGACAATCAATCAGAAAATCCTCAAGACACGTGAAGCCTCCTGAGAGACTCATTGAGCAAATTTAAGGACTATTGTTATAGAAGGAAGTAATGTTATCTTATCCTTTCTTCAAGTTCTAATGTATTGACATATTTCATGTGAACACACAAAGCAAGGTTAAAAAACCTTGATCATGATAATGATAATGTAAGTTCATTAAGTGTTACAGTTAAAATGCAGATTAATACAAAGAAAACATGTTGTTAGTTAAAAGTAAAATACTTCTGTTTTAAGAAAAGGAGATGTAATGATATCAGTAAATAGAGATGGTATTTGCCTGTTCGATTATGATACCTTAACAGCATGTTTGCATGTATTGATTGCTTGTGCCTGACCAGCAGAGGGCATGTGACCGAGACAAGCAAGGCAGTTCAGTTTAGTTTCAGTTTTGTTCTAGATGCATCACTAGCATCGTGTCTCCTGTAAAGCTGTATAAAGAGTTGAACAGACTTTAGATTAAAAGACATTCTCTTTCATAAATGTCTCGTCATTGAACCCACAAAGAAATCAATACACCGATCAGACCCGACACCAAGCAGCGGGAGAGCCACTTAAGGCAGTTAACTGCCTGGATAATCCTATTTTGAGAGGCTCTTCCCATTTTGCAACATTTTCAGCGTGTTGCCCGTCGTGTGACAAACACGCCAACTGATTGTGTCGGGTTCAGCAACTCGCTGAATACTTGACAGCCGCTCCTGCAGCATAAAAGTGGACCTGCACCATGGCTGACTTTCAGATGCCAGAACTTTGCGCTTTGAGGTTTTGGAACATATTTTGCAGGTGTATTGAAGTTGTAAGTATTTAAGCTGAGATCCATATGTACTGTGACCTCTTTGGAATACCCTCTCCCCACATTGACTGAGTACTTGTAACATCTCTTCCTCAACTGAGATATATACCAGCAGAAAGGGAACCATTTATACCCTTTCATCCTGGTCTTCAGAACTGGAGGAAGAGCAGCGCGGCAGCAGCAGAACCAGGCACACCAGCAGCACCAACAACAGGAGCGCCAACCTTCTCCTCAGCTACCTGATGCTACACAGGGCACAGGGCGTCAGCGCAGGGCTGCACCTCACCGCAGGAGATACCCCCAACACAAGGTATACAGGCAGAGGATGAGCTTCCTCAACATGAGTGAACAGCAGTGCCAAAGGAGGCTGAGACTTTCATGAGAGGTTGTCGTCGACATCTGCACAATGCTGTACCAACACCTGGAGCCCAGAGGAGTGGGTGGCCACTCCTTACCAGTGGCTGTCAAAGTCACCACTGCACGCAATTTCTTTGCTTCAGGGTCCTTCCAGTGATCAGCAGCAGACATAAGCAGCATCTCCCAGTCGGCCGCACACACTTGCATCACGCAGGTTACTGATGCCCTCTTTGCCAAGTCGCACAATTACATCCACTTCTCCACAGATGAAGCAAGTGTCATTGGCTTGGCAAATATGGCAGGCTTCCCAAGGGTGAAGGACGTCATAGACTGCACACATGTGGCCATTAGGGCACCCCATCACAACCCAGCTGTATTTTTGAACCGCAAGGGCTTCCACTCCCTTAACATCCAGCTGGTGTGTAACCACAGGAAGAATGTTTTGCATGTTTGCGCCAAGTTCCTTGGCAGTTGCCATGACTCGTTTATCCTGCGGCAGTCTAGTGTGCCTCAGCTGTTCAATCCGCCAACCCAACTTTCCGGATGGCTCCTAGGCGACAAGGGCTATCCCCTGAAGATGTGGCTAATGACATCGATGAGGGGGCCATCAAACGAAGCTGAGGAGCGGTACAATGAGATACATTTCCACCAGAAGCATCATAGAGCAAAAATGCGATTCAGATGCCTCGACAGATCTGGTGGAGCCCTACAGTACACACCAGCCAGGGTCTCCAGAATCAACGTGGTCTGCTGTGCCCTGCACAACATCACACAGCAGCGTGGCTTTGCACTACCTTAGGAACAAGTGGCTCAGCGCACAGCCTCCGCAGAAGAGGAGGAGGAGGAGGAGGCGGCAGATGAGAAAGACCTTGCAGAGGCTGCTGTGCCAGTTCCACCAGCACACGAGCACATTGCTGGCCATGAGGCAAGGGATACACTAATCCATACCAGATTCACTTAACTTTACGCAGCAAACACATGTGGCTGGCACATGGACATGAGTGTCTGCATGACCTTCTTAACACACCACACAGCATCTGTACAATAAACTGTGATTTCCTGTCACTCTCCCCACCAATACAACAGATGAAAGGCGCCCTGACCCCTCACTGTGACACTTCCATTTCTGAGCACACATAGGCCAACTCTTTGAATCTTTGACATTGCATTTCTTTAATACAATTGAAATAACGATGAGAGACGTAACTTTGTATTATATCAAAACACCCAAGTGACTACCCTTGTGACTATTTGTGTGTTAATGTTCGCTTACGCATCCTTCTACGTGGTGCTTCCCCTGTGGCTTCAGCAGATGTAGAGGCAACTTGCTCACTTCTCTGTTGCGCCTACTTAGACTCCTTTGGCGGGCATCCTCTGGGTTTGGGGGCCTGGGAGGGCTCTGCAACAATCTGCTCCTCCTGCAGGGGCAGAGACGGCCATCTCAGTTGGGTGAGGAATCTGGGGCTCTGACGAGGGCTCCGCAGTGACATGGTAGTGTGAGTGCATGGAGAGGAGCTCACACTTCCTTGTTGTCGACCACCAACTTTCCTCTCATGGGTCACCCGCACTTCACTGCTAGCAAGTGGCTGGAGATCATCTTGCTGCACATCAGTCGGGCCATGAGGACCAGTTTCTGTGCTGACGTTCCTCATAACAGGGACATCCTTGCACCTCTGGTTTCTCTCAATAGAATCCCATCATCTATCCTCCATAGATAACCATCTATTTAGAAGTGTTACCATGTTCTGCTGAGTCTGGCGATTTATGTCTTCCATGGCGGTTGCCATCCTTTCCATGGCGGCACCTACATTTGCCATTGCGTGCACTACGTCAGTGCTCATGTTTGACATGGGCTCCTCCATTCTCTGCACACTCGCAGTTACCATGGTTGCAAACCCTGCCAGAGACTCCTGCACTTGTTCCTGGAGTTCCAGCACCGCTCTCTTTCTGGATGGCCCCAGAGGCACAGGGTCCACGTGCAGCTGAGCAGAGCTGGGAGCGCCCTGCGGCCTCCAACGAGGTCTCTCCACTGCTGTCCCTGTCTCCACCATCTGCTGATGCTCACTTGTGAGCTGTGATACACCAGGTGAGAAGACTACTCTATGTCGCGAAGGACCCACCGAGGTGTGCGTCTCTGCGCTGGAGCTGGGTGTGCTCAATTCTGCTGACACTGCGCCCTCAGAGGCTGCAGCTTCCTCTGAGGAGTCGTCCAGCTCTTCCTCCTGGACAGTGGGGAGGGGGCTCTCGATGGTCCTGTGAGGGAGTAAAGGCATGAGTTAGACATGTGAGATTTAGGTAGCAGACACATCCCATTATGCAGATGATCAGAACTCAATCTGTATGAACATCAGATACCATATCAGACACTCATGAAATCTAAATGAGAAGGTTGCAAATCAATTCTGTCACCAGCTTGCTCTACTGTGCCCTTCTCTCCGTCCCCCACTTCCAGCTCCTCTGTACCTCCGACGATCTCGATAGCAGCCTCCTTAGCATTCGTTAAATGTGCCATCGAAGGTGGGCCTCCTCCTGTCCTCTCCCTCTCCCTCTTATTGTGGCTCTCTTTTCCTGCAATGAGGGGGCCAAGTGAAGTTAGAGCGACAATGTAGGAGTGAGTGTAGAGAGTCCATAGCATAGATGCTTAGAGGGAGACAAAGATGGAGTGAGGTGCCTATACCAAGGGCCATCCCTGTGCGTTGTAAGTTGTTGTCATTACATAAGTGAGAGCAAGTGTGAGGGCTACATAGTAGAATGGTGGAGTGAGTCTGCACATAGAGAGAGAGAGGGATGGTTAAGGGTGCAAGGGATGTAAGGGTAAGTTGGGATGTGCAGGAGTAGGTTGACAATGTAGAGTGCTGGTGATGAGAAGAGATGGGGAGCAGATTGAAGGTAAGTGTGATGTTATACTCACTTTTGCTGAGTGTAGCAGGTCATTGAACCTTTTCCTGCACTGAACTCAGGTGTGTGCACACAAAGACCTGGCGCTCACCTCCTCAGCAATTTGCAGCCAGGCTGCCTTGGTTTGCTGAGGGGGCTTCCTCCGTCCATTTGAGGGGAACAGAACCTCCTGGCGCCCTCTCACTCCCTCCACAAGAGCATGGAGGGAGTCATCATCAAAGCGGGGAGACGTCTTGGTTCTTGCAGCAGTCATCTCGCAAACAATACCACTCAAGGACATCAGAAAGTTAGTAAAAGCCAAAGGCTGCATGGGCCCCTTAAATGCAGCTGAATTGAAGACGTCAGCAGAGGTGAGCAGCAGACCTGAACCCACTGATTAGGCCGGGGAACGCGCACGGCGGGCTTAATAAGCCCAGTTAATTCAAAATCCTTATCGCAGTGCGGCTGAAACCGACAGCGGGACTGGAACCCGCCAAGCAGCGAACCCGACGCGAACCCGCCTCTGATGGCAAAATCACGGCCTATACGTACACAAATCTTGATCTCCAAGGTGCTGGCTACAGACGGTTTCACTGGTGTGAGAATGGCTCAGGCATTGCAGCAAATGGGCCATAAAACTCCCTTAACAGCGAATGCAAAAGAACACCGTTATCACCAAACCTTACTTTAAAACTAGCAGAACAACAGGCACCAATTGAAAAAGACCAGCTGTTCTGTCAGCACTTCGTAATCAATGGAGCTAACCAGTCAGGAGATGATAAGTGGTGCTCCATGCATGAATTTGAATGCAGATATTTGCAGATCTGATGCCCACCACTGTACAGCGATGTGAGTGCATTATATCTGCACCCCTCTGTGGGCACTGCTGAGTAAATGGTGCCAGTACTGTTCCTGCAGCTGTATGTTGCAAGAGCACTGCAAAACTTCATAAGCAATATTTTCTCCTGGCCTCTTCCAATCCCACCAAAACTGACATCCAAAAGGTCCGTAAGAACAAACCAGGGATCCTATTAAAGGATAAAATATCACTGACCCAGCACTCCCAATAGGGAGCCATGATTAAAGGGGTGCAGCTCAGCGAATCAGTGCAACAATGTTATAGCCCCATCTCTGACTACCGTCGCGCACAGTTCCTCACTGGGAGCACGGGATCAGTTAATTTGTCCTTTTAATCAAGTTTCTTGATGGCAGGAATGACGTATGAGGAGAGATTGGGTCGATTGGGCTTATACTCGCTGGAGTTTAGAAGAACGAGAGGGGATCTCATTGAAACTTATAAAATTCTAACAGGACTGGACAGACTGGATGCAGGAAGGATGTTCCCGATGGCCAGGGAGTCCAGAACCAGGGGTCACAGTCTAAGGATAAGGGGTAAGCCATTTAAGACTGAGATGAGGAGGAATTTCTTCACCCAGAGAGTGGTGAACCTGTGGAATTCTCTACCACAGAAGGCAGTAGAGGCCAATTCATTAAATATATTGAAGAAGGAGTTGGATATATTTCTTAAGGCTAAAGGGATCAAGGGATATGGGGAGAAGGCAGGGACAGGGTACTGAATTTGGATGATCAGCCATGATCTCATTGAATGGCGGAGCAGGCTCGAGGGGCCGAATGGCCTACTCCTGCTCCTATCTTCTATAATTCTATGTTTCTTAACCAAGCGGTGTTCTTATTTCGACACTGCTCATCATAAAATGAGAAACATTTGAAGACAACTTTCCTCAGAATGTTCAGTAGCCTGAAAACTGACTGTACTTTCTTGTCCAACTCTACTTTTTGGATCTGATTTCTACAATGTGATTTTCAGATAATACCTAAGGGTTCATTAACATTAGAACAGTAGCATCAATGCGATGCACTTTCACTGATAGTGAAAATCCAGCCGGAAACGACCTGAACTGACACTGGAGTGAAGCAGAGAGGAGCTCCCTGGAGGAGAGTATTTCACTCCTCTTCGCTTTGGAGTCAATTGGGGGGCCTTAACACGCATTTTACACCCTGCAAGCGTAGCAACACCAACACAGCTCTTGTACTCTGAACACACCCTACAAGCAATGAGAATTATCTTATGTAAGGTACCAGTTTTCACTGCCATGCAATATAATTTAGAATTATGTTATTGTTATCATGTATCCCTTTGCTGTACGCCATCCTAGAATGCCTTATCCACTCCACAGGGAACCTTGCAAATGTGATTTTCTTAAACGCAATCAAGCAAAGCAAAAAGATCAGCACAGGCCTGATGTTGGGGTAAGTGCGCACATTATTCATTATCCAGTCACTAAAGTTCCTCTTTAACTTATCTAAGTATAGTACATTTTGGATGAAATAACTGGTATGAATTTTGGTTCGACTGATTTGATATTATCTCCACGGCAATTTAATGTTTGGATGCAGCAGATACATTTCTTTTTACATGTTCTATTTTATATCAGTCTTATAGGAGAATGACTCACAATCACACTGCAGCGCTGCTCAGGATCATTGTATTTTGTCCCAGAAAGCTACTTGTTATTCTGACAGAAGTGGTGTTTTATAGTATACTTTGTAAAGCACAGGCAAACCTGGGTAATATTTCATTGGAGTTACCACAGTTTTATGGTTCCTTGACAGAATTTAAGTAATCCATAGGTTATGTTGCTCAATGAGGCATTGTTCTTAAAATTGTAATCCTTCAACATTTTGAGATTGAGAAACAATTGTTGCCAATTTAATGAAGCAATAGTCAGTTATCAACTGACTGCTGTCAAAAGGAGCTCCTGAGCGTATCATTTTGTTCCGTGGAACCAAAAGTCTCCACAGTGCCATAATGCGCACAATTGCAGAGCAAATTGAAATGCTGTCACTTAGGTTCGCTTTGCAACTCTACCAACGTCTCATGTTGCAGTGGATCGCTGCAGGATTGTTTCTCCTTACAGAGAGTTTTAATTTTCCAGTCTAGTGGAATCAATTCTGAGATGTGGTAGAAAACCCAGACTAAGACAGAGGTTTGGTTGTAAAACAAGTTAAATTTGATTGTACTGCTTTTAGTTATCTAATCTTGAGTGTATCTGGTTTTGCAATGATCTGTACATGGCACTACATTGATTGTCCTTAGATTAGTGGTAAAGTATAGATTGCCCTATCATGGGCTGTACACAAGCTCCTCAAACACCTTAGGGTGATGACAAAACAGAGGGGCTAAATTGGATAGCCCCCGAAAACGGGGGTGGGGATCGCGATGCGTGATTAACCTGCTGTAAGATTCCTGAGAAATCTCCATTTCAGATTCCCACTAGCTAACACGGACAAAATGAAATAAGCATTATTAGTTGTAGGTTTAAGTGTGTATTATGTAGCTGTTAGTCAATGCATGCCGATTCTTGAATAATCATGCTTTTAAACTAGTGTAAGATGCCTTGCGTAGACCCGGTTAGATTTTAAAATGGAAGAAAGAGGCCTGCTTGACCAAATATTAAAAATGCCAACTCCAACAGGCCTTGTTAGTAAAGCAACAGTCAGTCTGTGAGAAAAGCTGAGAGAATTAATGGAATTCCAGAGACTGAGATAAGGGGCAGGGACCGTAAGATTGTTAGGAATTGTATGTTAGTCGGTTTTTTTGAACACTTCTTTTCTATCTTTAGTGATTTATAAATATATTTATAAATATAAAAGTCTGTAATCATCAACTTTATGCAATGATAACCTGAATAATATGACATGGAACCCTTTCGCTTACAGTTAAAAGTCTGTGAGTAAGCTGTAACCAGACAGCCTGGAGTGAGAGATTGCCATGGTCGAATAGACTGCAGTCAGCCTGGGAACCAAGGTCAGGTGCAGTTACCATTGTGCTGGAATGTTATAACATCTGCAGTGAATTATAAAAACAAAGGCCAACAGCAAGGGCCGTATCTGAACCAATGGAGACATCTTCCTTTTGTGTTGCCACAACTACCCCAGATAGGAGTCTTGATGGTCAAAAGCAGATGATGTAAGAGTGTCATCAGACCCAAATCCTGCGTAAGCCAGGGTGGCTACAAACATGGCCTCTTTATGATTGGATTTTGGGTTTGGGTGTCAGCCAGTGATTGGTTCAGGAGGACTCCATAGGAGGACTCCATAGGTTTTGAATGAGAGTAAGGGTATAAGAAGGGGGTCTTAACAGTCACAAAGTGTAGAAGATTTCAGGAGTAGATTTCAGGATGAATCAAGGAGACACCCAGGAGAGAGAGAGAGAGGGAGAGAGAGAGAGAGAGAGAGAGAGAGAGACAGAGAGAGAGAGAGAGAGAGAGAGAGAGAGAGAGACACACAGGGTGCAGCTTACTCACGGTTGCGACTTCTACTCAGAGTATAACTGGTAATATAACTCTCAATTATACTCTGTAAACTGCTGCTCGAGTACTGTAATGTATTAAGTCTTGTTTGTGCTGAGTAATGTTAAATCACTGACCCCAATACGGGTCAACCTCGAATCATTTGGAACCTTGGTCCCTTTGGGATCTTATACTGTGCCCGTTGATTGAATTGCGGGCAGCATGCCATCCCCATAGCCCAGGGAAGTGGCAGTGGCTCCATGGGGCACGAACCTGTTGTCCTCTCTCAGGATGACAGCATTCGTGCGCCCACCCCTGCCACTCGGCCGGTGTCCTTGCTGTTGCCCGTCAGCCAGCCAGCCCAGACTGCTGCCTCCCATGCCGAGATGTGCAGTCCGAAGCCGAGCTTTCTAGGCCCAGAGCTGGTCAAGGTCGCCCTCTGAGACTATCTGCAGTCTCCTCCACTGAAATTCAGCAGCCTTCCGCCAGCCATATTGCTGCCACTGGGGTAGCACTTTGTAGGAGCACAAGCACAGGCAAAGGCACGTGGAAGACAGGTTCTAAGGGAAGGCACAAGGGTGATTAGTTAGATTGTGTATGCAATATGGCATGATTTCATTGATAAATTTATTTGCAATGTTTATTTAGTGGTGTATTTTATTTTTGCATTGTGTCCAAGAGGATGCTGTATTGGTCAGTGACAGAGGGAAGGTAATGAATGTGGGACTGTCGGTGAATGGAGAATTGGGATTGCCGTTACATGTATCGCTCTTAAATTAGTTCTTCGCGGACAGCCCGGGCAGAAAGGGGCGGTGTAGGTTGCCGCCTCCTTTACTCTTCCTCCTCGCCCTCTTCTTCCTCCTCCCCATGCTCCTCAGCTGCTTGCCTAATAGCTGGTGGCAAGGGCTGTCCCCTCATGATGCAGCAGGCCACCATGAATCTTGAGACCGGCTCAGCTGAGTACTGCAGGACTCCTCCAGAGGAGGTCCAGGCAGCGGAATTGTTGTTTCAGCACGCCAATGGTCTGCTCTATTGCATTTCCTGTGGCAGCTTGGCTCTCATTGTATGCATGCTGCTCACGTGTGCGTGGGTTGCGCACTGCAGGCATGAGCCATGTTGTCAGCAGATAGCCCTTATCGCCCAGTAGCCACGCTTTGGTTTGCCATGGTGGCTGAAATGCAGCTGGCACAAAGAACTGCCGCAGAATGAAGGCATCATGACTGCTGCCAGGATACCGGGCATTGACCTGCATGATGCGCTGCCTATGGTCGCACACCAACTGGATGTTGAGAGAGTGTAATCCCTTTCAGTTCCGGTACATGGCAGAGTTGACATGTGGCGCTCGCAAAGCGATGTGCGTAGTCAATGGCGCCCTGCACCATGGGGAGGCCTACGATCCTAACAAACTCTCATGCTCACTCCGCCTGCTTGTCTCTGGAAAGAGAGAATATGATGTAATAACTCTCTTTGAATGGAGAGCCTCAGTGACCTCCCTTCTGTAACAGTGGACAGCAAACTGCGAGATGTTGCTAGTATCTCCAGCTCCAGCCTGGAAGGAGCCAGATGCATGAAAGTTCGTCGCTACGGTCACAGCCACTGGCAATGTGGTCCTTGCCTTGCACTGAGGTTGGAGTTGTGGCTGCAACAGTCGACAGATTTCAGTGAGGACGTCCTTATTGCAGCGCAGACTCTCACACATTGTACCTTGCTCAGGTTCAGGTAGGAGAAGTGCTCCCTGAACACCCGAGGCGGATATGGCCTCATGCTGAGAGCCCTTCTCCCCCTTCCCCCCCTCTCTGTTCTAGCAGCTTGTCCTGCTCTGCATGGCCTCTGCTCATCCTCCCAGTCATGCTGTATTCCAAAGGGAAGGCCTACTGGTGCACCCATGTCTGAGAGCAACTGGTTTGTGCAGAAGCCTTGAAGTCAGCAAAAATTCCGTCAGCACCTGCCACTCCACTCCCTGTAGACTTTTGCAACTTGAAACAACTATGGAAACCACCAAACGCTTGTAGAACTGTAGCAACAGCCAGAAGACATCAGCCAACAACTAACCTGTAAGCGGTTGATGATCCCTTTAAATAGCACTGGCCGGGGGGGGGTCCTTCATGCTGCTTGATGCGTGTTCAGCTGTGCGAGGTTAAGAGAGGGCGCAGCCTGGAGCGTGGAGCTCCAAAATGGCAGCACTGGCATCAAATCAGCATTGCACGCTGATTGACGTCATCATCTGCCTGCTCTGCATGCTTCTGGTGGACGTTAGCTGTGCCCAAACAACAGGCGCTATTGAGCCCACTTTCGCACCAGGTAATCCTCCAAGAAGATAAAGGCCTAGAAATTTGGTGGGCTGCGCCACCAGTTAGCGCCTGAAGAGGGCACTCAGTGGCTTTAGCGCCACTGGCCGCGCCTCCCGCGATATTTAGCTGGGGCGCTAATGGCGGCGTTAACCTGTTGCGCTGCACCACCTCCGATGATGTCATTGGTGTGCGCAGCGCCCCGCTACCGCCCCAATCTTGATATTTGGCAGCGGCCGCCTCTGTAGCGCTGTTCGCAAATGGTGCCCGGTTCACGGGGCCTTCCTGTGGCGGCAGTGGCGCAAATTAAGGTGGAGGTGCGGGGCGGCCATTTTTTCTGGTGGCCGCCTGCCAGCACCTCCGTCCCCGGCCTCCTGATCGCCCCCCGTGGCATTGCCGGCTGTTTTCCGAGAGCTCGGCACTTCTCCTCGGTGCCAGGCTCTTTTGCCGGCACTCGCGATCTCCGATCGTGCTGGTGCAGGCCCCTCCCCCTTAAGAATGGGAGGAAGGCCTGCAGTACTGCAGCGTGCCGTGCCGCAGCATGTGGCGCTGCGGCACGTTGCGCTGTGATATTCAGTTTCAGCACCCTAAGAGGGACGTGGAGCACCTCGAGCCTTGCCCCGTGTCCCTCTTGGGGCGCTCAAGCTGAATTTCCGGCGGTCGCTACTGCTCCAAACGCTGCGCTAAATCCGGCGCTCAGGCGGGCTTGGCGCCCCGTTTGCGGCTCCACCCAATTTCTCCCCCAAAGTTCGGTAAAGTTTTTTCCTGATGTCCAAAGGTATTGAAAACTCCAGAGTATTAAACCAACCTTACAATCTGCGCTTACAACTTACATTTACAGGTAACCCATCCAAGGGCTCAGCTGCACATAAGCCTTTGGGCCTAAGAAATTGGACTGTGCCCAAATCGGGTTGGGTTGTGATCCTGGTGATGCGCACGCTGCACATGTCTAAAGTAGCTGGTGGCACGACCATGGCAAATTGGTCCACCGGCATAATCAGGATTGGGAATCGGGGGGAAAACTCTCCACTGGCTGGAGTCATACCTAATATAAAGGAAGATGGTTGTGGTGGTTGAAGGTCAATCATCACAGCCCCAGGACATCGCTGCAGGAGTTCCTCAGGGCAGTGTCCTAGGGCCAACCATCTTCAGCTGCTTCATCAATGACCTTCTCTCCATCATAAGGTCAGAAGTGGGGATGTTCGCTGATGACTGCACAGTGTTCACTGCCATTCAAAACTCCCCAGATAATGAAGCAGTCCATGCCCGCATGCAACAAGACCTGGACAACATTCAGGCTTCGGCTGAGAAGTGGCAGGTAACAGTCGTGCTACACAAATGCCAGGCAATGACTATCTCCAACAAGCGAGAGTCTAACCACCGCCCCTTTACATTAAATGGCATTACCATCGCCTAATCCCCCTCCTTCAACATCCTGGGGGTCACCTTTGACCAGAAACTTAACTGGACCAGCCACATAAATACTGTGGCAACAAGAGCAGGTCAGAGGCTGGGTATTCTGTGGCGAGTGTCTCACCTCCTGACTCCCCAAAGCCTTTCCACCATCTACAAGGTGCAAGTCAGGAGTGTGATGGAATACTCTCCACTTGCCTGGATGAGTACAGCTCTAACAACACTCAAGAAGCTCAACACCATCCAGGACACAGCAGCCCGCTTGATTGGCACCCCATCCACCACCTTAAACATTCACTCCTTCCACCACCGGCGTACCATGGCTGCAGTGTGTACCATCTACAAGATGCACTGCAGCAACTCGCCAAGGCTTCTTCAGCAGCACCTCCCAAACCCGTGACCTCTTCCTCCTAGAAGGACAAGGGCAGCAGGTGCATGGGAACACCACCACCTCCAAGTTCCTCTCCAAGTCACACACCATCCTGACTTAGAAGTATATCGCCGATCCTTTATCGTCGCTGGGTCAAAATCCTGGAACTCCCTCCCTAACAGCACTGTGGGAATACCTTCACCACACGGACTGCAGCAGTTCAAGAAGGCGGCTCACCTCCACCTTCTCGAGGGCAATTAGGGATGGGCAATAAATGCTGGCATTGCCAGCGACGCCCACATCCCATAAATGAATTTTAAAATGTACCGGCGAGCTGCGGGTGCGATTTATGTCCTCAGAGGCAGCTCGCCGGTCATGGCGTAGGAGGGGCAGCAAGATTGGCTAGCTTGGACACCAGCTGAGGGTCTCTGGTGTGTCCGGGCGGGGGAGGCAATCAAGATGGGGCAAGCATGTGAAGGAATAAGCAATATAACCTATTCAGAAAAATACACCAATCTGTGAAAGAATTCTGGGCTTATTAAAACATGACAAACTGGGTCTGGAAATCTAGGAACCGAACTGTGAAAAAGCTGTGATAGCATTCTGGCTATTGAGATAAGATAAGTTGTTGACACTGAATCAATAACCTTATTGAAACCGAAGGTTAAAGGCTCCTGACAGTCTGAACCTTTGGGAACAAGACAATAGTTACCCGGTACAAGGTGTTCTAATTTAAACCTCGTAAAGGAGCACATAAAAGTAACAAACATCTGCCTTCATAAAAATGATACCAAGCAAAGCACACCTGCTGTTACCCTGTTTTTTATGATAAATTTAGAACACCTAGAGAAGAGACATAATTCTGTAGTGCTACCAGCTGAGGTGACTGTAAGAATTGCAGGGGTCAGCAGAAAAATGACTAGAGATAATTAGCTTATATCAGCAGAAAACCTTAAAGGAAACACCACTGGAAAAAGGTATAAATATTGAACTCTCAAATGGGATAATAGACTCACTTTAAAGGGGCAAAGCAATTCTCGGCTTCAGAGGCAGCTCTGTAAGTCTCCAACTCTTTGTACCTCGAGGATCAAAGGTATTTGATTTTGGTGGATATCCTGTAGAAAACTAAGAACTGTAAAACTGTAGCGAAGTTAAGATTTGAGAGTAGCTTCTCTGATAATAGAATTGTAAGCTTTCTCTTTTTGGAACTGTTAATGTTGCGATTGACTCACCAACTGTAAATTATATGTTGGTTCTTTAATAAATCTTTATATTTTTAGAATTGTCTCACATAAGACTTCTGTATCAAACTCACAAACTCAATCTCGGTACACTCTTTGGTGAGGAGTTGCAGAATTCTGGGGGAGTTTTCTGGACCCTCATAATATCCGGAACGTTATAGTCTAGCTAAACTTATTAAAAGTGCTATCTGGAGGATGGTAACATTTTCAGGTTGTTCCTTTCCTTTAGGGAGAGATGGTCCAGACCTTTAGACCCAATTAAGCGTCTTTAGGATTCGGCTACCTCAAACTTTAGTTGAAAGTGAACGTCTGAGGAATATGCCTGATCTGGGGTAGCCCTACAGGGGCTAGGACTAGTAGTTATCCCTTCAAGCGGCGGCCGGCAGCAGCCCACGGTTTCAAGTAGACTCCTGCTCCTCCTGGTTCCACAATAAAGTATGTAAAATAACTTTAACATGCCTTTCGGGGGGCAGCCTCCAGCGGTCCCTTTAAGGACCACTGGTTTGTTTGCTCGATGCCTGAAGAAAGGTGAAGAGACGCAGCAAACAGAAATGTCTCTTTGAATTGCTGAACTTTTTCTTTTACAATTGATAAAGTTGAAAGGTTGTGTTCCAGTTCTCAGGGCTCCACTAAAATTGAAGCGATTGGAAGAAAGGGTGAGGTAAATTATTAAATAGTAATTCATTGAATACAAGGTTTGGTTTTAAAAGCTGGAAGGAAGACTGTGGGAGATAATTTTGTAATCTTGTGGAAGAAATGAGTTACAATGGGGAACAGTATGAGGAGTCGTATTGGTAGAGCTCTCTGGAACTCATTCCCTTCATCGCTCCACCTCTGAAAGTCTTATCAAAGTCCAACTCCTCAACACTACTTTCCACACCATTTTTTAATCTCTCTCTTTCTGGTTTGGCATTCATTTCCAATCACCATCTGTGAATTGCTGTGTGAAGTTTTCTATGTTAAAGCCATTATAAAAATTCAAATTGTTCACTTGAACACAGTAAGGATGTGTAAGGAGGATGGGAGCATATTTGGAAATTAGAAGGAACAAGAGAGGAAAGTTTAATTCCCCGCTCCACTCCCACTCTGATCTCTCCGTCCTCAGTCTATTACACTGTTCCAACGAAGCTCAACGTAAGCTCGAGGAACAGCACCTCATCTTTCGATTAGGCACGTTACAGCCTTCTGGACTCAACATCGAGTTCAAAAATTTCAGACTATAACCTCGGCGCCTATGTTTTCTTTTTCCTCTCACATGGCCGCTGTTGATGATTCTGCCATTGCCATTTGCACCTCATCTAGAGTTATCTTTTGTTTCTTAATGTGTTCCATTACCATCTCCTTTTGCCTTGCACCATCATCCCTTTTGTCATTCAATCTCTCCTGCCTTCCATCCTATTACAGACCTTCCCTTTTGTTCTTTCCTCCCCTCCTCCCTACACTTGCTTAAAAATGTTACATCTCTAACTTTTTCCAGTTCTGACAAAGTGTCATCAGCCTGAAATGCTAACTCTGTTTCTCTCTCTACAGATGCTGCCTGACCTGCTGAATATTTCCAGCATTTTATGTTTTTATTTGAGAGAGGAAATTTATTAATAACATAAAAAGCTGGTGCAAATCTGTTGTATATTAAAAGTTTTGCAGAAAGTGTGCACTTCCCATAAGAATCACACTTACTTCCTGTCACACTTCCAACATCACATTTCCACAGATCCTCTGATTGACCTTGAGCCACAGGGGATATACAATATTAACTCGCTATTATAGTTCAGTCATTCTGGAATCTAATGAATGCCAACAAGCAAATAAGCTAACATTTAAACATGGTTTTGTTGAATTCAATCAGTTGCACTGCACAAAAAAACCTGTCTTGTTGTCCTATTTTTATTCAAATGTCTTTGCTTGAGATCCAAAGCAGCTAGTACATGTATCTGTTTGTGTGTTTACATAGCACTGCATGTTAATTAAACGTGTTTCTGGTCTGTGGGCCTGCTGCTGACGATGATGAATATGTAGATGTGAAATTGTCATTATCCTTGAGCACTCTGCATGCAAATTTAAACACTAATTGCGGCATGTATTAATTGAGGCAGAAGGTAGTCATTTATTCCTGTCTCCTGATTGTCCATTTGTAACAGACGTGGCCAGTAATAGAACAATTAGCCATGGTGCCCTTTAATTGCAGCGCAGACCTATCATTTAGGGTATTAAACATAGTTTAATTACAAGAACAAATCTGAAACATGTTTGGCTTCTGACATTTGTGGCTAACAAGTGAAAAAATAAAACCTTTGTTCAGAGCAGTGACAAATTACTGCAGACAACGGCAAACCCAATCTGCTTAAAGAAGGCTACATTACAGTCATTGGACTAACGGTATCAATTTGTAGCAGCAGAATCATCTTTCCCATAAGGGATTTTTTTAAGAAGTTCGAAAGAAATTGGAGCTTTATGCATTGGCAACATGAGGCCTGGCTACAGAGAAACAGGAGAATGAACATGGAACCCGCTAGATAATGAGCAAGGAAATAGATGAAGATCGAATTATTTTTTAAAGAACTCTTCCATAAAAATATGGGCTGCACTTGGCAAAATGTACTTATGACATTCAGTAAAGCAGTGAGACATAAATAGGGTTCTGTTGAGAAGTTAATCTGAAACCAAGAATGGAGAAAATTCCTGAAAGCATTTAACAGGATGTTATTAATGGTCATCTATACTGAACAAAGGTAAGAAGAACAAAGGTAAGAAGAGATGTTCAACATGATTTTAAAAGCAGTAGGCCATGACCTACAAATTAACTGGACACAGATAAATGCGGGGTAGGAAGAATAGGGAGGTCACTTATCATTTGGAGGGTGTGAGTCTAGGTGGGGTAGAGGAACAAAGGGATCTTGGAGTACAAATACACAAATCACTAAAAATTGCACCACAGGTTAGCAAGGCCATAAAAAAAGCAAACCAAGCACTAGGTTTTGTTTCTAGAGGTATAGAATTGAAAAGTAGGGATGTTATGCTAAACCTGTATTGAACCTTGGTTAGACCACACTTTGGCCAACCAAATTAGTAATAATACTGTGGAGGAGGAATTCCTGGAGTGTTTACGGGATGGTTTCCTGGACCAATATGTCGAGGAACCAACCAGAGATCAGGCCATCTTAGACTGGGTATTATGTAACGAGAAAGGATTAATTAGCAATCTTGTTGTACGAGGCCCCTTGGGTCTGAGCGATAATAATATGATTGAATTCTTCATTAAGATGGAGAATGAAGTAGTTGACTCAGAGACTAGGGTCCTCAATTTAAATAAAGGAAACTACGATGGTCTGAGGAGCGAGTTGGGTAGGATTGATTGGGGAATGGCACTCAAAGAGTTGACGGTGGAGAGGCAATGGCAAACATTCAAAGACCGAATGGATGAGCTACAGAATTTGTTCATCCCAGTTTGGCATAAAAATAAAACAAAAAAGGTGACTCAACCGTGGCTAACAAGGGAAATTAGGGATAGCATAAGATCCAAGGAGAGGACATATAAATTGGCCAGAAAAAGCAATAATCCTGAGGATTGGGAACAGTTTAGGATTCAACAAAGGAGGACAAAGGGATTAATTAAGAAAGGGAAAAAAGAATATGAGAGTAAGCTTGCGAGGAACATAAAAACTGACTGTAAAAGCTTTTATAGATCTGTGAAGAGAAAAAGATTGGTGAAGTCAAGCGTAGGTCCCTTACAGTCAGAATCAGGGGAATTTATAATGGGAAACAAAGAAATGGCAGACCAACTAAATTCATACTTTGGTTCTGTCTTCACAAAGGAGGACACAAATAACCTCCCAGAGATGCTGGGGAACATAGGGCCTGATGAAAGGGTGGAACTGAAAGAAACCAGTATTTGTAGGGAAATGGTGTTAGGAAAATTGATGGGACTGAAGGCCGATAAATCCCCAGGGCCTGATAATCTACATCCCAGGGTACTTAAGGAAGTGGCCCTAGAAATAGTAGATGCATTGCTGGTCATCTTCCAGAACTCGATAGACTCTGGAACAGTACCCATGGATTGGAGGGTAGCTAATGTTACCCCACTATTCAAAAAAGGTGGTAGAGAAAAAGCGGGGAATTATAGACCGGTAAGCCTGACATCGGTAGTGGGGAAAATGCTAGAATCTATTATAAAAGATGTAATAGCAGAGCACTTGGTAAGCAGTGACAGGATTGGACAAAGTCAACATGGATTTACAAAAGGTAAATCATGCTTGACTAATCTACTGGAATTTTTTGAGGATGTAACTGGTAAAATAGATAAGGGAGAACCAGTGGATGTGGTGTATTTGGACTTTCAGAAGGCTTTCGATAAGGTCCCACCTAAGAGATTAGCGTGCAAAATTAAGGCACATGGGATTGGGGGCAAGGTATTGACTTGGATAGAGAACTGGTTGGCGGACAGAAAGCAAAGAGTTGGAATAAACGGGTCGTTTTCCGAGTGGCAGGCAGTGACTAGTGGGGTACCGCAAGGATCGGTCCTAGGACCCCAGCTGTTCACAATATATATTAATGATCTGGACGAGGGAATTGGATGTAATATCTCCAAATTTGCAGACGACACAAAGCTGGGTGGGAGGGTAAGCTGTGAGGAGGATGTCGTGAAACTCCAGTACGATTTGGACAGATTGGGTGATTGGGCAGAAACATGGCAAATGCACTATAATGTGGATAAATGTGAGGTTATCCACTTTGGTGGCAAAAACAGGAAGGCAGATTATTATTTGAATGGCAATAGATTGGGAGAAGGGGAAGTGCAAAGAGACCTGGGTGTTCTTGTGCACCAGTCGCTGAAGGTAAGCATGCAAGTGCAGCAGGCGGTTAAGAAGGCAAATGGTATGTTGGCCTTCGTAGCAAGAGGGTTCGAGTACAGGAACAAGGATGTCTTGCTACAGTTGTACAGGGCCTTGGTGAGACCGCACCTTGCGTATTGTGTGCAGTTTTGGTCCCCTTACCTGAGGAAGGACGTTCTTGCCATGGAGGGAGTGCAGCGAAGATTCACCAGGCTGATACTTGGGATGGCAGGAATGACGTATGAGGAGAGATTGTGTCGATTGGGCTTATACTCACTGGAGTTTAGAAGATTGAGAGGGGATCTCATCGAAACCTATAAAATTCTGTCAGGCCTGGACAGATGAGATGCAGGAAGGATGTTTCTGATGGCCGGGGAGTCCAGAACCAGGGGTCATAGTCTAAGGATAAGGGGTAAGCCATTTAGGACTGAAATGAGGAGGAATTTCTTCACCCAGAGAGTGGTGAACCTGTGGAATTCTCTGCCACAGAGGGAGGCCAGTTCATTAAATATATTCAAAAAAGAGTTGGATATATTTCTTAAGGCTAAAGGGATCAAGGGATATGGGGAGAAGGCAGGGACCGGGTACTGAATTTGGATGATCAGCCATGATCTCATTGAATGGCGGAGCAGGCTCGAAGGGCCGAATGGTCTACTCCTGCTCCTATCTTCTATGTTTCTATGAGTACTGTGTACAGTTCTGGTCGCCATATTATAAAAAGGATAGAGGCACCAGAGAGGGTGCAGAGAAGATTTACAAGGATACCAGAAATGCGAGGGTATACCTATCGGGAAAGGATGAACAGACTGGGTCTCTTTTCTCTTGAAAAAAGAAGGCTGAGGGGTGACCTAATAGAGGTCTTTAAAATTATGAAAATTTTTGATAGAGTGGATACAGAGAGAATGTTTCCACTTGTGGGGAAGAGCATAACTAGAGGCCATCAATATAAGATAGTCACCAAGAAATCCAATAGGGAATTCAGAAGAAACCTCTTTACCCAAAGAGTGGTGAGAATGTGGAACTCACTACCACAAGGAGTAGTTGAGGCAAATAGTATAGATGCATTTAAGGGGAGACTAGACAAGCATATGAGGGAGAAGGGAATAGAGGGTTACGCTGATAGATTTAGATGTGGAAAGACGGGAGGAGGCTCGAGTGGAGCATAAACACCGGCATGGACTGGTTGGGCCGAATGGCCTATTTCTGTGTTGTATATCCTATGTAATCTTTGAGAACGTAACTAAGTTAGCAGATCCATTCGATGTAACGTGCTTGGTTTTTCAGAAGATATTAAATAAAGTTCAATATGTAAGGCTTTTAAAAATGATTTTCCACCTAATCATGACAAATAGACAGAACCTTAGCCCTAAGGCTTGTGGAGTTCACTGTAAATTAGATAATTGAATTGAAACTGGCTTGGCAATAGAAAACAGAAGATAATGACAAACGGTCAAAGCTTTGCCTGGAGGAAAATGACCAGTGACATTCTACAAGGGTTTATTCAAAGTCTTCAACATTTAAATTTTCCAAAAATGATATGGAGGAGAGCATGTCTAATATGGATGTGTCATAAACTCCGAGAAGTAGATCAAACATTCAAAAAGAGCTGGGTGAGTGTTTATTTAACTATGGATCGCCTCACACAACGTTTAGCTGTAAGTTTATCATTCTGCCATATTCTGAAGTGACAGTTAGAATATATTAGAGGTAACATCCTAAAAAACAGAATTCGACCAAAAGAAAACTGAATTTGCAGAACTATTACCAAAATTTATGATCTAAAATTTGGAGACAGGTGTTCCCACAACACCTTGTCATTTTTTATGTCCAAATCGGGCAACGTTTCACTGTTGAAACTGTCCATTCATATCACTGTAATGGGACTCTATGTTTGGCTATGGTGGGTTATGGTACCTAAAGGAATGGTTGATTATAAGTGTTCATACATTTATTTATATTATTTAATGCATTTTGTTTATGCGATGAACTATAAAAACGTTGATGTGAGTCAAGGGCAAATTGGATTTTTTTGAAAACATCAAACATCACTACTCTGAAGAGACAGATATTTAATCTGTGTTGCTATGCGACCCAAAAAATAAATATACAGGTTATTTTCTCCAAAGAAGGAATTGAATATATTTGTTTCTCTCTATATTGAGTAAACCTGTTTCGTTTTTATATGTAAGGTTGAAGCTGAGTCTGACAACTACCATATAAATGATTATATTTCCAGCCTTATTATGAGGGTAGGCTGCCTTTGGCATGTGATTGCAAAGCACAGCACAATTCATTCCAATTAACGTAGAGGTTCTTAACCCTTTCACCGGCCACTTGTAATAGCCTGAATGTTCTGCGTGATGTATCTTCTGACAGTTGCGAGGTTGCCTTTCAATGCTATTTTCCTTCCTGATCATTCGTTTATCGTGCCAGTTGGATCAGGTTTATGCAAGTTTAATTCATAAAAGTGCAAAGAGAAATTAAGGCTTTTCAAACCTATCTTAAAAGTCACACAATCTCACCTACACAGAGGGCTGGTGGGGGGAAATGGAAAAATTGCATTGGTGCAGTGGGGGAACTCTGCTGGGGTTTGTGGTAAGGCACACGGAGGTAAAGATTCCACATATGGGAAATTTGGGCCTCGAATGGGCCTTTTTGTCATAAAATATTAAGAATTTAAGGATAACTGGAAATGCTGAAATTTCCTTTCAGCTTCCCTATGTTGCTTACGACTCGTCAAGTCTAGCAAATGGGTTTGAATTAAACATACCATAGCCACAATTATCGCAGCTGAACAACCTAACAGGCAGAAATGAGCATCTTAACCTTAATAAGAAACTAACTTTTCACCAATAGAGATGAGTTGAACTGAAACATTAGAACTAATGTATTTGCAGAAAAATACATTAAACTGATGCAGAGCTTAATTGTGCAAAACGTACTGGCCAGGAAGACATAAATATTCAGTTCTGGTGTATAACTTCCAATCTGTGTACAAGAAATCAGCCATGGAAGAAGATGAACAAGCAAGTCAGTGTCATGTCCACCGCAAGCGATCAAAGTGTCGGCACTACCCAGAATAAGTTAGCGTGGAATTATTTGGTATGAAAAAGGTGACCGAAGGTAAAAAGCCACTCACTTGACTAGCTGAAGGTGGGTTGTAAAGTCTAACAAGGTGTTCCTCACATCCCAGACCAGAGACCTAAGCAGAGGGAGCAGCAGACAAAAAGAACAGCTTGCACATATATATAGTGCCTTAGATGTAATAAAATGCCCCACAGCACTTCACAGAGGTGAAAATAACTGGAACCAAGAATGGAGGGTGATGGATTAAGGGTGGTAACCAAAAGCAAAATCGAAGAGGTCGGTTTTGAGGAAGCTTTTGAAGGAGGGGAGTGGGAAAGCATGGTTGGGAGTAGTTTAGGGAGAGGATTCCAGAATGTGGGGCCTAATTGGCTGAAGTCTCTGCATCAGAAAGAGGAGCAGGGAGAAGGGAAGAGGAGGGCAGAGAGCGGGGATGGCGGGTGCGGGTGGTGATGCATTGGAAACCAGAACTGGAAGCGTGGAAGACACTAACAGGAATATAGCAGTGAATGAGACTGCAAAGAAAGTGAGGTAACTGGTCCTGGAGGGATTTGTGGATGAGGACTAGGAATTTGAAATGTGTATGTAGGCAGATAATGAGCTAGTGAAGGTTAGTGAGCATAACAGTAATAGAGGAATGGGACTTAGTGTTGCAGGTACAGTTTTTAAGACAGCAGTGAGCAGATCCAGTTTCACACTGAAGGTAATGAAATATTAGTGCTGTGTACAGAAAGTTATGGTCTTCATTCATACATGGTAGAAGACAGGTTGGAGAGAGTAGCGTTGAATACCATGGGGTAGAGTTTCGCCTTCACCGCCTGGGAGGTAATCTGGTGAGACAATTGCATGGCCTTTATAGAGCTCATCCCATTTTCATTCCATTGAAATCAATGGTTTGGTAGCGTTCACTTATATAGTATTCCCAAAGCTAGAAGCAATTGTTTCTCCGGATTGAATCAAAATCCTCTATTTGCTTCAGCAAGGGAGTGGGCCATCAGCTGTGTATCACTTAAAGTAAATAAACTATCACCCACTTACAATGAATGTACTGTATAATGTGAAAAATAGTGTAGAAACTTTCCACTTACAGTTGGAAGCTTAGAAAAATGCAGCTGTAACTGTAACATGAGAAATCATAAGGGAAAAAATCTTGGCGAGACAGATATATTCATAGGTACATCTCCCAAAAGGACAGGCTGTCTAAGCCTAGAGAAGAAAGGTCATGCTTGCATGTAATTTACCCTAACCTGCAATCGCCTTGATATGGATATTTCCTGAGAGGACTTGACAGGGTAGATGCTGAGAGGTTGTTTCCCTTGGCTGGAGTGTCTAGAACTAGAGGGCATAGTCTCAGGATAAGAGGTCGTCCATTTAGGACTGAGATGAGGAAAAATTTCTTCACTCAGTGGGTTGTGAATCTTTGGAATTCTCTGTCCCAGAGGGCTGTGGATGCTGAGCCTTTGAGTATATTCAAGGCTGAGATCGATAGATTTTTGGACTCTAGGGGAATCAAGGGATATGGGGAATCTGACGGGAAAGTGGAGTTGAGAACGAAGATCAGCCATGATCTTATTGAATGGCGGAGCAGGCTCGAGGGGCCGTATGGCCGACTCCTGCTCCTAATTCTTATGTTCTCACATTTGATTGAATGAGTGATTTAACCTTGAACAAAACAAATAGAATGGAGAACACATGCCTTTTAATTCCTCTTTCCAGTTAGAGAGAGGACACAATCAGATCTTCAGCTGCAAATAAAACAATGGTAGTACCGGTGAAAGGGAAAGGGAGTAACACCCTGACCCACTTTAAAAATTTACAGCAAGGTACAGATCCGAGTGGTATATAAAAGCTGCCCTACCCCGCAAACATTTTTGGTATCAAGTAAATTTGGTGTCTTCAGTTTCTCAGCTCTATAAACTACATCAAACAATCTTCTAGTATTAGAAGTGCTCATAATCGCTTTTATAAATCCAACTTGATTTTAGCATGTGGTATGAGAAAGATGATCTCTGGCCGTAATATTTGACAGTTTGCACCAAGCAAAGACAAAAAGGTTGTGCCAGAAAGCAATGTTTGGCAAAAACATTAAACCATTTATGTTCATTGAATCCAATATCTAAACAGCCAAAGGTATATTTTAACCAGATCTGTCTGCAATCTATGTTTTAAGATTCAAGAGGAAACTCTTCAATCTAGCATTTCCCTTGTGTCATATTTTCATTTTGATTGTTTTCCTAATTGTATTCTGTTTTCACAGCCCATCTAAATACTCCTTTTGTGCTTATTACTGTTGACTGTCTGCACACTTATATATATTCTCCCATCTTAATTTCATAAGATGCTTCTGATGTCAAGAAATCTCTATAAAACTGCCAGAAAGTGTCACATTCCCTTTGACTTTGTCACTATCTCCACATTAGATGATCTAATTATAAACGTAAGAGACAGCTTCAGCTCTGTCACCCTAACCTGTTCAGCTTCAATGATCATTAAATCAGTGCCAGCTCTGTATGGGGGAAGAAAGCTACCTTCTCGGTTTTGAGCTGTTTAGGCTGTTTCCCACTGGGGAATTAAATAACATTTCAACAAAAGTAGCCTTTTAAAATGTTCTTTTAAAAATCATTCCATTAAATTTTGATCAAAAGGAAACAGGAGTGGGAAAGGCCATTCAGCCCCTCGAGCCTGCTCCGCCATTCAATTAGATCAATGTAGGGGTTTGCAAAATTCCCCTATTTTCCCTGAAGATTGAAAAATATTGGTCCACATCGTGGATGAAGAATCATGTGTTTTGAATTGCCTCTGGGTAGGACAGTGTTTTTAAAACATACCCAGAGTCGTGAAAAGCTGCATTGGGCAGAGCAGCACTTGGGCAACATCAGGATCTAAGACCTTACATTTTATTAAAAATGGTACCTCTGAGTTTCGAACTGTGTATATTTCAAAGAAGTTTGAAAATGGCCATCAGAAAGCATGGCCACAAGGCTTAAAAGAGCAACTAGCAGCTTGGAGTATGTCTGTGTGGGAGGATCTAGCAGTGGCTGTGAGAAAGACCTGCCAATCAAAGGGAGGTTCCCTTCTAAGAGACTGCAGGATGTTTATTTACTTAAGAGATTAGCCCACTTGAGACTAACCGCAGAACAATCGCCTCTATTTATACAGAAATCCAAACCCATTCAAAGCACTCACAGACAATGAGGCACATTGAAACTGTGGAAAGGACTCTTTGATATGCAACGGTTAGGAATGGATGGGTTTGAATCACCCATCATTCTGAACAATAGGGCAGTTGGATTCCCTTTTGTTTTAGCCCAGGTGAGCTCCGGATGTGGGCGGGAACATTTCGGCCCCACAGTGCAGACACATTAACCCATTCCAACCACTTTGAATCAGCCAATCACAGCTTTTCTCTTGTGTATTGGCACTTTGGGCGCAAATTTTGCAGACAGCAAAACAGCAGGAGCTCACAAGGTATAAAGATAGCTCCTGAGAAGCTATCTCTCTCTTACTTCGCTGGACCACAGGTGAGCAGGGTTTCTGACTCCTCAGCAAAGCAACCTAGTTAGGGGGGGTAATTAAGGGGATATTGCTAAGATTGTTTAATCAACATTGTAGTCACTTATCCCTCATTTTTGCCATCTGCCTTCCCCCATTTAAGCATTTTACTGTAATTACTGTGTTCGTGTGGTATAGTTTAATATTTGATTATAGTTTCTTTGGTTTAATAAAAGTTGACTTTCTCACATCAAAACCACTTGTCCGTTTTTAATATATCATTAATTATAAGCCCTCCAGTCAGAACTGGAAGGTGGGGTAGCAATTCAAAACCACTGTTTGGAAATTGGTTTACAGTGTAGCAGCAAAAGGCTGCCTGACCAGGTGAATTACCGTAAACCAGGTAAAAGGTTGGAATTGGTCAGAGTGCAGGCAAAGGCTGCCTGACCAGGTAAATTACCTTAAACCAGTTAAAAGATGCCCCCTACATCAGGACTGATGTGTAGCTCAACTCCATTCACCTGCCTTTGGTCCATATCTCGATACCCTTACCTAACAAAAATCCGTCAGCCTCAGACTTGAATTTTTTTCTCAAATCCAAGAAACCGAAAAGTAAAACAGAAATTGCAACTCTTTTAAAAATTAATTCTTGAGACATGGGTGTTGCTAGCAAGGCCAGATTTTATTGCCCATCCCTGGTTGAATTTGAGAAGGTGGTGGTGAGCCACCTTCTTGAACTGCTGCAGTCCGTGTGGTGAAGGTACTCCTACAGTGCTGTTAGGTAGGGAATTCCAGGATTTTGACCCAGTGATGATGAAGGAACAGCGATATATGTCCAAGTCAGGATGCTGTGTGACTTAGAGGGGAACTTGGAGATGGTGGTGTTTCCATGTGACTATTGCCTTTTCCTTCTGGGTGGTAGAGGTCACAGATTTGGGAGGTACTGCCAAAGAAGCCTTGGTGAGTTGCTGCAGTGCATCCTGTAGATGGTTCACGCTGCAGCCACGGTGCGCCAGTGATGGCAGGAGTGAATGTTTAAGGTGGTAGATGGGGTGTCAATCAAGCGGTCTGCTTTGTCCTGGATGGTGTTGAGCTTCTTGAATGTTGTTGCAGCTGTACCCATCCAGGTAAGTGGAGAGTATTCCATCACACTCCTGACTTGTGCCTTGTAGGTGGTGTAGAGGCTTTGAGGAGTCAGGAAGTGAACCACTTGCCGCAGAATACCTAGCCTCTGACTTGCTCTTGTTGCCACAGTATTTATGTGGCTGGTCCTGTTAAGTTTCTGGTCAGTGGTGACCCTAAGGATGTTGATGGTGGGGGATGCGATGATGGTAATGCCATTGAAAGTCATGTGTGGTTAGACACTCACTTGTTGGAGATGGTCATTGCCTGGCACTTGGGTGCCGTGAATGTAACACATCAGCCCAAGCCTGGATGTTTTCAAGGTCTTGCTCCATACCGGGATGGATTGCTTTATTATCTGAGGAATTGCGAATGGAACTGAACACTGAGCAGTCATCAGCTAGCAGCTCTACACTTCTGGCCTTATGATGGAGGGAAGGCCATTGATGAAGCAACTGAAGATAGTTGGGTTTAGGACTCTGCCCTGAGGAACTCCTGCAGCGATGTCCTGAGGCTGAGATGATTGGCCTCCAACAACTACAACCATCTTCCTTTGTGCCAGGTATGACTTTAGTCACTGGAGAGCTCCCCCTTTGATCCCCAGTTTTATTAGCGATCCTTGGTGCCACACTCAGCCGAATGCTGCCTTGATGTCAAGGGCAGTCACTCTTACCTCACCTCTAGAATTGAGCTCTTTTGTTAATGTTTGGACCAAGGCTATAATGACGCCTGGAGCCAAATGGTCCTGGTGGAACAAAAACTGAGAATCATTGAGCAGGTTATTGGTGAGTAAAAGCTGCTTACTAGCACTGTTGATGATTCCTTCCATCACCATACTGATGGTTAAGAGTAGGCTGATGGGGCAGTAATTGGCCAGGTTGGATTTGTCCTGCTTTTTACGTACAGAACATAACTGGGCAATTTTCCACATTGTCAGGTAGATGCCAGTGCTGTAGTTATACTGGAACAGCTTGGTTAGAGGCACGGCTAATTCTGGAGCAACGGTCTTCAGCATTACAGCCGGGATGTTGTTGGGGCCCATAGCCTTTGCTGTATCCAGTGCGCTCATCTGTTTCTTGGTATCACGTGGAGTGAATCGAATTGGCTGAAGACTGGCTTCTGTGATGTTGTGGACCTCAGGAGGGGGCCAAGATGGATCATCCACTTGGCCCTTCCCGCTGAAGATGGTTGCAAACGCTTCAGCCTTGCCTTTTGCAACCATGTGCTGGGCTTCACTATCGTTGAGGATGGGGATATTCATGGAGCCTCCTCCTCCTGTTAGTTGCTTCATTGTCCACCACCATTCACAACTGGTTGTGGCAGGACTGCAGAGCTTAAGTACGAGGTCAAGTAGGTTATTCCCTCGGGTTGATTCTCTCACCGCCTGCCGCAAGACCATCTGACAGCTGTGTCCTTCAGGACTCGGCCAGCTGGGTTAGTGGCGGTACTGCCAAGTCACTCTTGGTGATGAACATTGAAGTCTCCCATTCTTTGCCCTTACTACCCTCAGTGCTTCCTCCAAGTGGTGTTCAACATGGAGGAGTACTGATTCATCAGCCGAGGGAGGGTGGTAATCAGCAGGAGGCTTCCTTGGCCATGCTTGACCTGATGCCATGAGACTTTATGGGGTCGGGAGTCAATGTTGAGGACTCCCAGGGCAGATTTACATCAGCCAAATAACTATTTAACTTTTAAGCTGTAGCCCCTGTCTGACCTTCGGCCGTTCAGCAGAGGAAGCTTGATCCTGCTCCTCACTTAAATCTGTTTCACCAAGCTTAAAGATCACCTCAAGGAACAGAGTGTGCAGATTTAAACTGAGCCACAGTGTGTGATGGAGTGACTCTGCAGAGTGTGAGAATTCAAAAGTTTCCAGGGAGTAGCTTGGTCCCAGCTCCATGCTGATTTTGAACTGGAAGCACAGATAAATCTGCACAGGCTGACTGTTGGCTTGTACTGTGGGCTCATATTATTCTTCAATCTGAAATATGGAGACGATACACAGGTGCTGTGCACCTGTGGCCTTACACATAATTGTGTACCTGTCAAATTCATGAGTTATTAATAATTTGACTATCTTTGGCTGTCACTGAGATTTTCTACATTCATATATTAGCAGCTCGCAGATATAGACAGGAGGGACACCTGAACTGTGCTGCCACTTCTTTGTGAGCTCCCTCGTGTAATGCCATTTCCTGCCCCACTAAAGGTGGAAGTCACGTGAATACGGCAACGTGCACACACATGGAAAATTACACTGCAACAACAGACAGAGCAGATCCACTGAGGCACAGATCCGGAAGTGGGAATGGAGATGGATTTGTCTACTGATTTTCAAGCAAAAATTCAGATACTGCAGACATTGTCAAGTTGTGATTTTGTTTTTTTTATTCGTTCCTGGGTTGTGGGCATCGCTGGTAAGACCAGCATTTATTGCCAATCCCTAATTGCCCTTGAGAAGGTGGTGGTGACCCGCTTTCTTGAAGCGCTGCAGTCCATATGGTGAAGGTACTCCCACAGTGCTGTTAGGGTGTGAGTTCCAGGATTTTGACCCAGCGACGATGAAGGATCGGCGATATACTTCCAAGTCAGGATGGTGTGTGACTTGGAAGGGGAACTTGGAGGTGCTAGTGTTCCCATGCTCCTGCTGCCCTTGTCCTTCTAGGTGGAAGAGGTCGCGGATTTGGGAGGTGCTGCCGAAGAAGCCTTGGTGAGTTGCTGCAGTGCATCTTGTAGATGGTACACACTGAAGCCATGGTACGCCGGTGGTGGAGGGAGTGAATGTTTAAGGTGGTAGAAGGGGTGCCAATCAAGCGGGCTGCTTTGTCCTGGATGGTGTTGAGCTTCTTGAGTGTTGTTGGAACTGTACTCATCCAGGCAAGCGGAGACTATTCCATCACACTCCTTACTTGTGCCTTGCAGATGGTAGAAAAGCTTTGGGGAGTCAGGAGGTGAGACACTCACCGCAGAATACCTAGCCTCTGACCTGCGCTTGTTGCCACAGTATTTATGTGGCTGATCCAGTTAGGTTTCTGGTCAATGCTGACCCCCAGGATGTTGATGGTGGGGGATTCGGTGATGGTAATGCCATTGAATGTCAAGGGGCGGTGGTTAGACTCTCGCTCGTTGGAGATAGTCATTGCCTGGCACTTCTGTGGTGCAAATGTTACCTGCCACGTATCGGCCCAAGCCTGAACGTTGTCCAGGTCTTGTTGCATACAGGCATGGACTGCCTCATTATCTGAGGAGTTGTGAATGGCACTGAACACTGTGCAGTCATCAGCGAACATCCCCATTTCTGACCCTATGTTGGAGGGAAGGTCATTGATGAAGCAGCTGAAGATGGTTGGGCCTAAGACATTGCCCTGAGGAACTCCTGCAACGATTCCTGAGACTGTGATGATTGACCTCCAATCACCACAACCATCTTCCTTTGTGCTAGGTATGACTCCAGCCAGTGGAGAGTTTTCCCCCCGATGCCCACTGATATTCAGTTTTACTAGGGCTCCTTCATGCCACACTCGGTCAAATGCTGCCTTGATGTCAAGGGCAGTCACTCTCACCTCACCTCTGGAATTCAGCTCATTTGTCCATGTTTGGACTAAGGCTGCAATGAGGTCGGGAGCTGAGTGGTCTTGCGGAACCAAACTGGGCATCAGTGAGCAGGTTATTGGTGAGTAAGTGCCGCTTGCTAGCACTGTCGATGACACCTTCTATCACTTTGCTGATGATTGTGAATAGTCTAATTGGCTGGACTGGGTTTGTCCTGCTTTTTGTGGACAGGACATTCCTGGGCAGTTTTCCACATTGTCGGATAGATTCCAATGTTGTAGCTGTACTGGAATGGCTTGGCTAGAGGCGCGGCTAGTTCTGGAGCACAAGTCTTCAGCACGATAGCCGGGATGTTGTCGGGGCCCATAGTGTTTGCTGTATCCAGTGTGCTCAGCCGTTTCTTGATATCATGTGGAGTGAATCGAATTGGCTGAAGACTGGCTTCTGTGATGGTGGGGACCTCAGGGAGAGGCTGATATGGATCATCCACTCGGCACTTCTGGCTGAAGATGGTTGCAAACGCTTCAGCCTTTTCTTTTACACTGATGTGCTGGGCTCCACCATCATTGAGGATGGGGATATTCATGGAGCCTCCTCCTCCCGTTAGTTATTTAATAGTCCACCACCATTCACGGCTGGATGTGGCAGGACTGCAGAGCTTTGATCTTATCCGTTGATTGTGGGATCGCTTAGCCTTGTCTATAGCATGCTGCTTCCACATTTTAGCATGCATGCAAGTCCTGTGTTGCAGCTTCCCCAGGTTGGCACCTCATTTTTAGGTACGCCTGGTGCTGCTCCTAGCATGCTATTCTACACTCCTTATTGAACCAGGTTTGGTCCTGTAAGGGGTGGTGTGTGTGGTCAGCTTTGCCTCTGACTCCTGAGTGGTTCGAGTCGCTCCCACTCCCTTGGTTCTAGACTTTGGACTTATTTGGGGGTTGTAATGAAATTGCAACAGACAACTGAGTTGGTGAAAAGAACTTGGATTTTATTTGAGACAAGAAAATATACACACCACAATAATCTTATCACTCTAAAAGCAGGGAAAACTTCGGAATATATGAGGGAGAATAACAATAGACAGAATACTTCACCCCTCCCAATCTCACTACACTAACTAAGTTGGACTCCAGAGGACCAGGGAAAATGCTCACCAAACGACTTTCTTGACATTTGTGGAGGTTCGCGATTTCGGGGTTCTCTAGGTGTGGCGGTTGGGGCCTACCGTACCCCGGACGTGGTAGAAGACTTTACCTGCGTTGCTTTTTCAGTCTTCGCGTGTCCGCTGATGCGGTCGGGTGCGTATTGGATCTATCGGGTAAGTATCCAATTTCCTTTGGTTAGGTATAGGGTTTAGAGTCTTTTTCATCATATCTTACCCAGGGGTAAGTCAGAATAGCTTGTAGAGTGGAAACAAACTTGCGAATCTTCGGTTTCTTCCAGGTTGGTTTCTTGTTGATCGCGGTGGCCCAGTTTTACCTAGTTGTTGGTAATATTGTTGGCTGTTTGTTTCTTGGGGTCCTTGGTTGCCGTGATTCCTTTCCCCTTCCTTCCGTTCTCATTCTGTTGTCCTTCCGTCAATCTCCGATTCTCCGACTGTGTTGAGCTGCAAAAACAGGCCTCAATTATACCGGTTGAGGCCTTGCTTATCTGCCCGCCAAATCTTCTCTGGCCCATTGTCATTTTTGGCGGGCTTGTTAACAGTAATAGTTTTGAATTCTTTAATGGGTTTCGAGCTGGTCCCATCTATCTTAATTGATTTAAGTTGGTGTAAACTAGGTTCGGGATGGTCCATCGAAACCTAAATTAGCTTTAAATGACTGTTTGATCTTTGGTCCGATTAGTAAGTTTTGTCTTCTCCTGCTGGGGTCAGGGTCCCTTTTGTTGATCAGTGGCATGTACTGCATTATGCATACTCTTGATGGCTCTGTAATTTTGTCAGGAACTGCTCTTCTGTAGGCCTTTTGTCATTTATGTGAAATGACTGAGACAGCCCAGAACATTCACAGACAGTTTGGCCTATGCCAATACCCAAACTGCTTGTTTTACAGAGGCCCATCCCAACCCCTTTGTCTCAGCCTTCCACAGGCCTGGACATGTCCTTTTAAAATAACCAAAATCCTGGGGTTTTAACTTTAAGCCCCTTTTTGGCCCAACATTCTTAAAAAGTCTAAAAATCTCTTCTTTGGGGTAATCTTCTTGGTTTGAGGGAATCTGCAGAATTTTGCGAACCATACAGTCCCCTGGCTTGATGGTAATGGTAGAGTGAGGGATATGCCGGGCCATGAGGATACAGATTGTGGTGAAATACAATTCTGCTGCTGCTGATAGCCCACAGTGCCTCATGGATGTCCAGTTTTGAGCTGTTAAATCTGTTCTGAATCTATCCCATTTAGCACAGTGGTAGTGACACACAACCCGATGGAGGGTGTCCTCAGTGTGAAGACGGGACTTCGTCTCCACAATGACTGTGCGGTGGTCACTGCTATCAATACTGTCATGGACAGATACATCTGCGACAGGTAGATTGGTGAGGACAAGGTCAAGTAGGTTTTTCCCTCGTGTTGGTTCTCTCACCACCTGTCACAGGCCCAGACTGGCATTTATGTCCTTCAGGACTCGGCCAGCTCAGTCAGTAGTGGTGCTCCCGAGCCACTCTTGGTGATGGACATTGAAGTCCCCCATCCAGAGTACATTCTGTGCCCTTGCTACTCTCAGTGCTTTTTCCAAGTGGTGTTCAACATGGAGGAGTACTGATTCATCAGCTGAGGGAGGGCGGTAGGTGGTAATCAGCAGGAGGTTTCCTTGCCCATGCTTGACCTGAAGTCATTGACGGTGTTAAACACTGAAAGTTGGCTTGTAGATGTGTACATACACCACAAATCAGGTTAGAAGTATATCCACTAAATCAGAAGACCATGCCTGTTGTCTAGCTTCTTAGCTGGGTACAGATGCTGCACAGATAGCTCATTTATCACATTCAAATGATATGGTTTCCTTCCTTTCGCTCCAATGAGGCACTCTACTCCATCAGCAGATGTGGATTGCGGTGAGACTCTGAACTCTCAAAAGCCTCATGAATCTGGCTTAATTATCAGGTAACAGGAGCGGCTCAAGCAGGGCAAGAAACCAACCCACTCACAGCTTTCTGTAAAATACATCTGCAAATGAAACTACAAAGAGAGAGCGAGAGAGCGAGGGAGAGGGTGGAGGACTGAGGTCTGGATTGGAGGGCAAGGGAAGGGAGGGAAGCAGCTGAGCAGACAGTCTTCGTCTTACTGACGAAGAACTCTACAAGCTATTCGCACTTGCTGTTGGAGAGGAGGGTGGAAGGGGGAGGAGGGAGGGGCTTACGGAGATGTTTGGTATTGGAGAAAAGGAGCCGGGGGTTATCTTCGCTTTCCACGATGATCCTATAGTCGTGGATGGATTTGGCAGAGGAGAGTGAGGCCCAATAACACTTGATGTGATCCAGCCAGATCTGGTGATCGATGACCAAACCAGTTGTGTGCCAGATATGCTCAGGTCTGCGCCCTTGTACTTGAGGGAGCGATGATGAGAGCCATACCAGGGGTAGCGGCCAAGATGGGAGAGAGTAAGGCCTAAAAATTTGGTTGCTTTGCGCCTCCTGTTAGAGGGAGCTAACGGGGCGGGGCGCAAAGCAACTAGCGCCCTGGCGAGGTGCCACCAACGCCTTCCGCGAAATTCAGCGGGAGGTTAGCAGCGGTGGTAACCGTTAGCATCCTGAGGCACTGCGCCGCCGGCGATGAAGTCATCGGCGTGTGCAGTGCCCCACTTGCGCCCTGGCTGCGATCTTCAGTAGCCCCCCCTGACTTACCGCTGGACGCTATGTCCGACGGGGTCAGTGGGGCCTACCTGTAGCCGGGGCGGCATTAATTAAAGGCCATTTTTGTTGCTGGCCGCCTGCCAGCACCTGCCCCCGTTGTCGTTCCCGGCCTCCTGATCAGCATCCCCGTAGAGTGCCGGCTGCGCTCCATGAGCCTTGAGTGCCGGGCTCTTTTGCCGGCAAGCCAATCCCTGGTGGCCCAGCTGGGCCCCAGGTCGCGCTGCGCAAGGCCCCTCCCCTTTACGTAGTGCCGCGATATTCCTTCGCAGCGCCCCAAGAGGGAGGTGGGGTGCTTCCAGTAGCGCCCTGTTTCCCTCTTGGGGCGCTACTGATTAATTTCGGCCGCGGGGGCGCAAATTTTAGCGCCCCAAAGGGGGTGCGACTCAATTTTCCCCCCCAAATGTTTTACTGGACGAAAAGCCATCAAGGGTTGAGGTGAGAGATTGGTTGAGGAAAGTGACGGCTGCTGAAGTATCATGGCGAATGGAGGGCCAAACCAGAGGCATTTGGCAGCTTGTATGTGCAGTCGCAACTGACTTAGAAAAGGGTATTCTTCCAGGGGCTGCACAGAAGGAAGGGGGTTTGGAAGGGCATTGTATCTTCCGGATCCATTCATGTCCTAGCAGTGGTGGTCCTCCATCTGGCAATACATATAAGTCCATTTTAGGTATTTCCTGGACTTTGTATATCACTTTCACCCTTATTTTTCCTTTGGGGTAGACTTTTTGCCCTGTGTACGTCTTCAAGACAATCTCTGTAGCTTTCAAGGGTATATGTGAAAATAGCCGCTTGTAGTCCCTTTGGTTTATGACTGTTAGGGCTGATCCTGTGTCCAATTCCATTTTCACTTGGACTCCGTCTATCTTGAGTGTAACCCAGATAGTCTGGTGATCCTCCATTTTGGTTACCTTATGTAGTTTCAGACAACCCAGCTCCTTGCTTCCGGAGTCTGTATCACTTTTCTGTTCGTCTGAACTACTGTCCATCACCTTATGTACCTTTTTGTACTTCTCCTGTGGAGATTTCTTGCTGTTGGTTTTCTTACCAGACCTGCAGACTCTTGCTATGTGTCCTGCTTTTCCACACTGTCTGCACACTTGGTCCTTGAACCAACAATCCTTCTGGTCGTGTGTTGTTCTGCCGCAGCGATAACACTTCCCTGCTCCATAGGACATTTTATTGGTGCCATATTCTTGCGGTCTCCGTTGTATCTCTGCAGCGCCCCTCGCGGCTGCTTCGTGTGATACTGCCATGCTGAAAGCCTTGTCCAGCGTAAGATCCTTTTCTGATAGAAGCCATTTCTGGGTTCCTTCACTTTGAAGCCCACACACAAACTTGTCCCTTAACGTATCTGCTAGTCCCACTCCAAACTGGCAGTGTTTCGATAGCTTGCGCAGTTCCGTTAAGTACTCAGCATTGCTTTCGTCTTTATGTTGGTTCCTTTTATGGAACTTAAATCTTTCTGCTATCAGCAGCGGTGTGGGGTTTAAGTGGTCCTGTAGGATTTCTACTATGCTTTTGAAATTCTTATTCACGGGCTTCTCTGGGGTTATTAGGTTTCGCAGTAACCCATAAGTTTTTGCACCCATGGAATTTAACAAAACCAGTGCTTTCCTAGCATCTAGCACTTCATTCGCCCTGCAGTACGCCTCAATACGTTCCACATATGTAGCCCAATCTTCGACTTCATTGTCGAATGTAGAGATACTGCCACTCTTCGGCATCCCTGGGTGTGATTTAACTGTCAAAAATGGCGTCTCCCGCACTCTCCCTTCTTCTCCGCTGGCACAAAATGGCGTCTCCCGCGCTTTCCTTTCTTCCCGCGCTCGCCCTTCTTCTCTGCTGCGGCTTCTAAAAATGGCGTCTCCCGCGCTCTTCCTTCTTCTCCGCGGCTCAATGGCATCTCCCGCGCTCTCCCTTCTTCTCCCTGCGGACACTGTTCAGCCCTTGAGCCCTGGCTGTGCTCTGCGCATTTTTATTTTTCTGTGCGCCTTCCCCGTTTCCGCCGCTCGGTCCTGAACCCGGCTGCTGCTTTACCCTCTCTCTCTCCATTTTGTTTTTCCTCGACGCTGCTCGGTTTTCAACCCCTGGCTGCGCCCTGTGTGCTTCACCCTCTCTCTTACCCCGTCGACGCTGCTTGGCGTTTTCTCTGCCGTCGGTCGGCTCTAGCCGCCGCTGTCCGGGAAGGGTCTGCGCTGTACCTGTCGTCAGTCTGTTGCTGATCGTCGTGGCTGGGGAACCAAGCCCGGCTTTCCACAGCCTCCCCTGCGACGTTCACTCTCTGCCGGACGACTGGGCGGTTGCTCGTGGTCGACGCCTGTGCTTCTGGCCTCGACTTTCTTCCACCGCCCTCCCGGAGCGAATCCTCGAAGGGAAATGCAGAGTTGCAGGTAGATTCGAATCGACACTCGTCGCCACTGTTAGATCTGTGATTCTGAGAGTATGATGTTTTTCAATGACTACACGGATGCTGTAACTTAACAATTAGCAGGTGTTTACTGGAGTAGGGTAGTCTCAAGACTGGGGGTACAGAGGCATGCTCAAGGTTTATATACAGGTGTGGTCACTGCCGGTACTACAGTATATAGGAGCTGTAAAAGTAGTTCTCTCTTAAAGGTACATACACTACACTCATTTAAATATTTTAATGAGGCTCCGTGCCTAAGATTTTATCGGCGTTTCAGACTTAAAGCAGGCCGGCTGGTTTCCCAGCCTTCGGGGAAACCCAGCAGCTAAAGTGAGGTGAGGCCTGCTGTGTGGAAGCGGTAAGTGCCAAAGCAAACCTGTTAACCTCCAGAGCGATCAGACACCCCCCTCAGCAGTCACCGACCACCCCCCATCCCACTACCATGATTCATGAACTGCCCCCGTGATCACCGAATTTCCCCCGACCCCGTTCTCTCTCTGGCTGCACCACTCCCCCCTCCCCCCCGTGATCAACGCTTGACCCTCCAGTCCACGCTGTACCCACCGCCCTCCCCCCACCCCTCCCAACGATCACTAACCCGAGCAGCAGGATACTGACTCCTGGGCTGCGGCCTCACCAGCAGCGTTCACCCCCCACCCACCCCCTCCCCTCCTGGACAGGTAGCCAAGCCCGTCAATAAGGCTGGCCCCCGAGCGGGGAACCTTTTAAAAAAAAAACATGCACGCTGTGAAGTTAAATTTCCATGGTGTTCGGGGGAAATCTGACTTCTGGTTTCCCGACCAGAACTCCTCCCCGCCGCTTGGAAATCCCACCCCTAAAATATCAGGGCCTATGTGTGACTTGGTGATAACGGACACAAAGCCACCACGGTGCATTGGGCAGGGTAGGTTTTAAAACGTAAAGCAGGCTTCAGCAAAGGTCAAGCTGTCACCATCCGTGAGCCAAGTTTCAGTCAAAGCCAGGATGTCAATGCAATCATCTACAATACACAGAATTACATAGACATTTACAGCACAGAAACAGGCCATTCGGCCCAACAGGTCTATGTCGGCCCGTATGCTCCACGCGAGCCTCCTCCCACCTTGCTTCATCTCACCCTATCAACATAACAGTCATGGATGACAAGGGCCCTGTTCGTGAATGAACGAACATTCTTGTCTAAATTAAATTGCTTACAGGTCAGTTCCTTTGTGTTATTTTAATAAGTGGTTAACACTTCATTTTTAAATGGATTAAATTAACAAACGTAGAAATTTTAAATGAGTACATTAACCATTGCACTAAAAACTAGGCCCGGTGGACTTTCAATTTCCAAGAATTTTATGTTTCATATCACACAATACCACTGCGACAATACGTTCTGCACGCAGTAATATGGCCATTTTGTCAAACCAAAACTACGGACGTCCTGTGAGATTTGGTAGCGATCTTGCAGCACAATATTGGAAAAATTGTTCCCCTATTGTGCTCTCCTTGCCTGTTGCTAGGCAACATCTCCTCTGTTCTGGTGCTAGGGAAAGAAGTGGATAAAGGCTAAATATCGAGTTTGTCGGGCAAATAATTTGACTGCTGCAGAAGGTGGACTGAGGGTTCGTGGGCAATCACAACAGTAAAGTAAATGAGATATAAAAACTTTCCTTTATCAGCCCTTCACATATTTTTATAGTTTGCTCTGGATCAAATTGTATTTTGAATCCTCCTTTTGAGCAAAGCAATGATATTTATTTATTGAATGACGATGTAGTAATCTTGTATTCATTTAACTAATATATTTCTATAAAACTGACAAGATTTAAATACTTGACAAATAGGTGGCTACATGACAATCTATATTCATCCAGTTTTTATGAAATATGCAACCATTTTTTAAACTTGCATGTAGCAAAATATTGCAAAATTATACCATTGACTTTGTATCAATAAAAACCAGCATGAAAATTTTATGGGATAAAATTTATTGACACAGTGATAAATATCGAACCCTTTTTCTAACAGGATGATTTAACTATAGTGCAGAAAATAAGTTTAAGCATTCGGAGTTGGAAACATTTCAAATTTTAAGGAATAACACGACGATTTTTGCATAACTATAATTGTAGAGTGTAGCCAACACGGTCGTTACTACTGAAAACCATGAAATATAAATGTATTTGGTGGGAGATGCTGACATCATCACAATCTGCTGTTTGTTACTCATACCGAGTCTAATTGCACACATCCAAAGTCCCAGAGAGGCAAGGTTACCTCATTCTATAGACTTCCTTCTCAAGAATGACTTTTGTTCACTGCCTTTAACTTACCACATGAAAAGGAAGTGCTGGAGATAGACGGCAGATCCAACAGCACCTACAAGAGTAGTGTCAAGTGGGGACCCTTCATCCGATCCATGTTAACCTGTCTTTTAGCATAAGAACTTGAGAAATAGGAGCAGGAGTAGGTCATCCAGCCCCTCAAGTCTGCTCCACCATTCAATAAGATCATGGCTGAACTTCTACCTCAATTCCACATTCCCTCCCTATCCCCATATCGCTTGATTCCCTTCGTTTCCAAGAATCTATCGATCTCTGTCTTGAATGTACTCAATGACTGAGCATCCACAGCCCTCTGGGGGTAGAGAATTCCAAAGATTCACAACGCTCTGAGTGAAGAAATATCTCCTCATCTCAGTCCTAAATGGCCAACTCCTTCTCCTGAGACTGTGCCCCCTCGTTCTAGACTCTCCAGTCACGGGAAACAGCCTCTCATCATCTATCCTGTCAAGCCCCCTAAGAATTTTATGTTTCAATGAAATCACCTCTCATTCTTCTAAACTCCAGAGAATCTCTCATTCAGTTGTTGATGCATCTGCTGCATATTTTCACTCTTTACTGTTTAAACATCTCAGATTTCCAAACGAACGACAGTTCAGCTGTATGCTGATTGACCAGCTTCTGCTGGGCACGATTAGTGAATTCATGAAACAGTGTCAAACAGGAAGAAACCCGGGAGAATTGATGAGTTTGATCGACAGGTGCAATGGGTAAACTTTAAGAACTATTTCTGAGGGACGAATATGTGTCTGAAAGCACTGGCCAGCTCACCCCAGAGGAGCACAATAAGGTTCTGACCACAACTAGAACATAAAAACAGTGAACTGCACAAAAAGATATCAAGAGAAAAGTCAAAGACAATCAACACATTACAACAGAGAAGCTGCAAAACCCTGAAAAAATACTTAGTTGCCCTGGGCCAAATATTTTCATTTAGTTGACAAAGGAGACAGCAACTCCATGCCATTTGAAAAATCTGTTAAGTACGAAATCGTTTTTTATTAACTATTTGTCCCACACAACAGAACTAGAGCATGGTCTATAATCTGATCACCTTGCTAATGTTATTTGGTAATCTTGATACCTCACATGAAGAGAGTTCTGTATCTATGGCCCCGATCTTTACTGGGTCGGATTTCCAAGCAGGGGGAGTTCTGGTCCCCGAACACTGTGGAGTTTTCGCGCATGGTTTATTTTCAACAGGAACCCCACCTGAAGCCAGCCTGATTGCCAAGTTTGGCTCCTTGTTGGAGTGGGGGAAACGCTGCAGAAGAGGTCACAGTTCAGGAGCAGGTAGTTATCATGCTGCCGGGGGGTGGGGGCGGGCTTGTAGGGTTGGGGGGATGATCGTGGGGTGGGGGGGGGGGCGGGCATCGGAGACAGACTGAGGGTTGAAATGGGGGTGGGGGTTGGTGATCGTGGGGGGAGTCATCGGTGATAGCGGGGGGGGTCAGTGATCGCGGGTGATTGGGGGGGATGTTCGATCGGGCTGGGCGTCCAATCACGGGGAGGGAAGCAGGTTAGCTTGGGGGGGGGACGGCGGGGAGGACTCCTACTCCTCCTGGCCCACAAGCAGTGCTGGAAAGGAACTTTCCTCTTCCACGCAGCAGTCCTCGCCTCCCTTTAGCTGCTGGGTTTCCCGAGGACTGGGAAACCCGACCGGTCAGCATTAAACCTGGAAGAGAGATAAAATCTGAGGCACGCAGTCTCATTAAAATATTTAAATGAGCCACCCACCTCCTGGGAGCAGGTTGGTTGCCTGTCATGTCCTGTTTCCATTAAAACTGGAAGTGGGTGGGTTCAAGGCGGGATGGGTTCAAGTTGGAGATTTTAAAATTTTTTACCTCCCACCCGACCCAAACCCTACCGTTTTTGGGGGTTAAAATTACCCCTCTATATTTCTCTGCTGCACTTAAACTGCATGCATTATTCTGTGCCTCCCTGGCAGTCAGTGTAGTCCATCTGCACATCCCAGGCCTGTTTAATCAAAAGTAAATATCTTATCATTAAGCTAAGTTGTTTCCATCCAGGTCTACTGAATCCAACCTTGTGAATATTATCATATTGGAGGACAGTAATAAGGCTCAAGAGATGGGTGAGTGTGACAAATACCAACCATTAGAAACATGTCCCAGGGACTAGGTTCCATGCAGTGTTGAGATCTGTTGTTGGATTCTGACAGATGCTAGTCCTTCTTCAGCTGTCTAAGCCCTATACTCTGCAATTCTCTCCCTAAACCTCTCCATCCCTCCACCTCATTCTCCTCCTTTAAGACCCTACTTAAAACTTACCTCTTTGACCAAGCATTTAGTCACCTGTCCTATTATCTCCATCCTTTGGCTTGGTCAATTTTTGTCTTATTAGGGTCCTGTGAAGCACCTTTGGGACATTTTCAGACGTTAAAGGTGCTACATAAATGCAAGCTGTTGTTGTATATTTCACTTTAGTTAGAGCAAATCGTAACCTAGATAGTTAAATAAAAAGTGTGCTAATAATTTGCAAACCAATTGAGACCTTTCAGAATCTACAGTAAATAAAAAGCAAATACTGATTCAAAATAAATCAGAAATTACAGAGAATAATAGATATGAAGGTGTGAGTGAAAGGCAACCATTTAATTAAGGGATCAAATGATCTCATATCAAAAGGACCAAGCTTGAGCCATTTGCAGCCAGAACTTGTAGCCTGAGATCAGAACCATGGACTCCCCCTGTAATATATATTTTTAAGAATATGTCATGATTTAATGTTTCAGAGTGGCTTTGCTCAGTATGGCTCTATTTGTGTGATGACGGTGATTGTTGGTACTGATGCAGATGACAGCCGGGCACTCTGTTTCATAGATGCATAGTGCAAGATTAGAAAATGTGGTACCATTGCTTCAATTTTATTGAGAAATATTATGATATTATTTACCATCTATATAGACAGTAAATTGTGCACCTAACAATTCCTGAGAAGCATGTTTGGGGAGGGAGGCTTCCAACTGGCAACACGATCTTGAAAGATTATCTCCATAGACTATAAGACATAGCAAGTTTTACCGTGGGCTGGATTTTCCCAGCTCCCACACGCACGGTGCGGGGGGACCCGGTAGATGGCGGGAAACCCGGAGGGCCGGGTTTCTAGACGCGCTGTGGAGTTTTAACTCCATAGCGTGCGTGCGACGTCAGGGGCGGTTTCCCCGCCCGGAAGTCAGCCTGATTGACAGGCTGGCTTCCAGTCGTACAGGGAATGCGGACAAGGAGGCCGCAGCAACAGCCAAGTGCTGGGCCCCAGTTATTGGGGGGTTGGGGCGATCCCCCAGGAGCGGTCCAATCCCTGACCCCAGGGAAGGCCAGGCTGATGGTGGGGGAGAGTTTGGCGGGCCTGGGGGGGAAGCACTCCCGCTCCTCGCAGCCCACAAGCATTGCTCCCCGAGGCTGAGGCCGCCTTGTTGCAGCCACTGGGAATCCCAAGCCCTGGGATCCCCGGCCGCCTGCAATAAAACCTGCAAAGCAGGTTAAACTAGAGATTTCAGGCCTCGCTATAATATATAAATTACCAACCCGCCTCTTGGCAGCGGGTTGGCAGCCTGCCCCTCCCCACCACCCCCCCCGACCCCCACCCCCGTCCCGCCTGAGTGAAAGGTGAAAGTGGGCCGGTTGGGGTCAGGGTTCACATTTTTTCAACTTTCACTTCCCCCCCGCTTCCAACTCATCCATTCTTACCTCAGAAAATTCCGGCCCACCAGTATCTAACAGTAGTTAATTGGACTCTTATCACTGGGTAATGAGATTCAATGCTGACATTTGCTGACTTTGAACCACGTCCTCAATGGACAACTTTCATCAATCCTTCGATGTAGGTTGCCAAATGGATCTTGGCACAGTGACTCCCTTCAATAAATGGGGAAAAAAACATCAAGAAGCCCAGTTCCACCTTGTGGAAAGAGGCCTTGCTTCAGCATAACACACAGAGATGCTCGACCTTCTGGGTGGAAAAGGAAACATAGCAGCAAAAGCACCAGTGGCACAAATAAAACCAAAGACAAATATAAACTGAATGCAAGGTACAATTGATGGGAGAAATCAGTAAAACTGGCAAAGTTAGTCTATACGGCAGTTTCTTAGCTGTCATTAAATAATTGTGTTACCACTAGAGGGTATAATTGTACAGCAACATTGCTCTGTGATTGCCTTGCTCTACAGAATGTGACGTACTTCATTTGTAAATTGAACACGTAACCAAAAGGACTCAAATCCAATATTCGATGTCCCCTCTCAGGTGCGCGACCCAGTTATCTGACATTACTGCGACAGTACTGGTTTTCAGTAATACCGTATGCTTAACGCATAAAGAATTCCTGCAGTGGGCCCCGTTCTTAAAGTATCTCATATGAGAAGGTGGCAATTGCCTGACAATGTGGTAGTACATAAATCATTCACATCCTCATAACTCAGAGATCTATACTGTTCTCTCCCCACCTCCTGTCTTCTCCCAAAGGTAGGTAGTTAACTTCTGCTGTGGTATAGTTCTATGGTTGTCAAGTGCCCTTAGATCCTTCCCCAGGTGGCCAATTTTCATGTGAGCGCTGGTGGGCTATTTTATTATGGGAAGCCCCATAGCTGAAGCCTCACAAAATAATCACACAGAGACAGTCTGGCCAGGAAAGCTGGAGAACTGTAAGGTGCAGAAGGAAATCTTGGCTGATTTTTCACTTCCCTGGAGACACCCAGATCAATTGTCGTGTCCTGTCCTGGCTGACATCAGCACAATTCAGGACCGGCCTTAGATTGCTGTGATAGGTCCTTCTACTTCAATTACCAACATATAGTCATTGGCAGACACTGGGGCGATTTTGCCGGCGCTCAGGGGTCGGGTTTGGAGGTGGGACTGCTGGCAAAATCAAAAAGATTGGCAGCGGGTCCCGAACCCGCTTCCAACCCGTCTCCAATCAATCTTCCCAGGAGTCGGGTCCCCGATTTGCGCAGGGACCCGACTCCTAGCAGTGGGAAGAGGATTATAGTCACTTAACTGCTTGTTAACAGGTAGTTAACAGGCAGTTAAGAGGCTTTTTCCAATTTTGACACTTCTACTGTGGGCTTCTTGATATCGGGAAACCCTGCCAGGGTAAGTGTGGTGTACTGTGGGTCTACTGTAATGTTTGTGTATAGATGACAGGTGCAGAAGTGGTGTGAAGGATCCAATGGGACACTGGTGAGTTGCAGAGGTAAGAAAATGTTGGGAAAGTCATTTTTAATGTGTTTAGAAATTTCTGTACGTGACAAGCTTTGAAAGTTGTGCAGTCCCACCTGATTGGGAGAACCTCTCTCACCAGTGACAGATCGCTTCTGTAACCTCACCTGCAGCTGCCATCTGCTTTAGCCTAGGGAGAGAGTCAATGGAAAGCCTGGGTACAAGGTCTCACATTTGTACAGTGATTGTCAGTGTTTGCAGCAGCTCAATGCTGTCAAACACTGAAAAAAATCATCTGTCAAAAAGAAATGGTGGTGGCCCCTTTAAGAAAACCAGGGGATGACGCATCATCAACTGACGTCATCTGACACCGGCTTTCTCTTAATTGGTCGGCAAGCCCGCAGGGTGGGTTTAACAAAGCCAATTGATGCAAAATAGCGTCTGTGCGTCGGACATCGCTGGGGGCGGGACCAGAACCCGGAAGGCAGCAGTCCTGCCCCCAATGTGCCTCTTCAGGTAAGATCCTGGCCTTTGTCTCTCATGTATCAATTAGAATGTATGGCCCAGCCCTGAAGGTGTGTGGGAGAGTGGCATTGGCTGACTTTTCAACTGATCTCCTAGTCTCCTCGGGAGCACTGTGGGCCCTAAGAGAGGACTAGCTGTATTCCTCCCAAAGCTGGGGAATTTTCTATTTTGCAGGAAAATGACCCATATACCAGCAACAGTTTAGAAACATTCAAAACGTTTAGAATACAAGAATTACAAGTTTGAACAACACTGTGAGAAGTACATGTTAAGTTTATTATAAGAATAGAAACGTACTTAAAAATGGCCACAAGGTATTGCAAACAAATGTTGATTACCCCATAAACTCAGTTTTCCAGGGTTGCCCAGGTAATGAGATGTGGACATAGACCATTAAGCAGGAAAACCTATTGTTCCACAGCCCACAGTGGGTACAAAAGGCCAAGGCCTAGAAATTCGGTGGGCTACGCCACCAGTTAGCACCCAAATAGTGCACTTAGTGGGTTTAGCGCCACTGGCCACGCAGTGCCGGCTGTGTCCCAAGTGCCCGGCATTTCTCCTCAGTGCCGGGCTCTTTTGCCGGCACTCGCGATCTCCGATCGCGCTGGTGCAGGCCCCTCCCCTTTAAGAAGGGGAGGAAGGCCTGCAGTACCGCAGCGCGCCGTGCCGCAGCACGTTGCGCTACGATAGTCAGTTGCAGCGCCTCAAGAGGGATGCGGGGCGCCTCGAGCAGCGCCGCGCTTCCGTTTGGGGCGCTGAAACTGAATATCGGGCTGGCGCAAGCGGCTCCGACCGGAGCGGTAATTCCGGCGCCCAGGCGAGCTTGGCGCCCCAATTTCTAGGCCCAACTGTATAAGACTTTCAATATACATATCTGAAATACTTATAATCTGCAATGTAACAAGTATTCTGTATCATACCAAGACCCCAAAGAGTGTGCGATTATTTTATATAATATAAACTAAATTCATATCAATATAAGGCATATTTGATGGCAATATTATTTCTGCAAGCTGTAGGTCCCATGGATCCTAGGGCAACAAGGTATTGGTCTCATTGATCTTCATTCAGAACTTCTAATTCATCTTCCATTATATTTTATTTTATAAGGCTAACCCTGCAATCCCATGCTCCCTGAAGTAAGCCACACTCCAAGAGAGCGTGGGCTGCTGAATCAGGGCTTACAATATTGTGACACTATGTGCATTCCCTTTGAGTGTGGCTTCACTGTTGGGATCACAACTTACCCCTTGTATTTTTTTGTATACTTCCAGCTTTTTTTCTCTCTTTTGATAACTGCAGTGTTGTTTCTGCACTAGATTTTAAATTGCACACAATGTTAGTGATTTATGTTATTCAAAGACAATGATGAATTGAGAAATGGACTGGAACTGTTAAGATTCTCTACCTCTACTTCATTCGATTTTAGAAAGCTACAGAAAATGAATCTAGCAGATGCTATATGACACAAATGTGTGGGCGCAAGATTCTGCAAAGGGCATCAGTACTCAGGGGGATTTGTTTCATATTGCCAAGCACTGGAGTTTCATTCAGCAGGTTTGCCGTGTATACAGGTGGAAAGCTTTTATTTTTTTCAATCAAATTTGAACAAGCCTGTAACATTGCATAGTTTGTGAAGTGTTTTGTAGCCAGTGCCAGAGGGCAGGGACACTTACTTTCTTTACAATTACATTTAATTTCAAATGAAAAGCAATAGAGAATGACAGCAACTACATTGTCACTACTGATCTGATACATATTCCCAAAGCATTTCTCTTAGGATATTGTGGTCATGATGTTGTCAGAACTGGGTCGGATATTGCTCAGTAGGCCATGAGAGGTCCAAGCTTGACTAAGTATTGGCTTGAATATAAAATTACTAAACGCCTGGTTAGGGTTGAACAATTTATTTGAAGACATTGTTGCAGTTTTGGTGTTTATAAGATGTAGTTCTTAGCTATATGTGGAGGTAATTCACCTCATTCCATTTTCTCTACTCCAAGTTGGCTTCCTCACTCCTCATCCATCTAGCTATCTTCCGCAATCTGGACAGCTGGGTGGTCCTATTTACAGATATTTTTGAAGAGGCAGAATATAATGGGGTGGGTGGGAAGAGATACCTTCATGCCCAGTTGTCCTTCCCTTCCACTGATGACAGGGCCAAGACTGACATAGCTTACCCATTAGAAGAGATCTAACTGAATAATCTCACAGTATTTTATGAACATTAATATATACTGAATATTGTTTTTTAAGCAGTCATCAGGCATTTTGCTCTCCTAGTCTCCCCTCCTGTCCTAGCTCTTTCTGGTGTACGGTTTCACAAGTATCTGCACCCTGTGTAAGTGACCCTTCAAACATGGAGCACTTCCCAGCCGAGTCAAATCCTGTTCTCAAGGGATGTTTGCATCTGTGTCTTTCTAGCAGTAGTCAGTGGATAGCAGTTAGCAGGGAGAACCCTGCCTGATTTTTTCCTCCTTAGCCAAGGAGTGCTAAAGCCAATTATAGATTGATACAAAATTCAACTAATTTGGCACAGGCTAGATTTGAATTTGAGACCTGCTGGTTGGTTTGATTTAGTGCGACATCACTTTACCCACCATCACTGTAAGTAGTTACCTTTCAAGTCAAAATTCACAATCACATCCATTAACCTCGCATCTGCATTGTACGGCTTCTAAAACACATCTTGCCAATCAACAAATGGTAAAAATGTATAGCATGTAAATAAACTATTCAGTGTATTCTGTTTAAGAAGCTGACAATGAGTGTAAAGCTGTAATTCAATCTCACAGTTCAGCTGTCATTATACACATTCGATCTTCATTCCCATACCTCAAGATTCAAGATTCAAGATATTTTATTTGCCTTATGTAACTAGTACAATGGAATGCTTACTCCCCAATCACTCCCACAATAAAGCTGTGGGAGCTCACAGAGACACGTCATCTATTCTCCAGCGCCGTGTTCTGAAAAAGTCAATTTAATGGCATCTAATGGCAGTGGGAACGCGATGTCCTTCAGCCGCTCCGTCCACCCCGTCACCGCGGCCTCCTCCTCACTGTCGCCGGCTCCACGATGTGGTGGGCTTCTTATGACATTGTCAGAATCTCTTGACTGACTAAGAAAGTCCTGCTCCTCACCGATCAGTTATTTGTTATCCTTCATGTCAGCCTTGGCTCCGTGGTAGCACTCTTGTCTCTGAGTTAGATGGTCTTGGGTTCCACTCCAGTTGCACTCCACAGATTTGAGCACATAATCTGGGCTGACAATTCAGTGCAGTACTGAGAGAGTTCCACACTGTTGGAGATGCTGTCTTTTGGATGAGACATTAATCCAAAGCCTCATCTACCCTCTCAGGTGGACGGTAAAAATCCCACAACACTATTAGAAGAGCAGGGGAACTCTTCCAGTGTCCCAGCTAACAGTTATCCATCAACCAACACATAAAACAGATTATCTAGTTATTTATTTCATTGCTGTTTGTGGGACCTTGCTGTGCACAAATTTACTGTTGCGGTTCTTACATTACAACACTGGCTACACTTCAAAAGTACTTCAATGGATGTAAAGCACTTTGGGACATCCTAGGGATGTGAAAGGCACTATATAAATACAAGTCTTTCTTTCCTGCTTTTTTACTCGCTCTTTATGCTGTAGCAAATGAAAAGGTCGTGCCTACCTTTTTGAGTGTAATCGGGCTGAAGACATTCAATTTACTTCGCAGCCTCGTGCAGCCAGATAAGCCAGGAAATAAAACATATAAGCAACTAGTGGAAATTCTTGGAGCACATTTTTCACCAAAACCTCTGGTTATTGCTAAGAGATTTAGATTTCACAAACGGAATCAAGAGGAGGGGGAATCAGTGACGATGTTTATTGCTGCTTTAAAAAGGTTGTCAGAACACTGCGAGTTCAAGGAGGTGCTGAAGGACACCATTAGAGACAGACTTGTGTGTGGTCTGCAAAATGCAGCCACACAGAAGCACCTTCTTACTGAGGACAACCTTACTCTTGAAAAGGCCATTGAAGTTAGTGTCTCCATGGAGATGGCAGAAAAGGAGGCTCACCAGTTGAGTTCAACAGGGAGAGTTCACAAGGTGTCGTCTGAGCCTAAAGGTGCGCGGAACGGCACATGTTACCGTTGTGGGAAAATGGGCCATCACGCTAATGACTGCTGGTGTACGGAGCTGGAATGCCGAAATTGTGGCAAAAAGGGTCACATTGAACGCGCCTGTAGAGGTAAAAAAAAGAACAGACAGAGCTGGGAAGCATGGAAGCAAAATGTCTGTATTTGGACAAGAGAGGTAAAAGAGTGTTCATTCAGTGCAGTATGATGGAACAAGCAAAACAGAGGGGAGCGACACCTCTGAGGAGGAAGAGGTGCACATACTGATGGTTGCAGGTGATTCAAATGGCTACTGGGTGTCACCACTGGTGGAGGGACAATCAGTGTGGATGGAGGTGGACACAGGCGCGGCTGTGTCCCTTGTTTCAGACACTGTCTACAACAAAATGCTAAAGCATCTTACCCTTCAGCCAACAAACATTGTGCTAAAGACGTATACCGGCGAACCTGTGGCCATGAGAGGCGTCATTGAGGTGACAGTTAAATTGAACGGACAGACTGCAAAACTGCCACTATATGTGGTAAAGGGAAATTACCCATCGCTACTGGGACGTGCGTGGCTAGAGAAAATCACGCTGGACTGGCCTGCAGTCCGCATGATGTCAAAAGGGGAGTCAGGTCTGACTGCAGTGTTAAACAAACATGCAGAACTCTTCAATGGGGAACTTGGGAGCATGAAAAAGATCAGCGTGAGACTGGACATTAAACCTGACAGCAAGCCGAAGTTTCACAAAGCCCGACCTGTACCCTATGCAATTAGGCCAAAAGTTGAGGCTAACTTGGAGGCCTTAGTCGAGAATGGAGTCCTGGAGCCTGTGAGCGTGAGCAAATGGGCCACACCCATTGTTCCTGTCCTGAAAAAGGATGGATCTGTTCAAATCTGCAGGGATTTTAAAGTGACTATTAACCCGGTGCTGTCTGCGGAACAGTACCCTCTTCCGCTCATTGACGATCTTTTTACGGGCCTGGCCGGAGGGCAAAAGTTCAGCAAAATAGACTTATGCCAGGCTTATCTACAAATGCATGTCGATGACAAATCAAAGGAGCTGCTGACAATTGTGACACACAAGGAGCTATACAGGTACTGCCGGTTCCATTTGGAATTACATCGGCCCCTGCTCTATTCCAAAGGGCAATGGATCAGATTTTGAGTGGACTGCCAGGAGTCCAGTGCTACCTGGATGACATCCTTGTCACTGGGACAAATGAGGAGGATCATCTTCTGAACTTGGATGCGACACTACAACGACTGAAAGAGTACGGACTCAGAGTTCGTAAAGACAAATGTGAATTCTTTCAGTCTTCAGGTGAGTACCTGGGGCATGTGATTGATGCTACTGGCCTGCATAAGGCGCCGTTAAAGGTCAAGGCAATCATGGAGGCCACAGCACCCCAGAATGTGAGCCAGTTACGTTCATTTCTGGGGCTACTTAACTACTATGGGAAGTTTATTCCAGACTTAGCAATATTGCTGAAGCCGTTACATCAGTTGCTATGTCAAGGCAAAACATGGAAATGGACTGAACTGTGCAACGAAGGTTTCGCCCAAGCAAAGAAAGCATTGCTGAAATCAGAGGTCCTGACACACTTCGACCCAAAGCTACCCGTGCAGCTAGCATGTGATGCATCACCATATGGTGTGGGAGCAGTCATATCCCACATCATGCCTTCGGGTGAAGAGAAACCTATCGCCTCCAATCACGCACCTTGAACAAGGCCGAGAGTAACTATGCGCAGATCGAGCGCGAGGCCTTGGGAATCGTTTCTGGAATTCGAAAATTTCATTAGTACCTGTTTGGGAGAAGGTTCACACTCCTGACGGACCACCGTCCATTGACTTCAATCTTCGGGCCCCACACCAGAATTCCATCTCTCGCTGCAAGCAGGATGCAAAGGTGGGCTTTACTGTTGTCAGGACACACATAAGACATCAAATATCGCAAATCAGACTTGCACGGCAATGCAGACGGTCTCTCAAGGCTACCCTTGCCTGTTACTCCCCCAGAGCCTCGTCAGATAGACATCTTCTACTTTAGACAAGTGGAGGGAGCACCTGTCACTGCAGTTCAGGTGCGAAGGTACACCCGCAACGATCCAGTCCTGTCTGAGGTAATGGACGATGTCATTCGAGGGAGAGCTATAGGAGATTCTCCTAGTTTGAAACCTTACATTTCAAAAAGAAATGAGCTCTCTGTCCAGGCAGGTTGTCTTCTTTGGGGACGCCGTGTCATCATTCCGCCACCTCTGAGGGAACCTATACTGCAACAACTTCATACAGGCCACAGTGGGATGGTTCGGATGAAGGAAATGGCAAGAAGCTATTTCTGGTGGCCAGGTCTCGATGAGACTATTGAGGAGAAAGCCAAAACATGTTCCCCATGTCAAAGGGTCCGGAATGTTCCACAGCTGGCAACCCTACACCCCTGGGATTGGTCTGCAGAAGTGTGGCAGCGAGTACATGTGGACTTCACCGGTCCTTTCGAAGAGAAGATGTTTATGGTGGTTGTGGACGCTCGTAGCAAGTGGCCGGAGGCCGCTGTGATGAGGTCTACCACGGCAGAGAAAACAATTGAGAAACTTGGTGAGATGTTCAGCCGTTATGGCTCACCGGAACAACTCGTAAGTGACAACGGTCCACAATTTGTATCACAGGAGTTTGCAACCTTCCTGCATGTGAATGGTGTCCAACACATCAGGTCTGCGCCCTATCATCCCTCTACTAACGGCCAGGCAGAAAGGTTTGTGCAAACTTTGAAGCACGCCTTGAAGGCATCGCAAGGTCAGGGCTCAATCCACCAACGTCTGAACAGCTTCCTGTTATCCTACAGGAACGAGCCGCATACCACAACTTCCCCCGCTTCGCTCATGATGAAGAGGCAGTTGCGGACAAGTTTTGACTTACTCAAACCTCCAAGGGCAGAGCAGGTTGTCCATCATCAACAACAAGCTCAAGTTGAAAAGAGAGAGAAAAGACCCAAGGAGAGACGGTTTCATCCGGGAGAGCACGTCCTAGCTCGAAACTACAACACTGGACCGAAATGGGTTCTTGCTACGGTGATCGCGCAGACGGGCCCTGTGTCTTACACGGTTGAGACTGCTGAGGACGTCATCTGGAGAAGACACACAGATCAACTGTTGCTAGGAGCAAAGACAGCCACAGAGGCTCCAACGGCTGGTTGGCCTGAACTGTTTCCAGATGATACCGCAAACCAACATCCTTTGCCACAGTGCTCTTCTCCAACACAGGAAGTCAAAGAGACTGTTCCGCCTGTACAAACTCTTGACTTTCGACTGACACAGGCACCTTCTCCATCCAGGCCTGTGTCAATGCCTACTGCTGTGGAAGCCAGCGATGACCGCCGGTATCCTGTCAGAGAGCGGCGGCCTCCAAGACGCTTGGATCTGTAGGCTTAGTGACTTACCCACAAGACTGAGGCAGAATAAACCCCAGGGTAAAGTCAGGGGTTGAGGCAGTCTACCTCTACCCTAGGTTCGTTGAGTGCATTGAAAGTAACTTACCTGTTGAGGAATAATGTGGACCTTCCATTTAAGAGGGGAGGAAATGTTATGTATTGTGTGTTCTCCTCCCACCTCTGGTGGCGCTGTCACAGGAGATAAATGGTTGGGTGTTCTCTCGGTTAAGTTTAGCTCTCTTTGTTCGGAACTTCCCAGAACTTCCTTTCCTTCCAATAAAGCACTTCATGTTTGAATCTCTGAGTTCTGAGTCCTAAATTGTGTCTAGGTAGAAAGGTACTGACACAACAGCGGGTTTGGGAGGTGCTGCTGAAGAAGCTTTTGTGAGTTGCTGCAGTGCATCTTGTAAATGGTACACACTGCAGCCACGGTACGCCGGTGGTGGAGGGAGTGAATATTTAAGGTGGTGGATGGGGTGCCAATCAAGTGGGTTGCTTTGTCCTGGATGGTGTTGAGCTTCTTGAGTGTTGTTGGAGCTGCACTCATCCAGGCAAGCAGAGAGTATTCCATCACACTCTTTACTTGTGCCTTGTAGATGGTGGAAAGGCTGTGGGGAGTCAGGAGGTGAGACAGTCGCCGCAGAATACCTAGCCTCTGACCTGCTCTTGTTGCCACAGTATTTATGTGGCTGGTTCAGTTAAGTTTCTGGTCAATGGTGACCCCCAGGATGTTGATGGTGGGGGATTCGGCGATGGTAATGCCATTGAATATCATGGGGCGGTGGTTAGACTCTCGCTTGTTGGAGATAGTCATTGCCTGGCACTTCTGTGGCGCGAATGTTACCTGCCACTTATCAACTCAAGCCTGAACATCGTCCAGGTCTTGTAGCATGCGGGCATGGACTGCTTCATTATCTGAGGAGTTGTGAATGTTTTAGTTGAGTATAGAGCACATTACTCACAAAATGGGTGGTGCTGAACTAACTGATTAAAGTTGGATAACAGTGAAATTAGTATTCATTGACAAATGTCTAACTTGCATGGTAAATATGTATCTGACTGCATTAAAACACAGAGCTGCATGCAAGACACTAACTTGAACCACATATAAATATCATGTAGATTTTTTCTTCAGGTAGTTGGTGCCACACAATTCATATTGAAGATCTTGCCAGGAATGCTGTTGTATCGAGCTACATTCTTCAAACTGATGGATAAAGAGCATCAGACTAAAAGATAAAGTATCTCCATTGTGGGGCTATTGAAGAAAATCCACATTGTGGTGAGATTTAGCCTTTTTTAATAAACTGTATGGACAAGTTTTATCCTGCAAGCATGTTCAGACCAGAAATGCTTTATTCCATTAATAGAGCAGTGGTTCCGATAGGTCAAATTGTAGCTTTATTCTGATAATGATAATAAAGAAAAAGTCACGGGGGATTTCTAGTTAAGCTGTTTTTGTTACATGCCCAGTAATCAGCCACAAATTCATGGCTGCAACTTGCTGAGGATGACTGCCAGGCCAATTAATTTGGATCAATAAGCAAAGAATTGTGTGCTGTCTCACAGCAAGCAGTAATATAAAATTACAGCCTTCCAAAAGCACAGCGGTCTATAATATACGGAATTGTTACTGCGTCAGCCCCAGGTGGGTAGAAGTTTAGAGCCCATGAAAAAGCACAAGAAATAAAGTTCCTACAAGGTTTGTGCATGCTGATTTTTCACTTTGTTCCTTGGACCCATCACGTCTAGTGAGAGCAAATTCTGCTGACTGTTTTATTTATTGGGTTACTACATTTATAGGAGGTTGTTCTCAACTTGAGGCATTCATCTGCCAAGTGGAACTAATGTGTAGACAAAATAAACAGTGCATAAGAGCAACCCAACAGCTTCCAGTATAAACTGCTGTCAGCAGCTTATTCATCATTTGACTGATAGTATTTTTGAATAAATCAGTTCTGATAAAGCCGATTTCTACAAACTACTTTTGTAGGAGTTTCGCAAAATTCCCCTGAAAACAAGAGAAACATTGGTCCACATCGTGGATGAAGATTTATGTGTTTTGAATTGCCTCTGGGTCAGATCAATGTTTTAAAGCATGCTCAGAACCACGAAAGACTGCTGAGCTGGACTACAACGGAATCGAGGAAATTCGTGGAAGTATTCACACACACTGAGAAAGAACATCTTGATTAAAACTTGTGCTTTTGAGCCCGGTCAAACACAGAGGTTTACAGCTTGTAATGTGTTTGTGTGAAAGACCTGTCAATCAAACCAGGGAGGTCAGGAGTTGCCCACTTGACCCGAGGCCACAGAGACAGGTTGTTATGGCTGGCTATGTTCAGCAACTAATCACAGTCAGCTAAGCAGCTTGTAATGTGTTTGTGTGAAAGACCTGTCAATCAAACCAGGGAGGTCAGGAATTGCCCACTTGACCCGAGGCCACAGAGACAGGTTGTTATGGCTGGCTATGATTCAGCAACCAATCACAGTCCTTTTTTTGTGTACTGGCCAGACAGAACGGCAGGAGCATGAAAGACCTGTCAATCAAACCAGGGAGGTCAGGAGTTGCCCACTTGACCTGAGGCTGATTATGGCTGGCTATGTTTAAACAAGCAATTCAGCAACCAATCACAGTCCTTTTGTTTGTGTACTGGAACTTTAGGAGGGAAATTTTCCAGACAGAACGGCAGCAGCACACAGGTATAAAGATAGCTACTGAGAAGCTATCTGCCCTCTTTTTTTTACTTCGCTGGACCACAGGCGAGCCGGGTGTTCTGACTCCTCAACAAGACAACCTAGCAAGGAGTTTGGGGTGGTGATTTAAGGGAATTGCTAAGATTGTTTAAATAACATTGTAGCCATTGTATCTCTCGTTTTTGCCGTCTGTACCCCCTTGTTATATACTTTTGTTGCATTTACTATGTTCGTGTGGTATAGTTTATATTTGATTATGGTTCTTTAGTTTAATAAATTTTGACTTTGCTCATATCCAAACCAATTGTCCACTTTAACATCATTAATTGTAAGTCCTCCAGTCAGAACTGAAAGGTGGGGTAGCGATTCAGAACCGCTGTTAAAATTGGTTTACAGTGCAGCAGGCAAAAAGGCTGCTGGCCAGGTATGTTACCATAAGCCAGGTAATAGATGCCCCCCTACACTTTCACCCTTCTACCATTTTTTTGTGCACCTGACATTGCAGCAAGAGCATACTTTTCAAGGGAAAGACAATGGCCATTAAAACCACTGCTCTACAAAATGAATACTTATATCTGTACTGTCGGCCTGTATCTCCAGTTGAACCAGCATCTCTCTTTATTTTGAGAGAACAGGCAGCACTCATTAGGGGGAAAATTCAGTTGTTAGCACCTTAAAAGGGCGTTAATGGGGCGCAAAGCAACTAGCGCCCGGGTGCGGTGATGTTTGCGCCGCTCGTGAAATTAACTAAACATTTTGCGGCGGTGCTAAACACTACCGCCATGATCTCCTGCGCCGGCAGGTCGTGACATCAGTCGAGTTCGCAACGCCCGGTAGCGCCCCGGACTGGATATTGAGTGGCGCCCCCTGCCTTACCGCCTGCCGCTAGCAATGACAGGTTGGGGGGAGCATTTTGCAGTCAGGAAGGGACTGGGGGAGCGCTATTTAAAGGCGACCGCTTCCTGCCTTTTTTTGTTGGTGACATTTTTGCACCACGCATTCTGAGAGAGAGAGAGAGAGACTTCTGGAGAGATTCAACGCTGTGTGAAGGAGTTTTGAGTACTGAGCAGCACTTTGCAGGTTCATTTTGATTTGCCCTTCCTTGCTTCGCCAGTGCTCTGAGGTAGCGCTTCACTCCTCAGCCTTTGCGCCTTAAGACAGGTGTGAAGCACCTGATTTAGCGCTCCAAAAAGCCAAATTTGTTGTCGTCGGCGATAATTAGCGCCAGGCGCTAAACTTTGCGCACAGCCGATAATGGCGCCCCAAACGGGGCGATACTGAATTTTTCCCCCATTATGTCTTCTCACCATCTAAAGCTATGGACAGGCATTTTCTGTTGTAAACACATGGGCCCGGATTTAGCGGTCAGCGGCGAAGGAACATCGCTCGCCGTTCACTACACTGACAGCTGCCCACAGACTTTTCGTGTACTTTTGAGCAGCAACTTACAATAGTTAGAGATCTTTTTCAGCATGGTGCCCTCCAAAGGAGAGCTACGGTGTGTGTGAGCAGGGCACGTGCGTCTCTTCAACTGCTCAGATTGAAGAATCCTCACTGAGACACACGCAGTCAAAACCAGGAAGAATAAATTAGAATATTTAATTCATTGTACAGAAAGAGAGGTAAAGGAAAATGGGATTAAGAGAGAGACAGATAAAGAGACTGTAATGAAATCTGTTTGTCTTGATCCTGTATTCGTTTTGCACTCATGTATATTACCCTCCCCCACTGTGTATAGTTTCACTTCCTCTTTCCCGACTAACCTGGGAGGTTCCAGGTCTTGGCTCTTGGCTCCGCCCCTGACTTCTCTTACATAAAGATCCCAGGATCTGTATGACTCATTCCTGTGAACCAGTCGGCGTGTTGAGATGTTAGCTCTGATCTTAGTGATTAAAAGCCAACTTGTTTAAGTCTATAACTTCTAGTTTTGTGGTTATTGAAGGCCCATCAGAGACAAAAAGAAAAAGTAAAACAAAAATTATTTTAATTTTAAATGTTTTCAAATCTCCAACAATAATTAAATTCTGAAGGAATGAGACTCCAAACTTGCAAAATTAATTTTTCAGGGCCAGAGAGGTTGTTTGGCAGTAATGAAGACTTATCACACTGTTAAAAATTCACTTACACATGAATACACCAGCCATAACCTTTTCTGCCGTACTTAGTATCGCAACTTCACGCCCTTCATCTATTTGAATGCCGTACCTATCGGAGAGGTACCAGTGTAGCGAAGCTTGTGGAGGAGCAGGGCAAATCAGATAGCAACTTCCGGATTCTGCGTTTAACTGTGCATGTGTGGACGTCAAAAGTTGCTGTCCGATTTACTCCTTAGCTGACAGCTTACAGTGTCAGCTGTGGCTCAGTTGGTAGCACACTCGCCTGAGTCTGAAAGTTGTGGGTTCAAGTCCCACTCCAGGGACTTGAGCACATAAAGCTAGACTGACACTCCAGTGCAGTGCTGAACAGTGGAGTTATCCCCGGTGTCCTGGCCATTGGTAATCCCTCAACCAACATAACAAAAACAGATTATCTGGGCATTATCACATTGCTGTTTGTGGGAGCTTGCTGTGCGCAAAATGGCTGCCGTGTTTCCCACATTACAACAGTGACAGTACTTCATTGGCTGTAAAGCGCTTTGAGACGTCCGGTGGTCGTGAAAGGCGCTATATAAATGCAAGGCTTTCTTTCCTTAATAACGGTGAGAGCGGATAGCCTCACCTTTATTCCTACCACAAAATCCAGGCCCGTAGAGTGAAAAGTATATTTGTGACAGGACACTGCAGCCTATCAGTACTATTCCACTGATAGAGATTAAAATACTGCAAATATGCCTTTAAAAAGTAGCTGCTCTCTGAGTAGTTTCAATAGCAAGATGAAACCAAAATCTGTCCCGTTTTCAGTTGGACTTATTGACGCACCAATTAAAGTACATGCCCATCAAAACTGAAAGCATTTTTTTATTTTGGAAAATATTCCTATCATAATATAACAGCTATTTATGAACAAACTGCTTTGGAATAAGGATGACAAGAATTTGTTACGGTACATCTTCAGCTGCAATGCACTCCAGCAACTGGACATGACCTTGTACACCTTGTCCTATAGTCTGTACTGTTAATGACTTGTAGTCAGATAACAAAGTCCTGCTCCTAGAATCAGTGAAGAGGTATAGTTTTACCTCAATAGCCTGGGCTGTGGCGGCTGCGATTCCCCCGTGAAGCATTTGGCTATCAGCTGTTTAATAGATTTTATTTTGGCTAATGTGCTATTCGCTAATTTACAGGTTATTCCACTTAAAGCAAATGGCTCGAGGGCAATTTCTCCCGACGTGGCAATTGTGGGATTGATTAGGAACACTGAAAAGCTGAATTCGTGATAACAGAAATTTGAGCTGAGGGCAAGGTTGCTGTCAGAAGCATTTGACTCAGTCTCAGCATTCGAAGCCAAGTCCTTTAACCCCTAGCAAGAGAGGACTGCCACCACACCAGAGCAGCGTGAAGGGGCCATTCGAGAGACAAGACGAGACCGGAGTTAAGGTAATTACAACCATTCCCTCTGGAGAAACAAACTAGATCAGTGAAGTGACAAGAAATAGACTGGCTCACAAAGCAAGCCGGGGGAAATGGGATTTTAAAAAAACACACACATGGGCCGCTATTTTGCTGACCTTGGCGGGTGATGTCAGTGGCGGGTTCCAGCCCCGCTGTTGGCTCCATCCTGGCCTCTGAAATGAATTTCCCTCAATGGGGCTGGTTAAGCCCCGCCCAGCGTGTTTCTCGGCCAATTAGAGGAAGCGGGTCTGTTGAAATCATTTGATGATGCATCATCAGCCAGCTTCCTTGAAGGGACCATGGCCTGTAAAGGAAATAACCATATTCCAAGAGATACACCATCCTATGAACAGATTTCTGATATTATTAATACATGACATACTGGGTTTAAAAGTCTGGAAAGCCTCAACGACACAGGCTGTCAACACAGGCTTCTGAGATAAGATGAAGTGTTAACACAAAAGTTGTAAATACCACACATGCTTTTGAAATGGGAATTGATTGTTAATACTAAGACAATGGCCCAGTTGAAACAGCAGGCTGGAGGTTCCTCTATGTCTGAACATTGGAACCAACACAATAGCTATGCCCAAGTAAAGTGTTAAAAAATAACATTAAAAAACCATATGCCTTTGATAAAAGTAACATCAAATGAGAAACAGGAAACACGATTATATATGCAACCAATTGAAGTAACTAAGAAATGCAACAAACACCCCAGTTGAAGTGTCTTTGATTTACATATTGTAAAAGGTACAAACAGAAAACTTTGAAAATATGATATCAATAGATGACACCAAGCAATCACATTGTGTTTGTACTGAAAATGGAATAGTTAGGAGACACGACGTCTGATTATAGCCAGCTCGGTGATTTTAGAATTGAATGGAAGTCCTTTGATAAGAATGACATAAAATAAATACAACTATCATATTGTTTTATATGATAAGTTTTTAAATACCTATACAGCAGACAGAATTCTGAGAGTCAACAGCTAAATTGACAGTAAGAATAGAAAAGAATTCAACAGAAGATGACTAGAGATAATTAGCTTACATCAGCAGAAAACTTTAAAGAATAAACCACTAAAACAAGGTATAAAAATAGAGCTTTTCAGATGGAAAGTCAGAAGTCGCTGGAAAGGGCAAGCGATTCTCAACTTCAGAGGCAGTCTCTGTAAGTTTTTAATTCTTTGAGTCTCGGGGATCAAAAGGTACTCTTATTTGATTTTGGTGGATATTCTGGATTAAGAATAATAGAAATGTAAAAATGTAATGAAGTTAAGACTTGAGAATAAGGATCTCTGAGAATAAGAAATGTAAGCTATTTGTATTTTGAACTGTTAAAGTCGCGATAGACTCAACAGCTGTTAACTGTATATCGGCTCTTAAATAAATCTATATATTTTTAGAATTGTCTCAAATAGTATTTCTGTATCAAACTCACAAACTCAATTTCTGTACATCTTTTGTAAGGAGTTGCAGAATTCTGGGGGGGTATTCCGGACCCTCATAATATCTGGAAGGTTACAGTCTAGTTAAACTTATTAAAAGTGCTATCTGGAGGACGGTAACATCTTTACGTTGTTTCTTTCCTTTAGGGAGAGATAGTCTGAACCTTTAGACCCAATTAAGCGTCTTATAGAATTCGGCTATCTCTAACTTTAGTTGAAGGTGAACGTCTGGGGAATACGCCTGATCTGGGGTAGCCCAAAAAGGGCTAGGACTAGTAATTATCCCTTCAGGCCAACTTTATTTTGACATTTGTGCTGTCAGTGTTCTACAGCATTGAGGTGCTGCAAACACTGACGAACACTGCACAAAGATGCACGGCTGCACTCAGGCTCTCCCATGACTCCCTCCATATGCTTATGGAGGGAGTCACAGCACACAGGGAGGTCCTCTTCCTTTCCCATGGGTGGGAGAGACCTCCCCAGGAGACAAACACAGCCTCATTGCACATTGCAGAGGAGGGCACAAACAGAGATGTTATCAGGGCAACCTGGGTGCAGTGCAACAAGCGTTTTAATAATCTCAGTAAAACAAAGCTGGGTGGGTGTGTGTGCTGTGAGGAGGATGCAGAGAAACTCCTGTATGATTTGGACAGGTTGGGTGATTGGGCAGATGCATGGCAGATGCAGTATAATGTGGATAAATGCAAGGTTATCCACTTTGGTGGCAAAAACAGGAAGTCAGATTATTATCTGAACGGCAATTGATTGGGAGAAGGGGAAGTGCAACGAGACCTGGGTGTCCTTGTGCACCAGTCGCTGAAGGTAAGCATGCAGGTGCAGCAGGCGGTTAAGAAGGCAAATGGTATGTTGGGCTTCATAGTGAGAGGATTCGAGTACAGGAGCAAGGATGTCTTGCTGCAGTTGTACAGGGCCTTGGTGAGACCACACCTTGAGTATTGTGTGCAGTTTTGTTCACCTTATCTGAGGAAGGATGTTCTTGCCATGGAGGAAGTGCAGCGAAGATTCACCAGACTGATACCTGGGATGGCAGGGATGACATATGAAGAGAGATTGGGTCAATTGGGCTTGTATTCGCTAGAGTTTAGAAGAATGAGAGGGGATCTAATTGAAACTTATAAAATTCTAACAGGACTAGACAGACTAGATGCAGGAAGGATGTTCCTGATGGCGGGGGAGTCCACACCAGGGGTCACAGTCTAAGGATAAGGGGTAAGCTATTTAGGACTGAGATGAGGAGGAATTTCTTCACCCAGAGAGTGGTGAACCTGTGGAATTCTCTACCACAGAAGGCAGTTGAGGCCAATTCATTAAATATATTCAAGAAGGAGTAAGATATATTTCTTAAGGCTAAAGAGAGCAAGGGATATGGGGAGAAAGCAGGGACAGGGTACTGAATTTGGATGATCAGCCATGATCTCATTAAATGGCAGAAGAGGCTTGAGGGACCGAATGGCCTACTCCTGCTCCTATTTTCTATGTTTCTATGTTAGTACAAAGCCACACTCAACCTCATCTTGCTGTGCCTCTCATCACATCCCCATCACTCTGCCTTCCCTACCCTACTCCTGCACATCTTTACTCACACCAACTTACCTTGCACCTCCACCCATCCCTCTCTATCTACATTATCACTTCCCTATCTCACTAGCCACCCCTCACACTCACCCTCATCCTAGTGCAATTATACCAACTAACAACATACAAGGGTAAACACTTGGGTGTTTTATGCATTGTTCATATAAAGTTTCTGTTAATGTGGTGTCAAACATTGAAACATTTATTTTCAACACTGTGTTCTTGGACAGATTTGTGTGCACCTTTGGAAGTGGCTTAGTGAGTTGCAGTGAATGGTGAGACATAACGGTACCCACCCCTCTCCCCCCCGCCCCCACAATGGTGATGAGTGTCAAAGGAATGGCTTGGGCATTGTAGGGATGCTTTATAGTGCTGGTGTGGGGTGGTGCTAACCTGACGCATCATGTGGCTGCCAGGGTGTACAGCATCAAGTGAAGTAAATCTGGCCATCACTGGCCTCCCGGGCAGCAATGTGGTCGGGTGCTGACGCCCTCTGTCCTGTGCAGCATCAGGTGATTGCAGAGAAAGTTGGCGTTGTTGTTGGTGCTGCTGGTGTTAGGGCTAATTGTGGTGGGATTCTGAGGACCAAGGCGAGATAGTTCCAAGGGCACCCATGCTGATGGAATAGATGGTAGGTGAAGTAGAGATGACAGAACCGATCGGTCAATGGTGGGAGAGGTAATGAGATCAGACTGGATGGAGACTTGTGTAAATACTTACAGCATCCTGAATCTGTAGTGGAAATGCAATTTAGAGAAGCTAGTGGTTAAGGGAACTTTTCTGAATCAGCTGGGAGCTTTGACTTGACATTTGAAGCTTTCAACTCCTCAGCTGATTGAATGGCCACTGACCTCCCGCCCCAGCTTTATAGACGATGTCTAGGCACAGCGGGAAACCGGTGGGAAACCTGTCAAATCCAAAAAGCTGGGAAAAAACCATTGATAAGTGGCTGTTAACAAGCCACTAATGATTTTAATTGCCTCTCCCGCTGGCAGACCTAACATCAGGAAAGTCCAATGTGTGCATTTTGACAGCAGGTTCCTGACCCGCTGTCAATCATTTTAAATTTAACAGCTGGCCCGCCACCCATCCCGTCCGCTGAGCGCCGGCAAGATTCCGCCCTTGTTAGCTGAGGAATTGTGAATGGAACTGAACACTGTGCAATCATCAGCACACAGCACCACTTCTGACCTTATGATGGAGGAAAGGTTCGTTGATGAAGCTGCTGAAGATTGTTGGGCCTAGGACACTGCTCTGAGAAACTCCTGCAGTGATGGCCTGAGGCAGAGCTGATTGGCCTCCAACAACCATAACCATCAGAATCAGACATCCTTTGAGCAACAACAAAAATTCCCATACCTTAATGAAAGATAGGTAGAACTTTGTTACAATTGCACTGCCAAATATGACAGTGAACCAGACCAATGAAGAGCAGTGAAGGATTAATTTCCCCCCTCTGTGCTGAATAGGCTGATCTGAGCTGGGGTGGCGATGGGGTTACTACAATTGGCCTCACAATCCCTGGGCTAGAAACGACAAAAGTATATCAGTGTTCCCACTTCCCCTGGAAAGAAGGTGTGTGCCGACATCAAGTGAGGTCAAGATCAGGCGTGATGGCTCCCATGGATGAATATGCAGCAGACATGAATCACACATGAAAAATATCAGGTTGGGAAAAGTCCAACTGTTTCAGAAGAGCTGATGCGAAAATTGCTGAGAGTGAAATTCTTAGCTGATACTACATCAGCAAGGTGATGGAAGGGGTCATTGACAGTGCTATCAAGCAGCACTTACTCACCAATAATCTACTCACCAATGCTCATTTTTGGTTCCACCAGGATCATTCGGGTCTAGATCTCATTACAGCCTTGATCCTAAATTCTAGAGGTGCGGTGGGAGTGACTGCCCTTGACATCATCAACGTTCGAGCAAGTGTGGCTCCAAGGGGCATTAGTAAAACTGAAGTCAATGGGGATCAGAGGGAAAACTCTCTAGTGGCTGGAGTCATATGTAGCACAAAGGAAGAAGGCTGTGGGTGCCTGAGACCAATCATCTCAGCCGCAGGACATCGCTGGAGTTCCTTAGAGCAGTGTCCTAGGCCCAACCATCTTCAGTTACTTCATCATCAGAAGTGGGGATGTTTGCTGATGATTGCACAGCATTCTGTTCCATTTGCAAGTTCTCCAATAACATTGACAACATCCAGGCTTAGACTGACAAGTGGCAAGTAACATTCGCGCCACTCAAGTGCCAGCCAATGACTATCTCCAATAGAGAGTCTAACCATCTCCTCTTTTCTTTCAATGGCATTACCATCATCGAATCCCCCACCATCAACATCCTGGGAGTCACCATTAGCTAGAAACTCAACTGAACCAGCCACGTAAATGCCATGGCTACTAGAGCAGGTCAAAGGCTGGGTATTCTGTGGTGAGTAGTTCACCTCTTGATTACCCAAAGTCTCCCCACCATCTACAAGCCACAAGCTAGAAGTATGATGGAATACTCTACACTTACCTGGATGGGTGCAGCTGCAACAACACTCAAGAAACTCGACACCATCCAGGAAAAAGCAATCTGCTTAAGCGGCAGCCCATCCACCACCTAAGACATCCTGTCCCTCCACCACCGGTGCACCGTGGCTACAGTGTGTACCATCTATAGGGTGCACTGCAGTAACTCGCCAAAGCTTCTTCAACCGCACCTCCCAAACCCACGATCTTCACTACCTCGAAGGACAAGGGCAGCAGAAAAATGGGAACATCATCACCTCCAAGTTCCCCTCCAAGCCACACAACATCCTGACTTGGACGTTTACTGCCGTTCCTTCATCATCGCTGGGACACAATCCTGGAACTCCCTACCTAACAGCATTCAAAAAGAAGGCTCACCACCACCTTTTGAAGGACACCTGGGGATAGGCAATAAATGCTGGCCTTGGAGCTATGTCACCCTAAGAATGAATTAAAAAACATTTTAGGTTTTATTAGAGCTAGTCCTTGTGCTCTACCATTACTTTAATATCACTATAGAATGAGGTACAGATCCTGAATTAAAATGGTAGAATTGGTTTCATACCAATCTCAAGGCTTGTATTTTGTGAACAGCACATTTTTCTATCTCCCGCACTTCCTCCCTCACCCCTGCCCCTCCCTCCCGGAACTTCGATAGGGTTCCCCTTGTCCTCACCTTTCACCCCACCAGCCTCCACATTCAACGAATCATCCTCTGCCATTTCCGCCACCTCCGTGATCCGACCACCAAACGCTTCTTCCCCTCCCCTCCCCTTTCAGCATTCCATAGGGACCGCTCCCTCCGAGACACCCTAGTCCACTCCTCTATCACCCCCAGCACCCCTTCCCCTTTGTCCGGCACCTTCCCACTGTCCAGGGCCCCAACACCCCTTCAAGGTGAAACAGCGATTTACTTGTACTTCTTGCAATCTAGTATACTGTATTCGCTGCTCACGATGTGGTCTCCTCTACATTGGGGAGACCAAACGCAGATTGGGTGACCGCTTTGCGGAACAACTCCGTTCAGTCCATAAGGGTCACCCCGAGCTTCCGGTCGCTTGTCATTTTAATTCACCGCCCCATTCCCACTCAGACCTCACCGTACTCGGGGTCTTGCATTGTTCCACGGAAACCCAGCGTAAGCTCGAGGAACAGCACCTCATCTTCCGATTAGGCACTTTACAGCCTTCTGGACTCAATATCGAGTTCAACAATTTCAGATCATAACCTTGGCCCCTATTACATTTTTATATATATTTTTTATCCACACCTTTGTTTTGTGCCCTTCCCCCTTTTTTCTCTCCCACATGGCAGCTGTCTCTCATTCTGCCAGCGCATTTCAACCTAATCTAGAGCCGTCTTTTGTCTCTTTACTAGTCCTATCACCATCTCGTCTCGTTTTGAATACCTCTTAATGTCTCTTCACTTCTCTTTTGTTCTCTCATCCCCATTTCCCAACCCCCAAACTGGCCTTTTAATCTGTTTCATTTCCTGTGTTTTTTCAGTCCTGACGAAGGGTTTCGACCTGAAATGTTGACTTTATTTCTCTCTCTCCACGGATGTTGCCTGGCCTGCTGAGTTTTTCCAGCATTTGCTGTTGTTATTTCGGATTTCCAGCATCCGCAGTATTTTGCAATCATATTCACTGTTCCCTCTTCTAGGAATGCCCACCTTGAAGAAGTTCTGCTCTTCTCTTCGACGGGATCTCCGTTTGGCTCTTCAACCTTGTTCATCTTCATTGCTTTCAGTTTCCCTTCTCGTGTTTGATCAGGTATCTGCCAAGACTCGGTTTCACAGCCACATCATTTTCCTCAGCAACTGTCTCTGGTTATGTACAATCCCTCTACACCTCCATCCCCCACCAGGATGGCCTGAGGGCGCTCCGCTTCTTCCTTGAATAGAGGCCCAACCAGTCCCCATCCACCACCACCCTCCTCCGCCTGGCTGAACTTCTCACATTGAACAACTTCTCCTTTGATTCTCTTCTTTTATCCCCTCCCCCATTTCCTAGCCCCCAAACTGCCTTTTGTTTAATTTCCTACCTTTTCTCTCAGTTCTGTAGAAGGGTTTCGACCCGAAACGTTGACTCTATTTCTCTCTCCACGGATGTTGCCTGGCCTGCTGAGTTTTTCCAGCATTTTGTTGTTATTTCGGATTTCCAGCATCCGCAGTATTTTGCTATCGGACATTTTTAACCTTCTTGTTTTGTTGATGTTCCTGCAATGTCACTTCAACTCCATTATGTGCCTACAACAATGACGAGCACAGGATAGAATCCATGCTGCTCTAACCTAGCTCCTCTTCTTCCTCATTCATGTGTTTGCATGTTAGTTCTCATTGCCAACAACTCCCATTGCGTCAATTAAAAAAATATATATTCTGTGCACCTTTGTAACGCTGGCTTCCTAAAGGGATAGTAATGATCTGTCACTCCACTGTCTATTCATGATTCCTTATGGGAAAGACAATTATTCCAGTCTCCGACTGATACCATGCTAATGGTGTAACAATCCAAAGCAGAACATAAAAGTGGCACTCGTACACATCCCAATACATTTTCCACTGCGATCAGTTGAAACTTGATTTACTGCTGGCAACGGGTGGTCGATTTAATGACAGGTTCGTTGTCCTTTGAGACGGCATTAATTGTAATCTAAGATCATGTAACAGGGTGGGCCACGAGAAGGCTGTCATCATTCCCCCCAGTTGAAAAACTGGTTCTGTGCAGTTGAAGCTTTTCTAGGTTTTAATTGGCTACTGAGCCTATTCAGAAGCAGTGGCATATGACCAATATGAAAGGCTAACAGTAGATCAATTTCAGGGTGATTTATTCACATCTCTGAAAGCTCACTACATTATCAGAACATAAATGACACATGAAGTCACTGGAAAATCTACCACTTTATCCCCATGTTGTTTTTCTTTAAACATGTGCTAATCAGAGTTAATGATAAGTACGCTGGAAAATAGTGTCATTCTTCTTCTCTTTCCTTGGTGATTAACATCAACAACTCAGGACAAACACATCTTACATATCTTAGGGTCTTCAGCCTCCACATATACACAATCTGCTTTAACTCTCGTCGCTGAGGAGCAAGTACTACTGCCCAAGTTCAGGATTTCCTGTCACCATGCACTCTTGGAATGAGATTGTTCAATTGGTCCTAAATCCCAGTCTGCACCTCTATCTACAATTCACAAAATACCTCTGTCCCAAAACAGAACTCTTGCAAACTATGCACCTCTCTCCCAGTCCTGCACCCCAGGATCCCTTTGTAACAGCACACGAGATGTGCTAGGGATATACAAAAGTTCTGAAAATGATAGTAACACTTCAGAAAATGTAATAATTTCTGACTTTGGAACGTAAATCTAGAAACATCTTCCCATTTGTAAATTCCCTCACTAAACCTCAATTGAACTCTGATTAACCTCAGGCTGTGTTTACTTAAAGCATTAGACAGGCCAACCTAAACAAAATCTAGCTTAGCAGTGGAATAGTACAGAGTGTATTACATAGTAAAGTGCTCCTGTCAGCATAGAACAGGTTATTGTTCATATTACCACGACTGGTGCCATGAGAGCTTCACTCGCTTTTAAATTTTAAAAAAACCTGAGAGGCTAAAAGAGGACACTTACTTTTATGAATTTAAAATATACATATCCTTACTTCCATTTCTATTGCACTCCTCGTGTACAGAAGGAACATCACCGAGCACGTTACAAGAGGGAGAGAAAGATGGGCAGGAGGCAAATGAAGACTGCATGATCTTCAGGAGGCTTTTGAAAATGGCAACGTGGAGTGGTTTGGGGTCGAGTTTTGGATGGCAGAGCACTCTACTAGAGAAAATTTGATAGACCAAATTTATTTTACTGAAGAATTATGACATTAGCAGAGACAGCAGAACTAATTCATTTTGCTTATCCCAGAGCTGAACTTCAGTTTCGGAAGTGAATGGAGAAGATTAACTTTGGAGCCTATTTAAACAAAGGGCACATTTGACTAAAATGGCAATCACCACCCATTGTTTAATTCTTTTTGTGTGTTTCTAATGCACTTATTTGAATAATTTATCATTAATTAGCAATTGGTGAGTGCATGTAAACCTCAACAGTCTGAGACTGCCTTTATATTTCAGCCTGGGTTTTAGGTGAGCAAGCTGGCTGTGCCACTTGTTGAGGTATAGTGTAGCTGGCCTTCCTGTAAACCAGTAGAACCATGTGGCTCGTTATTCCTAACATTCACAGACAAGCTGTGACATTTTGGCCAGTCCACCTGCAGGACGAGTGCAGCCTCAATATTATGTCATATTATCATGAGAGAGAGAGAATACGTGTGGCTGTGTGTGATAACATCATGGCGTTGAGTCAGGACATTAATCCAAAATGGTTCTCTTACTGTCTCAAGAAGACCAGTGCCAGTTTTTCAGGCTAGAAAATGCGGCATGTCTGCTGATTTTACAGCTTGGCTATGTGAAACCTATGTTATAGGGGCTGGTAGCTGAACAGCAACATAAAAACAGCTTTAGATGTCTGATGTACCAATCTGGTGCATATATCTGTTGGTAACAAAATGATTTACAAACACAGAATTCCTAAATTTTCAAGTGCATTTTAGGCCTGTTCACGGCACAACATTACACATTAAGCCAGGAGGAGCCTTAGTACTTGACCATGATATCTTAGAGTAGACAACATCACAAATCGAGAAATGATGCAAATCGAGAAATTAGATTGTGTTGCAATATGCTGTTCCGTTCAACTGATTAGAATATACAAAATGGGCATTTAAAGGATTTTTGCCTTGAAATTGGACTCTGAATGTTAGCATAACGGAGTAGAGTTTCCGCTAGGTTGTGCTGGAGCGTAACTCGCCCCAAATCAGCTAACCCAACGCAAAAGATCGAGGAATTTCAAGCGTAAATTACATCCAGCACAAATCGAGTTTCCGCATTTTTTGCGCTGGTTTAAAAAACATTGTGCTGAAAGCCGGCCCCACCCACAAAACTGGCCACGCCCCCCCGATCGAATTAATCACCATGGCGAGATTCCACTAATTGCGGCCTTCGAGTAGGCTCTTAAAATAAAGCTTTATTTTAGGCGCAAGGGCACTAATAGGCACATTTTAAAAATTAAAAATAAATACATTTACTAAGAAACTGACTAGTGTGCACCAATGAAACTAGTAAATGGTTCTATATAGTTCTTTTTTTTCAGTCATTTTCAGTTATTTACATAGAAACATAGAAGATAGGAGCAGGAGTAGGC